>NC_060125.1:51756653-53236653 GCF_021461395.2 Schistocerca americana | reverse complement strand
GAATGGCGACTCCCGGCCAACAAAACCACACGATCACTTCATTTTTGACAAGCTGCCTATTGGCTTCTGTATCGGGTTCTTCGGCCATCGTTCATCTAATGATTTTACTGGCGTTTCGCCAGCCCGAGTTTCTGGCATTGTCAAAGCTTCACCCTCCATTGCCGGTGGTGAACTGGAGCCGAGCTCGCGGGCGCAGACTATGTGTACCTGGCGTGCCAACGTCCGAGGGCTTCTCCTCGGTCATTTCCGGTGCGGTTCTCCTCTTGCTACCTGCGACGGTCGTTCGCTGCAGTACGGGAAGCCAGGATCCGTTTACCTTAAGGCTTTCCTCTTTCTTGCGTGTTTTTGTATTTCTACAGCTTCTCTGAACAAGCCCGTGTGATAGTGCTTCTCTACAGCCAGAATTTCCGTGTCGGCGAATTTTATTACGTGCTTGGTCTCACTCAGTGCGTGCTCTGCCACGGCCGATTTCTCCACCTACCCCAACCTGCAATGTCGCTTACGTTCTTTGATTTATCGCCTCCGCATTCCCCTTGTGATGTCTGATACAGATAATTCGCATTGTAGACAACGGGATTAGTTGTAGCTGCTGCGGAGAATGTCATCTCCCCTGTCGATAAACATATATTAGATAAGTCGATGACACACCAAAGTGCAACTCATTCACAATCTCTGATTGGTATATCAAGTGAATTTTGAAAGATAATTCTCTGCCATTCCAGGAAGCAACAAAACTATCACAGCGTTACCAGACATGTTCAACTACGTTGTCATGACCCTATCATAGTCGTAGCGGGGCGATTATGTTTCTACAGGCAATGTCTTTCTTGTGTGGACTAACAATTTAGGAGTGCATCTTTTGCATCAACGATGCAGCAGCTTAATTGCTTTTCCTACGACGTCATGAGGAATATGCTAGTATTTGTGGTAAGTGAGAAGAATGGAAAGTTGCACAGACCACCGCGATACATACGAAAGAAAATAAACGTAATCCACTGAGCTACAGGTCCATTTAATTGACATAGACATGTAGCAGGACGTATAATCAAATACCTTGTTCCAAAGTTATGAAATACCCCAAAATATATTACATATTGACATCAAACCAGCATGGATTTGGAAAGAACCAATCTTGTGAGACACAGCTGGCACGTTATTCGCACAACGTATTGCATATAGGAGCTTTCAGATTGATTCCGTATTTACAGAGTTCGCAAAAGGCCGTTGATATCATTCCTCATAAGTGCCTTCCAACGATATTGCTTTCCTATGGACTATCGTCTCAGTTGTGCGACTCGATTCGTGCTTTCCTGTCTGAAAGATCACACTAACTGAAGGAATGTTACCTAGTGAAACAGAAGTGATGGGTGTAATCCTCGAAAGTAAAGTGATATAGAACTTCTTAAATTTCTAATATACATAAACTATTTAGCAGAAAATCAGAATATTTCTCTCAGACTTGAGGCAGATAGTGCTGCTGTCTAGTAAACTCGTCCGAAGAGCAAAGCGAATTGAAAAATAATGTTGAAAACGTATCTTCACGGTGCAAAACATGACAGTTTAACCGTAAACAAAGAAACGAGTGAGGTTCTTCGTATAAACGTAAACAGTTCCTTTAAAGTTCGCCTTTACGATAAATCAGTCACATCCTAACGTTGTCGATTCAGCTAAATGTCAAGGAGCTACGATCATGGATAACTTAAATTGGAACCATCATACGGAAAATATTGTGGGGAAGGAAAGCCAGACACCGCGTTATATTGGAGAATACGTAGTAGATGATCCCTTTTATGAGTTCGGCACATGAAGGAGCCTAACCCTTTAAAGTAAGATGCTGCTGCAGGTGATGATGAATATGATGATGATGATGGTGACTCTGAACTAACTTCTTTTTCACACCAGAAAAAGAGACCCAGCA
Source organism: Schistocerca americana (assembly GCF_021461395.2). Classification (NCBI taxonomy): domain Eukaryota; kingdom Metazoa; phylum Arthropoda; class Insecta; order Orthoptera; family Acrididae; genus Schistocerca; species Schistocerca americana. Next base: position 53,234,735 of record NC_060125.1, on the reverse strand, counting down.
GGAGACACTTCTGGGTGAACGCTGTCTAAGGAATGGAAAAATGACCGACAAGTATGATAGTTTACTGATATTTGTGGATGCGCAGATATTTATTTATTTTCTGTCATATCTATAGTTTTCCGCCGAGAAACAAATTCAAACTGCTACTACAATCATATAAAAAAGAAGAAGAAATTATATTAATTGCATAACGAAATAAATTATAGCAATTGAAAACTGATCATCTAAAAAACTTCGAAGTGATCTAATTCTAAACGAGAATAGCTGTTTATTCACACGAAGTAATGTGTGTTATCGTCAAGGAATTTCAAATTGATTCCATATTTCCAGAAATCCAGAAGCGACCTCTAATCGAATTATGTTCCTATTGAGCATCGTGGCAATTGTGCGAATGGGTGCGTGCTTTGCTCTCAGAATAATAACAGTTGGTAGTAAGTAAAGGAAAATCATTGAGTGAAGCAAAAGTGATATTTGTCATTCACCATGTAAGTGTTATAATCCATCTTCTATTCCTAATCTATGTAGACGATTAACGAGACAATCTAATCACCTCTCTTACATTGTTTGCAGGTGATGCTGTCACTTACCGTCTAGTAATCGTTTACCGCCTAGTAAAGTCAACAGAAGATCAAACCCAACTGGTGAAAGAACTAGACAGTTATCTATACCGCGTGAAAAGTAGCAATTGACTCTAATAATGAAACTGTACGGTCATCCACATGAGTACCAGAAGGAATTCATTAAATTTCTGTTACACGAAAAAAAACCCGATCTGAAAACTGTAAATTCGCCTAAATACCCAAGGACTGCAATTACGAACAACAGAAATTGGAACGATCACATACACAATGTTGAGAAAAAAGCAAACCAAAGACTGCGTTTTATTGGCAGAAGATGCAATAAGTCCACTAAAGGGACTGCCTACACTACGATTGTGCGTCGTCTTCTGGGGTATTGCTGCCGGTATGGGATCCATAATTGATAGGATTAACGGAGGACATCGAAAAAAATTCAAAGAAGGACAGCTCGTTTTCTATTTACAGGAAATAAATGGGGGAGTGTCACGGGTAGGAAACGCGAGTTCAGGTACAGCCATTAAAACAAAGGCGTTTTTCTTTGGATTGAGATCTTATCACGGAATTTCAAACGGCAACTTTCTCTTCCGCAATCAAAAATTAATTGTTGACGCTCACCTAGAGAGGCAGAAATGTTCTTAATAATAAAATAATGGAAATCATAGCTCGCAAGAAAAGTTTTAAGTGGACGTTGCTTCCACGCACTTTTCAGTAGTGTCACAGTTGAGAAATAGTCTGAAGGTGGTTCAATGATTCCTCTGCCAGGCGCTTAAGCGTGAATTTCAGGGTGGTCCAGTAGATGCAGGAGTAGATCCGGCTGTCAGCCCTCAGTGTGTTTGTTTACCAAAGCGAAGTCTTCTGATCCGGTTCTCTGTGACACATGGTACTGTTTCCCAGATGCGCTACCTGTCATTGTATACCACATACACTCCTATTCCATTATACTCACTTCCATGTATGTATTTACAGTGGTATAAAATACTGAGTGTCCGAGCCAGAGGTATACAAAAATATTTGTTTATAATTCAGCATCTATGAAGATTTATGACTTCATTCGTCCAGCAGTGTACACAGGGGCTGGAACATTTTTATGCATGTTGATACTATTCAACTTAGGCACTGTATCTCGACAGGTATCAAAACGGTACTCCACTTCTCGCCTCGTGTTAATAAGCATGACAGATGTTACCCGTTGTCTCACATCTCGAACCCTTGTTCTCTTAACAATGCCCTCGATAAACACCTGAGCCGTGGTATAAAAAAATCTGTTTTGAAGAGCGCGCCGCAGCGCGTAGTGTGAAGCACTCGCCCTCCGTTTCAGGCGGTGGCGCCGCTGTGGCAGTCGCAGCTTTGGTGTCTGCCTCTGGTGGGAAAGGGGAAAGGTTGCCTGTTCACGTGCATTTAAGGGGTGCTATAAGCTCGCCAGTCGGTCAATCTGGTCAGTCTGGATCAGTCTCTCGTCCCCAGCTTGCTAGTCTGTCTCTCGTCCGCATTTGTTAGGCAGTTAGTCTCGGTCTGTCGTTCGGAGTGCTAGTATGTCTGTCGTTCGGATCAACCTTTAAAGCGGGCAAAATGAGAGTCTTTCCACTCCGCCAATAAGAGAACTCAGCGAGTGGTCGTCCGGTAGGGGCTTAGTTCCTGCATTTGAGTCTGTGCGTTAGACCGCCAGTCTGCTCGAGTTTGCTCAGGCAATGGTCATTAGCGGCGGGATCGATCGGTTGGTCGATCGCGCACTGCGACAAGAGATGACTTGTCCGTCTTGATCGTCGACGCATGTGAGGTCGCCACGCGAGTCCAGTGGGCCGCGGCGTATAGCGAGGGGTAATGGCTTCGCGGTCGACACGAGAGCAACAGGAGTCAACCCACGAAATCAGTCTGGCCGGCGCGAGCTGCGACGCCGTGTGACGGGAGATCGGCGCGCCTTCCTGCGTCCGTCGAAGTGGCTGGCAGCAGACGGTTCGGGAGAGCGATTTTGGGGTGCTGCGCCATGTCTTCTCGAGAAATAGCAGTTTATTAGAAGTTAAGTGGTTGGTGATATCTTGTTTGATTTAATGTTGTTAAATTCTACATGTTTTCTTGGTGAGGTTACCAGCCGTTTTGCTTTGGGTTCGTCCCACCATTCTTCTCCGTTTGCCCACCCGCGGGAATGTGGTTGTTTATAAATTGGGTGGTCCGTTTTTCCCTTGTGGAGTAGGGGTGGGTTAGAGCAACCTGCGGTTCGGGTTGTTCGGTAATCTCCCTATCAATCTACCGTACGTTAGTAGCTGCCTCTCTCATGTTTGTCGGATTTGGTGTGTTAACGAATTTATTGCTTGGAGTGTAACGGCCTAACACCTGAAATATGTTTTTATCTTTGGAAGCTTTGCCTATGATCTTGAGAGGCGGTATCTGTGTACTGTAGAGCATCTTAACTATTGTTTGGCCAACCTTGTAGAATTTTATATAAGATTGAATTTCATGGGCTTTTATTTAAATGAACATTTTAGTATATAAAGTTGCCACCCTTTCACTGTAAGACTTTTCTTAGAAGTTAAAATCAAGTTGCACCTTCGGTGGCAAGGTTAATATTTTAACTGTTAGTGTTTTGTACCATTTCCATCCCTTCTGGGGGGGGGGGGGTGCATAGTATGTGTGCTTGTGTAAATTATTAAAACTCTTAGTTTAAAGTAAGCTGGGTGTTGCAGATTTGAACCAGTGTAGTCTTTCAGAGGCTGTTGTGAGCGGTCATGACTACGGCCGTGTCAAAAGGGAGCGGCAAGGTTCTCTGCCCAAAAGCTCATACAGTAAAAACTTGTTTCTTTCTGCCTCTGAATAAATTGTAACTTTGATATTTAGAGGGTGCTTTCTGATTATAACTTTAAATCTGTTTCTTTTAAAAAATGCTTTAAAGCACTATTAAAGTGAATAAAATTCCCATTTGTTAAAAGGAATTTGGTTATGATTTCATCAGTTACTCCCTTTCAACTACTTCCATGCTTACGTAGTGTGATTAGATGTGTTAATGTTCTTGATGAATCACTAGTAAATAAAATAAATTTTTAAGAATATTCTTTGAAAATAAATCACGGTTCAACACCCATGCGCTGAAATCCAGCCGAGTCAGATTGGGAGAGCGAGGGAGCCAGGCAATTGAATCCACCCACACCCACCCACCCCATCCGATCCAACGCTCAGGAAGTGTCCCATGGAGAAATGTGGTAACATCCTAGTGATGGTGGGACGCGAATCCATCCTGCCCGAAAATGAGGTCGAGAGGCATCTGTGGACCTGCATAGTTCGCCAACATGTCGATGCAGGTGTGCCCTGTCAATGGCGCGCATGCGCCTTGCGGCTCAGCGCTGTTCACGAAACGGTGAGGATCACATCTTGGAAACCTGCGCTGTCGACTGCGTATGCACCTAACAACATAAAATGTCGAGTTCTGTCGTTATAAGAGTTTGTTTCTGTATACCTTTAGCCAGTTGTCTTTCACTTAATGTGGTCTGCCACGTGTTGCTATCACCTCCCGCGTAGCTACCACCAAGAGGTGATTTCCCGGGCTCTCATGTCTTTGGACGCCTTTGCAGGCTGTTTCCAGACCGTGACGCCTCTATATTTTTTTTCGCTTATAACCGAAACGCGCTGAAGTGGCCCGAAGTGGGTTCTACGATTATCTGCTCTTACATGCCTTGCGAATACTACTTAACCTGTTGCACAATTTTACTTAAAACTTATATAATACTTTGCCTTAACGAGACAGATATTTTTAAGTGTAACGTGCTCCTTGTTCTACAGTTTATATAGTGCAGTGGATTAAAACTGAGGAACTGTACGTGCAATATTATTCTTCAACGCACTTGAGCAGCGTGTTTAACGTCCTATTGTAAGGTGCTACTTAATTTGTTCCCCCTACAACGGCCGGCCGCGGTGGTCTCGCGGTTCTAGGCGCTCAGTCCGGAACCGCACGACTGCTACGGTCGCAGGTTCGAATCCTGCCTCGGGCATGGATGTGTGTGATGTCTTTAGGTTAGGTAGGTTTAAGTAGTTCTAAGTTCTAGGGGACTGATGACCACAGATGTTAAGTCCCATAGTGCTCAGAGCCATTTGAACCAGCCCTACAACGACGTGGAGCTAATAAGCTATGTCTGATATGATCTAAGTTATTTAATCCTTGCTTGTTCTCTTTGACAGTATTTAGGTCGTAATGCGAACCACTGATGTTCTTCTTGCTGCCCTAGGGCCATCTCACTTGTGCTGCCTCTGGCAGCCTGCGTCTTCTCGTAGTTGAGTCCTGTTTCGTCAGGCTCTCTAAGTCACGTTGCGGCACCTTTTCACATAATCTGTTTGATGTCTCGTATAATCGCCGCCCATAGCTATGCTGTAAAATACTTAATCGTTCTCTCTCTCCATATGTGATATTCGTACGAGGGTTGGAACTTTTATAGTGGCAACTATTTATTTACAGCTGGTACAAAGTAGATACGTGTTTAAAAGTTTTAATGACCTTCAGAGTAGTCACCAGCATTGCGCATAACCCGTTGCCAGCGATGTGGAAGACGTAGGATACTATTAGCAGTGGTAGTTGCGTTGATAGTTCGAGCGGCGCCGTCTATTGCCTGATGAATTTGTAGCAGTTCTGAAGCGAACGCCGTGAAGTGTTTCCTTCAGTTTAGAAATCGAGTTGAACTCACGAGGGCTTAAATCAGGGGAGTGCAGTAGGTGGTATAGCACTTAGCAGCCCCATCAGTCAAACAAATCAGTAACAGCTTGCACTGTACGTGCTTGAGCATTGTCCTGCAAAATGATGTTTAGATCCTGCAGAAACTGTCATCACTTCTGTCTCTAAGCTGGTCGTAGGTTGTGTTCCAAAAATGAACAGCATAGACACAGAAGTGAGAGTACTTTGAAAGTAAGTAAAACTTTGAAATATGTATCTATTTCGTATTAGCTGTAAATAAATAGTTGACGCTATTAGAGTTGCAATCCTCGTGCGTAGATCACGCTCGATGAAAATGTGCTCAGGAATCCCGGTCACCTAAAAACCGCAAACGTCGCTTTCCCTTCCGCTTATCTTTTACAAGTATGACTATCTGTATCCTCCATGACAACCGATACTATCGGTATTACCTGCAATGCCGCGGAGGTCATCTGCTGTGACTTGGATGCGATGCACTTGTGTACTGAGTTCCGGGAGCATTTGTTGTCGTTGCACGCGCACCGTCCATTTTCGGATACAAGTTCATGGGACATTTCTTCAAAATCTGTCCTCACTCAGTCATTTGTTACCCATTGGAACTGTTTATAACTCATCGATTTCTCATACGTCTGAAAACTGTTGCAATATACGATAACAGTGTCCACCGACGTCCACCGCTACGACATTCCAGAAACTGACTCTAGACAAGCCCTTCCATAGGAAAACAAGTCGTATGGTATAATAGGCTCAGAGTTTCCGTTTAATGTACTATAGCCCTTTTATTTTCGCAGTATGTGTATTACACTGTCGTACTTCATTCGTATTTTGTAGTCAGAAATCAGTCCCTTTTATGACGTGTAAAGTTTCAGTGTAAAGTTGAAAATAAGACAAATTAGTAATCTCTATGCATTATTTCCACAAATAATAAAGCTCATTTTCGCAGTCATTTCGGAATATTACATCGGGGAATGATGAAGAAGGGGGATATATATACCGGTCTCACATTCCAGTAACTCTGTTTGAGCATAGAATGTGTAAAGAATATATCTGAATAAGACCGCTAACAAGATGAGTTGGCTTAATATGGTAGGTAATTATTAAGTGATTACACCGGCAAACGGTACTAACACACCTCTCAGTCAAAATGTACAACACCATGGAAAGAGTACGCTTGCGTCATTACAGTAGGATGCAATCTGACATTAATTTGATGAAAACGCTGGGTCACGGAGGCGGAACCTACAAAATACGAGTATGTAACTGGCGTAACCCACCATAAAGCAGCAGCAAACACGCTTAGCTTAATGCAATTGTATTATGGCTGAAATTAATTACTGCATTTCCATTTACACATATTCTACTATCTGATTTCATTATTCAAAGTATCACGCACTAACACTGAATTATAAGCGGATACTCCTGCAAATCATTCGAGAAATTTATTGGTTAGATCTTTTTGTTTATCATAAAACAAAAGCGGTTTTAAATTTGTTAGTTACCAGATGATATATTGATAAATTTGCCCCCTTTGTCGCAGCTATGAAAGTGGACGACTAACAACTCATACAAACCCCTGAACACTGTCGCGTTGAACATTTTTTTGAGACATATAGATAACGCCATTACACGATGTTGGAAGCAGTAGACGAGAAAACCTGTGAATGGATCTTTATGTTCACTTCCATATTTCCGGAAAGCAGCAAGACTGCACTGAGTCACCGTGTTCCCCGTAATTTCATTGACGATAATCCATACAAGGGCGCCACGGAAATGGACAAAAAATACTTCAGTCGGCGTCGTCAATGAGTGGGATAGTGCCATACTAGGAATTCACAGACGGGCGTTGGCAAATAACGTTTGACGCACTGAAAAATTTTGCTTTCTTCATGGTGGGGACTACCATTAAGTATTTACGTGGAGAAATATAGCCCAACATATAGTGATATTGATTCTGACTTCTGACAACTACGTCATCGAATACGCGAGGTCATAGATTGCTTTTCAGTTTCAACTATTACAATAGCTCTCTAGGTATTTACCATCCACTTCACAGAGGAATGATGAAAGACTATTGGAATCAGATTCACTGATGTACTTTACCAGATTCGAATCCTGCCTCGGGCATGGATGTGTGTGATGTCCATAGGTTAGTAAGGTTTAAGTAGTTCTAAGTTCTAGGGGACTGATGACCGCAGATGTTAAGTGCTCAGAGACATTTGAACCATTTTTGAAAACAGCGAATCTTAACTATAATTATCGGTCTTCGTTGTTGATTCGCACTAAAGACCACTTTCTACGCGACATTAACCTGAGCAGTTTCTGCAGGAACGATTGCAGAGCATGTGTGGTCGCAGTACCTATGTAAATTTTTATTTGTTGGAATAATGTGATGCTCTTAGATCAGGAACTTCAGATTCATTCCATTGTAGTAGCTTTTATAGAAGTATGCTAAGCTGAAAAATTGCACAATCCGAGATGCGTCAAACTTAGATAAAACGAAACTGAAAGAATCTATTTTTAATAAAACTGCATGAAAAACCTGCTTGGTTTTAGGAGAAGAAACTGTCCAAGCCTTTGCCCCGATATTTTCTTCGATTCTCCTACTAAACAGAAATAATACAAGAAACGAAAGCCAAAGAATAACAACGAAATTAAAATAAGGATCATAGCCCCTTAGAATATCAATAAATTCATCAAACAAAGCACCCAACTTTTAGAAGGAAAGTGAAGCGAGATAACTGGAATTTGCAACCTTTGTGTGAGTGAATAATCTGAAACTTCGGTAAAGTTGCGGAAGGTGGATATAACTTATCAATGAATGGTGTGTTGTGTTATGCCCGTGATTAACAGGCTTTCATTTTGACGGTACACGTGTATTTCCTCTAAGAATAAAAGAAATTTATCGTAATGAGTAGGCAGTGCTACGCGCCGTAGGTTTGACATTACAGCTGCGAAAAGCGTTTTGAGTAAAACGCAACATATTTTACGGACTCCCGAGCCACGAAATGGCGACAAACTAACACCTATGCAGCGTCAGGCCGTTCTCGTTCATGCTCCCCATGTTCCAATTACACGCTACCGCATCCCGTCGACCAAATGCTGCCTCCCAGCGTCTTTTTCTGCTGCTTACGCTACAGAAGCAGCCTGCCTCAGCCGTTCCATACAGGGTGAAAATAATTTAAACCGACAAACTCTGGGAGGTTGTAGGGGACATCAAAACAGATATATTTCCCTAATCTCATTTTTTCCTATAAGGAGTATTTAAACCGGTAGAGGAAGATTTCTCTGGTCGCAAATTAATTAAACCAACAAACACTTTTCCATTTTTTATGACCAAGAGACAACAGATTAGCACAACCCAATTTCAATTACATTAGATTTTCAAAAATGCCTCCATTGACACGAAAACGAAGGTTACACCGTCGGATCATGTTCTGTCTGACATGGGCAAAAATCCCAGGAGTATCCTGACTTGTTCCTACTGCTGCTACTATCAGGGCAACCAGATCCTCTTCTGATGTAACAGGAGTTGCGCAAACAGGATTGCGCATCTAGCCCCACACAGAAAAGTCCAGAGGGGACATATCTGGGGATCGAGCAGGCCATGGTACAGGACCACCTCTGCCAATCCACGTTTCTGGGAACCGTCTGTCCAGGAATCTACGCACACGACGACCCAAATGTGGCGGCACCCCGTCTTGTTGGAACCACATGCGTTGTCCTGTTGGGACCGGGACGTCTTCCAGCAATTCTGGCAATTCTCTGGCGAGAAAATTGTAATAGTGCCTGCCATTTAATGGCCTAGGTAGCAGATACGGCCCAATTAAACAGTCCCCAACAACAACGACCCACACATTAAGGAAGAACCGCACTGATTGAAGGATCCCGCTCCACATGCTGCAAGACAGCTTCCTCAAATTGCAGCGTTCTTACCGTGCGACAGCGTCCCTGTCCAGATAATCTGCTAAATGACCCGGTCTCACGCAGACGTTGGTACACAGCAGCAAAGGTCAAATGATGCGGGATACGGCGATTAGGATATTGTTGTTGATAAACCCGCTGTGTAGCTTGTCCGTTGTGGTGCGCTACGTAGTACGCACGAACCACATCACCACACCACCACACTCACTCAAGGTGTATCGCTCCATTAGTAAACACAGACAATGCACTACTACACTGGAAGACAGCAGTTGCCTACAACTGACGAGCGTAATACGGCCTCCACCAGTGTAAATAATCCTCATAGGAAAAAATGACATTAGGGAAAAATATTTGTTTTGATGTCCCCTACAACCTCCCAGAGTTTGTCGGCTTAAATACTTTTCACCCTGTATATCCAAACGCGAACTTGCACAGCCAGACACAGTGACATCCACGCTACACTTATTCCACGAGTACCTTTCTCAGCATTCTTCCATTTGCTTATATCTGAGTCTATTCTTTCTATTTGTACATAAACAGCTAACGATGTCAGTATCTTCCCCGTATTCGTCGCCCCACGCAGTTTTCAGCCATTTGTTTCATTTCATCGACTAATTAGTACGTCCAGCATGTGGCATGTGAACCTATTTCTTTTATCGGCAAAAAATAAAAATGTTGCAAATTATCGCCCTGTTGAAGTCAGGGACATTGAAGTCTTGGCTCAGTTGTTGGAGGACCGTGGAAAGAACCACTGGGTGGATTTCTTACAGCCTGGTTCCCGCAAACTATTCCAGAATTCTAACCCATGAACTCGATACCCCTTTATGCTTTGTGGACATTCTATTGAATCGTTTCTTCGTCCAAGCTATCTCACACATTCACAGTGGCTGCTTTATACTTCGATTTGTTGTTTCATATCTTTCTGTCACGACATACAAAACGTCTCTTTTCCCTTCCTCTAATGTCCATGTTTTGCTTCCATCTAGCACTGTGATTGAAATATATAGCTACAACTCATGTTACACGCCATGTACACAAATGTTGGAATGTCACTGATATAAGCTTTATAGCTCACGATTATTTTACATACTTAGCAGATTTCATTTACTATTTCAACTGGATTTCATGTAAGTTTCATATTTCTTTACTGATTGTTCAGGTTGGTATCGGCGTGTTTCAGTTTGACAGTTCTTTCGAGCTTCCATTATATTCAGCCCGTTCGAAAGTTTAAACACTACATTGGTATGCGAGTCTTGAACTGACTTTCGTTCCGACCTTTCATTTAATAAGCACACAATTTTCTGCTTCAGTCGAGTTCAGTACAAGTGTTCAGTTTAGCAGAACTGGATGCGAAAGCATGCTGTTGTCTTTCGGTGTGCAACATTCACCCCGCAATATTACAACAGAAGATTTCGTCATTTTCCAGATTTTCGCGAAACGAGATACTCGTCACCACATGAACCGACGTTTCGCCGCATGCGACCTTTTCTATACACATAGTCACAAGACATAACATTATCAGTTTTGTGACAGAGAACAATTATTTATTTGATTTACAAAAATCTGTTTAATGTCGTCTAATAATACACGTTGCCTTTATATGGTTAAATACAAGAGAAATAATCAAATACACTTAAGGAGCATTTCATTGTACAGTACATAGAAAGGAGAAAGATAAAGAAGTCAGATGGAAGCGGTGAGCACGTAGTACCGAAGATAATATGGAGACAAGACGAAAGTTACTACAAGTGTGATGTAGCAAACAATAAGTCCCAACCGGATCGCTATTTTTCAACAATAATTATTAGCGTAGAATTGGCGAAATACGAGGCAGACACGAAATTTAGCTGTAGTCTCCATCGTAAACAATAAAATTTAAAACAGTATTAGAGATACTGGAGATTCTTAGACGTAGTAGCAATGCACATTTTAGAAATAAAAGAAAGATACACCACTGATATTATTAAAATGTGTGCCTCAACGCCTTCATATTCTGACGACAATAGAAAATCTTGCCTCCTCCTACCACACTTGGCAGACGGAAGGTCACTACCAAGTAACCATAACAAAGACTTAAACATAAGGAGACAAAATATCATCGCAATGGCAACGCACACTATACATCCCTCCTCATCATACGACGTTTAAGTTGGGAAGTGTGTGACCTGCCATCACCTACCATTGTCGAATTTTTAATTAGACCGTGATCAGTCACAAAACTGACGCTTTTAGAGTCCCCCTTAAAGTATGGCAACCGTCTACCCATCAACTTGACCCCCGCTCTAATCATTTTGCCGGAATCTCAGAGGAAACACGATTCTCAAATGTAAACGGATTGAGATTCCTTCACCGGTTGTAATACTGAGAGCTTACTGACACGCGGCCAGTATATTTTTCTGGGCTCTCTGGTACATTTCCCTGAAATCCTTGCGAGATATCTCGCTGGATAGTAGTTCTTCAACACATCACAATTCAGCTAATGGGAAATTGGACCTAAAAGTGAGCATCAAGCCCACTGACGTCTCCCTGTGCATCTCATGCTTAGCTGTATTAAATATGTGCATTTACTATGCCAGTCTCGTCCCAGTTTGTGAGATGTAAGTGACGGTACGCAACTAACGCCATCTGCATATTACGCGTACCTCTGTCTGCGAAATATGTGTTTGGAACGAGTTGTGGTGGTTGATTATTTTATTCCGAACCAAAAACAAGACTCGTTGAAACGTCTAAATGTAAATGTGTTGGAATTACCGGATACTAAAGCTTTACAAGGACCAAAGGTGCTAGAGCTGTCTTCAACGAATACATCCCAACTTCTACGGTGGTAGTACTTGTAGGAATCAATCATTAGAACCTTGAAAATTATCCACGCATTCCAGATCATAATTGTTTCCTACCCGCGACCCTGGAAACGGATCAACAGAATCGATGAACAGCTTCTTCATCTTAATCCTATTGGTTTCGATGCCAACATACCTTGCTTGATATCTTGTGGTGGTTTGCTTACGGAACACGTCTTACACACGCAAGCCATTGTTCTGATATCCCCATGCATTCCTTTCCAAAAAAAATCCTCCCAGATTCTGGTCTGTGATTTATAGAATCTCAAATGTCGACCAACGGGAAAGTGGTGATAATACGGAAATAACGTATGTACCATCTCCCTGGGCAGCACAGTCTACAATGTCGGAAAAAAAATCGCAACGCCAAAAAATAATTAATGTAGACTAATGAAGTTGCTGGACTACATTTGTGTATGTACCATACTTAAGCGACTAATATTGCAAGATCATAGGTTAATATAAGCGCGTTACATCCTATGCAAACGAGAAATGCTGGTACGTTAACAACCGGTGTGACTGCCACAGTGTTGAATGAAAGTATGCAAACGTGCACGCACTGTGTTGTACACGTGCCGGTCGTCAGTTTGTGATTGGAATTCCATGCTTATTGCACTTGGTCGGTCAATACAAGGACGGTTAATGCTGTTTGTGGATCATGCTGGAGTTGTCGTCCCATGATGCTCCTCATGTGCTCGATTGGAAAGAGGTCTGGTAATCGACACTCTCTAGAGGACGTTGGGTGACGACATGGGTATGTGGCTGAGCGTTACCATATTGCCCTGAAATGCTGTTCATGAACGGCAGCACAATTAGTCGAGTCACCAGACTTCAACATCCAAATCAGAATATAAATATTTGGCTCAGTTACCGAAAGGAAATACCGATGAGTTACAAAGACCCTACATGTTTCGACTCAGGGCACATGGGGAGATAGCAGACAAAAGTGCACTGTCTCCAGAAGTTTCAGAAACATGAACATTACATAAGATTCAAATTTATATATGTAGTTATTCAAATCAGTGGTTCGTGATCTATAATTCGAACATGATTTTCCTGGCTCCAGCATTGTACCTACATCTACATCTACATCCATACTCCGCAAGCCACCTGACGGTGTGTGGCGGAGGGTACCCTGAGTACCTCTATCGATTCTCCCTTCTATTCCAGTCTCGTATTGTTCGTGGAAAGAAGGATTGTCGGTATGCTTCTGTGTGGGCTCTAATCTCTTTGATTTTATCCTCATGGTCTCTTCGCGAGGGAGCAATATACTGCTTGACTCTTCGGTGAAGGTATGATCTCGAAACTTTAACAAAAGCCCGTACCGAGCTACTGAGCGTCTCTCCTGCAGAGTCTTCCACTGGAGTTTATCTATCATCTCCGTAACGCTTTCGCGATTACTAAATGATCCTGTAACGAAGCGCGCTGCTCTCCGTTGGATCTTCTCTATCTCTTCTATCAACCCTATCTGGTACGGATCCTATACTGCTGAGCAGTATTCAAGCAGTGGGCGAACAAGCGTACTGTAACCTACTTCCTTTGTTTTCGGATTGCATTTCCTTAGGATTCTTCCAATGAATCTCAGTCTGGCATCTGCTTTACCGACGATCAACTTTATATGATCATTCCATTTTAAATCACTCCTAATGCGTACTCCCAGATAATTTATGGAATTAACTGCTTCCAGTTGCTGACCTGCTATTTTGTAGCTAAATGATAAGGGATCTATCTTTCTATGTATTCGTAGCACATTACACTTGTCTACATTGAGATTCAATTGCCATTCCCTGCACCATGCGTTAATTCGCCGCAGATCCTCCTGCATTTCAGTACAATTGTCCATTGTTACAACCTCTCGATACACCACAGCATCATCTGCAAAAAGCCTCAGTGAACTTCCGATGTCATCCACCAGGTCATTTATGTATATTGTGAATAGCAACGGTCCTATGACACTCCCCTACGGCACACCTGAAATCACTCTTACTTCGGAAGACTTCTCTCCATTGAGAATGACATGCTGCGTTCTGTTATCTAGGAACTCTTCAGTACAATCACACAATTGGTCTGATAGTCCATATGCTCTTACTTTGTTCATTAAACGACTGAGGGGAACTGTATCGATCGCCTTACGGAAGTCAAGAAACACGGCATCTATCTATGAACCCGTGTCTATGGCCCTCTGAGTCTCGTGGACGAATAGCGCGATCTGGGTTTCACACGACCGTCTTTTTCGAAACTCATGCTGATTCCTACAGAGTAGATCTCTAGTCTCCAGAACGCAATACGTTTTCCAAAAGTCTACAACTGATCGACGTAAGAGATATAGGTCTATAGTTCTGCACATCTGTTCGACGTCCCTTCTTGAAAACGGTGATGACCTGTGCCCTTTTCCAATCCTTTGGAACGCTACGCTCTTCTAGAGACCTACGGTACACCGCTGCAAGAAGGGGGGCAAGTTCCTTCGCGCACTCTGTGTAAAATCGAACTGGTATCCCATCACGTCCAGCGGCCTTTCCTCTTTTGAGCGATTTTAATTGTTTCTCTATCCCTATGTCGTCTATTTCGATATCTACCATTTTGTCATCTGTTTCTACAATCTAGAGAAGGAACTACAGTGCAGTGTTCCTCTGTGAAACAGCTTTGGAAAAAGACATTTAGTATTTCGGCCTTTAGTCTGTCATCCTCTGTTTCAGTACCATTTTGGTCACAGAGTGTCTGGACATTTTGTTTTGATCCACCTACCGCTTTGACGTAAGACCAAAATTTCTTAGGATTTTCTGCCAAGTCAGTACACGGAACATTACTTTCGAAGTCATTGAATGCCTCTCGCATAGCCCTCCTCACACTACATTTCGCTTCGCGTAATTTTTGTTTGTCTGCAAGGCTTTGGCTATGTTTATGTTTGCTGTGAAGTTCCCTTTGCTTCCGCAGCAGTTTTCTAACTCGGTTGTTGTACCACGGTGGCTCTTTTCCATCTCTTACGATCTTGCTTGGCACATACTCATTTAACGCGTATTGTGCGATGTTTTTGAACTTTGTCCACTGATCCTCAACACTATCTGTACTTGAGACAAAACCTTTGTGTTGAGCCGTCAGGTACTCTGTAATCTGCTTTTTGTCACTTTTGCCAAACAGAAAAATCTTCCTACCTTTTTTAATATTTGTATTTACGGCTGAAATCATCGATGCCGTAACCGCTTAATGATAACTGATTCCCTGTTCTGCGTTAACTGTTTCAAATAGTTCGGGTCTGTTTGTCACCAGAAGGTCTAATATGTTATCGCCACCAGTCGGTTCTCTGTTTAACTGCTCAAGGTAGTTTTTAGATAAAGCACTTAAAAAAATGTCACTGGTTTCTTTGTCCCTGCCACTCGTTATGAACGTTTGAGTCTCCCAGTATAAATCCGGCAAATTAAAATCTCCACCCAGAACTATAACATGGTGGGGAAATCTACTCGAAATATTTTCCAAATTATCCTTCAGGTGCTCAGCCACAAGAGCTGCTGAGCCAGGGGAAATGTGGTGGGTTGAACTACAAACTGATTCTAACTCTGGGAAAATCATAAAATCGACAAGTAATGGGATCTTGTGTAGGTATTCATCTGAATCAATCCATTATGTTTCCTATTCTGAATGACACAGCTAAGCACTAATAGCACACTGAGGGTAACATGATCGGCAGATGGTCAAATTTACACCAGCGACATAAAAATTCAGAAATAGACAATTGACATGAATTTCTGTCTCATGTAGGTATTCATCTGAATATACACATTTTAATCTATTTTGTAAAAGGTGCAGCTAAGCTCTAATATCACATCAGGGAAAACAGGAGGGCAGACGGTAAAATTTACACTAACTCTGTAAAAATGCAAAAATAGAAAATCTTTGGGAATATCGGGCTCACGCAGTTATTCACTTGAATCTGTACACTATGAACTATTTTTTGAAGAACGCAGGTGTATTATTCCGAGAAAAATAAGTAAAATGTTGAATTTAACAAACAATGAAACCGCTATGAAACGCAAAGGCAACTCATGAGAAATATTCGAGATGACGATTCTCAAATTAATATCTAAGAAAGATGATATTCTGTTATCTTCTAGAAGCATACTGTGGGCACAACAGCTTTCAGTATGCGCTACCGATACAAAGGATCCCATTTTAAATTCACATCAGTATACCAAATGAAATAAATATATTGAAAGAATGTCAAATACGAATAAGACCATGGAACGCCCACCATAAATTACAGCTGAAAGAAAATACTGGTAAAATCAGTACCTTTGTTCCCTCTACTAGTGGCTTGCAAGAACCAGTCATACAAACCTTCAGTCCGAACATTCGGCCCAGAGTGTCCATTGGCAGGAGCCCTTGGACCTCTTGCCTGGTGACCAGGTGGCGGGGGACTTCCTGCTAGCCCAGGGACGGCGTACCCACTACTTTTTGACGGTGTATTGCCCTAGCTCTCATCTCGTCACTGTGCAACCAACTGTGGGTCCCACGGCGCGGTACTACCCGCCGAAGTTGGCAACACAAGCTTTCAAAGCTACAGACCCTGACCATGTGTAGGTAACATCAAAGCATACGTATGCAAGGAAAAATAGGAACAAAGCGGACTTTGTATGGGTAAATGAATAAACAGAGATTGCTCTTTCCTTCTACAGACATTGCGTGTGATTGCACTAGGCCGAAAATGACAGAGGACCAGACACTGCTCGGATGACAAGAAATGAAGTGATCTTTAACCCTTGTGAAACGGATTCAGCTGTCTAGCCACAGCACGAGTTTCGGAACAAACTTCGTAAAACAATTAACTGTATCCACGAATACTGTCACCTTGGCATTCATTGGCATAGGACACTCCCTACAAGACTTCGTGTGTCAGGATGAACTCCTCTCCCAGCGTCACTATATGTCTCTGAAGCTACAAGTCTGGAAATCAGTTCTTCATCTTCTCAGGTTCAACGGTCAATCGCAAATTCCTAAGACATGTGAACGCCTCTCGTACTTCCTCCCTCCCCTAACTAAGAATCTGTATATCGTCCAGGTTATAATATGAAGATCTGAATTAATTATAAAAAACAACTTGTTTAACAGTTAGGATAAAACTACCACCTAAGTTGTTCGACTACAGGGCACCGATTAAATTCAGACAGGTTCCAACCAATGGTAAACGCTCTCATATGGTTCGATCCCTCATGTAATGTAATTTGATAATATGCCCTGTTACGATCTAATGAAGTAAACGCACTGTTGCCTGGAAACCTCCCAAAATATTTATGCAAATTTGGAAATGGTATGTGCCGGAGGATCATCTTCTGATTGAGTTCTTCGTTACATAATAATTGTCTGGATTTACCTGCTGGTCTTGGCACAAGAAACATGAGTGCTGCAAAAGGCGACTTCGAAGGGCGACAAACCTCTTCCTGCATAACCGTTTTAACTATTTCAATGGTGTGACGACAGGATATATGGTGGCCGCCTCACAGGCATAGTATCAGTCAAATGAAGGCGAATTTGATTACATTGGTAAGCCCCGAGTAGCAAGTCAACAAATCTTCAAATTCTCTACATCCTTGGTTTACTTGTTCCCTGAGACTCAATAAATGATCGAGTTACGTTGCACCACCTCCTCCTTCCCCTTGTTGTAAGGCCAGCGCCTTATTTTGAGTTATTGACACGCAAGCACCAAGGGCTTTGTTAGACTTCTAGCATGATTGTAATAATGACTGAAGATGGCAGTTTTTATGAATCTGAATGAGTGTTTGTAAGTAAGAATGACGTCTGTAATTTATTATAGCCTAAACGGTGAGCGTGGAGCTGGGTCTTATATCCGAAGTATTAGCGTAAATTTTATTTTTTGTTTATTTTTTATAGTGCACGTCGAACTGAGGAGGCGATTTCCAAGAGTATGGAACGAGATAGAACATGAAATTACCATAAATAAAATAAAATCTAGACTAAACCCATGCAGGTGACTCACAGGAATTAATTAATTTTTTCCAGGAACTCCTGAACAGAATCGGAGTTTAGACTTTAATGTGCGAGAATTACTGCTAAGCTATTTTATTTCTTGTGGTAGCTTGCTGAAAATGGATGCAGAAGAACACTGTATGTCTTTGTGCATAAGAGTCAAGAAGGTACAATCGTAGTGCAGACTGGATTCATGACTTGCAGTAACTGAGTGAAAGCTGCTAATTCTTGGGAATAAGCTAGTTGTTAACAACATACGATATTAAAGAAAATAAATACTGAGAAACCGCTGTCAGAATTCCCAGACTCCGAACAGTGATTGAGAACAGGTTCGCGAATTTACAGGACATATTGGCGGAACTACCCATTAATATAGTGCCATATGTCATAAGCGAAAGAGAACAAGCAAAGTAGACTCATTTTCGTGTTTGTTCCTCATTTATTGCAGATATTCTTCTAATGGTAAATATAGCAGCATTCAGTTTCTGGACAAGATCTTGAACGTAGGCTTTCAATGATAGTTTACTATCTATCTGAAGACCTAGAAATTAAGGTAGTTGGGCTCACCAGTCATATGCCCACTCTGTGTAATCAAAATCTGTTTTAGTTTAATTGTGTGTTATAAACTGTAAAATTTGAGTCTTACGGTGATTTAGCATCAATTTACTTTCTACAAGGTATGAACATATTTCTTCTACTGTAGTATTTGATACATTGGTAATATGACACTCAGAATCCTTCATTACCACACTAGTGTCATTAACAAAGAGAAATAATTTAGAATCACCTGTTACATTAGAAGGCACATCACGTAAGAAGCAGTAGTGGCTCTAGCACTGACCCCTGAGGAATTTCCCTTCACTCTCCCCTCTCCGCCCTCCACTTAACTGTGCACCAATCAGATGCCACCTCATGGCTGTTTTCGTTACAGTGTAGAGTGATCTTTTGCTATCTATTTTTAAAGTATGAGAAGAATCAATTGTGATATACTCCTCTTATTCCATAATGGTCCTGCTTCCACAGTAAGATCCACACAATCAAACGCCTTAGTTTCCTGTTTTAAACGTTCTAATGAAAAAGCAACCTCCAAAGATTATGAGAAATGTGTTGAGGAAAGCGTTATATTTATCGTGTATGTTATCTGCACTATAACATCATAGATGTCCTGCCACTAAACCTGTGTACCTAACTGACGAATGATTTGGATGAGTTGATGGGTCAAAGTGGATACCTTCTCACAGAGGTTCTCTGACTTATTTTTGATATATAAAAAGATGGGTGGTTCTCCTAGGAGATCCCTAATGCATGTGTTGGGAGTTTACCTGTCGATCTCAGCTGAACTGCGAAAGATACTGACTGCTCTGTAGTGCTCGGAGCTCATTGAGGTATATGCTGGCTGCCATGGACCACACTTCCCATTCACGCAACACCATCGGAAGGATGACGGACTCTTAGAGCAGTAACTTTGTCCTTGTTGTTAGCCCACTTCCCCGCCCCCCCCCCTCCCCTCATCGTTAAGGAGTGGATACAGCTGATAATAAGCAGCTACCAGAGACCCAAAATGTTGGCAAAAGGAGAACGTCCTTTTCCTTCAAAGTTGGAAGGTGAAGTTGCGAACACCCCCTCCCCCCTCCACTCCTCTCTCCCCGATATTAAAGAGAAAGAGAAATGACGCCAGTTAGTTACCTATCTAGATCTCTGCCCAAGGAACATCACTAATTAAACTGTGTGCAAGGAAGTTAATAAAGGCGACTTTTCGGCCCAGCTGTGTCCTGTTTGCCCTGCAGCTGAGACCATTCACAGAAATCGTCTTATACTGTACCCAGTAATCACACAAGGAATGTCTAAAACTGCTGACATGAAAGAAAAGGAAGAAATCACCTACCTAGTGACTGTTGTTGTGTTCCTGTTAGACATAAACATGCGTTTCTGCAGACGTCTCCTTGATTTTCATATCAAACTGACCGATTTCCACATAGGAATGTGATTATTTTGCAAAATAACATACTGAAGAATGAGGAGAGACACGGTATAATATTTCGTCGCTTTTCCAAGTGAGCTTGTCCCCAATTAGAAATCTGTCTTGACCACATTATCACATCGAGGCTCAAAATCAAAGCCGTGGAAATCCTCAGTTTAATCCTCCATGTGAACACAGAAATTCTCAACTTTGCATATATCTGTTTCAGCACACGCAAGTTGCTTGAATTGCCATCATTAATCTTGTAAGTAGGCTGTTTAGGTTTTTATGTTGGTAAAGCCCTGTAGTGCTGTGTATGAAAATCGCTGATTGCGCTGTGTGCAGTCTGTGGCTGGTTGGACTTATTGTTGGAATATTCGCTTTTGTAGTGTTGGGCAGTTGGATGTGAACAGCGCGTAGCGCTGGGCAGTTGGAGGCGAGCCGCCAGCAGTGTTGTATATGGAGAGAGAGATGTCAGAGTTTTGAGAGGTTACTATAGTTCAATTCTTTTATCTTGGCGGTTCGCGCATGCCTGCCCAGACGCGGGAGATTGCTGCGTTGCCAGTTGTACGCGCCAAGAGAAGCAGCGCCATAGCATAGCATAGTTCGCAAACTTACGTTTAGGTGGGAGCGCACAGTTTATGAAGTAAAGCCACCACGGCCGCATTAACCCTTTCGCTGCTACAGAGACGTGCTCCCCGCATTCCGCGCTGTGCGCGGTTTTGTCATCACTGCACTGCTCGCCTGTGCAGACACACGGTGTTCCGACTGCTTTGACACACTTATCATTCGGTTTCACAAAAACTATTTGGCCCAAAAATTTGATTTTTACACATCTTCTTGACTGATACCTTCCCCCCATAATTTTGTTTCGATGTTCAGCGAAGTTATTGTGCAGCATTAAATGTAGTAAACCATTGCACGAAATTTTGAAGAGTCTGCAGAGGTAAAAGTCCGTAGCGTATACTTTCCATATGGTCGATTTTAGTTGCCACTAGAAATTTCAAAAAATTACATTCAAACGAATAAAATTCATGAAGTAAGACACTTCGATATCGTTTTCAAATAAAGAAAATATTAAGCACCAAACAAGTTTTGCACTCAGAAGCTTTTGCTTAGCAGCCATACACGTCAACCATTACACTACCGCAGCTCGTCATTCAATGCATCAACTGGAGGACTTTAAAGTCTCACGCAAATAATCGATAAACGCTGTTGGTATGACTATTAATTATTCACGTTTCGTCGAAGTACAATAGCAAATAAACAATTACCACTGTTCTTCATTGCGAGAAAGCGGTTAGTGAGAATGATACAAACACCTTTCCTTGTTATCGCCTGAATTAGGAGGCTTATTGCTTGTTTCGTTTAATTAATTAATAGAATATGAAGCAATTCGTGTAAACAATGCTTTTTCCAAACTTTCTATAAAAGAAACTCAGCTATCCAGGCATTGCTTTTCTTCAATTACTCTATTTATGAGCGAACGTTTCTAAAACTGAAGACACACGTCCGTGCTCTGGACTGCAGTCAAGCTCTGGCAACGTCGTTCTCTGTTCATTGGCTGTGTTTTGTGACGTCAGATGCGCAGAACGAACCTAAACTCGCCCGCCGTCGTAAATGACGCGCACTTTATAAGCGGACGATCTGGACGTGTGCCCGCCAGAAAAAGGAAATTTGTAAAGATGGATGTTGCATGGGGGCTTAATTAAATATAATGCAAATATTTTTAGTAGCTGTATGTCCGATTACGCAAGCCTCGTAAACGGTTGGCCCTGACTAGTATTTGTACGCAATCTGACTGCATAGAACAACAACAAAGAATGAAATGAAAATTTCCTGTTAACACAATTAATTAATTACGTCCCCAGCAACTATAAAACCTACGAAGACAAAGCACAAGTGTAATTGTTCTGTGTGTGGGAGTGTGACTCAACGTACACATCTGGCACGGTTCTTCTTCAACAACACAAGAAATTTTAAATATCATTTATACTGACGTGATAAAAAAAAATTAGAAATACTATAATTGCGCAAGAAACCCAGAATTACACTCTAATACAAGAACACACGCCAGATGCTTTGTTGACTGAACCTGTAATGACGCATTATTCAGGTCACTGAAATAATGAGAGAGAAAAGAAAATTTTTTTTTTACCTTCGTTTATATTGATGAAAAGCACTCTAAACATTACAATCTCTCCACACCGACTCGTTACTATCACATCTCAGCAAGAATTTTTCAGTATCACATCTCAGCAAGCACTCTTCACTACGACATCTCAGCACAGACTACTACCAGTCCTCGGCAGGCACTGACTACTACAAGCTCTGCCCAAGCACTGACTACTACGAGTCCTCGACAGGCACTGCCAGTGGAGGCGGCTGAATAATACTCTTTGGCGCAATCTCTGGCGCTGTGGCTCAGTGTAGCCACCTTTCAATGTCATGAATTAATAGATATAAATATGATGACTTTTGAACATTATTAAGGTAAATACATTGTTCATTCTCTATGAAAATCTTTCATTTGCTAACTATGCCTAACAGTAGTTAGTGCCTTCAGTAGTTAGAATCTTTTATTTGGCTGGCAGTATTGGCGCTCGCTGTATTGCAGTAGTTCGAGTAACGAAGATTTTTTTGAGGTAAGTGATTCATGAAAGGTGTAGGTTAGTCAGGGCCATTCTTTTGTAGGGATTATTGAAAGCCAGATTGCGTTGCGCTAAAAAATATTGTGAGTCTGTTTAGTGATGATCAGAATAAGTAAAGAGAGAACTGAGTACGTTCAGTTTTACTTGGCTGTCTTTGTATCAAATAACGTAGAAGTTTACCAGCACGGTCATTCTAAGGGGACGTTTCAATCTTTGGCCAACCACATACTGCCTGCTTAGTGTGAAACCTTCTTGCATTCACAACAGTGGATAACCTACTGGTTTCAAGCAAACCACATGCTGACATGCTGTCTCGTTATTAATATCGCAACAAATGAATGAGGTGGTATGCCTGACGGCAATAATCAAGTTCACATCCCTTACTGCACTCTCAGGAGAGTGTTAACTGCTTATGTTCAACTCCTTTTTCTGCTGTGTGTAATCCAGCCTAAAGTGTCTTACGTAACCACAGAGAAAAATGTTATTGGGTCTTAAAGTTCGGTTTCAGCTCACAGACTGTTCATGTATTATAGCTACTTCCTGTTCCTCATTCCCTCCTTAGTCAACATATCGAAATCAGTCGATGATACATTCTAATTCCTCAAAGTACAAGAAGGTTGAGTGGAAGTTACCCGCGAACGGTCAACTGTTGATTCCTTCCAGAATATCAGCTACTGCTTCGGCTTCCGTCTCCAGAAGACAAGATGCGCATGCCACTGTGGGTATCCGGTTAACATACTTCCCAAACTTCTCCTGTTTGAGTCTTTATTGTTTAGGAGGTTGTATTATGTATTTTATTATTTACGTTATTTCACATTAACATTGGCCGTGGGCAGAGTATTGTCAATTTATTATTAACTGTTTAACATTCCTTCGATACCATTGTGTTTTTAAGAAAATAATTTTGCGGTTAATTTTAAGCCCACTCCCGAACAACGATTAGCTAAAACTTCACTCCACGCAATCCTTGACCTGCAGTTGGTAGCGCAGTGTGGTTGCAAATTGTCCAGGAGAGGTGCCCATGGCCGTAGATTCGAGAGTACTTCCGTAGGTCATCGGTGAGCCGTTGAAAGCAGGGGAGCAGGTGGATATGAATAGTGACACTGGCAACATTACGTTGACTATTATGGACACAGAATTAATGCTGCTATTTTTCGGAAGTTAACGGATGTGTAAGTTACAGCGTAGGGCAATTCATCATCTGAATAGGGTTAATAACTTGCTGTTTTTATGGAAGGAAGAAGAAAGCAAGCAAGGAGTGAGTGAACTACAAGATAAGTTTGAGTGGATGGAGGTTGTAATTAGTCGTTTGTTGACTGAGTCATCCTTGTAGGGATGCAGGATGTATTCAAATTTGGTACTAAGGGAGGATGTCAATCAAACAGAGTTGCTAGATATGTCAGGCCGAGAAAGCAGAAAGCAGAAAACACAGTCCGCTAAGTTACCCCACCTGTTAGCAGGAATGATGGCTAATCGAGGGTCCTCAGAAGATTCAAATTTTTATAGTATATGGTGTCGCTAGGTGAATTGAACTAAGGGTTTGAGTTAAAGGGTGTTCAATAATTGAAGTTGTTGAATCCCCATACCTGGCAAAAAGAATAGCTAGTGTCATAATGGAAAGGGAAACATCCCAAATATGCTTCAGGTCTTATGACACACAAGCAGGCACCAACCAAGAACAACGCAACAGAAAGCAAAATATTCATACTTTCCGCCTATACTGCATTGCAATCAGGCAATCACGTAAAAATTGTACAATAAGTGAATAAAATCACAACATGGCCACCAAAGCCACCTCGTCCACAGCAGACAGATGTAATATAAAATTAGAAGAACTTTTATCTATGTACAATACTTGAAAATTCGTTCAGCGTCATTAAAAGTAGAATACAGAGCACTCTCTTACACAACAATAAAACATACCCTCAACGTGCAGATACGACACAATGCAAAAGCGTACTCTTGCGCCCACATGTCCAAGCATTTCAATATCAGAATTTGTAATGAACACTTAACATTCAAAACACACACACACCATCGACTATCTCTCTTAAGCGTACACAGCTCCTGCTGTGCAATAATCTCAATCTGATGACATGTCAGTTGTGCACCAACACTGCGAGCCACCCTGGTCCATTCTACTGTTCTGTGTATTGCAGCAGTAAGAACATCAGTCTTCTCTACGAGTCTGGTTTTGGCTGTCTTCTTCCCTGTGCGCCTGGTAAAGACACGTCCCCCCCTCCAGATAGGCGGAGTCCACAACACCTCGGCGTGACCCTACTTTGACGGGTGACTGCAAAGGCTGCCCGGATCCTCAGCACACCACGTTTTAACTGAATATCTGTCTCGGATGCTGGCCACCAGTCAACTGCACTGCACTTCGCTCTTTCAGCAGAGAATTACTGGAGAGGCGTCAAGTCCGTGCACAAAGCGAGCCCTCTGGTGGAGCGCGCCATTCCCAGCCCGCCAAACCCTCTGCCCCGGCGGCGGAAAATCCAGAAGTGAGAGGCACACTACGCTATGGTAATACTTCCAAGTTGCTTAGCGTCGTGATTCAAAGGAATTCCATTCAAATTGTTTATTTTACTTGTATCACATAAATGCGACCACGAATTCAGCCTGTACTGTCTAACATGAATCAGGCCTAACGGAAACTGTTTCCAGTGTCAATGAATATAAAATTGGCGCAACGTCTTTCTCGAGGGAAAACTGGTATATCCCGTGTCCCCAATTTTACGAAACGTGTTCGAAACCGTACCACACACTAGACGAACAAACAAAATACGATTATACGGAGAATCGTCGCAGAAGTGGTATTAGCTCCATGAATGTTTCACTAATACAACACAACACGTTAGAATGGACAATTCGTGTTTTATAGGAGCGAAAGTACCAGAGCACTAATTTTCGGAATATACATAAACGGTATACCAGATCGGAGACAGCAACAGATTGTTTACTGACGATGTTGTTGTATACATGATAATATGATTGTTGAGTGATTGTAAGTAATGCAGAAAGAGCTGCACAAAATTGTCACTTGGTCCAATTAATTGCAGCTCCTGTTAAACTGAGTGAATAATGATTAATCGTCATAAAATAAAGAAAAAAGGGATCAATATTAGTTTATAAGAATAGAAATGGTGGACATGTGGTCGGTTGGTTGTTTTGGGGAAGCAGACCAGACATCGAGGTCATCGGTCTCATCGGATTAGGGAAGGATGGGGAAGGAAGTCGGCCATGCCCTTTCAGAGGAACCATCCCGGCATTTACCTGGAGTGATTTAGGGAAATCACGGAAAACCTAAATCAGGATAGCCGGACGCGGGATTGAACCGTCGTCCTCCCGAATGCGAGTCCAGTGTCTAACCACTGCGCCACCTCGCTCGGTGGACATGTGGAGCACGTCACACCGTGTAAGTATTTAGGTGTGATACTAAGAAGCGATCTGAATAGGAGCGTAGGGAAGGCGTTGGAAGGCGTCGATGTGTTTGAAGTGTTCCGGGGAGTTGCATTGTGATCAGTCATAGAGTATTGTTCCAAGGACTGGAGTCCAAAGCATGTAGAGGCAGCAGCAGAGATTAAAACAATTCACAGACGTGGTGCTAAGATCATAACAATCTGTGTAGCCCGTACTGAAATGTAACAGCTGTTAGAACTTAAAATGGATATTTTTGGAAGGAAGATGAGGTACAGATCCGGTTAGTAAACACGTATAAAAGGTGTCGGGGTGGATGGAGTGTGCGAGTGGT
Organism: Schistocerca americana; assembly: GCF_021461395.2. NCBI lineage: Eukaryota > Metazoa > Arthropoda > Insecta > Orthoptera > Acrididae > Schistocerca > Schistocerca americana. Next base: position 53,208,383 of record NC_060125.1, on the reverse strand, counting down.
ATTCTGCTGGTGGCGAATGGAAATGTGAACGATGAAGGTAGCCAGAGGTCGAGAAAGTTCTATAATGTTAACTACAAACAGACGTACGATACGTCACTGCACTGCCTGTGTTATTCCGAATTACGATGCAAAGTTCCTTCCAACATGCATGCATGTCCACGGGAATAGGCACTGCGGCGATTACAGCTGTTATAAAATGCAAGAAATGTATTCGCAGTTGCGAGTATGAACAACCATCACTTGTATAATGGAATGACAATAAAAATTTGTGTCGGACAGGGACTCGAACCTGGTTCAAATGGTTCAAATGACTCTGAGAACTATGGGACTTAACATCTGTGGTCATCAGTCCCCTAGAACTTAGAACTACTTAAACCTAACTAACCTAAGGACATCACACACATCCATGCCCGAGGCAGGATTCGAACCTGCGACCGTAGCAGCCACGCGGTTCCGTACTGCGCGCCTAGAACCGCTAGACCACCGCGGCCGGCCTCGAACCTGGATTCCGATGTCCGAAGGAAAACTGCATCGTAATCCATAATAAAACAGGCACTGCAATATCGATATATCCACCGACACTGGACGAGCCACTTTAAACTAAAAAGTCATCCCTGTACGGGAATATACGTAATGGATGTAAGAGTTCTAGACGCGCGGTTGACGACATACGGAACTCTGGATCTGGTCGTGAGTCGTGCTCGGATAGCCTAATAGTAAAGTGGCAATCGCGATAAAAGGGAAAAGCGCATTTGAGTCCCGATCCGGCACAAATTCTCATTGTCGTCATCCCATTATACAGCTGATGGTTGTTCATATTCGCAACTGCGAATAAATTTCTTGTAAAAAAAATAGTGCAGCGCGCCTGCAGTAACGAGGCGGCAGGCGATGGGCGTTAAACCTTGAACCCACGTGAGGCGTTGTGGACACACCGCTGTAAGCCTTCCTCAGAGAGAGCGTCCAGTGACCGGTAGTCTTTCTATCAGCACATTCCCGCAGCCGGCTGAACTGCGTCGTGGTGACGTGACAGCGTCCCGGCTTCGGTTGGCCAATGCGAGGCCAGGCTTGGTAACTAGCCTAATAGGAGACGATGGCGTTGACCCGGGTGTCGAACCCTGCGCCAATCCTGCGGCTCAGCGTCTGCAAGCGTCAGATACATGTTGTAATGGTACTTGAATTACGGAACCATTACGGCACCTCACCTCAACCTCTCGATACCAGCAATATTCTATTGTGTTTCTGTAAAGTAGTTAACATATTTCTGAGACAACATTCAGATTTGATTTCATTAATGTAGAGGTACTTTGATACATCGATATGTTTATATTGCACTGATATTATTCTTATGTGTGTTCTTCCTTTTGTCACTATGATCTTTGACGTACTTGTAACTCTGATTTTTGGGTGCGTAAGCGGTTATTAGAGAGTCAAGTCTTGGTCGTCATGTTGAAAAGACGCAAATTGTAGTCAGTTTATAAAATGTGAACTTTAACAGTGAGGAAGATATTTTCAAGTTATATATTGTGAAGTGATGCTTTGGGGGTTACGTGATATTGAAACAAAAGTAATGAAAAAGAAGTGTAACTTAAATTCGGAGTGCTGATTACTTTTTTACATCACCATTGTACTAACTTGCAAAAGTTTAATCTTCAAGAATGGTTTATGAAACACATCTATAAAACTTTCGAATATTGCAGAATAACACCTACACCTCTTTGCATCCGAGCTTGGAATCATCACCACCTAGATTTTCGACGATTGAGCCATGAGTTCAGAACGAGACCAGTGTGGGAAACACGAAAAGATGAGTGCCTAGTTTATTTATTATTTCATCAAATGGCTTTATTAACTGTGCTCTATTGACACCTGCCACATAATATAACGTTGTTGTTGCCCAAAATGCAATATTTAGTAGCGTGAGCAACACTACAATCATAATTAATTTTTTACCTTTGTTGTGGTAGGGTTGTTACAAAGTGTCACGGAGATGGTAGGACCTCGGACCTCTGACCCTAAGGTAACGGCAGGTTGCCCGAAAGGTGGTCTGTTGGAGATAACTGTAGGGTGAATGTGACCTGGTGTTCCGGCCTTGAAGTAGTGGTCGATGGTTCACAGCCCAGTTGCGACAATTGTAACTGTCGTGAGAAAACTGTCAGCGATCCCTAGGTAGAGACCAACATACAGCAAGCGCTGATGCATGGCCAGGTCATGAAGATGGCCTGTTTGGCTGGATCGATGGTGTGTATTCGGCCAAAATGGGCGTGCTAATGCAAAAGGCAATTACGCTGCTTACTTCATTGCCGTCGAAAGTTCCTGAAGGCTGGTCACTGCCCGGAGAACTGAGTCGCTATTGTGGGCGCTGTCGGTACAGCGAAATACTGAGTCGGCTGTGTGCGACTCATATCGTAGGTACACCACGGGGCTCCTGTCTTGTGTAGCTACACAAAAATGTTATCCAAGTACCGGTACAACTTGAGTGGAAATGAAGACATTGAGAAAAATACAGAAGTATACCGTCAATATTCCTACAAAGTGCCTCAGAAGAAAGACAGGAGGCGATAATTTACTTCCTTCCGTGTCCATCTCACGAGATGACCGTTAATGTGAAACGGTTGGTTGTTTTGTTGATTTGGGAGAGGGGACCAAACACGCCATCGGTTCCATCGGATTAGGGAAGGAAATCGGCCGTGCCTAGCAAAGGAACCATCCCGGCATTTGCCTGAAGTGATTTAGGAAAATCACGGAAAACCTAAATCACGATGGCTGGAGGCGGGTTTGAACCGTCGTCCCCCCGTATGTGAGTCCAGTGTGCTAACCACTGCGCCACCTCGCTCGGTAACGTGAAAACGACTAAAATGGCAGAAGCTTGTGGGGTACCCACCACCACAGATTACCTGGTGGTTTGTGGAATGTAAGTATCACTGTAGATGTAGGACATCATACAGAAGTTCTGTGCTCACAGGCAACGTACATTTGGAGTCACAACGCGTTGCATCAAAAACATGGTATCCTATATATATGTGTGTTCCCAGGATTTTGGCTGTTACGCATTTAAAACTAAATTCAGTGGTACTAATGGATGTGGTACCTTGGTCAACCAACTGTCATCGTCTCACACCCCAACTACATTCAAGGGATGACAATATGAGTAAAAGAGTAGTAAGGTTGAAACTGATATCTTCAAGGCAAAATGAAAACTATGATATTTGAGGCAGGCTTGTGATATTGTATTGGTACGTGGTTTGAAATGAGTGCCGCAGAAAGAATAATATATTAATTTTTCCTTTTCCCAATAATAGTGCTACCTACAGTCTGTACGTGCCCATATAGGCAGTCTCACATATGATCACAACTACCTTTCTTTTGACATGACGTTCCAGCTTTACGTGTTGCTTTGAATAATTGGCACAATGGCGCAAATAAAGATATGTAGGTCTGAATGACAAAACATTGTGTAGTCCTTAAAATTCACGTTTATCACGTGTAAATTCATGTTGTAAAAACAAAACGATCCGTGGCGAAATCAACGTGTCGTCGGCATTACCAGGTGCTTCGAAACTGTTCTCTTCACAACGGGCACCCCTGTCTTAGGCTGTTTAAAAGGACTGACGCATTTTGTCTCATATATCCAGGCGTATACCGACAGAACATAAAATCGCAGTTCTGTTGGATTCTGCCGGAATGCCTGATATCATAATGCCAGCATCATTTATCGTCCACTGCAGGGCTGAAAATTAACGAGCACTCGCCTCAGTTTCGCGTATAATATATGAATCTTCCATTAGCGAGGGCTCGCAGCAATCCGCAACGACGTATGGGAGCCGCTCCTGAAGATATTGCTGCATCACTGCACTGAGGTCGGTATAGTTCTGAGCATGCAAGACCTTAGTCCCAGTTCGAGAACTCGGCTACAGCAGTAAGCGTCATAGTATAGGACCAACGAGTAGATAAATTTTCAGATGAACCTGTATTGAAGTCAGTGTTCAACTTTGTACATCTACAGAACAGGTTGTTAACTAGTACATTAAGTCACGCTTTGTTAGTTCATGTGAGCTGTAAATTATCCAATGCCCCTGTGCCAAAGAACTGTGCCAAAGTTAAATGGCTCTGAGCACTATGGGACTTAACATTTACGGTCATCAGTCCCCTAGAACTTACAACTACTTAAACCTAACTAACCTAAGGACATCACACAACACCCAGCCATCACGAGGCAGAGAAAATCCCTGACCCCGCCGGGAATCGAACCCGGGAACCCGGGCGTGGGAAGCGAGAACGCTACCGCACGACCACGAGCTGCGGACTGTGCCAAAGTTAAGTAAAGCCTTTATCCTCTTATGTAATAAAGTGAACTAATATTTCGTGTGTTCTACTTTGACGAGCCTTGTCCCACAGTTGTGGCTGGACGAAAGTAGTTTCGCCTGGTCACAACAATAATCATGCTTGAACACAGTATCCAGTTGAGCATCAATCCGTATTTTATTGGAGATCTAGCTGGATCTATAGTATATCCATCACGAGATCGTTTAGCAGCGAAGCATGAAGACCCAGAGAGCTTGTACAAGCACATGTAATTGAAACGACCGTAAATTGCCCGTAGCTCAAATCATTTAAAGACTGCCGTTTAAAATCCTACATTGGCAGCTACCGTGTACGCCATAGACAATAAAAGGGGGCCTCTATGCTACTTACAGTTTGGTTACAAAACATTATAAATTTACACTTAAGTCTTAATACAAATTTACGAATTTTGCATTGGATAAATAAAACCAGGCTGAAATACACTGCTGTCCATTAAAATTGCTACACCAAGAAGAAATGCAGATGGTAAACGGGTATTCATTGGACAAATATATTATACTAGAACTAACATGTGATTACATTTTCACGCAATTTCGGTGCACAGATCCTGAGAAATCAGTACCCAGAACAACCACATCTGGCAGTAACAATGGCCTTGATACGCCTGGGCATTGAGTCAAACAGAGCTTGGACGGCGTGTACAGCTTCAACACGATACCACAGTTCATCAAAAGTAGTAACTGGCATATTGTGACGAACCAGTTGCTCGGCCACCATTGACCAGACGTTTTCAATAGGTGAGAGATCTGGAGGATGTGCTAGCCAGGGCACCACTCGAATATTTTCTGTATCCATAAAGGCCCGTACAGGACCTGCAACATGCGGTCGTGCATTAGCCTGCTGAAATGTTGGCTTTCGCAGGGATCGATTGAAGCGTAGAGCCATGGGTCGTAACACATCTGAAATGTAGCATCCACTCTTCAAAGTGCCGTCAATGTTAACAAGAGGTGACCGAGACGTGTAACCAATGGCAACCGGTACCATCACGCCCGGTGATACGTCAGTATGGCGATGACGAATCCACGCTTCCAATGAGCGTTCACCGCGATGTCGCCAAACACGGGTGCCACCATCATAATGCTGGATTCATCCGAAAAATTGATGTTTTGCTATTCGTGCACCCAAGTGCGTCGTTGAGAACACCGTCCTAGGCGCTCCTGTCTGTGATGCAGCGTCAGGGGTACCCGCAGCCATGGTTTCCGAGATGATAGCCCATGCTGCTGCAAACGTCGTCGAACTGTTCGTGCAGATGGTTGTTGTCTTGCAAACGTCCCCATTTGTTGACTCAGGGATCGAGACGTGGCTGCACTATCCGTTACAGCCATGCGGATAGGATGCCTGTCATCTCGACTGCTAGTGATACGAGGCCATTGGGATCCAGCACGGCGTTCCGTATTACCCTCCTGAACCCACCGATTGCATATTCTGCTAACAGTCATTGGATCTCGACCAACGCGAGCAGCAACGTCGCGATACGATAAACCGCAATCGCGATAGGCTACAATCCGACCTTAATGAACGTCGGAAACGTGACTGTACGCATTTCTCCTCCTTACACGAGGCATCAAAACAAAGTTTCCCCAGGCAACGCTGGTCGACTGCTGTTTGTGTATGAGAAATCGGTTGGAAACTTTCCTCATGTCAGCACGTTGTAGGTGTTGGCACCGGCGCGAACCTTGTGTGAATGCTCTGAAAATCTAATCATTTGCATATCACAGAGTCTTATTCCTGTCGGTTAAATTTCGCGTCTGTAGCACGTCATCTTCGTGGTGTAGCAGTTTTAATGGCCAGTAGTGTAGATCTGCAGTAAAATACAGATCGATTCGGTTTTTGTTGTACCGACCATGATACATACTCGTGTGATAGACGCAGAACTACATGACCCACTGGTTAAGCCACGGAGCTCGCACGTGGCAGGGCGGTTGTTCAGACGTCCACGTGGTTACCAAGATTTAAACTCTCTTCGGTTTTTGGTGAACCAGTTGGGGGAAATGACGGCATGGACCCTTTGAAACGGCACGGCCGGTTTCCATCGCAGTCCTGATTTGTGCCCCTTCTTTTCAGACCTCTTCGTGGACGGAATATTAAATTCCATTCGTTCCTTTCTTTTGTGAAACGAGCTAAATAAAACCAGACTGTTTTGCCATTATTCATGACCACCCTGATCTTAATATATTTTAATTAATAAACTTGTTGCTTAATTTCATATCTCTACAATTAACAGAAAAGCCTGTTCAAGTTACTATTTGCGTGATGCGTTGCCACGCTTTGACACAGGGCAGACACGGCGGTGTCCAGTCATCGCTCTGTTGGAAACGACGCGTAGAAAGGTTCCGACCAGTGGAAGGAACGAATAGAAGCCAGTGTGGCTTGAGGTGAGTCCAACTCTGAAGACTAAGCATCACTAAATGAACATACCTGATAATCGAACAAATCGGCATCACTTGTATGTAGTACACGATACTGTCCGGCTACTTTCCATTTGTGCATAGTCGAACGTCGTGCAAGTTAATCTCTTATACTGTGTTAGCACTGCCTTTTTCATAACCATTGACAGAACATGAATTTATGTGTGTGAACGTGTGTGCATATATTTTTCTTGCAGCCATGTTTATGCAGCCATTATTACGCTGCATCACTTTGCTGTAGTGCTTAGCCGAACATAATATTAATGGAAAGGAGCAAGAAAACTGTTTTAGATAACCTGCAATAATTGCTGATTTCATAAAGCAGTTTTCGGCTTCATACACCGTAGCAAGTTGAGGACTATCACAAGCCCACATCAAAGAAGAGTCGATGCTTCTCTCTCTAAGGACGAATTTCGAGCGAGCGACAGCTGCCACAGCCGATGTCGCTAAGGCTGACTCGAATCACAGCGGTTGCACAAATGTTCACCGCCGAGAATTGTCCGGCAATGGGAGCGGAAGTCGTGGTGTATGGTGCCACTCAGCATCAATTTTGGCTCCATTGTCCCGGTCTCCATTCTGAACTACTCTACTGTCTTGCAACTCTGCTCTCTCTTCTGTACTGTTCGAAAGAAGAAGCAAAGATAGATTCCGCCCAGCGGAAAAATGTTCCTATCGGAGCACAAAAAATGCGAATACGTTCCCGTTCATTTAAAAGACTCTGAACGATGGAATACCAGCTGTCTCATTTTACCTTCCTCAGCGTAGTGTCCGACATCTTGGACACTGATGTGGCTAGTAATAGTGCAGTTAATGAGACGCCTCTGAATAAGTAATAAGTACTTACAACAAAACTTATCTTTGTTAGCCAATTTCGGCTGTAACTGTGAAACTGCACACGTGCACTTAAGGTTCAGAACACACTAAATGAGCCACGATTGCTGAGTGGCGAATTGAAACAAGTCAGAACGGCGGTGCTGTAACATCATTACACTCACTAGATAGACAAGTTCGAAGACACTTATTGACACAGCTCTGATACCGTTGCCGCGTAGGCACAGTTCGTAGGAGGCGGAAGTCTCTTCACTTCCAGTCGCTTGACACGGGCTGTGTCACGGTGAGTACGCAGTAGAGCGACGTTACTACGACAGGAACTTCCTGGAAGTGGGCAGGATCTGACCTCGACCAGAACTGCCCTCCTGGCCTCTGGTGACGCTACTTCAGGGCAGAGCCGCGGCGGTGGCCCCTCGGAACTACGGGAGTCACTGCTTCTTCCTAGCATCTCATTGGCGCCTCGTGATTTCGCTTTGCTGTGCGGTATTCCTGTGGTGCTCGATACTTCTTGCGCCCCGCTCAATACTGGTCGACACTGCACGCAGTACCTTTAAAAAATATCCCAAAAATTTTGGCGTGAGACAATATTCACGCCCTAAAACACCCACAAGCTCCCCTAACTGTGACTCATTCATAACCATCACCGGCGCTCAAGTCACCCACAGTGGCGTCAAATGAAATACGACTTGCGCTTGGCGGCCGAACTGACATACGCTCTTTACCATCTCCATTTTCTCCTTTCATTGTCTCCTGTGTCTAATCCACAGTACGCTTCGTTCTGTTCTACTGCCACAGTCTCCTCTCACTATCACTGTCTCTTTCTTGCTCTCTGCCGGCCGTGGTGGCCGAGCGGTTCTAGGCGCTACAGTCTGGAACCGCGAGACCTCTACGGTCGCAGGTTCGAATCCTGCCTCGGGCATGGATGTGTGTGTTGTCCTTAGGTCTGTTATGTTTAATTAGTTCTAAGTTCTAGGGGACTGATGACCTCAGAAGTTAAGTCCCATAGCGCTCAGAGCCATTTCAACCATTTTTTTCTTGCTCTCTCTTACTCCTAAAATCTCGTTCCTTCCTTCCTACTGCTCCTGCCTCTTCTCTCTGTCACTCTCTTCCTCGTTCTCATTGCCATATACTCCGTCTCTCATTATCAATGGCTCTCACCTACCTCTACTTTCTCTTTCGTTTTATTCCTTTCCTTCCCTCCTCCGCCCGGCACTATCTCCCTCACTCGTTTCCTAACACTGTTCTGTCACTGTCAACTACTGTGTGTTCCACTCCCATTGTGTCTCTCTGTTTCTCTCACAGTGCCATTGTCTCTTTCACTCTTTCTGTATTACTACCATTCTGTACAACTTCCAGTATGTATTACTTTACCCTCTCTTTGCCACTGCCACTGTGTTCTTCTCTCTCAGTATAAAATGAGCGTACGGCATTGTGGGCCGGGAGTCCCCCATTCGGGGAAGTTCGGCCGCCGAGGGCAAGTTCAAATGGCTCTGAGCACTATGGTACTTAACTGCTGTGGTCATCAGTCCCCTAGAACTTAGAACTACTTAAACCTAACTAACCCAAGGACATCACACACATCCATGCCCGAGGCAGGATTCGAAACTCCGACCGTAGCGGTCGCGCGGTTCCAGACTGTAGCGCCTAGAACCGCTCGGCCACTCCGGCCGGCCGCCGAGGGCAGGTACTTATTGCATTCGACGCCACATTCGGCGACTTGCGCGTCGGAGATGGGGATGATATGATGATGAGGACATCACAACACACAGTCCCTGAGTGGAGAAAATCTCCTGCCCCAGCCGGGAATCGAACCCGGGCCCCTTGGCGTGGCATTCCGCCGCGCTGACCACTCAGCTAACGGGCGCGGACTCTCTCAGTATAAGAAAGCATGAATATGTTCGCATGCCAAAATTTATGGGGAAATTTTTAAGGGTTCTGAGGAACGTAGGATGAAGACGCTGGTACCCCACTTTTCACTCAGTCTTCTAAATGAAGAACATATTCACGTTAGTTCTGCTCCGACAGGAAAATTTTTCCGTTGGTTTCCCTCTTTTCCCTGCTGCAGCAGGGCATGTAGCGCCTGTGGAAAGAAATGTATCGATCAGAAAAATTTATATGGTGTACTTATGCTGTATGCTATACGTGTTCGTGAACCTAGATAGAAAAGCAGTAGTGTGATGTCTCAGTGAGGAAACTTTCAGCACAGGGCAGAAGAATGTAGAGGAATTATGGCTCAAGTTTAAAAGAATAATTGACCATGCACTGGGTAGATATGTACTCGGTAGAACAGTTCGTAATGGGAGGAACTCTCCTTGGTATTCAGTCACAGTGAAGAAACTTCTAAAGAAACATAGATTATTGCATAAGAGATGCAAAAAAACCTAGAGCTAGAGACAGAGAGATGCTGAATGAAATGCGTTTGGCTGTGAGGATCGTAATTCCTGAAGCCCTCAGTGACTACCGTAGCAGAATATTGTCAAATAACCCTTTGCCAAACCCAAAGAAATTCTGGAGATATGTAAAGCGTGTTAGTGGCACCAAAGTTAGTGCCCAATTCCTAGTGAATGAAACAGGAACTGAAATTGAGGGTAGCAAACCAAAAGCTGCAATGCTTAACTCTCTTTTCAAATGTTCGTTTACAAAGGAAAATCCTGAAGGATTGATCCAATTTAATCCTCATACCACGGAAAAGATGAGTGAACTAAGTATTAATGTCAGTGGTGTTTAACTGTTTCTCAAGTCGTTAAAATTGAACAAACCTCCAGGTCCCTATGGAACCCCTATCAGATTCTATATTGAATTTGCGGCTGAGTGAGACCCCGTTTTAACTGTAATCTATCGTGTCCCAGTTATGGGAAAAGAGCACAGGTCACACCCGTGTACCAAAGGGTAGTATCCATGACATCGATTTGTTGTAGAATCTTAGAACATATTCCGAGCTCAAACATAACGATGTATCTCGAAGAAAATGACTTCTTCCATGCCAGCCAGCATGGATTCAGAAAACATCGATCACGTGAAACCCTTTTTTCGAATGACATACTGGAAGCTTTGGATCAAAGCAACCAGGTAGATGCAGTATTTATCGATTTCCGAAAAGCATTTGACTCAGTACCGCACCTACGCTTATTATGAAAAGTACGATCGTTTGGGGTATCAAGTGAAATTTGTGACTGGATTGAGAACTTTTTGGTAAGGACGATGCAGTATGTTGTATTGGACTTACAGTCATCGTCAGATATAGAAGTAACTACGGGTGCCCCCAGGGAAATGTGTTGGGACCTTTCTGTTCCTGTTGTTCATTAATGATCTTGCAGACAATATTACAGGTAACATGAGACTTTTTGCAGATGATGCAGTTATCTATAATGATGTACTGTCTGATGGAAGCTGCATAAATTCTCAGTCGTCTCTTGATAAGATATCAAAGTGGTTCAAAGACTGACAACCTTAGAACTTCACAAAACGAAAAAAACATAGTACCTAGGTGTACCACTTCGTATGGACATGAAGTGGAATTATCACATGGGCTCAGTAATGGGTAAAGCAGGTAACAGACTTCGGTTTATTGGTAGAATACTGGGGAAGTGCAATGAATCTACAAAGAAGATTGATTGCAAATCACTCGTAGGACCGGTTCTGGAATAGAGTTTGGGACCCGTGCCAAGTAGGAATAACAGGTGGTACTGAACGTATACAAAGAAGGGCAGCACGAATGGTCGCAGGTGTGTTTGATCCGTGGGAGATTGTCACAGAGATACTGAAGAAACTGAATGGCAGACTCTTGATGATAGAAGTAAACTATCCCGAGAAAGTCTACTAATAAAGTTTCTGGAACCGGCTTTAAATGATGACTAAGAATGTACTCGAACCCCTTACATATAGGTCACATAGGGATCGTAAGAATCAGATTACAATAATTACAGCACACGTAGAGGCATTCACGCCATCATTCTTCCCGCACTCCATATGTGAATGGAACAGGAAGAAACCCTAATAATTGGTACAATGCGACGCATCCTCTGCGATGCACTTCACAGTGGTTTTCAGAGTACAGGTGTAGATGCAGATGTAACTGTGAAATTGAAATAGCGCAAAACAAATGTTCCACGTCAGACGGGATTTTAGTTGCGTAAAAACTTTGCATGTGCTTCAACATTACAACAAAGGGTTCCCAGACGACAACGCATACACTTTAGAGCATAATTCTTCATGTTACGTCACTTTATAAAATACGTTTTCGCCTTACACCGGGATTTACGTGCGTATTTTACGTGTACATGTAGCGTAATTTTGAACCTCTGTATCTCGGAAACGGATAAAGATTTAATGAAAATTTTGAATGCTATTCGTGGTCGAGATCTTATGAATACATCCTGAAAATTTGCTGTGCATAGCCTTCTCGGAATCCGCGGCTGGGGTTTGGTATCCAAACAACTATTTTCTGGAGTGTGTCTCGATAAAGGATGAAGATTTTTCAAAACACGGTGATGACTCTTGTAGATAAATTACTGGAGAAGAAGTCGTTAAAATTTGGCAATATTCATGCTTTGACCCTGTAGTGTAGGATAGTGACACTAAGATGATCATTCTGTTGGGTACACAATTGGTCCCTAGCCCAAGTGCTATCCAAAACACTTGTCCTTACGTTTTCGCTAACAGAACCCGATATATGAGCACCGGAAAATCCTGTTTTGATTCACGGCGTTATGGACGTATTGGGTACGCATGCTGTCGCATGCTTACCGATTTACAGTAATGTGGGAAACGAAACCGTCCTTATTTTAGCACAGACGGAGAATGGCCTATAAAAGAAAGTAGTTACGCTCGAACAATCGCACCGTGAGAGAACATTTAAAGGTCCCTTGCTGCCCCGGTTATATTCTATAACCTGTAAATCTCCGCAGTCCTCCATTAGAGGTCGCTGATTATGCCATGCCGGTTACTACGCTACCTTTGCCTGAGTTACGCTATTCGAGAGTAATAGAGACGGTGCAGTGTGTATGTCGAGCACCATTCTGTGAAGTTATTTGTCTAGTGAGGCGTCAGAAAGGTTGTGAACCATGCCAGTGTCCTGCGATTGGTTGAGATGAAGTTACAACGAATTATTCTTCGTGAGGTTGGTGTTGCAGTATAAGATGAATCATTCGCAGGTTTTCCTGTGTTCGTTATAATGCAAAACCGTATACTGTTGTAACACTAACGCGTAATAATGATGTTAGTGATGATAATGAGAAATATCTCGATGCAAGCTTTGGTGATAAGGAAAGTTCGAGAAGAGACGAAAGAAGCAGTGAAAGTGAATTCCAACCTTCTCCTAATAAGGTGTTCATAGCCAAAAATGTTGTCAAGGTGTTTGATGCCATCACACTAGAGCGCGTGTATATGATGATTATCATGTCAGAGGTTTGAACACACATCACAGGATAATGAAAAGATGATCTAAACTGAAGACTAACAGCATTATTACAAGAGTACTGGACTACGTGACAAAGAAAACGGAAGGCAGTACAGCAAAGGAAATCGTACGCTGCAGCTCACACTCATTATCATCAAGCTGCGTGTAACGGCGAAGTTTGATGAAGCGCGAGAATGCGGTTCTTCCTTTCGTTATTGGGATCAACAACACTGGGCACTGGACGTAGCCAGAAATCTCGGGTATATAACGTCACTGTGATTTATTACAAATTTAGTGAGATCTTTTACTAATTTGAAACTACGTTCCAAGCACTAAAGGATAATGACGACGAGGAAGAGACGAATCAACATCTTAAACATTTGTTGCTGAAGTCAAAACGCGTATGGCGAGAGGAAACACCAAATGGGTTCTGTATGGATCTGTGATCAGATTCAGTTCAATTACGAGCTGTCTTCTGAGAGAGCGCTGTCCATAAAAGGGAGAGAAATATGGTCTCGACCTTGTCATCACATAACAGTGCAACACACAGCTACACGATCGATGTTGCTGTATCTGGCAGATTGGCAAAAAGGCTCTATAATTACATGATTCCAAGAACAAATGGGAAGTTTGAACCACGTCTGCCAAGGTAAATAGAAAAATTGTTCCCTCCGAACGTCTTCGTAGATGCGAATGTGAGCGGGAAGATGAAGGAAGAACACCTGAAGACGTTTTTTATATCACTTTTGAATTCACATTTGACGACAAAGTCACTAGTACCTCGTGACTTCTAGTCTACGGGAGGCCTCTGGAGGACTTTTAGGCCAGCCGCTGTGCCCGAGCGGTTCTAGGCGCATCAGTCCGGAACCGCGCTGCTACTACGGTCGCAGCTTCGCATGGATGTGTGTGATGTCCTTAGGTTAGTTGCTTTTAAGTAGTTCTAAGTCTATGGGACTGATGCCCTCAGATGTCCCATAGTGCTTAGAGCCATTTGAACCATTTTTGAGGAGTTTAAAAAATCGCTCCACCTAAGACTGCAAAATATACAAAACCTCTAGGCATGTATTTCTTCAGGCAATATAAAGTATCTGCCAAGACAATAACCAACATCCTCAAACCACGTTCCAGGAACACGCTGCCACAATTGCATGCCAGATTCCTTAACATGAGCAAGCATTCTGTCATTTATAATCAATTATTTCCGGAAGTATATACACTCCTGGAAATTGAAATAAGAACACCGTGAATTCATTGTCCCAGGAAGGGGAAACTTTATTGACACATTCCTGGGGTCAGATACATCACATGATCACACTGACAGAACCACAGGCACATAGACACAGGCAACAGAGCATGCACAATGTCGGCACTAGTACAGTGTATATCCACCTTTCGCAGCAATGCAGGCTGCTATTCTCCCATGGAGACGATCTTAGAGCTGCTGGATGTAGTCCTGTGGAACGGTTTGCCATGCCATTTCCACCTGGCGCCTCAGTTGGACCAGCGTTCGTGCTGGACGTGCAGACCGCGTGAGACGACGCTTCATCCAGTCCCAAACATGCTCAATGGGGGACAGATCCGGAGATCTTGCTGGCCAGGGTAGTTGACTTACACCTTCTAGAGCACGTTGGGTGGCACGGGATACATGCGGACGTGCATTGTCCTGTTGGAACAGCAAGTTCCCTTGCCGGTCTAGGAATGGTAGAACGATGGGTTCGATGACGGTTTGGATGTACCGTGCACTATTCAGTGTCCCCTCGACGATCACCAGTGGTGTACGGCCAGTGTAGGAGATCGCTCCCCACACCATGATGCCGGGTGTTGGCCCTGTGTGCCTCGGTCGTATGCAGTCCTGATTGTGGCGCTCACCTGCACGGCGCCAAACACGCATACGACCATCATTGGCACCAAGGCAGAAGCGACTCTCATCGCTGAAGACGACACGTCTCCATTCGTCCCTCCATTCACGCCTGTCGCGACACCACTGGAGGCGGGCTGCACGATGTTGGGGCGTGAGCGGAAGACGGCCTAACGGTGTGCGGGACCGTAGCCCAGCTTCATGGAGACGGTTGCGAATGGTCCTCGCCGATACCCCAGGAGCAACAGTGTCCCTAATTTGCTGGGAAGTGGCGGTGCGGTCCCCTACGGCACTGCGTAGGATCCTACGGTCTTGGCGTGCATCCGTGCGTCGCTGCGGTCCGGTCCCAGGTCGACGGGCACGTGCACCTTCCGCCGACCACTGGCGACAACATCGATGTACTGTGGAGACCTCACGCCCCACGTGTTGAGCAATTCCGCGGTACGTCCACCCGGCCTCCCGCATGCCCACTATACGCCCTCGCTCAAAGTCCGTCAACTGCACATACGGTTCACGTCCACGCTGTCGTGGCATGCTACCAGTGTTAAAGACTGCGCTGGAGCTCCGTATGCCACGGCAAACTGGCTGACACTGACGGCGGCGGTGCACAAATGCTGCGCAGCTAGCGCCATTCGACGGCCAACACCGCGGTTCCTGGTGTGTCCGCTGTGCCGTGCGTGTGATCATTGCTTGTACAGCCCTCTCGCAGTGTCCGGAGCAAGTATGGTGGGTCTGACACACCGGTGTCAATGTGTTCTTTTTTCCATTTCCAGGAGTGTAGATCAGTCATAGAATGAAGGCTTTCACGACTAGATATCACAGTTGAAGATGAGTGTTCCGGGCTGTATGGCCGTGGTGGAAGAAACTTTTAGGTGCCTGACGTTTCGTCCAGACATGCGCCGCACATCTTCGGAGGTGCTCCACGTGACGCTGTGTCTATTCGACTGCCAGTGAACCAAGACGTTTATCTCGACATTTCAGGTGATTAACTATTCCTTCTTCTACATTGTTTGGATACTCCCACCATCCCAAAAGAGAACAGCCGGCATTCTTTCCCGATCTGAACACTGTCGCACCATTTAAATGGGAAGTTGTCCGCCCCCGCTAGCTGAGTGGTCAGCGCGGCAGAATGTCAATCGTAAGGGCCCGGGTTCGATTCCCAGCTGGGTCGGAGATTTTCTCCGTTCAGGGACTGGATGTTGTGTTGTCCTAATCATCGTCATTATTTCATCCGCATCGAAGCGCAAGTCGCCGAAGTGGCGTCAAATCGAAAGACTTGCGCCCGGTGAACGGTCTAACCTACGGGAGGCCCTACTGACACGACATTTACATTTAATGGGGAGTTAATCGAAAAGTTTAGATTTCAAATATATTTGTAGCGTCTACTGTTTGCGACTGTCGCCGGCCGCTGTGGCCGAGCGGTTCTAGGCGCTTCAGTCTGGAACCGCGCGACCGCTACGGTCGCAGGTTTGAATCCTGCCTCGGGCATGGATGTATGAGATGTCCTTAGGTTAGTTAGGTTTAAGTAGTTCTAAGTTCTATGGGACTGACGACCTCAGATGTTAGGTCCCACAGTGCTCAGAGCCATTTGAACCATTTTTGACTGCGACAGTATTTCATGTAGAAATCAGCGGCAGCTCGCAAGCACATATCCCCAGTTATCACGAAAACTGCTTGTCTGCTGACCAACTGGTACAGGAACGCTCACGCTTCCGTCATCGTGTAATTTCACCCGTGCCAGTTGCCGCTATTAATTAGTAGGCGCCCTATATCATGAACGAATTCATACGAATATCCACAAACGACTTCAGTGGTTTAAATGAGGCGATGAATCAATCTAATTTTTATACGAGGCCGTGCTAAAAAGTAATGCCTCCGATTTTTTAACCGTGAAAACTCTTAAATTGTTTCAAATAAAACGAACGTTACTAACATTCTGAATAATGGCTCGGAGCACTATGGGACTTAACATCTATGGTCATCAGTCCCCTAGAACTTAGAACTACTTAAACCTAACTAACCTAAGGACAGCACACAACACCCAGCCATCACGAGGCAGAGAAAATCCCTGACCCCGCCGGGAATCGAACCCGGGAACCCGTGCGTGGGAAGCGAGAACGCTACCGCACGACCACGAGATGCGGGCAACATTCTGAATATATATTCCTCGTGTCCACATACTTATTTCTGAAAATAGTCAGCTCATCGAGGGAAACATGTGTCCCACCCAGAGTCCACTTTGTCGATAGCGTTACGACAGAATTTCTGACTTTCTTGACGAAGCAACAGCTCACCTCTATTTGCACCGTCTCGTGAATATCAAAGTGAAGTCCTCGAAAATGTTCTTTTAGTCAAGGAAACAGATGAAAATTGGATGGGGCCATGTAGCACTGCGTGGAGGATGATCGAAGATAGTGAAACCAAGGTGTTGCGTTACTGCTGACGTCGCAGTGGTCGTAGAGATGTGGGGCTGTCATGCCGAAGCAGAGGGTACTCCTTATGTGGACGAACGCTTCGAACCCAAAACTCGGTGACAGCACGTTGTTTGTCAGGCACCGAGATAGTTACGTTACACTATGTTTCATGCTACACTACTGGCCATTAAAATTGCTACACCACGAAGATGACGTGCTGCAGACGTGAATTTTAACCGACAGGAAGAAGATGCTATGATATGCATATGATTGGCTTTCCAGAGCATTCACACAAGGTTGGCGCCGGTGGCGACACCTACAACGTGCTGACATGAGGAAAGTTTCCAACCGATTTCTCATACACAAACAGCAGTTGACCGGCGTTGACGGTTTGCCGTATCGCGACATTGCTGCTCGCGTTGGTCGAGATCCAATGACTGTTAGCAGAATATGGAATCGGTGGGTTCAGGAGGGTAATACGGAACGCCGTGCTGGATCCCAGCGGTCTCGTATCACTAGCAGTCGAGATGACAGGCATCTTATCCGCGTGGCTGTAACGGATCATGCAGCCACGTCTCGATCCATGAGTCAACAGATGGGGACGTTTGCAAGACAACAACTATCTGCACGAACAGTTCGAGTACGTTTTCAGCAGCATGGACCATCAGCTCGGAGACCGTGGCTGCGGTTACCCTTGACGCTGCATCACAGACAGGAGCGCCTGCGATGGTGTACTCAATGACGAACCTGGGTGCACGAATGGCAAAACGTCATTTTTTCGGATGAATGCAGGTTCTGTTTACAGCATCATGATGGTCGCATCCGTGTTTGGTGATATCGCGGTGAAAAACATTGGAAGCGTGTATTCGTCATCGCCATACTGGCGTATCACCCGGCGTGATGGTATGGGTTGCCATTGCTTACACGTCTCAGTCACCTCTTGTTCGCAATGACGGCAATTTGAACAGTGCCCGTTACATTTCAGATGTGTTACGACCCGTGGCTCTACCCTTCGTTTGATCCCTTCGAAACCCTACATTTCATCAGGATAATGCACGACCGCATGTTGCAGGTCCTATACTGGCTTTTCTGGATACAGAAAATGTTCGTCTGCTGCCCTGGCCAGCACATTCTCCACATCTCTCACCAATTGAAAACGTCTGGTCAATGGTGGCCGAGCAACTGGCTCGTCACAATACGCCAGTCACTACTCTTGATGAAGTGTGGTATCGTGTTGAAGCTGCATGGGCAGCTGTACCTGTACACGCCATCCAAGCTTTGTTTGACTCAATGCCCGGGCGTATCAAGGTCGTTATTACGGCCAGAGGTGGTTGTTCTGGGTACTGATTTCTCAGGATCTATGCACCCAAATTATGTGAAAATGTAGTCACATGTCAGTTCTAGTATAACATATTTGTCCAGTGAATACCCGTTTATCATTTGCATTTCTTCTTGGTGTAGCAATTTTAACGGCCAGTTGTGTATTTGGATCTTCTTAAGTAGAGGGTTGTTATATTGCACACTCAATCACTATTCTGAACATGAATTCATCTGTTACGCTCATCTTGTTTCTTTAGGATACATATGAAGCTTTCTCAGCTGTAGCTGTGCAGCATTCTTTGTTATCAACGTACAAGAAAGTACAAAGTGATGTCATCATTGTTAGTTAGTCATGGAGGCATATTCTGTAGGAATCAGTAAATGTGAAGCTGTATTTGAGATAGAAAAACTCATCCGTCCATCTCAGCCGCAGTTCATGTCTTTTAGTGCATATAAGGATTGATTCCGGCAGTTAGTATTGTGTGTTGATGAAGGTTTTTCTTTTTTGGCATTTGGAACAAGCGGATCGTGTGATCTTGCTCAGACTTTATAGATACTCTCTGGTTTGGTTGGTGAATCCGAATCACTGCTAGATGCTTGGCAAACCAGGTAGGATAAGCAATAAAAGCACAAATTTTCTGGTGCATTTACACACTTAATGCTGTAAAAAGTCTGGAAAATACAGAAAAATATAAAAAAGCATGTTAAACAACACGGAAAAAACACTGAAACGAAACTGGAATACAGGATACCGGTATTAACGATAAAATACGAGTACTAAAGGAGAGTGGTCATTTGTTTACTTAGTTGCGGAAAAAATGATGGTTTGAAGAGTATTGGTTTCTCAGAATCTATGCACCCAAATTGCGTGAAAATATAATCTCATGTCAGTTCTAGTATAATATATTTGTCCAATGAATACCCGTTTATCATCTGCATTTTTTCTTTGTGTAGCAATTTTAATGGCCAGTAGTGTACATTTCGGAGCCCACTAACGGCAGAGGGCAGCAATTACTGTATATAAATATGAAGAATAAAGCTGTAAAATTTTAATAACGTTACTTTTAATAAAAAAGCTTTAATAGTTTTCACGTAAAAGACTCGGAGGTAGTACTTTTCAATAAGCTTTACTATTCACCGACATGACAAAGGTCACACGATACCTACCAGTATGCCTGGCGTAGTGTAACAAATCGTTGGTAGTCCCGTGCATAAATACTGTGCCATGCTGCCTCTATAGCCGTCAATAATGGCAAAAGTATTGCCGGTACATGATTTTGTGCACGAACTGTGGATTTAGTCCCATAGTTTTTCGACGCGTGGCAAAATACTTCGCTCGAATCGTCCAGAATATTCTTCAAACCAACTTCGAACAATTGTGTCTCGGTGACATGGCACATAGTCACCCATAAAAATGCCATCGCTGTTTGGGAACATGAAGTCCATGAATCGCTGCAAATGGTCCAAGTAGCCGAACATAATCGTTTCCAGTCAATGATCGGTTCAGTTGGACCAGATCACTAGTCTATTCCATGTAAACACAGCCCACGTCATTGTGGATCCACTACCAGCTTCCACAGGGCCTTGTTGACAAACAGTGTCCATGGCTTCGTAGAGTCTGTGCCACACTCTAATACTGTCATCAGCTCTTACTAACTGAAATCGGGACTCATACGACCAGGACACGGTTTTCTAGCAGTGTAGGATCCAGAAGAGACGCTGCTGGCCATGCCATGTAGTTAGCAAAGGCACTCGCTCCGGTGTCTGCTGCCATAGCCCGTTAACGCCAAATTTCGCCATGGTTTCCTAAGCGGTAAGTTCGTCCTACGTCCCATAGTGATTTCTGCGATTATTTCACGCATTGTTGCTAGAAACTTCCTGGCAGATTAAAATTATGTGCCGCACCGAGACTCGAACTCGGGGCCTTTGCCTTTCGCGGGCAAGTGCTCTAGCACACAGTTTTAATCTGCCAGGAAGTTTCATATCAGCGCTCACTCCGCTACAGAGTGAAAATCTCATTCTGGAAATATCCCCCAGGCTGTGGCTAAGCCATGTCTCCGCAGTATCCTTTCTTCCAGGAGTGCTAGTTCTGCAAGGTTCGCAGGAGAGGTTCTGTGAAGTTTGGAAAGTAGGAGTCGAGGTACTGACGGAAGTAAAGCTGTGAGGAGGGGCCGTGAGTTGTGCTTGGGTAGCTCAGATAGCAGAGCACTTGCCCGCGAAAGGCAAAGGTCCCGAGTTCGAGTCTCGGTCCAGCGCACAGTTTTAATTTGCCAGGAAGTTTCATATCAGCGCACACTCCGCTGCAGAGTGAAAATCTCATTCTGGACGCATTGTTGTTGTCTGTTAGCACTGTGAACTTTTCCCAAGCGCCACCGTTCTCGGGCGTTAAGTGCAGCCTATCGGCCACTGCGTTGTCCAGAGTAAGAGATAATGCCTGAAATGTAGTATTATCGGCGCAGTTTTGACACTGTGGATCTCGGAATATTGGATTTCCTAACGATTTGCGAGGCGGAATATGCCGCGCGCCTAGCTCCAACAACCATTTCGTGTTAAAGTCTCTTAATTCCCGTCATGCGGCCATAAAAACGTCGAAAACTTTCCCACGTGAATCACACGAGTACAAATGACAGCTCCCCCAGTACACTGGCCTTTTATGCCTTGTGTACGCAGTACTATCGCCATTTTTATATGTGTATAGCGCTATCCCATGACTTTCGTCAGCTCAATGTATTATGTGTCAATATATATGACAGATTTTTTAAGTCTGCTTTAATTTTATAGTCTTATTAAAAAAGGATGATATACTTTATATAAAAATCTATCAGCAAATATAGAAGGAAAAGAACAAAAATTTCATTTTCTGCCGTAATTTGATATTTCTTTCCTTTCTTTCAATACGAAAGAAATAATTGCACAGTTTCCACACTACAGTAACTTTTAATGCGGACTTAGATGAACAGTTGAACTTTTTTACACTCAATTTACAGTGGCTGATAGTGAAATATTTAGCTTCTCCCTCAAATCGGTAATCAAGTTTTGTTAGTTATCCTGATTAGTTTCAAGCAAATAAGATTTTTTTGTGAAAAAGTAGAGAACTCGCTGGTAATTTTGATACTCCGTTTCTCCAATTCTCACTCTTCCTTTGGCTATGAAAATTCGAACAAAAATCCATTGTAATGTCTAGGAAGTCTTGTTTTCGCACCTCTGAAATATTTGACCAGTGATACACAAATGCATCACAAACTTTTATGTATACTGTATATCCAAAACTGCAAAAACTATTGAATTTTTCGGCTAAAAGGAAACGAATATCATACATCTGTACCGTATTCTTAAATTCAATAAACCCCTTAGCATTCTAGTGGTTAGAAGGACAAACATCGGCATTTCATTCATCAATCGATCCTCATTCGCATATAATTCTTCACACAGCGAGGAACCACGTGGTTGTGGCACGTAGCCATATCGAGTCTCTTACGGACCTCTCGGGTCTCTATGTTACTTTGCTTTATTTTGTTCCTGAAGCAATCCAGTCTGAAACATAGTAGCTACGCAGTTTATTTTTCTTCCATTGTTAAAGCGCCACAGCTGCTGAAGTACTTGGTAGGTACTTAGAAGTGAAGCTTCGTTTGCTGTTAAGTAAACTCATCAAATCATTGTTCGCAGAAGTCATCAAACTATCATGACACCTCCTAGTACTGGAACTTTAAATCAGATACACCTATTTAGTTGATGAACCGGTGACTTTCTCGGTAATATTTGGACGTACATGATACATAATTATTTGGTACAGTATTTCAAGAAACTAACAGTTCTTTTATTAATTATGAGCAATGATTATAAGCTCTAGGAGTTACGGAATGGGTTGTACTCTGTTACCACTTTCTACGGACAGCACTACTGGCGCATGGGAAGAGGTGACTTGCCTGTCTTTATCCAGAAGCCAATATCTAAGTTCATAACACAGGCAACTATCGGCTGCCAGATTTCCTCATGGTGGACGGCTTGTAACGCTTTCGGACGGGGTATCAGGCTGACCCATGAATAATTCAGAGCGCTGCAGCTCCCGATCTCAGTGCAAAAGGGAACACAGGCCACGGGTAACATCCTGTGATGTGGTGAGACTGGGGTAGTTATGGCACTGTTATGAACACTGAGCGCAGGCATATAAAGAATACATATTTCGTGACCACGATTATTTCTTCATTTTCTTTCATTATTTTGCATCTTCTTTCTTTCTCTTCAACTATTGTTGTTATTATTGTTATTATCATTATTATTATACACACATTGGCAGCTAGTGAACAACACGAAATGTTTAATCGAGGTGAGATTTTCTCAGTCACGACACTCCTTTCATCTTCTCATAGTTCATTTTCTTCATTTCATCCGACAATGTTGTTTCTGTCCTGAATAGTTTTTCTTCCACTTGAGTGCTTTGTGCTTGAATTTTCGTCTGCCTTGTATTAGGTTGGTATATAGCTTCGTAGCTTTTTTCCGTCCGTAAGCTCAATAATCCCAACAGATCCACATAATAGACACGTTACTCACCAATAAAATATTATTTTCCTTCACTACTTAGAACAGTCTGCCAACGCTGAGGCATATTTTCCATTCCGCGACTATAGAAACAGCGTGGTTTTGAGCCATGTTCGGGGCTCATCTTCACTCGGAAAGGAAGTTTCTTGGGGGATGTGTGACAGAGAACGGAAAGGGTGAAAATCTGAGGACGTGAGATTAGGTGAATAAGGTGGGTCCGAAATGACTTCCCAAACCAACTCCTGTCCAGTGTTTTTTGTCAATGTAGCAGAACATAGGCGGGCTTTATCGTGGACTAGCATCACTTCACGCAGCCATCCAGGTCGTTGTTCTTAGATTGCGTCTGCAAGACGTCTCAATTGTTGAAAGTCAATGTCAGCGGTGAATGTTACACCTCGAGGAAGCAAATCGAAGTACAGCACACCGTCGCTGTTCCATCACATTCATAATACTGTCTTTAGTCCATGCAGGAATACGGGGAGTTGTTGCTCTGCTTGGGTTCAGCCATTTCTCTCTTTTCCTTATATTAGAATAAAGACACCATTTCTCGTCACCATTAACGATACACGATAAGCATGGTCGGTGTCGTTCACGAGAAAATTGATGTGGTGCAAGCAGAGATGCACTGAGTTTTGCGATTTTGGCTTACAGATAGTGGTAACCATCGACTCAATTTTTGAATCTTCCCATTGCATTCAAATGTCGGACTATGGTGGAAGATCACAGTTCATCACATTTGTCAGTTCCAGTGTCCACTAATTTGAATCACTGTGGGGTAAGGCGTTTAAAAGAGTCTGTAGTGTCAAAAATATCCTCCTCAATACAAGAAAATAGTTTTCTTGCCGTGCAATGTCCAGTAGCATTATCACCATACATGGAGCAAATGTTTCTGCCTGTCATCTTTTCTGTCACTCCTCTACTGAACTCAAACAGAAGAATATGTCGGAAATATTCCGATTTCTACATTTGGCACTCCATTTTCTAGCGACCAAGGCACCTAAACTCAAATAACAACAGTGAGCTAGAAATAAAAAATGACAATTCATAAATAATCCCTTAGCAACCGGAATACCAACATGCAAAACCAAAAGGACACGAACCTATGCACAACGTAATTTATCTGATTTTTTTGCGCCAAAGTCCTTCATGTCTATTCTGACCTCGGTGTTTCACTTAATGTTCTTAATGCTTTCTGTGTACTGTCTGTGTAGTCTAAGTTCCGTTTAGTTGCTTCGGAGTCTGGCGCTCGTAAAATTTCAGTCGTCGTTACTTCATGTCATGCACTATGTTAGAAGTGTGTTGGGTCTACTGTCTACTCCGCGGTCTGAGGCGTTCATACACTATGTGATCAAAAGTATCCGGACATCTGGCCGAAAATGACTTAAATGTTCGTGGCGCCCTCCATCTGTAATGCTGGAATTCAATATGGTGTTGGCCCACCCTTAGCCTTGATGAGAGCTTCCACTCTCACAGGCATACGTTCAGTCAGGTGCTGGAAGGTTTCTTAGGGAATGGCAGCCCATTCTTTACGGAGTGCTGCACTGAGGAGAGGTATCGATGTCGGTCGGTGACGTCTGGAACGGCGTTCCAAAACATCCCAAAGGTGTTCTGTAGGATTCAGGTCAGGACTCTGTGCAGGCCCGTCTATTACAGGGATGTTCTTGTCGTGTAACCACTCCGCCACAGACCGTACATTATGAACAGGTGCTCGATCGTGTTCAAAGAAGCAGTCGCCATCCCCGAATTGACCTTCAACAATGGGAAGCAAGAAGGTGCTTAAAGCATGGAAAACAGTTACGGATAAATAAAAAATACTTATTTACTTCTTAAATTTTGATTCGCTAAAACTACGAGTAAAACTCTCCCTCTCTCCCCATGGGGCGGGTTTTGAGAGAGAGAGATTAGAGTTTTACAAATGTTGACCCAAATGACAAACCAAAGTTATCCGAATCTGCGGAAAAAATTAATAAATTATGAGAGTCCAGCGAGCTAAAAAATGCAAAAATGAGAACATAGATTTTCTTGAATTACAGCGCCACCTACCAAGAATCAAAAGAAATGTTTACGACAAAATGTACGTAGTTTTTCATGTACAATTTGATTCTGCAATAAAAAATGGGGGTTCCCACTTGAAATTTTAAAGTTGCCTCCCGCCCTACCACCACGGGGCTGGGGTGGTGGGCTAATTTTAGCACCAGCAGACGTATCCCTCGAGAATAATCAACTTTGGATTCGACACATTTTTTCGTATGAAGCTTATTTTCGAGTTATTCTGGTTTGTCGACTGAAAATTTACACCCCGTGTACATCACTAAATGGCTAAATGGACCACCCAGTGAACATGTCCCAGTGCAAGTTGCCTGTCTAACACCTAATTGTGGCAATGAAAATTTGATTTTCTGTATTTCATATAAATACTGAGCGAATTCAAATATTTAAAATGCTGTCATAATCTGTCATTAAGAGGTATAGTCTTAGGTTAAAGGTTTATTACAAGTCAGCAACTGAATTTAGAATCCGTGTATGTATCTTGACACTGTAACTAACGGTGTGCACATTACCCATACCACATGCATCCAGTATTTGAGGTTGAGAGGCATTAGCGACCTTCAAGTAACTTTACGCACAATTACAGACCTTTCTGAGACTTTCTCTCACTAACACCCCCGCCCCTCCCCCTTCCTCCCCCACACTCAGATACATGTACTAATGGATAGAAGAAAGTATATCACTTACTACATTTTCGCTGATATCACAGTGAAAAGCCGCATGAGCCATGACATTTTAATTACTTATTTACTACTGAATTAATTCGCAAAGCTGTTATATCATTTTATGATGTATTTCAGCATGTATGATGTCATAAAATTCGATGCTTACAGGTATTTACGGAGACAGTTATTGTTACATATGTATTCATCTGTAATAAACTTTGTGTGTTAGAAAACTATTATTTCAGTGATGAGTCCTTATGGGAAGAATTTCTTTTTATTTGAGGTAAAATGTAACTTACGCTGCAAGGGAAGATAACGGGCACACAACAAGGAAACTACGGTACTTCAGTGTAACACTCATCGGATCTAAGTGCGACTCTTCAACTACAGTGTAATTTAACATACATCTGTTTTATGGGTGTCGTAAATATGCTAAAATAGATTGAGGAGTATGTCATATTATATGCCAAAGTGCTGTACTTGTTTCTTCAGTTGTACGTCTGCTATACTGATGAACTTAATTGTCATGTGAACATCAGAATTCCAGCCAGTATTTCGTAGATGAGAGAAGACGAGTGGATTCCAATTTGTGATATGAATTCCACTAATCTCAGCAAGATCTTTGGAGGCAGCACCAGAGTACCTAATATAGGATGGAGAAGCTCATTTAAGATAACTGATGAAATTTTAATTACTTGATAAAAATTACTTTTTATTAAATCTGCTTTCATTTCTGACTGAATGATCTCTGGCCTTTAGGCTCTAGGAGGTACCTTTTCTTTTCAAAGCACAAGTTGTGGAATACTACTAAAACATTTTTATTTGTAGAATAGTAGATGTACGCTCATTGCACAAGTGTTGATGAATTTTTTTCGTTCTGTGACTTGATATGTCACTAGTAATTATCTTTTAATGAAGGTATGGTGCAAACTGAGTAGTTATAAATTGGATATTTATTTCTGAACTTAAATCGGTACTTATTTGGTTTCAATATAGAGAAAGAGGACAAGAAAAACAGTCTAGACCTTTTCCTAGAGCTACCCTCAAAACTGCAGTTGAGAATATTTGTTGTCAAATGCCGCTATCTATCTGCTCAAACAGCAAAACAATGACCTCATAATTTTTGATAATAAATGAGGCCTGGCTGGTACTTAGGGAAAGGCAGGATTCAGTGTGGACGGCGACGTACTCAGTTACCGTTGGTTGCTCAGTAGTTTTTAAAAATCACATACACTTAATTTGAAAACAATTACAAATAAGGTTGACAGTAAGGAACAATTAATAAATTTGACTGTTAAGACACAATGCCTAATAAAAAATTTCTTAAGCAAGTTGCACTCTCGGCTGAAGGCCTTATTGACCAGAAATTCAGCTTACTTGTTGGCTGAAGGCCCCAACAGTAATAACGCAAAAAATAATTTGACGGTTGAAGGCCAGGATAGCAAATTCTTAAGAACGAATCAAACTTCTCCGAGAGATAGTAAAATATTATAAAAAGGACAATCATTAAATTTTCACCATTAAGAGACAATATGTAATTAAAAATCCTTAAGACAAATTGCATTCACGTCTGAAGGCCTTATTGACAACAAATTCAAATTATTTGTTGGCTGAAGGCCCAATAGTAATAACTCAAAAACAATTTGACGGCTGAAGGCATAGATAGCAAATTGTGAAGAACAAGTTAACTTTTCCAAGAAATATTGAAATATTAAAAAAAGGACAATCATCTTATTTTCACTATTACAATATCTAATTAAAAATTCTTATGGCAAATTGCATTCAACAGCTGAAGGCCTTATTGGCAATTATCACAATCTGACCAAGTCATGAGAGAAATGGGCCTCAGACAGTGCTCCATGGATTGACCTGCGAAAGTTGCTCAACTTCGTAAACAATGAGACAGGCAGCCAAGAGTTTTATTCACTTAACCGGATGGCAACTCAAACCAGTGACACTTTAAATGCAGGCCAACACTCTTGCAACATCTACTTAACATCTGATAACCAACGGAACGATGGGATAGCCCAGACAAGCCAGAACCGGTGGGTGGACAGCACTGCGTCTTCAGAATCTGGTGTTTAGAACATCCAGCAGCAGAAGGACCCAAAGTAGTCCAAAAGAAACAAAATATCCGAACCAGGAGGCTGTCGATCTGCACGCCTTACTGGACAGCAGCGGCAAGGCGAGGGAAGTTACACTGCCGCAAAAATATACCAACCTCCAGGGCAGGTAACTGGCGCGTTAGCGGCCTCTAGACAGAAAAATACCGCTGGTTGAACTTCATCAATAAACACAAGGAATTCAATGATTAATAATGATAGGTGGAGGATAGCTAATTAATTTCACCAACTCCAACCACTCCACTCATTGCTCTATGTCTCCGCTACCCTGAGAGCAGCAACTCACGAACAAACGGCGTGATCTCAAAATAGTGGAGGTTTCACTGCTGCGGTAATGTTCACTCATCTCAAACGTCCTGGGTCCGGTGGAGAACGAGGTTGTGGCCCTCGCAACTGCAGCCCCGCGATCCGGCAGTGCCTGCGTGCCGCCAGCGATCCCGGCATGTCCGCGCCGCTGCAGGACCTCACTGCTTCTCCGTCCCAACCGAAATACCTGACCACTCCGATCCGGAAAACATTTGACGCCCCTCCAAAGATAGTACAAGGGTACTAGATATCGATAAGCGCTGCTGCTGCCACTCGCAGACAGACAACGCTTGCAAACGTAGTGGCGCCAGTGAACACGAGAAGAAAACGACACGAGACGCCACTATCCCTATTACACGATGCCAACCTACCAACGGCACCAGCGTCGAGCTGCAACACAGCTCAATAAACTATGCTAACACATGATAGTAAATGCCAAAATATACAGCATTTTTACTCTACAGGCTCAAATAAAAGTATGGAACGAACACAGTAACTTCTTGTGAAACGTAATTTCCACGAAATATTGTGGTTGCATAAGCTATGGATTTTCATCTATGCTGCTGAAGTCTAATGAAGGCTGATGTGTTTCTTCGGCAGCGTACATAATTCGACTCAAAAAGTTTTTTTCACAAGGACTCATGGTCAACGATTTGTTTAAAAATACGTCGAAATCTTTCGCATATGCTGTTAATGCTAGACAGAATGGAAATTCACATCCATTAATCCGTCCTGCAATGATCCCCACGATTTGCGCTATGTAACATTTGGCAAGACACCAAATGAATTCAGAGACGCGATCCTAGGATCGCCACAGATCAATATATCCTTCACAAAATTCGGCAGAGGGTCTCGTGGAATTAAGACAGCAATCTTTAGAAGATCTGCGACGCAGTTCTCGGTGAACCCTGCTGGATAAATCAAGAGAATCGATGTTCCGGAGGACTGTGTGCCAATACTGCTATCTCCACCACACATCTCGCTAAAAGATTTTGATAACGATGGGTCACACAGGTCGAAAACAAAAATTAACGCGGAAATTGGCAAGCAAATAAATATCTGTAACAAGATTTTGTCCAGTAAATAATTTCGTTTGAAAAAGCACACTAGTAGCGGACTAGTAATATTATAATAAGATGTGCAACAAGTACCATCATTCACATCGACGTAACAACGCTGCCCGATCAGTACAGAGGTCAGGGTCTTAGGCTCTAATATTTGAGCTCGACTCTGGGTGTAAGCGCATTTGTTTATATTTTCTAATGCAGCTCTACTGAATGATACGATAGTGTAACACACACTATTTCTTAAATCGTAACTATCATAAGTAGGAGATTACTTTTATCAGTGAATGTAGCCGGCCGATGTGGCCGAGCGGTTCTAGGCGCTTCAGTCTGGAACCGCGCAACCGCTACGGTCGCAGATTCGAATCCTACCGCGGGCATGCATGTGTGTGATGTCCATAGGTTAGTTAGGTTTAAGTGGTTCGAAGTTCTAGGGGACTGATAAACTCAGATGTTAAGTCCCATAGTGCTCAGAGCCATTTGAACCATTGAACGTAAGGCTAATTGGTCAAACAACTCAGAAATATTCACTTTACACTAATTTTACCTGTCTTTGTACTCACATTACTACAAAACTTTCTGATATGGTGAACGCGATTAATACGTATACAATTTAAAATCTGCTTGTCTTGCATACTATATTCAGCACTAACAATCAGATACAATACAGCTACTGCAATGCTGCCATCTTGCGATTTTTTGACGTCCACCTACCACTGAGATCGAGTGAAACTTAATTATAGATAGTTTTGTACTGATATAACGTGAAGAATTACGTTACGAAGACTGATTTCTCTAATTTTTATGCAATTTCAATATGTAGTAACCTTTTCTACGGTCCGCGCAGAAATAGACAGGGATAGAAAAACTTTATTGTTGTTATGGTATACACTCCGCCACGCACTGTGCAGTAACATGCAGAGTATATGTGTGAATGCAGATGTTAATGCAGTCAGCTACCGACAACTGACTGAGATCGGCACGTATGCCCATTTCTGGCGGAGGAGACTGTTAACTCGTTGACTCTTCCCTTTCCATCGATTATCCGACCTAACTCCAATAAGCCTCTGTAACAAGCTCTTGCGCCCTTTGCTCGTCGCTAACAACGTCTCAGTCTGGTGTGGTTATGCAAAGGGCGTCTCTCCCCGACCTCGTTTCAAGTACTTCCCCGTTCCCTTATCTGAAAAATAACTTGTAGTAACGTGACCATGTGCATTACTTCTGCACTGTATCTGCGTATGGGTCGTCCTCGTTTTGGCACCTGAAGCACTGTTAAATCAACAGCGTGGTTACCCTCGTTTTTGTCCACAACGAAAATCGCGCACTTGCGTAGTTCGTTGTAAGAAACCAGCATCGTATAGCTTTCTCAGTGAGTTTCCCAGGCGAACTGTAATTTTAATCCATGGATGAAACAAGGTCTCGATAGAATGATTTAAAGAGACTATAATACATTAATTTCTGCCGATGTAGAACGGGACAAGTGCCAGATGTTTGTAATTAAAGTGCAGCTATTCACATAGATCCACTGTGGGCAGTAATTATCGTATGACAGCGAAATTTCGCAAATATTCTAATGCATTAATGTGTAACCAATTTACGATGAAAAAACTGTAATGCATTAATGTGTAACCAATTTACGATGAAAAAATTCAGTAATGTATTTAGATACATTACTGAGCTTCTCATAATAAAATCAGTCACAAATTAGTTAAAAAAAAAAGACAGTGAGGCACACATAACATTACAACGTCTGCGATGTCCCAGCGCATACAAACCACCAGTCTGTACACACGTGTCTGCTGCTACATGCTTCCGGAAACCTACGCAGGATTTGTCGAAACCCAACAACGCAGAATCGTTGGTGTACTGCGTTCCTTTGGTGCAGCTATAACCAGGTGGTCATACTACTTTGTCTCATCGATGTAGCTGGTGGATAATGAGTATAACTCAGTAAACCGAGCAAGTAAGCGCCACGATACATTGCGTCTAATATGCTAAAAAATGAAATAAAGGAAAATAAAATGAACTTGATACGTCTGGCTCAAACATGTTTACATTTCTTGCATCCTTATTTGAAATGAATAATTGTGGCAGCGACATCACTTTCGCTGGCGAAATTTAATTCAATCTCTACATTAATATAACTACAGATAGCCATTAGACGTACTGTGCGAAACATCTAAAATGTTTCGTCTTCTTGTGCACTTCACGCTCAGACAGACTGTGTGCGACGACTACATATTAAGTTTTGTGACGTCGTTGACACTGTAGAGTCTTGTACCAGGGGAGGCCAGGAGAGGATGTTGTTTGGTGCCCGGTATCCTCTTTCTACAACACAACTGCACTGTATCAACAAGGTTCTTTATTTATCAGAACAGAAAGCTACTGATCTATGAGCTAGACCATGTGAGGTGCTACAAGCTCTTCCGTAATAGTCCACGTCAGCATCACTGCTGGTGAAGTACACGTCCCGGTAGGCACACCACTCTGGTCGCTATGTGCTGCCTGGTACTGAGACTCTGATTGCGTTACGACTGGGCTGCGACCGATGGCTCCACTCTGCCTGTGACCGACTGGGACTTCCGGTCTGTTGCGGTGCTCTAAATACCGGCAGTCGGCAGGGCGTTGGTGGGGCGTTACTTACGAGTCTGTCTCTGGTCTTTATCCTGATCGGCTCGCTTGCTCCAGCGCGTGCTATAGATCTTCTCGCAGACTATTAAGAATTGTTCCCATCGTTTTGTCCGTCTTCCACGATCTTTCCTTCCTTATGGCTTATGATAACTTACCTGTTTTGGTAGAATGTCTTCGTTCATTTTGTAAATATGTTCTATCTTCTGCAATTGTTCACTTTCTCCCAATTATTATGAATATTTAGTTCTGTTTCCATGTTATCGTTAGATAGTCTGTCTAAACTTGAGCACCATTTCATCTTCCTTAAGAACGTCTTTCCATCTGTTTGCACCTCACTCTTGCCCTTCAGTGTGGACACTCTAGTCTTGCCCTCAGACGTTAAACAACTGTTGCTATTACTTGACGAATCACGATTCTGCCTTTCTTGCATTGTTGCTCAAAATTCTTTTTATAATTATGTATTCATTGTAGTTCAAAACTTTGAATCTTAGATTCTGTACCTGTCTTTAATGTAACTTATGTCTGCTTATAGAGAGGAGAAACGAGTTTTTTCTGTGGGATTCCTGTTGATCTTTGTCTTTAAACGGACAGAGTATTTCCACTGAAATGGCATTACTCTAGTTTTAGGTACTGAAATGTCTAAGGCAGATTATTTGGCAAGTTATTCAAGTTCACACACATACCTTTTCTTTTTTGTATGACTCTATCATATGATACCCCCCCCCCCCCCCCCCCAAAAAAAATTGTTATTTATTTTGATTTCAGGATTTATTTCCATTTTCCATTCTATAACGATATGGTCAACGTTTATGTTCGACAATGTAGATGAAAGGTTACATTCTTGTCTTCGTCGTTGAGTAGCTGCAAATTTAATATTTCAGTCATTTCGATATTGATCAAAATATCAGCTTTTTGGTCGTTCTCTCTCTCTCTCTCTCTCTCTCTCTCTCTCTGTTTGATCTACCCCCACCCAAGGGTGTAGTCGCATCACGTGATAAGGACCCTGACATCTGTCTCCACAAAGTTCTGTCTTCGGCGTGGTGACTTGGCTGCAACGAGCCCATCCAGGTAAAGTTCTTAACCTGGTCTATCCACTGTAATCGTGCACATTCTCTAGGTCTTCCTCCATTGACTTTTCCCTCTGTCATTAGTTTTTCTATTACTTCTTGCAATTAGACCAAAATATTTCACCTGATTTTGGTTGACAAGAGTGGACATTCTCTGTTGATCTATGCATTAGCTCAATGTACTGTCCGTAGTTTTCGACATAATCTTATATAGCACCACATTTGCAGAGCATCAGTCCTGTGACGATCCACCATCATCATACTCCAAGTTTCTCCTGTGTAGATCATGACAGGGAAGATCAGAGTTCGAACGAGGGTGAGTTCTGTTTTGGCAGTGATGGTGGTGTCGTTCCAGAGGCGGCCAAGTTTTGTTGCAGAATTTTTCTCAATTAAAATTCGCCTACAGATACCACACTCGCAATCTCCAGCATCAGAGATAACAGATCCTAAATACTCGAAGCGGTTGTCGATCTCGTAAAGAAATTCTTGTGATGCCTGGTCTTTTGTCGTAAGGGTGATCTTGAATGATCACATTGATGTTTCTAATATACTCTGCTTCGTTCGTCAACCTTCGCATGATGCTTTCCAACTGATGTTCGTTTGTTGGAATTATTAGTTGATCACTATATACGTGAGATTGTTAATTTTTCTGCCACCTGCAACGATGCCGTCATACCAGTCTTCAAGAAGTTCCCTCATACTGTACTCATTATATGCACTGAACAACAGTAGTGAGAGAATGCAACCTTGTCTCACACCGGCATCAGTCGAGAAGATGTCTGAGAAGCTGATACTGATTCTTACTGTTGCTGCGTTCGAAAAGTAGACAGAATGGATAAGGTATACTAGGAGCCTCGGCGTACCCATCTCAATGAGGATAGTCCGTAGACTTTACTATCTCACCTGGTCGAAAGCGTTCCTGTAATTCACAAAGCATATTAATATCTGGATACTATATTCCCTTGCCTTCTTTATGAGCTACCGGATGTTCACTTGCCTGGAAAAAACTCTGCTTCGTATTTTCTTAGTTTATGAATTAAATGGCAGGGGTATCCTGTGGGGCTCATAACCTTCTATAATGTAGATATGTTTACTTTACTGAAAGATTTTTTAAGTCGGTAAATGCTATCTGAGGTTGTAAGATGAATTACCGAGTTTTCATCTGCTATCTGTTTTAGGAGGAAGATGCTATTTTTGGTTACTTCTAAATCCTGCTTGTTTCTTCTTTAATATTACACCAGTTATTATGGTATGCGGATTATTTATTATCGTAGCATATACGTTATACTCTGAATTCAATAGGCTTCCGCTTCGTAGTTCTCGCAGTGGTAACTTCCTTAAAAGGAGATGTTACTTGAGGAGGAGATTAGTGTTTTACGTCCCGTCGATAACGAGGTCTTTAGAGACGGAGAGCCACCTCGGATTGGGGAAGGAGGGCGAAAGAAATCGGCCGTACCCTTTCAAAAGAACCATCCCGGCATTTGCCTGAACCGATGTAGAAAAATCACGGAAAACCTAAATCAGGTTGGCTGGACCCGGGTTTGAATCGTCGTCCTCCCGAATGCGTGTTCAGTGTGCTAACCACTGCGCCACTTAGCTCAGTAGAGAGATATTACTTGAGCTTTATGCAATGACGATGGTATATCAGAGTTCCCCCAACATTCGTTTACTATGTGTAAGAATCACAGTTCAAAAAACACTTCCCAATATTTCGGTAATTCACTGTTTATTTCGTCTAGACCACAAGCTTTTCTATTTCTTGATTCTTTTCGTGCTTGTCATAATTCTGCCAGTGTTATTGGGCCTCCCGCATTTAATTCGGTTTCAATGATATCTCCAACGTTTTTGATTTCACACAATTATAAACCCTCGTAGTGGCTTTTCACATTTCATAATCAATTATATTTAATCTCACTGTGTCCTTTTCTGTTGTATTAAGGTGTTTTAGTACTTTGTTCTCTATTAATCGTCAGCCATGTTTATCATGTTCAATACTGCTGATATCTCTCTCCACATCTTGTTGATAACCTATTCTAAATAAAATTTTTGCTTCGTTTCTCTTCCTTTCATAATATTCGTGATTTTCTGGTGCGTGTAGTTGTAGCTTTTTATGATTGGCTTTTTTTACTCCTTTTTCGAAAGTTTGCCTTCATTCTACCTGAAAAATGCCTTTCGTGCGTATACATGTTTTAAATACAATAGGTAACAGGAAAGAAATGTGAGGGCAGTGCTTTCTATGACTGTGTAAACTTTTATTCAGAAACTTCTTCACAGAAATTAAATGAGACCAAGCCATTATTGGAGATGATAATATGAACTGGACGTATCGGAGAAATATTAGACATTATTAACCTGTAGGACCGAAGAAGTAAACTGATACACGCGGTCTACCTCAGGAGCTACTGTAGGTACCAAAGTTCAAGTAATCTCGTCTGCAAGTACATAGGACATCTTCTACAGCTCATGACAACGTGTCGACAGGCCGCTGTATTTGGGTTTCACTGTCGTGCTTTTATCGAGAATGCTTTAACCAGAATAACGAATAGTTTCTGTACACATGTTATAAAAATGGAACCATATTGGCGTGATCAGCTTCTGAATCCGGTTTCAATAGTAGTTTCTAGAGATAAAAATTTGAATAAAAAAATCTTACGTGGTTTCTACACTATATGATTAATGTTCACATAGGAGAATCCGTTATGCCTTGAGAAAGTGGAAATTCGTCAGAAAGATACATAGAACCCTAAATATCATTCAATATGTATTTTATAGATGAAAAATCAACATTATATATTACAAACCACCATTTCCAACACTTCGTTGAAATCACTTGACGTTAATAAGGTGACATACAAATCAGATTGCCGAATTTTTCAGGCAAGTTATACAAAAATATTATTCGAGAGCAATAAATTCATAATGCACTGTCACCAATATCATTATCAGCCTCATTGACCGGTATACAAGGTCGCCAGCTAGAGGAGGAATATTTTAAATGTGGTACCGTAGCCATAGAGGCTGGCACTAGGGGTTTCCCTGTTGTCCAACAGCTGGTAGCACGAGTACCAAGGCCCCTGAGCTGATCACTTGGACAAGAGGCCCTCCAACTGGAGCTGTAGCCAGTTCGTTCCGAGTTCTTGCCCAGACGCCAGGTAGCTCCAGTTAGCAGCAGTCGAGGGTCGTCTAGTGCAGTCGCAACTTTCTCTACGAAAGTAGTACATCAGGATTACCATCAAGACTTAAGAATTTTTTTAAATAGTGAACTGTTAACGTGTTTGAGTTATCGTGGCTTTG
Source organism: Schistocerca americana (assembly GCF_021461395.2). NCBI lineage: Eukaryota > Metazoa > Arthropoda > Insecta > Orthoptera > Acrididae > Schistocerca > Schistocerca americana. The sequence goes on along the minus strand of NC_060125.1, from coordinate 53,172,054 downwards.
CCAAGGACTTGTACACTCATGCTCGTAGACTAAGGATACATATGGCGAAGCAACGCTCTGGTGGGCGGTTTGCGGGTTTAAATCACCTGGGGGTATGACAGTGCGGTGCATTTGACCTGCGGTCGTCGCACGGTGGCGCTGGCAGCAGTCCACATACGCAGAGGTGTGTTGGTGCCTGTCAGAGTACGGTGCAGCGAGTAAGTGTGCAGGCGTTTTCAGACGTGCTAATGGTGACTGCGTGTTGAAAATGGTTCAAAAAACACATATTGAAGACGTTATGAGGGGTAGAATACTACGGCGACTGGAGGCTCGTCACACACAGCAGGTCGTAGCATGGGCCCACCGTGTGCCAGAAAGTGTGATCTCAAGATTATGGCAACGATTCCAGCAGACAGCAAACGTGTCCAGGGGCTACAGTACTGGACGTCCACAGTGTACAAACACCAGAAGAAGACCGATATCTCACATTCAGTGCCCGCAGACGGCCGAGGAGTACTGCAGGTAGCGTTGCTCGGGACATTACCGCAGCCACTGGAACAGTTGTCTCCAGACACACAGTCCACAGACGACTGAACAGACATGGTTTATTCACCCGGAGACCTTCAAGGTGCGTTCCACTGACCCCTGGTCACAGGAGAGCCCGTAAAGCCTGGTGTCAAGAACACAGTACATGGTCATTGAAACAGTGGTCTCAGGTTATGTTCACGGACGGGTCCGGGTAAAGTCTGAATAGTGCTTCTCGCCGGGTTTTCATCTGGAGTGAACCAGGAACCAGATACCAACCCCTTAATGTCCTTGAAAAGGACCTGTATGGAGGTCGGGGTTTGATGGTGTGGGGTGGGATTATGATTGGTGCATGTACACCCCTGCATGTCTGTGACAGAGGAACTGTAACAGGTCAGGTGTATCGGGACGTCATTTTGCACCAGTATGTCCGTCTTTTCAGGGGTGCAGCGTGTCCCACCTTCCTCCTCATGGATGATAACTCAATCGTCCCACGACGTATCGCTGCACGTCTTCAAACTCCCACGACACTTCAGGAGCTCCGACAGGCACTAGTGCAAGAATGGGAGGCTATACACCAGCAGCTGCTCGACCGCCTGATCCAGAGTATTCCAACCCGTTGTGCGGTCTGTGTACGTGTGCATGGTGATCATATCCCATATTGATGTCGGGGTACATGCGCAGGAAACAGTGGCGTTTTGTAGCACATGTGTTTCGGGACGGTTTTGTCAACATCACCAATACCGTGGACCTACAGATCTGTGTCGTTTGTGCTCCCTATGTGCCAATGCTATTAGCGGTAGTTTTGTGTAGTGCCACGTTGTGTGTAACCACATTCTGTAATTATCCTTAATGTATGAGCTTAAGTGTAAATGGATTTCAACTAGGACGGTCTGTACGAAAGTTGAGCATAAGACAATATTTCTCTCCGTGATTGTGTTCTCGCATCCTTTTCATATGTGATTCAGAACCCATGCGCCAAGCCGACGGGACATTGTGCGAGGCCTATTCGGAAAGTGACGTCCGATCGGGTGCGAAATGGAAACCACAGTTAACGTCTGATGAAGCCTTCCACAGATGTATTGGGCAGGGTCTCTGGTATTCCCGTCGATCGCACAGTTCTGAGAGCACAATGAGCATGTAAAGATGCCTAGAAAATAGTTTCTCGCACCAAGTAAGAAGGCCTGATGAGAGATTTCGCCTGGTGTCATGCAGCCCGCATAATACAACTGTCATGCGTTTCCTTCTTGATGACAGTTCTCGGCCGCACTCTGCAGGGGCAATGAAGATGCTCCGGCGGCGGTTTCGATTGAGAAGTATTTGATCACCCTGAATTTCACCTCCGCTCACATAAACCGCTGGCTATGAGGAAAACATTATGGCACAGTCAACGAGCTGCAGAGCAACGTAGAGAATTGATGGAAAGCACAGGCGGCTGCCTTCTATGATGATATTGAAAAGTTGGTACAACGCAACGATAAATGTATAAGTTGGAGCGATGACTATTTAGAGAAGTACCTCGAAGGTGTAGCCAACTGTTGTAAATAAGACATCTTTAATTTTGACAGTCGTTTCCATTCGTGAGCGATAGGACATTATTTTACTTTACAAATAGCCCTGGTACGTTTGACGACGAGACTTACTTGGTCACTTCATTAAGGGGTTGTAATAAAACTTTATTCTGAAGTTTTTCTGGTATGCTTTTCTATTGAAGTGCCAGCGTGTGCTTCCGCAGTGCCTGCATTTGGCCGTTGCAGGAGAGAAGCAGTTCATTCCAGTAAAAGTAGAACTCAATATCGCACTTCCCTTACTGCAATCACTGTCGAATAAACTCGCCATCCACACCAGCATTTAGCCAACAGGGAACGTGCGAGGTCAGCCAAGTGTGTCGCTGCTGGAAGTTCCTGGAAGGCAGAGAGCAATTGCGTCGCTCTCTTTTGTGTTGTGATAGCCGGCATACAGACCAGAAGCTCTCTCGTACTCCAGGCTTCAGCCAGGGTGGAATGCTTCCACCCGCCGTCCACATGAACGTGAACCGCCACCTTTCCCGTTCTCCGTTCCGTTCGTTTCTTTGTTGAAACTCCTGGACTGGCAGTCATACACTAATCCGGCTTCCATCATCTCGAATATTTCCCAAGTTCTTTAATTAACTTTTCTATCTCGCCGCCTCCGTTCAGAAGTGCACCCACCCAGTTTCGCAACTTGTATACCAGGGCCAATTATAGCGCGCCGAACCGCCAAGCGGTCCTAACCACTCTCGGCCGTCTCTGCTTTGCTCCGTCCTCCACAGAGACCTGGTACAGCACGACAATTCATTCAGTTCCGCGTGTGGCATTCTTCAGTCGGCACAACTTTCTTCAGTTCGACAGAACAGTGCTGTCGGCGCTGCTTACACTTCGCTATTTGTTCGTGATGTGAAGGATGTTCACATGCCCAGTGGTTATTTGCACAAAAAGAGGTAGTCGAGTGGTGTGTCATCACAAGTATTTAAAATCAAGGGCCATGACAGAAGAGAGTGACGGGAATTCTTACTATCTATTACGCAATCACACAATAGGTGGGTTCTGCAAATTTGCTATAAAAGGCATTACAGTACCATGCAAGAATAATTTAAAGATTTAGTTGACAACGTAGAAGTAAAAAAAATTACAACGATCGACGAGTGGGGTTCTGTGCATAAAGAAGCACTTTGTGTTGTATTTGCAGGCTTCGAGCACATGAAGAAATTGGTGATGCGAATAATAAAATTTCCGATGTCGAATGCATTATTCCACTTTCAGTTGTAACAGCTTTCAATGGAGCTGAACGAAGAGTATGGAGACATTATACAGGGTGTTACAAAGAGGTACGGCCAAACTTTCAGGAAACATTCCTCACACACAAATAAAGAAAAGATGTTATGTGGACATGTGTCCGGAAACGCTTTATTTCCATGTTAGAGCTCATTTTAGTTTCGTCAGTATGTACTCTACTTCCTCGATTCACCGCCAGTTGGCCTAATTGAAGCAAGGTAATGTTGACTTCGGTGCTTGTGTTGACATGCGACTCATTGCTCTACAGTACGTAGCATCAATAGGTTAGTGTTCATACGAACGTGGTTTTGCGGTCAGTGCAATATTTACAAATGCGGAGTTGGCAGATGCGCATTTGATGCATGGATTACCACGGGGCAATAGCCGTGGCGCGGTAGGTTTGTATCGAGACAGATTTCCAGAACGAAGGTGTCCCGACAGGAAGACGTTCGAAGCAATTGATCGGCGTCTTAGGGAGCACGGAACATTCCAGCCTATGACTCGCGACTGGGGAAGACCTAGAACGACGAGGACACCTGCAATGGACGAGGCAATTCTTCGTGCACTTGACGATAACCCTAATGTCAGCGTCAGAGAAGTTGCTGCTGTACAAGGTAACGTTGACCACGTCACTGTATGGAGAGTGCTACGGGAGAACCAGTTGTTTCCGTACCATGTACAGCGTGTGCAGGCACTATCAGCAGCTGATTGGCCTCCACGGGTACACTTCTGCGAATGGTTCATCCAACAATATGTCAATCCTCATTTCAGTGGAAATGTTTTCTTTACGGATGAGGCTTCATTCAAACGTGATCAAATTGTAAATTTTCACAATCAACATGTGTGGGCTGACGAGAATCCGCACGCAATTGTGCCATCACGCCATTAACACAGATTTTCTGTGAACGTTTGGGCAGGCATTGTTGGTGATGTCTTGATTGGGCCGCATGTTCTTCCACCTACGCTCAATAGAGCACGTTATCATCATTTCATACGGGATACTCTACCTGTGCTGCTAGTACATGTGCCTTTACAAGTACGACACAACATGTGGTTCACGCACGATGGAGCTCCTGCGCATTTCAGTCGAAGTGTTCGTACGCTTCTCAACAACAGGTTCGGTGACCGATGGATTGGTAGAGGCGGACCAATTCCATGGCCTCCACGCTCTCCTGACCTCAACCCTCTTGACCTTCATTTATGGGGGCATTTGAAAGCTCTTGTCTACGCAACCCCGGTACCAAATGTAGAGACTCTTCGTGCTCGTATTGTGGACGGCTGTGATACAATACGCCAGTCTCCAGGGCTGCATCAGCGCATCAGGGATTCCATGCGACGGAGGGTGGATGCATGTATCCTCGCTAACGGAGGACATTTTGAACATTTCCTGTAACAAGGTGTTTGAAGTCACGCTGGTACGTTCTGTTGCTGTGTGTTTCCATTCCATGATTAATGTGATTTGAAGAGAAGTAATAAAATGAGCTCTAACATGGAAAGTAAGCGTTTCCGGACACATGTCCACATAACATATTTTCTTTCTTTGTGTGTGAGGAATGTTTCCTGAAAGTTTGGCCGTACCTTTTTGTAACACCCTGTATGTAACTGCAAAGTACACTGGTTAACTCAACGGGCATGCCCGGAACGATTTTTCGATTTAAAACACGCTGTTGTTGAATTTATGAAGAGAAAGGAGTGCAGCAATGAAATTTAGAAGAGAAGCAATGGATTGCAGATCTCAAACTGATTTGGGTGCACCCTGCCGACAGTTAGACATTGCAAGCTGTGAAACTCTTTCTGATTTGATGGGGATGTGTTTAAAAATTACACATTTAAGAAATCGTTTACGCAGGAGCACCGTACAAGTCATCAGTCGAAAACATCAGAGTAGAAAACAAAAAAGTCGCTAGGTCCGGATAGCACCTCTGCTCGGTTTTACAGTCCCCTAAGTCATTGTCCCTTTACTTAGTTTTCATTTATCGTGAATCTCTAGCAAAGTGTTAAGCGACTGGAAAAAATTACAGCCGCGCGGGATTAGCCCGCGGTCTGAGGCGCTGCAGTCATGGACTGTGCGGCTGGTCCCGGCGGAGGTTCGAGACCTCCCTCGGGCATGGGTGTGTGTGTTTGTCCTTAGGATAATTTAGGTTAAGTAGTGTGTAGGCTTAGGGTCCGATGACCTTAGCAGTTAAGTCCCATAAGCTTTCACAACCATTAAAAAATTACAGGTGACTATTTATGTAACAAGGGTAAAAGAACGGACCCGCAAAATTGCAGACTAATATCCTTAACAGCGGTTTGGGCCGGGCAGAGTGTCCGAGTGGTTCTAGGCGCTACAGTCTGGAACCGCGCGACCGCAACGATCGCAGGTTCGAATCCTGCCTCGGGCATGGATGCGTATGATGTACTTAGGTTGGTTAGGTTTAAGTAGTTCTAAGTTCTAGGGGACTGATGAACTCAGCAGTTAAGTCCCATAGTGCTCAGAGCCATTTTGAACAGCGGTTTGCTGCAGGATTCTAGAGTATATTCTGAATTCGAATATAATAAATATCCTAGATATCGAAAAGCTCATATCCATGATTCGGCACGTCTTTAGAAAGCATCACTCGTGCAGAACCCAGATTGCTCTTTTCTCACATGATATACTGCGATTTATGGATAAAGGGCAACAGGCTGAGTCCATATTTCTGGATTTCCGAAAAGTATTCGACACTGTACCCGAGTGCAGACTGTTAACGAAGGTACGAGCATACGGAATAGTTTCCCAGGTATGTGACTGAATGGCTCGAAGACTTCTTAAGTGATAGAACCCATTACGTTGTCCTTGATGACGAGAGTCCATGATTAACAGGGCTAATATCAGGAGGCTCCAGCGAAGTGTGATAGGACCACTGTTGTTCTCTATACACGTAAATGATTTGGCAGGCAAGATGGTCAGCAATTCCCGTTGCTCGCTGATGATGCTGTGGTTGTGGTGTTCAGGAAGGTGTCGAAGATAAGTGGCCGTAGGTTGATACAATGTGACCTAGACAAAAATTTTAGTTGCTTTGATGAATCGTAGCTGGCTGTTACTCTAGAAAAATGTAAGTTAGTGAGAATGAGTAGGAAGAACAAACCCCTAATCTTTGGACACAGCCTTAATATTGTGATGCTTGACACAGTCACATCTTTAAATATCTGGCCGTCACGTTGCGAAGCGATATGAAATCGATCATGTTACTGTTTCGGTAGGAAAGGCAATGGTCGAATTTGGTTTATTGGGAGAATGTTAGGAAAGTGTCGTTCATTTGTAAAGGAGACCGCATATAGGACGCTAGTGCGACCTGTTCTAGAGTACTACTCGAGTGTTTGGGATCCACAGCAGATCAGATCGAAAGAAGTCAGCGAAGCAGTTCAGAGGCTAGCTGCTAGATTTATTACCGATAGGTTCGATCAGCATGCAAGTGTTATAGATATACTTTGTTAGCTCAAGTGGAAATCCCTGGAGGGAAGGAGACATTCATTTCGAAGAACACTACTGAGAAAGTTTGTGGTAGAGAACCGGCATATCAAGCAGACTGCACAACGATCCTACTGCCGCCAACATACATTTCGATTAAGTTAGGCCTCATACGGAAGCATGTAGACAGTCGTCCCCCCCCCCCCCCCCCCTCTCTGTCTGCGAGTGGAACAAGAAAGAAAACCACTAATTGTGGTACAGGGTACACTCCGCAACGCTCTGTTCGGTTTGTTGCGGAGTATGTGATGACTCTCGATCTTCCACCATATCCGAGTCCATCAACATGAGGTAGCAAATATGATGTAACCAAAGAGGTGAAAACGTGGGTTGTACTACGCCAAGACTGCTTCGTAGCTGCAACAGGGAAACACAATTAGTTAGCAGTCCATGATCTGTTGGTTTACAATTATAGAAGACGCGACTATACTAAGTGTCTGCAGAATGACATAATTTACAAGTCAAAAACCTTGCAGTGACGAATTAATCTCTCGTAATCTTGAATGTCGAATCCGGTGAATTTGAAGACTAACTTGGAACAGGGACTACAAAGACTTGATGGCAGCAATGACTGAGCTGCAGAAGATGACTAACATGGACGCTGGCTGACCACTGAGCGCGGCCACGAACTGTAGACTGGCACAACTGCACTACTCCCCTGCTGCACATGAAGTGACTGGCTGTGTACTCTTTGGCTAAAACAGCCGTTCTTCTGTTCCGTTTATCGAGAGAATCGCATCCGGCGGATCGATCTCTCAGGCGGCGGTGTGGTCGTATGACTGACATCACAGTATGTATGTAGATGTAGAAAAAAAAATCACTTTGCAGAAAAGATAAATTCTGACAAAAGCTTTTTTTGGCTACCCTCAGAAGCCTTAAAAAGCGTCAAACAAAACACGAGGTCTTAAGAATCCATTTTGGCCTTGAAAGTGTTACAAGGATTTCTTCTAAACGTTTTAAGGGTACTACGAATGTTACATGTGTTTTGGAGAGCGTTTCCCGTTTCTATTGAAAGCGCTTCTGTGCATGTGAAGGTGTAACTGACTGATCTCCAGTTAATTCCTGTTTTAAGGGCAAATCCTTTTACGACGAAACTGTCGAGGACGTCTACATTACTTTCCTCAGATGGAGTTTCCGTGTCTCCATAATGATGCTGCAAAAGTGCTAGAATATTTCGATTACCGTATGAGGCTAAAGACCTATTTTGATTATAAAAGTATGTAACTCACCATTACGTGGCAACCAGAGTGCGAACATCTGTCAAAGCTCTCCCTGCTTTAGCCGTAGATTGTCACAGACGGCAGCTGATACAACAGTACAAGACTAAGTAATGTAGTACCGTTTTACACACACACACACACAAACTGTTTCCATTATAGACTGACGGCAAAAACTCACAACACAAATAAGGGGAAGTGCGACATAAGGAAAGGCGTGTTTCTACATCTAAAAGATGGTTGGAAGGAGAAACAGCCATGATCGGTTTCTTTTTTGTTTTATTATCCGCAAAATCGATTTTCGGTCACTTAGTGACCATCCTCAGTGCTAGAAGTTAAAAATTTCACTTAACGATCAGAGAGTGTAAAACAGAAAATCAAACTACACCTGCGTAGAAACATAACAGTTGGTAGGAACATACCTGTAAGATACAATTAAAATTGTTAGGCACTGGTATTAACAAGCTGAGAGCGATCACATAAACTGAGGCCGCTGTTTACATGCACCTGTTCAGCGGACCTCGGTGTGCCAGGGCTTGGAACGCCCTCTATGTGACGTGTGTCACGTGAAAACTTAATATTACTGGTTTTGCGAGATATTAACACAAAATAACTTTTGTGCATTCGTGAATCATGAAGTAAACCTTTTTTGTTGTTGTAATGAATATTGTTTAACGGCATTTCATTTGTTACTTAGTGGGATTTTCGTACTATTACTATTTTTATATATTTCACTTCTCAGTTTTAACGTAATATTTACGTAAATCAAGAACGATATACTTCTAACTTCCCACGCCAAATGGTGGGTGCTATGTTTTACAGTAAGCAACCGTGTATATTTGATGTCATGTATCTATGGGTTCTGACCCAGTGCTTATGCGGAAGCGTATAACCACTGTTATAATAATGCTAGCTTGTCCAAAGGGACAAATGAGATGTACATCATCATGTCGGTTAAATATGATAACAAAATTGTTTATCTACACCTACAAACTTTTTTGTAATGAACATTATGTTTCACGGCATTTTAATTATTACGTAATGGCAGTTTCGTACTATTACTATTTTTTATATATTTGACTCCTTAGTCTTAACGTAACATTTTACGTAAATCACGAACGTTGTACTTCTAACTTCCCACGCCAGATGGTGGGTGTTATGTTCTTTAAAATCCTGTGTTGTACCTCATTTTATGTTATTCATATATTATTCTTTTTCATTGTCTTTTTCTCTTTTACCTGTCCTGCACTCTGACAACTTATTATCGATCTGTTTTATGTTTTATAAATTTGTTTTTAAAAAACAATACGCCAATGTATTTTAGATGTTTCCTTCCCCCTTCGTCTGCTATGTGTTTTACGCACATTTTAAATTTGAATTACTTCATGATTCACAAATGCACAGAGTTAGATTCTGTTAATATCTCGCAAAACCAGTAATATTAAGTTTTCACGTGACACATGTCACACAGAGGGCGTTCCGAGCCCTGGCACACCGAGGTCCGCTGAACAGGTGCATGTAAACAGCGGTCTCAGTTTATGGGATCGCTCTAAGCTTGTTAATACCAGTGCCTAACAATTTTAATTGTATCTTACAGGTATGTTCCTACCAACTGTTATGTTCATATGCAGGTGTAGTTTGATTTTCTGTTTTATACTCTCTGATCGTTATGTGAAAATTTTAACTTCTAGCACTGAGGATGGTCACTATGTGGTGTCACCGCCAGACACCACACTTGCTAGGTGGTAGCCTTTAAATCGGCCGCGGTCCGTTAGTATACGTCCGACCCGCGTGTCGCCACTATCAGTGATTGCAGACCGAGCGCCGCCACACGGCAGGTCTAGAGAGAGACTTCCTAGCACTCGCCCCAGTTAGACAGCCGACTTTGCTAGCGATGGTTCACTGACAAATTACGCTCTCATTTGCCGAGACGATAGTTAGCATAGCCTTCAGCTACGTCATTTGCTACGACCTAGCAAGGCGCCATTACCAGTTACTATTGATGCTGTAAAACATGTACCGTCAAGAGCGATGTTCACCAATTATGGATTAAAGTTAAGTATTCCAGCAGCTACGTACGTTTTTTGTTAGTCTCATTTCCTTGACCTGTTCCAGACCTCACGCCAGCCTGCGTGAGCTAAAACGCGTGCCTTTCGGCTTCCTCTCATAGTGGGTTGGCTGTCTTGCCAATCCACAACACACTAAATGACCGAAAATCGATTTTTCGGATAATGAAACAAAAAAAAAAAAACAAAAAAAATAAAAAATAAAAAAAAACTACCAAGGCTGTTTCTCCTTCCAATTACATCCATTATCTGGTCGTGGTGCATGGAGTCGCCAATCAATAAAAGATGGTTTCTGTTCAAATTTCTAGACAGTCGCATAACTGGCGCTAATAGCGTCATTGTGAGTATGCAAATCAAGTTTGCTTTAAATACACTCTGTAACGGTCGCGAGCGTTGAGTTACATTTGAGGTTGGAAGTGTTGAGTTGACGTTAGTAAAGAATACCTTTAATGCGACAAAGGCACCATTATCGCCATCTCACTGAGTCTGATCGATGGCGTGTAATAGGGCTATGAGGAGCTGTATACTCTTTCTGCGATGTTGTAGAAAGCCTTGGCAGGAATGTAGCCACTGTACATGAATACTGGCAATGGTGGTCAGGAGAATGTACGGTCGCAAGAAGGCAGGGCTCCGCTTGACCATTTGTCACTACCGAGAGGGATGACCATCGTGTTCGGCGTGTGACCTTGGCTCATCGTACTGCATCTGTTGCAACAATATGAGGAGCAGTTGGCACCCCAGTGACACAACGAACTGTTGTAAAGCGATTTATTCAAGGACAGCTCCGAGTCAGACGCCCTGTGCACCGAAGCGCCGCCATTTTCGACTTCAGTGGTATAATACGGAAGCTCACTGGAGGGCAGGGTGGACGTCTGTTGCGTTTTGTCGTGAAAACCGGCTCTGCCTCGGTGCCAGTCACGGCGGTGTATTAAAGGAGGACAGTTGAAGGCCTGAAACCAACAGCAAAACGCTGGGCCTCGTACCGCTGCTGTATCCAACATAATCTATAGAGTGTTGCCTTGACCTGCTCGATCACCACATCTGTCCCCAGTCGAGCACATATGGGACATAATCGGACGAAAACTCCAGCTTTGATCGTCCCTGTATTGACCGACCAAGTGCAGCAGGCATACAACTCCGTCTCACAAACTGACATCCTGTACCCCTACAACACATTAATATTCTGGCGGGTACACCGGCTATGCAGGGTGGTCCATTGATAGCGACTGGGCCAAATATCTCACGAAATAAGCGTGAAACCAAAAAAACTACAAAGAACGGAACCCGTGTAGCTTGAAGAGGGAACCAGATGGCGCTAGGGTTGGCCCGCTAGATGGCGCTGCCATAGGTCGAACGGATATCAGCTGCGTTTTTTTAAAATAGGAACCCCCATTTTTTATTACATATTCGTGTAGTACGTAAAGAAATATGAATGTTTTAGTTGGACCACTTTTTTCGCATTGTAATAGATGGTGCTGTAACAGTCACAAACACAACGTAACATTCCGCCAGTGCGCACGGTATTTGCTTCGTGATACATTACCCGCGTTAAAATGGACCGTTTACCAATTACGGAAAGGGTCGATATCGTGTTGATGTATGGCTATTGAGATTAAAATGCCCAATGGGCGTGTGCTATGCACGCTGTTCGGTATCCTGGACGACATCATCCAAGTGTCCGTACCGTTCGCCGGATAGTTACATTATTTAAAGAAACAGGAAGTGTTCAGCCACGTGTGAAACGTCAACCACGACCAGCAACGAATTATGATGCCCAAGTAGGTGTTTTAGCTGCTGTCGCGGCTAATCTGCTCATCAGTACCAGACAGATTGCGCGAGAATCGGGAATCTCAAAAACGTCGGTGTTGAGAATGCTACACCAACATCCATTGCACCCGTTCCATATTTCTATCCACCAGGAATTGCATGGCGACGACTTTGAACGTCGCGTACAGTTCTGCCAGTGGGCACAAGAGAAATTGCGGGACGATGACAGATTTTTTGCACGCGTTCTATTTATCGACGAAGCGTCATTCACCAACAGCGGTAACGTAAACCGGCATAATATGCACTATTGGTAAACGGAAAATCTACGATGGCTGCGACAAGTGGAACATCAGCGACCTTGGCGGGTTAATGTATGGTGCGGCATTATGGGAGGAAGGATAATTGGCCCCCATTCTATCGATGGCAATTTAAATGGTGCAATGTATGCTGATTTCCTACGTAATGTTCTACCGATGTTACTACAAGATGTTTCGCTGCATGACAGAATGGCTATGTACTCAGAAATGATAAGCTCATACAGGTACATTTATCAGATTGGAACAACCGAAATAAAATGTTCAAATGTAGCTACGTTCTGTATTTTAATTTAAAAAACCTATCTGTTACCTTAAGTCCCATAGTGCTCAGAGCCATTTGAACCATTTGTTACCAACTGTTCGTCTACAGTTGTGAGCCTATGTTTGTGACTATTACAGCGCCATGTATCACAAAGGGAAAAAAGTGGTCCAACTAAAACATTCATATTTCTTTACGTAATACACGAATATGTAATAAAAATGGGGGTTCCTGTTTAAAAAAATGCAGTTGATATCGGTTTGACCTATGGCAGCGCCATCTAGCGGGCCAACCATAGCGCCATCTGGTTTCCACCATCAAACTAGACGAGTTTCGTTGTTTGTAGTTTTTTCGTTTGACGCTTATTTCGTGAGATATTTGGCCAGGTCACGATCAATGGACCACCCTGTAGACATACCAGCATTTCACATTTGCAATGGTTTATCTCGCGCTTACGTTAACCTGTGATCTTGCAACGTTAGTGACTTAAATATGTTATCTAGACAGATGTTGCGCCGGCCGCGGTGGTCTAGCGGTTCTAGGCGCTCAGTCCGGAACCGCGCGACTGCTACGGTAGCAAGTTCGAATCCTGCCTCGGGCATGGATGTGTGTGATGTCCTTAGGTTTGTTAGGTTTAAGTAGTTCTAAGTTCTAGGGGACTGATGACCACAGATGTTAAGTCCCATAGTGCTCAGAGCCATTTTTGAACAAATGTATTGCAGAAATTTCATTATTCTACATTAACCATGTTTTGGTGTTGCGATTTTATTCTCTCGGTGTAGTTTCTGTCACTTTTATATGGGCAACAGAGGTGTTAGCTATTTCGCGAGGTAGGTGATAACAAGATTGCAGCTGGCGCTGTTTGGACGGACAGCGGACGCCTCCACAGCACGACGGCGCCTAGCCCCGCTACGTAATGGCCGCGCGAGCATTAATCACGCCGCCGCGATACTCGCTGGCTCGCGCGCCTCGTTAGCCTCGGGGGCAGCAGCAGCACAGCTCAGCGCAGCAGACCGCAGCGCTGCTGGGTACCCAGTAGCTGCGGGGGCGGCCGGCGACGCGCCGCTCCCCCTAATCTGCCGCCTGCCGCACAGCTGGCTGCCTCTAGAGGAAGCGGCCGCGCCCGCCGCCCCCACCGCCCCCACCGCCCCCACCGCCCCCGGCAATCCGACACCCCTGCCGACCCTGGCGCAACTACAGCTGCGCCCCCACACCCTACACCGTTCATTTCCGCCGCAGCCTCCGAGTCACCCCACGCTCTCTTCTAGCCGCGGCTTCTGCCCCCGTAAACAGCGAACCAGCCTCGTTAACTATATCTCGCCTGTGTCTCTCGTACCTCACCGAACACGCGATAAAAACGCTCCTCTCATCGGTCGCTACATGTGAATGCGAACGTTGCCCGCTCCCTAGTCTTTCTCGGTTGTTTTTTTTTTTTTTTTTTTTTCCCGTAGCATCGTGGCCGGATATTTCGCAACTCTCGTGACGTCGCAGGCAATAATTTGTTTGTAACATACGCCATTTTTATTGCACCAGTCGCCATAAGCCGTTACACAACCACGAATTATTGTAAAGTTTTAATTATCACCTCGAGAAAGTCAGTCTGCAAACTTGGTGGCGATGGTGGTGTTCGTCCTGGTCTATGTCCTCATTCCGCAACGGTGGGAGATTTGGACGTGGGCGCCTGTATTTTCGCTGTTCAGAAAACACTGCACATCGAAAATGGCGTCGTCATTCGGTAAATCCCTCACAAACATTGGTTCCTCCATCCCAGGAAAGACAACAGACTCACGGAGAAAGTAGTGGTGAATTCCAAATTTTATAGTCCGAAAAGCAGCATTTGTTACCCTGTCCTCTCCAGAACAAACTGGGGCCTTGTCTCATAGCAGAAACACTTGCTTGGACAGTCTCCTGTGACGGAGTCTGTCGGTGGCATATGGCATCGTCGTCACGAAATTCCGGTAATGTGTGTTGTGAGCAGACCAAACTACTGGGTTGGTGGATAAGTTCGTAGCGTTTTTGTTTGCATTTTGGTCTTCGAGTTGCTATGGGTTCATTTAGCGATTGTCGTTTTCCAATTGTAGTTCACTGTTACTGTTTGAGATTACATGTTGTCGTTTTGTTGTTTGGAGACAGTGAGCGGAGCTGTAGACACTAGGAAATGGAGTGTCAAGTGGAGAAATCAGAAAATTTCCGTCGTAATTTTTCTGTTTGAGTTCAACAGCGTGGTGCCAGCAGCGGAGGCAGCCAGAGAAATTTGCACCGTGTAGAGCTATAATGCCACTGTACAAAGCGTGGCAAGATGGATTTCTCGTTTCAAGGAGGATCATTTTGGGTTTAGTGACTAGCCTCAGTCAGGAAGACCTTTGGTGTTAAATCTTCAAATGCATTAATTAACTTTGATCCACGTCAGTGTACTCGAGAGCTGACAAATATTTTGGTTATTCTGCTAATGTGCGACATTTGAATACAGTGGGGAAGGTTAAAAAATTGGGTCGATGGGTACCAAATGCTCTAAGCCAAAGGCACAAGAATTGGTGGGTGGCCGTATGTGTATCTCTGCTTGCGCCATATCAACTGGCTCGTGAACAACACTGACCATTCCTATCGTGTATCATTACTAGTGACAGGAAATGGCGTCTTTATGCTAACATAAGGAAAAGAAAGAAATCGTTGAGCCCAAACGAAGCAGAACCTACCCGTACTCCTGCATGAACCAAGGACAGTGCTATGCATCTGATGGAACAGCGACGGAATGGTGTATGACGAATTGCTTCCTCGAGGTGTAACCACTACTGATCACATTTATTGTCAACAGCTGACACGTTTTGCAGACGCAGTCTAAGAACAACGACCGAGAACACTGCATGGACCGATGCTACTCCACGATGACGCCCATCTACGTTTTGCTGGATTAACAAAACAACTTTGCAGGAGTTCGGTTGGGAAGTCGTTCTGCACTCACCTTATATTCCTTGCACGTAGGCTGTTTAGGTTTTTATGTTGGTAACGCCACGTAGCGCTCTGTATCAAAATCACTGACTGTGCTGTGTGCAATCTGTGGCTGGTTGGCATTGTTGGAATATTCGCTATTGTAGTGTTGGGCAGTTTGATGTGAACAGCGCGTAGCGTTGCGCAGTTGGAGGTGAGCCGCCAACAGTGGTGGATGTGAGGAAAGAGATGGCAGCGTTTTGAGAGTGGACGATCTGGACGTGTGAAAGAGATGGCAGCGTTATGAGAGTGGACGATCTGGACGTGTGTCCGTCAGGAAAAGGAAATTTGTAAGACTGGATGTCATGAACTGATATATATATTATGACTTTTGAACACTATTAAGATAAATACATTGTTTATTCTTCATCAAAACCTTTCATTTGCTAACTATGCCTATCAGTATTTAGTGCCTTCAGTAGTTAGAATCTTTTATTTAGCTGGTAGTATAGGCGCTCGCTGTATTGCAGTAGTTCGAGTAACGAAGATTTTTGGGAGGTAAGTGATTCGTGAAAGGTATAGGTTATTGTTAGTCAGGGCTATTCTTTTGCGTTACGTTAAAAATATTGTGTGCCAGTTTAGTGTTGATCAGAATAAGTAAAGAGAGAAATGTCTGAGTACGTTCAGTTTTATTCAGCTGTTTGAAAATCAAATAACTTAAGAGGTTTACCAGCACAGTCATTGATAAATTTTTGTAAGGGGATGTTACACCCTATCTCACGCCCTCAGTTTTTCACCTTTTCCGCTCTCTATCGAACAACCCTCAACAGCCTCGGTAGAGCACTTTCTCGCGGTAGGAAAGGTCCCGAGTTCAAGTCTCGGTCCGGCACACAGTTTTAATCCTCCAGGAACTTTCAATCCCCAAGACGTTTCCTTTCTGGGTGAAAATGCATTCCGAAAGTGACTCGACATTCTTGTCTCAAAACCATCGAAAAGCTACCCTAGCGTTTCAGACTGTTGTAAATGGTGAGATAGAATATATTATTGATGATTAAAGTCTCTGTTATGTGTATCTGTTGTGTTTATTAAGCCTAAAGAAAAATGCTACGAACTTATGCACCTACCCAACACAGTCATCCAGTCACAACTATGGTTTCATTGGTTACACGGAGAGGTGGTACATTAAACTTGTATACACGAAATGTTAGTTTACTTTGGTTCAAATGGCTCTGAGCACTATGGGACTTAACATCTTAGGTCATCAGTCCCCCAGAACGTAGAACTACTTAAACCCACTAGCCTAAGGACATCACACACATCCATGCCCGAGTCAGGATTCGAACCTGCGACCGTAGCGGTCGCGGGGTTCCAGACTAAAGCGCCTAGAACCGCTCGGCCACTCCGGCTGGCTTAGTTTACTTTATTACATAAATAAATAAATAAAAGAATTCCTTAACTCTGACACAGCTTTCTGCCACAGGATTTCTGGGTAAGTTAAAACTAATATTCACTATTATAGCGTCACTTGACACACAGATTAACAAACTGTTCTCTTGCAGAACAGTGTTCCACCTTTAAATGAACAAGTGCACCGGATAACTTAACTATAAGATCGACGCTAGCAGATGTCCCCGTCACCCTTTGAATTGTCAAATAATAGAAATACACACAATGTCCTAGCCTCCCATGATCGACGTGCCTGTTACTATCTATTCCCGTTTAGGATTCTGTTGTTACAGAATCTGCTGCTCTTGATATGATTTTTCTGCTAAAATCATTTCTACATCTACATCAACATCCACCTGTATGTGCGAAGGTCATCGCTTTGTGTGTGGCGGTGTAATTCTGGTACTACTGCCATCCATTCCTCGCTCCAGACGCGAATAGTACAAGGGAAGGTCATCTGTATGTTAGCTTCCGTATGAGCTCAAATTCCTTCGTTATTTCTCGAGACGTATATGGGAGGACACTTTTTGCAATAATCCCTCACAGATTTTATTTTGTAAGCCTCTCAATTGTGTTATCCGTCGTTGGAGTTTATTTAGCACATCCGTCACGCTACTTAGGAAAAGTGCCACACTTGGTGGAATCTTCAGCTGTAGAGGTACACAAAGGTTCCGTTACAGTAAACAAGTTCCAATTGATGTAGGTTGCAGTAGTTATGCAGTGGTTGAAGAACACAACAGGAACAGCTGTTCTATTAATATAGCCTGATGAGTGTCTCAGACTGGTGAGCAATACTCAGAAGTCGTTCGAGCAAACATTTATATGCAATTCGGCTAATAGGGTTGCGCCCTAAGCTCAAAAAACGGTTCAGATGGCTCTGAGTACTATGGGACTTATCATCGGGGTAATCAGTCCCCTATAACTTAGAACTACTTAAACCTAACTAAACTAAGGACATCACACACATCCATGCCCGAGGCAGGATTCGAACCTGCGACCGTAGCAGTCGCGTGGTTCCAGACTGAAACGCCTAGAACCGTTCGCCCACAGCGGCCAGCGTGCCCTAAGGAAACAAAATTTTCTTATTCAAGTCTGCTTTTAAAGTACTATGACACACACATACACACGCATGCACACCAACACTGACACGTCTCTCAGAGCCTGTCGTTAATACAAAGATCGAAATTCCCGCCCAGAACACAATAAAATGATGATGGAACAGATGAATATTTCGTAAACAGTACGCGTTGATGAGTGCAGTTACATAGACGCATGGAAAAGTAATAATCCTTGGTGCCAACAGGATGTAACATAAATATTTGCTGTAACATAATCTAAAATTGACTAAACGCCAAGAAAAAAGCCCAAATACATTTAGTTTCATTTTATGCAGAACATTTCATTAAATGTCAGTAATCGGTACGCTTGCGCCAGCCTTTGCTGTCTAGTACTTCCAAAACGCCACACACAGCCGGCCGGAGTGGTCGATCGGTTCTAGGCGCTTCAGTCTGGAACCGCGCGACCGCTACGGTCGCAGGTTCGAATCCTGCCTCGGGCATGGATGTATGTGATGTCCTTAGGTTAGTTAGGTTAAGTAGTTCTAAGTTCTAGGGGACTGATGACCTCAGAAGTTAAGTCCCATAGTGCTCAGAGCCATTTGGAAAAACGCCACACATAGAAACAGGATTTTTCCGAGTCTCATACCTCGGGCTCTGTTGGTGATAAAAAGGCAGGCTCAAGTGTTTTGGATAGCCCAACAGAAGGTTCGTCTTACTGTAACTACCCTCCTGTACAGGGTCAAATTATGAGCATTACACACGTCCTCCAGCTTAGGCGAATGGAGCAAGTCAATTGGTTCTTTTTGCATTAGATGGGGTCTACGGTGAGCTTTGAAGAGGGTATAGAGGCACAGTTTGGATCGTGGGCGGTTCCTGAGGAAACACGAAAAACATGACTTTTGGGTACCAAATTGATCCGCGGATTTCAAGACGGCTGCACTCAGCAAATGTCTGAAATTTTTACGATCTTGATCTCGAACAGTCTCTAATATTTTCTTGATATCTTTCTCCGTTTCCGAGGTCCAGAATTTCAAAGTTAATCTACTTGTACACGTAAAATATGCAAGTACAGTTCGGCGGGAAACGAAAATGTAGCTTATAAAGTGACATAACTCAAAGAAATAGCCTGTTATGTGTTTCCGTTATCCTCAGAATAATTCTGGTCTATGCTGTTTTAGTACTGACGTATATGCAAAATTTTTTTGCACATAAAATCAGGCCTGAGATCTAAATTGATATAGTTCTACGTTATGTAAATTTCACAAAGTAAACTATCAAAATTTTACTGACATGTGAAGTCCATATGAGTGACATGCCCTTCTGTAGCTGGGAAAAGTAGGGAACCAGTGGTGAAACGCTACTATGGGAGCAGAAAGAAAGGCGAACATGTTCCTGTTTATTAAAACAATCTCACTGAAAAGTGGGGTAAGAGCTGCCCTATTCTCCGTCGCTCGGCACCATTAAAACTTTTTCCAGAAATGTTTACATGTGAACATTTTCGCGTTTTTTTTTTTTTTTTTTTTTTTTTTTTGCTGAGAGAAGAACACAGTGGCAGTAGGAAAGAGACGGAAAAGTAATAAATACCGGAAGATAGTAGAGAGGTATACAAAGAGCGGAGACAAGGCAGTGTGGGAGAAAGAAAGAAACACAGTGGCAAGGGTACATAGTTGACAGTGATAGAATAGTTCCAGAAAAAGAGTGAAGAAGACAGTGCTAGGGGGAGAGGAATAAAGAGAAGTGGAAGTGGATGAGAGCCAACGATAAAGAGATGCAGAATCCATGAGAACGACAACGAGAAAGAGAGAAATAGTGACAGTGAAAAAGACGATAGTAGCGTAAAGGAGTGAACGAGACAGCAGCAGCAAGAGAGAGCAAGAGGGAGACAGTGAAAGCGAAAATAGACAGTATTAGTAGAACAGAAAGAAGGAGACTATGGCTGTGAGAAAAGAGACAGTGACAGAGACACAAAGAGATGATGATAGTGAGTTTGGGTGAATGAATGAGAGAGAAAAGGCACGTGGTAGTGGTTGGGTGTGAGCGATTTATAGCGATGAGGGTAGTGGGTACGAGCGAATTGCAGTTAAGGGAGCTTGTGGGAGTGTGATCTGAGTTACATGTTAAAAAGAGCGGGAATTTATTCGCATGGGCAACATTTGAGAAAACCTTTAAGGGTGCTGAGGAAGGCATAATGAGGCATTTGGTACCCCATTTTTCCGTCAAAGACTTTTAATAAACAGGAGGTCATTAGCCATTTTGTGTTGTGGTAGGAGCTTTCTTCCAGTGGCATACTATGGGGAGCTTCTGATTGTTTGCAGCTGACAAACTGCAGCAAAACGTCAGCCGTACTGCAGACGAAAGGCAGCTACGCGAAAGTCAGTAGTGTTATTAAGATGTATATTTTATTATTAATGTTGTGAATATTAATACGATAATCATTAATGTGTATCTATAGTCATGAAAAATTCGACAAGAAATGGAAAGAATCCGCTGCCGTAGGGAAACCACACCAAAACATCTATAGGCCTCAAAGAACGTTCAAATGGTTCAAATGGCTCTGAGCACTATGGGACTTAACATCTGAGGTTGGTTGGTTGGTTTGGGGAAGGAGACCAGACAGCGTGGTCATCGGTCTCATCGGATTAGGGAAGGATGGGGAAGGAAGTCGGCCGTGCCCTTTCAGAGGAGCCATCCCAGCATTTGCCTGGAGTGATTTAGGGAAATCACGGAAAACCTAAATCAGGATGGCCGGACGCGGGATTGAACCGTCGTCCTCCCGAATGCGAGTCCAGTGTCTAACCACTGCGCCACCTCGCTCGGTCTAACATCTGAGGTCATCAGTCCCCTAGAACTTAGAACTACTTAAACCTAACTAATCTGACATCACACACATCCATGCCCACGGCAGGATTCGAACCTGCGACCGTAGCAGTCACGCGATTCCGGACTGAAGCACCTAGAGCCGCTTGGCCACCACTGCCGGCTGAAGTCTGCACAGTCATTTTTCTATCCTACGTAGCGTAAGTAGATCGCAGTTTATGATCACTTGCACTGTCTGTGACGCAGATACCGGTGGAAAAAAAGTGTTTGCTGTAGACGATGACGGCAGAGTTCACAAAGTAAATGACTTGACAGTAACCAAGTCCAAAGCGTAGCGTAAGTCATCATAAGCGTGCGCAAATTATCGAATCAGCGAACTGAACAAAAGAAGGCATAGACATAGTCAGATTCAAACACTGTACTATCACAGGCGCGTGTCGAAGGCTTCAGACGATAGTGAGGGCCACAGTACAAGTCTAAGGAAAAAAAAAAAAAAAAAAAAAAAAAAGGAACGACCCGCCACGGAAGAATTTGCCGAGAAGGAAGAAAATGGTTAGATGTGAAATACTGGTATTAGTTTCAGGTTTCAGGAAAATTGGGTGATCTATTGAAGAAAAAGGGCTTCACAAATCGAGCAACTCAGTAACTCGTCGACCCCCTCTGGTCCTTATGCAAACAGTTACTTGGCTTCGCATTAACTGATAGAGTTATTGGATGTGGTCCTGAGGAATACTGTGCACAAATTCTATCCAGATGGCGCATCAGAGCGTAAAAAACCCGAGATGGTTGGAAGGTCCTGCCAATTATTCTCCAAACGTTCTCGATTGGGGAGAGATGCAGCGACCTTGCCGGTCAAGGAAGTGTTTGGTAAGCACGAAGCAAGCAGTAGAAACTCTCGCAGTGGACGGGGGGCGGCATTATCTTGCAGCGCAGGGTGGCTTGCCAGGAATGGCAACAAAACGGGTCGTAGAAAATGGTCAACTATCCGCTATGCCGCAAAGATGCTGTAGATGACAACCAAAGGGGTCCTGCTATGGAAAGAAATAACACACCTGACCATCAGTCCTTGCTGTACGGCCATATGGTAAGCGACAGTCACGTTATTCAACCGCTGTCTCTCGACATATCTTCGGCTTAGAATCTCATTGACTGGAGTAGAATTGTCTTCGGTGATGTGTCACCCTTGGTCAACAATTTTGCCACTTCTCTCCCCAGTTTCAAACGTACCGTCTGGAGCATTATGGGACAGGGCCCTCCAACCATCTCGGGATTTTGACAATCTAACGCGCCAATTGGACAGAACTTGGAATGAAATCTTTCAGGAGGACGTCCAACAACTCTGTCAGTCAATGCCAAGCCGAATAACTGCCTGCTTCAGGTCCAGATGTCGACCAACGCGTTGTTGACCTGTTCAATTTGTGAAGCCCTTTCTCTTGAATAAATCGTCCAATTTTTCTGAAATTGTAATCATTTGTTTGCCTGTACATTTACATCACATCGACAGAGACCTCCTTACCATTAGGATAATTCTTTCGTGGTGAGTCGTTTTTTGTCGTAGGGTGTGCTCACTAGGCACTCTCTCGTCAGTCGATGCTGACGGCGGCGGCAGCGGCGGAGGCGGAGGCGGTAGCGGCGCCTTCCGTGGTAGCAAGACGCAACACGATATTTTCCCACAGGCTGAAAGGTATGCGTCAGCAATGTAAGAAAATGAAGCAAAGGTTAAAGGCTACACTGCAGCCTCAGTTGCGTGAGCTCAAAGAGCAGGGGGCCTTCTTGCTAGCAGAGTAATGAAACTTAGATTGTGGGCGGATGTCTAACGTGACGTTCCGTCTAAAGGTGCTTCGCTTGCTGCTAATTACACTATTTTGCCCTGGTAACTTGTGAAATATGTCACGTCGGTGGGACAAATTATAAGATTTAACTCTCGAAATTGTTCCTGTGAACAACAGCTTTTTTCCCCTTCTGAATTTCTGTTGCTTCTCTGAATAAGCGAGTGAACCATTTCCGCGCTTTGCATGTCAAGAAATGATATCGTATGCTGAAAGGTTGCCAACGTTACTTTGAACCTATTCGTCAACGTATTCGATCGAAAAGGCGTTGGCCTTGCTGATACGGTGAAGTAAGCTTTCTCATACGTTTTCCGGGTTTGAAATTAAAGTTTCAAGCTGCCAGATGCACTATGCATGTAACTTGTCTTGGACGTGGTTCGTAACAGTTAGTTTCAGCTGTGTTCATAATTGTATTATGCTGACATTAACATAATGCTCTCTGTATGTCAGCTGCTCATTGATTCAGGAAATTTCACTGCGAGATCAACACTCAATTTGTTTTTTCGTTTTTACATTTCTCGTCGTAGACCTACGAAAGGAAAGAAAAACAATATTCTCATTACAGGAAGACTTAAAGAATGAAAGCCCCACGTAGAAAATAGTTTCAAAAGCTGACTACTTTACAAATAAGATAATGTGTTAAATGCGAGGGTAATCCCAAAAGTAAGGTCTCCTATTTTTTATAAGTACATAGACCTGTTTATTTCTACAAGGGTTTACGTCTGTTTACAGCTTGAACATTTAGCTATTTTTCGACATAATCACCATTTCTGTCATACCAGCTCGCCGCCATGCTGTTCAGGACGTCATGAACCTCTTCTTTCACCTCATAGTCGGAGCTGAATCGCTTTCTGGCCAAATGTCCTTTTAATCTAGGGAACAGGTGATAGTTACTGGGCGCCAAGGGTGGGAGGGTGTTTGGGTGATTATGTTCCACTGAAACTGTTGCAGGAGAGCAACCAACGGTTTGCCGAGCGATATGTGGGCGAGCGTTGTCATGCAGAATGTATACGCCCTTGCTCAACATTCCTTTTCTCCGGTTCTGAATTGCCCATTTGAGTTTTTTCAGAGTCTCTCAGTACCTGTCAGCGTTAATTGTGGTCCCAGCGACTCAGCTCCGACGACGAGGTGATAGAAGAGGTTCATAACTTTCTGAACAGCATGGCGGCGAACTGGTATCACAGGGGCATACAAAAACTGCCACCGCGTCTACAGAAATGCATCGACAGAAATGGTGATTATGTCGAAAAGTAAGTAATTGTTCAAGCTGTAAACTGATGTAAACCATTGCAGAAATAAACAGGTCTATGTACTTATAAAAAAATAGGAGACCTTACTTTTGGGATTACCCTCGTATTTGACGTTAAGTAACAAATTTAGAAAAGGTTTCAAATTACGTTTAATGTTCGTTGTACGTAGTTAAAATCCTCTTGCTATCAAACACTTGATGCATATAATCTGGGTAATTTGGTCTCTGTTTCAGTAAAATCACGTTTTTCATGTATCTCAAAGTTTATGACGCCATACTTACAGAAGTACGCGTCGTATAGCCATATAGTTTTATAGATATATCCAGTGGTAGATGTGGATACAGTTTGCACAAATTCTTGCTAATGTAGCTACTACTAAAGTGATAATAAATTAAAATGTTGTGCCTGCCGCAGAAATTTTATGGTGTCAACAGCGAAAATTTAGCAAGTGATGGACGTCTGTATGCATTTCGTGTCGTGCATATTAGGGGTAGATACAAATGGACAGAGAGATTGGGAAAGAGCAGACTCAAAGAGAGCGAGAGCGAGAGTGGTATTAGGAAATGGACGGAGAGAAGAGAACGAGGATATGGACAGAGAGTAAGGACGGAGGAGATGGGCGTAGAGAGGTGTAGGCGAGTTGGACAGCAAGGGGGAAAAACGGAGTTTGAAAGATGAAGGGGGAAGGAGGGAGTTACGGAGAGACACGGAAGGAGGAGATGGACAAATAGATGACTGGAATAAATACATAGCTGGGAAGTGCCAGATACTCGGGTAGTTACGTATATTAAAGTATCAAATATTTTTTCAGTATCATTTTGCATCTGATTAACTTTCCTGGAAAGGGGAAATATTTTTTGAATAGTGTAAGTTTCTACTTCTAGTGTTAGTCTAACACTGAAATGGATCGTAAACTTAATCGTGCATATGTTATTATGTCTTTGATGGAATTAGCATTTGACGACATGAATTGTACTTATCATTGGGTCATTTCCATGCATTTCCTTCACTGTAAATTATCTTTGAGCCTAAATTTATCCGCTTATGCTTTGAAATCGCGTAATAAATGCAACAACTCATGGACTCTTAGCTTTCTTGTATCACATGTCTCCTACATTTGATCCTTCTGAGTCAATTGGAAAATAGATTTTAGTGCGGCTTTGTTTGCTATCTGTTCCTCAGCTATAAGTTTACATTCACGACAGTTGGTCGGCGCTAGGTTGTGCAGTGCAGCACACCTGGAACAAACAGCGGCGGCGATACGAAAGCTATTGCGTTCACGATTAGGCTGCCCGGCAAAGAAACCAAGTCAGGGAAACAGGCCGCACCATAACCGAGCTAATCAGACTGTCTCCCACATTCCTTTTTTTATCTTTGTTTGTTTCAAACCGAATAGTAAGGAACAGGCTTCTTTTGAAAATGATCACTGACTATAATTACTGAAGAGGCCTATTACTAGTCTTCGATTTTAGACGTCCGGCCCATGAACGACAGTGTCAGCCCACCATGAGGGCATAAAATGTGATTCTTCCTCAAACGGAATAAGAGTTTCCTATGATTAACATCATCGCATATCTGTAAGAACCATACAATAAAAGGTGTGAAGGCGCTGGATAGAGAAACGGCTGCTGGAAGTGACAGAATTGTTGTTAAACTCTACATGGAAAAGCGGAAGAAAGAACCTGTCTTCTAGCAGCAGTCTGTCGTCAGTCGCTAGAGGAGCGGAATACCGCACACGACAAGAAGAAAGTGAAGTTCGCAACAGCAAAGAAGGCGGAAACTGAGACCGATAAGCAGGATTACAAAAAAATGGTTCAAATGGCTCTGAGCACTATGGCACTTAACTGCTGAGGTCATCAGTTCCCTATAACTTAGAACTACTTTAACCTAGTTAACCTAAGGACATCACACACATCCATGCCCGAAGCAGGATTCGAACCTGTGACCGTAGTGGTCGCGCGGTTCCAGACTGTAGCGCCTAGAACCGCGCGGCCACTTCGGCCGGCCCAGGATTGCAGACCGATGTCACTGACATCCATGTGTTGTGTTATAGTGGAATATGTCCGTCTGTCGCCTGTATGACTTTTTCGGGGACTGAAAATGTCGTGTGGAGGAACAAAGATGGATTTTGCTTGCAGCGGCCGTGTGAGAGCTTGCTCTCTTCATGGACAGGCTGTAGACTGTGCTGCCACCGTTGATATCTTCACTCGATTTGTGAATTGCCTTCGACACAAACTGACGGAAGAAAAATCGCAACTCGAAGAAGGAGCTGTGCGCCATAAACGAAAGTTGGTAGACGTGTTTCTACATCTGATAGATAATGTCTATTCAAATTTCGCGAAAGTCGTATAGTAGTGGCGACAGCAGCGCCGTAATGAGAATGCAAATGAGGTTTGCTTTAACTCTTTATAGGACAGTGGTCGATATATTGCCCACCTACCATAAGTGCGAAACTGTGTAAATTTTCTATAGAAAAATGACCGTTAAAGATGCATCAGGTGTTGCGAAGTGGATGGTGTACTCTCAAGCGACCACTTTTTGTTTGCTGAGGTTGGTAGAACAATCTTATTGAAATGGTGGTTGGCTAGGCGACCACTGTCCACGTGAGGAGTATCTTTGGTGGCGTTTTGTGTGTATGAGAGAAAATCGTCCCACTGAAGGCGCAATTAATGTGAGAATTTGTTAAAATATAAGGTATGTATGACATTTATTGAATTAATAGTTACATGTTTTATATTGTATATACGTTGTATCTACCTAAATAGAGACTACACGTAATAATACAGAGATAACTGAGAGCGTGGAAGCAAAACTTGAGTGTCGTTTATTACATTTTCGTAAAAGTGCTCTTTTATCAAATACGTACGAGAGACTATGCAATATTTACGATATACCCCGATAATATGCAATTAATTTACAATATATATAAGCCAGTTTTAGTGTCTGGTTAACACATTATTAGCAAATGCACAATGACAAAACGTAAACTGACATAACCTCGCATTTCATTATTACAGATACACAGAACTAAGAACACCTTTACATTTCGTGTATTGGAAGAGATGTCATCACAAGACTTCGAGAGTTTGATAGGCGATGATCAGGCTGTTGATTCCGAGTGTGGAGGTGATTCGGATGCCGACGACGTATTGACAAATACTCATCCCACTAATATAAGCAATGGAGATAATTCATACCATGACTCTTGTAGCGATTTCATTCCTCCACCACCTCAACGAACATGTGTAATCCCTGAAAGTGATGAGGATGAAGACGAAAGTGAAGAAGAGGATCAACGTGAAGATGCTCATGTTAGGCCTACCATGCAGTACAATTTTTCAAAAAACATTACTAATCCTGCCATATACAATTCAGTAAATTTTTCACAGGGTTATGGAACAAACATTGAAGTGAATTTAGAATCTCCTACAGTTTTATTCTCGCAGTTTTTTCCCATCTTTATCTTAGAACATATTGTCAGAGAATCTAATCTTTATGCTAATCAGAAAGGTACTGATCTAAATGTGACCACAGCTGAATTGAAAGCATTCCTTGTTGTACTTCTTATAATGGGTTTGCACAGACTTCCTAGCATAAGACATTACTGGCCATCTGATCCCAATTCATCTGTAAACAGAGTAGCTTAAGTTCTGCCAAAAAAGAGAGAATGTGGGTATGACAAATTTTATAAACTTCATCCACTTCTTACCCATCTAAACCAAATTTTTTTAAAAAATTGTAGACCGAGCCGATTTATCAGTATTGATGAAAGCATAGTGGCTTTCAAAGGTAGGGCTTCCCGAAAGCAGTATATGCCAATGAAGCCTACAAAACGAGGATTTAAAATTTGGGTTGCAGCTTGCAGTGTTACAGGGTACATGTTATCTTTTCAAGTGTGTGAAGGAAAATCTGAATTCAAAGAAGAAGGTTCTCTAGGTGAGAAGGTCGTTTTGTCACTTTCAAAACGATTCCAGTTTTTATGGTACCGCTGCTTTTTTGACAGACTTTTTACTAATTTACCATTGCTTTTTAAATTATTGACTAGAGGAACATTTGGTTGTGGAACAATGGTTCAAAATAGAAAATATTTTCCTAAAATGTTATTGAAAGCTGACAAGCATATGAAATTAGGACAGCATGACTCTGTTATGGGAGATGATATTTCTATAACAAAATGGAAAGACAGAGGTACAAAATCAGTAGTAATTGGGAGCAACATGCATAACCCTAGTGACATGTGTCAAGTGTCTAAGAGAAACAAGAAGGGTGAAAAGGAAAGTATAGAGTGTCCCAAGGCTATCGCTGACTATAATAGCTGCATGGGAGGGGTTGATAAATTTGATCAACTGATGTCTGCCTACAGGGTTTCATGGAAATCAAAAAGTGGTAGATAAAATTATTCTATTACTTTCTGGATGCTGCAGTTGTCAGTTCCTTCATTCTTTATTATGAGACTGCAAAAATGGCACAGTCTTATAATGGAAGGCCACTGCCACATCTAAATTTCCGCAGTATCTTGGCCAATGAGGTAGTTGTAACTTTTTCTAGCAGGAAGACATGTGGGCCACAAACTTCCCCAAAAGTTTTTATCACAAAAACAAAGTTTTGGGGCAAACATGTTTCAAACGTGAATCCACATATAGTAATGAATGTAGGGGCACATTTGCCACAGAAGGGTACGAGCAGAAGGTGTGCTCACTGTAGCACAAAAAAGCAACCCGAAAGAAGTAGTACTGTACGCAAGGAATGCAAAGTTGCGCTTTGCCTTTCTTGTTTTCACCCGTTTCATTCCAGATAACATGCTTACCACTGGAATTTGTTGTATTTCATAGTGTTTGCTAATGTTTTATTGTTTGAATAGTGAAATGTGTTCAGTTTTTGTACTTCAGTACGTTAGTTAATAAACTGTATCTTACTTGCATTCAGAATGCCATGTTTTTATTTATCTGTACCAGATATAAGAAGGTGGTCTTTTAAATGACCACCATCCACAGTAGTCTAAGCCCCACCCAAAATGGATAGTGGTCTGTACATCAACCACCTATTTCTTCCTTTGAGTTCCAAGACAAATGAACATAAAATAATTGTAAGTGTGTTACATGCCTATATAAGTCACATGGGATGCAATAAAAATATTACCTTTCAAATTTTCATAAAAAAAGTTTTGTCCTATAAAGGGTTAAACACATACGGCAACGGTCGTGAGCGTTAGTTACCTTTGAGATAGGACGTGGTGAGATGATGTTGGTCAAGAGTGCCTGTAAGGTGATAAAGACGCCATTATCAACAAATGGTTCAAATGGCTCTGAGCACTATGGGAATCAACTTCTGAGGTCATTAGTCCCCTAGAACTTAGAACTAGTTAAACCTAACTAACCTAAGGACATCACACACATCCATGCCCGAGGCAGGATTCGAACTTGCGACCGTAGCGGTCTCGCGGTTCCAGACTGCAGCGCCTAGAACCGCACAGCCACTTCTGCCGGCCATTATCAACACCTGACCGAGTTTGAACGTGGTCGTGTAATGGGGCTACGGGAAGCTGGATGTTCCTTCTGCGTTACTACAGAAATGTAGCCACTGTACATGAATACTGGCAGCGGTGGTCACGAGAGTGTACGGTGGCAAGAAGACCAGACTCCCTCGGCACTACCGAGAGGCAAGATCGTCGGGTTCGGCGTATGGCTCTGACGCATCGTGCTTCGTCTGCAGGAGCAATTTGATCCAGTTGGCACCATAAGGACACAAAGAACTGATACAAATCGGTTACTTCAAAGGCAGCTCCGAGCCAGACGCCCTGTAACACGCATTCCACTGACCCCAAACCATCGCCATTTGCGAGTTCAGTGCCGTCAAGGGAGAGCTCATTGGAGGACGGAGTTCAGGTGTACTGCGTTTCTGATGAAAGCTGCTTCTGCCTTGGTGCCAGTGATGGCCGTGATCAGGTGGAGGCCCGCTGAGGGCCTGAAACAAAACTGTCTGCGTGCTGGACACGCTGCAGCTGCATCTGGAGTTATCGGCACGGATCCGATGTCATATTACAGCAGGAGCACAATCGTGGTTGTCCCACGCACTCTAACTGAAAATCTGTTTGTCAGTCTTCTGATTCGACGTGTTGTACTGCCATTCAGGAACAGTATTCCAGCGGACGTCTCCAACGCTCGCCCACGTATCGCTGTTGTAATTCAACGTCCTCTAACAGAGTTTGGACATGTTGCCCCGGCCTGCTCGATCACCAGATCTGTCTCCAATCGAGCACATTCTGGACATCATCGGACGGAAACTCCAGCGTCATTCACAAGCAGCAGTAACCGACCCTTTATTGACCAACCACAAACTGACATCTGGTACCTGTGCAAGACAATTCATGCACGTTTGCATGCTTCCATTCATCATTCTAGCAATTACACACATTATTAAAGTACCAGCATTCACATTTTCAATGCCTTACTTCGCTCTTACATTAATCTTGCGATTCACTTTAATATGTTACCTAGATAAATATATTCCCGAAATTCCGTTACTGCGTATTAATTATGTTTCGGTGTTCCTATTTTGTGTCCTCAGTGTAGTTCCGCGCCACTGCTTAGATCAAATACGTGCGTAGGCAATGTCATAACTCGTATTCTATGGCGAAATTAGAATTATATTAATACATTCAGCTGCTGACAGGCGTTGATTTATATCGCCGGGGACAGGCGAAAATGTGTGCCCCGACCGGGACTCGAACCCGGGATCTCCTGCTTACATGGCAGACGCTCTAGCCATCTGAGCCACCGAGGGCACAGAGGATAGTGCGACTGCAAGGACTATCTCACGCACGTCTCCCGCGAGACCCACATTCTCACCTTGTATGTCCACACACTACGTTCGTAGTGCCCCTACCCAACACACGCATTACTCGTGGAAGAAATTCTTACCAAGTCCATTATGATTATCCTGGCTGTTATGCCCTGGACGGTTGATGAATTTTGTCTCAATTCCCAACGTTTCGTCCCCGTCTGCGGGAGACATCTTCAAGTCCCGTAAGAGTTCGGGTAGTATGTGTGCATCAGCACAGAAGAAGAAGGTCACGGCCGGTATCGCCAGAACTATATCCATATAAGTATATCCATGTAAGTACGTTTTCTATAGGACTGAAGATAAACAGAGAGGAGATATTTTCAAAATGGTTTAAGGTCAAGCGAAATGACGAAAAATAACGAAGTCCTGCCTTCACTGACAATATTCAGCACTGAAACCCACATTTTATTGTCTCGAAAGTGCCATTCGGCAAATGATGAATATTTTTTATCTGTCTGGGACGTTTCAAAAGTTGTATGAACGTCAGAAATGTGAAAATTGGAATACGGGCATGGGGCTTCGTCACGGGTTTATTCTGCTCGAAGCGTCGCCGGAACGTTTAACAGACTCCAGCAGAAAACTCAACAATTGGATGAGAATTACTCTCATAACTCAGAGAATAAAGAAACGTTACTTCTATCAGTATTACGTCCCGCATAATAGTTACGAAACTAGCATTACCAAAAACCGGTCGTATACAAAGGGGTACCAACAACCTGTGTACCTTTCTTTGCACCACCCATGAGCAGAAAACAATAGAGGAAATGGAGATAAATGTGGGACGTCTTGTAACCCCGTGCCGCAGCAGGTAGTAGCTTGCGGAGTGCAGATGTAAATCTGAGTGCAGCCCTGAGTAACGGAACATAACATATTTAATAGAAAAGGTATCTGAAAATGACTGACAGTAGGTCCAAAGCTTAGTAGTTCATTGTCTGCATCATTTACCGCACGTCACACGTACAAACGATAGAACTGATTCAATAAATTTCGTTGGACAGTGAGCACACCAGACTACATTATCGTTGCTCCCATTGTGTTCCTAGGCAACCAACGCGCTTGTATAGGGCAGCCCTTGGGAGAGGTTACTGGGCGCCAAACCAGGCATAACCATTTCTATCCTACCTGTGTCGCTGGAACACACTGCAGCCGGGCATTTAGCATTGCGGAGATTTAGTCATGACGTGCAATACGTGACGCAAAACAGAAACTCTCTTGGCTCCAGCAGACCGATCTAGCATTCTGCGTATCACCCTCGTTCCACCACCTCGCCGTCCGCTCCCTCTACACGTTACCTAGTGACAAACTAAATCAATCAGTAGCAGTTCTCTCCAAAATTCTGTGTAGTCTCCAAAGTATTCTACTCGACTGATCTTGTAAGGGTGGTCACAAAATTTTAATTCTCACCTAAAACCTACAAAGACATTTAATTACACTCAAGCGCCAAAGAAACTGGTACAGGCATGCGTATTCAAATACAGAGATACGTAAACAGGCAGAATATGGCGCTGCGGTCGGCAACGCCTATATAAGGCAATAAGTGTCTGCCGCAGATGTTAGTTCGGTTACTGCTGCTACAATGGCAGGTTAACAAGATTTAAATGTGTTTGAACGTGGTGTTATAGTCGGCGCTCGAACGATGGGACACATTGTCTCCGAGGTAGCGATGAAGTGGGGATTTTCCCGTACGACCGTTTCACGAGTGTACGGCGAATATCAGGAATCCGATAAAACATCAAATCTCTAACATCGCTGCCACCGGAAAAAAGATCCTGCAAGAACGGGAGCAACGACGACTGAAGAGAATCGTTCAGTGTGACAGAAATGCAACCCTTCCGCTAACTGCTGGAGATTTCAGTGATAGACCATCAAGAATTGTCAGCGTGCGAACCATTCAACGAAACATCATCGATATGGGCTTTCTGAGCCGAAGGCCCGTTCGTCTACCCTTAACGCCTCGCCTGGGCCCGTCAACACCGACATTGCACTGTTGATGACTGGAAACGTGTTGCCTGGTCGGACGAGTCTAGTTACAAAATGTTTGGAGCGGATGGACGTGTACGAGTATGGAGACAACCTCCGGAATCCATGGAACCTGCATGTGGGCAGGGGACTGTTCAAGCTGGTGGAGGCTCTGTAATGGTATGAAGCATCTGCAGTTGGAGTGATGTGGAAGCGCTGGTACTTCTGGATACGAGTCTGACAGGTAAGCATCCTGTCTGATCACCTGCATCCATTCATGTCTACTGTGCACTCCGACGGGCTTGGGCAATTCCAGCAGGACAATGCGACCCCCCCCCCCCCCCCCCCGCCCCCACATCCAGATTTACTACAGAGTGGCTGCAGAAACACTCTTTTGAGTTTAAACACTTTCTGAGGCTACTAAACTACCCACTCATGCGGACCGATGACCAAGCAGTTTGGTCCCTTTTCCCCCTTTTCAACCAACCAACCAATCATCCCCAGTCATGAACGTTATTGGGCATATCTGGGATGCCTTGCAACGTGCTGTTCAGAGATGATCTCCACCTCCACGTGCTCTTACGAATTCATGGAGAGTCCAGAACGATTTACGGTGTCAATTTCCTCCAGAACAACTTTAGACATTAGTCGAGTCCATGCCACGTCGTGTTGCGGCACTTCTGCGTGCTCGTGGGGGCCCTACACGATGTTAGGCATGTGTTCCAGTTTCTTTGGCTATTTCGTGTATTATTTGTATGTATTTGCAGGTAAATGTCTCTAATCTTCGTACTCAATGAAATTATCCTGCCACAGCACCGTAGTACGTTGCTTTATTTTGTTTTGGTCCTTCTAGTGGCGCCATAGGATTCCGTGGCCCGTAAATTCGATGAATAACAAGAATATACATGATTACCTGCAAATGTGTAAAAATAATAATTACGTAACTTCATATTTTTTAGGTGATGATTAAAACTCTATGACTAACCCTTACAAGAACTGTTGAGAACAATGCTTTGGAGATTATACGAACTTGAATTTCTTTCTTTGGGTTTCATTTGATACATAAAGTTGTTTGTCTTTGCAAAGCCTCGTAACACTCTGAACTCGGTACTGACAAGGGAACCTCCCCATCGCACCCTCCTCAGATTTAGTTATAAGTTGGCACAGTGGATACGCCTTGAAAAACTGAACACAGACCAATCGAGAAATAGCGGAAGAGTTAGTGTTGGAACTACGAAAAAAATAAGCAAAATATACAAACTGAGCAGTCCATGTGCAAGATAGGCAACATCAAGGACAGTGTGAGCTCCGGAGAGCCGTGGTCCCATGGTTAGCGTGAGCAGCTGTCGAACGAGAGGTCCGTGGTTCTAGTCTTCCCTCAAGTGACAAGTTTACTTTCTTTATTTTCGCAAAGTTATGATCTGTCCGTTCGTTCACTGACGTCTATGTTCACTGTAATATGTTTAGTGTCTGTGTTTTGCGACCGCACCGCAAAACCGTGCGATTAGTAGAGAGGCATTGGAGAGGCACGTCCTTTCGTTTACTAATCGCACGGTTTTGCGGTGCGGTCGCAAAACACAGACACTAAACATATTACAGTGAACATAGACGTCAGTGAACGAACGGACAGATCATAACTTTGCGAAAATAAAGAAAGTAAACTTGTCACTTGAGGGAAGACTAGAACCAAGGATCTCTCGTTCCGCAGCTGCTCACGCTTACCACGGGACCACGGCGCTCCTGAACTCACACTATCCTTGATGTTGCCCATCTTGCGCATGGACTACTCAGTTTGTATATTTTACTTTTTCATAGTTTCACACCTTCCTGATTTCTCGATTGATCTGTGTTCAGTTTTTCAAGGCCTATCCACTGTGCCAACTTATAACTAAATCTGAGGGGGGTGCGATGGGGAGGTTCCCTTGTGAGCAAGTATTTGTAGCAGCTAATGCACTCTCGTACACTTCACAGTAATGTCTTATGGAATGGACGATTGTGTATGCGTGTTGTGCATGACAAACCGACGACAATAATCGAACGAAAGCCTCATGTAAATTAATGCGTGAGAGTGAGTTCGCGTAGTTGAGTGTGGAATCGCAGTTTTTTATTAGCTGCAGTAGCAGAGTTGTAGCGCTGTTTGCGCTTATTTACGGCAGTCCAGTTGCCGGTGCGTAAATATCGGATTTCTGACCCCTCTGCCGGTCGGACAGGTCCGTCCGTTGCTGGCGGACACCGCCGTGCCTTCCGGCTCGCTCATCGCTGCCTGCCGGGATGAAATATGACGCACCCGCCGCTCCAGACTGCGGCGTCCGCGGCAAAATTATCTGGATATAATTTTGCCGGACGCTTCCATTTCCTTCCTCAGAGTCTAGATGCTGCACATATTTCTGGCAGTGTATTTCCAGGAAGCGAAAAGTAGTCAAATGCAAAGCTTTTTTTGGATGCAAAAAAAGTTTTCAGCATCCAAAAAAAAAAAAAAAAAGCAATCAGAATAATGTGTGGGGTCCATCAAAGACACTCTTGCAGGCACTTGTTTCGGAAGATAGGTATCCTAACAACTGCCTCACAGTATATTTTTTCCTTGCTGACCTTTGTGTGCAAAAATTATTCTATCTACCAAGACAACAGTAAATTCCATGGCTCTAACACCAGAAACAAAAACAATCTACATTTCGAAATGAAACGTCTCACTCTGGTACAAAATGGAGTTTACTACTCCAGCATTAAGCTGTTCAATGCTCTACCGCTACATATCAAATGTGTTCTTACAGAACTGCCAAAATTTAAACAAGTTCTCAAAGAGTACCTGACAGAGAAATCTTTTTATACTGTGGATGAATATCTGAAAGAAAATGTATACCATCACTAAACGTATTGTGTCTAGAAGTAGTTCAATTGATTTTATTGTGCATTTGAGCAGTAGCACACTTTTTGTAACAACAAATTGGCTGTACCTGTATTTACTCTTGTAGGCCTAATATCTGATCTAACTTTGTGCTCTTATCATTAACCTTTATTTGAAAGTCCTTTTTCTGTTCAATGGTTGTTATGTTATCTAGCTGACATTGTATCTATTACTGTATTTGTAGTATGTCTTACTTAAACTATGTACAATTTGGCATTGAATTGCCGTTGTATTTATTGTAAGTTTAAATTGAAACCTGTACAATTTGACACGTTCCATATTGTTGTGTACATAGTTCTGTGTAGTCAGCGCGTACACAACTTTCCCACTAGAGCGCGCCCCGCTAAGCACAACAGCGCAGGCGCAGCGCTCGTCTGTCTCCGCACTACGAGATGGCGCTGTCTTAGAGACGGACCAAATTCTGCTTCCACCAATCTGCGTATTAATATGTAACGCAGCCAATGAGATTGCTGCTAATGTAGAACCTTTTCTCCTCCCGGATCACACTCGTGCAGTGATACCTGAATGTGCTAGGTATTGCAACGAGTGTACAGACCTCCAATTAGTCAGTCTGCATTAGTCTGTAGTCAAGTTTCAGTCTGCGCCTAATAACATTATCATATTCCTGTACATAGCCATGAAGAGAAATGTATAGACACTTCGTCAAGTATCAGAAATGTGAGAATAAGATTAACGTACCAAGACCCAAAGGAACTTCAGATTGTCAATTGTAAATAGCATCCAGAACCAAGTTAAGTTATTTTTATGCTTGTTATTATTTCAATAAATGACCGAAGTGGTCGAGCGGTTCTAAGCGCTACAGTCTGGAACCGCGCGACCACTACGGTCACAGGTTCGAATCCTGCCTCAGGCATGGATGTGTGTGATGTCCTTAGGTTAGTTAGGTTTAAGTAGTTCTAAGTTCTAGGGGACTGATGACCATAGCAGTTAAGTCCCATAGTGCTCAGAGCCATTTCAATAAATGTGTGTGAAAATTAATCAAGTTCTGTTTAAAGTTGGTTACCGTCAATCTGCTACTCTAAGAGTGCAAGTGGCATTTCTATCGTCTGACCTAATGGCAGAAGATAAACACACCACAATAAGACCACGAGACATATTGCTGACACTCGCCTACTTCGTTAGAGCGACAAGTCAAATAATCTGATGGTGTGTGTACCGAAGGTCTTACAGTACGCACACCACACATATCTTTGTGATTGACTCACTAGCTGGATCTACAGAACATGAAATAAATAAATAAATAAAAAGATATTAGTGCCTGCACTGCAACTAGCCAGTTGTACATAGATTGGGAGAGTCATGCTATCGCAACTGGTGCCAGAGACAGGGAGTCGTATGACATACTTCTGAATGTCTTGGCGAAGAGGAAGGTATCCGTGACTATAAGGTTATGATAGCATCTATGACCACGGGTTTTACAGGGAATATTAAGAGAGGTACGAAAATATTTTTGCTCAGTAAGAGTGGCAGGATAGAATCTGCAGAGTATATGAATAGTCAGCACAAAATATTTGATGGTGAGGACGGAGATGTGGTGCACAAACGGAAAAAAAATCAAAAGTGTCATTCAGTATCCCTTAGATTACTACGTTCCGTGCACGGTCTTACAGGACAGAAAAAGCCCACCATCGTTTAATAGCCGTATTAAATACTACTATGTAAACAAACAGAGTTTCATTACAGTGTCACGAGAAATCAAGTAGCTGACAAACAAAAGCCGAACGAATGGAAAATGAGAGTAAAAAGAGCAATGAGAGATGCGTTCAGTGACTTTGAAAGTAAAATTTAGTCAACCAATTTCGGGTAATTTATCAAGCTAAACTAAAGTTTTCCGGGCAAAAAAACTTGCAGTAAAAGTTATATGTGGTGTGAACTCAAGAACATCCTGCAGAAGCCTGTTTAGGGAACTAGGGCTACTAAATACTGCTTCCCAATATATTTATTCCTTAATAAAATTTGTCATTAAAGATATATCACTTTTTCAGACCAACAGCTCAATTCATGGAATCAATACTAGAAATAAGAACAATTTTCACAAGGATTTAGAGTCACTTACTCTTGTACAAAAAAAGTGTTCATTATTCAGGAACACACATTTTCAATAACATGCCAGCAGCCATAAAAAGCTTAACAACCAATGAAATTCAGTTTAAGAGAAGCCTAAAGGATTTATCGGTGGCGAACACCTTCTACTCCAGTGATAAATTTCTCAGTAGGACCAACTGATATACAATTTCTGCACAATTTTAGTGCAGTACGGTGTTCATTGTAAATAAGTGTGTGTATGTGTGTGTGTGTCTGTGCGTGTGTGTGTGTGTGTGTGTGTGTGTGTGTGTGTGTGTGTGTGTACAATCTAACTTCTGCACCATTCAGTGCAGTAATGTGTTCAATGTAAATAAGTATTGTAGAAGTTCTATTACATGTTTAGTACCTTATAAACAAAAAAAGCTTTTTTATTTTAAATTCAGTGCATTAGTGTTTGTAAAATGATTCTTTCATATAGTGTTAATGTTGTGACGGCAAGACAGCCAAGCCACTATGAGATAGCCGAAAGGCACGCGTTTAAGCTCACGCAGGCTGGCGTGAGGTCTGGAACAGGAATAGAGACTAGCAAAAAAGGTACGTAGCTTCTTGAATACTTAACTTTAATCCATAATTGGTGAACATCGGTCTGACGGTACATGCATCACAAGATAAATAGCAAATGATAATGGCGCCTTGCTAGGTCGTAGCAAATGACGTAGCTGAAGGCTATGCTAACTATCGTCTCAGCAAATGAGAGCGTAATTTGTCAGTGAACCATCGCTAGCAAAGTCGGCTGTACAACTGGGGCGAGTGCTAGGGAGACTCTCTAGACTAGACCTGCCGTGTGGCAGCGCTCGGTCTGCAATCACTGATAGTGGCGACACGCGGGTCCGACGTATACTACCGGACCGCGGCCGATTTAAAGGCTACCACCTAGCAAGTGTGGTGTCTGGCGGTGACACCACAGTTAATTAAAAAAGTGACGATCATTCCACTTGGGACCTGTGGAAGGTACATTAGCTTATTTGTTTCAGTTGTAAATATTTGTCATGTATTATTGCTTTTCTGACATGTTCCATATCCTGGAGGACCTCCTCACTATGGATCAATTGGAATGAAAGTAAATCTAATCTAATTTAATATAAAAACTTTAAGAAATTTTAGCCTTACGAAATATCAGTAAGTGGATCAAAATCATCGTTCACTCAGTGACTATAATGCCACCGAAATGGAAGATAACAGAGAGAAGAACGAAATACTGAATTCATTCTTCCGAAACTGTTTCATTGCGGAAGATCTTAACACGGTCCCTCCTTTCGATCGGCATACGAATGTCGATATGGCAGGTAGTGAGATAACTGATCGCGGAATAGAAAAACAACTACAATCACTCAGTAGTGGAAAGGCATCAGGGCCAGAGGAGATACTTACAAGATTTTACAAAGATTTAATGAAAGTACTTGCTCCCCTTCTTACAGCAGTTTATTATACATCGCGGAAGCAGCGAAGGGAATCTAGTAACTAGAAAAAAGCCCGGATTTATTCGTTTCTAGAAGGGCCATAGGACAGATGTATGAAATTATAGGCCTATATCGTTGTCGAGTCTGTTGTAGAATTATGGAACATATTTTGCGCTCAACAAGTATAACCTTTTCGGAGAGCGAAAATCTCCTGTGTATAAATCAGATCTTGTGAAACTCAGCTCGTTCCATTTCTCCGGCGCGGGGTGTAGCCGCGTGGTCTGACGGGGCCTTGTCACGGTCCGCGCGGCTTCCCCCGTCGGAGGTTCGAGCTCTCTCTCGGGCATATATGTGTGTGTGCGTGTGTGTGATTGTTTGTGTTGTCCTTAGCGTAAATTAGTTTAAGTTAGATTACGTAGTGGGTAAGCTCAGGGACCGACGACCTTAGCAGTTTAGTCCCATGGGAACTTACAACGAATTTCCAATTTTCCATTCCTCCATGGGATCCATAGCCCTGTGGACAACGGCACTCAGGTTCATTCCGTGTTCTTTGACTTCAGGTAGGCATTTGACACCGTCTCGCCCAAGCGGCTAGTGAAACAAAATATGAGCTTATCGAGTATCTGACGAGGTTTCCCAATGGATACAAGACATCCTTGCAGATACAACTCAACACGTTGCCCTTAACGGAAGAAAATCGAAGGATGTGAAGTTAATTGCGGAAGTACACCAAGGAAGTGTGACAGGACCGTTACTATTTACAATGTATATGAATTTCCTAGTAGAAAGCGTTGGAAGCTCTGTAAGACTATTCGCAGAAGATGCAGCTGTTATAAGAAAATAGCAAGGGCAGAAGACAGTATCGATTTGCAGACCGACATGCAGAGGATTAATGAATGCTTCAGGCTCTGGTACTTGACCCTGAACGTGACTAAACAAAGCGATCTTAAGTGGAATGAACCCAAAGAAATAGTAGAAAGAGCAGGTTCTTAGGAGGAATCTTAAGGAAATATAACTCACACATTAAGGAAACGGCTTAAAATTCGTTTCTTCGAGCGATTCCTGCGTATTGATCATCAATCTGAGATCCTCACTAGGCAAGACTGGTAGAAGAGCTCAATAAGATCCCACGAAGATCGTTTACTCGGTGCGAGAGCGTTAAAGAAATAGTCAACAAAATCAAATGCAGACGTTACAAGGGAGGCGTTGTGCATCGTTGAGAGGTTTGCTATTGAAATTTCGAGAGAGCACT
Source organism: Schistocerca americana (assembly GCF_021461395.2). Taxonomy (NCBI): domain Eukaryota; kingdom Metazoa; phylum Arthropoda; class Insecta; order Orthoptera; family Acrididae; genus Schistocerca; species Schistocerca americana. The sequence continues at coordinate 53,131,849 of NC_060125.1, read as the reverse complement.
TTCCGGGAAGAGTGAGACAACATATCATTTCCTCCCACATATACTGTATCTCGAGAAATGACCACGACAAGAAAATTGGAGAAATTAGAGCTAACAAAGAGGCTTACCGACAATCGTTTTTCCCTCGTGGCATTGGCAAGAGGAACAGGCAAAGAGAGTCAGTTAGTAGTATCGGAAGCGTTCTCCGCCAGACGCCGTTGGCTAGCTTGCGGAGTATGATGTACATGTGGTATCCCATGCCCATCCACAGCGGACATCTGCTCGTATGTCTACAGCTATACATATATACCGCAAGCTACATCATGGTGTGTAAATGACGGTGCTTCCTGTACCAGTATCTTATGCCGTTGACCTGTTCCGCTTGCGAGTGATGCGTTGAATGAACGTCCATCGGTAAGCCATTCCTTCTTTTTCTTATTTTCTCAATTTTCTCAATTTTCTCATTTATCGTGATATGTATCGGAGGCAACATAACCTCACTAGATCATACATTAGTCGGCCCCATAAAACAGCACACTTGTCGCTTCGGAGCAATGTAGTTGGTACAAAAGTACCAGGTGGCCATGTAACTTCCACCACTGAAATACGTCAGTTCAGTGAAGTGGTCTGTATGTGACAACGACTATTTGGTATCATCACATTAAAATGAGTAGACGATATGATCATGAAAGACTGGGACAAAGAAATTATCATGGTAAAAGATTCTCATGATCACATTGTGCATAAATTTGCCCCATGTAGACACATAAAAGAGCGTAAGAAATCGGAGTACTGGGTCTATGGCTGTACAATGATTCATGCACCTCCCCCCCTCCCCCACTGTCAGTCGCTTTCAGGGTCACACCCCGCCCATCCAAATCCTCTTACCAGCTCCTCTCTCTCTTTCTGTAGACCAATAGGACTGTGATTCAATCTTTATTCAGGATCTAATATACGAGCCTATGGAGTTAGTATACTGCTTGGAAGACAGTTGTTGATGTTTATTTAGGATCCAACTTATCACTGTATTAATTATCCTTATCACTATGACTTATTACCAAAATAGCAGCCTCTATATTTATGTGACCATTTTCTTTACCGCAATAATTTATAACCCTATTTGTCTTCCAGATGTTATTCCGGGATAAAATTGTCTTAATTAGTATAATTAATGATCCGGTACAGTTGTCAAAAGCAAAACATGACAAGTTCGCCACTATGCCATTACAATGGGCATATATTGTTGTCGTTGTGCTGTTCAGTGCAAACACTGGCTTGATGCAGCTGTCTGTGCTACTCTGTCCTTAGAAAGCCTCTTCATCTTTCCATAGCTACTGCAGTCTCCATCAATTTGAGCCTGCTTGCTGTATTCACTTCTTGGTATCCCTCCACAATTTTTAGCCCATCCACACTTCAGTTCGAAGTTGACAATCCCTTGATATCTCGGAATGTCTTCTATCACCAATCCTTCCTTTTAGTCGACCTACCCCACCTCCCCACCTACATATATTCTGTACTTCCACGTTACTTACAGGATCTATCCATCTAATCTTCATCATTCGTCCATAGAAGCACGTTTCAAAAGCTTCTATTCCTTTCTTGACTCAACTGTTTAAATTGAAATTTCACTTCCATACAAGCCTACACTCAGACAAATACCTTCAGGAAAGACTAATCGATGATGGGCATAGCCCTGTGTAAAAACGGTGTGAAATAAAAAAAAAATTTGGCTGAAGTATCTTGCATTTTGCCTGGTCTTCTTATACAGTGGAGAGCCAAAGAAGTTAGTACACTTGCCTAATATTGTGTAGGGCTCCCACGAGCACGCAGAAGGGGCGCAACACGACGTGATATGGACTCGACTAATGTCTGAAGTTAGAATGAAATCAGTACCTTCGGCTGCTGACGGGTGTTGATATATATCAACGGGGAAAGGTGAAAATGTGTGCCCCGACCGCGACCCAAACCCGGGATCTCCTGTTTACATGGCAGACGCTCTGTCCATCTTTCTTTTCTTTTTTCTTTTTTTTATCGTGGGGTTTGGTCGTTGCGGACGTCACATGACACCCGTTTAAGTTCGTTTGTTGATCCTTCCACTCAGTTTTTTTTTATTACAGAGGCCAATCAGATCTCTGACCGAAACGCTGAGCTACCGTGTCAACATCCATCTGAGCCACCGAGGGCAGAGAGGATAGTGCAATTGCAGGGACTTATCTCCTCCACGCCCCCACGAGGCCCACATTCTCACCTTACATGTCCACATTCTACATACGTGGTGCCCCTATCCAACACACTCGTGGAAGACATTCTTACCAAGCCCCAAGTTCGGGTAGGTTGTGTACATCCGCACAGAAGAAGAAGATCATGGCCGCTATCGCCGGAACTATATGCTTATACGGGTATGGTGTCTGTTCTTTCGGAGTCCGAAAGAACAGACACAATATCCATATAAACTCGATCGTGTTGAAAGAAGCAATCGCCATCCCCGAATTGCTCTTCAACAGTGGGAAGCAAGAAGATGCTTAAAACATCAATGTAGGCCTGTGCTGTGATAGTGCCACGCAGAACAACAAGGAGTTCCTGCCTATTCCATGAAAAGCACGACCACACCATAAAACCACCGACTCCGAATTTTACTGTTGGCACTACACACGCTGGCAGATGACGTTCATTCGCCATACCCACACCCTGTCATTGATCGCCAAGTTGTCTACCGTGTTTCGTCACTCCACACAATGTTTTTCCACTGTTCAATCGTCCAATGTTTACGCTCCTTACACCAAGCGAGGTGTCGTTTGGCATTCACCGGCGTCATGTGTGGCTTATGAGCAGCCGCTCGACCATGAAATCCAAGTTTTGTCACTTCCGGCCTAGCTGCCATAATATTTGCAGTGGATCCTCATGCAGTTTCGAATTCCAGTGTGATGAAATGAAATGTCGTGTGACTGGGGCCTCCTGTCGGGTAGACTGTTCGCCAGGTGCAAGTCTTTCGATTTGACGCCACTTCAGCGACTCGCGCGTCGTTGGGGATAAAATAATGATGATTAGGACAACACAATACCTACTCCCTGAGCGGAGAAAATCAGGAATCGAACCCGGGCCCGTAGGAGTGACATTCTGTCGCTTTGACCATTCCGCTACCGGGGGCGGACTCCTGTGTGATGGCCTGGATAGATGTCCGCCTATTACACGGCCCTCTTCAACTGTCGGCGGTCTCTGTCAGTCAATAGACGAAGTCGACCTGTATTATTTTGAGCTGTATGTGTCTCTTGATGTTTCCACTTCACTGTCAAATCGGATGTTTAGGAGTGTGGAAACCTCTCGTACAGACGTATGACTCAAGTGACGTCTAATCACCTGACCACGTTCGAAGTCAGTGAATTCCGCGGAGCGCCCCATTATGCTCTCTCACGATGTCTAACGACTACTGAGGTCGCTGATATGGAGTACCTGGCGGTAGGTGGCAGCACAATGCACCTAATACGAAAAACGTAAGATTTGGGGGTGTCTGGATACTTTTGATCACGTAGTGTATTTGTTTCGTCTCTTAGGCATTTAATAAATTTACCAACACTCGCTAAATCTCGTGATTCCAGTGCAAATTTTAGAAGTCACAGGCAATAGGTTGTCATTTTCACCACAGGTCTGTTCTCGTCTTAAATATACTTATATTTGATGACAAATTACAGATTAAAATATTGAAAGCCATTGAAATCTGATTCGGTCCGGCGAGCGGGCTTGGGTCCTAAGTGGTATGGTGACCGCAATATGCCAGAAATCGGGATCAGAGTTCCGATCCGGCACAGATTTTCCTATGTCGCTGTATGTGTTACATCTATACCTATTACAGTTAAGTTGACTATCAGGAATTAATTTCATTACTTGAATGTGTAGTTCATCAGCATTAAATATGATGGAGTGTTATTGTCGCACCGTGATTTGTTCCCAAGACAAATCACTAAGAATATTACACTACTCTTCCTCGACAATGAAACACTTATGTCATCCATAATACCATTTATAACGCAGAGATGAGATACCGACACTCGAATTGTACATGCGGATGTCCCAAACAATCAGAAACACTCTCAGGCTGACTTGTATATCAGATATTCGCGAATTCCACGTGCAGTACTACTTACAACATATAATATTTTACTTCCTGGCAGATTAAAACTGTGTGCCCGACCGAGACTCGAACTCGGGATCTTTGCAGGAGAGCTTCTGTAAAGTTTGGAAGGTGGGAGACGAGATACTGGCAGAAGTAAAGCTGTGAGTACCGGGCGTGTGTCGTGCTTCGTTAGCTCAGATGGTAGAGCACTTGCCCGCGGAAGGCAAAGGTCCCGAGTTCGAGTCTCGGTCGGGCACACAGTTTTAATCTGACAGGAAGTTTCATATCAGCGCACACTCCGCTGCAGAGTGGAAATCTCATTCTATAATATTTTATGTCACTGCAGTCACAATTTTCTTTATTTTCTTTTGAAATACCATGTGTATTTAGACCATAGACACACCCATTATTAAGATCCACTAGTAGGTCTTGGGATACTTTTAACTAGCTAGTATACACACAATGTAGACCACACCGCACTACGAGTAACTAACAAAGGAGCAAGTTTGTGAATGTGCGCTACGCAAGTAGCGGGAGGTACACGCTATGCCTGTGAACGGATGGAATGTACCATGTAAGCCCATACAGCCAAATAATACAGGGTGTATAAAAAAGCCGGCCGGAGAGGCCGAGCGGTTCTAGGCACTACAGTCTGGAACCGCGCGACCGCTATGATCGCAGGTTCGAATGCTGCCTCGGGCATGGATGTGTGTGATGTCCTTAGGTTAGTTAGGTTTAAGTAGTTCTAAGTTCTAGGGGACTGATGACCTCAGAAGTTAAGTCCCATAGTGCTCAGAGCCATTTGAACCATTTTTGTATTAAAAAGAATCATCCGATTTATGTTATTTCTTATATGAGATATGTGTGTGAACAGCGTATTGTTGGAAAGAGCAAACTCTATAGTTTTACAAGGTTCCCGCTGCGTAGCAGCATTGTGCCCGCATTTCAGTTCTAAAAAAATGGTGTCAGGACCAGAAAGTGTTTCGTGTTCTACGTTCTGCGCAGTGCGGGTCAGTAATAACTAGAGGCCGGATTACATGCATCATAGAAACATTAAAACACGCATGCAAATATGCATAAAAAAATGCTTTAAAATGCATGAAAAATGTCGATATATGCACGATCAAATAATAAAAAAAGGTGGTTGTTACTGCATGCATTAATCTCAAAGTCGAATCGGTCCATATCAGTTACAAGGAAGAGCGCCGACCGCGCGAAAAATCGGTACATTTAGAACGCTGATATTATTTTCTGAATAATTTCTGATAAAGGTTAGGAAAGAGGCCTTTCTGGGATTATTTTATAAAAATTCGCAAAATGGGGAGGCAGACCGTGTGTCAAGAATTGTTCCTTCGTTGCTATTGTTGTCGGTAACAAACGGATGCGATGCGAGTCGCAGCGAAATAATCGATATCTACAGGACCAACTTCGAGATATATCGCACGCAGAGGGGCATGCTCAAAAATTCCATATTTTGTTAAAAAAAAACAACATACAATCATGAATTTTTTTGAATGTCATTAACTTTTAATTAATACTATTGAACTAAATCATCATTTATAATTTATTTTACATTTTTTCTACCATTGTAAACACTAACGGCGAAATACTTTTCTAAATGTTCGGTAGTAAAGTAGTGTCTTCGATCACTCAAAACAGTTTTGGAAGAGGAAAAGGACCGTTCTGCATCAACTCAAATAACTGTGCAGTATTTCAATTTGGGTGCTATGTTGGCACTTACTGTTTCTGGTAAAAGTTCACTCATCCCATTAACACAACTATCAATTTCATACGAGGGTTCAAAGCCTGGGTTATTGTTTAAAATGTTTTCAAACTTTTCTTTAGGTTTTCTTGGGAATACCTCAAGCAATGAGGAGTTCACTACAATATTTTTTTCATTAACTAAATGGATTCATTCAACTTTGAGTTTAAAGCTTACCAATACTTGTAGGTATAATGGGAAATTAGTGCTAATCACAGCAATGTCTTTTTTAATACGGGAATCATTGAAAGCTTCCTTGCACAGGCAAACTGCCAAAGTCTCTGCGCTATCGAGGTCTTTTACTACCCCTCTAATAGCCTCGAAATGTTCATTGTAAAACAACACAGCTTCGACCTACGTACCCCAACGACCTACCACTGGTTCGGGAAGTAAAGGCACATTTGATAGTTTTTCTTTGTAGGTCTTGATGTGAGCAGGAGCCTTTAGAAACGTTTTCTTTGTGAATGAAATCAGTTTATTCACGTTCACAAACATGGATTTACTTCTTCAGCAAGGAGATGTACTTCATGAGCAAAGCACATCGCATGCATAAAGTTGGGATAAAATACTTCGAGAGCTTTTCCTGTTTTGATCATACTGCCAATCGTAGAATCATTTAACTTTTCAAGTTCATATATTAAAAAACTAAAAAAAAAAACTCGATTGGGAAAAAAACACCCAGTGTTATGTGTTAACCCAGGTTTCGGCGTAGATAACTACACCTTCTTCAGAACAACAATAAAACCCACGAGTGCCTAAGAAGACCTTTGTCAGTGATTAAAAGAACACCATAGCTATACATTTATAAACGAAAAAGAAAAGGAAAACACAAACAGTACATATGTACAAAGTCAAAACCACTACTTAACTTAATGGTGTACGTTCCACCTCACACCGGCCTATGTTCGATGGGCCATGACCCGCCATAAACTGCAGCTACAAACGGTCGCTCATTTACAGGCCTGACCCGCTATCTATGCACATGTGCAAGACAAGGGAAGTTACTTGAATGCGCATGCGTATGCGAATACGAGAAAGTTTATATATGGGTCGGGGCTAAATAGCCCATATATTCCCAACCGTGGATCAACGTATATCAAAAAATGAAATGGATAGAACAAGAGACGAGCTAAATAGGAGATGAAACCTAAAAATAACCGCACACGGTTCCTTATGCTAGTAAAGAAATTTATATATGAAGCTACCTATGACAACAGGAGGAACTCTTAAAACTATACCTAAAGCCAGTTATTAGCCTGGAGGGGGGGGGCTGAGGGGACGTAATCTAAAGACGTCGTGGTAATAAAGATATAGCAGCGGACTGTAAACATAGAGCGAAAATATGCATCGTCACTAGTTTTTAGTTAAAACATACAATAACTGCTGAAAAGGAGCCAAATGTGCAAACGCACATGCAATATGCAAATGCATATGATCCGGTCTCTAGTAATAACTGTTCAGCGTGATATGGTGTTGGTCCTTCTATAGCACAGAGCATTTGACGATGGCATGAACAATTCCGAGAAACAGGTTGTGTAAGTGCAATTCGCTGGGCCATCCCCGAGTGTTTGACACAGACGTCGAATGCATCCGCCATAGTTTCATAAGGAGACCGAAGAAATCCGTTAGCCGTGCATCTCGACAGCTCATCATGCTCCCCGATGTCTGTCTGGTGTGTGTTGCGTCGACGTTTACATATGAAACCAAACAAAATTCATCTACAGCAAGTTCTTCGTGAAGGTGACGAACAACAACGTGTAGATTTCTGTAATTTCGTTCTTGGTAAGATGGAGGATGACGCTTAGTGTTTAGTGATGAGGCAATATTCCATGTAAATGGAATGGTGAACCGTCATAATGTGAAAACATGGGATACGGACCAACCACATGAAGTTGTACAATCCGCAGCTCGTGGTCGTGTGGTAGCGTTCTCGCTTCCCGCGCCCGGGTTCCCGGGTTCGATTCCCGGAGGGGTCAGGAATTTTCTCTACCTCGTGATGACTGGGTGTTGTGTGATATCCTTAGGTTAGTTAGGTTTAAGTAGTTCTAAGTTCTAGGAGACTGATGACCTAAGATGTTAAGTCCCATAGTGCTCAGAGCCATTTGAAGTTGTGCAACATTAGAGGGGCTCTCCAAAATTTAATGTGTTTTGTGGGAAAAGATATATGGTCCATTTTTCTTTGCCGAGAACAGTATTATAGGCAGCACATGTCTTGATATGCTTGAGAACTTTCTTTTCCCACTGATGAACGACTTCATTTACCAAGAGGATGGTAATCTGGAAGTGCGGGAATTTTTAAATCCAAAGAAATCTGATGGATCGGTTGCACTGGACCATATGATTCAGCCTTACATTACTGGCCTCCAAGGTCACTGGACCTTACCATCTGTGATTATTTCTTGTGGCGGTTTATAAAAGACTCTGTTTACATGCCTCTGTTACCAACAACAATGAATGAACTGAGACATCACATGAAGGACTTATTTCAATAGTGCTACAAGTCCATTTTTGTTCATTCTGAGATACAGAGCCCTAAAGTTAAATGAGCGCTGAAAAATCTACAGCATATGGCTTCTTGCTAGAGATGTGCTGTAAATGCGACTGGGACGGTCACAGGGTTGAAATGACGGAAATTGCGGTGGGACCCGCTCAGAGGCACACGAACAACAACACAACGGGAGAGGACGGACACGACCAACGAAGGACAGAACGAACAACAACAAGATCGAACAACGGAGTCACAAGGAAACCTAACAAACACGTCCACTCGTATACAGAACAAGAAAGTAAGTAAGCTGTCTAACACGAGGCGATGTGTCCACAGACGTATGCGAGATAAGACTGACTGGCTGAGGATTTTTTTTTCCTTTATTGTTAATTCCCACCTGCTACAGGTAGACCAGCAGCGGCATAGTACGCCGCTCTTCGGCCACAGATAAAACTAAAGATACAAAAGAAGACAATCATAGAACAGACAGGGTGGATATACAGGTGTAGACATACAAAATTAAAACACACGGAGCCGTTCACGGGCGCATAGTCCAAGATAAGAATGGTCAGGCATGTGGACACTCACAGAGACGATAGATGGCACACGCAAACATTGGAGCACAAACGAATAAACACTGGAACACTTGAGCACGAACACGACGCCACACACAAACACTAGGCGATGATATCCGGCGCGCCAATGTCCACGGAACGTGTGCAGGTCCGGGGACCTGCCAAGAGGGGACTGGCTGAGCGAGAGGCAGGCGCTTAAGTAGTCTATCGGAGGCGCCGCTATTGGCCGCTGGGACCACGTGTTCCACTGTGGCGCCCTCACACTGAAAGCGGGCCAGGAGGCGCGCGCTGCCACAGCTTACGGCGCGATGGTGCAGAGACATCTAGGGGTCTTCGACGTCCATAACGTCTGGCAGGGATTCAAATTCCGTGGCGCGCGGTACCAGAAGATGAACCTTTCTTTCTGTTTGTTTGGATCATTAATTTGAGCATCATTATAGGCAGAAAAGTGGAGGCAATGTACTTGTACCACTATTGGAATAAGCCCTTCACATAACAGCAGCCGTGGAAGCTGTAACTAAAGACGTGCTCGCTGCGAGTAGGAACAAATGAATACCGCATTGAGATATGCCATGGATCTCAATGGCGCCATATCAAACACTTATGAAAAGGTATGGAAAAAACTTTGAGTTTCCCGTACATCAAAAACCAAAATTCACTATGTATGTTTATTAGCTTCAGATATACAGATGTGCCAAATCGGATGATTCTTTTTTACACCCTGTATTATGCTACCATATAGGAGGGAGATGATACCACAGATCTGTACTTGAACAGACGAATAACAAAACATTCTACAATTGTCATAAGATTGTAACACAGAAAATTCATAGATCGATCATACATCAAAAAATTATGTGGTCGGCCGGCCGGAGTGGCCGAGCGGCTAAAGGCGCTACAGTCTGGAACTGCACGACCGCTACGGTCGCAGGTTCGAATCGTGCCTTAGGCATGGATGTGTGTGATGTCCTTAGGTTAGTTAGGTTTAGGTAGTTCTAAGTTCTAGGAGACTTATGACCACAGCAGTTGAGTCCCATAGTGCTCAGAGCCATTTGAGCCAATTATGTGGTCACTGCAGCAACTAAGTTGCAAGCAAAGTGTGTTCAGCTCTATACAGGTGAACCTTGCTAGGTATAGTATGTAAGGGTGGTGGGAATGTTATCATCTCCTTCTTGGAAATATTACAGACGACTAAGAAGCCAGAAACCATCCAGTAGCTTAGGTGAGAGTGATACCACTATAGCAGTGCACTCTGAACCAGGGTCTGTCGACAGATGCATGGTGGCCATGTTGGTGGGTGTGTTGCACAGTGCAGCCTGAGTGTTGGCAGTTGCTTCTTCAGGCTGGTGGCTCGATGGCTCAAAGACTCTTATCTGCTTCTGGTGCAGGTTGGAGTGAGTAATGCGTTTGTTGGGGCATGGCATGGTCCTTCCACTACAGACACATAGCGATGCTGCTAGGAGCAGAGCAGAGCAGAGCAGAGCAGAGCAGAGCCACAGCCCCTGATGTCATACGGCTCCCTGCTCTCAGCTACTGGCTGGGCGAGGTAAGCCATAATTGTTGCATTCTTTCTTATAACGTGGGATGTTACAATATGACTGCACAAAAAAACAAAACAACGATCTTTAGACATGGAAAAAGTGAATATCACTTTCGTTTGTTTATTCATCCCCGCAGTGCAACTGAGCCATGTGTGAGGTGCAGCGCACTATAACGTAATACTACTGAATACATGACTGGACGGACCCAAAAACATTTCTGCATAAATAAACCATGCAAAATGCAAACTGTCTCACTTGAATTCTTTCAAATTCACATCGTCTTTGCCCTAGGCTATGTCCACTATTATGTCATAGTAGCGGCAGCCAAGTTTTGTTTCTGATAGTTATACTGGACCATAAGCTATACTAATTAAGATAAAACTGTCTTGCAAAAACATCATGCGGCTACTATGAGTAATGGATTATAGCGATAGTGATAGGGGTGAGGCAGGCATCTTTGATATTATATATCTCATAGTGACAAGGATAATTAAGTGTGTACTAAATTCGATCCTAAATAAACATCAACATTTTACATCCAGACAAAAGGGTAACCCCGTCGGGTCACCAATTAAATCCTAAGTAAATACCGAATACCAACAGACGAAGTGCTCTACAGGAAGAGGGGTGATGTTGCAGTGAGGGGGGAGGGGAGGGATGTGACGTTGAAAATGTTAGATAGGGGAAAGGATCATGGAACATTGTACATATACAGGGATTATCCCATTATTGACCGTTCGTAAAATGACCTTAACCGACAAGAACATCAGACAAGTGTGAGGCTTTGTCAATCAGATTAGGTTTCGAAACCGACAAAAATTATTGTTATCAGTGACTGCAGATCAGTCTCGAAAAGTCTCCAAGAGAACACTGCGAATGGAACTCCAAGTAACTGAATTTTGGCGTCTGGTACCTTGTAAAAGGCCACTGTCTGCAGAGGCACATCTTCACTGCGCCAAACAAGACAGAAACTGGACAGTAATTGGCTGGCGGCATGTGGTGTAGTCAGATGAGTCGCGATTTTACCTCTTTTCGAATGCTAAGTAACTCCTCGATCGTATCAAACAGTCACAGAGAGTGTTCTGTGATACTGAAGTGGAGGTTTTGTGCCATATTCTGTCTCACCTCATTCAAAATGTCGTGAACGTGAACCAGGATGTATATCTCAACATTCTCGGCGACTACCTCTTGCCCTTATCTGTAAATCTCAACATCAGATATGCTGTGAAGACTCCTGTTTTCGAATATAGCAAAGGCTGTGTTCACGTGGCTGCATGTACTCCATTCTTGGTTTGACGAACATTCAGAGACAGTATCGCGCCCGCACTGTTCTCGGTTCTAAATCGCATAGAAAATGTGACTGTTTGCCAGAGTGTATAGCGTTATAGATTCTGGCCACGAAATACGTATATGCATATATGCATAGCCCCGTTGTAACTTCGTTACCCTCTAAAGTACGAGATAAAATTTACCAATAGAAACATGTTAAAACGGTGATATATGGTGAATTCATTTTTTTTTATTTTTCTGCGTAAAACACAGTTTGCAATAAAAATAATAATAAAAACATTTGGTCAAAGACTTTTGTTATAGAAGCCAAACGGAAACTATCTCTGTATCTCTTTCGCTGCAAGACAAATGAAACTGTACTTCAGTTATTCTCGCTATTCCGTCGTCTGGATGTTGTAGAGTAAGCACACATGTTTCTATGTGCCGAAACTTTACATAAAATGTAAGATATTCCCTTGAACTGTGTAGGGAGAATTTAATTGTAGTTTCAGCCCTGATCATATCACATGGTAATAGCCATAACTTCGCATGAAATTTTGCATCTTTCTTTTCGGAGACTGTTGGGAAAGAGAACTGGTGAAGAACTGTTCGAGAGCAGAACGACCGAACACATTCTCTCGTTATCTGTTGAATATCGCTAAGCAGACTCATCCTGAGATCGGGTTGCTGACCATTTTCTTTCATTCCTTACGTATATTTTCAACTTAAAAATCATGTGAGACTGATCGGTTAGTTACCTTCGAAGCACGACGTCGCAGTCGCTTCAGTGACTTGAGGTATCGTGTCTCACGATATCAATAGGCCGTAACCTGATAAATACGTGTGTACGTAAATTACATCTTATGACAGTATCCATTAATGTAATTCATCTGTATTTTTTGCTCAGCTTTGCCATCTTTGAATGTTTCTCCCTGCCCCCACCCGTCACGGAATTGCATAATAATCAGAATTTGTATTTGCCGTGACATACTGGGAACAGCTTTCATAACAGTAATATCTCTGGCCTTTGCCTTGTCCTATAAATTCACGAGGGAAGCGCTGAAAGTGTTTGAAATGTGGCAGTCTACACATCCGCGAATTGGTAGCTCTGCAGGATACAACAATCGTTGAGTAGCATACCCAAAGAAACTTGTGTATTCTTCTTCTCCCTGACTTGGCGCCATTATCAGTACTGTAAGTGATGAAGACTAGTTATCTTTCCGTTGCGTTGTCCTGCTCTTCCAATAATCTTCTACGTGATTGCAATGCCTCTTTTGTAGCGACCTTCAATGGAATTTTTTGCACGCCTGGTTAACGCCTTTGTGCCTACTAAACGATGCCGTCAAGAAATATGTAGTTCTTCGTTGTATCTCTTCTATTAATCGAACATGATAAGTGTTTCAGGCGATCTGTACCCAAGAATCGGCCAACCAACTGTTGTAATATTTCCTCTTTGTGGCTGAATTACGTTTCCTTAGGATTTTCTAACGAATCCCACACGTGCATCTGCTATTTATACAACAAGTTATATTTTTCTCTTTGTGCTTTACGTCACCCCGGAATGTTAGTCCTAGGTATTTTATGGCTGCTAATATTTAGAGTGATTCCTTACCAATAGCGTAATCGAACAGTAATGGGTATAGCACAGCTGGTCATTCGTAGCATAGAAGAAAAATGTAATCAGTCTCCAGAGAACACAAATCATCGTGCGACTTATAGTAAAGTCTTTATCAAGTGTGCGAGTCCAGTCCCACATGCGAGTAGTAGGAGATACGAAACACATACTTTTAAAAAAAAGTAGACTGAGCTGATAGATACTTTAACATAGAGGCAAACTATCCTGTGGAACCATAACTGGAGAATAATCTTAGTGTCAGGAACCTAGGAATAAAATAAAACCCCTTACTTATCCCTCCTGTGGGAGTAGTGAGAGCAAGGTCAGAAAAACTGCAATCATTCTTCCTATGGCCCCGAAGAAAATGGAATAATACGAAGACTTAAAAACAGAAACAGTACGAAGTATTATCTTCCAAGTATTTCATAGTTGCCTGTGGAGGATAGCTGTAGATATATAATCATCTTGAATGGCTACAGTAATTCAGTTTTTCTACATTGTGTCATTTGAAAGATCGCAAACAGATTAATCAATTTATAATCAAAGTTTATCTACTTTCATTTGTTCACGCAGCACTTAAATGTTACTTTCGGTTAGTAGAACTCTTGGGAACGAAATATTGCTGAGCGAAAGCGGCTCTAAGAATAATGTTTGGAATGACACTCTTGAACACACCTCTTCCGTGGTTGTAAATAAAAGATAAAAATGTGGGCCGAACTCCGAGCTCGTCTAATGGACCACCTTAATAAATGCACCTAGAATCCGATTAGACAAAGAGATTTACTCTCAGCAGCGACACTATGACTGTTTCCGGGGCTGAACCGAACGCTCCGTCATATACTTGCTCTCGGCGCTACAGAGTCAATGCGCTTATAAGTAGTTACAAAAAACTTTGATCTTCCATACAGCACATCACGTTGTCGAGGAGCACTTTCCTTCCCTTCCTTTTTAAGGTTCCATACGCCAGTGGGTAAAAACGAAACACTTATAGGGCCTCTTTGTTGTCTGCCTGTCTTTCCAAGTCAGGAACGGGTAGATGAATCAAGTTCAAACTGATATAAATTACTTAGATTTACTGCCCCTTGGCGGTGTAAAACGTTAAAGCTTCTGAGTCAGTGCAATCAAAAAATAAGCTCATCTTTTGGTACTCGCAAGCTCACTCGTCAAAACCCATAGGGTACTTCCCATTCTCCTAGAATCAAAAAATTTGACAAGAAGGAAGGATTCACGGAACAAGTAAATCAAAAAATCCTGAAAGTGTTAATTTGTACAAGTAACTATTACAATTTTCTCACTCCCATTCCACTTCCCTCACAAACAATCTCATTTTACTAAGGCTTTTGATAAGATCTTCCAGCCTACATCTGAGTACGCCGCCCAAAATGACGTTCTTCATTTCAATGACAGCCTGTGCCACCTGGGCCCTTCCCTTACAGCGATTATCTTTAGCTGCAATTTTGATAATATAGATTTCTTTCTCCTTGGCAGATAAACTGAGGGAGTTTCACAGGTTAACATGCCATTTTGTGCAGTGAAGTGTGCCATGAAGAATTATTTATAATTACATTTGTGGTGGCTAGTTTTCTATGAATTATAAAGACATGCTTTTCATTTATCTTTTTTATTCTAAGATCAAGAAAACTGATGCATCCTTCTGTGTGATGCTCAACAGTGAATTTGATATTGTGGTGCATGTTACTCATGGCATTTGCAAATGATTCCATTTCCTCTATTGTACCAGTGAAGGAGATTATTGTGTGATCAACATACATTTTATAGTAAATTAGTTTATCTTTTCAAAGGATATTCGCCCTGAAAATTTAATTTCCATTCGTTTAATGTAAATATCGACTGAAAGGCCTGCAGGACTGCTTCCCATTGCTAGGTCATCTGGTTGCATACACATTTTCTCGCTGAATGAGAAGTTGCTATGTGCTAGAGTTAATTTTAACATCTCTATGAGTTCATAAATCTACGCCTTGCAAAGCTATTTGCTTTTTTAAATTAAATTTCACTTAATTATTTAAATAATATCACAGACAGATATATTTGTACACAGCTTTACAATGCACAGGGATGCAAATCTGGCACTGCCTGGTATGCACACATCACTTACATCATTAATAAACTTTTGGGGATTTTTGGTACAGAAGTTCCCTTCAAATGTGTAAAATGAGGAAATCTTTATGCTTTTTAGAGATGTAATATGCAGGACTATTGCTTGAGTTAATAATGGGATGTAATAGGCACTGACATTTATGTATCTTTGTCTGAGATCTTAGTTTTGGAGCCACATGATTCATCACTATGCTTTGTTGAAAGTCAGCATCTGATACAAGGTTCTGCAATTTTTAATAAATTTGCTAAGCTTAGTTTGATATTTAGGTATGGGACCAGTCTTCAATTCCTTCAGGTTGTTTTGAAGAAAGAATTGTAGGGATTTGTTGATGTAGTCATATATAACTACTGCAATGTTACTTTTATCTACATTAACAACAAGGGCTTTGTTATCTGTAAAAATGCTAGTAAGTATTGTTGACTCGTTTTTTTCCAGAAATGTGTGTTTGTAGATTTCTTGCAATAATTTTTTTGGATTTTGAAGTTACAATATTTTGTTCTTTTTAGCTTAGTTTTTCAGTGTCGCGTCCAATTTGTTTGCTGACAACTAATTCTTTGATGTTTTTGTAAGTTCAGTTGTGAGACCTTTATTTAGTAGATGAAGTTGTGCTTCTTCAGGTAAAATGCTGGTGGAGTTTACTACTCTAACATAAAATTCAAATTCCAGGTCGTTGCTGGTGTCAGTAGGATACTTTGTTAATTGTGAAGTAAGTGGCTGAATTCTTTTTATCTCTGATGGAGATAACCAACTGTTCTTTAATTATCTGTCTATTGATGTTATTTAAGATGTGCATGATGTTTGTAGATGCATCTGATTACAGAGTTGAAGTTGCATTTCATATATTTACGTGTTTAGTATGCTTATTTTCCTCTGGGGAGGTGGGGAGGGAATCTGATTTTTAACCGCATTATGTCACACTTAGATTAGGCAATGTGCACAGATTTACTCTGGCTCTTGATGTAAACTTAATGTAGTTTGGGATACATTTAAAACTAGACAGGTCTTGTTAAACTTTATATCTTGTACTATTTTCATAATCTTCACTTTGTAGTTTTTAAATGTATAAACGATGTGAAATGTCTCGCATCGCAATTTCAATGTTTCTTTACACATGTTGTATCTTGTGATCTCTATGGCCATTAATGGTGTTTGGTGAATGACACAATTGGCCCCATATACTTTAAAAATGTTTATTATAGTGCCATAACCGGTTCTGGATGACAGTTCATACCTTCAGAAGCCAATTATCAGTTTCCTCCACATGGAAGAACGACATACAAAACAGACAAATATATATCAGATGCAACCTGCAGACTTCATGCACATCTTAAATAATATCAGTAGACAGCTAAGCAGAGAATGGTTTATTATCTACATGAAACATGAAAAGAAAATTCAGTCACTTACTTCCAAATTAACATGTGATAATATTGACAACACCACTGCCTTTTGACTGGAATTTTATGATACGGTAGTAAATTCCACCAACATTTTACTTCATTAATCTAAACTTTGTCTGTCAATTAAAGGTCTCAGGCATAGCATTGTACCAAAACTGAATGACAAAAACATAACAGAATTAGTTGTCAGCAAATATATTGGATGTGACATTGAAACACTGAGCTCAAGTGAACAAAATACTCTAAGTTCCAAATCCAAACAAATTATTGCAGGAAATTTTCAAACAACACATATTTCTGGGAAAAATGAGTCAACAATACTTACTAGCATTAGTAAGAAACTTACAGATTACAAATCCCTTGTTGTTAAGGCAGATTAAAGGAACGATGCAGTAGTTATATATGACAAAGACAACATCAATAAAACCCTACAATCCTTTTTTCAAAACAATACAAAGGAACTGAAGACTGGTCACATACCTAAATATCAAACTAAGCTAAGCAAATTTATTAAAAATTGCAGCTACCTTTTATCAGATGCTGACTTTCAACAAAGCATAGTGATGAATCATGTGCCTTCAAAGCTAAGATCTCAGATAAACATACAGAAATGTCAGTGCCCATTTCATCCTATTGTTAAGGAAATGTCCTGCATATTACATCTCCAAAATGATTAAAGGTTTCCTCATTTTACATACTTCAAGAGAAGTTCTGTGCCAAAAATCCCCAACAATTTATTAATGATGTAAGCAATGTGTGCATACCTGACAGTGCCAGCTTTGCATCCCTTTGCATTGTAAAACTGTGTGCAGATATACCTGTCTGTGATATTATTGAAATAATAAAGGAACACTTAATAAAAAAAGCAAAAAGCATTGCAAGGTACAGAGATATGAACTCATAGAGATGATAAAATTAACTCTAGCACATAACTACTTTTCATTCAACAAGGAAATCTAAATGGAGTGAGATGACCTAGCAATGGGAAGCAGTCTTGCCGGCCTTTTGGCCAATATTTACATTAAACATTTGCAATATGAATTTTTCAAGGCCAATATCCTTTCAAAACATAAACTGATTTATTAAGAAAGGTATGTTAATGACTCAAGAAGCTTGTTCAGTGATGCAGTAGATGAAATGGAGTTATTTGAAAATGCTATGAGTAACATGCATTCAAATATTAAGTTCACTGTAGAGCATCAACCAGAAGGGGGGATAAATTTGTTTTATCTTAGAATAAAAAAGTTGAATGAAAATCATGCATTTGAAACACATAGAAAACCAACCACAGCAAATATCATTATAAAGAATTCTTCAAGAGGTGCTACACAGCACAAGATGGTTTGTTTCAGACACATGTTAAACACCATAAATAAAATTTCTCTCCGTTCAACTGCCAAGGAGAAAGAAGTCAATATTATCAAAACTATATGCAAAAATAATGACTATAAGCCACAAAAAATTGATTACTTGTACCATAAAATTAAGGATATTAAATCCTGTGCACCAAATTAACTACTCATAACGGTCACATGACTGCAGTTTAAGATTCCAGTATGTAAATTTATAAATATAAACTACCATGATGAAGAAATGTGTTGCTCTCATCACACCCTCCAACTTTTTAGTTTGGAATTTCCTGCAACTAACTTATAAACTGTAATGATAATCAAATATCTGTATATATAAATTTGTGCACATGTATGTATACTATATTTTGTCAATAATTTCTACTGTCAGTAAAAAAAAAATGCTTCTAACAGGAATTTTTCCTACTGTATTTTAATGATAAGGTCTCTCTTTGAGTGCAAATATTTTCATGTTATTACCATGTTACATGTTGCACATCCCACACATCATCATTGCTCTGTTGACGTACTTGTTCAATATTTAATGAATGATGTCTTTGTATTCAGAATATCTTTGTATGTTTGCTTAATGATGACCATTGCACTGTAAATAAAGACATCAAATGTACAGCACATTGCAATGCTCAACACTCATTTTAGGAACATTATGAAATGTGCCTGAGTAGTTTATATACAATATGCATGCATAAGGGAATTTAGAACATACACATCAAGTTAAAAAAACACATGGACAACAGCAAAAAAGTGCGATCTCCTTTTATGTATGTAAGTGAACACAACTAATTTCCATCATATGTAAAAAATGTAAGCACTCTGTCATATATTATGAAAACAACTTATAAAGTGGCGCTAAGTATTCAAATATTCTTGTGCAGTGTGGAGCAAACGACATGCATAGTCAAAACATCTGTGTGACGAAAAACATTAGTCATCTGAAGATGGGCATAGCAACCCAAAACCAGTTCTGTTGCTGGTTGTGTCATTTAAAAAATTTCTTATAAATTTTCTGAATTACGAAGAATTAAAATTAAGTTGTGATAACAATTCTATTGCCACCTAACGAACAGTCACCATAACTTGAGAGAGCAGAAATGCCTCGAAAATGCAGTAAGTGGAATCTCATTCACATCTGTTGTGGTGCTCTAGTGGTAGAGCGAGTGGCTGGAAACACTCAAATATGTGAAGACACGGATTTGAAACATGATGACAGTTTCAGACTGACAGTTCCTGCTTCCCTCAGATTAACAGCTGCATTTCAGTCTTAATTCTCTCCAAATTCTTCATACAGTGGCATTGAGACTCTCAACTTTCAAGCATCATAATAAATGTCACCAATAATAGTAGATAACAGTACCATCATGCGGCTGAGATGTGCTACTTCCCTGAAATCGTTTAAGAACAGTTGCATAGGAATACAAACACGCTGATCCAAAATGCGTGTTCTTTTGTTCTTTATGGTACAAGTAAAACATTTTCGAAAACCTACGTCAGCAAGCATGACCAACTTCACTTCGTTTGTGTACAGTGCGTTCTTTCAGCAACAAAGTAGATGACTCACCTTTCAGCTTTCTGCCTTTCTTGAGTCAAACCTAGATTTAGACACGATTCTTTGCGTGTTTCGCTGCAGAATTAACTATAAAGACTCGACGACAACGAATTGCAGCAATGAGTTTCAACAATGCATAACAGTGGGTACTAAGCTTCACAGCAAGAATGTTGTTACACGAGCTAAACATGTACATCATGCCTGTTTTTTGTTATTTTTTTCTTTTACTTGTCCCATCTCAGCCAGCCTGTAATACATATTGAAACATTGAACGCACGTACACATATGATTCGCATTCATTAATTACACTAATTGTAAATATATTGTTTACATCGTTAAGTGCTCCCTTCATTGCCGTGAGATGTCATTTCAAACACCGATTAAATGTGGAACACATAACATTCATGTCTCTAGACAAACTTCCTGTCGTACGCTAGAAACATTGCGTAAGGTATGTGAACGAGGTGATATTCACTCACTCAACTTTCTCTGAAATTATTCATAGCTCAGTGGAGTGACCAGGAGACAAAATACGCTATGGCGGAAAGTCGTCTGGTCGTAATACTTAATGCTTACCCATAAGAAGCCAGGCCTTGTCATTGTTTGTACTGCTTGTATTTCCTTCAGCGTTGAACTTGCCCTGTCAACTAATTACATCGTTTATGCCTTTAGTTATGTTATCAAAAGTTTCTATAGTCGTACGGTGGTACTTACTAAATTTATATGGAGAATTTCGCAAAGTTTATCGGATTACAAACAACTGCCCTGCAGATCAGTCTTCTTTATACTGTTGCACCCAAATCTTTTTTCTAATTTCCTCTTAAGAACAACGATCTTCTCCAGCAGAAACCAACACAATAAATACCACGAGGCCCATAATCGCTCTGCATGGAATCGGGAAAAACACAGATACAATCTAGGTGTAACCCATAACGACGCCGGATGACATCGCATCACACAATAGGTCTACATCACATCAGTCACACCGCTTCTGATTCCGACAGCCCTCAATCTCCTGCCCTGCCTTGACCTACCAGAAGAACCTGGAAACTCCACGCACCACTCTTCTACGCATCACTCCCTCCCCCACTACCACCCCCACCCCCCTTTCCCAAAAATGGTTCAAATGGCTCTGAGCACTATGGGACTCAACTGCTGAGGTCATTAGTCCCCTAGAACTTAGAACTAGTTAAACCTAACTAACCTAAGGACATCACAAACATCCATGCCCGAGGCAGGATTCGAACCTGCGACCGTAGCGGTCTTGCGGTTCCAGACTGCAGCGCCTTTAACCGCACGGCCACTTCGGCCGGCCCCCCCCCTTTCCCCCACCCACCCATGCGAGCGGTGAGAAACTGGTTCCGCGCCGTGGAGGCGGCGGCGACAGGCGGACGGATTTCATTAACGCCGCAGCTGCGTACGAAGTTTTCTAATCTTCCGGCCCTCACCCTTAGTAGAGCCCCGTTTTTGGACCTGACACCCGACTCCCAGGAACGAATCGATAAGCAATTAGGAATTAGCCGAAGCGCCAGATAGCGTGATGGGCCACGAAATGTGTTTCGTTTGTCTCTGGCGAAAGAGCAAATTAATGCCGTTTGTGCTCGCTGATCTCCGTGGCGTTTCCCTAAACGATCCGCCAGTGTAATTATGCAAAGGGAAACTTAACGCCCTGATAGTTTGTAATTCCTCGAAGGACCACCTCTATTTGGGATATCAAAGACATATGCATCATCTACTGTTTCTGGCAGTTCGATCTGTATACAAGTAAGACTCCCCTAAACAATTTCTACAAGAATTCCACTTGTTTCTCTTATTAATTTTTGATGCTGTGCTCAACTTCTATCTCAGGACTGTTTCAGATTTTGTTGTTAGTATTTCCTTCATGCCATAGAGGCTATGCCGAAAGTTTTTAGCAGAATGTGTGAAAAAAAATTATTTGCAAAAAAAGTTTACAACTTTTCAAAATACTCTCCATTAGCATGTATACATTTTTCCATTCTCTGAAACCACTTATAAAATGTGTCAGTCCAAGCTTCTTTTGAGATGCCACTTAGTGCGCTCTCGTGCGCTGCAATGACCTCTTCATCTGATGAAAACCGCTGCCCTCGAATTTTTTCCTTAGTTTTAGTGAACAGAAAGAAGTCACAGGGGCCAGAAAGTCCATCGTTCTGGCAGCCCGGTGCGCAGATGCATTGTCGTGATGCAGCAGAAGGTGCCCACTTGGACTTTGGATGCTGTGACTTCCATGTGGCGATGACTTTTGGAAGACAGTCGTTCACGTACCATTCAGCATTGACTGTACGACGTGTGTCCGAGGTCACAGAGGTGATATGCGCGATCTTTGTGAAAAAAGTTGCCACCATCTTTTTTCCAGAGCTCCGACTTCGTCGAACTTTTGTGGGTGGTTCCTCCCCTGGAAAGCACCACGCAGAAGACTGTCTCTTCGTTTCAGGGTCATGATGGTAGACCCACATTTCATCACCTGTGACGATATTGTAGGTGTCTTGGGACTTCCCTCCATTGAATTTTTCGAGCATGAAACGACACCAGTCCACTCTCGCCTCCTTTTGGCTTTCTGTCAGGGAATGTGGCACCCAACGGGCACATCTCTTAGTAAGGCCTAAGTGACTATGAACGATGGTCTGTGCAGCTGTTGATCCAATATTTAGGGTCCCTTCAATGTTGCAAAATGTAAGACGTGGATTTTTCTTTGATCATTTTCCTCACAGCATCAATGTTTTCAGGAGTCACATCTGTTGCTGGCCGACCGGGACGAGGTTCATCTTCAATTGACTGCCGACCCCTCGAAAACTCACGAAACCAATTTCCAACTGCGGCCCTAGAAGGGGAAGCTTCACGAAAAACAAGCAGCAAAGAAGAACGGCATTCTTCGGAACTTAAACCCTTTTTATAATCATAAAAAATCATGGCGCGGAAGTGGCGGCGTGACAGCTGCAGCCTGCACCGTCTCGCACTCAGCACTGCCTGTGCTTTCTTATTGCGCTGTGGGGGGATCACCGCTAGCCAGGGGCTGTGCGCGCACGTCCCAAGATCGAAAAACATCGCTCTTTCGAATGAAAACAACCCCATTGTACTCCGCCTTACGGTTTACGGGCTGCTAAAAACTTTTGGCATAGCCCTCGTATAATTGTCTTTATGTCATTCCCAATTCACATCCTTTTCATTTTTTTTTCGCTCCGTCTCTATACTAAATCTTCTGCTGGTTAACAAAATGCTCCTTTCAACATACATATCTACAATCTGATCATATATTTTAAGACGAGTGACTGCAAATTTCCATCCTTTTTTTCATTTCTATTCTTTTCATTTCTTTCCCTTTTTTCTTTTCTTTCATTTCCTTTCTTCCACGATTACGCATTCCTGGTGTTTATCTAGTTTGTGTTTCACTGAGTGCCGAAATATCAATAATTCTGAAATGCAAATTATACTCAATATCGAAAGTGTCGTTAGACAAGTGGGTCCCACAAACAATTTTCGAAGTCTACACGTTTGACAGCTAGGTTCAGCCATCTCATGATGTTTCAAGTCCACTGACCGCTAGTATATCTGCGCAGCTACGTTTATGATGAATGAGAACATCGAGAAAGTGTGCCTGATTTACAGTTAATCTACAATCAGATTCAAATTCATCTTGCAACATTCCATGGACATGCACGTAGATATCTAGCTGCACTTTTAAAATAATTGAGTGGGACTATGTGTTTCATCACACATGGCACTAATGGCACACACTCGTTTGTTGACGCCTTGTTTTACAGGCAGACCAAACTGATCGTAATGACTATTTATTCATCATAGCCGCTACCTACTGGATATTGCGATAATGCTTACAGGTGTGAATATTAATGAACCATCATCACTGAAAAATACTGACACGAATTTCTTACAGAAGAACAGAAAAACCCATAGGAGCCAACATAGGGGAAGATCAGACTGGGTTCTGGAGAAACGCAGGAACACGTCAGACAATACTGACCCTATGACTTAGCTTAGACGATAGACTGAAGAAAGGTAAAACTACTTTTATTGTATGTATATATCTAAAGAAATCTTTTGACAATGTTGGATAGAAAGACAATGGAGATAAGGTATGGGCATCAAAAGACTGTCTACTACCAGATGCAGATATGAGTCTAGGGCATGTAAGGGTAGCAGCAGCTGAGAAGTGAGTGTTGCAGTCTATCCCCAATGTTATTCAAACCGTATTTGAACAGGCAATAATGAGAACCAAGGAGAGATTTGGAAAGGGGATTACAGTTAGTGGAGAAAATCTGAACTTTAAGGTCTGCCAAAGTCATTGTAGTCAGAGATAGGAAATGATTACGAAGAACAATTGAACAGAATTTATATTGCCTTGGAAAGAGACTATTAGATGAACATCAACGAAAGAAAAAGCCAGGTAACGAATGTAGTAGGAATAACTCAGGCCACATTGAAAGAACAAAATTAGAAAAAGTACAAAAAGCGATAGATGAGTTTTGTTGTTTGTGCTGATAAATAGCAGATGATGGCTGAGACAGAAAAGAAAAGTATGTAGTCAGTAAACACTATTAATAGCAAGAAAATTATTTCTAGAGAAAATAGTTACAGTCGAGTATAAATTTAAGTGTTAGGCAGTCTTAACTGAAGATATTTATCTTCAATACCTTGTATGGAAGTTGAACGAGGACATAAACATTTCAGACAGAATATAGAAACTTCTGAAATTTGGTGCAACAGAAGGATGTTAGAGATCAGATGGTTAGATCGAGTACCTGATGCAGAAGTATTGATTAGAACTACAGAGAGAGGAAATTTATGACTCATCACGACTAAAAGAAGGCTTTGATTGAGAGGACACGTGCTGAGGTATGAAAGAATCGTCATTTCGGTAATGGAGGGAAATCTGTAAGGTAAAATTTGCATATGCAAGCCAAGGCATGAATGGCAGTAGTAAGCATATTAAATTCGATATAGGTGACTGTCGTTTTACACAGCTGATGGACTTGTACAGTGTGGTGTGCATCAGATCAGCCCTCGGACTGAAGACCGCAACAAAAACCACATGACAAAACAATTCGCCTAAACAAACGTATAAAAACCTATGTATTCGATGTATATCAAAGTACATAGTTTACAAGCAACTGCACCATGCATGCTGGAATTGTTCCTTTTACCATTCCTAATTATTCTATTTCCATTTCACTAACAGATGAGGTGATTAGTGTTATGACTTTCTACCAATTTTAATCTCTCTAATTTTGTTCTTATTACCCTTAAGCAAGATTAGAGTTGGAAGGAGTTGAACATGTCTCAAATCTGTCACTGAAAATACTACACCTATGGTCCTTAGACAACTTTCACCTTCAACGATATGCTGAAGATAATGACAGACATACATATACGTGTAATGTCCCCTCATACATGACCTTACAAGCTTTGCTTTGCTTAGCAGTGATGTGATCACTCTTATCAATGACGTAATGGGCCTGAAGGTGATGTCTTCATTATCATCATCATGTGGCATACCACACCATCCCCTCCTACTCCCCCCCATAGCCAATAACAGCTTAGCTATGAAATGAAACCGCAAATCACAATGTTGACTCTCAGTGTAGTATTGTAGCGACTATTAAAGCGGAACAACCAGTTCCAATGTAGCCCCAAAGCTGAAATCATGGGCATGCATCAAAACAGTACTTGAAAGATACTCATATGTATTTTTTGTGCCCTGTTCAGAAGTATCTATTCAAAACATTAAGTAAGGGTGCAACCTGTAATATTTGTACATGTGAAATATGACAGCAAAACACACACACACACACACACACACACACACACACACACACACACAAACACGAACGCATACACACACATATCTGTCAAATAACTGCGTGAACTTTATGTAAGGTCTTGAATTACTTACCGCAGTGCTATTTTCATACCTAACTGTTTATAAATAACATGATAAACAGATAGTTGACATTTGACATGAGGTGATGTAGAAAAACCAACCTCATGAAGCATATAACGGCAAAAAGCATGTGTTTGCTAAAGTACTCCACTAATCAGTCAAGCACATAAACAGTTAGACGCTCTGAAATACTGCCAGTTTCTAGAAGAAGGTATTTAATTCCATTTTTTAGCCTACAGCTGGTGTAAGTACAATGGCCCATCAAATAAAATATTTCCAAATCTAAATACTTTAGTTATGAATGTCAAGTGTTACAGTGGTATTCCCACAGCCGAAATACTAAACAGTTGTTGCTGTTTCAATCTGTTGCTATGACTTTGATCTTTCACAGTACATATTCTCATTATATGGCGCTTATTCTGATTTTTCGGTAATACTTCATTTTAGCAAGCTCCATCTTGGAGGGAAGAAGATATTGCATACTACAGTGGAACACTGTAGTCGATGATTCAAAGTTTCTCAGTGTTATGTATAAAAACTACCTTCTAGGAAGGATGCAACACTCACTGATCAGAGCTATGGTGCCATGGCTCTCTAATACGTTTACAGACTATATTTCCAATAATCGGTTACTAAGTGATACCAAAATCTAATCAAAATATTTGACACTAAAACACACAACATAGACAAACACAAATGGATTAGGTTAAGCACAATTTTGGGAACGAAATAAGATGTTTTGTTGAGATGTTCATTGTGATGCAACACTTATACTTCATATTTTCCTAAGACACAAGGAAGACATTATAATACGATATGTTACATGTTAACATAATCAAAGATGGTTATGGAAAAAGACAGAGATAAAACATGACCAAAGATAATAGTGGTAGACAGTAATGAACAGTGTATATATCCAAAACTCAGTTTTTGACACGAAAATACAACCAATTATCATAATAAGTAATGGTTTTGAGTATAAAAAACATATACACAAGTTTCTTATCATAATACACAAGTATAGTAACAGATCTCTGTAATCGAAAATTCAAAATTTGCTCTTAAATTAAATCATAATATTGCTTGAGTACAATATACATGTGGCACTACTGTCATAACTTTATTGTAAGAAGAAAATTTCCCTATCATTTGATGAAACTTGATACAACTTTGAAGCAACTGCTTCTAGTTATGGGACAATTTGTTATGGTTTTGGAGCAATTCGTTAACGCATTCATTTAACTTGTTACAGTTCCAGAGCAACTTGTTATAATTTTCGGCAATTCATTACAGTTCCAGTGCAACATGTTGTAGCTTCATAATCACATGGAGAGCAGCTGGTTACTGTTTTGGGGCAACTTGCTACAGTTTCACTGTGATGTAGACGGCAAATTATTACTGTTCTGCTGCCAGTTTGTTGCAGTTTTGCTATAGCATTAAGGGCAATCCAGTTTCTGAAACTCCACAGTCGTTGACATATCCAGTAGATAATGTACTCAGTGGTTGATACCCCCAACTGCTTACATCCAATGAACATACAAATTTTTGGCTTCTGGTGTTTCAATATAATTTTAAGATTCAGTAGCTCACAGCCATAGTCAAGTTATGACCAACACAATCTTAAGTTATGAGGCTTGCTGTTACATAAAAGTGACTTATCATAACGAGTAGTTGGAAGTTCTCAGAACTACACTCCTGGAAATTGAAATAAGAACACCGTGAATTCATTGTCCCAGGAAGGGGAAACTTTATTGACACACTCCTGGGGTGAGATACATCACATGATCACACTGACAGAACCACAGACACATAGACACAGGCAATAGAGCATGCACAATGTCGACACTAGTACAGCGTATATCCACCTTTCGCAGCAATGCAGGCTGCTATTCTCCCATGGAGACGATCGTAGAGATGCTGGATGTAGTCCTGTGGAACGGCTTGCCATGCCATTTCCACCTGGCGCCTCAGTTGGACCAGCGTTCGTGCTGGACGTGCAGACCGCGTGAGACGACACTTCATCCAGTCCCAAACATGCTCAATGGGGGACAGATCCGGAGATCTTGCTGGCCAGGGTAGTTGACTTACACCTTCTAGAGCACGTTGGGTGGCACGGGATACATGCGGACGTGCATTGTCCTGTTGGAACAGCAAGTTCCCTTGCCGGTCTAGGAATGGTAGAACGATGGGTTCGATGACGGTTTGGATGTACCGTGCACTATTCAGTGTCCCCTCGACGATCACCAGTTGTGTACGGCCAGTGTAGGAGATCGCTCCCCACACCATGATGCCAGGTGTTGGCTCTGTGTGCCTCGGTCGTATGCAGTCCTGATTGTGGCGCTCACCTGCACGGCGCCAAACACGCATACGACCATCATTGGCACCAAGGCAGAAGCGACTCTCATCGCTGAAGACGACACGTCTCCATTCGTCCCTCCATTCACGCCAGTCACGACACCACTGGAGGCGGGCTGCACGATGTTGGGGCGTGAGCGGAAGACGGCCTAACGGTGTGCGGGACCGTAGCCCAGCTTCATGGAGATGGTTGCGAATGGTCCTCGCCGATACCCCAGGAGCAACAGTGTCCCTAATTTGCTGGGAAGTGGCGGTGCGGTCCCCTACGGCACTGCGTAGGATCCTACGGTCTTGGCGTGCATCCGTGCGTCGCTGCGGTCCGGTCCCAGGTCGACGGGCACGTGCACCTTCCGCCGACCACTGGCGAAAACATCGATGTACTGTGGAGACCTCACGCCCCACGTGTTGAGCAATTCGGCCGTACGTCCACCCGGCCTCCCGCATGCCCACTATACGCCCTCGCTCAAAGTCCGTCAACTGCACATACGGTTCACGTCCACGCTGTCGCGGCATGCTACCAGTGTTAAAGACTGCGATGGAGCTCCGTATGCCACGGCAAACTGGCTGACACTGACGGCGGCGGTGCACAAATGCTGCGCAGCTAGCGCCATTCGACGGCCAACACCGCGGTTCCTGGTGTGTCCGCTGTGGCGTGCGTGTGATCATTGCTTGTACAGCCCTCTCGCAGTGTCCAGAGCAAGTATGGTGGGTCTGACACACCGGTGTCAATGTGGTCTTTTTTCCATTTCCAGGAGTGTATTTGAACTTTCTGAAACTTCTTTTCAGATCGTGGCGTATAGATTTACCAAGCATTTGAGGTAGTGGTAGTCACCATTGTTGGGGTAATGGCATCACCATGCAAAGTGACCCTCATTTTCTCACGCAGTATTCACCATTCAGGTGTCACATAGGATTAACTACTTAAAATTTGGCTATACATTGTTGGCAGCTTGTTGACGTTTCATTGTAATATGGGGCGATTGGTTACAATATGGGTAAAGCACAGGGGCCAACCTATGTAGCTGTCACTACCAATAGCTGACAACTCCATCAACTGACAAGCAATGTACATACTACCTCTCGGATACTGGTTTTGCAGAACAGTTTAAAATTCTAGAAGCTCAAGCCCCCTTCCCGTTATGGCACATAAACCATTTGTATTTGTCTTTCGAATACTATTTGAGTTCTGAATGGTTATTTGTTTGTGTCAACTTCCACTGCCTTGAGTGCTCAGCGTTGTCAGCAGAAAATGACAAACGTTTTGTAATAAAAGACTAAAATAACACATTAGCATGGAATCTCTACATTGTCTGAGTGACTCTGAAAGTGATTAGTTGAGAATCCTCATTTCACACCTACATGAATGTGTATTAGTGCTGTTCAATATTCTATTTCCTCAAAGTGGCATCTAGAGTCCACTGTGCGGCAGCACGTGTTAGCGCTATTGGCAGAGGGTGAGAGACATTTTGTACTGAAAAATACAGTTACCTCCTTAACGTGCGGGTTACTGTAAGGTTTGACATTATCAGCAGAAGATGGCAAATGTTTTGTACTACAAGGTAAAATTAATACCGTAGCATGTGGTTGCTACAATGTTTGGGTGACTTTAAAAGCATAAAAACCTTCAAATCGTTCCTATAAATATTTGTATCACTGATACGTGGATCCCCTATTCGTACCACACTTACCCACCATATCGTAGATACCATAGAAGAGGAAGCGGGATGGAATCATGGTTGGTAGTCACAATTTATAATTAAGACAGTTTATTGACATTACGGTTTTTAAGGAATTTGACAATTACAAACTGTGGACGAGCCACTAGATAATGCTTTGCAAATACAGCTAGAAACCCAACGTACTCAGAACTAAAATAAAGAGTCCCTTAAGAGAAAGTTACAAAAAAATTAATGTGCCAGGCATTTATAGAAACCTTAAGCACAGCAATTATCAATTATTTCACATAGTCACTTCATCAACAGTTATAACATCAAGATGGCCACACTTAACATTCTTCACTAAAATACCCTTATAAACCTATTATTTCAATCCGTTAAAGAAGCACTTGTTAAAGGTCAATTACAAGCTTAACGTTGCCGGGCACTGATATCCCTCGCTTTATTTTCCTTTACTAAGGAAACAGAATTACTTACAAACTTCAGAAATTCAAACTCCCATATAGGATTTCCCTCGAAATACATATACTGAAAACAGTTACCAATAAAGGGTGACTTAATGACGCTACGACATTAGTGCTAAGCTAATTACATAACATGATAGAACCACTTACATAAAAAACTACAGCAGAGACACTGATCTTTAAAAATGAATGTCCACGTGCTCAGACGTAATAATGAAAGGCTACTAGAAAGAGTTACGCAAGGAACTCAGCAAATGCTATGCAATTTAAAGTTTAGCCAGTTGCCAGTCACTAACACTTAAGGAAACAGGTTCGTATAAGAGCAGGTTACATACAATATATATTTATATATCTACCAGCTTAACCCGCGTTGGATGAAGGAAGATAAATACTAAACTTTGGAAGGCGGTATGTGAGCAGCTCCCGGTAGTGCCCAGATTCTTAAACACTGCCAGTCCTAGACCTCGGATGACATTTCACTCTCCGCTAAGGGGATGGCACAATCAAAGGTTGTTGCGCGAATCACAATGACATTCCAATAACTCTGAAACATAGAAACACTCGGCAGAACCTTTGACTCGCCATATGGGTAAGTGTCGGAAGGAACGCATTACACTACTGACAAATCCGCAACTTTGACTTTAAGCATTTTACACACGGACTACTGTGCTAATAGAGTGCATGATGTGAAATCGCCAACATAAAATCATTCGATTACAAGAAACACAGAGCACTAGTAAAACTTCTGAGAACACTTTAGAATAACGGCCACCATTTAACTAGGCCAACTGAACTCTTCCTCATCATATTATAGTTCGACTATGAAGGTCTCACCATAATACGCTACTGGCCATTAAAATTGATACACCAAGAAGAAATGCAGATGATAAACGGGTATTCATTGGACAAATATATTATACTAGAACAGACATGTGATTACATTTTCACGCAATTGGGGTGCATAGATCACGAGAAATCAGTACCCAGAACAACCACCTCTGGCCGAAATAACGGCCTTGATACGCCTGGGCATTGAGTCAAACAGAGCTCGGATGGCGTGTACAGGTACAGCTGCCCATGCAGCTTCAACACGATACCACAGTTCATCAAGAATAGTGACTGGCGTATTGTGACGAGCTAGTTGCTCGGCCACCATTGACCAGACGTTTTCAGTTAGTGAGAGATCTGGAGAATGTGCTAGCCAGGGCAGCAGTCGAACATTTTCTGTATCCAGAAAGGTCCGTACAGGACCTGAAACATGCCGTCGTGCATTATCCTGCTGAAATGTAGGGTTTCGCAGGGACTGAATGAAGGGTAGAGCCAGGGATCGTAACACATCTGAAATGTAACGTCCACTGTTCAAAGTGCCATCAATGCAAACAAGAGGTGACCGAGACGGGTAACCAGTGGTACCCCATACCATCGCGCCGGGTGATACGCCAATATGGCGACGACGTATACATGATTCCAATATGTGTACACCGCGATGTCGCCAATCACGGAGGCGACCATCTTGATGCTGTAAACAGAACCTGGATTCATCCGAAAAAATGACGTTTTGCCATTCGTGCACCCAGGTTCGTCGTTGAGTACACCATCTCAGGCGCTCCTGTCTGTGATGCAGCGTCAAGCTGATCGTCCATGCTGCTGCAAACGTCGTCGAACTGTTCGTGCAGATGGTTGTTGTCTTGCAAACGTCCCCATCTGTTGACTCAGGGATCGAGACGCGGGTTCACGATCCGTTACAGCCATGCGGATAAGATGCCTGTCATCTCGACTGCTAGTGATACGAGGCCGTTGGGATCCAGCACGGCGTTCCGTGTTACCCTCCTGAAGCCACCGATTCCATATTCTGCTAACAGTCATTGAATCTCGACCAACGCAATCGCGATAGGCTACAATCCGACCTTTATCAAAGTCCGAAACGTGATGGTACGCATTTCTCCTCCTTACACGAGGCATCACAACAACGTTTCACCAGGCAACGCCGGTCAACTGCTGTTTGTGTATGAGAAACCGGTTGGAGACTTTCCTCATGTCAGCACGTTGTAGGTGTCGCCACCGGCCCAAAACTTGTGTGAATGGTCTGAAAAGCTAATCATTTGCATATCGCAGCATCTTCTACCTGTCGGTTAAATTTCGCGTCTGTAGGACGTCATCTTCGTGATGTACCAATTTAATGGTCCTTTGTGTAATAAAATGCCTCTGAGTGCGTCGTGAACAAAACAGAATTACGACCATTTACTTCACATTACATACACAATACGAAGGAGCGGGTTCCACAGCTTCACCGCTTCACTTCAAATTTTGTTCCCAGCGGAGTCACAGAACTTGTATCTCCAAGCTGCCCATGTTGCCAAAACGCCCGACCAGTTTCACACCACAACATATAACAGTATCACGCTCGTTCGCAAGCCGTTGACACTCGCCTCCCAGCGAATTTGACGAGATCTCGAGGGTTACCCGTCGAAGGCTAACAGCCAAAATTGCTCCGCCTGCCGACCCACAATATAAGACACCCAAAAAGCAAAGATAGCTTAGCTCAGCCACAGTCAATCTCAACGATACATGAACAAAAGAACACTGGCGCCATATCGCCACGGCTCAATTACTACTGGTCGAAGGCATGTAGTTTCCAATGAGTGACAGCAGAAGATGACTTCATGTTGAACTGCAATGTGAAGTAATGCACTGACGTTGGATCACTATAATGTTTGGCTAACTCTGATATCGGTTGTACAGACGACATTTTGACGAACTTAGGTTAGGGAATAACAATGTTTGATTTGCTAATTCTTCACAAATTATAAAATGTTCTAGGCTATTATGCCATGGTCATATTACACATTCGAAGGTAACATTTCTTCCCAGTCTGCATGGGACGTTTACAAAGAGAATCATAGGTGCTTGAGCGTCCGATTTACACCGTGGCTCAGTACTGTAGCGCAGTTTATTAGCGAGCCAGGGTATGAATCAGACACTAACAGAACCTACGATCCCACTTAAAATTTCCTCCGGAGATGGGGACGAAACGTTGGGGTTTAATGAGAAATCCATTCGACGCCAGCATAATAGAATGGAACATTTTATTAACTACGACGTTTCCATCCATGAAAATTTACATTTTACAGTTTGGTAAATCTAGTCAACAAGTGAACTTGAAGATGTGAGCTACATCAGCCGTAGTGTTCTTCTGTCTCTTGAAGTAGTGTAGGGTCAATATTGACGTAGTTTGATGAATTTAATGAGTTTTATCAGCACGTACCACGGTCAATGAACCATGGACCTTGCCATTGGTGGGGTGACTTGCGTGCTTCAGTGATACAGATAATTGTGCCGCAGGTGCAATCACAACAGAGGAGTATCTGCTGAGAGGCCAGGCAAACGTGTGGTTCCTGAAGAGGGGCAACAGCCTTTTCAGTACTGGCAGGATCAAAAGTCTGGATGAGTAACTGATTTGGCCAGGTAACATCAACCAAAACGGTCTTGCTGTGCTGGTACTGTAAACGGCTGGAAGTTTGTGGAAACCACAGCCACAATTTTCCTCAAGCGTATGCAGCTCTACTATGTGGTTAAATGATGATGACATCTTCTTACGTAAAATATTTCGGAGGTAAAAATATTCCTTCATTTGGATCTCTGGCCGGGGAACTACTCAGAAGGATGTCGTCATCGGGAGAATTGAAACTGGTGGTCAATGGATCGGTGTGTGGAATGTAAAATGCATTAATAGGACAGGTATGTTAGAAAATTTAAAAAGCGAAATGGATGGGTTACAGTTACATATTATGGGACTTAGTGAAGTTCGTGACAGGTGGAACATGACTTCTGATCAGGTGGTTGCAGGGTTTCAAATACAAAAGCAAATAGTGGTAATGCAGGATTAGGTTTAATAATAAATTAGAAAATACGAATTCAGTTAACCTGCTGTGAACAGCAAAGTGAACGCTTTATTGCAGCCATGATAGACGTGAGGCCAACACCCAAAGCAGTATATATAAGTTTATGTGCCAACTAGCTCTGCAGATGACGAAGAGATCGAAGAAATGTGTGATAAGATAAAAGAAATTACTCAGGTGGTTAAGGGAGATGAAAATTTAATTGTGAACGGGAATTGAATTTGGTATTAGGGAGAGGACGAGGAAATAAAAATTGTAGGTGATTATGTACTAGGGGAAAGGTATTATAGAGAATTTGTCTGCTAGAATTTCGCACAGAGCATAATTAAATCATAGCTCACGTTTGGTTTAAGAAACATGAAAGAAGGTTGTATACGTGGAAGGAGACATCGGAAGGTTTCAGATTGACTATCATCGTAAGACAAAGATTTCGTTACCAGATTTTAAATTGTAAGACAGAGGCAGATGCTGACTCTGACCACAGTATATTGGTTATGAACTGTAGATTAAAACAAGAGAAACAGCAAAAAGACAGTAAATTAAGAAGCTGGGATCTGGATAAGTTGAAAGTACCGGAATCTGTTGAGAATTTCAGAGAGAGCGTTAGGCAACGAATGACTAAAACATGGGAAAGGAATGCAGTAGAAGAAGGATGGGTAACTTTGAGAGATGAAATAATGAAGGCAGCAGATTATCAAATAAGTAAATAGAGAAGAGATAATAGAAATCCTTGGATAACATAAGATGTATTGAATTTAACTGATGAAAGGACAAAACATAAACATGCACTAAATGTTGCAGGCGATTGGGAATTTAAACGTCTGAAAATGAGATTGACAGAAAATGCAAACTGGCTAAGCAGGAATGCTTAGAGGATTTAGATGCAGATTTCACTAGAGGAAAGGCAGATACCTCCTACAGGAAAATTAAAGAGGCCTTTGGAGAAAAGAGAAGCAGAAATAGTGTCTTGAGATCAGGTGAAAAACTAATCCAAAGCAAAGAAGTGAAAGCTGAAAGGTGGAAGGACTATAAAGACAGTCTGTACCAACGGTTATTAACTTGAAGATAATATTATAGTGGTGGAAGAGGATGTAGATGAAGTTGAGATGGGAGGTATGATACTGCGAGAAGAATATGACAGAGCGCGGAAAGACCTAAGTTGAAACAAGGCTCCGGGAGCACACCACATTCCTCAAGAACTACTGACAGACCTGGGAGAGACATCCACGACAGAACTCTTCCATATCGTGTTTTAAATGTATGAGACAGGTGAGATAACATCAGACTTCAGGGAAAATGTAATAATTCCAATTCTAAGGAAAGCAGGTGCTGACAAGTGTGAACACTACCAAACTCTCAGTGTAATAAGTCCTGGTTGCAAAATACGAGCACATATTCCTTGTAGAAAAATGAATGGCCGAAGTCGATCACAGGGAAGATTAGTTCGGCTTCCGGAGAAATGAAGCAACACACGAGGTAATAGTGACACTACGATGTATATAGGTTAAGGAAAGACAAAGCTACGTTTATATCATTTATAAACTCAGAGAAAACTTTTGACAATGTTGACTGGAAGACTCTCTCTGTAATTTTGAAGGTAGCAGGTGTAAAGTACAGGGAGTGAAAGGCAATTTACAACTTGTACAGTAACAAGACGGCTGGTGTAAAGTTATAAGAGTCGAGGGCCATGACAGGGAAGCAGTGTACTGGGATTAAATCAGTTGGTGCTGAGGGAATTAGGTTAGTGTGTGCGCGCTACTACTTAAAGAAGTAGATGACTTTAGTTATTTGGGCAGCAGAGTAATTGATGATAACCGAAGTAGAGAGAATATAAAATGCAGGCTGGCAATGGGAAGAACAGCATTTCTAAAGAAGAGAAATTTCTTAACATCATATACAGAGTTATGTGTTCAGAAGACATATGTAGTATTCGTATGTATTTGTATGGAGCGTAGCCAGTATATAAGTGGAGCATGGGTGATAAATAGTTTAAACAGGAAGAGAATAGAAGCTTTTGAAATGTGGCGTTACAGTAGAATGTTGAAGAATAGGTAGGTAGATCACGTAACTAATATGAGATACTGGACAGAATTGGTGAGAAAATAAATTTGTGGCCTAACCTAACTAGAAGAAGGGATTGATTGGTAGGAAACTTTCTAAGACATCAAGGAATAAACAATTTAGCACTGGAGCAAAGTGTGTGCGGTTGCTGGACGGGGGGGAGGGGGGCGGGTAAAAATTGTGGAGGGAGACTAAGAGATGAATACAGCAAGTAGGTTGTGAAAGGCGTAGGCCTAGATTGCAGTAGTTATTCGGAAATGAAGAGGCTTGCACAAGATGGAGTAGCATGAAGAGTTGCATCAAACCTGTCTTCAAACTGAAGACCACAACAGCAACATCCATATGTGTTACAGATGTCGAACTGCACACGTCTATCACCATACAGTTTATTTCAATAGTACCAATAAGTGAGCAACGTGTATTTTAATAAGTAAAACAGTCAATTTTGATGAGGAAGTGTTTCATTTGAAGAACTTTGGTCGCCAACAAGAGCTGCTCAGCGTATTTGTTTTTATCAATAGTGCCAAAATGCAATCGATGTGCATTTTTTAATCGTGTAGAACAATTAAGTTACGCTAGTAAGAGCAAGAGTGCTTTGTGCTTGAAATCTTCCATATATTGTGAATAATACTATTTTTTTTAGGTGCAATGTTTGAATTTTCGTTTTCGATCAGAGATTTGTAATTATACTTGCGTATTATAATAAGCAACCAGTGTATGTGGTGTGGTGGTGGTGGTGGTGGTGGTGGTGTGTGTGTGTGTGTGTGTGTGTGTGTGTGTGTGTGTGTGTGTGTATGTTTGTGTATGTGAGTCTGTAAAATCAAAACCATTACTTATGTCTGACTGATTTGTGTGTTTCTGTGACGGGTGCGGGCGCTTGTGTATGTGTGAGTGCATGCGTGTAAAATAATATTATGACATTTGACATGAACAATGTTCTCGTATTTCTGCATACAGTTAGGACACTAAGATTCTGACCCTCGACTATCGTCACAGAACAATTCGGATGTGGAGGACACTTTGTGCCTTACAGCATGTGTGGTACAAAGATCGAACTTCCCTTATTAAATAGTGCTGCTTAGCTTTTAACTTCAAGGCATAAAAATTATTTGTGTCTGTGCGTGTGTGTGTTCTGCTGTCATATTTCATATGTAAGAGCGTTGCAAGCAAGCTACACCATTTACGTTATTTTTTGGATGAATAATTTCAAACATGGTGGAAAAAATTCAGACCGTTCATATTCTTTTCAGCACAGTCGAAGTGGCTGCACTGCAATTGTATTGTGACTGGCTGTATCATTTTAATGGGTACTAAAGTACTACGCAATGAATGACTGTTTGGTTTTAATGGTATATGCGGCTATTGGCTGGAGAGAAGAGGGGAGGCGAGGGCGTGGTTTTCACGTGATGATGATGACGTCATTTCAAGGGCCATGACGTTGTTCATAAGTGTGATGATGTTACAAATACGGAGGGTGGGACTTTTGATGCCTTGGGTGGGGGGTGGGGGCACATGAAGGTTACGCGTATATTATTCATGACTTTTAACAGACAGATGAAGGTCCCATAAATATGCGACTGCCAATGGATCATTTTACGTAATGATCTTCTTCGCTCCAAGAGCTCCCATTTCTTTAAGACTCTCGCAGTGATCGAATAGACCTAATGTAGTTTTCACACACTCGAGCTCTATTCACGAATGGGTCGTACAAGCCTTCTGAATGCCGTCTGCTTTGCCGATGAACTGCACGTTCCCAGAATTCTACGAATAAAAAGTAATTGGGTTCGCCGTATGTCCAGGTTTCATTCACTATCGTTCCACGGCGTTACTACTAGTTATGTAATCGACGTGACTGGATCACGTATAACACAAGCTTGCCATCGTATCAACTGTAATATCCTTCGGAATCACACTGACGAATGGTTAGTTTCTAGTGTATGGATAACGCGTGGGCGGTCGGAATGGACATGGCAACAACTTGGGTAGCCTGCAGGTTGTTCAGAGCGATAATACCTTAAATTGTGCTTAATATGGATTTAGTCTCACGTAGGGAGTAGATGTCAGATGCCTGAATGCAATGTACCGTATACCGCCAAGGCTTCCTTCGGAAAGCACTATTTTGTGTTCCATTAATACCGTATCCGAACATCCATTCGCATTAATGTACATTTATCAACATTTTGAGAAGGCACCCATTCATCACACGAGACCGAGCGAGGTGGCGCAGTGGCTAGCACACTGGACTCGCATTCGGGAGGACGACGGGTTCAATCCCGCGTCCGGCCATCCTGATTTAGGTTTTCCGTGATTTCCATAAATCGCTCCAGGCGAATGCCGGGATGGTTTCTTTGAGAGGGCACGGCCGGCTTCCTTCCCCGTCCTTCATTAATCCGATGAGACCGATGACCTCGCTGTCTGGTCTCCTCACCCAACCAATCCAATCCATCGCACGAGATATAATTTCTTCCTCTGTCATTCTGAATCTGCCTATAGTCACTCAACGGCATCACTTGCCTCTTACACAACAGATGTATCAACAAAATGTTTCACATTGCTGCTCAGAGTATCCGGCAACTCGATATACACTCATGCTCATAAATTAAGGATAATGATGATACATGGTGAAACAACGCCCTGGAGGGCGGTTTGCGGGTTTAAATCACCTCGGGGTATGACCAGGCGAAGCATCTGACCTCGGTCGTCGCACGATGGCGCTGGCAGCAGTTCACATACGCAGAGGTGTGTTGCTGCAAGTCAGAGTACGGTGCAGCGAGTAATTGTGCAGACGTTTTGAGAGGTGTGTGTTCAAAATGGCTCAAAGAAGACATTTTGATGACGTTGTGAGGGGTAGAATACTAGGGCGACTGGAGGCTGGTCAAACACAGTAGGTTGTAGCACGGGCCCTCCGTGTGCCAAAAAGTGTAATATCAAAATTATGGCAATGATTCCAGCAGAAAGGAAAGTGTCCAGGCGCTACAGTACGGGACGTCCACAGTGAACAACACCACAAGAAGACCCATATCTCACCATCAATGCCTGCAGACGGCCACGGAGTACTGCAGGTAGCCTTGCTCGGGTCCATACTACAGCCACTGGAACAGTTGTCTCCAGACACACAGCCTACAGACGACTGAACGGATATGGTATATTCGCCCGGAGACCTGCAAGGTGCATTCCACCGGCACCTGGTGACAGGAGAGCCCGTAAAGCGTGGTGTCAAGAACACAGTACATAGTCATTGGAACGGTGGTGCTAGGTTATGTTCACGGACGAGTCCAGGTATAGCGTGAACAGTGATTCTCGCCGGGATTTCATCTGGCGTGAACCAGGAACCAGATACCAACCCTTAATGTCCTTGAAAGGGACGTGTATGGAGGTCGTGGTTTGATGGTGTGGGGTGGGATTATGACTGGTGCACGTAAACCCCTGCATGTCTTTGACGGAGGAACTGTAACAGGTCAGGTGTATCGGGACATCATTTTGCACCAGTATGTCCGTCTTTTCAGGGGTGCAGTGGGTCCCACCTTCCTCCTGATGGATGATAACGCACGGCCCCACCGAGCTGCCATCGTGGAGGAGTACCTTGAAACAGAAGATATCAGGCGAATGGAGTGGTCTGCCTGTTCTCCAGACCTAAACATCATCGAATACGTCTGGGATGCTTCTCGGTCGACGTATCGCTGTACGTCTTCAAACCCCTAGGACATTTCAGTAGCTCCGACAGGCACTGGTGCAAGAGTGGGAGGCTATACCCCAGCAACTGCTCGACCATCTGATCCAGAGTATGTCAACCCGATGTGCAGCCTTTGTACATGACCACGGTGATCATATTCGATATTGATGTCGGGGTACACGCGCAGGAAACAGTGGCGTTTTGTAGCACATGTGCTTCCGGACTGTTTTCTCAACTTATCACTAATACCGTGGACTTACGGATCTATGTCGTGTGTGTTCCCTATGTGCCTATGCTGTTAGCGCCAGTTTTGTGCAGTGCCACGTTGTGTGGCACCACATTCTGCAATTATCCTTAATTTATGAACATGAGCGTATATCTCTTTTGTGGGTCGCATTTTATCTGCTGTTTCAGCAGACACTTGCAGTTTCGTTTCTGCAACGCGCAGCTGGTGTCATCCCAAACAAATTCTGCACATGGTGTCTTTCATACCATGTCCAGGGTCGACGAACGCGTCGATTTGTTTCCGTTTTGAAGTGAAATGGTTCTGAAATGGGAATTTTCAGTGCCCATTCGATAGAGCGCGACCAGTTTAGTCTAGTGTGATATTCTGTTTACCGACTGTGAAACACGAAGAATGGTCATTACTCCAGCAGCGACCGAGCAGCGCGCTTGTCCGTGGTGGTAGCAGTCAGAGCGGGCCAGGGCGGAGCTGTCGCTGGCAGACTACTCGTCGTCCTTCGTGTTTTGCTGTCCCTGTTAATACATTTCGGTAAACGAGTGTCGCACTGGACTAATCTGTGATCGCTCTGTCGAATGGGCACGTAAAATTCCACTTTAAAAATCGTTTTGTTCGTAACAGGAGGCAAACCTACGCTGTCCATCGTGATCGTCGCGTGAAGGCCGTGATAAGCAGTATTTCTTTGGCTGACTTCAGCTACACTTTGCAAGAATAGAATTGCAGATATCTGCCAAAACAGCAGAGAAAATGCACGTGACGTCTCTTAGGAGAGACACCCAGTGTATGTAGAACTGTTCTACTATAATCCGTTCATCACAAGAATAAACCTGATGTAAACAGACGCAAACGCAACCATTGGCCACAAGCCGTAGCACACGTACACTGGTGTTGTTACGCTCTTGGAAGTAGATCCTACCTATGTATTAGATGCGTTATTACTAAGTTACGTTAAATTAAACTTTAAGATATTCAAATGTATTAACAGCCATCAACGTTTTACTTAATCACGCTTTAGCTACGTAGTTTTTATTTCAAAAATCGTGTACAGTCACAGCTTCTGCAGCATTGTGCTCTGACTGTCGCGCTTTTAATGCGCAGTATGAAATGGCTCAGGCTACTTTCTGTTACGTAGTGAAACACGCACGAGGAACACGGTTAAAAAGTGACGAAAAATAGGCTGTTCTTGATGATTTTCATAAATTTACAGAGATAATCGGCTTTGAACGTTTCCCAGCGTTGTATATAGTGCTTGTATGTTTGCTATTCAACCTTGCATTAAACATGCATCGTAGTTAGTAGCGTAATGGAGTTATTCGCGCGTACGTTCGAATCTCCTCAGTATCATTTTTTTTATCGTTCAGTCTGAAATACCTACATCTCGTTATTACAAAACTCATCATCATTTTTTATGACTAATGCAGGTCTTCTTGTTTCTAATCACATACTGGACACAAAATTCCTGTTTCCATTCCACATATAAATTCTTCATTATAGATGTTTTATGAAAGACTGTTGATAAAAGTTGTTTAAATTATGACAAAGTAACAATTTAATATTTTTAAAGCAAAACTGAAAAACCAAATCCTCTTTATTTCGACTATTGTCCATCATTTTGTACCACAGAGTGTAGATAAGTATCGTAGAAACATGAAAAGCAATCATTTTCACAGCACTGAGCACATCATACAAATGGTGCATTTTTATATTTGCTACTGTATTATTACAATATGAACCCAACAGAAATGATCTGGAGCCATGCTGTGTGATTTGGCCCGAGAAGTAAAAAGACTGTTAAGGTGCCAGACGTAAAATGCTGCGCTTGGTTGGCTTCGTGGATTCTGTTGTTGATAGGCCCGTCATCAACATAGTAGGCTACCCTTCCAGAACTGAAATGTATTTCTCGAATTCGGATAAGGAAGAAGCTGAGACATTACCAGACGACTGACTGTAAGTAATACCTTCAGTGGCTTCAGTATTTAACTATACTCTGTCTGTCAGACACAGCAAAGGAGTTGGAAGAGCAGTTGAACGGAACGGACAGTGTCTTGAAAGAAGGATATAAGATGAACATCAACAAAAGCAAAACGAGGATAATGGAATGTAGTTGAATTAAATCGGGTGATGCTGAGGGAATTAGATTAGGAAATGATACACTTATTGTAAAGGAGTGTTGCTATTTGGGGAGCAAAATAACTGATGATGGTCGAAGTAGAGAGGATATAAAATGTAGACTGGCAATGGCAAGGAAAGCGTTTCTGAAGAAGAGGAATTTGTTAATATCGAGTATAGATGTAAGTGTCAGGAAGTCGTTTCTGAAAGTATTTGTATGGAGTGTAGCCATGTATGGAAGTGAAACATGGACGATAAATAGTTTGGACAAGAAGAGAATAGAAGCTTTCGAAATGTGGTGCTACAGAAGAATGCTGAAGATTAGATGGGTAGATCACGTAACTAATGAGGAGGTACTGAATAGGATTGGGGAGAAGAAGAGTTTGTGGCACAACCTGAGTAGAAGAAGGGATCGGTTGGTAGGACATGTTCTGAGGCATCAAGGGATCGCCAGTTTAGTACTGGAGGGCAGCGTGGAGGGTGAAAATCGTAGAGGGAGACCAAGAGATGAATACACTAAGCAGATTCAGAAGGATGTAGGTTGCAGTAGGTACTGGGAGATGAAGAAGCTTGCACAGGATAGAGTAGCATGGAGAGCTGCATCAAACCAGTCTCGGGACTGAAGACCAGAACAACAACAGCAACAACTGTGAAATCCTTCAGTACCCTCTTACGTTACACACAGCTTATGAAGAAATATTATCCTGTGGTTAAGTCAGGAATTTTATCGTTCTTGTTTCTAATTACAGTAGTACCTTAGCTAAAACGGATAACGTGTTGCGGTTTTCGTCTAGTCGTCTAAGGAGCGTATTGTGGAAGATTTGCAGTGTATTATTTCATTCTGCTTAAAAATAAAATGACATTCGAAGCTGTATTGCACCTCTACTCGTCTCTTTTCACGTGTGAACTGCAGCTGGTCCCGTCACTGTAGGCTAGCTGTACCAGCTGACCTGCCATTAATGTCCAAGTTACAAGCGCCCGGTAAAGTTGTTGTCCCGTATAAACGCTAAGTCGATGTGCGAGTAACGCACAGCACAAAACGTACCCTCATTATCGTACTTGACAGTACTGGAGACAGCTTGGCTGCAGTCCCATGTGAAACGGAAATCCAATGAGGTTCCAGCAGACGCGGAAGAATACATAATGCAATGATCAGATTTATTCTTATGATGAAAGTGTTATACGTCTTCCTGAGGCGCTCCTGGTGCTACTCTTGTCTCTAGTGAACATAAGCAGACCGGGACATCGCACTGGCCTCTGTTACTAAAAAGACAATCGAGGCAATCGCGCATTTGATAACATATTTCTAATGTTCGGACGTATGCGAGTTTACCGTTTAGTACCCTGTTGGACAGTTTCCGGGAATCTAAACGTTCGGAATCTGTCTGTTGGTCTGCATGCATGACTCGCAGAATATAATGATGTTGCAGGGCAATCTATGTTTCGCAAGAGGACTGCTTTCTAAATGTATCCTGATTTATGCACAGAAGAATTCCCTTCTTTAGAAAACACGTTATATTCGAGCTGGGAGTATGTTCAAGTGTTCTATAGCAGATCAACGCCAACGGTATTGGTCTGTTATTCCGAGCATCTGTTTTTTCCTGATTTTGCTTCTGAGTAGCCCGCTATTTCCATCCAGTTGCTTGGCTTTGTTTACTGTTCGAGGTGTTTACAACATAATATGTGAGCGTATGTCGCTACACAACCCTTTAGATGTTTGGCGCTTTGTATG
Organism: Schistocerca americana; assembly: GCF_021461395.2. Classification (NCBI taxonomy): domain Eukaryota; kingdom Metazoa; phylum Arthropoda; class Insecta; order Orthoptera; family Acrididae; genus Schistocerca; species Schistocerca americana. The sequence goes on along the minus strand of NC_060125.1, from coordinate 53,087,950 downwards.
GAAGTCATCAATGATTAAAAATTACCATGTTCAGACGTTATTCAGAGGTGTGTCCCCTTCCTTTGAGCTATGCAGGTAGCATACTTCCACCCGGTATCTAACCATACTCTATACTGTAGTTATTTAACAATCGCCTAACTGCTTCCAGTGAAAAAACGCCTACCAGGCGCACGTGTCAAAATGGCGTAAGAGGCGTGACAACATGTAACAATGAAGAGAGCTGATGAAGGCGTAAATGCTGTAAACCGCGTCTCTGAATGTTCGAAAACAACACTTAGAATCAGGTAGAATAATGTCTTTAGAAGCCTTCTCTACTCTTAACGCCATTATTTTTAATTTTACCCGAAGTTAATTTGATTTTTCTAAATCCTGATCAGTCGTGCCGACGTATGGTTGTATACATTTTCTGTACCTCCAGTTCTCATCAGTTCTTTTGCACCTCCCAATAATTTGATTCCTAATTGACTTACGCTGCTATATTCCTTTCTTTTTCTGAACATTTTTTGTATTTCTTGTGTTATCTGTGGTTTCTTCGCAGCTAAATTCCTTGTACTTACGTTCGTCAGTCCTACTTCAGTGCCTACCCATTTCAAACATTCCCATTCCCCTCGTTCTAATCATCCTACAGTGGTAGTCATCATTTCAGTATCTACTGCTTTAGAGAAGTTCAGACGCAAATCATCATTCTCAATATTTTAACATCGACCTCCTTTCTGATGACTGTGATAAATTACTGCCTACAGTTCATCTCTACTAAATTGTGGTTGTGAGTGAATATCTGCTTCTGGGAACGCTTTACAGTTTAGTATCTGACTTGGAAACCTGTGTCTCATCACGGCGTAACCCAGCAGATACTTCCAGTGTCACCAGGCTTTTATCAGGTGTACTTCCTCCTCTTATGACCCTTTCACAGAGTATTTGCTATTACTAGCTGAAATTTATTGATGAACTCGGGGAGTCTTTCTCCTCTTTCATTTCTAACACCGAGCACATATTATCCCGTAACTCTGTCTCCTATTCCTTTCACTAATCACACTGATAATTATACCTTACATACAGAGTTACCCCTTCAATGCCTTCATTCACTCTGTTTTTTGATCTTATATTTGCAACTTTGTCTTACATACCTGAAAAGTTGTTGGCGTTGACTTTGATGTGAATAATGTTATTGCTGAACTGTCCAGAGTGACTCACTCTTTGTTCCACCTTCCTATTCATTACGAATCCTATTCTCTCTATGAAATTTTCTCTTGCTGATCATATATCTTTTATTCGGCAAGAATCAGTGCCAATTCTTCGACTTGTGTATTTTTCTGTCATCGAATTAAATTGGACTTGCGTTAAACGTGGTGTTTAACCAGTTAAAGATACATAACGTTACTGAATACACTGGTCGTAATATACACGTTTTGTATGATTACTCTATTTCAGTTATTTTATTTATGATGTGGTTCCTATATGTTCCATTTCTTTTTAGAATTGCCAAATGCGATTAATAAATTACTGTCAAGATCCTTCGTAAACAGCAATAAGATGCGTACTAGAGTAGATATTAAGAAAGGCGCTATATAACTTTTATGCATTGCTGTGTGTCGATAACTACATGCCTGTAGAAAGTAATCTTAGCAAACTTCTCGAATTTTGCCCTCAAATCAACTGCAGCAACAAGGACAGCACTGTTACATCCAAACTACCCTCACTCCCTTCTGTGTCCACTGCCGGTAATTGTGTTAGTACAAGAATTACAAGAAAGAAATGAGATGTCTAGAGCGACTGTTACGTTTTTGTATGGAAAGCACATCCATCACAGGATGAGCAGCAGTATCTTATTGCCTCAGTTATCCCAATTCAGTGTACGAAGATCACTGTTTAATACAAGGCTCGCTTCATATTTCTTTCGACACCCAGTTTCCTTGTGACCATCTAACTGCATGCACTCGACCGAGTTAAGTCCCACTACAGATTCAAAACGTAGAGTGAAGGTTTTTCTCCTCTGACTGCTGTTAACGATACACGTTATCTAACACGGAGATTCAGCCACACGATTTACGGCGTCTGGTTTCGTTCCCACTAAATTCGTCGTCACTGTCTCGACGATGAATATTCACGACGCCCATTCGTTGTAGTAGTGTCTCCTTGGTAAGCGACCAATTTGCATGTTAACACCGTCTCGGTAACCCTGCTCTCACAGCAGATCTGCGATCTAGTATTCACAATTGTAGTAACTATAGTTCAATTCTTTTATCTTGGCGGCTCGCGCATGCCCGCCCAGACGCGGGAGATTCCTGCGTTGGCAGTTGTACGCGCCAAGAGAAGCAGTGCCATAGTATAGTATAGTTCGAAAACTTACGTTTAGGGAGGAGCGCGCAGTTTATGAAGTGAAGCCACCACGGCCGCATTAACCCTTTTGCTGCTACAGAGACGTGCTCCCCGCATTCCGCCCTGTGCACGATTTTGTCACTGCACTGCTCGCCTGTGCAGACACATGGTGTTTCGACTGCTTTGACACACTTTATCATTCGATTTCACAAAAACTATTTCCCCCCCCCCCCCTCCCCAAATGACTTAATTTTGTTTCGATGTTCAACGCAGCTATTATGCAGCATTAAATATAGTAAACCATTGTACGAAATTTTGAAGAGTTTGCAGAGGTAAAAGTCCATAGAGTATACTTTCCGTATGGTCGATTTTAGTTGCCACAATGTTGAGAATGAAATGTGGACAAGATACCTAAATTTCATATAAAATTTACTGTATAACAATATCTTATTTCATTTAAGTACCACATAGGTATCGTATGTAATATTGAGAAATATTCCGTCTTTCGCGACTGTAACAAAAGTTTTATTTACACCGGCACGTTTGGCTTTATTTTAAAGCACTTCAATCAATCAAAAGGAAGTAGACAAAACACATTAAACAAAACTGTGGACTTGCAAAAACATTAGGACTTGAATATACCGTCTATCAGTGAAGTGCTCTGATCTACGTCAAATATAATTTTTGTGTGTGGCACACACAAACAGCATTTGTTTGCTAAAACACTGATCAGCCGCCACAAACGTTGAATATTGTGTTACCGCAGCACAAAACTACGAAAGGTGACTTGGCAATGGAGGAGACAAAATACTGTCCACTGAAGAATCTTCAAAAGAGAGAAACGCGTCTGGTCTAAATAAGTCGCTTATTACAGTTGCAGAAGAGGAATATATTTCAATACTATTGGTAAAACTGCAAATGTCGAACAAAAACAAGAAAGAGAACGTGAGTACCATTATGTATGTGCCATACCTTTCATTGATTGAAGTGCTTTAAAATAAAGGCAAAGGCGCCCGGTGCAAATAAAACTTTTATTATAGTCGCGAAAGACGGAATATTTCTCAATATTACATATGACACCTATGTGGTACAATGAAATAAGATATTGTTATACAGTAAATTTTATATGAAATTTAGGTATCTTGTCCACATTTCATTCTCAACATTGTGGCAACTAAAATCGACCATACGGAAAGTTTACGCTATGGACTTTTACCTCTGCAAACTGTTCAAAATTTCGAGCAGTGGTTTACTACATTTAATGCTGCACAATAACTGCGTTGAACATCGAAACAAAATTAAGTCATTTATGGGGGGAAGGTATCAGTCAAGAAGACGTGTAAAAATCAAATTTTATGGCCAAATAGTTTTTGTGAAATCGAATGATAAGAGTGTCAAAGCAGTGGGAACACCATGCGTCTGCACAGGCGAGCAGTGCAGTGATGACAAAATCGCGCTGTGCGGGGAGCACGTGTCTGCAGCAGCGAAAGGGTTAATGAAGAGACAAAGCACTAGAAATTTCAAAAAATTGCATTCAAACGAATAAAATTCGTTAAGTAAGACACTGCGATATTGTTTTTAAATAAAGATAATATGAAGCACTGCACAAGGTTTGAACTCTTCACCTTTCGATTACTATCCCAACGCCTTAACCGTTACGCTAACACAGTTCGTCATGCAATGTATCTCCATGAGGAGTCTAACAGGTCACGCAAAATACTGACAAACACTGTTGGTATGACTATGAATTACTCACACTTCGTCGAAGTACAGTAGGAAATAAACAATTACCGCTGTTCTTTATTGCGAAAACGCGGTTCGTGAGATTGATACAACCACCTTTCCTTGCTATCGCCTGAATTAGGAGTCTTATTGCTTGTTTGGTTTAATTAATTAATGGAATATGAAGCAATTTGTATAAAGAATGCTTTTTCCAATCTTTCTATAAAAGAAAGTCTGCTATCAAGACATTGCTTTTGTTCTATTACTTTATTTATGACTGAACGTTTCTAAAACTGAAGACACTCGTCCGGTCTCTGCACTGCAGTCGAGCTCTGGCAACGTCGTTCTCTGTGCATTGGCTGACTGTGTTTTGTGACGTCAGATGCACAGAACGAACCTAAACTCGGCCGCCAACATAAATGACGCGCACTTTAGTTGTTTTCAATGTTCATAATCTTGCAGAATGCACCATCTTTGCGACAAATAAGAGGGAACCAAAGAGTCTGACAACTAAAGAAAAAAGATCCTGTAGTTTCCTTATTTTGAGAATAGATTAAGATGGATAAAATCTTCCAGGTATGGTTTGAGATCATAAAATTGTTTCTGAACATCTTAACAATACTGTAATATATGTAGATATATTTCTTCACAGAGTGCATGCGTGGGAGACGCTTTCCTACTCATTCCGAATATCATACAATTAGCATATAATTTTGATAACAATCAAGTCATAAGAACAAAAGTGGGGAAACAGGAAAGGTACTAGAGCAGCAAAATATAAGGACCAGGACTTTGAGGACAGATGGTAACAATATGGAGACTCACATTCGAGAATATCAGACTGCATGAAAATAAGAAATCTTTAGAGAAACATTTCAATAAACTGGGGACTATGCTTAACATTTAATACTTTATTGAATTCTGGAAATAAATGGAGAAGAATGAAAACTTGAATCTGATCTGTTTAAAGCCAGTAATAATAGTAATAATAATAATAATAACCCCTGTGGAGGCCCAGGAAAAGAATAGTCCTCCGGTATGTCCTGCCAGTCGTAAAAGGCGACGAAAAGAACAAACCACTAATAGGGCTAACCCCCATTTTAGTGTGGTTAGTTGGTTCAGGGCAGAACTAATGAATCCTCGGACAAGTGCTGTCATGATTGGGGACGATGCTTGAACTTTATGCCCGTCCACAGTGGTAACGACACTGCTAGCCACACGGAAACTGATTTAAATCCAAATAGAGGTGTTTTGCAGGATATGCTTCCTGCAACCACTCTAGAAGGAAAACAGAGGATGAGATGGTCAGCAACAAACTTAGGAACCAACACAACTGGATACAGATCACAAGTATACACAACATTTATTACCAGATACCCAGAACTAAAATTTTTAACAGACTAGCTGATCAGATCCTTGTAATAATCAAAAATAACAGGATACCCCAGTCAGAATTAGAAAACATCAAACAACAAGTACAACAAATACTGGAACAAAATAATGTGCAATCAGAAGAAGAAGAAAATGCAGTAATGGACTCAAACATCCCAGAGTAAACAAACAAAGAACAAATCCATCAATTAAACAATCAGAGGAAAACGAAATCTTAAGACAGCCATGAGAACAAGCACAAATAGAAAATGAAGTGACACACGTTAGATATAGAAGAAAAATTTCAGTTGACATATATAGAATACAAAGACACAAATACAGACATTAAACCATTCTTGCATAGACCACCAAATAACCCACAAGTCTAAACAACAATAACAACTATCAACACAATCATACACGACAAAATAAATGAAAATACAACTATGGAAGAGTTACAACTAGTGGTTTATGTAGAAGCACTCACTACACTAAATATACACACTACGCAGAGAACAGAACCAACCAACACACAGAAGAAACCCACAAAACTAGCATAGCAACACAGGCTACAGATCAGCATAGAAAAACTGAGAAAAGACATCGAACAGCTAACACAATTTATAAGAAATGAAATATTAGATAAAAAACGAAAAACGTTTGGTAAAATCTCACAACAAGAAGCGATAGAGCAATTAGATGGAAAGAAGCAGAAATTTCAAGCATTGGCCAAACGACTTAGAAGATACGAAAAAAGTGAAAATAGAAGGAAACAAAACCAAACATTCAACACAAACCAAAATAAATTTTAGCAGACAATAGATAACACACACATTAAAATAGACAATCCACCAAACATAACAGACATGGAACACTTCTGGAGCAACATATGGTCAAACCCGGTACAACATAACAGACATGCACGGTGGATACAGGCAGAAACAGACTTATAAAAGATGATAGCACAAATGCCTGAAGTGATAATATTGCAACATGAAGTCACCTGAGCAATTAATTCTACTCACAATTGGAATGCCCCTGGAAATGCTAAAATATCAAATTTCTGGCTACAGATGTTCACCTCAACACATTCACATCTAACTAAATTATTTAACAATTACATTGCAGACCCATACACAGTCCCTGATACACTTGCACAAGGAATAACTTATTTGAAACCTAAAGATCAAGCAGACACAGGAAACCCAGCAAAATATCGCCCCATAACATGCCTACCAACAATATACAAAATATTAACTTCAGTCATTACACAGAAATTAATGACACATACAACACAGAACAAAATTATAAATGGAGAACAGAAAGGCTGCTGCAAAGGATCATGAGGATGTAAAGAGCAACTGATAATAGATACAGAGGTGACATATCAAGCTAAAACTAAACAAAGGTCGCTACGCTACACATACATTGATTACCAAAAAGCTTTTGATAGTGTACTCCACTCACGGTTACTACAGATATTGAAATATACAAAGTAGATCCTAAATTAATACAGTTCCTAAACACAGTAATGAAAAACTGGAAAACCACACTTAATATCGAAACAAATTCAAATAATATCACATCACAGCCAACACAGATTAAGCATGGAATATACCAAGGAGACTCATTAAGTCCTTTCTGGTTCTGCCATGCTCTGAACCCACTATCCAATGTGCTAAATAATACAAATTATGGGTATAATATGACTGGAACATACCCACACAAAATCACACATTTGCTATACATGGATGATCTAAAACTACTGGCAGCAACAAATCAACAACTCAACCAATTACTAAAGGTAACAGAAGTATGCAGCAATGATATAAATATGGCTTTTGGAACAGACAAATATAAGAAAAATTTCATAGCCAATGGAAAACACACTAAACAAGATGATTACATATTTGATAACCACAGCGACTGCATAGAAGCGATGGAAAAAACAGATGCCTATAAATATCCTGGATACAGACAAAAATGGGAATAGATAATACAAATATTAAAGGAGAAGAAAAGTATAGGCAAAGACTAACAAAAATACTGAAAACAGAATTGACAGCAAGAAACAAGACAAAAGCTATAAATACTTATGCTATACCAATATTGACCTACTCATTTGGAGTTGTGAAATGGAGTAACACAGACCTAGAAGCACTCAATACACTTACACGATCACAATGCCATAAATATAGAATACATCACATACATTCATCAACAGAAAGATTCACATTAACCAGAAAGGAAGGAGAAAGGGGATTTATCGACATAAAAAACCTACATTATGGACAGATAGACAATTTAAGAAAATTCTTTATAGAACAAGCAGAAACTAGCAAAATACACAAATCAATCACTCATATAAATACATCGGCTACACCATTGCAATTTCATAACCACTTCTACAACCCTTTAGATCACATAACATGAACAGATACAAAGAAAGTAAACTGGAAAAAGAAAACATTACAAGGCAATCACCCGTATCATCTAACACAACCACACATCGATCAAGAGTCATCCAACACATGGCTAAGAAAAGGCAATATATACAGTGAGACAGAAGGATTCGTGATTGCAATACAGGATCAAACAATAAACACCAGATATTACAGCAAGCATATTATTAAAGATCCCAATACCACAACAGATAAATTCAGACTTTGCAAACAACAAATGGAAACAGTAGACCACATCACAAGCGGATGTACAATACCTTCAAATACAGAATAGCCCAGAAGACATGACAATGTGGCAAAAATAATACATCAACATCTTGCCATACAACATAAACTAATAAAACAACACGTTCCCACATACAATTATGCACCACAAAATGTACTGGAGAATGATGAATACAAACTATGCTGGAACAGAGCCATTATAACAGATAAAACAACACCACATAACAAACCTGACGTCATACTCACCAATAAAACGAAGAAATTAACACAACTAATCGAAATATCCATACCCAATACAACAAATATACAGAAGAAAACAGGAGAAAAAATTGAAAAATACATCCAACTGGCTGAGGAAGTCAAGGACATGTGGCATCAGGATAAAGTTGACATTATACCAATTATACTAACAACTACAGCATCCACCACTACATCAACGCAATACAGCTACATCCAAACGTATATATACAGCTACAGAAATCTGTAATTATTGATACATGTTCAATTACCCGAAAGTTCCTAAATGCAATGTAACACAAACCGTACAGTTAAAAGGAAGTCACGCTTGATCAAGGTCCGCGTCACTTTCCATTTTTAACCAGACATAACGTCTGAGAAATGAAAGAAATAATAATAATAATAACACTTACTCTTCCCTTGGCCACACCATTTTTTAAATGTAACTATGTTCAATAAAAATCTTACGTTCTAATGCTTGCACTTACCTCATCGGTTGGATAGTTTCATATGCGTGTCACACAGCGACACCATCCTACTCTCCCGACATGACGCACACTTCTTTATACACACAATCATTATTTTCCTTTACCGAACTTCCTTTGACGGATTACCGAGTAGCTAAGTGCACCGAAACAAAGAAAAGTCGCAATATATTTGTATTCCCCTTGTTGCAAAGACACGGTATTCACAGCAATCATATTATTTTCCGAAGTGACAGACTTGTGTCAATGTGAAGTACTTATGTTTTTCTCAATTATATGGGAACTACCAGAGATGAGTATATTTCTCAAGTCCTGAAATAAACCTTACGTCTCTCTGTTTTTATTTCTGCACGAAATGTATTAAGGATTATTCCAGGTTCGTTTTGTACATGAATACTCCGCAAATCACACTTAAGTTCTTGACAAAGGGTGCATCGAACCACCTTCGCAATAATTCCCTATTATTTCAATCTCCAGCAGCGCACGGAACAAACGAACACCTACGTCTTTCCGTGCTGCCTCTGATTTCCCTTATTTTATTGTGATGATCGTTTCTCCCTATGTAGGTCGGCGTCAACAAAATATTTTCGCATTCGGAGGAGAAAGTTGGTGACTGGAATTTCGTGAGAAGACCCCGTCGTAACGAAAAATGTCTTTGTTTTAATGATGTCCACCCCAGATCCTGTATCATACCCGTGACGGTCTCTCCTGCTTCGGGATGATACAAAACGTGCTGCTCTTCTTTAATCTTTCTCGACGTACGGTACTCCGTTAATTCTATCTGGTAAGGATCGCAGACTGCACAGCAGTACTCCAAAAGAGGACGGACAAGTGTAATGTAGGCAGTCCCTTTAGTAGGTCTGCTACATTTTCTAAGTGTTCTGCCAATAAAACGCAGTCTTTGGTTAGCCTTCCCCACAACATGTTCTATGTGTTCTTACCAATTAAAGTTGTTCGCAATTGTACCTCCTACGTATTTAATTAAATTTACGGCCTTTAGATTTGACTGTTTTTCGTGTAATCGAAGATTAACAGATTCAACTAACACATGTGGTTGACCTCACGCTTTTCATTATTTAGGGTCAACTGCCAATTTTCAAACCATTCAGATATCTTTGCTACATCGTTTTACAATTTGTTTTGAGCTTCTGACGACTTTACTAAACGATAAACTACAGCATCATCTGCAAATGACCTAAGATGGCTGCTCAGATTGTTTCCTAAATCGTTTATATAGATAAGGAACAACAGAGGACCTATAACACCACCTTGTGGAACGCCAGAAATCACTTCTCTTTTACTCGATGACCTAACGTAACTTACTACGAACTGTGACCTCTCTGACAGGGAATCAAGAATCCAGTCACATAACTGAACCGATATTCCGTAAGCACGCAATTTCACTAAAAGGCGCTTGTGAGGTACAGTATCAAAAGCCGTCTGGGAATATAGAAATACGGAATCAATTTTAATCCCTTGTCAATAGAACTCAACATTTCGTGTGAGTAAAGAGCTAGTTGTGTTTCACAAGAACGATATTTTCTAAATTCGTGTTGACTGAATGTCAATAGACCGTTCTCTTCGAGGTAATTCATAATGTTCGGACACAGTATATGTTCCAAAGTCCTGTTGCATATCGACGTTAATGATATGGGCCTGTAATTTAGTGGATTACTCCTACTACCTTTCTTGAATACTGGCGGACCTTTGCAGCTTCCCAGTCTTTCGGTAGGGATCTTTCGTCTAGAGAGCCGTTAACTATGGAGATATTGCATCAACATACTTTGAAACGAACGTAATTGGAATACAGTGGGGACCGGAAAACTTGTTTTTACTAACTTATTTAAGTTGCTTCACTACTCCGAGGATATCCATTTCTAAATTACTGATGATGGCAGCTGTTCTTGTTTCGAATTTAGGAATATTTACTTCGCCTTCTTTGGTGAAGGAATTTCGGAAGGCTGTGTTTAGTAACTCTGCTTTGGCAGCACTGTCGTCGTTAGTATTTCCTTTGCTATCGCGCAGAGAAGGCGTTGTGTCTTGCCGATAGCATGCATTACTTACGACCAGAATCTCGTTGGATTTTCTGCCAGGTTTCGGGACAACGTTTCGTTGTGGAAACTGTTATAAGCATCTCACATTGAAGTTCGAGCTAAATATCGAAATTCTGTAAAATATCAGCGGCCGTAGTGGCCGAGCGGTTCTAGACGCTACGGTCTGGAACCGCGCGACCGCTACGGTCGCAGGTTCGAATCCTGCCTCTGGCATGGATGTGTGTGATGTCCTTAGGTTAGTTAGGTTTAAGTAGTTCTAAGTTCTAGCAGACTGATGACCTCAAAAGTTAAGTCCCATAGTGCTCAGAGCCATTTTGTAAAATATCGCCAGTCTTGGAGATTTTGTATTCGTTCAAATTTGGCATGCTTTTTTCGTTGTTTTTGCAACAATATTCTGACCCGCTTTGTGTACCAAGGGGGCATCAGCTCCGTCGTTTGTTAATTTATTTGGTACAAATCTGTCAGTTGCTGTCGATACGATTTCTTTGAACTCTGGCTACATAGTTAATTTGGAAAGAGTGGAGATAGTCTGTCAGGAAGGCGTCAAGCGAATTTTAGTCTCCTTTTTTGAATATTTTGTACTTTTCTGATATAGCGCGCTCTGTACACCTGTAAGCCTATAGTAAAACCTACTTCAGTTCCCACAATTGTAATCTTGTATGTTGAACAGCTTAAATTTCCCTGCGTGATATCAGGTAACTTCCACAGTGATGTAAATACAAGGGCATGCTATAGTAAAAAGTTACGCCTCCAAATTTTTTATGTGTAAGCTCTCAAATGTTTTTAAATGAAACTAACCTATTCTATATCTTTATTCTCCGTGTCTGCATATTTGTAGCCCTCTGCCACTATAGGGCTCCTAATTATAGCGTCTAACATGGTGGTGTGTAACATAACAATGCCGGTGCGTGATAGACAGCTTGCTGCAGTCGAGTTTCGAATTCGAAGTGTTTGACCACATACGGAGCATCATGTCCTTCAGCATGACAAGGTCAAAGCACACACGAGCGCTGCGACATTTACAACAATCCAACTTGTTGGGTTCACTGCCATCGATCATAGTGTCGACTTGGCCTCATCCAGTTTTCATCTGTTTCCAAATCCTAAGAACACCGTCGCGTAGTTAACTCTGATAGTTCTGAAGCTGTGCAAGCAGAGGTGAAATTGTGACTCCATCAACAAAGTCACACATTCTGTAGTGACAGTATCAACAAGTTGATCTCTCTTTGGGTGTAATGCGTTCAACTCTACAGTGACTATGTTCAGAAATACATCTGTAAACATTAAGAATAAAGAAGTAGAATGTTAACAATTTTTGTTTTATTTAAAAAGCTTTAAGAATTTTCAAGTAAAAAATTTAGAGGCACTACGCCGCAGCACGCCACCGTATATACATCCCATAGAAAGTCACAATTTGAAATACTAATAAAAGGTTGCAGGATGGTTCCCTATTGGTATGATTCATCTAAAATTTATACTCCTGTTTTTAGAAGCTAAATTTGCAAAACTACATCTTCCTCAGAACAGCATAGTTGTGGTAATGGACAGTGTACGTTCGAATAGCACATATTACTCTTTTAGCATTACAGCAGTCGAGCATTCAGAAGACTTAACAATACTTAATCACCGTTTTGGTCAATAGTCATGGATGTTTTTGCCCCATTAACTGTTCATCTTACCACACTCTAAAACGTTGGGTGAGATGTTTGTTCAGTTCAACAGCCTCCCTCCTTTTGTCCAGAGGCCTCCCTGTTCAGCATCATGTACTTTTCGTTACACCATCTTTCTTCCATACACCACATTTCGGTGTGTGACGGCGGATACGTCTGGGAGCGCTTTGTTTAAACGTTTCCTGTTATCTATATGTACGATATTGCAGTACCCGTGTTATTCTGATTACGATGCAAGGTTACGGCGACTACAGTCGTTATGAAGTACATTTAATTAATTCGCAATTGCAAATAATGACAACTATCGACTGTAGGACGGAATGACGACACTGAAAATTTGTGCCGCACCGCGACTCGAAACCGAATTTCTCGTTTATCGCGGGCGGTCGCCTTACCATTCGGCTATTCGTGCATGTCGACGCATGTCCAAATGGAAGTTAGAGTCCGGCGGTGGGCGGTCTTTCTGAGCGGTTATGTACGATACACTAGATTTGCCAGTTTCCCGTCCCTGTACAAACTGTTGATAATGTGCTGATCTTCTTTCCACGCACGAAGTATTTAATATATTGAGGACGCAGAAAACTATTTGAAAGAGGATGCAGAAAATAAATGAAAGGGCGTAGATAACCTGATAATACTCGCCCAAAGATTCCTACTGCCTAAGATATTCAGAGCGTATGAAGTATGCAGGAAGCTAACGTCACCTGATCTTGAATGAGTAGATCAGAATCATGGAAAATTTCGCGAGTGGGATGCGGTTATCTCAGAACATTCACTGAAATTTGTGTCTGGGTTTCTTGATTCAAAAATGGTTCAAATGGCTCTGAGCATTATGGGACTCAAGACCTGAGGTCATCAGTCCCCTGGAACTTAGAACTACTTAAACCTAACTAACCTAAGGACAGCACACACATCCATGCCCGAGGCAGGATTCGAACCTACGACCGTAGAAGTCGCGCGGTTCCGGGCTGAAGGGCCTAGAACCGCTCGGCCACACCGGCCGGCTCTCTTGATTCATGTAGTCTGCAGTTTTAAAAGAAAGACAACATATGTACGAGGGCTATTCGGAAAGTAACGTCCGACAGGTACCGAAATGGAATACGCAGTGAAAATCGATAATGTTATATTTGCAAATTTGCTGTACCTTCCAACTACATCTCTACATAGTCACCTCGCCGACTTGGAAATTTGTTGTAGCGTTGTATCAATTTTCCTATGTTCTCGCCATAGAAGGCTTTCTGCAAGTTCTCTAAGCTGGTCTGCAGTTCGTAGGCTGTGCCAAAATATTGTCTTCATAGCCACCGGTTCATGTCAGCAGAGATGAATATCAGATGGCACTAAGTCCGAGCTGTACGGTGGGTGGTCAAACACGCCCCATCTAAAATGTTGCAGAGGCGTCCCCATCGCCCATGTTACGTGCGGCCAAGAATTGACATGAAGAAAGAAATGCACTTTATGGGGGGTTGCATGAAATCAAGTCAGATCTAGCAGCGTGATCCCCAAACTTAGGGGGAGATGGTTTTGTTCTAGGCACTTTATGTGCTCACTGTGTGCTCAGAACTGAAAGGAGCGACGTGATGCGATCGACAGGCATACTAGAGGCAAGCCCAGCGCGTCCGTCCCAAGCGTCATCGGACTCTGACTGTCGTTTCTATTTCGCGACCTATCGGACCTTAATTTCCGTATAGCCCTCGTGTTATCTTATTCTTCTTCAATTCTACTCATGTGCTGTCCAGAATGATCTACTAAGGGAACAAACGTGAAAACCGTAATTAACACCGAGAAGAGGATCAAATTTTTCTACCGTCTGCAGTTCATTAAGAGCTTACATTATATGACTATAAAGTATGTAGAGCACGTTATCCAACTAAGCAGATGTAGTGCAATTTATTAACGAGTTAGCAATTCAAGGAAAAACTTTTGGCTGCTCGAAAATCGATAGATAGTCAACAAATTTGTGCTCTTGGAGAATTTATCGAACTGCAAGTTAAAGTAAAAAGGAAATATTTTAATCAGATGACGAGGAAAACACTGATTTCAAATTGAAGAAAAAACCAGCCTTCAAATTTTAAAGATTGAAAACAGTCTTGATCGCAACTTTTTATTTTTATTGTAGTGACCAGTTTCGATTCTATTTAAGAACCATCTTCAGACTATGAAAAATCCTATTACCAGATAGAGGGATCGTTAAAATAGTAAGTATATATAACAAAATGTAGAACTAATAAATAAATATACCCAGAACGGTGGGTGGACTATGTGGTGCAAGTTGCGCCGACCATCGACGCTGGAATAACTGCTAATCGGACAAGTTTTTTTTTTTTTTTTTTGGTTATTGTGATTTCATTCCCCTGCCCCATATGGGCAGGGGAGGGCTGTCAGCGGCACAATCCACCGCTCTTCAGCTGAGTGACACAACAACGTAAAATAAGAATAAAATGTTACATGCATAAGGCGAGAAAGGGGCACATAAAACAGAATAATGGGAGAAAATGGAGGTAAAAAATAGACTAACACGGAGACGTTCATGGAGGACAGTTAAAAGTCACCAGAAAGTTAAAAAACACAGTTGGCGAGTCGTCAAAACTCAGAGAAGACACTGAATGGACATGCACACGTTAAAAGTCGGCCACAGTAGTAAAAACACTCCGGAACAACACACTTAAAACCCACTTGGAGCACACACGACGAAGAATAAAACTGCCAGGCGGGACCTGCCGAGGGAAAGGGCAGAGAGGATGGAAAAGGAGGGGAGAGCATGGGGCAGCAGGGGAAGCGGCAGGATGAAGAGAGGAGGGGCATCAGTGGGTTCACGAAGAGGCAGGAGACATGTGGGGTGGGAGAGGAAGAGGGAAGACAGGGCAG
This sequence comes from Schistocerca americana, assembly GCF_021461395.2. Lineage (NCBI taxonomy): Eukaryota > Metazoa > Arthropoda > Insecta > Orthoptera > Acrididae > Schistocerca > Schistocerca americana. Next base: position 53,072,540 of record NC_060125.1, on the reverse strand, counting down.
GAGGGAGCACAGAGACACTGAAAGGAGGCACAAGAGATGGAGGGAGAGTAGGAGGGGGAAGCCGCTCAGGAGGAGGGAGGGGGAGGAGAGGGAGCCCTGAGGAGGAGGCAGGAAGAGGGGGTTAGAGTTGGTAGGAAGGGTAGATGTCAGGGCGAAGCTTATCATCCGGGAGGGGTAGACGGTGGAAGTTGTGTTGGGAAAGGAGATGGAGGGTGTGGAGATGGAGAGATGGTGGGACACAACCGTAAAGGCGCGGCAGCTGGTTGGGGATGGAGAGGAAGGGAGACACTAGGGGGTGAGGGGGATCAAGGCAGTGGACAATATATAGTGTGCGGATGTGTTCAAGGAAAAGGAGAAGATGGGGGAAGGGGATGAGGTCGTAGAGGATGCGCATGGGGGACGGAAGGCAGATGCGGAAGGCGAGGCGGAGCGCATGGCGTTTGAGGATTTGGAGGGCTTTATAGAACCGGGGAGGGGCGGAAATCCAAGCGACGCTGGCATAACAGAGGATGGGGCGGATCATGGATTTGTAGGTGTGAAGGATGGTGGAAGGATGGAGACCCCATGTCCGACCGGGCAGGAGTTTCAGGAGGTGGAGGCGGTTGTGAGCTTTGTTTTGTATGGTAAGGAGATGGGGAGTCCAGGTGAGGTGGCGGTCGAGTTTGAGACCAAGGTATTTGAGGGTAGGAGTGAGGTGGATAGGACAGACGGCCATAAATGGTGAGGTAGAAATCATGGAGGCGGAAGGAGCGGGTGGTGCGGCCTATGACGATCGCCTGGGTCTTGCAGGGGCTAATCGGACAAGGAGGGAACGGTTATTAAAATAGGCTTGGTCACGCCCACCGTCCTGAGTGTGACATCATTGCTAGCTAATCAGAAAGACGTCATTGATTAATTAAGCACAAGAAGTAGATTAAAAAGTGCATTATAGTTAAATTACATCATAACATCATTATAAATGATTATTCGTCATAAAATATAAACTACAAAGGTTACTTGCTTTAAGATCAGCTAAAAGTATGCTGCCCTCTAACGTCTATTCTGCGAAGATGCACCAAAGGCTGTTTAATCGACAAGGAGTCGCTACTCGCAAAGATGCATCGAGGGTTGCCATGGAAACGGCGTCCTATTCCGATATGGCAGTCTACAGTGCCCAGAGATTACAATAGGCGAGGACCAACAGCCTGTGTCGATATAACATGTTGGAGATAACTAGAAAATGGATTATAGTTATATTATATCGTAACATTACATAAGTCTCATTATTCGTCATAAGATAAAAACTGCTATCTCCGCTAGCACCGTCTCACTAGCAATATAGCGACCTTTGGTGCATCTTTTACAGAATTGACATTAGAGGGTTGCGTACTATTAGCTGCTCTTAAATCTTTAACCTTTACAGTTTTACGATGTAATTTAACTATAACGCACTTTTTAATCTAATTCTTGTGTTTACCGAATCATAGACGTCTTTCTGATTGGCTAGCAATGTTGTCACACTCAGGATGGTGGGCGTGACCAAGCCTATTTAATAACCGTTCCCTCCTTGTCCGATTAGCAGTTACTCCAGCGTCGAGGGTCGGCGCAATTTGCACCACGGAAACCACCCACCGTTCTGTGTATATTTATTTATTAGTTCTACATTTTGTTATATATACTTACTGTTATAACGATACCTCTAACTGTTAATATGTTTTTTCAGAGTCTGAAGATGGTTCTTACAGAATCGAAACCGGCCACTCCAATAAAACTAAAATGTTGCGATCAAGACTGTTTTTAATCTTTAAATTTTAATTTTAAAGATCGCTGATAATATTTTCAAAAATTTTACCAGCCTTCAAGTTACGCAAAATTTGGTACCAACACCACATTTGTCAATTACGGATTCATACGTCACTAAGTGTAATTGATGAGGATAATGAAAGAAAACTGGCTGTCTTATAGAACGCCACTCCGTACAGAAAGCGAAGTAACACAAAATGCAGGGTGGGTCAACAAACTACAAAATTAAACATTTTATCTATGTGACTGTGCTTCCGACTTCTCCCTATAATTGGTAACCGAAATTACTGTTATTCTTACGTTACAAACTGTTCCAGAGGAACTTAAGGTTCAGTGACGTGGTAGGTTCTCCTAAACTAGTCTCTTAATGGATCTCATGACTCTTGGCCAACTGAGAAGATAATAAAAACGATTACATAAATGTCATGTTAGAACTTTTTACGTAAAAAAGTGATTGATATACGTCCTGTAACAGTGTCAGCTGCAATTACTTGAGCAGGTTTCATAGCTTCCCACTTCACCTCCGCAGCCTAATGCACGACATTTTAACATTAAGAAAGCGGGTTTATTATTTCCGGACAATTAGTGGCGTAATGGGCAGCTTTGGCGCTAAGCTTCCCACACTGGTTTCGGGAGACCAAGGGCGCCAATTAAACGGCCAAGAACGTCGGCGTGTCACGACCTTGAACAGGCTCTAATGAGCGAACTATCTCTGAGCAACTGGAGTCGTATTTGACAGGGATTCACATACACCTTCTGCCTTCTGATATAGCTCTTGAAAGGCTATGTAAATTAGTTAACACGAATGTTTGGATAGTTCCTTCTGCTACAGCTCTTCATCACTACGAGTGTTCCGTCTCTAATGATCTCCATATTCGCTAGACATTCCAACCATTTGTGGACAGACATCATCTAAAACCTAACGTAACCTTCCAGTTCACAAGTAACACATGTAGTGGCGCTTTCTAAATGTTTCCAAAGAGGTATACCTAGGATAGAAAAGGAACTGATGCGCTACAGCAGAGATGCTTTTAGATGAGAGGGATATGACTGTCAGCAGAAAGAGAGGAGTCTGCGCTGTGTCTTTATGATGAGAGGACGCGAACATTTTTATCGCATTCCCTGTTTTAACAGCTTTCTGAACAAGATTATATTTTGGGTTCATATAAAAGTGAAGTGAAACACAGCGTCTGTCGATTTATCTGACAAACAATTCATGTCACCGCATCGAAATAGTAGTTTCTTTCATTAGGCGACTCGGTCAACAATTATCAACTTCTACAGCGGTTGTATTCGGGACGATCATCGCAGCAGAAAGAAGAGGTAGAATTTCCCACTGTGAAGAAAATACAATTGGAAATATTTACTATTAAATTTCCTAGAAAGTTTATTTCAGATACGCTACAAGGGGTCTATTCCGCAGCCGGCAGTAAAAGCATTTAACCCTCCGTTACTAGCGCGAAAATTCGTCACATCGTCACTCGCGCGGATGACTGGTGTCATCCACAAAGCAAGTGGTCTATTTGTACACTTTGAACGGTCTTTATGATTGGTTTTATGATTTTTTATTAAATCTAAATACAATACATTTAATATTTGTACACAGTACAATATATTCTAACGTTTCAAACAGTTTGACCATTCGAAGAACAATATCTGCAGCTGAATTACTGACATGACATGGTCCCTTTTGTTGGTTACCAACGTACTTTTCTAAATTCAAAGTGTAAGTTGTTTTTACATCAACCAAAGCAAACACTTTAACCCATACTTTGCTGGTTTGCTAGGAATATATTGCCTGAACGGGCAGTTTCCTCTAAATGCCAAAAGATATTCGTCAACAGTAAGATATTCACTAGGTGAAAAATATTTTTGGCAATTGTTCGTGAATAGTTCAAGTACCTCTCCGATAGCTATGATAGCAGCCAACTTGACAATCTCCCTGCGAACACCCCTATCACGGATATTATCAAACCTCCGACATCTCAACAGAAACCTGAATCGGCTTTCACTTGTGCATAAATAACATGATTCAAGTGCGTTTCCTTTTGAGTTGTCCCACAATACTCCTCCTAGAACATCTCAAAGATCCACACAGACATAACAAACCAATGAAAGCTCTGATCTCTGTCGCATCTGTTTCTTTAGCGACCCTTTCCCTTGAGAAGTTACCAGGAACTTAGTTGATGTATATATTAGTGCATGTTGCGACAGTGCTTATTTTGTTTTCATCCAAGAACAGATTCAGAATTTCTATTTCCGTCTTTTTTATACGAGCTTATTTTTGGGTCCAGGCAAATGCGCAATAAAATTACAAGATCTGCTTCTAACACTGGTAGGATATTTGTTGTTCCTCCGTTTAGTTATTCCATTTTTCCCTAAAAAATGCATCCTCTTGAGTTACCTCTTCCTGTGATCCATATTCATCATTTGCTGACACTTCTTGATCTGTTCCTGAATCATGACCGCCTTCATGAACACAGTCCTCAGTCTCTGAATCAGCTCTATCACTGTGAGCATCTTCATCACTCAGCTCATTGAACCATTCCAGTCATACATTAAGATCTCTACTGATCTCTGCCCGAGGTTTATTGCCTTTGACATTTCTTCCACAATTTAAAATTAAAGAGACTACTAGGTAACACGGAAGGTAACCGCAATCAGTTTCAATACGTCTGAATTTACGCACATGAAAGATCGATTGATTCCAGGAAAGCAACAAAGTAATACAGACTTACTTTGATTCAGATTGTGGCAGCAGAGATCGCGCGGATGGCAAGTGTCCTCCAGACTATAATAAAGTAACTGGTAACTGAAAGACAACAATGATTGGAGCTAACAGCCGGAGAGTTAACAGAAAGGTACTGAAAATGGCGCGGAGTCAATCCAGCCCTGTCAGACAAAATTGAGCTGGAAAGTCATGTGGATGACGAGTGTCATCCGCGACAGCAAACGGAGGGTTAATTACCTTCCATTTATGAAATCATAGTTAAAAGTCGTAAAACATTTCCCATTCAAAAACTCGAGTTCATTATACAGCTAGCAAGTAGTAAAAAATAGAATGCAATATAGACGTAATGTTTCCCTGTGTTGTGAGTGATTGATTCGGGAAGAGGATTATATTTCACAAGACTGAAGAAAGTATCATAAAAGGCTCGTAAGGGAAGGCGCTCGCCTGACAGCCAGCTGAGCAACAGTGTTGGTATCAGTGGTCGTGCGAATATTCTCACACCTGTAGACCAGGTCCTGGACGTCCTCGCTGCACACACGCCCGCCAGAAACCTCGCAATGTAAGGGCATCAGTGGCAGATCGTACAGTTACCACAGCACAGATAACAGGCCTTGTGATTCCAGACGTGTCAACAAGAACTGTTACGAATCGGTTAATAGCATTGGGACTCAGGGTATGCACACCTCTAGCCCGTCATCCATTCAGGCCACAGCATCGACGTGCACGGCTCAACTGGTGCCGCCAGAGGTAGTTCTGCCCGTATGTAAGCAATGTTCATTTGCGCGTACGGTGTAGACCTGGTGAACGTTACCTCGTAGAGTGCATTCGTCCAAGATACACTGGTGGCAGCCCGGGCTCTGAGCACTATGCGACTTAACTTCTGAGGTCATCAGTCGCCTAGAACTTAGAACTAATTAAACCTAACTAACCTAAGGACATCACATACATCCATGCCCGAGGCGGGATTCGAACCTGCGACCGTAGCGGTCACGCGGTTCCAGACTGAAGCGCCTTTAACCGCACGGCCACACCGGCCGGCGCAGCCCGGGCCTTATGATCTGGGGTCTCATAAGCTACAACTCTCATTCACCTTTGGTTCAAATGGCTCTAAGCACATCTGAGGCCACCAGTCCTCTAGACAGAACTACTTAAACCTAAGTAACCTACGGATATCACAGACATCCTTGCTCGAGGCAGGATTCCAACCTGCGATCGTAGCAGCTGCGCGGTTCCGGACTGAAGCGCCTAGAACCGCTCGGCCACTCACCTTTGGTGTTTCTGGAGGTAACGCTAAGTATCGTTCGGTACGTGCAGAATGTTCTTACACCAGTTGTTTTGCCGTGCTTACTGCAGGAAGGTGAAGTGTTGTTCCAACAGGACAATGCTTGCTCGCACCTTCCCGTGAAACTCAACGGGCTCTGCAGCACGTCAGCAACCTCCCTGGCCAGCCCGATGTCCAGACTTGTCTCCAATTGAGAAAGTGTGGGATGTGATGGCACGAGAAGTGACTCGCGCTACTCGTCAGCCAACAACTCTTACATAACTACATAAACAAGTCGAGCAGGCGTGGCGTACCGTAAGGATCTGTACGATCGACTGCATCATCAGCGCCTGCAATGTCGCCCGTTGAGGCTTCGCCACATACTAATATGGTCGGTTTAGCATGGTTGATGTCTGGTACTTCAGAACTGCTCGCGCTATTAATCTCTAAATCTACTGTTGCGACAGTAAATCTTCTGTGAACTGGAAGCCTCTTGAAGGGCATACTAATTTTTCTCCTACGGTGTACTTACAGTGCATATCAACGAGAACGGGAAAGTAGGGCTGACTCTGAGTTCCAGTCGATGAAACGGTAAAATATAGGGGTTTGAGGCGCTCGCGATTTCTTCCAAACTTGGGATGGCCTTGAGCAAGTTACTCACACTAGTTAGTGTAGAGAATGGCACCTATGCACTCAAGTAACTGGCCACTGACATCCAAACGAAACAGTTCTGACAAATTTAATTTTTTGTTTTCTTCGTATAATAGAATTTTTCAAGTTACATTGTTAATCAGCTGGCCTAAATTAATAAGCTTTCAAGAAGCCACCGTGTCTGCCAAGTTCCACCGATTTCTATACTGAACAGCTGAAACATCTAATCAGGTTGCCCTTGTGACCTCTCACATACAACACAAAGCTCTGTCCCATGCGGTACTTTCTTACTTTTAGTAATTTATTACAGCACTCGTCGCAAAAATTCCTAACAATAAGTGACAACTGGCAGTGGACTCAGGCTATGCGACGGTACAGACCCTATATTGTTCTTTCAGTTATATGAATTTCCCATTCTTCTGAACCATACTGGTTCTAGCAATGTGAGTGGTGTGTAAAATGCAACTATTGCTTGCTGTTAGAGCAGTAAAATCATAAGTATACGTAAAATATAAATGTATTTTGGCTCTAACAGCATTCTAATGATGTAATAATTATCTTTAAATTTCATATACATTGCCATACTAAAATTTAGCTCCGTTTACAGAATATCATAAAAATACATCAGCTAAAACATGAGACAGTGGATCATTTAACATAGCATACAGTTTAACATTTGATTGCATAGTGTATTCCTTTCAGATTTATCGTGTGCAACAACTTGGAAGTAACAGAAGCAATGCAAGGAATACTACATGTTAGTGTACATACAATATATTTTTTGGAAGGCGCAGGAGCACTACCACTCCACAATAGGATGTTTCGATCAGCCATGAGTGATTACGACTGTATTTAACCTATATTGTAATAATCTGATATGAAGCCCGTACGGGAAGCAGGTTCTAATTTTACTTTTTTCCGCAGCAGCCTTACAATAGCAGTTCGGCGCATGCGGTGTTCTTAGTTTGAGTCAAGGAGAAGGACGTGACATCTTTCCGAGTTCTCCGTGTGATATATATGCTCTATAGAGGTTTTTTTAGAACGGTAAAGGTTACTGAAAACGCGGCCGCTTGTGAAATTAGAGCTGTAACTCATTTTGTAGCTACGAAGAGCATTAAACAAGTCGACAGTCATCGACGGTAGAACAGTAGTGGGTCTCTACTGTGGCTTAGAGGTATGTAGAAAATGCGATGAGTGACTCAACACTAAGGAGAGAATCCGACAATTCAATGAAGGGCGTGATCAGTTACACTACGATGAAAGATGCGGAGTCCATTCCTGGTTAGTGAAGAATTCGTTCGAGCAGTTGAAGAATCCCGTATCAAATCTTTCTAAAAACTTACCGCTAATTTCAAGATCACTTCTTCATGAAATTGTTTTTGGAAGACTGAATTTTCGAAAACTGTACTCGTTGGTTGGCAAAACTCTTCTAGCGCAACAGAAATAATAGCATCTGGCCATGTAGCGACCAGAGATGAAACTTGTGCCGCTTATGAAACCCTTCACTGGAAACGTCAATCAGTGAGCACATTGTGTCACGAGACTAAACCCAAGCAAATCTTGACACCTTGAAAAGTTATGGGCAGACTCTTTTGGGTTAGACTGGAGTATCTCTTGGCACAAGACGAAACAATCAGAGCAAATGTTTACTGCGAGACGGCTATGAAACTGTCGTGCAATACTGAATCAGAACCGCAGGAAGCGGACAGACGGTACAGTTTTGATTCGAGACGCAGTCCAATACCACACGGTGTGAAGAAGACAACTCTTACAGGACACTGGCTGAAGCTGGTTTGACAACCCTCCTCACACCCCTGGCCTCGTCTCTAGCGACTTCAACCTCCTTTTGCAACTGAGAACGTTCCATTGTGGACAAAAATTCGACATCAATGACTGGCTCAAAGGACATATTAGGATATGGCAGACAATACTGTCGGCCACATTCTATGCTAAAGGTGCGTAAAATTTTGTGCTAAGGTACGATAAGTGAATACAGAATATGTACAAAGATAATGTAAGATTTTAATTTTTTTACAGTAAACGGTTCTTTCTGTAACTGTACTCGTTTTGTTCTTATAACCACCTGAAATTTATTTTATTCGTGCAGTTCATATTATTCCACAGAATTCTTCACAAAACTGAATGTATCACTTTCACTGTCGTGAGACGAGCTCAGCTGTTGCAGATACTACTGCGTTATTTGAGTCATGCATATTGACTGACATCTCTGTCCAGTTGTGCAGTAACATTTATTGGTATGTGTCATTGTGTAGTTCATTACTACGAGGTCGTATTTGTTATCAGAAGCTACGAAATCTCGTGCAGTTTGATTCATAATCGTCTGTTCTGATTGAGGAAAACAGCCAAATTTACCAAGTGCGAGTCATTATGTCACAATATGTGACATGATATGAAAGGCTTATTTCAATAGTGGTACAAGTCTATTACCTCCACTTTTCTGCCTATAATGCTTCTGCAATTAATGATCCAAACAAACAGCAGCTGCTCTAGGAAGCAGCCATACGCTTGGATATCTATGGTATCTCAACTGCAGATTTTTCAGCGCTCATTTAACTTTCGGAACAAAAATGGACTTGAAATTTCCTGGCACATTAAAACTGTGTGCCGGACCGAGACTCGAACTCGGGACCTTTGGCTTTCGCGGGCAAGTACTCTACCATGTGAGCTATCCAAGCACGACTCACGGCCCCTCCTCACAGCTTTACTTCTGCCAGTATCTCGTCTCCTATTTTCCAAACTTCACAGAAGCTCTCCTGCGAACCTTGCAGAACTAGCACTTCTGGAAGAAAGGATATCCTTTCTGGTGCAGAGGAGTATACAAACTAAGAAATCGACGAAGGGAACATATCGTGTGAAAAACTGAGGTACATATTCAAACGTGTCTATTCAAACTGAACTTAAGCAGTTCTAAAATAATCGTACAAGATAAGGTTACTCATGTATTTTATCCAAGCATTCATGGTTCACTCTAGTGGTCTAGCAATTTCAATATTCATGCAGTACTGAGCTACATCACGGTAGTAGGGATTTCATAGGGTTGTAAATTGTTTAATACCTTTCCAAAACGTGTAAACAGGAAAAGGTTCCCTATATGTCGTGACAGTCTGTTCCGTGCACTTTAGATGCCCATGAAGGAGTCCCAGCGCTAACGGGAGGCAAATTAAAGATGTCTTTAAGAAACAGAATTAAAATATTGACAATGACTTCAGTCAGTCGAGTGTACAATCTGCAATTACCTATTGCCTCAGAAGACATTTGCGCGATGGATTTCCATATAGAGATTGTAGCAACTTAGCTTATGAGAGACCCGTTAGTCACTAAAATCCGATGCCTGGTCATTAATCGCTTATGCAGAGCTTGCTGGTGCCGAGAAAAAGTCGTGTAACTGGTCTGTGGAAGCCTGATAAGTATCATTAGACTTTTCCTTTCCTAAGCCGAGGCTGTGCACTTTTTTGCACGGTACATGTATTAAAGCAGCTGTCTACATCAGTTGTTTTTTTCTCCCGCGACGCGTTTCAAGGGCTTACACCACACCTTCAGGTGGATCAGTGAATTACGTTACAATTTTGTTCGCTGGATGCAGCCACTTGAACTTCACTTCGCTACAAATACGGTGTAATTTGTGACTTGTTACTGCTATACGGTACTGAAACTAAAATTTTTTAACAGTAACGAAGCTACTCATAAGACTTTACAGCACAAAGGAAAATGGTTCAAATGGCTCTGAGCACTATGGGACTTAACTGCTGAGGTCATGAGTCCCCTAGAACTTAGAACTACTTAAACCTAACTAACCTAAGGACATCACACACATCCATGCCCGAGCCAGAATTCGAACCTGCGACAGCAGCGGTCGCGCGGTTCCAGACTAAAGCGCCTAGAACCGCTCGGCCACAACAGGCCGGCCAGCACAAAGGACCCTGAGGGTCATTACGATGACAAAAATGACATGACTTACAAGGAATTCCGACAGAAAGAACACTGAGAGTCATTGTTGTTGTTGTGGCTCTGGTTCGATGCAGCTCTCCACACTGCTCTGTCATGAGCATCTCTGAATAAGCACTTCAACCTACATCTTGCGCGCCGGGTGGAATAGTTTTGTCGTGGCTGGCCCTCCGAAGGATATCAGTAGTTCTGAGAGAATGTTGTCTGCCCTAGGGGACTGTCTTACAGTGCTCTGTCTTACAGTGCTCTGCAAAATTCTTCTCGCAGTATTACATCTCTCACCTCATCTTCATCTTCATCCCTATCAAGTTCATTTCCATAGTACGTACAGGTGCTCTATATGCTCCTTCCACCTGGTTTTCAATCCGAACTCTTGATATTCATACACCTGCATCTCTTTTCACCTCAGGGCTCTTTAAATTTCGTGTAGGTGGTGCCTATAGTTCTAGTTATACATACTTCTATACAGGGTGTTACAAAAAGGTACGGCCAAACTTTCAGGCAACAGTCCTCACGCACAAAGAAAGAAAATATGTTATGTGGACATGTGTCCGGAAACGCTTACTTTCCATGTTAGAGCTCATTTTATCACTTCTCTTCAAATCACATTAATCATGGAATGGAAACACACAGCAACAGAACGTACCAGCGTTACTTCAAACACTTTGTTACAGGAAATGTTTAAAATGTCCTCCGTTAGCGAGGATACATGCATCCACTTTCCGTCGCATGGAATCTCTGATGCGCTGATGCAGCCCTGGAGAATGGCGTATTGTATCACAGCCGTCCACAATACGAGCACGAGGAGTCTCTACATTTGGTACCGGGGTTGCGCAGACAAGAGCGTTCAAATGCTCCCATAAATGAAAGTCAATAGGGTTGAGGTCAGGAGAGCGTGGAGGCCATGGAATTGGTCCGCCTCTACCAATCCATCAGTCACCGAATCTGTTGTTGAGAAGCGTACGAACACTTCGACTGAAATGTGCAGGAGCTCCATCGTGCATGAACCACATGTTGTGTCGTACTTGTAAAGGCACATGTTCTAGCAGCACAGGTGGAGTATCCCGTATGAAATCACGATAACTTGCTCCATTGAGCGTAGGTGGAAGAACATGGGGCCCAATCAAGACATCACCAACAATGCCTGCCCAAACGTTCACAGAAAAACTGTGTTGATGACGTGATTGCACAATTCATCATTACCTTCCTTCAATTGGGCCAACTGGCGGTGAATCGAGGAAGTACAGTACATACCGACGAAACGAAAATGAGCTCTGACATGGAAATTGTTTCCGGACACATGTCCACATAACATCTTTTCTTTTGTGTGTGAGGAATGTTTCCTGAAAGTTTGGCCGTACCTTTTTGTAACACCCTGTAGATTTGCATTTGCCCTCTGGCTTTTCCCACGTAGGGATTTTTCACTTTATGTCAATCTCATTTCTTTGACGTATGTATTCCCTTTTCAGGCTTTATTTGCTACACTTTTATATCTTCTCCATTCAATAGTCAAATTCAGAATCTCCTCTGACATCCAAGGACATCTATTAGGCCTGTCTCTTTACCTGTCTGATCCTCTGATGCCTTCACTGTTTTATCTCTCAGAGCTACCCGTTTGTTTTGGCGCAGGGGAAATGATTTGAGGATAGACGTTTCTCATGTTATTTCCCAAATGATGAAGACATTTGTTGCCGTGTGCCGAACTCCTTTCTGAGCCACTGACAGATATAATAATGGGCGATGAAGGTGATTTGTTTCTACAATGTTGTATTTGTGAATATCACTATTAATCTGCAATTGTGGTGGAGTATTTATGACGAATTTCATAGTACGGCCAACTGCTTGAAAACCTACCAGAAGATACCCATGCGTCAACACCACACATTGTTTTAATTGCTCGCTTTTGTACAATCAATAATTTCTTTCTAAGTTGCCCAAAACATTGTTCCATAATTCGTTGCTGAGTGAAAATGTGCAGAATACACACATAAAAAAGTGTGGCATCACCTCGGTTCCCAGCTCTCGTGAACACTGACATTGAATGTACATATTGCATCAATAACACAGTCCCTTAAATTGTTCATAGATGTCACTCAACCAACATGAATATGTAAACACCCATGCATGAGCTGTGCTTATATGACGGACCGGGTGAGACAGCCGATCACTTCCAGTCGTAACACAGGGAAGGAAGTACACTGCTGGTGTTATCTGCAGTGCTGCCGTACGTAGAATGCCAATTTGGTCGTATCCGCATTGTTACGTTGTATCAGGATGGACTCTCTTCAAGAGAAATTTCCAGACGTCTGAGAGTGAATCAAAGCGATGTTGCTCGGACATAAAAAAGATACACAGTTGCAAGAATTGTAGATGAATTGCCTCGTTCAGGCCGCCCAAAGCCTACAGTTTATGACCACTAATTACGGATTTCAGCTCGGGGGAATCGTGAGAGGAACACCACGGGGTTGAATAATGACTTTAGTGCAGCCACAGGACGTCGTGTTTCTACTCCATGATCTGCAACTTCACTCCCGACTGCCGACGTCCAGGGTGAGGTCCTACTTTAACACATAGACACTATGCAACGCGGCACAGGTGGGCGCAATAACAAGCTGAATGGACTCATCAGAACTGGCATCAAGATCTGTTCACAGATGAGACTCGCATGCGCCTTCAACCAGACAAAGGACGGAAATGTTTTGGAGGAATCTGTTCAGTCTGAACGCCTTAGACACACTGTCCAGCGAGTGCAAAGAAATGGTAGTTCCCTGATGTTTTGGAGTGGCGTTATATGGAAACAACGTACCCCGCTTCTGGTAATTGAAGACAATCATCGACTATACGTATAGTGCAACCGAATCGACAACGTTTCGGAGAGGCATTCGTCTTAATTGACTACAATTAAAGCGCTTATCGTGTGCGGGTTGTGAATTCATATCTTCATGATAACGAAATCGCTAGATTAGACTGGACAGCACGTTCTCCATACATGGACCCTATAGAATGTGCCTGGGATACATTGAAAAGGAATGGTTTTGGACGAGATGAGCCACCAACCAATACGAGAGATCTACTCTAAATCGTCGTTGAAGAGTGGGACAATCTGCCTTGGTCATCTAGAGGACTGAATGGCACGACGACTATGGGCAGGCATCAACGCAAGAGGACGTGTTACTGGGTGTTAGAGATACTGATGGATGCTGCTATCAGGAATACAAGTTCAAAAAGTCTAGATTATTATCGTACAACTTGCAGCTTTTGTGTTCATGGACAACAAAGAGAGCTGTAATGTTGTTTTTGTGTATCTATATTTCACTTTTATATAAAGGGTCAGGTTCTCCCACAACAACGGTGATGCAACACTTGTTTATGTGTGTATGTCTGGAGGTCGATTCACTAGCTTCGGATTAAAATTACTTGCTAGTTGATGTCTGTCACTCGTCGCTACAATGTTGCCAGATCAGCTGCTAGCAACCTCTCGGTTACAGGCGATGCACAAAAACGGCGTGTCATTTCAAAAATGCTTTTAACGTGGAACGCGGTGCAATGTTAGAACTGGCCGCCTCAAGATACATCGGGAATGCGAGATGCTTTGTCGACAGTTGATTTTAAATAACCAATGACCACAATGCGGCAGACGATGCGTTTTCTAACCCTGAGGTTAAACTCATGTTCTAAGCTAATCACATCCTTATGATGCCCAATGTATCCGCGAGAAAACGGCGGTCAACAATCTGCGGCAGAACTAAAATCATGATCGCTTTGTTCACGGCAATTAAAGTTAACATCTATGAGCAAACTAAAGACAGAAAAAATTTAGTTTCAGCGTCACAAGCAAACTGTAATTTCTCGCTATCAAATGGTTAACTGATACTATCCTAACAATGACTACACGAGATGCCGCTTAACCAACTGTTGATTAGTCCTCGTTGGCAGTTGGTAGCAGATTATAGTCGATATAGGCAGATTCCAAACGAATAAAAGAAGAAGAGGAAAAATAAGAGCAAATAAAAAAGTCAATACACTGATGAAAATGACGCAGTTAATAATTAGAAGTAAAAGAAATTACATTTAAACGTATTAATTGAATAAAAATAAAAATCCAAGTCTTTTGATCTGATTTAGAAATAAGAAAAATGTCGCTATATTTAAACCCACGAACGTCTACTCGCCAAATTCATACGCTAACCGTTGCGTTACAAAACAACGTTTCGTCAAGTAGTTGTATTTATAACTGTGTTGACCCAGTCGTAACGATGAACTGCAGCGTTCAAAAAATCAGCTTCACGTAATGTCGTGCGGAGCTTATATAACGCAAGCCGATCTCTGTGATTATGATAACTGTATATCTGACACTGAATCGTGTCTTGTGCTGATGAATCCAGTAGTGTTTCTTTGATGCTGTAGATGAAGTGTGTGTGTGTGTGTATGTGTGTGTGTGTGTGTGTGTGTGTGTGTGTGCGCGCGCGTTTGTGTGTGTGTGTGTGTGTGTGTGTGTGTGTGTGTGTGTGTGTGTGTGTGCACTGTTTTTTGGTGGGATCATCATGTGTGATGAAGTACGGAATAAAAGTGCCAGACCGATGATTTGGGATACAAACACACCAAGAAAGAACGTCAGACAAGTTACTGGGAGTGTACTGACCAGTTGCCGTGGAAGTTTGGCATTTGTGAATGGTTTTCAGGTGTGACACAGAGTGCTCTGATTGGAGGAAACCAGTTCCGAAGTGTGAGGTGTCATCTATCAAGTAATTTTAATTGTCTATAGCAGTACACTAAGAGAAAAGAAGATGAACTTAATTGTTTGACAAGCTCTGTAATATTCTTCATGCATTTAAGGTTTTCGTGAACGTACATAAAAAAATTTACAGCATTCAGCTACATTTGCTGACTCTGGTTCATCTGCTATATCACTTGTTGATATGACTCTCTTTGTTGTACAGAAGAGAATATAGTGCGTTTTCTAAAAACTGAGAGCCCTTTTTCAGAGAACCATTTAATGATTATGTTTAAAACATCATTAACGATTCGTCTGTTGCGTGCTCTAAAAGGCTTTAGTATAACAGTAGTATATGCATCAACTTTGTCTGCTGACTTTATCTAACAACTGCGCCATACACTTATTGCCTAATATAGGGGTTGCCGACCGCAGCGCCGTATTCTGCCTGTTTACATATCTCTGTAGTTGAATACACATGCCTGTACCAGTTTCTTTGGCGCTTCAGTGTATTTTTGCCACGACATTTACAAAGTGATTGTTAAAGGTAGTTACAACTTGTGAATTATTAATCAGATCAATGTCATTTAGTTAATCACTATCATATCTTGTTCACTATGTGTCTGACTTGTCTCCCGTTTGACTCTACCCCATGTACTTTTAATCATGTCATCTGCATTATTAATTTGTGTCAGAACATGATACCTCTTGGCATTTCAGTGACTTTCCATAAAACACTGAAAAATATTTTTGTAGTATGCGAGTAAAGTCAATTATTGACTTAGTCTGCTCTTTATATAAACTCCTGTCTGCGTCTTACATGGAATATTAATTCTGATATTTATCCAGGGCTTACTTTTTATTTTTTTAGTTATTATCTGGATAACTTTTTAGGTAAGGAGCTTTCAGATATAAACTTCTCTGCTTTGTATGAACACGTCTCAGGCCTAAAAGGTGGGGTCTTGTTTCTTTTCGCTAATTGCACATGATGATCAGATACTCCATTAGCAATTGGGTCAACATTAAGTGTTTCAGGCTGAACACTGACTACAGAAATGTTAGCAGTCTCTATTTTCCTGCACCCAAGTTGGAAAAGTGACTACTGGCATTAGACTGAAATACCCAGATAGTGATTCCAGTTCACTTTTCTTGTCCTTATCTTTAAAAAAATATACATTTAAATCTCCACATGCTTCACTATGTGATCAAAAGTATCCGGAACCTCCAAAAACATACGTTTTTCATATTAGGTGCATTGTGCTGCCACCTACTGCCAGGTACTCCATATCAGCGACCGCAGTAGCCATTAGACATCGTGAGAGAGCAGAATGAGGTGTTCCACGGAACTGACGGTCTTCGAACGTAATCAGATGATTGGGTGTCACGTGTGTCATACGTCTGTACCCGAGATTTCCACACTCCTAAAGATCCCTGTTCACTGTTTCCGATGTGATAGCGGAGTAGAAACGTGAAGGGACACATACAGCACAAAAGCGAATAGGCCGACCTCGTCTGTTGACTGACAGAGACCGCCGACAGTTGAAGACGGTCGTAGTGTGTAATAGGCAGACATCTATCCACACCATCACACAGGAATTCCAAATTCCATCAGGATACCCTGCAAGTGCTATGACAGTTAGGCTGGAGCTGAGAAAACTTGGATTTCATGGTCGAACGGGTGCTCATAAGCCACACAGCACGCCGGTAAATGCCAAACTACGCCTCGCTTGGTTTAAGGAGCGTAAATATTGGACGATTGAACAGTGGAAAAACGTTGTGTGGAGTGAAGAATCACGGTACACAACTTGGCGATCCGATGGCAGGCTGTGGACATGGCGAATGCCCGGTGAACGTCATCTGTCAGCGTGTGTAGTGCCAACAGTAAAATTCGGAGGCGGTGGTGCTATGGTGTGGTCCTGTTTATCATGTTGAGGGCCTGCACTCTTGTTGTTTCGCATGACAGCAATTAGGGGATGGCGACTGCTTCTTCCAATACGATCGAGCACCTGTTCATAATGCAATACCTGTGGTGGAGTGTTTACACGACAATAAAATCCATGTAATGGACTGGCCTGCACAGAGTCCTGACCTGAATCCTATATAACACCTGTGGGATGTTTTGGGACGCCGACTTCGTGCCAGGCCTCGCCAACCGACATCCATACCTGTCCTCAGAGCAGCACTCCGTGAAGAATGGTCTCCGATTCCTCAGGAAACCTTCCAACACCTGACTGAACGTATACCTGCGAGAGTGGAAGCTATCATCAGTGCTAAGGGTTGGCCAACACCATATTGAATTCAACCGATGGAGAGCTCCACGACCTTGTAAGTCATTTTCAGCCAGGTGTGGCTCTGAGCATTATGCGACTTAACTTCTCAGGTCATCAGTCGCCTAGAACTTAGAACTAATTAAACCTAACTAACCTAAGGACATCACACACATCCATGCCCGAGGCAGGATTCGAACCTGCGACCGTAGCGGTCGCCCGGCTCCAGACTGCAGCGCCCAGAACCGCACCGCCACTCCGGCCGGTTCAAATGGTTCAAATGGCTCTGAGCACTATGGGACTTAACTACTGTGGTCATCAGTCCCCTAGAACTTAGAACTACTTAAACCTAACTAACCTAAGGACATCACACACATCCATGCCCGAGGCAGGATTCGAACCGGCGACCGTAGCGGTCGCCCGGCTCCAGACTGCAGCGCCCAGAACCGCACGGCCACTGCGGGCGGCTCAGCCAGGTGTCCGGATACTTTTGAACACATAGTGTACTAGGTGTTTCTTCTTGTCTGACAGGTTTCTCAATAAAGCATTTAGATTTATCGTAGCAGCTGAAGTTTCCTAGGGCAGATTTGTAAAGTGTTAGAAATTACCGGAGAAGTATTCTGCAGTAACAGCTCACTAGCACATTCTTCTAGGTTCCGTTCTACAAAATAACTGTTTGTTTCAAGAAGTCTTTGTGTCTCAGTGTTCATATGTTGCAACTCCTGCTTTTCCCATGTTAACTCTACATTAAGCTGCTGCTAGTCTATAATCCCCGATGTATACCCTTGACAGTCATTACAATGACTCTCATGTTTGTTTATGCTGGAAAATATTGTAAGTAACTTTATTGTCTTTTTATTATTCCAGTGCCATATTACGATAACAAGTGAGATATTACATTTATTTGTAGTGAAATGAAGCTGAAAACAAACAGCTAACTTTATGTAGCATGCAAAAATACGACGCAATACACTGAACCACACAAAGGTGATGGTGAATGAAAATAAAATTGACTAACACAGATAACTGTTTTTATTTAACTCTTTGATCTCTAACTGTACCAGGTTTCAAACCATAGTCCAACAAGGACGCCGTAAGATTTGGGTATAGTGTTAACAGGATTCATGTGACAGTTCACAATACAACAAGTATGCCTGATATTGCGTTGTGCACATTTCGTCTACTCTGTTCTTCTTTTTCCCGCATACTTGATAAAGTTGTGATGTTCAGTTTTGCTTCAATCCTCTTTTATGACAATCTCGTGTAATGGGACTTAACATTTCAGGATGGTATGACACTAGTGTTGATTAAACGCTGATGAGCAGCTTTGTTATAAAATCCATTAAATATATGAGTAAATTATAGAATTATGGCCACCCCCATGAGATATAGGAACTGTGCTTTTTAGAGCACCATGGTTGACATGTTTCTGGTGTATAGTGGTGGAGTGATGTGTCTATGGACGTCTGCACTCAGTGCTGTACGACAGGCTATTTTGTCATCTTGATAGTCATTGAATCTGCGAAAATGAAATTGTATGGCATACGATGTGATGTTGATATTACTGGAGTGAAACAATCTCCATAAATTCTATGCAGTGTGGGTCATTATACGAGTGTCTTTACTCATGACACATTAGCGAAAAAATCTTACTGGACAGCTGATACCATACAGACCTACGTTGAGTTATAGGTAGCACAGCTCAATGAGATCTCCTTCCATACATTTGTTTTGAGACGTAAGATTAGAAAGAAACCTTTTGCGCAGTCATGGGTACTCGGTACCCAAATAATCGGTTTCCGTTGCTATTCACTTCCTTCTGAAACATATAATCACACCAGTTTGCTTGAATAAAACAGTCAAAGCTACGCTTCTGCCGTATATAGCAGT
Organism: Schistocerca americana; assembly: GCF_021461395.2. Classification (NCBI taxonomy): domain Eukaryota; kingdom Metazoa; phylum Arthropoda; class Insecta; order Orthoptera; family Acrididae; genus Schistocerca; species Schistocerca americana. The sequence goes on along the minus strand of NC_060125.1, from coordinate 53,053,278 downwards.
CTTAAACGAACAATATGTACATAGAGCCCTACATTGTGAACATACATTGTTTATTACGAATAATTTTCCCGCGCATATGTAATACGATATGTTGAATATGTACGTAGAGCATTACATTGTGAACATACATTGTTTATTACGAATAATTTTCCCGCGCATATGTAATACGATATGTTGCATCGTGCTGCAAGTTGCTAGGTGGCCGTTAGTTCGGAATGAGTTAAATAAATCATATAAAATACTGGTATTTGCCCAAATTACTGTACTGGTTGGATCCAAAAGGGCATTTGAACTTTGGAATCATATGCAAATTTATTGAGATAACTTACAGAATCGGCATTTCGGAGCAAAAAACATCAAGTTTGATTCACGTCGTGCATCAGTAGTGCAGTCCGCCACCAGGAGCGCCAGCGAAGCGCACAGTTAAAATGGCTACTTTCTCTGGTGCGGAGCGTGCTCGCTGGGTGATTTTGAATTCATGAAGCCGGCCGGGGTGGACGAGCGGTTCTAGGCGCATGTCTGGAACCGCGCGACCGCTACAGTCGCAGGTTCGAATCGTGCCTCGGGCATGGATGTGTGTGATGTCCTTAGGTTAGTTAGGTTTAAGTAGTTCCAAGTTCTAGGGGACTGATGACCTCAGATGTTAAGTATCATAGTGCTCAGAGCCATTTGAACCATTTGATTTCATGAAACGGACTTGCAACAACTATTTGGAGTAAATTTCGCTCCGAATGCGCTAGAGAACTTCCAAGCAGGCCTACAGTTTACTGTTAGAACACGAACCTTCTTGAGACAGATTGTTAGCTGCGACATGATAAATCAGCAGGTCACCAGCGTGTTAGTGATTATGTCTAAGAGGTTAGGGAGAGCTTTGCCTGTAGTCCACAAAAATCAACTCGACGTGCATCTCGCGACACTGGTATTCCACAAAAGACAGTTTGGCGAGTACTCCTTAGACGTTTACACTTGAAACCATACATATTCAGAATGACACCGCACACCAGTGATGCAGATAAAGATTCGACCGTCGATCAATGGAAACATGTTGGCTCTTCGGATCGAACGCATTTTTGCTGTAATCGAGGTGAACGACGACTCGAAACGTGCAGCGCGCCGCGGACCCAGGCAGGTGGGATCAGTATTGTGCTATTGGAGACATTCTCCTGCGCTTGGATGGGATCTGTGGTAGCAATTGAAGACGCGCTGATAGCTGCGAACCACCTGCATCCCTTCATGCTTGATGCCTTTCCCGACGGCCTTTCAGCAGTATAAGTGCCCGTGTTTCGGTGCCACAACCGTGCTGCAGTGGTTTTAGGTGCATTATAGTGGACTCACATTCATGTCTCCGCGACTAATTTCGAGTCATGTAAATCCCAGGGAACCGACCTGGGTGGCTACCGGGCGTCATCACCGCGTACGCGAATCAGCGGCCCGTTATCTACGCTAATTAAATGACGTGTGTGTGGACATTTGATGCCACATACCTCCACAAACCTACCGACAAACAGCCGGACCCCTGATACGCAGAATCAGTGAAGTACTGTGTTTCGTTCCAAACACGGTCAAACAAGCTATTAAGCAGGCGGTCTGAATGTTTTAACTCATCAGTGTATTTATTTACATTAAACGATGTACATTCGCTATTAGAAGGGAAAACCTTCCTATCCCTATTCCTGATTCATTGTGGGGAGTGGGGATTACGGACAAAGGTAGAACAGGTTATGAATGTGACGCACATAAGCAATAATCGATAATAAAGCGGTTGTTACCCAGTCCTTCTCCCAAAAGAGACATATAATAACGAAAAGCAGCAAGAGATCAGTCTGCTAGACTAACTCAGAATAAGCTGGGCATTACAAATGAGAGGGACATCAAAGGGGGCTGAAACAGCCACTTTCACCGTGAGTAGCGCTTTTTGGTTTTATTTGAAGTACACAATATTTCTGCATGAGGACTTACAAATTTATAAGGGCATCAGCGGTGAAATTCATTTCGTTTTGCTGAAGGTAATTAATTTAAAACGACGTTTAGTACGACCAAAGACCACAGTTCTCCTTCGCATTTAACAACGTTTTCTGTCGTCGCAGCAACAAACCTGTGATGTTTACTGAAAAGCCGAAAATGAATTAGGGAAATCGGATTAAATTAACGCTGACTGCTCTTTCAAATTGAATTGGATTTGCGACATTCGAACGACATCGCATTCCTGCTTTTATGCAAATTCATGTTTTGGAATGGCAATACAGCACTTCCAGGAACATCATTGGTGATTTAAGACAACATGGTGTTGTTTTGCCGTATTTTGTTATTTCTTTTGGTTACATAAATGATGGTATCGAGAGTTTCTCCTCACGTAATGAGTATTTACTAATACGCGTTTTGTCTGAAATGTATCTGAATCGCATGACAGTAGAAAAAGGATGTGTATGTCGACAGAACATCTTATTTCGTTATCAAAGTGATCCGTTCATCGCAAGATGCCTACAACTATGTTCGTAAACTATGGGTGAAGTTCGACTTTCAAACCGAACAAGATGCTGTCGTAGAGCATTTTTGCCTGGCCGTCGAAGTGTGACGCTGAGAGCTCAGGAATCAGATCATCATTTTCGCTTAATGTATTCTTGACCGCACCAATGGCACTAGTTTAATCCCACGTGATGACTGTTGTCTTCTGCTCAGCACTCAGCCTAAGCCGTCCGAGCGGTTCTAGGCGCTACGGTCTGGAGCCGCGCGACCACTATAGTCGCAGGTTCGAATCGTGCCTCGGGCATGGATGTGTGTGATGTCCTTAGGTTAGTTAGGTTTAAGTAGTTCTTAGGGGACTGATGACCTCAGAAGTTAAATCCCATAGTGCTCAGGGCCATTTGAACCATTTTTGAAAATAATAAACACGTATTGTTGTTCTTAACTGTCATCTGGTGTTTGGTTATACTTAAACTGTAACTTTCGTTTCACATTGTCATCTGCTATGAACTGTCAATGGCATGATCATCATCTTTGTTCTTTTGCTTCACTATTGGTTTTCCGAATATTGAAAAAAATTTATTTTCAGGTATTAATGAATATGTACATTCTTTGTATTAGGTATGCTTGTAATTTTAGGTGTTATCTTGTTCCTATCGCTCACCTTATTTTCTTTATTGTTATTTGACTCCCCCCGCCCCCCTATGGGCAGTAGATGGTGTGTTATCAGGTACAATTCTCGTCACTGTACGTAGGGTATTGTGCTAAGCTGTCAGTAACTCGTTATTTACATTGTTTTAGTTCGAAGTAAACTCGATATTGAATTTCCCATGGTCACTATTCCATGTTGATGCTGTGTAAAGTCTCTTTGTGATACAAAAGTTTCTTCTGTGTGTTCATGATTCGCAGAGTATGTTAATATATCTGTTGATGTTTTCTTAAGTGCTCTGCCCTGAGCTGCACGTCCATTCAGGCCCCACCGTGATGTTTGCGGTTTAGGACGTTACACTTTACAGCTATGCCAGTTCAGTGAACACATTTGGCGCTATGTGTATTTTATACATTCGTCTTCTTATTGCTGACAATCGCAAATAATGCGATAGCTATAACTTTCTGAAGAAGGGTACTAAGTGCCCAAAACCAGTAAAGAAATTAAATTTCTTTCATGCAGCTGGTTGCTTGTTATTTCTTTTTATACATTTATTTCCTTCATTTTATCTTCATCTGAAAAAAAAAACTGCTGTAATGCAATGCCGTTTTCGCCTTTTTCGGGGATGGTAAGATATGTCTTGTGACTACGGCCTCCCGTCGGGTAGACCGTTCGCCGGGTGGAAGTCTTTCGATTTGACGCCATTTCGGCGACTAGCGCGTCGATGGGAATGAAATGATGATGATTAGGACAACACAACACCCAGTCACTGAACGGAGAAAAATCTCCGACCCAGCCGGTAATCGAACCCGGGCCCTTAGGATTGACATTCGATATAGTTCGTTGAGTTTGGTCTGGGCAGATGTCACAAGACATCCGTTCAAGTTGATCGTTGATTCCTTAACTCTGTTTTTTTTATTACAGAGAGCACGCAGCCCTCTGACCGAACACGCTGAGCTACCGTGCCGGCAACCACTCAGCTGCCGGGGGAAGACTCGGGGATGACGAATTAATGTTACCCTGCAGTCATAGTGATACACCATAACTCATCTGTGGTGATGGTGTTAAGTTCTCCTCTACATATTCGTTCTTAAACGCTCCAAATTATCTCAACAAGGTTTGGCTTGGCAATTTCGTCGTTCTACAGTGAAGCGCCAAAGAAAGTGGTAGAGGCATGTGCATTCAAATACAGATATATGTAAACAGGAAGAATACGGCCCTGCGGTCGGCAACGCCTACATAAGACAAGTTTCTGGCGTAGTTCTTAGTTCGCTTACTGGTGCTACAAAGGCAAGTTATCGAGATTTAATTGAGTTTGAACGTGGTGTTATAGTCGCCGCACGAGCGATGGGACACAGCGTCTCCGAGGTACCGATGAAGTAAAGATTTTCCCGTACGACCATTTCACGAGTGTACCGTGAATATCAGGAATCCGATAAAACATCAAACCTCCGACATCGCATCAGCCGGAGGAAGATCCTGCAAGAACTGGACCAATGACGACTGCAGAGAATCGTTCAACGTGATAGAAGTGCAACCCATTCGCAAATTGCTGATTACATTGCAGAGCAGCAACATGTGCCTGCTTGCGAACCATTCAGCGTAGCATCATCGATAGCAGCTTTCGGAGCCGAGCACCCACTCGTGTACCGTTGACGACTGCATGACACAAAGACTTACGCCTCACCTGGGCTCGTCAACACCGACAGTGGACTGTTGATGACTGGAAACATGTTGCCTGGTCGGAGGAGTCTCGTTTCAAATCGTATCTAGCAGATGGACGTGTACGGTTATAGAGACAACCTCACGAATCCATGGACCCCGCGTGTCAGCAGGGGACTGTTTAAGCTGGTGAGGCTCTGTAACGGTGTGGGGCGTGTGCAGTTGGAGTGATATGGGACTCTGATACGTCTAAATACGACTATGACAGGTGACACGTACGTAAGCATCCTGTCTGATCACCTGCATCCATTCATGTCCATTGTGCATTCCGACGGACTTGGACTATTCCATTAGGACAATGTGACACCCCACACGTCCATTATTGCTACAGAGTGGCTCCAGATCACTCTTCTGAGTTTAAACACTTCTGATGGCCACCAGACTCCCCAGACCTGACATATCTGGGATGCCTTCGAACGTGCTGTTCAGAAGAGCTCTCCGCCCCCTCGCATTCTTACGGATTTATGGACAGTCCTACAGTATTCGTGATGTCAGTTCCCCCCAGGACTACTTCAGACATTAGTCGAGTCCATACCACGACGGTTTGCGCCACTTCTACGTGCTCGCGAGGGCCCTACACGATATCAGGCAGATGTACCAGTTTCTCTTGCTCTTCAGTGTATATTTGGCAGCTCGATGGTAAAGTGGAAATTCGTGCCTCACGACACCTGGGGTGTACAAGATACCTTGCTAGTGCGGCCCGCCTTACGTCGGGCAAGCAGTACGCACTGTGGAACAACGCACGGACCAGCAGGAGAGGTTTTATCGCCTACGGTACCCCAAGAAATCTGCTTTATCGGAGCATGTTTCAGAAAACGGACACCGGACAAACTTTGACGAAATATCCGCTGTGGCTCTCACGAATTTCTCCTGGGACTACGTGCTTAAAGAAGCCACTGAAATAAAAATCACCGATAACGCCCTAAAGAGGGGCGGCGACCTGCAGCTCAGCACAGCGGGGGATCCAGCGATCGCGAGGTTGAAGCGGCGCATCGAACGCCGAGCCAACATATGGCTGGTATTTGGCGATGCCACGAGGGCCATTGACGTCACAGCCCGCAGCTGGTGTTCAAAGAGTACAAGGGGCTTACCAGCAGTCCACCGGCAGCTACACCGCTTGCCAACGGCGAAGCAGTGGCTGGCCGAAAGCTCGTGTAATTTTAATTACTTGACGCGGTTCGAAATCTGGGAACTTTTTATTCAGTGTTACAGCCGCGAGACTTTGCATTCTTACAGACTGTAGATTCTTGCATCTGTGTAATGACTCTCGTAATATTATTCATGAACAGATGTCAAGGACTGCACTAAATTGTTTAATTCGCTTGACTGCCACAGATAAGACATAAGGAAGATACAGAAGAATTATAAAATTTTTCTTATGTACTGCATCCCACTACCCAGAGAGGGACTTTATCATTGTTGCAAACGCTGTTTAGCTAAAATAAATATTATTATTTTATTTTGCACTGCCGATCGGTTTCGGTATTTGCGACATATTCTAGTGTACTTGTGTAGGTGTCTTCTAATCCACGTACTCTACGCAGTGTAGTAAGAGAAGAAACTGTGCAGAATAAAAGAATAGCGGATGTTCTAGGTGAACACCCTTGCGAAAATGATGCTCCCGTCTATGAATCTAGTGACGCTCAAGTGTTCAACTCTAAGAAATGAATTGCTTACTGCGCTTATGACAAATGTTAAATTTTAAGCTGTGCACAAGGCATTTTCCATTTGAACAGTTAAATGGATAGTAACGGTACGGAATGCGATAAGAAGACTTTCTAAATCTTCGCTTAATATCTTATTAGTCTTGCTCGATTATGATCAAACATATTTTGGATTTGTGGTCCACCAGTTATGCAAATCACTGTTTTTCGCAGTACCCAAACATGTTTCGGCACCATTGTGCCATCATCAGTGGGTTTTCGTTTTTATTTATTCTTTACATTTGGTGAGCATGAATTTTCTGGACCACTTTTGTGTTAATTATTACAGGTAGCTTGTCATGTTTTCGTGTGGCAAGCACTTCCATTCTCCGCATCATACTGAGATGCTGTGATGTATACGTTGCTATAACAAGTATTTTCCACAAATAACCTAGTAAAACGCTTTTCACTACACCAGAACACAAGGAGCAGCAAATTATAAAGATGGATATACAGCTCTTGTTGAAAATTGAGGAATAATTCATCGCTAGTGTGATTATTACGGAACGAGAAGGATTCTGTAAGTTTTATCTTACTTTATATGTTGAATACATGCGTCACAGAAACAAGAGTAGGACGATATTGCCAATCTGTATCAGAAGGCAGCCTGATAGCGGGTAGAAAAACATCTTAACTTTCTAGAATTCGTGAGCTAATGTTTCTGTCCTAAGGTATTGAGCCTGTCTGCCTCTCATATTAAACTACTGTCCTTAGAGCCCGTTATATGGCTCGAGCGTTATTCCGACGGGAAATCCTGCCACGACGTATTCCTCTTTATGAGGTTATGAATATGTAATAAGTTTACCCACTCCCCCAATTTCAAGAGTAAATACTACTAACGTAACTTCGAGCATGGTACATGCAGTGTTATTACCGCCGAATAATATACAAATCTGTGTTGTCAAAATTATAATTATATAACTTCATCAAAGCAAAACAACGTATTATGTCCAGTAAGAGTACCAAAAAGTTCCTACACTCATATGCCAAGTACATAGGAAGTCCAAAACTATAGTCATTTAAAATTTGTGAGAAAATTGTCAGCGACTCCAGAAGTATTTGACACATGTCCAACGCTGTGGAACTAACAGTATGACTACAATTTAATCCGATACGTTTGCTTATACAAATACTTTTAATCACAACAGGAACATACTTATAAATATGATAATTATTATACAAAATATTCTCCAGGACAATGTCGATGTGTATGAGCGTATCAAGAGACAGGAAGCATCTTAGCAGAATTGACAGTATACCTATGGGTAACGATCTCACATTTTCCTGTCACGGAAAGATCTGGAATGGCATTCGTTTATCATCGTGAGTTCAGATGAAAAGCCGCTCAAATAAAAATGCAGCTAAGTGGTCTCAAATTGAAAGGATTGCGCTATACTTGATGCAACAACATTTCTTCTTCTTTTAGTTTTGTTAGAAATTCGTAAGCTGATATCTGTATGGTCGCTGATTTCGACGTGAGGAAAAAATTTCAAATTTGGGGTTTCACTCGTTTCTTCCTGGTTATACCCTTCATTGGCTCTCCAAGTAATGAATCATTATCCCACAAAGCATCCGCAACTAACTATGTAGTCTACATATTTTACTGTATTAAATTTTTTTTCATCCTTAAGAAACGCTGAAGTCGTGTACAATGAAACTGAAATAAACACCGAAACGTTAGTGAGTGTAACACGCAGGTGCTTGATAGCTGCCCCGCGTGGTAGAAGTATCGTCAGCGGGAGTCTCTGAATTTACACGATAACGTAACTCTTCAGTTGTTCTCAAGTGAAGGCGAAAAATTTTATGAACATAAAACAGCAAAATATAGGTTTGTTAAGAGGGATTTATGTGCTGGGTAAAAGTTAAAGATACGTATTTAGTATCCGTTTTTCTAACATGTTTCAGAAAGTCACAGATTTTAACAGAAGAGAATGAACATTCCACAGCTAAGTCTATTAACGTGCCACAAGCTCAACATAATGATACCAGTTTTTGTTGTGTATAGGAAATAGGCAATTCATGAATATAAAACTGATCAAAACCTACTTTTGCTAGTTCCAAATTGAAGCTACACTACGATGTGTCAGTTAGGATGATGTATAATCGCTTATTTTCAGATGATATTCCAAGCAAACTGAACCAAATACTTTTCTTATTAACTTACTGCTTGTTGTCATTAATTTTGAATGAAATTAGTGAAATTTCAAGTATATAGTGGTTTGTATTTCAGCGTCTAAGGTAAGTGGAAATATTTGTCGTAAAGGGGTGAATGGAGGATAAACAATCGAAGTTGATAATTCCAAATTTTTACGAAAAGTTCCGACCCGAAAGCACCATTTGCAACAAACGGAAATATTTCTTGTAAAGAGACAAAAATAGCGTATGCAAAATCGAACACGCTAATTCTAAAATCATATGAACAGATCCGATTCCAAATCACCATTTGTAACAAATGCCAATTTCTCGTCTGGCTGTCTCTTTTTCCTGTGCCAATTACAAGAATACGTGAAACCAGGAAAGAGTACGGCGCTTGAAGCTTCTAAATAACTCATATGTTTAATTTCCTCTCTTCGCACACGAGAGAAGGAAAACCAAATGCCTCTGTTGAAAATCAGTGAATGGCACAGGTAATAATAGCTGAAAACTCATAGTATCAGGAGGACTGGGACAATGCTGGGATGTGTAGGGCTCATTGATGAAGATTACAGTTGCCTTAGTGGACTTTAATACAATACAGGTATACGTAACAAACCGAACAGCCGAATGGTTTATGGGAAAAGTATCCGTCTACGAACTATTGCGTATCTCTCAAATTTTCTTCAGTACTAAAGTAAATCTAAACACTTATCTAAAATAAATTCAGTCCTGATTTAATTACATTAATGACTGTATATAGGGTCTTAGCAATTTTTGTTCAGCGACAGAATATTACAAGCTTCACTTTCATTTTCTTCCATTTCTGGAAGAAGGCGACCACATGAAAGCCTGTCTTTGTTTTGATCAATTGTATATTATCCACCTGGAAAAGCCTTCCATCTTTGAATCCTCCACTTCACGCTATCGTAATTAGGAGAAGTATGCATTACGTTTATTGAAGTGCAGAAATACTTAGAAAAGGTTTTCCCGGTTAGTGAACATCTGACCGAAACACGAAAGATCACTTGGATACGTAAGGCAATACCGGAAATTCGTCTCAGTAGTTGTTTTGGTTAGGCGTATCGAAGTGAACAGAAATATTTCACTTCTTCCTCCCACCACTTCAACAGAATTAAGTTGAACAAGACAGACAAGAGCAGACTTACAAAAACGAAATTGCGCGGCTCAGGTAGATCCGTATATTTAATCTGAGAAGTCGGAATGAATTAACGCTGACTGCTCCTTCAAATTAAACTAGAGATCTGACTTTTAAATGCTTCCGAATTCCATCTGCTGAAGAATACCTCGAGCTTTGGAACTTAAGAATACCTAAGTATTTAGTTACAAAGCAGAGATCAATTCCAGAATGAGAATTTCAGAGATCAATTAATTACTAGACACGAAGACAACGAAACGAAAATTCCAAAATTAAGTAATTCCGACTGATTGTAAAACATCGTGCATAGTAATCGAAACACTATGACATTCCCATCACTTTCCCTTCGACGACCCATTTTGATTAGGTAATTTATATTATTATACCTTAGTCGTGGAGACACGTAAAAAATTAGTGCCTTGTAGTTCCTTATATCGTTGCTCCACATGTGAGCAAATAAAAAGAAAAAAAAACTCTATTAGCAGCGGTGTGAAATAAAACCCCGGTGTCGTCCAGCCACAGTTCGCAGAACCGTGCAGCGTGCATACTCAAGCGCAGGTCCATCAAAGTACCAACGCTTCATTAGTTTGCAATTTAACAGTGCAAGACAGTGGGTTCTGTGTAACACAGAGGAAAAAGTAGTCACATGAAGATGATGTCGAACCCTTCAATATCAAAAAGAGATGACGCGCTAAAAGTGAGAACTCAAAGTCAGAGACTCAAAATTTAATCTAATCGATTCGGGAATTTTATATCGTTGGACTAGTGTGACAGTATATGCACATATACATAAGTTCATGTTACCCGCGGCTACGCTCGCATGTCAGTAGTTTTGTTACAATGAGTCATGGTAAGTAAGTAAGCTACTGTAAGAGTAACTGCGATAAAGTCAGTCACTATTAAGCGTCTGCATGTTCGGGTAAGCGCAGCCAGACGAACAGGTGCGCCGACTCCTCTCCATCTACACCAGCACACGACGATGCGTTTACAGTCTTGCTGCCGCGCGATACATGCTGACGGACTTGGGCAGGTGCGCGCATCGTGATATTGGCGTAGCTACACACAATACAGCGGTACATTATGCAATACAAATAATAATTTTTAACGTGGTTAAAGCTCACTGAAACCATGCCTGGAAGATAACTAGCCTTCCAGCCGGTCCCAAGCCCGGATAAAGCGGGAGGGTTAATCGTAAAAAACTGACGGGTTCCTATACAGTCACAAGCAGCCTCGTATTGGAATGGATCTGACGGAAAGCGATCCAAGCTTATGAATAAAGGACTACTTTTAGGTATTCTGTGGTGAACGTGTGGCGCGCCCGGGTTCCCGGGTTCGATTCCCGGCGGGGTCAGGGATTTTCTCTGCCTCGTGATAACTGGGTGTTGTGTGATGTCCTCAGGTTAGTTAGGTTTAAGTATTTCTAAGTTCTAGGGGACTAATGACCACATATGTTAAGTCCAGAACCATTTGAGCCATTTTTGAACGTGTGGGTGCTATTCTGTCATTCTGTGCAACGGATTAATCTGAGATGTACTCTTTACTCTTGGCTCTTGCAAGATGCAATTTCCACCCCCACACTACTACAGAAGTCAGACAGACGCTCCTAACGTTCTAAAGAGAAATGCCTGAAAAACTTTCAGCAACAAATATCTTCTGGAGTCTTCCGCTGTAAGGAAATGACACAAAAATTCACAATTTCTTACGTAACTAGTGGGATACTTGGGTACTGGAGTAGTTCTAGTTAGTGTAAGAAAAACATGAAACTAACGAAAATTATTATTTTTTTTTGCAAAAATTCTGAGAAATCACAATGGCACTTTTATCTATGAACTGAACAAGTTATTTACGGGTTCTTTTCGGAATGTGAAGTTACCTCTTAATGACAGTATTCGCTAATGAAATTTCTATACAAAGTTTAAGATTGTTACTGACTTGGAAGAATGGCTGAGAGCCGCGCCTACTCAACTTGAATAATTATCAGTTAGAATGTTGCTAGGTACGGTCGAGGCTGTCGTGTATGAAATGCAGTGAAGTGTACTGTTGTGGAGGAAATGTGGAGTTCGCAAGAGCTGTAGCGCACAATACCGTAAGCTGCGATGACTGCTGTCAGCGCCGCTCGCTGCTGACAAATAAGATAACTCTCGTTCTATCTGGATTGACTTTCGCCAATCAAACTCTCCCTATGCCTTGATGAAGTCAAGGACTCCTATTCGCCCCTAGTCTAGCTATTGGCATGGTACACTGGTCAGATAACCAGTCCATCGCGATGCCACTCAAAAATTCGCTCGCAGGCGTTTAACTATAACTCTGTCCGTTCACACCGCACAATAAGTGTGGCGGCCAACACAGTGAACAACGCTTAATCGCAAGGACTCAGTACAGAGTCGTACTCCGATTCGCTCTCGACATAGGTGCTCTCCCAGTGAAGTACTGAGGAGAGACTTGTTCCTCGCTCTTCGAGAACACGTACGAGTGCACACGCTCTCGTTGTCTCTCCCTAACTAAAAGCTTTTGTGACCATTGTGTTGTGAATGTGTGTGTGTACGCCAGCCTCGAGTATTTCAACCTCGGTGCACACTTGCGATTTACTTGTTATTTGCATATCGTTTATATGAATTTATACAACGTTGACTTTATGTTATCGAGTTTGGGTTCGAATGAAGCGTCTTGATGTTCGGAATATGATTGTGAGGGCGGAATATGTAAGCAATGAAGGTCAGGAGACCATGACGTCTTACAGTATAAGGAACGTAAAAACACTATGCTGCAGGACAGACAAAGATACTTGATGGAGAACTAACACAGTACAAGATGAATATTATAGCCCTGCAGGAGATAAGATGGCATGGACAAGGTATGCACAGAGAAAAAACTACATGATCATATTCAGCGGAAACAAGCATGGTCACCATATATTTGGAACAGGATTTGCGGTTCATAATAAAATAATGGCCAATGTGATGACACTAGAAAATGTAAATGAAAGAATATGCTACATCAGAATCAAAGACAAATATGGAAATATATTATTAATCAGTGTTCATGCCCCAACTGAAGACAAGGGGGAAGACAAAAAAGACGAATTCTATGACACCTTAGAGCAGATGTACTCCAGATTATCACAATATGACGTCAAAATTGTACTGTGAGACTTAAATGCCGAAATAGGACAAGAACAGCAATGGGAACCGTATATAGGCATGTTCAGCCTTCACACTGATTCAAATGATAATGGTATAAGGCTTATGAACTTCGCCACAGCTAGAAACATGAAAATAGAAAGTACATCGTTCTCCCATAAAGACATACATAAAGCAACATGGACCTCACCGGATGGGTTAACTACGAACGCAATAGACCATGTTTTGACAGAGAAAAAACATAAAAAGGCAATAACACATGTTAGGACAATGAGCGGAGCTGAGATAGGATCAGACCATTCTCTTGTGCTAATAAAGATGAAACCACTTAGTAAGAACAACAGTGGTAAAAGAACCCAAAGAGTGGATGTGAGTTGGCTAAAAGAACAGGACGTGAATAAACAGTTTAAGATTAAGCTTAAAAATAGATGCGCTGAATTAGAGAAGCCTGCCGGGGTGGCCGAGCGGTTCTAGGCGCTACAGTCTGGAACCGAGCGACCGCTACGGTCGCAGGCTCGAATCCTGCCTCTGGCATGGATGTGTGTGATGTCCTTAGGTTAGTTAGGTTTAAGTAGTTCTAAGTTCTAGGGGACTGATAACCATAGCAGTTAAGTCCCACAGTGCTCAGAGCCATTTGAACCATTTTGAATTAGAGAATGACAACATCACAAAAGAAGATGAAGATATCAACACAAAATGGAAGAAGGTGACAACAGTCATTAGGGAGACAGGGCATGAACTACTAGGAGATAATAACAATAGCAATATAAAAAGCAAATCATGGTTCAATGAAACACGTAGAAAGGCAGTACAGGACAGGAAGAGAGCCAGGCAGCGAATGATCAACAATAACAACCATGAAAACCAAAGAACTTACAGGAAAGCCACGAGAAAAATGGAGAATATAATAAGGCTAGAGAAAAGGGAATTCATATGTAAACAGACAGAGAAGGCTGAGGAGGGCTATAACCAGTAAATAGTTTTACAGGGCAAAGTGTTGCTATACATAAGAGTACAGAGCTAAGTCTGTGATAATGAAGGACGAGAATAGAAAGTTGATCACTAAAAATCAAGGAAACTTAGAGAACTGGAGGAAATACTTCAAAGAACTGCTGAGCAACCCGGTAGATACCTACAACAATGAAAACAAGGCAGAAAACAATCAGAACGTACAGCGATTAGTCGAAGAACCAACTCTGATGGAGGTGAAGGACGCAATAAAAAGACTAAAAAATTGGAAGGCCCCTGGCGTAGACATGATATCAGCAGAGCTCATCAAAGAAGGGGAAGAGAAGATACATGAATGGTTAGCCGAACTGATAAAAGAGGTGTGCAGGAAAGAAGTAATGCCAGAGGAATGGAAAACTGCTACTGTATGTCCCATATACAAGAAAGGAGACAAAATGCTGACACAGAACAACAGAGGGATATCTCTCCTATGCACATGCTATAAAGTAATATAAAGAATTGTACTGAACAGGCTAAACCCATAATTGAGGAAATATTAGACACAGCGCAAGCGGGGTTCAGAAAAGGTAAATCAACAGTCGACCAAATATTCGCACTAAGACAAATATTTGATAAGAACTGGGGGCACAATCATGATACCATTTGCCTGTTTATAGGTTTCAACAAAGCCTATGACAGCATAGTAAGAGAGGAAATGTGGGGGAAAATTGCAGAGTGTGGGATACCTGAAAAGCTAATAAAGCTAACTAAAATGTGTGTGATGGAATTAAAGTGTAGAGTGAAAGTACAGGGGGAGTTCTCAGAAGCATTTGAAGGAAAAACAGGAGTGAGACAGGGAAATATTATATCACCAACCCTTTTGAATTTGGCCCTTAACAACATCCTGGGGAGAGTAACATGTGAACGTGCAGAAGTCACCTTAGGAAAAAAGGTAAATATCCTGGCTTTTGCGGGTGATATTGTGCTGGTAGGAAAGAACATGGAAGACCTGGGGAAAGCGGGGACTGTGCTAATGGAAGAAGCTAAGAAAGCAGATCTAAGCGTGAATGAAAGTAAAACAAAGTTCATGGTAACAGGAAGAAGAGCTCGCAGTAACAAGAATTAAAGCTTGGGGAAGATGTCTAGGAGCTATGCACAACATCATAAGATCGGAGTTACTATCTAGGCAGGCAAGTATAACAATATATCAGACCATCATCAAGCCGATGGTGTACTGTGCAAGTGTGACATGGACCCTGAAAAAGAAAACAGAGAAAAAACCTCATCACTTTTGAAAATAAAGTACTGAGAAAAATATATGGACCAGTGACAGAAAATGAACAGTGGAGAATAAGGAAAGAAGAGAACTCTGACAGTTATACGCACTGCCTGACGTCGTGGCTAGTGTGAAAAAGAAAATGACCAAGATGGTACGGACATTTGAGAAGGAGAGGGGAGAACCCGGTAATAAAGGCTGTAACGGATGGAGAAGCTAAAGGAAAGAGACCACTGGGACGGCCGAGAATGAGATGGAAGGATAATATCATGGGAGACATGCACATACTGGGTCTGGGAGATAAAGATGCAGATGGAAGGAAAGAGTGCAAAGCAGGACTGAGTGGGGCCAAGGACCGGCTGCGGTTTGTGTGGCCGGTATAAGTAGTAAAGCTCACTGATGAAAAAAGTGTGTTCTGTTCTCTAAAAATGCTTTTAGGTGTCGACTTCCTTTCTCCTAAGGTAGCCTATGTTCTTTCTTAGAGTTTAGTCATCCCTGTACCAAATTTCATTCAAAGTGGTTCAGCGGTTTCATTGTGAATACGTAACAGGGTTACTTTCGCATGTATTAAATTACACTGAGCTGACAAACGTCATGGGATACCTCCCAATGCCATGTCAGAGATCTTTTTGCCGGGCGTAATGCTGCAACTTGACGTGGCATGGACTCAACGAGTCTTGCGAAGTCCCCTGGAGAAATATTGAGCTATGCTGCCTCTGCTAGACGTCCGTAATTCCGAAAGTGTTGCCAGTGCACGAACTGACCTCTCGATTATGTCCCATAAATGTCGTGCGATCTGAGTGGCCAGACAATTCGCTCTAATTGTCCAGAACGTCCTTCAAACACGAACCATTATGGCCCGGTGACAAGGCGCATTGTCACCCATAAAAATTTCATCGTTGTTTGGGAATATGAAGTCCATGAATGGCTGAAAATGGTCTCCAAGTAGCTGAACATAACCAGGACCAGTCTATTGCACACAAATGCTGGCCACACCATTATGGAGCCAAAACCAACTTGCTTGAACTTGGGTACATGTCTTCGTCGGGTCTGCGCCACGCTCGAACCCTACCATCAGCTCAACCAACTGAAATCGGGACTTATCTGACGAGGCCACGGTTTTCCAGTGGTCACCAGCCGAACTGAGGCGCTGCAGGCGATCTCGTTGTGTTAACAAAGGCACTCGCGTCGTTCGACTGGTGCCATAGCCCATTAACGCCTAATTTCGCTGCACTGTCCTAACGCATACATTCCCAGCACGTCCCGCGTTGGTTTCTGCGGTAGTTTTACGCGGTGTAGCTTGTGAGATAGCACTGACAACTCTAGTAAAACATTGCTACACTCAGGCGTCGCCCAGTGCGTTCTCTGCGATGAGAGGCAATGCCTGAAATTTGGTATCCCCAGCACACTCTTCACACTGCGAATTGCGGAATATTGAAATCCCTAACGATTTCGGAAATGGAATGTCCCATGCGTCTAGCTGCAACCACAACTCCGAGTTCAAAGTCCGTTAACTGCAGCCGCGCGGCCACAATCACTCCGAAAACAGTTTCCCATGAACCACCTGAGTACAAATGACAGCTCCACTAACGAACTTCCCTTTTACGTCTTGTGAACGCGGTACTGCCGTCATCTCCATACGTGCATATCGCTATCCCACGACTTTGCCATCTCACTGTATAATATGGAAGTATGGATTAAACACCTTGAGGATTGTAGAGGCATTGTATTCACTACTCTGAACTGTATTTTCCAGAACATATGAATCATTTGTGCAAGTATGATGAAGTCCAAAACTCAAGGAATAAATTCCTTTCTCAAAGAATAAATATTTTCCCTAATTCTCTTATTATTCTCCACACCAATAATTATTTTGTAGTGCGCAGTTTCGGTGGTAGCGTATGCTATTCCTCAGCGTTCAAACTATTTCCATACCAAATTTCAAAAACTCGGATCAGCTGTTTACTCATGAAAAAAGGAACAGATGAATACACTATCACATTTGGAATACTTTTTACACTACTGGTCATTAAAATTGCTACACCAAGAAGAAATGCAGATCATAAACGGGTATTGATTGGACAAATATATTGTACTAGAACTAACATGTGATTACATTTTCACACAATTTGGGTGCATAGGTCCTGAGAAATCAGTACCCAGAACAACCACCTCTGGCCGTAATAACGGCCTTGATACGCCTGGGCATTGAGTCAAACAGAGCTTGGATGGCGTGTAGAGGTACAGCTGCCCGTGTTGCTTCAACACGATACCACAATTCATCAAGAGTAGTGACTGGCGTATTGTGACGAGCCAGTTGCTCGGCCACCATTGACCAGACGTTTTTATTGGTGAGATATCTGGAGAATGTGCTGGCCACGGCAGCAGTCCAACACTTTCTGTATCCAGGAAGGCCCGTAAAGGACTTGCAACACGCGGTCGTGCATTATCCTGCTGAAATGTAGGGTTTCGCAGGTATCGAATGAAGGGTAGAGCCACGGATCGTAACACATCTGAAATGTAACGTCCACTGTTCAAAGTGCCGTCAATGCGAACAAGAGGTGACCGAGACGTGTAACTGATTGCACCCCATACCATCACGCCGGGTGATACGCCAGTACGGCGATGACGAATACACGCTTCCAACGTGCGTTCACCGCGATGTCGCCAAACATGGATGGGACCATCATGATGCTGTAAACAGAACCTGGATTCATACGAAAAAATGACGTTTTGCCATTCGTGCACCCATGTCTCCGAGCTGATAGCCGATCTTGCTGCAAACGTTGTCGAACTGTTCGTGTAGATGGTTGTTGTCTTGCAAACGTCCCCATCCGTTGACTCAAGGATCGAGACGTGGTTGCACGATCCGTTACAGCCATGCAGATAACATGCCTGTCATCTCGACTGATAGTGATACGAGACCGTTGGGATGCAGCACGCCGTTTCGTATTACCCTCCTGAACCCACCGATTCCATATTCTGCTAACAGTCATTGGATCTCGACCAACGCGAGCAGCAATGTCGCGAGACGATAAACCGCAATGGCGATAGGCTACAATCCGACCTTTATCAAAGACGGAAACATGACACGAGGCATTACAACAACGTTTCACCAGGCAACGCCGATCAACTGCTGTTTGTGTATGAGAAATCGGCTGGAAACATTCCTGATGTCAGCACGTTGTAGGTGTCGCCACCGGCACCATCCTTGTGTGAATGCTCTGAAAAGCTAATCATTTTCTCTGCCAACTGAAATACCCCAGCACGACTCACGCCCCGTCCTCACAGCTTTCATTCCGCCAGTACCTCGTCTCCTACCTTCCAGTCGATGCTCTTTGCGGGTACTGTCTGCCGACCAGACGCTTCACCGCGAGATTCGATTAATGGTAAATCGTGGAACCTGTCGTCAGTTTCTATCTGCCAGTGGCATGCAGTCTGGGGTAACGGTTCGTTTATTATCCTACCTTTCGTCGGTGTGCTGTTTCCATGCAGCTTCTGGCCATTAATGGTGAAATCGGTACATGCCTTTGGATTACGGAAAACATTGATATCACAATCTACTTGTCTACTTGTAACGCAGCATGTTATTACGAGATGACATTCGTTGCACTAAAGCACGCAGCCGTCTGGCTCGCAGCACAGCGTCTGCCGTGAGAACGGCATTCAGTCGATATTAGTTTTTATACGATTTTGTTCAAATTTGGTACACAGCCTTTTGTTATTAATGGAATGATGCTGCAAAAATTTCAGATTTTTATTTATTATAGTTCTGAAGATAAAGAGAATTACCTAAAACTCCTACACCTACGCTTGTTTTTTAAAACCAAGTTAGGAAATAACAGATTGACTTTCATTATCATTTGAAACCATTCCTAAGTTATAAGTGCATAAAAATCAATGAATTAGAATTTTCTTTTTAAAACGTCAGTCACTGTGCTTTACGTAATACAAAAAATCGGTCAAAATTGTTATTTCATTATATTTTGCCGTGTGAGTGCGTGAGAATGATTGAGAGAGTGTATGTGGGACATTATAATTTCATTCTTCGTAAAACATTGTACAAACGAACTGTGGGAAAGTTATGTTGCAACCACGATTCAGGTGACGTATGTCGACGTGTGCTTGCTTTCGTATAAAAGCAGCCAGAATGGAAGTTAGAGCCGGAATAAGTTTATTTATTAATTTAAAGAATATTTAGCACTTCGTTTATTTTGATTAAACAAAATACAAGAATGTCAAGTTTTGCTAACATTTATTACTATCAAATTAGTGATTGGATAAGGCAAGATTGGATAAGGGAAGATCCGACGAAGAGGAACGTATTTCGTCACTGGCTCTTTTAGTGAACGCAATATTGTTACGGAGATGGTTACCTCTTGTAGTGACCTAGACCTACAATGGAGCTGTTATGCATGACGGATACGCTTAGTGTTATAATTCCGAAAAACTATGTTCAGGAAAGAGTTGGCCAATATTTCATTTCTTACCACAAACGATTCTCGAAATGATCACTGCGAGAAATACCACACAAATTAGAGCCCATATGGAGGTTTATCGACGGGCGCTTATCCCACACATTGTTCGCGAATTTAGGGAAATGAAAGTGGTACGAAAATTATCCTCCGTCAAACTCCGTAAGCTGGCCTGCGGTGAGCACGCGTAGCATGTATGTAAATGAGTGGAAAATTTGGGATGCAGGTAATACGAACGTACTGCTTATCACGTGCGTTTAAAAGAGACGGACCAGTAATCAGGACGGAGTTTCAGCGGCGATAGTCACCGTAAAAAGAGACGTTCACCAAGGAGACTAGGGTATTCGTGTTTAGTGGAGTTGCAGGCAGTAACTAACAACTCTCTCAAAAATATAACTCAGGAAATTTAGCTAATATCCGAGGAAAGTAAATAAGTTGCAAATAAGACGCAAAAGACATACCACGATGTAATGCTATCATTCAGAGATTTTTCTGAAAGGGGACTTTGTACACTTTAGATACAAATGTAAATGTATCCAGATGGAAATTTACCACTAACGATTGATCACTGGCGACAGATCAGTCACAAAATCGTAGGAATTTCTCACACAGAGTAAAGTCAAAGGACCAATTCTAAGATCCAACCTTTCTCTGTAGGCAACTGTTATGTTGAACCTGAGGATGATAATGATAAAGCTGAAATGTTATATACTGAACGAAATCTCCACAGAATGGAAAAGGAACCAGACAACATCTACGTATAAAAAAGTGAATTAACTGGTGTACATAGTTATGACTTCGATTTGTTACAGAGGACAAGAGCAAACCTAAAGTATTAATATTACGACATTTCTTGAAGCAAAGGAGCGTGCTGAGATTTTATCGTCTTTGGGAGCTTAAATTGGAATATATGGATGAATTACTACGTTATTCAAGCGAAAGCCATTGTTGTAAATTTAGAGAACTATTGTTTAAGTATGAACGCAAAATTTTATTGCCTCCATCATATATTTCGCGCAGCGCCCATGAACGTAATTCTAATGTCTTCGTCACTCGCTCCACGCGTCAATGGAACAGAACAGGAATTGGACGATTTAGAGTGAAGTGATTTCCACCACGTACTGTCTAGTCAAGGACATGTTGTTGTTGTGGTCTTTAGTCCAAAGACTTGTTTGATGCAGCTCTTCATGCTACTCTATCCTGTACAAGCCTCTTTATCTCCGAGTAACTACTGCAACCAGCTCGATCTGAATCTGTTTACTATATTCATCTCTTGGTTTCCCTCTACGATTTTTACCGCCCCTCCCCCCCCCCCCCCCACCCCCTCCCGCTTCCCACCTGTACTAAATTGGTGATTCCTTGATGCCTCAGAATGTGTCCTAACAACCGATCCCTTCTTATACTCAGCTGCTACCACAAATTTCTCTTCTCCCATTCTATTCAGTACCTCCTCATTAGTTACGTGATCTACCCGTCATCTAATCTTCAGCATTCTTATGTAGGACCACATTTCGAAAGCTTCTTTTCTCTTCTAATCTGTTTATTGCCCATGTTTCAGTCCTATACATGGCTACACTCCGTACAAATACTTCCAGAAAGGAAATCCTGGCACTTAAATCTATACTCGACGTCAACAAATGTCTCTTTTTCAGAAACGCTTTTCTTGCCATTGCCAGTTACATTTTAAGTCCTGCCTAGTTCGACGATCATCAGTTACTTTGCTTCCCAAATTGCAAAACTCATTTACTACTTTAAGTGTCTCATTTCCTAATCTAATTCTCTCAGCATCTCCTGATTTAATTAAACTATGTTCCATCATCCTCTTTTTGCTTTTGTTGATGCTCATCGTATTACCTCCTTTCAAGGTACTGTCGATTCCATTCAACTTATCTTCCAAGTCCGTTGCTGTCTCTGACAGAATTACAATATCATAGGCAAACATCGAACTTTTTATTTCTTCTTCCTGGACTTTAATTCCTACTCCATTTTTTCTTTTGTTTCCTTTACTGCTTGTTCAATATACAGATTGAATAACATCGGGGCTAGGCTACAATCCTGTCTCACTCCTTTCTCAATCACTGTTTCCCTTTCGTGCCCCTCGACTCATACGACTGCCATTGGTTTCTATTTCAAATTGTAGTTAGTCTTTTGCTCCCTGTGTTTTACTCCTGCCACCTTTAGAATTTGAAAGAGAGTATTCCAGTCAACATTGTCCAAACCTTTCTCGAAGTCTACAAATGTTGTAAACTGGGTTTGCTTTTTCTTAACCTATCTTCCGTGTGAAGTCGTAGAGTCAGTATTCCCTCGCGTGTTCCTGCATTTCTCCGGAATCCAAACTGATCTTTCCCGAGGTCGGCTTCTACCAGTTTTTTCAATCTTCTGTAAATGATTCGTATTAGTTTTGTGCAACCTTGACTTATTAAACTGATAGTTGGGTAATTTTCACACCTGTCAGCAACTGCTTTCTTTGGAATTGGTATTATTATATTCTACTTGCAGTCTGAGGGTATTTCGCATGTCTCGTACATTTTTCCCACCATATGGAAGAGTTTTGTCATGGTTGGTTCTCTCAAGGCTATAAGTAGCTCTATCGGAATGTTGTCTACTCCCGGGGCCTTGATCAACTTGAGTCTTTCAGTGCTTTGTCAAATTCTTCACGCAGTATCGTATCTGCCTTCTCATCTTCCTTTTTGTCTTCTTCCATTTCCATAATATCGCCCTTAAGTACATCTTTCTTGTACAGACCTTATATATTCTCCTTCCACCTTTCTTCTTTCACCCCTTTGCTTAATAATGGTTTTCCATCTGGGCTGTTGATATCCATACAGGTTAATCTCTTTGCTCCAAACGTCTGTTTATTTTCCAGTAGGCAGTATCAATCTTACCCCTAGTGATATATGCTTCTACATCCGTACAGCTGTCCTCTAGCCATTCCTGCTTAGCTGTTTTGCACAACCTGTCGATCTCATGTTTTAGAAGTTTGTATTCCCTTTCGCCTGCTTCATTTAGTGCATTTTTATATTTTCTGCTTTTGATGATTAAATTTAATGTCTCATATGTTACCCAAGGATTTCTACTAGCCCCCGACTTTTTACCTACTTGATCCTCTGTTGCCTTCACTATTTCATATGTCAAAGTTACGTACTCTTCTTCTTTGTATTCCTTTCTTAAACCAAATGTTAGCTATGATTAAATTAATCTCTGTGCGAAATTCTACCAGGCGGCTTCCTCCTCTATTCCTTTCCCCCAGTCCATATTCAGCTGCTATTTTTCCTTCTCTTCGTTTTACTGCTATCGAATTCCAGTCCCAGATGACTCTTAAATTTTCGTCTCCCTTAATTATCTGATTAATTTCTTTTGTCTCATTATACATTTCCTCAATCTCCTCCTCACATGCGGAGCTAACTGGCATGTTAACTTGTAGTTCTATGGTGGGTGTGGACTTCGTGTTCATCTAGGCTACAATAATGTGTTCGCTATGCTGTTCACAGTAGCTTATCCGCATTCCAACTTTTTTTACCCATTATTAAACCTACTCCTGCGTTATCCCTGTTTGGCTTTTAAATTGTAACAGTGTATTCACCTGACCAGAAGTCCTGTTCCTTCTGCCACTGTTCCTTCTGCCGCTGAACTTCACTAATTCCGACTTTATCTAATTTTAACCTATCGACTTCCCTTCTTAAATCTTCTACTCTACCTGCCCGATTAAGGGATCTGATACTCCACTCTCCGATCCGTAGAACCCATTTTTTTTCTGATGACGACGCCCTCCTAAGTAATCCCCGCCCGGAGATCCGAATTGAGGAATATTTTACCTCCAGAATATCTTACCCAAGAGGATGACATCATCATTTAACTATACAGTAGAGCTATATGTCCTTGGGAACATTAGCGACTGTAGTTTCCCCTTGCTTTCAGCCGTTTGCAGCACCAGCACAGCAAGGCCGTTTTGGTTGATGTTAGAGGGCCAGATCAGCCTGTGGTGTCACCGCCAGACACCACACTTGCTAGGTGGTAGCTTAAATCGGCCGCGGTCCATTTAGTACATGTCGGACCCGCGTGTCGCCACTGTGTGATCGCAGACCGAGCGCCACCACAAGGCAGGTCTCGAGATACGGAATAGCACTCGCCCCAGTTGTACGACGACATTGCTAGTGACTACACTGACGAAGCCTTTCTCTCATTTGCCGAGAGACAGTTAGAATAGCCTTCAGCTAAGTCCATGGCTACGACCTAGCAAGGCGCCATTAACCGTATCTGAAGATAGTCTTATCTGTACTATCAAGAGCGATGTACCACAAGGACGATATAAAGTTAAGTATTCGAGGAGCTGCATACTTTTCTTATTAGCATTCACTCCTTATCCTGTTCCAGAATGCACGCCCGTCTGCGTTAGATAGCGTGCATTTCGGCCTCCTATATCTACAAGGTGTTGGCACATTTACCAACACATCACAGCCAATCATCCATACTGTTGCCCCTGCATCTATTGAAAAGGCTGCTTCCCGTCTTCAGGAAACACACTTTTGGCTGGATTCTCAACAAATACCCTCCGTTGTGGTTGCACCTATCTGTATCGTCGGGACAAACTAGCCTCCCCACCAACGGCAAGGTCCCCTCCCCATCAACGACAAGGTCAGGGGAAGGGTGAAGTACATATGTAAATGTAAATTTAATTCAGAGCCTAAGAGGTATTTAAGTCGAGAAGTGTATGTCCTGAATTTTGAGAGTCGTGAAGTTACCGAGGTCTGTATTGTAAGTGAGTACTCCCTCGCAAAATTGTTCGAAGCGGCAGAGATGCCAAATTTATCTTTCGTAGTGGGTCACTAGTTTGGAAGATCATTTCAACGTGAGATACATCACCATGAAATGAATTTCAACACCAATGAAACCAAAACTGGAAATCTTTATTTGAATTTTATTTTAATTTTTTTAAATAAACGTTGGGACATATACAAAACGACACAGTAGTCGTATGGGAAACCGCATACGGTAAGCTAAAGAGGAAACCGTAACCGTAACGTAGGCTACATTACACAAAGAAAGGTGTAAACAGACATAAGTGGTCCTAATATTATATTGCTTTACTTTAAGAAACGCGTAGTACTCTAAGGAAAAGTGAAATTATACCAAAAATATAATTGCGTAGGTTGTCAATGTAACTTCGTACACGTATACATAGCGGCTGGTAACGTCTCCGCCTGCCATCCGAGAGCAAATAATGGACTTTCCTCGGCATTCCGTGCTATCGCGCGCCATTGGTTGGAAACTAGCAGCAGTCAACGAAATTACGACGGCTATTCGGAAAATAAGGTCCGATCCATCGCGAAATGGAATCCACAGTGGAAATCCGATGACACTTTACACAATGTGTTGAACGGTGTCACTAGCACGCGCATGGATTGAACCACGTCACTCTATTTAGTTCTGGGCGCAGATGCGTAGATAAATAGTGCCTCCCGCCAAGTATGAGCGGCTGGTGCGAGATTTCGGCTGCTTTTATGCAGCCCACATAACACAGCTGTCATGATTTTCCTTCTTCGTGACAAATCTCGGTCGCACACTGCAGGGGCAGTGAAGATGCTCTTGCAGCGTTTCCGATGGGACATATTTGATCACCAACATTACAGCCCGTAACTGACGCCCTCTGCGTTTCATCTCAGTTCGCATACATCGTTGGCTATGGAGCCAATATTTTGGCACAGACAGCCCGCTGCAGACCTGCATAGAGAATTGGCGGAAAGCACTGGCGACTATCTTCTATAACGAGGGAATTGGAAAATCGGCACAATCTGTACGATAGGTGTCTGAGTTGGAGCGGTGACTATATAGAGAAGTGGCTGTTGCAAATAAAACATTCTTGATCTTCACAGAGGTTTCCCTTTTGCGACCGATCAGATCTTACTTTCCGAAAAGCCCTCGTGCGTCCCAGAAATACGCTGCTCATAATATCACAACAAGTACTGCTGCACTCGGTGTGGCACCGTGTCCGAGAAACATGGATTACTCATGTGTTACCTCTCATGTGACAGTATCGTCATCCCACTTCTCAGCAGGAAAATGCTTATGTACACACGGCATGTGTCTCTAAGAGTGGCCTGCATGATTTTGAGGCACTCCTGTGGCCATAGAGATCCCCACTCGTCTCCGCGACAGACCGTGTGTGGGACAAGCTCGGATGTGAACTTCGTCCCTCTGCTACTATCCAGGACATGAAGGGCTAGTTACAACAGATGTGGGCTATATAGCCACAGAAGTGGTTACAATGGCTTTATAATACCTTCCTCATCTGAATCAGTGCACGTATCTACACTCCTGGAAATTGAAATAAGAACACCGTGAATTCATTGTCCCAGGAAGGGGAAACTTTATTGACACATTCCTGGGGTCAGATACATCACATGATCACACTGACAGAACCACAGGCACATAGACACAGGCAACAGAGCATGCACAATGTCGGCACTAGTACAGTGTATATCCACCTTTCGCAGCAATGCAGGCTGCTATTCTCCCATGGAGACGATCGTAGAGATGCTGGATGTAGTCCTGTGGAACGGCTTGCCATGCCATTTCCACCTGGCGCCTCAGTTGGACCAGCGTTCATGCTGGACGTGCAGACCGCGTGAGACGACGCTTCATCCAGTCCCAAACATGCTCAATGGGGGACAGATCCGGAGATCTTGCTGGCCAGGGTAGTTGACTTACACCTTCTAGAGCACGTTGGGTGGCACGGGATACATGCGGACGTGCATTGTCCTGTTGGAACAGCAAGTTCCCTTGCCGGTCTAGGAATGGTAGAACGATGGGTTCGATGAAGGTTTGGATGTACCGTGCACTATTCAGTGTCCCCTCGACGATGACCAGTGGTGTACGGCCAGTGTAGGAGATCGCTCCCCACACCATGATGCCGGGTGTTGGCCCTGTGTGCCTCGGTCGTATGCAGTCCTGATTGTGGTGCTCACCTGCACGGCGCCAAACACGCATACGACCATCATTGGCACCAAGGCAGAAGCGACTCTCATCGCTGAAGACGACACGTCTCCATTCGTCCCTCCATTCACGCCTGTCACGACACCACTGGAGGCGGGCTGCACGATGTTGGGGCGTGAGCGGAAGACGGCCTAACGGTGTGCGGGACCGTAGCCCAGCTTCATGGAGACGGTTGCGAATGGTCCTCGCCGATACCCCAGGAGCAACAGTGTCCCTAATTTGCTGGGAAGTGGCGGTGCGGTCCCCTACGGCACTGCGTAGGATCCTACGGTCTTGGCGTGCATCCGTGCGTCGCTGCGGTCCGGTCCCAGGTCGACGGGCACGTGCACCTTCCGCCGACCACTGGCGACAACATCGATGTACTGTGGAGACCTCACGCCCCACGTGTTGAGCAATTCGGCGGTACGTCCACCCGGCCTCCCGCATGCCCACTATACGCCCTCGCTCAAAGTCCGTCAACTGCACATACGGTTCTCGTCCACGCTGTCGCGGCATGCTACCAGTGTTAAAGACTGCGATGGAGCTCCGTATGCCACGGCAAACTGGTTGACACTGACAGCGGCGGTGCACAAATGCTGCGCAGCTAGCGCCATTCGACGGCCAACACCGCGGTACCTGGTGTGTCCGCTGTGCCGTGCGTGTGATCATTGCTTGTACAGCCCTCTCGCAGTGTCCGGAGCAAGTATGGTGGGTCTGACACACCGGTGTCAATGTGTTCTTTTTTCCATTTCCAGGAGTGTATATACAGTTCAAATGGCTCTGAGCACTATGGGACTTAAATCTGAGGTCGTTAGTCCCCTAGAACTTAGAAATGCGACCGTAGCGCTCGCGCGGTTCCAGACTGAAGCGCCTAGAAGCACTCGGCCACTGCGGCCGGCGCACGTATATGCGCCACATGCTGATAAGTGGACTCTTGCAACAAAGTTCTTTCCTAATTTGATTCGATGTTGTAATCGCTGAACTAACATCACATACGCTGTTAAACAGCAATGTCTCATTTAATTTCCTTCCCTCCCTACCTCCCCCTTCGCCACCGCTCTGGGTACTTCACTTTACAGTCCAGCATGTATCTTTCGTTTCAGGCCACTACTGATGATGTAGTAAATGAATGAATAGCTATTGACAAAATAAATATGCGGTTTTTAGGAGTTGCAAGGACAGATCTCAAATACCTTAACTACTATAAAGCAACTACATGCATACTGCCCACACGAAGAAGAAATTAATTATATTACGTAAACGCTGAAGCCTTCAGCAATTTGCATGCGACAGCACGCGCCACCAGTACGTTTAAAAACGCCGCACGTAGAAACGAGATTCTTTCCGTACCGAATCCGAATCTACACTGGCAATTCTCTCAGGGAGAATTTACTGCATTTTCTTTTCGTTTTTCGTGTGCTGAAATCGGAGACACATACTAAGTGTATTGAATCGATAGCGGCAGTTATGCAGAATGGAAGGTAAGTAATAAGATGGTTTCTAGAATGCCTGATTGATACGGACGAGTCATGTAGCCACGGGATGATATTCAAGGAGAGCACTTCGATAGAATGAATATTTTTCAATGTCGTCGTCAGTGTGCTTGCAAAAAATGGACCACAGTTTGAGGTGGATACAAAGGTCACATAGTGCAACTATATAAGGTAGATGGCGAAATGGATATTTTCAGTTTTCCACTTTTCACGTTTTGCGTTATATCGAAATGTAGTGTTACCGTCAAATTACTCTCGGACCGCTTTTGCGACAAATGCTCGTGTCTTACAAGCAAGATTACTAGGACTGTCTGCGCTAAAAATATCGAGATCAGATTTAACTTTGGTTTAGACTGTCAGCCGAATCGTGCAATGTACAGCGTGTTAGGGGTGTAAGTGACCGAGGACAGTATATCAGTATTTACTTCATTTTATGTATTGTACAGTAGTTTCACACCTTTGTAAAAATAAAGTTTTAACAGAATGTCAGTTTGGTTTCCAGAAAGAATTTTCAACGGAAAATGCTATATATACTTTCACTAATGAAATATTAAATGCTCTGAGTAACCGGAAGTCATCCGTTGGAATTTTCTGTGAGCTCTCAAAGGCTTTTGATTGTGTAAATAATGGAATACTCAAGTACTGTGCTATGAATGGGACAGCGCTCAAATGTTTTAAATCATACCGAACTGGAAGAGTGCAGAAATTTTAAATAAGCAGTTAACATAATATGCAAAAGCTGGTGATTTCTGGGGAACAATCAATAATGGGGCGCCGCAAGGTTCGGTCTAGGGTCCTCTGCTGTTCTTAATATATATTAATGACTTGACATTCTGTATTCACGAAGATGCAAAGCTGGTACTTTTTGTCGATGATACAAGTATAGCTATCACACCCAACAGACAAGAATTAACTGATGAAATTGTAAACGATGTTTTTCAGAGAATCATTAATTGGTTCTCTTCAAATACATACAGTTCCACACAGTGAATGGAATGACACCATTAATAAATATAGACATCGATCAGAAATCGGTAGCCAAGGTAGAATATTCAAAATTTCTAGGTGTCTGCATTGATGAGGGGTTGAACTGAAAAAAAAAACCACACTGAAGATCTACTGAAACGTTTGAGTTCAGCTACTTATGCTATTAGGGTCATTCCAAATTTTGGTGGTGGTGGTGGTTAGTGTTTAACGTCCCGTCGACATCGAGGTCATTAGAGACGGAGCGCAAGCTCGGGTTAGGGAAGGATTGGGAAGGAAATCGGCCGTGCCCTTTCAAAGGAACCATCCCGGCATTTGCCTGAAACAATTTAGGGAAATCACGGAAAACCTAAATCAGGATGGCCGGAGACGGGATTGAACCGTCGTCCTCCCGAATGCGAGTCCAGTGTGCTAACCACTGCGCCACCTCGCTCGGTCCAAATTTTGGCGATATACATCTCAGTAAATTAGCTTACCACGCCTATTATCATTGTCTGCTTTCGTTTGGCATCATATTCTGGGGTGACTCATCATTGAGTAAAAGAGTGTTCATTACACAAAAGCGTGTAATCAGAATAATTACTGGAGCTCATCCAAGATCATCCTGCAGACACTTATTTAAAGAGCTAGGCTGTACTCTCACAATATATATATTCACTTATGAAATTTGTTATTAACAATCCGAAAGAATTCAAAAGTAATAGCAGTGTACATGGTTACAACACTAGGAGAAAATATGATCTTCACTACTCAGGATTAAATCTAACTTTGGCTCAGAGGGGAGTAAATTATGCTGCCACAAAAGTCTTTGGTCACTTACCTAATAGCATCAAAACTCTGACAGATAACCATACAGCATTTAAAAGGAAATTAAAAGAATTTCTGAATGGCAACTCCTTCTACTCATTAGATGAGTTTTTGGATATGGTAAATGGGTAATTCTCCCCCCACCCCCTCCCAAAAAAATTAAAAATATTAAGTGTCATGTAATATTTTGTGTAATGTAATATCTTGGAGAGACACCTTTTATTAACCCGACACGTTCCACATCATTACAAAGTATCGTATTTATGATCATGGAACAAGTACTAATTTAATCTCATCTATCTTGCAGAACAATAACTAGAGTTATTAGGAGTTGCATGTTTTCAGATTGGCTAGTACGTTCAAGCACACGTGGTAAAAGCGAGCCACACTAATGGTTACTTTGCTCTGGGCAGCAAGCGAGGTGTTGACGTGTTGGTGCGTAGATGGAAATCGGTAAAACTACACTAACAAGTGTAGTGCACATTGCGGTGCAGCTACGACGTGCAGAGAAGACCAGGTAGCAAATTGCATGAAATATTTGCTGGAAGACTGCTAGACACAGAGGAGAAACAATTAAGACACTGAACTGGGTACTGTTAACGGATCATCAAAAAAAAAAAAAAATCGTTCAAATGGCTCTGAGCACTATGGGACTTAACATATATAGTCATCAGTCCCCTAGAACTTAGAACTACTTAAACCTAACTAACCTAAGGACATCACACAACACCCAGTCATCACGAGGCAGAGAAAATCCATGATCCCGCCGGAATCGAACCCGGGAACCCGGTCGTGGGAAGCGAAAACGCTACCACACGACCACGAGCTGCGGACTAAGGGATCATCCTATGTGCTCTTGTACCCCTTACACCCTGTATGTCTTAACAGAGTTATCAGTCTGAAGTACATTTGCATCCTCATATGTTTCGAATGAATTAGTCTCCTTAGTTTTAAATAGTGGAACTAGAAAGTGAACCTGGGAACCATTTATATCAAACCAGCAGCCAGGCTACGAAATATTCTTGACTGACCGACACGCTGCTAAAAAACGTATTGCAAGGATGGCAAGCTATTGCGTCAGGCACATACTGTCAGGACCAAACGAGATGAGAAATTTTGTTTCCGTATTAAGGCCGAGAAGAGCACGTACAGCAGACGAGGCTTAATAAGCTGATTACGCAGACGCTGTTTTGAGCTACATGAGCGGCTTGCACCTCGGGTTTTCATCATGCAGCGCTGTATTCTGAGGATATCCACCACGTTCTATTGCCTCTTATTTTATATGTCGTGACTCAGGCCTACGTTCGCTCTGGAATAATCTCTTATTTACTTATTCGAAGCTACGAAAATACAATTAGCTGCCGAAGAATATAAAACGATCAAAGCAAATGTACATGCGGCTACTACGGTCATTCCGTTTGCTAACGCAATTGTTCATAAGCGAGAAAACTAGCAGAAGGAATATTGATAACATTTGATGCAGCAGCAAAGTTCTCGGGACGGAATAGAAAAAAAGTACTTACATCACTGAAACTTTATTTTTCAATGTAGTCTCCTTGTAGATTAATGCACTTGGTACAACGATGTTCCACTGCCTTGATCCCATCTCGGAAGTGAATCTCCTCGAGGGCTGAAAATAGTTGTCAACTCTGGCTATCAATTCTTCGTTTGAAGTGAATCTTCGTCCACCAAGAAAAATTTTCAGTTTTGGGAAGAGTTGGAAGTCTGACGGAGCCATATCAGGTGAATACAGCGAGTGCGGGAGCAATTCACACCTTAGACCGTGTAATTTTGCCATGACGAATTTCTCATTCTTCAGTTAAAATGTGATATACCCTTTCAGATGACATGTGGCAAGCGTGAGCAATTTCGCGCACTTTCAATCGACGATCCTCCATGACCATTTTGTGCACTTTTGCAGTGATTTCTGGAGTAGTGTCACACATTGGCCGCCCACTGCACGGACCATCATCTAAGCTCTCCTGACCAAATTCAAATTCATTTGTCCGCTTGGCAACAGTAGAATGTGAAGGAGTAGAGTTCCACAGTGTATTCTGGAAATCGCCATGAATGTCCTTTGCTGTCATACCTTTCTTTACGAAGGATTCAATCATCGCTCGAATCTCGACTTTTTTCCATCTTCGCAAATCACTACGCTGGAAAAACAACAGCCACGCCACCGCCACAGCTCTCTTCCAAAGGCACTGACGTGGCACGTGTTTACCAACAGCAGTGCAATGAATATCACGGCAATAGCTCGTCGTGCTAGCGCTGAACTCTAGTGGTGATTCCGACGACTTTTCAAAGCACCCTCGTGATTCTTCCACTTCATTTGTGAAATTAATCTTCAGGAAGTGTATTGTGCCTTTTTTCGTGTCCTGTGGCCCCAATCTTCTCACCATGACTAAATTCATGAACAGAGAAATACGTTATGTCTATTATACTGGCAAATAATAAAAGAATGAAGGGAGAATGCCTGCACGGTCAGTAGCGACTCAAGAAGCAGAAAACTAAGTAACCACCGGGCGGATGTCAACAGCAGGAAGTGTGACCCATGGGAAGCGCACTGATGGAAAGTGGGACTGGCCAACACTCACATATGGAATAACCATTGGTGTAAAACAACAAAATAAAGTAATAGGCACAAAATATGCACAAAACAGAAGGAATACATTTTGGCACCTACAAAGCTGATAAATTTATTTACACACTGTAAGGAAAAACAGAAAGTAAAAAAAGAGCACACCACGAACGAATTAGGTGTATGAGACGGAAATCGCTAGATCTGATATACATGTACAGAAAACAAGGCTACGGTTTCAAAAAAATTGGGTTATGCAAGAAAAAGTGCTTCACAAATTGAGCGAGTTGGTCCACCTCTGGCTCTCATGTAAACAGTTATTCGGCTTGGCATTGATTGACTGGCTGTTCTCCCGAGGGATATCCTGCCACATCATCAAAATCCCGAGATGGCTGGTGAGCCCTGCCCATAATGCTCGGAACATTCTCAATTGGTCAGAGATCTGGCGACGTTGCTGGCCAAGTAGGGTTTGACAAGCATGTATACAAGCAGTAGAAACTCTCTTCGCGTGCGGGCGGGTATTACTTTGGTGCTGTCCGCGGCTCGTGGTCTTGCGGTAGCGTTCTCGCTTCCCGCGCACAGGGTCCCGGGTTTGATTCCCGGAGGGGTCAGGGATCTTCTCTGCCTCGAGATGACTGGGTGTTGTGTGTCTTTCATCATCATTTCACCTTCGTTCACTCGCAGCCGTAGTGGCGTTAAAGAACTTGTGGACCGGCGGCCGAACCGCCCCGCGAGGGGTCTCCCACCACCAATGCCTTACGCTCGTTATTATTATTGCTTTGGTGCTACATGAGCCCCGGATGTTTGCCATTAAGGGCAACAAGACGGGACGTAGAATATCGTCAGCGTATGACAACCAAAGAGGTTCTGCTGTGAAAAGAAACAACACAACAGATCGTTGGACCGTACAGCGGGAGACCGTGAGGTTGGTAAACTACCGCTCTCTCGGGCGTCTCCAGACAAATGCTCGGCCTGGAATGTCATTTACTGGAGTAGGACTGCCGTCATTGATGACTTCCGCTTGGAAATGAGCCCCAATGACCAGTGAAAACGAGTTTGGAGATGGCCCAAACAGCGGTGTGATGCCAACCTGACAGTTGCCCTCAATACGGCACGACAACGAAGAGTAACGATCTCGGTTCCCATATCTATTCATAGCAGGACCCTTTTGGTTGTTACCCGGGGTTACACTTACAGCACAGTGGCACGTCAAAGGCGTAAGCCTGCAACTACATCGGATACCAGAAGATGCAAGCTGAGGAGGTATTCGTATGGGGGAAATGTTAACACGGGGTTAAGTGGTCCATCTGCTTCATCTGCCATCGTCTCTCCTCGGGAAGCAGTACAAAGAACTGATGTTCAGTCGCATGAATCCCATGATGCTACACTTAACCTCATAAATATCGATATCCAACCCACTGCTCCGGAAGTCTCAGAATGGTTACAGAATGGTTATAAGAATAGCCTCGGTCATAAGAGTTCTTGCAGATTAGAGAAGTGTGGCGTGCAGGTCCGGTACGTCTGAGTAGGTTCTGAACGAAGACTGTATGCAAAGAACAATCAAAAGTTGAGAGATGCTATATCATGATTTACACATATTTTAATTAGGTAAATTGAGTAGTTAGCACTATGACCTCACTAAACCATCTAAAACATTTACCTGCAGAGATATAGTAAACGATTCGGCGTATGGAGAACTGAATAAAATCAAAATGGCTGCCCGAGAATTGCAGCAGACAATAAGTGTTTGTGAAGCCAAAGGTACGTGTCCTCACTGTGGCACGTACTTTTAATCACTGACACCACCTCTAGTCCCAGCAGCAAGTCAGTCTCATTTGAAAAAAAAAAAAAAAATGGGGGTTGGGGGGCGGGCAAAATCAGCTAGCAAAATGGGCGTGCATCGACGTTAGATAGTGGCGTTTATCAGCATATCTCCATTAGATATTGTATTTTCCAATGATATTTTTGGAGAAAACTTTTCAAGAACATGCAACCGATGTATTTCTAGAAAGAAAATGGGCTTTCATTATCATCTGAATGTCGGTTCTGTTGGTCTTGGGGTCGGTTCCGCCTTGAGGGCAGATTGGGAAGTTTGCTAGTATACCGCCACATCACAACTTCACTCGTGCCCGGACAGCTTTTCCTCAGTGTCGTTTGTGTATTCAGGTGTCACCGTGTGAGAACGATGACGCGAAAGCAACCAGTCCACTTGTAGCAGATACAAAACCTTAACTAAAAAGATATCGTTGGTAGGATCGAAATAGGCAGCATCAACCTGATCAGATGTTTCAAGCACAATATTAGTGAGCCAGTCATGAATCTGCAGAAATTTTGGCTGCACGGAACGTGTGGATTTGTAACAATTAAAGCTAACTGTACCTTTTCTCGGAATAGCCGCCGAAGTGGCCGTGCGGTTAAAGGCGCTGCAGTCTGGAACCGCAAGACCGCTACGGTCGCAGGTTCGAATCCTGCCTCGGGCATGGATGTTTGTGGTGTCCTTAGGTTAGTTAGGTTTAACTGGTTCTAAGTTCTAGGGGACTAATGACCTCAGCAGTTGAGTCCCATAGCGCTCAGAGCCATTTGAACCATTTCTCGGAATACGCTTGGAACCCATGACCGACCTTATGAGCGGACTACGCAACTAAAACTATGGACGAACCGCCAATGTGAACCACACTGCTTACATTATTACAAGATTCAGCACTTGTTAAACGGTACCGGTGAGAACATGCAGCCTCGCTCAACTCCTGTTTTCACTGCTGTTGGATCCCCAAACAGACCTCGAATTGAACCTGGCACGTGTAGTTTTCATACATGCACTTGACAAGAGCAATTATTTTCTTGGGAATTCCAAAAGTTTGCAGTGAGCTCCAGGTTTTTGTTCTAAGTATACCGTGGAAGGACTTTTCAAAGTCTATAAACAGGATGCAAAGCGGTGATTGATAATCATATGAATGTTCAGCTATTATTTTCAACGTGTTTATCTGGTCAGTGTAAGAGCGACCTTCCCTGAACTCTGCTTGTTCTCTTCTTATTTTCTTGTCTACACAGGCTTTTATCCTATGTAGGATTATTCGGGAGAGTATCTAGCTTGGGATTTGACAGCAGGGTGAAGCCACTCCAGTTATCACAAACCGATAGGTCTCCTTTCTTGGGGAGCTTGATGAGCACGCCTCTGTCCCAATTATTCGGTACTTTGAATTCATCGATATGGTTGCAGGAGTGGATGTAAAACTTCTGCTGTTACAGAGGGATTTACTTTTCTATTTTCTGTTTGTGGGCCTCTTTTAGCGATTTCTTCTTCGGATGGCTGTTATACGTTAATTGATTTATCCTGCGGCGGTCCTTCCCCGTCCACATTCAGCTGAGTTACAGTGTCATCTGCAGTTTCACGGTTCAGAACGTTCTCAAAATGTTGTTTCCACCCCTTCACTTTGTCTTTTCTATTTGTGAGTAGTCTTCCCTGCTTCCCCTTGACTGGCATATCACCCCCACATTTCTTATTTGACAGTTTCCTTGTCTCGTTATATTGTGTCTTCGTCGCCTCTCTTAGCTGCTGTCTCCACCTTTGCTGGGAGATTATTGATGAAGGGTCTCTTATCTTTGCGGAAAGTCGTCTTCACCGCCCTGCTGGATTTCTTTACTTCCCTTGTCTGTGCGCAATTTATCCGGAGATTGGCCTTCCTACTCTGCTGCATTGCGTCCTAAGTATGGTCAGAGATCCATTCTTGTCTGCCGTTGACCTTTTCCCAAGAATTTCTTCAGCAGTATTGTCCAACTTCCCAAAATTAAACTTAATCCTCTTCTGCCTCAATTTCTGTCGTGTACAGCTGTTTTTGGACAGACTGTTGCTCGCATAAGGTGGTTGCCGCTACAAACATCTGCTTCTCTTTTATTCCTCACATCTAGGAGTGAGCTTCGTTGGGTCATGCTAGTTGCAAATTGGTCTATCTGGTTCTCTGTTTTGCCGTCTGGTGAAACCCACGACAAGCTGTGACACTGTTTATCGTGGTAACTGGAACCTCCAATGATCAGGTTAAACATGCCGCACTAATCTATGAGACGTTCGCCATTGCCATTTCGGGTGCCCAACCCACGTTGCCGGATGGTCTGTTCTATACCATGGTTGACATTCCCAATATTTGCATTAAAGTCATCTGTCAGCATCAGGATATCTGTTTTGCGACACTTTTGTAGCTTATCTTTGAATTTGCTACAAAACTTGTCTCTCTATTCATCCTCAGACATTTCTGTTGGTGCATAACATCATACAATGCTCTCTACTCTTACCCTCGTTGCAAAGCGAGCGACTATGATTCTCTCTGTAACTGGATGCCACACTATCAAAGACGGTATAATGTTAATGCCACTCTTTCACTAGAGGTTTCATCCTGTCTTGCAGAATAAACGAGGATATGCACTTCCTTTATTCTTCTGTCTTCAAATCCAGTTACCCTTGTTCCACTTAATCCTGAAATTTCTAATCTTTATCCTTCCATTTCTTGTAGCACTTCCGTTTGTTTCCCTGCCTGTCACATTGTTCTCACGTTCCAGAAACCTACTTATGTCACCTTTTTCATTGCCAAGATTGTCATCATTGAATCTGTCCGATTATTGGTATTCTCTCCTGCAGTTTCTGTGATATGCTGGTTTCAGGTTGACCGGTTATCGACCTATACACTCTACTTCGGTGTAAGGGCTGCTCCCTTGACTGCAATCGAGCTTACATGAGTTTTCTGTAAGGGTTCTCTCCCTTAGTCTTTTAGAGACCTCTCTCTCTGCAAGACAGCAGCCACTCTGTGAGGGGTAAATGGTCCCCCATGAGCCGCCCCCCAGGTAGCGGATAGGTCAAATATGGTGCATACCGGGGAAATAAAATACCACTTCAGGTAGGTATGCGTGTACCTATGGTACCCTACGTGTTAATTCAAATGGTTCAAATGGCTCTGAGCACTATGTGACTTAACATCGGAAGTCATCAGTCCCCTAGAACTTACTACTTAAATCTAACTAACCTAAGGACAACACACACATCCATACCCGAGGCAGGATTCGAACCTGCGACCGTAGCGGTCACGCGGTTCCAGACTGCAGCGCCTAGAACCGCACGGCCACACCAGCCGGCCTTGTTAATTCATGATATAAGATATCTCCATTCGAAATTCCATCCAAATTAGCAGAGACGTTTCAGCATGATGGAGTAACAAGCATACTACGTACACACACTGTCACACAG
Source organism: Schistocerca americana (assembly GCF_021461395.2). Lineage (NCBI taxonomy): Eukaryota > Metazoa > Arthropoda > Insecta > Orthoptera > Acrididae > Schistocerca > Schistocerca americana. The sequence continues at coordinate 53,015,537 of NC_060125.1, read as the reverse complement.
ACAACAGCTTTCGCATTTATAACAAATGTAAGATTCGTTGAGATCGTCGGAGGTGTTTTGCTTGAGGAGTGCCTCTGTTCCATCTGTTGACCCCAACTATTCACTTTCCGTGTCCGCCTCCATCAGTGTCACTTTCATGCTGCCGTCTATCCCTCGTGATAATGTTGACATCTCTGAATATCTACTACTCCAGCGTTTTAGATATTCTGTCTTATTTATTCTGCTTTTCATCTAACAATCAGTTTTTCCCTTGTTACTTCCGGTGTCAAGGTAACTTCTCTTGAATGAGTAAGTAGATGCGTTAGTAAACTGTCCCTGCTGTACAGTTTTTGTAGCATAGTTTATCACCTTTCTCTCCGAATATATCTTTATGTCGCGGTTTATCATTCCTCTTAGTTACACCCCCGCACTTGGAACCAAATATCAGAGCCTCTATCTTGATTGTGCGTCATTTTACAAACAGTGTTGCTCTCGAGTCATACAGTTTCAGGAGTTTCACCCTCGGTACTACGCCAGTGTATAATGATGGAACGTCTCTCCCACCTCCCACGTTTTCTTCTTTTCTTTCAGAAAACCATGTAGAAATTGTGTAAAATATTCTTTTGTTTTACTCAAATGTCTCATTAACTGAGAACCAATGACAACACTACCCCAACATTATTATTAGACAATGTGCATTATCTGGTGATGCGAAAATCTTGCATCCCACCACATAAGTGCACCACACTCCCGTGTTCATACACTCCTGGAAATGGAAAAAAGAACACATTGACACCGGTGTGTCAGACCCACCATACTTGCTCCGGACACTGCGAGAGGGCTGTACAAGCAATGATCACACGCACGGCACAGCGGACACATCAGGAACCGCGGTGTTGGCCGTCGAATGGCGCTAGCTGCGCAGCATTTGTGCACCGCCGCCGTCAGTGTCAGCCAGTTTGCCGTGGCATACGGAGCTCCATCGCAGTATTTAACACTGGTAGCATGCCGCGACAGCGTGGACGTGAACCGTATGTGCAGTTGACGGACTTTGAGCGAAGGCGTATAGTGGGCATGCGGGACGCCGGGTGGACGTACCGCCGAATTGCTCAACACGTGGGGCATGAGGTCTCCACAGTACATCGATGTTGTCGCCAGTGGTCGGCGGAAGGTGCACGTGCCCGTCGACCTGGGACTGGACCGCAGCGACGCACAGATGCACGCCAAGACCGTAGGATCCTACGCAGTGCCGTAGGGGACCGCACCGCCACTTCCCAGCAAATTAGGGACACTGTTGCTCCTGGGGTATCGGCGAGGACCATTCGCAACCGTCTCCATGAAGCTGGGCTACAGTCCCGCACACCGTTAGGCCGTCTTCCGCTCACGCCCCAACTTCGTGCAGCCCGCCTCCAGTGGTGTCGCGACAGGCGTGAATGGAGGGACGAATGGAGACGTGTCGTCTTCAGCGATGAGAGTTGCTTCTGCCTTGGTGCCAATGATGGTCATATGCGTGTTTGGCGCCGTGCAGGTGAGCGCCACAATCAGGACAGCATACGACCGAGGCAGACAGGGCCAACACCCGGCATCATGGTGTGGGGAGCGATCTCCTACACTGGCCGTACACCACTGGTGATCGTCGAGGGGACACTGAATAGTGCACAGTACATCCAAACCGTCATCGAACCCATCGTTCTACCATTCCTAGACCGGCAAGGGAACTTGCTGTTCCAACAGGACAATGCACGTTCGCCCCGTGCCACCCAACGTGCTCTAGAAGGTGTAAGTCAACTACCCTGGCCAGCAAGATCTCCGGATCTGTCCCCCATTGAGCATGTTTGGGACTGGATGAAGCATCGTCTCGCGCGGTCTGCACGTCCAGCACGAACGCTGGTCCAACTGAGGCGCCAGGTGGAAATGGCATGGCAAGCCGTTCCACAGGACTACATCCAGCATCTCTACGATCGTCTCCATGGGAGAATAGCAGCCTGCATTGCTGCGAAAGGTGGATATACACTGTACTAGTGCCGACATTGTGCATGCTCTGTTGCCTGTGTCTATGTGCCTGTGGTTCTGTCAGTGTGATCATGTGATGTATCTGACCCCAGGAATGTGTCAATAAAGTTTCCCCTTCCTGGGACAATGAATTCACGGTGTTCTTATTTCAATTTCCAGGAGTGTATTTAATAAATGTGCTTAAAAGAAGCAAGACAAATTTTTGAACAGAGGACACCCGGTAGTTTGTAACCAGTAAAGCCCCGATTGTCTAAAGAAGGGAGCTCCCATGTACAAAACGGCTTCTAACTTCTAATTACTTCGCAGATGAACTGATGCTTTAAGTAGTCGATGTTAAGCATTTAAGCGAGAATAAGTTTAGAGAAAGTTTGAAATTATGTTTAAAGGTTGTTGGAAGTCGCGACGTATTCTCACTGTCAGCACTGGACGAATACAGTCTGGGTAATTTGTGTTCTCTTAAAAAAAAAGTTTTCTTGCGTATCGGTATTTGAAACGTCACATCTCTTGAACTCTGTCTGGTACAATTATATACTTTGCAGGCACATTCAGTGGTATATATCTATACTTCCTGCAAAATGCTTTGTTAACAGGATTTATAGTAAAGCAGTAATTCAATCATCATGCGTGATGCGGCCGTTTTGTTGTATGAACAGCGAAAAAACAATAGGCAACGAAGTTTTTATTTCCATTATTTTGTGAGGAGTGTCAGCGAGGAAAAGTTTGGCCCAGGTTTGAAATCATGTTCAGCTATGTTGCATGTCTCTATATGCTCTCATTCTCAAATACTGTATGAATATGGTCTGGAAATGTTTCCGCACTGATTTACGTTGCCTGAAAACATATGGACAGTTTTTGTTAACTGTCATTATTTTAGACCACTAACATATGATATACCTTCTACTGAGTGCTCTATGACAGCACTTTAAATTTTTAAATTGTGTAAGAAAAACGTGAAATGCGCAACGTGAGTGAGCTATTCCATCATTATATACTGGCGTGGTAATCAGGGTCAAATTGTTGAACCTGTATGACCGGAGAGAAAAACTGTTTGGATTTGAATAACAACCATTGGGAAAATGAAGCAGAAGTAAGTTAAAGACTCTGAAATCTGGTGCCATATACAGGTGTGTAAAGAGGAATGATAGACTGTGACATAAAGGTATACTAGAGCAACAGCTCACAGAAACTGCGTAGTAGGGAGAGTTTACTAACGTATCTTCCGACTCATTCGAGAGAAGTTGCCCCGGCACCAGAGGTAGCGTGGGAAAAAAACTGCTTTCTCACACAAAAAGTAACGTAAAACGTAAATTCGGATGGTGAAACTGGGGTTTAGCTGAAAGCCGGCCCAGTTACTGATAATGTTTCGGAAGTCAGATTACATACTTGTTGCCAGCACTGGCACCGTACTCTAAAAGAGAGCAACTTGAAAAAGTACATGGGTATATGGCGCGTTGAATTACCTGAAACTACGATTTCTTTCCATTTTCTCCATTGTACTCGAGTACTCAGCCTCAGCTACATTTTAAAAAGGAAGAGGCAGTGATGAAATGTAGGAACACATTTTCGTCATCACACTGAGGTATGACATAACTTACAACGTGTAACGTAGTTTCTTTAGCGTACAGTGTGCAGGCTGTATCGTCGTTCTCGAACAGCACAATCGCCACAAGCTACCGTAAACAACAGAGTAGCAATTATTATAGAAGATTCCCATACATTTTCTGCAGTTTCCACTAATGTGTACTAGTCCCCCTACCCAAAAGTACAGCTTTGCATTAATTCTTGCATAGTCACTAATTCCTAGTTATGTTTTATACGCATTTTATACGCATGGCCGTGAAACATTAAGGCACACGCAGAATTAGGCAAAAAGGTGGCTGGCACACATCCTGTTGAAGAACTCAGAGTTCCTGGTGATGCATCCCAGGACATGTGTTGCGAATTAGCTACTAAACGAGTAGTAAAACGTTATGGAGGTTTAGTACCCAGACGAGAGCAAAGCTGATGTAAAGGAAAATTCAGATTCATCTAGTCCATTAATGCTTCCAACTGCGGAATCAGAAATATGCACAAAATCCCTTCAAATAATTCTACTTGCTTTCTTTTGCACAAAGATTACTTTTAGTTAACGAGTACAATAATCTCATAATATTATTAGATGATGCAGATGAGCTTAAGTATTTTAGCAGAGCTTATACAGGGTGAGTCACCTAACGTTACCAAACAAAAATGCACGGAAGTATGTTTTTAACACAAACCTACGTTTTTTTAAAAATGGAACCACGTTAGTTTTGTTAGCACATCTGAACATATAAACAAATATGTAATCAGTGCCGTTTGTTGCATTGTAAAATGTTAATTACATCCGGAGATATTGTAACCTAAAGTTGACGCTTGAAACCTCCGACGTTCAGTTGCGTGTTGTAACAAACACGGGCCACAGTCGGCGAGCAGCATCTGCAGGGACATGTTTACGATGACGACCGTGTTTCCGAGTGTGGCTGTAGTGCACTGTTGTGGTTTGGTCTAGCTGTCGCAGTGTCCGCATGTAGCGCTTGCTGATATTGCTATTCTGCATTCGTCTCCGCACGCAGACCAACTGTAGTACACCGTGTTACCAGACGTCTGTGATTGTGTAGTGTTGTAGGAACTGTGACCATGGTGTATTCGAACTCTGAAAAGGCGGAGATGATACTCATCTATGGCGAGTGTCGACGAAATGCAGCTGAAGCCTGCAGGGTGTATGCAGAACGGTACCCGGACAGAGAGCGTACAACGTGCCGCACATTGCAAAACATCTACCGCCAACTGTATGCAACAGGTATGGTCGTAGCACGCAAACGGGTCCGTAACAGGCCCGTCACAGGAGAAGCGGGTGCAGTTGGTGTGTTAGCTGCTGTTGCCATGAACCCACACATGAGTACACGGGACATTGCGAGAGCCGGTGGACTGAGTCAAAGTAGTGTCATGCGCATACTGCATCGTCACCACTTTCACCCGTTTCATGTGTCGCTACATCAGCAATTACATGGTGAAGACTTTAATCATCGAGTGCTATTCTGTCAATGGGCATTAACAGAGAATGCGTTGCAGTTCTACCTGTTTACCGATGAAGCGAGTTTCACAAACCACGGGGCAGTGAGTCTATGGAACATGCATTACTGGTCCGTGGACAATCCTCGCTGGCTCAGACAGGTAGAGCGACAGCGACCGTGGACTGTAAATATGTGGTGCGGAAACATTGGCGACCACCTCATTGGTCCTCACTTCATTGCAGGGGCCCAAACAGCTGCAACATACATCGCGTTTCTACAGAATGATCTTCCAACGTTGCTCGAAAATGTCCCACTGGCAACGCGTCGACGTATGTGGTATCAGCATGATGGTGCACCCGCTCATTCCGCAATTAACACTAGGCTGACCCTTGACAGGATGTTCGACGGGCGTTTCATAGGACGTGGAGGACGCATAAATTGGCCAGCCCGTTCTCCTGATCTTACACCTCTAGACTTCTTTCTGTGGGGTACGTTAAAGGAGAATGTGTACCGTGATGTGTCTACAACCCCAGAGGATATGAAACAACGTATTGTGGCAGCCTGCGGCGACATTACACCAGGTGTACTGCGGCGTGTACGACATTCATTACGCCAGAGATTGCAATTGTGTGCAGCAAATGATGGCCACCACATTGAACATCTATTGGCCTGACATGTAGGGACACACTCTATTCCACTCCGCAAACGGAAACCACGTGTGTACGTGTACCTCACCCCACATGGTAATGTACATGTGCGTTAGTGAAAAAGACCAATAAAAAGGTGTTAGCATGTGGACGTAATGTGCTGTTCCAGTCTCTTCCGTACCTAAGGTCCATCACCGTTCCCTTTGGATCCTTAGGTAATTCGGTGCTCTCCGATACACACGATCGAACAGCGGAGGAGTGGTACTCAAGCGTCAACTTAAGGTTACAATATCTCCGGATGTAATTAACATTTCACAATGCAACAAACGGCACTGATTACGTATTTGTTTATATGTTCAGATGTGCTAACACAACTAACGGGGTTCCATTTAAAAAAACGTAGGTTTGTGTTAAATAACATACTTCGGTGCATTTTTGTATGGTTTGTATTAACCAATTACACTAGCCCCTCTCCTTACGTTCGGTCTGTGGAATCGATTCGTCAGTATTTGATGTGGTTTACGAAATACATCCAGCGGTAATGTTATGTGACTCACCCTGTATATGGTTTTTCCAACTTAAGTTGCTATCAGTATGCACAACAGAAGCTACCAACTTCTTATGTTGTGTAACTTTTTGCTAACAAGATAGATTAAAGGGAGATTTGGTACGAAAAGCAGGAAAAATTTTCTCCACAGTACTTTTTATCTTCACCCAAAGTTTACAGCTATTCAAAGTTAGATAATATCCTTTACAATTTTCCCCTCTAACGCTACTTTAGCCCGCTTCACAAAAATATTTCTAACTTCATCATAGTATGCCATTTACACTGTTCTTCAAATAAAATGGAGGTCATACTTGTAGAACAAAAGCGATAATGGATCGTTTACGCTGTAGAAGGATTGACGTATATTCTGTCCTCGAAAATAATTCGGTATCCCTCTGGGAGTTATTTATATATCCTATTGTACGTTCTGCATCCTGAGCCTTAAGTCGAAACTACAACAAACGTTTGCTAAACCATGATGTAATTATGTTGCAGCCTTAAGATGGACGCGCTATATACTATCTTCAATAAATAGATAAAATCTCAAAAACTAATATTTAAAAACTGAAAGCTCTATTATTCATTCAGTGAGTATATAAATAGCTGTATCACTAAAGCAGTACCTTTCAAATTCAAACTGTCATTTGCTGCCTGTACGTCCTCCATGATGTACAGGCTGGTGACACCTATTACATTATCAAAAGTTTTGAATAGCTCGTGATTTCTGGGAAATATGAATTCCTTTTTATGACAGAGAAGTTGAGTAGTTGTATGTTTTAATCTGTCTGTGTAAATATCCGAAATTAATGATTGCATTACAAGACACACCCGGAATCCGCCAGATGAATTAACGGCGAGAGCCAGTTTGCCAGACTGGATGTGTTTTTTACGAGATTTGCAACATCTGGCTAGTTTAATACCATGGTGAAACCTACGCTCATTCCCCCTCCCCCCCCATCCCCCACATCACAGCTACACGACTCGCATGCTTTCCGGAAACGTTCTCATACTTCCACATGGGTTAACACTAGGTGCACAAATATAAAGTAAGCACATTTCGTTCCGGGGGCACTAACGCTACGAAATTCATATTATCCTGAGGACCCCATGATACAGCGGGGAGAGTCCAGAAAAGAAGGACGATTGCGTTAAAAATTTTACCCCGAATATTCAGCCTCGGAGGGTTATAATGTTTGTGTTCTATCAGAAATTTCGGTTCCATACGAACTGTCATGTATAACCTATCTTTCAGAATTCTTCCATTCTTCCAAATGTAAACGGAAAGATCTTGCTGTTTCAGATACATTCCCTACTCAATTAGTTCTTATATCTCACTACTCAATTTTGGGCGGGATATATATACTTCTGTTTGTTTTACAACGTTTCTTAATAAGTTACGGTACTGTTTACATTAAGGCTTGTACCCCCGTATTTCTATTCATTCCGACGATATTGCTGGTGTCACATTTAGTTTTAAGGACATCCTTATACCTCTAAAGATGCACTTTTAGGATAACTGTGATAAAGTAGATAGAAATTTAGTAATAAACTTGTTCATTTAAACAAACACCGAATTACCCATTTTGAAGCTTTGTTGCCAAAGTAAACACCGGTAACACATTGAATGTGACTGTTAATATATGTTACATTTCCTATATCACAAAATGTGCATGTGCGATATTTATTTAGCTTTTTAGTATTGTATAAAATACCTCGAACTACTGGAGCAGAGATGTTTATGAATACTATTTTATGACGAGTTACTAAATCTTCTTTAGATCAAAATTTCGTTCAGATTCCTTTAATTAATTTACAAGAAGCAATGTTTTCTAAGGATTAGCTTATGCAACAGATGGTGATAGGATTTTAGCTGTTGTTCAAATAGAAAGAATGAGAAGAGATCTGATGCAAAGATAGTGGTAGGCCCTAATTGGGGCAAGAAAATTGCTTGTTCGGGTGCAAAGTAGTGTATTAACTATCGGAGGACCCAGTGCATCCCAAGAACGTCTTTGTTTCCACTTATCTTATGTCTAGTTCCTGCGGCGAGGGGATTACATTGTATTTCAGATTTTCACATTGAATTTTCAACTGCCGTCAATCCACGAATAACTCTATCTGTCTCCCCTCAGCACTGGTTTAATCGTGCGCAAACCATTGGTCTTGGTGGGGCTGTGTGTTTAGGTACAGACTGCAGATTGACAACTGGCATTAAAATTATTATGTGCAGACAGTTGGAGATGAGATGGGTGAGCTAAAGTGGGAGTAATCACTCTGTGAACCAGCTGAGTCAACAGATGCAGGAAGCACATAGATTTACAAAAACACGGCACTACCGCGGTGCCACAAATAATGTTTGTCCAGCTTCCGGGAGCGATACGGGAAGCAGAATTTTCCATAACGTGGAGATGTTACGAGCACACACGTTCTCACGTCTCTATCACATGTGTGGGTGACGTGCTCTGCCATGAATATTCATGGGCGCGTGTGATCCGGCGCAGAGCTGCGTCGCGTTATGCGAATCCTATTGTCCGCTTACGTCGGACAACCACAGCCGTATTTACTGCTCCTGGGAGAAAGGAAATAATCCTTTCCGTCTTGCCAAACCGAAGCGCAAAATGCTATCGGAGAAAGCTCTGCCCTCACAAAATGCATACCGAGCGAGGTGGCGCAGTAGTTAGACACTGGACTCGCATTCGGGAGGACGACGGTTCAATCCCACGTCCGGCCATCCTGATTTAGGTTTTCCGTGATTTCCATAAATCGCTCCAGGTAAATTCCGGGATGGTTCCTTTTAAAAGGCACGGCCGACTTCCTTCCCCGTCCTTCCCTAATCCGATGAGAACGATGACCTCGCTGTCTGGTCTCCTTCCCCAAACAACCCAACCCACAAAATGCTTTTATTTCGTGAATCCCTTGCCGGCAGCGGTACTAGCATTCGACTCAGGTCTAACTGTGAACAGCATTATAAAGGAGTAAACATGAAAAGTTACTTCCGTAAAGTGTTGGATTCATCCCTATTTAAAGTTAATAAAAGTACTGATTATGAGTATCTTCTGATTTTGTTCTCATATTACTTGTTGATGGCGAGGATGGAGGATATTGTCCGAAAATATAAGCTACAGGTTAACCATCTGCTCGTGTGGCGTTCGTGATTAATAGCTTATGTCTGGGACCGTGGATGTTAGCTGCTGTCAACTTTATTATGTTCATGTGGGTGATTAGCTCATTACTCACACCATCTGAGCCTCAATAAGATTTTTTTTTTTTTGCACTAAAACAAAAAGAGAGAAGCAGCGAGAACGGAAATCGGACAGCGTTGAGGACAAACTATACGTCTTCCTACATTGTTAATGTTTTTCTCTTTCCATACCTATTATACACAGCGTCCACAACCCTGACAATGTCTCTCCTACGTCTCTTGATTGTTATTTACTGACTGTTTTCCGTAGAAATCTTCTTTCGCCTATTATTTCTTTTGTCTCTTCACTTTTTCCTATGCCAGTCGTCTATTTTTAACATCCTCTAGTAGCGACACGCTTCAACTGACTCCAGTTACTGCTCCTGCAGGTTTCATTACGGCCTACCTGTGACCACCTATCAGTGTTTAACTCCGGGCCAACTGAATCAGAAAAAGCTTCCTGAACAAATAAAAGACGGGAAATCTCTAAAGATGACTGTGATAATGTTTTAACACCTATGGACAAAATTTTTGTCAAGATCGCAGTTAATTTTGTTTTGCTATTTTCCTTACGATTTGTTTGGGTACAACTGCCATCAGATCTGTATACGAAAGGAACATGTGTGACGGTTAAACAATTGTAGTCAATTTTCTCTGAAGGGAGAGAAAGAGGATCTTCAGTGGTTTTATCGTGTTTGTGGCCGAAAAGTGTGGCTAATTGCATTGGGCGGTTCTGTAAGTGGAGCAAGGAGTGGAAGATGAGTCAGCCAAAGTTGGGATGCGTCGGACAGATGACGAGAGAGAGAGAGAGAGAGAGAGAGAGAAGGAGGGAGAGGGAGACAGACAGAGAGCGAGAGAGAGAGAATGACGAGACAGCAAAGAAGGAACGAAATTGTGCGAATGATAGTTAGTTCATTCATCACTCCCTGCAAATATGAATTGATTAGCCGAAGTTACAGTGATACGAACTATGTTAATTACTTGTTTGTATGGTTAATTATGATTATTGTTCCTTGAATATATTCTAGATGTAGCTTATAAATGAGTCTGTGATCCTTGTGAATTTGTGTGACTGAAGCACCAAGATCGTTTAATACATTTATTTATTGTGACATTTTGGCTGCTGCCATCAGATGGTGAAAAGTCAGATCTCGTAAAATAAGGTTCAGTATCCGTTGAAATAAAACTTACGCCGACTGGAACGCCATTAGATGGCTGTATTCGCAAAAACAGAAATTAATCTTTTACCGTTACAAATGGCATCGTCACACCATCCCGCATCATTTTCAGGTTTATTCTCATGGAATATTTTAAACGGTTACCAGCTGGATATGAAGAAGTAACGTACTGCTTATCATTTGAAACATTTACAACAGTTCGGTTACCAGAGACTGGCGTTAAAGAGGTTGCTGGCCTACTCGTCACTAAAAGAAAGTTAATTTGTTTCTAAAAATATTTAGTTCAGTAATGAAATTGTGATCTTTATGTATCTGTACTGCATATACAATTATAATGAAAGAGACAAAATGTAAATAATTAAACAGGTATGTATTTGTGTTTATCTTCTGTCTACCAAAGACTTCGTTGTTTCCTTCTCCCCCATTGCTATCCAGATATTACAGGAAAACAACCGTAGTTCTATAATAGTTCTATAACAGAACGCTATCTATTACATTATGTGTTATAAAACATGGACTTTACAGCCAGTGGGGAGGCTTACGTGCCTGAGCGATACAGATAGCCGTACCTTAGGCACAACCAGAACGAAGGGTATCTGGCTGTTGAGAGGCCAGACAAACGAGTGGTTCCTGGAGAGTGGCAGGGGCAACAGGCTGGATGATTGACTGATCTGGCCCTGTAACATCAACCAAAACGGTCTTGTTGTGCTGGTACTGCTAATGGCTAGTAGTACGGGGAAACTGCAACCTTAATTTTTCCGGAGGACATGCAGCTCTACTGTATGGTTAAATGATGATCTTGGCTGACATATTCCCGAGGTAAAATAGTCCCCCATTCGGATCTCCGGTCGGGGACCACTTATGAGGATGTCGTCGTCAGGAGAAACAAAACTGGTGTTCTACGGATCGAAGCGTGGAACATTATATTACTTTATCTGGCATGTAGATCAGAAAATTTAAAAAGGGAAGTAGATAGGTTAGCATTAGATATAGAGGGAATTAGCGGAGTTCGGTGGCAGGAGGAACAGGACTTATGGTCAGGTGAATACAGTGTTACAAATTCAAAGCCAGATAGGGGTAATACGGGAGGGGGTTTAATAATTAATAACGAAACAGGAATGCGGGTAAGCTACTAAGAACAGCATAGTGAACGCATTATCGTAGCGAAGATAGACACGAAGCCTACGCCTATCACAGTAGTACGAGACTACATGCGAACTAGCTCTGCAGAAAATGAAGAGATTGAAGAAATGCATGAAGAGATAAAAGAAATTATTCGGTTAGTTAAAGGAGGCAAATATTTGATTGTAATGGGGGACTGGAATTCGATAGTAGGAAAAGAAAGAGAAGGAAAAAATAGTAGGTGAATATGGACAGGGGGCAAAGGAATGAAAGAGGAAGAGGTCTGGTAGAATTTTGCATAGAGCGGAATTTAGTGATCGATAACAGTTGGTTTAAGAATCATAAAAGAAAGCTGTATACGGTGAAGAGACCTGCAGGCATCGGAAGGTTTCAGATTGATTATATAATGGTTATACAGATATTAAGGAAACAGATTAAACTGTAAGACATTTCCAGGGTCAGATGTGGAATCTAACCACAATTTATTCGTTGTGAACTTTAGAGTAAAACTGAAGAAATTGTAAAAAGGTAGGAATCTAAGGAGATGGAATCTGAGTACGTTGAAAGAATCAAAGGTTTTTGTGAGTTTCAGAAGTAGCATTAGGTAACTGTTTACCAGAACGGGGGAGAGGAATACATTGGATGGCAAATGGATAGTTTTAAGAGCTGAAATAGTGAAGGCCGCATAGAAACTAATACGTAAAAAGACTAGTAGAAATCCTTGGATAACACAAGAGATATTGAATGTAATTGGTGATAGGAGAAAAAGACGCAGCAAGTGAAGCAGGAGAAAGGGAATGCAAACTGTTAAAAGTGAGATTGACAGTAAGTGCAAAATAGCCAAGCAGGAATGGCTAGAGGACAAATGTAAGGTGGTGGTGATTAGTGTTTAACGTCCCGTCGACAACGAGGTCATTAGAGACGGAGCGCAAGCTCGGGTTACGGAAGGATGTGGAAGGAAATCGGCCGTGCCCTTTCAAAGGAACGATCTCGGCATTTGCCGGAAACGATTTAGGGAAATCACGGAAAACCTAAATCAGGGTGGCCGGAGACGGGATTGAACCGTCGTCCTCCCGAATGCGAGTCCAGTGTACTAACCACTGCGCCACCTCGCTCGGTGACAAATGTAAGGATTTAGAAGCATATTTCACTAGGATAACATCTACAGGAACATTAGAGAGGCCTTGGAAAAGAAAATCAGCTGTATGTATATCAAGAGGTCAGATGGTAAACCAGTCCTAAGCAAAGAGGGAAAGCCGAAAAGTGGAAGGAGTGTGTAGTGTCTATACAAGGGAAAATAACTACAAAGCAATATCATCAGATGGCACATATGATACTGCGAGAAGAATTTGACAATTCTCTGAAAGAGATAAGTCGAAACAAGGTCACGGTGGTAGACGATATTCCATCAGAAGTACTGATAGCCATCTGGTGTGTAAGATGTATGAGACAAGCGAAATACCCTCGGACTTCAAGAAGAATATAGCAATTCCAATTCCAATGAAAGCAGTTGCTCACAGGCATGAAAGTTACCGAATTATCAGTTTAATACGTCATGGTTGCAAAACGCTAATACAAGCTCTTTACAGAAGAATGGATAAACTGATAGAGGCCGACCTCGGGTAAAATGAGTTTGGATTCCGGAGAAATGTAGGAAAACGTGCGGTAATACTGATCATACGACTTATCTTAGGAGATGCGTTAAGGAAAGACAAATCTACATTTGTAGAACCTGTATACTTAGGGAACGCTTTTGACATTGTTGACTGGAATACTCTCTTTGAAATTCTGAAGGTATCAGGGCTAAAATACAGGGAGCGCAAGGCTCTTTACAACTTGCAGAGAAACCAGACAGCAGTTGTAAGAGTCGAGGGATATGAAAGGTGGCGGTGGTTTACAATGGAGTGGGACAACTTTGTGGACTATCCCCGATATTGTTTAATATGTACTCTGAACAAGCAGTAAAGGAGACCAAAGAATAATCTGGAATAGGATTTAAAGTTCATGGAGGAGAAATAGAAGCTTTGAGTTTCACGGGTGACATTGTAATTCTGTCACAGACAGCAGAGGACTTGGAAGACCAGTTGAACTGCATGGACAGTGTGCTAAAAGAAGGATACAAATGAACATCAACAAAAGCAAAACAAGGATAAGGAAATGTGGTAGAATTAAATCAGGTGGTGCTAAGGGAATCAGATTAGGAACGAGACACTTAAAGTAATACATGATTTTTGTTATTTTGACAGTAAAGTAACTGTTGATAGCCGAAATGGAGAAGATATAAAATATAGACTGGCAATAGCAAGGAAAGCATTTCTGAAGAAGAGAAATTTATTAACACTGAATACAGATTTAAGTGTTAGGAAGTCATTTCTGAAAGTATTTATCCGGAGTGCAGCCATGTACGGAAGTGAAACATGGACGACAAACAGTTTAGATGAAAAGAGAAGAGGAGCTTTCGAGATGTGGTGCTACAGAAGAATGCTGAAAATTGGATGGATGGATGACGTAACTAATGAGGATGTATTGAATAGAATTAGGGAAAATGTTTCAAATGGCTCTGAGCACTATGGGACTTAACATCTATGATCATCAATCCCCTAGAACGTGTGGAAAGTTCTCTGCCTGCAGCAGGCATTGGAATACTTTTCCCTCACCTTCTGGTGTAATGACTTATTACACGACTCTTACACTACTGCTGTCTCTCAAGCTGTCCTTCAACTTTTAATTTCCTTAATACAATGGTGTTGTGTTTATTGTAATCCAACTTTATTAAAAAAAGGAGCTCTTATTTTCAACAATGTGGAAACGGCCCTCTAATTTCCTTCCAGCCTTTTGATTTCTTTTTGGTTAGAGAAACCAACTACGCCGTGTGTTCAGAGAAGGGTAGGCAAGCCGAACGACGTCTCCGACTTCAGAAGACACGCCTTGGTAATTAGTGGAACATCAAGGAACGAGCTGTTGTTCTTGTTTCCGATGAACTACGTCTCTTGTGACACGAGGCATCTAGAATGATAATACCCCTTGCGTTTCTCTTTCACTGTCTTTCGCGCTCTTACTAAGTTATGCTTACTTCTCAATAAATGTCTTTTATTGTAATAGTAACATTTCTAGACAGCTATTTAATGTGTAAGTCATACATCCATAATCAAATGGCCATTTGCGTTGGGCGAACTTTTTGTAAAATATCGTAACAGTTGCAAAATTAAATAGATAAATAATAAAAATGGGACATTACTCTGAGTCAGCGTCCTCTGCCTAGAATGACGTGAGATGAAACCGTGCACATTAAGTAGGATTTACCCATGAATTCCGGATCTGGTACTCCTATGGATGGTTACCTTCTGAGTATTTTGGTACAAGGGACATGCAGCCTCCGGAGGCTTGTTATATATATATATATTTATATTTCGTTTCTTGTCCCACTTAGATTTGTATCTAAATTGCATTGAAGTGCACATGTCGATGGCATGCGCTGTTAATACTGTTTGCAAACATGTGAAGAATCTACTTTTGAGGCTTAGATCGATACTCGCAGCCACGGAAGTAGTACGTGAAACTCTCCTGATTCTTGAGCATGTAAGATGGTCGATGGTGCGTCACTGTAGACTCTGTCGTCACCACGGTGATCGAAATTTTGAACAATAACCCTAAGAGAATGTCCCTTCATTTGTTACATGCTGTTCTGCAGACCGACAGAAGAAATTGAATACACTGTGATAAAAGTGTACGTCTTTAGTCTGAGGGTCATTGCATTACTCTGTGTGGTGTGTTGTACGTTTTGGTTATTGTATATTACAGTGAAGACCCAAAGAAACCGGTAAACCTGCCTAATATCATGAGGGCCCCCGCGAGCACGCAGAAGCGGCGCAACACGACGTGGCATGGACTCGACTAATGTGCTGGAGGGAACTGACACCACGAATCCTGCAGGGGTGTCGTTAAAGCCGTAAGGGTACGAGGGGGCGGAGATCCTTTCTGAACAGGACGTTGCACGGCATCCCAGATATGCTCAACAATGTTCATGTCTGGGGAGTTAGGTGGACAGCGGAAGTGTTTAAACTCAGAAAAGTGTTCCTGGAGTCACTCTGAAGCAATTCTGGACGTGTGGGGTGTCGCATTCTCCTGCTGGAATTTCACGAGTCTGTCGAAATGCACAGTGGACATAAATGCAGGTGATCAGACAGGATGTCAGAGTCTTATCTAGACGTGTCAAGGGTCCCACATCACTCCAATCGCACACGCCCCACACCATGACACAGCCTCTACCAGCTTCAACAGTCCCCTGCTGACCTGCAGGGTTTATGGATTCATGAGGTTGTCACCATATCCGTATACATCCATTCTCTCGATACAATTTAAAACGAGACCCGATCGACTATGTTTCCAGTCATCAACAGTCCAGGCGAGGGGTAAAGCTTCGTGCCGTGCAGTCATCAGGGGTTAAGAGTGGGCCTTCTGCTCCGAAAGCCCATATCGATGATTTTTGGTTGAATGTTTCGCACGCTGACACTTGCTGATGGCCCAGCATTGAAATCTGAAGCAATTTGCGGAAGGGTTGCTCTTCTGTCACGCTGAACGATTCTCTTCAGTCGTCGTTGGCCCCGTTCTTGCAAGATCTTTTTCCGGCCGCAGCGTTGTCGATGATTTGATGGTTTACTGGATTCCTGATATGCAAGGTACACTCGTGAAAAGGTCGCACGGAAAAATCCTCACTTCATCGCTACCTCGGAGATGCCGTATCCCATTACTCGTGCGCTGACTACACACCACGTTCAAACTGCCTTAAATCTTGATAATCTCCACATTGTAGCAGGAGTAACCGATGTAACAACTGCTTCAGACACTTGTCTTATATAGGGGATGCCGACCGCAGCGCCGTATTCTCTGTGTTTGAATAGTATACCTGTACCAGTTTCTTTAGCGCTTCAAGGTGTGAGACTCTTTTCTGTTGTGAAGGTATTTTCAGAGATATAAATGTGATTGTGATATGAGCTGTATCAGGTAGAAATTCCTGCTATCCGGTGCTGCACTTTTGTGTGACAACACAACCACTGAATATTTTGTCAAGAATCACGTATTTTAAAAATAAAGGGAACGTTTTTAAATTAACGACTATTCCATTAAAAGGAAAAGCTCTCAAAGCAACTGAAGCGTAGTTGTGGTGAAAGACGGCACATTATAAGTCGTCGCAGGCGTTACTCGAAAAAAAATTATCGCCAGTAAATCTGTCAATCCTTCTGAGCGATACGAAACTACTCAATGTTACCAGAACGACTAAGAGCTGCGATGATGATGTATAGAGCTGCTTCTCCTTTTTAATAATTTCAAAGTAACGTTCAGGTTTTGTATTAATAACTGATGACATCCTGGTCTGTTGAACACGATGGAACATTCAAAAAGCTGATACATAATCAATAGCGGCAGAAGCCATTTGTCATTCATTGCTGGATAAGTTCTCCTTTGGACTTTTTCAAGCATTCTATTCACCTTCCATCAGGTAGTAGTCAAGATCCTGTATTGTCTTTCAAGCAGAGTACTTGCTAGGCCATTTTTCCACTTATTAGCTTGGAAACACAAGTTGTCCCGCTGAATTTCACTTCTTTTCACACGTAACTACGTCTTACACTCTGTGTATTTCTTTCATTCGTTTGTTTGCTACCAATAAAACGAAGGTATTTGAGGGTTTCAGGTAGCTCTTACTCCCAATTGTCCCCAATTTAGAGAGTGCTTTAGGCCTAATGTTGTTGATTTACGAATCCTCAGTTGCTATTAATATCATACTAAAGATATTTGGGTTCTGTCAGTCAATTTTCTACTGAGTAAATATACTGTTTCACTCTTTAATTTCCTTAAAGATTTAAAAACACTCTATTGTGCGAGAAAGTACGATATTTGACTGCTTATTTAAGTCACATTGTCATCTTTTGGGGAAAATTAAAAACTGCAATTAGATTTTAGATTTTCACTGCAGGAGTGGTTTGACGTCCTCTACAAAAAGCAGTGATTTATCTGCTTAACTAAGAAGAAACGGCAAGAAAGTTTGATCACAGCAGTACAGTAGCGCTTATCTGTGACTCGGCACAAGCCGATAAATATCAGCTTTCATACTGAGTAGTTTAGTTTTAACGTTTCGTAGGGGGAACGTTCTACGTGAAAATGACGGAGCTGTGGCCTGTAAGTGAATTGTGATTGACGTTTTAAGCACATTAGAAAAATTCTTAACACTGTTGATGAAACAGACATCGCGTAATTAACGGCAACAATGATAGGCTGTGATATCACAGAAATATCCCCTGCGTTGGACTGCTGTTGATGACGTATATGTATTTGTTGTGCGGATAAAAACTATCGACTTGTTAGAAATTAATTCGATGAGATACACAAACGTTACATGTAACTGTTTGCAGTTTGTCGCATTTTACAATTAACTTACTGTAAAATACAACAGTGCAAAGGATATTTGGACAATGGCAGACAAAATTATAGTGTCTGACGGAGAGAGGCAGAACATATAACAGTTCTTTAATTAAAGGTCAATAAACATATTAGACGTAGCAAATATAAGTGTTCATATTAGCGAGTATGAAAAGTTTTCTCAAATAAAGACGCGCTCCATTCTGTGACGTCACTGGTGCTCGCTCTAGCGCTATAATAAGGTAATGTTTTCGTGGTGCGCCCGCCGCTCCCGCTTCACTCTTCAGAGACTGTTGGGTCCCAAGCTGTGCTTCGGTGCAAGCCCACGTCTATATTGAGAGTATTGTCACAAATGTTTACGTCGATCGCTTCTTTCAAGACGCTGTCCCAGCAACGTCTTTTCGAATACAATACGATGTCCGTTTTATAGAACACGCTACTGCCTATTTCGCAGATTGTTGATGGTGAAGATATCACTGTTCAATAGTATGCACCGTCTCTTTGCTGGAGCTAGCAACAGAGACGTCACAAAAGTCAGTGTACCTATGCAAAGAAGACAGCAACAACCAGAAGACAGTCACCTGACGCGGCAGGAAATTTTATCAATATACGGGGTGTTGTAGAAGACGTTTTAAAAATTTGGGGACAGGTTCCTTACCCAAAAACAACAGCAAAATGTTCAGTAAACATGGGCTCTTAAATGCACACCTTCAGAGATTTGAAAACTTGTTCATCTTCGATACCGTAAAGCACGGATCTTCTACTCCAAGCACGTTGGTTTCCATACTTTGGGAAGAGTATGCCTTAAGAGTTACTAGCTCTTGTTCGTCTTCGCTACAGTGAAACACGTATCTTCTACTAAAGAAATGCTCTTAAATCTTAAGGTATGTATTCTAGAGATCATGTTTAATACACATTTTTTCTTCTTCTTTTGGTGTAAGTAACCTGTCTCAGAGTTTTTAAAACGACATTTTGAAACACCCAGTATAGTGCTGCGAATCCTTGTACTCGTATACCACATCAAATAAATGTGTGAACAAAGCAGTCACGTTTAAAGAGCTAATCATCTCCCCTAAATGAGTGTCGCAATCTACATTGCTGTCGCTTATTTAGCACGTGCCGACTGTACTGCCAGTGTGTCCAAAATGAGTCTTTCACTCTGCACTAGTGTCGGCTAGCTTTTCGCGCGCAGATTTAATCATTAAAACGATCTACTTCCTCGAGAACATACATCGCTGCACCTACTGTCGTTCACCATTAGATTTCTCTTTATCCTACTTACCATACGCTTCTTCGACAGAATTTTGGCATGGACTAGGTATCGAAAAACGTGAAAGCAGCACAAAATTCGAATGTTCGTTGTAATGTCGTTCGTATTAAATACACAAAATGTGTTCCCAGATACGATAATACACTGACGGAAAGAAACACAACACAAAAAATTATGTAGAGTAACGAAATTTGGAGGACACATTTGTCTAGGTAAAATATTAAAGTGATTAGCGTTCCAAGACCACAGGTTAATGCAAGAGAGAGACAAGCCATTGTAAATGTGCAATGCCGGTACGTTAATAAGCGGTACAACCGCCAGAATGTTGAATGCAAGCAGGCAAACGAGCAGGCCAAGGCAACATGTCTACACTCTCTAGAGCATGTTAGAATACAAGATCGGTATGTGGTCGAGGGTTATCCTGGAATGCTGTTAATGAGTGGCACCATAAAAGATCGAATCCCCAGAGTGACGTACAAATTTGCAGCCACGGTGCGTGGGATAACCAAGAGAGTACACCTGCTGCCATAAGAGCCGGCCGGTGTGGCCGTGCGGTTCTAGGCGCTTCAGTCTGGAACCGAGTGACCGCTATGGTCGCAGGTTCGAATCCTGCCTCGGGCATGGGTGTGTGTGATGTCCTTAGGCTAGTTAGGTTTAAGTAGTTCTAAGTTCTAGGGGACTGACGACCACAGATATTAAGTCCCATAGTGCTCAGAGCCATTTGAACCGTTTGCTGCCATAAGAAATCGCACGTTAGACTATAACTCCAGGTATACGTCCACCGTGTCTAGACTGCAGACAGGTTGGTTGCAGACGCTGACCTGGCTTCACTCTAACCAACAAACGGCTAGCACTGGCACCGAGCCATAATCGGCTTTCATCAGAAGACACAACAAACCTCCACTCAGCCGTCAAATGAGCCTTCCCTTGACACCACTGAAGTGGCAAATGACAGTAGTTTGGAGTCACTGGAATGCACGATGCAAGGCGTGTAGCTCGGATCTGTTCTTGAAGTAATCGATTTGCAACACTTCGTTTTGGTGTGAACTGCTGCTCAAATAGCTGCTGCAGATACAGTATGATGCGTCAGTCATACACCGAACACGATGGTCTTCCCTGTCTGTAGTGCCATGTGGCCATCCGGAGTCCAGTCTTCTCGCGCCGTACATTCTCTTGATCACAGCTGTCAGCAGTGATACACAGTGCCTCAAGCCCGCCCGGTTAGCCGTGCGGTATAACGCACCGCTTTCCGGATTGGCAAGGAGCGCCTGGTCCCTGGCACGAATCCGCCCAGGGGACTTGGATCGGGGTCCGGTGAGCCGGCCAGTCTGTGAATGGTTATTAGGCGGTTTTCCACCTGCCTCGGCGAATGCTGGCTGGTTCCCCTTATTCCGCCTCAGCTACACTATGTCGGCTATTGCTGCGCGGTCGTGCGGTAGCGTTCTCACTTCCCTCGCCCGGGTTCCCGGGTTCGATTCCCGGCGGGGTCAGGGATTTTCTCTGCCTCGTGATGACTGGGTGTTGTGTGATGTCCTTAGGTTAGTTAGGTTTAAGTAGTTCTAAGTTCTAGGGGACTGATGACCATAGATGTTAAGTCCCATAGTGCTCAGAGCCATTTGAACAATTTTTTTTAAGGTACTACGCACTCGCAGGGATCAGTGAGTCCACTGCCACACATTTCTCAGTGCCGTTGCCTTATTTCAAACAAATATTCTCGTAGAGACAATTACCACTGATAAGATGCCATTTTTTATTTTATAGACTTTGTTCACGTTTTCCGACGTAGGCAATATTCTAACCTACATAATACGCAACTGTATCGGTAGGACATACTGCAGAAATTACAAACAGCACTTCAGCCGCTGTCGTCAAGAAAGGTTTGGAGATTCCAGGTGTATGCGTCTTTCCACACACCTCACTATAGCTTTCCAGCCGTAATCGATATGCCCATACACCAGCTCCAAAGTCCACTGCTGAATACGAAGTTGAGGTACACAAGCACAACGTTGAGTGACATTTTGGAATCTACAATACTGAAACGGGCTGTTTAGTGTACAATTTTGACAGCCTTCGGCGAACTGTTGCTATCGGTGTGGAAACATTTCTTCCCTCCCCTGCCCCTCCCCTACCCCCCCCCCCCCTCAACATCAATATGCAAACCTATATATCTGAAAACAATATTTCCATTTATTACAAATCCACGGAACCCAGTAGTGTAGACTAGCGTATTTGAGCCATTTTCATTGCTGCGCAAACAAGTTCTCCACGTACGGGTACACCACCATTACTCTACCACACAAACACAGGGGTTACACTCGTTCCCCTGGGAGGGGAGGAGGGGGGGGGGGTCCACTGGGGACCAGACCGCACAATTAACCCTGAAAGAGCCGGGTGGACTGCGGTAGTCGTCGTGGGGTTGTGGACCACTGCGGCTGTGGCGGGGACGGAGCCTCTCCGTCGTTTCTAGGTACCCGATTAACATGCAGTACAATACAATATACTGTGCCTACATTCCTGTCAAGGGTTTCGCAGGATCGCAGAAGAAACATTAAACTTCTCGATTCCCATTCTCGTTCAGACTCAGTGAGTTGTTGATAATGGCGTCTTTGTCGCATTGGAAGCATTCTTGACTAACGTCAGCTCACCACATCCAATCTCAAAGGTAACTAACGCTCACGACGGTTACAGCGTATATTTTTAGCAAACCTGATTTGCACCCTCATATGGTGTTACTAGCGCCACTCTTATGAGACTGGTGCGAAATCTGAATAGACGTCATCTTTCAGGTGGAAAAACACGCCTGCCAAATGTCGTTCATATCGCATAACTCCTTTTTGATGCTGCGACTTTTTTCCGTTAGTGTACAACAACTGTGCCCTTTACTAGAACCACACGAAATTTTTTGCCGGAGTAGGACTCGAACCCAGATTTGCCTCTTACCGTGAGCGATCGCCTTTACTCCTTCAGCTATTAGAGCAAACGCAAGAACTTATCCAAACTACCACATATCATAGTATCTCGTCCCGCACTGTTCGCACTTATGTGTTCTCACGCAGGGACAGACATTGTTTTACTCGTCAGTTTGACTTCGCTTTGGCGTGAAATACAGTTACTGCAGTGGCTGTCTTTCTGTTCTTGAAGATGCTTTTGCATGACTTTCAGTTATCAGATTTACACAAATTTCTGCAGCTTTCGCCTGCGGAATAAAGAATTTACATAATGTAAACTGGCTGCGGAAGAACTTTAAAAATTAACGTAAGGAATTCACCGCAGAATCGGTGCACGAAGGAACATACGGAAAACACTGACAAGAAGAGCGGACAGGATGGTAGGACATCTGTTAAGACTTCAAGGAATAACTTCCATTCCACTAGAGGGGGCTGTAGAGAGCAAAAATTGTAGAGGAAGACTGAGAATGGAATACGTCCAACGAATAATTGAGGACGTAGACTGTAAGTGCTACTCTCTGAGATGACGAAACTAACGTAAGAAAGTCTTTCGTGATGGGCCGCATCAAACCAGTCACAAGTCTAATCATTTCATCCTCACTGTTTCATCCTCTGCAAATTCAAATACAGTAACTTTTGCCCTCAATCGCATTTTCCTCTTCACTTCGCCACCGAACAACGGAACTACACATTATCAGTAACAAAAGATTGCAAGTTGATCGAACATACACAACTCACCCAACCTAGTGCACACGGTTGTGACGTCATTCACTCTGTGTGCAGTCATTCGTTTTTCAGAATATTCTGGCAGAATGTGGCAAAGAGCCGCAGAGAGAGAGAGAGAGAGAGAGAGAGAGGCGAGGACAGACACCGCAGGGCAGCAGAATACGGCAGAGTAGAACTGATTAGATCGATTTTTGGTGAAGAGTTAATGGGCCCATTAAGTAAAGAAGAATGCTCTTTGAATTATCTGATTATGTCAAGGTTGATTCCACGTCTGACGAACTATAAGTAGCTACATTTGCAGTTAAATTTCTTTCATAAAAGCAGTCAGATTTCATGCAAATTAAGTAATGTAAACAAGTGTCAAATCTCCGTTGCACACACATATCTTACTACTGAGACAGTGACCACAAGCAGATTACACATGTTTTAATGTATCAGAATTCTTTAAACAGAAAAGTGCAGTTGTGCGCCAAAGTTACTAAGATACTGCTGCGCAGTTGATTAGCTCCACAGTGCTGTGATCCAGTGAGACAGCGACAGTGTTTGTTATACACACCTCAGACAGAAAGATTCAGTAACAACGTATACAACAAGTGTACCATATGGCCACCGTTCATGTGAAGGCAGTATTTAGCATGTCTCCATATCGATGCCCATATTCATTGAGAAATCCCAGGCGTGTTGCAGATGCATTGAGCTAAGTTCATAAATATCTGAAAAAGAAAAAGCCAACGGGTTGAACTCAGAGGACATGGGAGCCCACGCCATTGGCGAGACACTACCGATACACTTGCTGTCGTAACGCTATTTGCCAGTACTTACGTATCTGCAATGATGATAGACCATCGCAGTTTATCACCATGTAATGTACACCTCACATGTGGTGATTCGATATCACGTAGCCGTAGACATTAATAGTGTTGTAACTTTGGCGTGACTGGAATTGCGCAGATGTTGTATTGGAGAAGCAATACGTTTGCGACTTACCTTTATAAGGATTATTTGCTTGCTTCACTTTTTGTTTTGTTTTTGTAATACCCAAATACTCTATACAGCGAGCAATAAGATTGAGCAGCAAGGTGATAAAGCTGTTCGCTCCTACAAACCGAACTCAACAGCGCACATTTAAGGGCAACACGTCAAACACTTACAGAGAAACCTCACAGGAGCTACCACCGCGGCCATATTATGCGCACGATTGAAGTAGGGTCGTCAATTCCCCTTCTATGTTTACTTATAAACCACTTTGTTATTTAACCAAAGTACACCATCCAAAGACGATGCTGCTGATGTCTGGCTTGTGGGGCGCTCAAGTGCGCGGTCATCAGCGTCCACACGAAGTCCCAGTTTTTACACAGACCATTTTTTTCGTTTTTTACACAGTCCAGTTTAGTCACTGTCACAAACTATGACGATGAAATGATGAGGAAAACACAAACACCCAGTCCCTGGCAGAGAAACTCCCCAACTAAGCCGGAAATCGAACACAGGACTACATTATCTAGAGGCAGCAACGCTAGCCACTAGACCATTCAAAAAGATTTTCATTCGCCCCAGTTCACTTTTGGCGGCGCCTATAAAACTCCTACAAATGTAAACGAAGTTTTCTTTCGGTATCGGTCGCAGCTTCGGAGTCACACATGTGTGGGGATTCCTATCAGTGCTATGCAGACAACCGTACACTGCAATCGTAATAGCCACCTGCCCTATACCGTGTCCAGTTGGTGCCATTTGATCTGATTCTACCTGATGGTGACACGCAGACAACTAGCATATTTGACACACATGCTGCAGAAATATCTACCAGTTACAGTTTGTGTAGTCGTCTTCTCGTCAGACAATTTGTGCTTTAATTATCAATAGCAGACATTCGGCTTTACTTTAATACCTGTCCACGATAGATTTAACATTTTCCTAAGAGTCTTCGCATGGACAGTCGGAGAGTTTGAGACCGCAGATGTCTCACACACACGCTATTGTATCAGTAGTCGTGTTTGAGATACGAGCCGCAAGCGATATATCGTCAACATTTTTCTTTCTATCCCAAATGCATTAGAATCAGCAGGAAAGATATTTGCAAACACGGCTAGTCATACATACACTTGCACCGAAAACCCTTCGGACAACAGGCAAGTATTACGGAGATGCTTCGAGCACTCAAGTGGGAAACGTGAAGGGAAGACGACGTGCTTTTCCAGGACCTCTATTGAGAAAATGTAGAGAACCTGTATTTGAAGGTGACTGCAGAACGATTCTACTGTCACCAACATACAAGGGTCGTTCCGAAAGTAATGCCTCAAATTTTTATTCATGGAAACTACAGGAGATAAAGAAATCGCAACAGCACAGGTAAATAGAGCCATACTTCAGCTACAGAATATCATTTTTCCACATAGTCACCACCTTTCGTTAGGCACTTTTGCCAACGATGAAACAACCCCGCATGCCGCCCTTATAAATACTGGAACCACCTGAGGTGAGCCACTTCCTTAAAGTTTTGACAGCAGCACCAGGGTCTTGAAAATTTTCGCCACATAGTCCATCTTACATAGGCCCAAAGAGATGGAAGTCTGATGGCTCTAAATCGGGACTGTACGTTAGATGTGTTAAGACAGTCCAGCCGCATTTTGAAATGAGTTGTTCCGTGGCGAAACTGGTGTGCTGCCTGACGTTATCATGTTGTGGGTGAAAGTTGGTCTTCTCCTCTGCCTTACCCTGGAAATTCGGGCTTTCAGCTTAGTCCGTGTCGTCGTGTAGCGCGCTGAACTGACAGTTTCTCCAGGCTCCAGGACATTCAAAAGAACCACTCCCTGGCTATCCCAAAAGAGTGCGCGCATCAATTTGCCTGCAGACGGATGTACCTTGAATTTCTTCTTTAACGCAGAATTCACATGTCGGCATGCATTGACTGTCTTTCGTATTCCAGCTCGTAATGGTGACATCACGTCTCATCTCCGGTGATGCTATTCAGAAAATGTTCACCTTCAGCTTCATATTGGTCCAGCAGATCGTGACAAATTTCCATTCGTTCATTTTTTTGTTCATTAGCAAACACCCGCGGGACCCGTCTCGCAGAGACTTTGCGATAACCAAGACGTTTCAGCATTTGTTCCAAGGCATTCTAGCCAACATTCAGCTGTGCACACACAATTCTCTGGTCGATATCGGCCGCTCAGCACGGATGAGTTGGTCAATACGCTCTTCATTCCGAGGAATGACAGATGTGCAGGGTAGACTGGGCCGTGGCTTGTCGTGCACACCCTTTCCACCACCTTCAAAATGTCGTACCCATGGCCTCACATTGCTCATGACTTTTGTATTGTCTCCTTATACCTTCAGCGAGCGTCGATGGATTTCAATCGGCGGAATTTCTTCACCAATGAGAAATTCAATTACGTATCGCTGTTTTATACGCGCGTCCATATCAGCCTCCATTTTGGAACACTCCTCTACTGGCGAAAACTACCGCAGAACAATGGAATCACTTGAAAATGAAAGAGGAAGGTTCAGGCATTGGCACTACACCAGTGACATCTGACGCGGACATCCAAAGTCACCAGAAAAAAATAGGAGACCTTAGTTTCGGAACGTCCCTTGTATATTTCACGTAAGAACCATGAAGATAAGACACGAGAAACTAGGCCTCATACGGAGGCATATAGAAAGTCGATTTCTCTCGCTCTGCTTGCGAGTGGAACAGGAAGGGAAATAAGAACGTAGGCTTCCGCGGCCGGTGTCATAGTGATTAAAATTCTTCTGGGTATTATGCCGCGTCATTGCTAAAAACAGACAACAATAATAAACTAAACAAATGGTTTAAATGGCTCTGAGCACTATGGGACTTAACATCTGAGGTCATCAGTCCCCTAGAACTTAGAACTACTTAAACCTAACTAACCTAAGGACATCACACACATCCATGCCCGCGGGAATATTCGAACCTGCGACCGTAACGGTCGCGAGGTTCCAGACTGAAGTGCCTAGAACCTCTCGGCCACAACGGCCGGCCAATAATAAACTAAAACCAACGTTTCGGCCGAGTTACAACGACTGCCGTGCCCTAAGGAAGGCCGTCGCAATTCGGTCGAAATGTCGGTTTTAGTTTATTATTGTTGTTAGTTTTCAGCAATGTCGCGGCATAATACCCAGAAGAATTTTAATCACTAGGAAGGGAAATGATTAGCAATGGTACAAAGTAGCCTCCGTCATGCACCGTACGGTGGAGTTGCGGAGTAAGTACGAGTATGTAGATGCAGAGGTAGGAATCGCTGTTTCACGCAGTCCCAAAAGAACACTTCATGTTTATGCGGTGTTCCGTTGTCTAAACCAGTAGTTCTCAATCTTTTCTCCTTTGAAGCGTACATTTCGAACTTCCGCAACAACGCTACACATGAATTTTCTCCTAGATGCAAAAAGCAAAACAAATGAGAAGCACCTACATTTTTCAAAATGTTATGCGTATATTCACTTATAATGATGGTGATTTTTTTGAAATTAGGCTACTCGAAGGAACGATTTTGAGATAATCTTTTATCTGTGAGAGATATTTTATCTCCGGAAGATCAGAACAAATCAAAGGTCTCGCGACACACCCGACATATATTCGCGACACAACGATGTGTTGCGAAACGGCGGTTGAGATACGCTAGTCTACACTACTGGGTTCCGTGGAATTGTAATAAATGGAAATATAGTTTTCAAATATATAGATTTGCACATTGATGTTGAGGGGGGGGGGGGGGGAGGGGCAGGGGAGAGAAGAAATGTTTCCACACCGATAGCAACAGTTCGTCGAAGGCTGTCAAAATTGTGCACTAAACAGCCCGTTTCAGTATTGTAGATTACAAAATGTCACTGAATGTTGTGCTTGTGTACCTCAACTTCGTATTCAGCAGTGGACTTTGGAGCTGGTGTATGGGCAAATCGATTACGGCTGGAAAGCTATACTGAGGTGTGTGGAAGGACGCATACACCTGGAATCTCCAAACCTTTCTTGACAACAGCGGCTGAAGTGCTGTTTGTAGTTCCTGCAGTATGTCCTACCGATACAGTTGCGTATTATGTAGGTTAGAATATTGCCTACGGTCGGAAAACCTGAACAAAGTCTATAAAATAAAAAATGACATCTTATCAGTGGTAATTGTCTCTACGAGAATATTTGTTTGAAATAAGGCAACGGCACTGAGAAATGTGTGGCAGTGGACTCACTGATCCCTGCGAGTGCATAGTATCTTACAAAATGTTACACAATATTGGTATAGCAGAATGAAAGATCCAGAGTTAAGCTTGTAAGTGGACACAAGAACATGCACAGCATGGAACAGCCCTATATATGAATGTGGACTTCCTTCAATTGCGCATTCTGACTTTAGCTGTGCGTGAGATTTTGTATTAAAATTAGAGCAATACGGCCTCGCAGAGACTCGATTAGAGGTGGGACAGCTAACAGCCGCAGGGCAGAAAGTGCATTAGACATAATGTAGTCAGCACGACAAGGGACTTGGCAAGATAAGAAGTCTTTCGTAAGACAGCCACGAAACCTTGAGGTATGTAGGACGTAAATAAAGTTGTTGTACATACATCGGGTTGACTTCCTTTCTTTAACTGCGGTGTGCTTATACACAAAAATTATTTCATTTTATTTATTGAACTCATTATTTTACATTAAACATTTTTTCGACACAAGTAATTTTATGACACCAGTTGGAACCATCATGGATTGTCATATGCTAACACTTGTGTGATGAACAACCTAGAGTAGAGGTTCAAGATGATAACTCTTGATGAAACGGCAAATTAGAGAAATTACGGAAATTCAACAATCAAGAATGTTCCAGGGCACTGGAATACAAGTCTCCAGACTCACAAAGTCCGACAGCCTGTAGACGACAATACTGCATCATCTGATTGTTTTCACAGCCTCATGTCGACCTTTCGCCACAAGCTGTCACTTATAAATCCGTTTTTTAACTCAACCGTATTTTGTACTTCATTGTTTTTCGATGATACTCTCCACATTTAAGACGCGGTGTCTTCCACTTAGTACCGAGTACGTCTTGAGAATCAACCGGTGGCTCAGACTAGTACACCTTGTTCTGTTACTTGTATACCAGCGTGCCTCTGTTCTCCTTCCAGATGGTGATCTTCCACGTGGAGAGGGGCCCGTTCTGCGAGCTGTTCCTGCAGTGCGTGACGTACGGCTTCTACACGGAGCCGTGGCAGGAGCAGCTGTACGCCGCCTTCAGCCTCATGTGCATGTTCGTGCTGCCGCTCGCCATCCTGATCGGCACATACGTGTCCACCGTCATCACCATTGCGAGTGAGTGTACCTAGCTGCACACCTTCCAGAGGTGTCGTACGCCCGAGCGCAGCCACCATTTCAACCTGCTTTACGGATATCGCCTTGCTTTTTAGCTGCGAAGAGGTTATCCTGGCAGTGTTGCTTAGTTTGATATCGAGAATATCGAACAAAGTCGTTTGAGAAAAGTATTCGTCACATGATCAAAGGAAAAGTTTCAGCCAGTGACAGATGAAAATAGGCTATTTTACACGATCATGTTGTATGGTTGTTATTTCTGTTATAAATATCTTAACAGTGAAGGTGAAAACAGTGATATGTAATAACATATTTGCGTTTTTGCTCATACATTATTTTCCAGTTTTACCTCTGAATTTAGGGAGTTTTTTTATTGAGATCCTAAGATTTAATCATTCATCAACATCTATATAAAATGTAGTGGGGCCGCTCTATCACTAATGGCACGTCTTCCTTGAAATTTTGTTAAATCACTTTCGCGTTCGTGAGATGTGGCACGAGGGTAGACACATTTCAGGTCAACTCCGAGCACTCCAGCCTTGACAACAACAATAATAACAAAACTGTTTCGGTGCAATTAAGCCCAACAAATCCATCATTACACTTGCAGAATATATTTCCGAATAGCATTGTAGTGTTGGCAGAAGAGCCAACACCGTGTTACTAGAGGAGGCCGAAATGCACGCTTTTTAGCTCACGCAGGCTGGCGTGAGGAGGGAAGAACAGTACGTGAGGTCTGGAACATGACAGGGAATGAGAAAGCGGACGTAATTAGTTCGATACTTAACTTAAATCTATTAATGATGAACGTCGCTCTTCACGGTACATGATTTCACAATATTGTCTGTTCAGAAGACATAGTAACTGAATATGGCGCCTTGCTAGGTCGTAGCAAATGACGTAGCTGAAGGCTATGCTAAACTGTCGTCTCTGCAAATGAGAGCGGATGTAGACAGTGAACCATCGTTAGCAAAGTCGGCTGTCCAACTGGGCGAGTGCTAGGGAGTCTCTCTAGACTAGACCTGCCGTGTGGCGGCGCTCGATCTGCAATCACTGTCAATGGCGACACGCGGGTCCGACGTATACTAACGGACCGCGGCCGATTTAAATGCTACCACCTAGCAAGTGTGGTGTCTGGCGGTGACACCACAGCATTTGTCACTGTATTTTCATAAAGAGAGTAAGACTTTCAGTTTGTTTTATTTTATCAGAATGAGGAATATCTGCCAAACCCGTTACACTCGTTGCTGTTCTCAACCACCATGCTCGTGAGTAAAGTATGAAACACTTCCACGACTTCTGAAAATGAGTTCTTATCTTTTAACAATTTCCATCACGTGTAAAGCGGATATCAGTCTATTTTCATTCACCAGTCGTAATCCTTTGCTACCATCATTCGCCTGTAACTTCCTATTCACTAATTGTAATAGAAATGACGCAAAAAATTTTACCAGAGAATATTTACGGTTTTTCTCCACGCACAGTCACAGTTAGCCGAAACATTGTAAAAATCAATAAAAGGAAGTCGTTGTGAAGGCAGCCTGAAAGATATATTCGCCAAGATAAACAAAACTTTAGGATTATCTCTTTATGTCTCAATAACTACATTAGCTGTTGCTAGCCATTCAAGGAGTGCTTTACATGATCTGGC
Source organism: Schistocerca americana (assembly GCF_021461395.2). Lineage (NCBI taxonomy): Eukaryota > Metazoa > Arthropoda > Insecta > Orthoptera > Acrididae > Schistocerca > Schistocerca americana. The sequence continues at coordinate 52,984,510 of NC_060125.1, read as the reverse complement.
AAAGCAACTGTCAAGTGGTCAATTAAGTGCCTTTTGACGATAAAATGCCCGATTTCCAGTTAGTACATAGAATACAGTTCAACAGAGAACATCAGTGTATGATGAACAGCCATGTAGAACATTCCACATTCCGAAATGAAATGTACAGAGCACACAATGGAAGAAACTAGACGTGACGAATCAATATTCATACGCCAGAGCTGAAAAAGTCCTATTTTTGCACAGAAAGAAAAGAGATATAGCTATTCAACACACATTAACTCAACTAGTGGATCCCTTCTACCCTCCTCCATCTCTCAAGATAGTAATGAGGAAGGTGTACCATTGTTCCAGATTCCCTATTTCATTTAAAGCGCAGTTATATGATAGGCGGTCAAACTAGCTTTCAGAGCTCTGTTTTATGTTTCCCCTGTCGTCAAAATGACCTTCCACATACTTTAGGGACCAGACGCTGTGAATAAGAGGAATGGCTGACCAACTGAAAACACAGAACCATCAACTTGACAGTGACATCTGGGGAAATTTGCTAAGCTGTGTTGTTCTGCAGCAAAAGAATCGCTATTGTTATCTTTCAAGACGTACCTACACACTTTTGTCGTTCAGCTATTGTCTACGTAATATTCTTCGGATATATTTCAGCCCTTAGGCAGGTAGTCCATGAACGGAATACGTGTTGTCCCGGGAAGCAGATGCCCTGTATTTCTGGCCATTTTTGGACGCGCAACTTCTTAGATAGCAGCCTCTTCCAGTATCTACTATGTAACATTCATTACTATTTGATTTCAGGACCTTAAAAGTGGACCCATACTTCATTCTTAACTACTAATTTGGACAAAAAGTCCTTCGAAGCGTCAACGGGGCGAAAAAATGTTTTGGATGATTCGACTCATGTTTCTTCCTGTAGTGCAGTAGTTAGCACACTGGACTCAATTTCGGGAGGACGACGGTTCATACCCCCGTCCGGCCATCCTGATTTAGGATTTCCATCATTTCCTAAATTGCTTAAGGGAAATGCCGGAATGGTTCCTTCGAAAGGGCACGGCCACTTCCCTTCTTCATCCTTCCTTAATCCGAGCTTGTGTTCCCTCTCTAATGACCTCGTTGTCGACGGGACGTTACTCTATTCTTTTGCTCCTCCTCCTATTCAAATATTTCAACATCCACTTCGTTGAAAGCTTTCTCATGCGTACAATATTGTTAATAATGAAATCAATACACTCCGTGGAGGATTTAAGTATCTTGATTTCCTTTCTGACGGATATTCGACGGTCCTAATCACAGAACTGTTTGTTGATGTTCTGAGCCACTCACTTCGGATTCAGAATTTAAAAGGGAAAATCGGGTTCTGACTGTGCCGTAAGTATGACACTTCTCCTTCAGCAATTCTGACATCTTAGTATGAAAATCCTTTGCAGACTTTGGCTATAGAAAAAGACACCTCATAATTCAAAGAGATAAACTATCCAACGTTTCTACCATCTCACGATCCACTTTACTTCACAACATTTATGTGAATAGGAAACTTGTAAGGTATCAAGTTATCATGTGATACCAAATTCATTTCTTACTCCGAGCTGTTGGGACCACACCTGGAAATTCTGCAGACGTCCATAAAACTGTTTGAGAAACATAATCGAACAGGTCGATGTTACATATCAATAACACGTTCGCACATCTCAGTCATTTATAAATGATGTGTTATTCGGGCTTAGTGAAATGCTCCATAAAATGTTAGTTTTTGCGACAGTATATCCTAAGTGATTGTTAGAGAAATGAAACTTGTTCCCCGTTAATCAAGGCGAATAATTAATTGCGATGAATTTTATTTCCTTTGAACAGGACAACCGAAGTCAGTAATCATTTAAGTATAGTCCTAAGGTTGGAAGTGGGTCGTTTTACGATTTACGGAATGTCTAAGTCTCTTTAAAAATAGTTCACACTTTATAATTGTAGATAATGTAATTAATACGTGTGAATGGGAAAGAACCGGTCCAGTTTCACGTGAGGAATAAAGAAAAGTAAATGTATAGCACACGATGTTTATAGTGGAAATGATAAGGAGAGTTTCACATTACCTGGGAATGAAACATACATTTGAATAGGGTTTCTATTTTCTGGTCTGATTTGATAGCAGAACAGTAAATAGTGTCGGGAAAAGCTCAGACCCGCTTAAGGATAGCTCGGGTTTAATGTATCTAAGGAACTCGTGCATAATATAACTAAGAGAGAATACATGTTCAGTGATGTGTTTATGTTAAAACGATCTAATTTTGTATTACGTTTCGCCCTGAAGAATATTTGTAGGGAAGAGGTGGAGGAGCCCCTTATAAACTTGACAATCAATATCCACATGAAATACGAAAGACGCTCGAACTTCCGAAATACTCTGATCAGTCAGAACGGAACAGGTATCTAACAGCGCGCAAAACCATCGGTTCCTTTAATAGGTACACGTCTCTAAGGCATGTGCTAGTCTTGTGTTTATCTGCTTTCGTCTGATTTTGCCAGATTTTAAGTGCTTGTACGACAACGTGCTGGATTCCTACAAGACGTTAGTTTTGTACCATTTTTATCAATGTTAAGCAAATGTGTTGAACTGTGTGTCTGTCATCCTGCACAGTACACAGCAAAATGATGTTAACGGTTTACGAACATTCTACTCGACAATGGCGTGAAAGATGAAATCTGGATTATACAGAAAAAATACAGTAACATACAGTCAGATGGCGGTGGGTGTTTTTTTTCTTTTTTTTATGCTTGTACAGCTTACTAGAAGAAGCACACGATTAGGAGCATCTGCTGTAGGCAGGAGTACAGTCAGTCACTGGACACCTAGGGTGAGGTCACCAGAAGGCGGTTCGGCGGAGCTCCACTATTTGCAGCGGTCGAGGAGACCATTTACGGCTGTCACACCTGACATGTTGCGGCGAACTGATGACAGTCGCGAGGACAGACGCATTAACGAGTCGGCAATTGGCGCTGCATCGGAAGGTGAGTCACACAGCGAAGCACTGCCTCCACCATCAGGACAAGCATTGGTACCGACATGGCACACACGCCCTTGTTTCGCGCTGGAGGAAGGACACAGAACGGGGTGGAGATAACGTGGAAAAATAGGGAGTTTAGATAAACACCATTCTTTCGTGTGTGTAATTATCATTATGTTCAATAAAGAATTGTTGAAGAAAAATACGTGCTGCATTACTTTCTGGGCAAGTCTCGTGTAATCCATTCCCGAAACACGCCAAATGTCTGTAGTGAACGGGGAAATGTATTTCGGTAGGCAGAACTGTTGTGGAGAGCAGATGTGAAGTTACGGTTGTCCATGTGAGAATGATCTGTACAGAGTGAGCTTACCAGTACATAGGTCACGTAAATTTAATCACAGGTGTCACACAATGGATACCATAGTGAACTGAATTAACTAAACAGGGGTGGTCCTAATACACATGAAAAATGTGTGGAGTAACTGACGAAGGTTCTGAGAATACTAAATTCAGCAAACTACTGAATGGGAAGGTCACTGTAAAGCCCAATCAGGTGACCATAAGCTCAGATACGTCAGATGTTACATCACATATTTACTAACACATTGTTACGAGATAACAGATCCTGTGAACTTCAAGTCAAGCACAAAGTGCACGGATATCAGAGAACAGTTACGTTCATGAATTCTCAAGACAGATTTCAGCTGAATGAAAGTATCAACAACTTGGCAAAAATCGGGTGATGATTCTGGAGTGAAAAGTTAGAATCAGAACAACATTTGGGGAAGCAAGTAAGTTAGTGGAAGCCCCACAGTGACTGCCAATTCTTAATTAAGTAGGACTGAAAGAACAACTGAAAGAATCACGCATGCATCTACTATCTTGGCTGAAGGCATAAACACGACATTGTTGGTATGATTTATTATATTATTATTTAAATATTTCTGCCGTCCTCAGGATATCTTGTGAGGAATGCGGCATAAGAAGAAAAGTCTGAGGTACTTCAAACACACCCTTCAAATGTTGGCGCGGTACTGAGACAAATGAAAATATTACGACAAAGCGAGACAAAAAGAGGACTTCCATCAAATTAATCTACGACTGTTTTCTTATAGATTTCCTCACTTGTCGTAAGGTAACAATCGTTTCTGTTAGAAATTCGTGAGTCCCGTTACATGTGCACAGCATATGCTAGGAACAGCCGCTACATTATGATCACTGGGCCGGCCGCTGTGGCCGAGCGGTTCTAGGCAATTCAGTCTGGAACCGCGCCACCACTACGGTCGCAGGTTCGAATCCTGCCTCGGGCATGGATGTGTGTGATGTCCATAGGTTAGTTAGGTTTAAGTAGTTCTAAGTTCTAGTGGACTGATGACCTCGGATGTTAAGTCCCATAGCAACGGCACCTGGCGAGGAATAACTGCCAGTCACACGCATGCAAGGTGCATGTAGTGTCAGCGGTCGTGCTGTCCGTGTGTAGAATTAGCGCACGATCTGTCTGAGTTTGATTGCGCAGATTGTGATGGTCCGAAGGCTCGGCACGAGCACAAGTAAACTGCACGATTTGTTGGGGTGTTCGAGGAGTGCTGTGGTGAGTGTCTTCAACACGTGACGAATCCAAGAAGAGGCCACGTCCAGACGTCTTGGGGTTGGGCGACCACCCCTCATTACAGATGTCGGACGTCGTAGGCTGGGCAGGCTGGTAAAACAGGACAGGCGGCGAACTTCGGTGGAGCTAACATCAGACTGTAATCCTGGGCAGAGTGAAAGTGTAAATGTCTGATCACACAGTGCACTGAACTCTCATAAAGATGGGCCTCCGTAGCCGACGACCTACGCATGTGCAGTTGTTAACAGCACGACAATGGCAACTACGACCTAAATTGGCACGCGTCCACCGCCATTGGTCGTTGGTGCAGTGGCAAAGCGATGCATTGTCTGAAGGACCCCGATGCCTTCTTCATCATGGCGATGGGAGGGCGCGAGTCCGTGCAGGGGAACAGCTCTTTGTCACCTGTACTGCGGGACGGAGACAAGCCGGGGCGGCTTCATTGCGCTCTAGGAAACATTCACGTAGGCATCCTTAGGTTCAGTAGAGTTCGTGCAAAGAAACATGGCGGCCAAGGAGCATCGCACACTGGTTGCTGACCACGCACACCCCTTCATGACAATCATGCCTCCCGACGGCCGCGGCATTTTTCAACAAGATAATGCGCCTTCTCTCACAAGGCCAGGAGTGCGACAGAGTAGTTATTGTAATCGCTCGTGTTGCTTTACATCTCAGAATATATTTCATTCATAAGAAAAAAGGTGGAAAATATAATATCTCGTAGGTACTACTGTATATAGAGATGCAAATATGAATTATTCCAATGAATTTTGTTACATCATTTTACTATCTCCGCTCCTTCCCCATGGGAATACACTAACATCTACATCTACGTGATTACTCTGCTATTCACAATAAAGTGACTGGCACAGGGTTCAATGAACCACATTCAAGCTGTCTCTCTACCGTTCTACTCTCGAACGGCACGCGGGAAGAAAGAGCACTTAAATTTTTCTGTGCGAGTCCTGATTTCTCTTATTTTATCGTGATGATCATTTATCCCTATGTAGTTGGGTGCCAACAGAATGTTTTCGAAATCAGAGGAGAAAACTAGTGATAGAAATTTCATGAGAAGATCCCGTCTCAACGAAAAACACCTTTGTTCTAATGATTGCCACTCCTATTCACGTATCACGTCAGTGACACTATCTCCCCTATTTCGCGATAATACAAAACGAGCTGCCCTTCTTTGTACTTTTTCGATGTCGTCCGTCAGTCCCATCTGATACGGATCCCACACCGCACAGCAATACTCCAGAATAGGGCGGACAAGCGTGGTGTAAGCAGTCTCTTTAGTAGATCTGTTGCACCTTCTAAGTGTTCTGCCAATGAATCGCAGTCTTTGGTTTTCTCTACCCACAATATTATCTATGTGATCGTTCCAATTTAGGTTATGTGTAACTGTAATCCCTAAGTATTTAGTTGAATTTACAGCCTTCAGATCTGTGTGACTTATCGCGTAATCGAAATTTAGTCTATTTCTTTTAGTACTCACGTGAATAACCTCACATTTTTTTTATTCAGGGTCAATTTCCACTTTTTGCACCATACAGATATCTTATCTAAATCATTCTGCAAGTAGTTTTGATCATCTGATGACTTTGCAAGACGGTAAATGACAGCATCATCCGCAAACAATCTAAGATGGTTTCTCAGATTGTCTCCTATGTCGTTAATATAGATGCTGAAACAGGTGCGGATAACGTCGGATGTTTGGTGTAGTTGTCTGTTGTCAACAGAAATGCAGCAGTATCAGAAGACTGTAGTGTAATGCAGACACACCTAAGAGAATCCGGTGTCAACTGACCGTCAGCATAAGTAAATGCATTGAATTTCGCACAAATAGGTGGAGAGATCCATTAGTGTTCTATTATTAAGATGATAAAACTGTAGAACCAGTAACAAGTATGTAAGTCGAGGGAGTAACCGCCAGGAGCTACGTATAATGGAACCGATTACAAAAAGCCAGCTGTAGGAAAAAGCAGATGCCAGGCTGTCAGTCATTGGAAGAATTTTAGAAGAAAAGTAGTTCATTTACGAAACAGGTATCTTTGAAACATTCGATGTGTCTATTCTTGGCTGTTGCTCGTCAGTCTAGAACGTTCATCTGTTTATAATTTTGCAAAAAAGAGAGAGAGAGAGAGAGGGAGAGAGAGAGAGAGAGAGAGAGAGAGGATCAACCGGAAAGTTGTTCAGAGTCACTCAAGGGACCCTAGCGACGGAAGCTACAACCGAGGAACTGTGTTGAACGGAAACGTTTGCTGTCAAATTTCTCAGGGTGTATACAACAAGAATCACCAGCAGTGTGTTACTTCCTTTTGCAAAAATATCAAGAAACGATGACAACACGAAATTAATAATAAAAAAAAAGAAACATAGCTGATATTACCTCTCGCTGGCTGTCCGTTCACAATGGCACGCCGTTCAAAAATGGAACAAGAAAGGGGAGAATAGATAATGAGATTCTCCCCTTTCTTGTTCCATTTTTGAACGGCGTGCCATTGTGAACGGACAGCCAGCGAGAGGTAATAGAGAATAGGGGAGAATAGGGGAGAACAGATAATGAGATAACACTTGGTTTAAGAATCATGATAGAAGGTTGTATACATGGAAGAGCCCTGGAGATACTAAAAGTTATCAGATAGATTATGTAATGGTAAGACAGAGATTTAGGAAACAGGTTTTAAATTGTAAGATATGTCCAGGGGCAGATGTGGACTCTGACCACAATCTATTGGTTATGACCTGTAGATTAAAAATGAAGAAACTGCAAAAAGGTGGGAATTTGAGGAGATGGGACCTGGATAAACTGAAAGAACCAGAGGTTGTACCGAGTTTCAGGGAGAGCATAAGGGAACAATTGACAGGAATGGGGGAAAGAAATACAGTAGAAGAAGAATGGGTAGCTTTGAGGGATGAAGTAGTGAAGGCAGCAGAGGATCAAGTAGGTAAAAAGACGAGGGCTAGTAGAAATCCTTGGGTAACAGAAGAAATATTGAATTTAATTGATGAAAGGAGAAAATATAAAAATGCAGTAAATGAAGCAGGCAAAAATGAATACAAACGTCTCAAAAATGAGGTCGACAGGAAGTGCAAAATGGCTAAGCAGGGATGGGTAGAGGACAGATTTAAGGATGTAGAGGCTTATCTCACTAGGGGTAAGATAGATACTGCCTACAGGAAAATTAAAGAGACCTTTGAAGAAAAGAGAACAACTTGCGTGAATAAGAAGAGCTTCGATGGAAACCCAGTTCTAAGCAAAGAAGGGAAAGCAGAAAGGTGGAAGGAGTATATAGAGGGTCTATACAAGAGCGATGTACTTGAGGATAATATTATGGAGATAAGAGAACTACTTGTATGAACATCAAGAGCTCAGATGGAAACCCAGTTCTAAGCAAAGAAGGGAAAGCAGAAAGGTGGAAGGAGTATATAGAGGGTCTATACAAGAGCTATGTACTTGAGGATGATATTATGGAAACGGAACAGGATGTAGATGAAGATGAAATGGGAGATACGATACTGCGCGAACAGTTTGACAGAGGACTGAAAGACCTGAGTCGAAACAAGAGTAGTTATTGTAATCGCTCGTGTTGCTTTACATCTCAGAATATATTTCATTCATAAGAAAAAAGGTGGAAAATATAATATCTCGTAGGTACTACTGTATATAGAGATGCAAATATGAATTATTCCAATGAATTTTGTTACATCATTTTACTATCTCCGCTCCTTCCCCATGGGAATACACTAACATCTACATCTACGTGATTACTCTGCTATTCACAATAAAGTGACTGGCACAGGGTTCAATGAACCACATTCAAGCTGTCTCTCTACCGTTCTACTCTCGAACGGCACGCGGGAAGAAAGAGCACTTAAATTTTTCTGTGCGAGTCCTGATTTCTCTTATTTTATCGTGATGATCATTTATCCCTATGTAGTTGGGTGCCAACAGAATGTTTTCGAAATCAGAGGAGAAAACTAGTGATAGAAATTTCATGAGAAGATCCCGTCTCAACGAAAAACACCTTTGTTCTAATGATTGCCACTCCTATTCACGTATCACGTCAGTGACACTATCTCCCCTATTTCGCGATAATACAAAACGAGCTGCCCTTCTTTGTACTTTTTCGATGTCGTCCGTCAGTCCCATCTGATACGGATCCCACACCGCACAGCAATACTCCAGAATAGGGCGGACTACCCCCGGAGTAGACAACATTCCATTGGAACTACTGACACCCTTGGGAGAGCCAGTCCTGACAAAACTCTACCATCTGGTGAGCAAGATGTATGAAACAGGCGAAATACCCTCAGACGTCAAGAATAATATAATAATTCCAATCCCAAAGAAAGCAGGTGTTGACAGATGTGAAAATTACCGAACAATCAGTTTAATAAGCCACAGCTGCAAAATACTAACACGAATTCTTTACAGACGAATGGAAAAACTAGTAGAAGCCGACCTCGGGGAAGATCAGTTTGGATTCCGTAGAAATACTGGAACACGTGAGGCAATACTGACCTTACGACTTATGTTAGAAGAAAGATTAAGGAAAGGCAAACCTACGTTTCTAGCATTTGTAGACTTAGAGAAAGCTTTTGACAATGTTGACTGGAATACTCTCTTTCAAATTCTAAGGGTGGCAGGGGTAAAATACAGGGAGTGAAAGGCTATTTACAATTTGTACAGAAAGCAGATGGCAGTTATAAGAGTCGAGGGACATGAAAGGGAAGCAGTGGTTGGGAAGGGAGTAAGAGAGGGTTGTAGCCTCTCCCCGATGTTATTCGATCTGTATATTGAGCAAGCAGTAAAGGAAACAAAAGAAAAGTTCGGAGTAGGTATTAAAATCCATGGAGAAGAAATAAAAACTTTGAGGTTTGCCGATGACATTGTAATTCTGTCAGAGACAGTAAAGGACTTGCAAGAGCAGTTGAACGGTATGGATGGTGTCTTGAAGGGAGGATATAAGATGAACATCAACAAAAGCAAAACGAGGATAATGGAATGTAGTCGAATTAAGTCGGGTGATGTTGAGGGTATTAGATTAGGAAATGAGACAGTAGCAAAGGAGTTTTGCTATTTGGGGAGCAAAATAACTGATGATGGAAAAGTAGAGAGGATATAAAATGTAGACTGGCAATGGCAAGGAAAGCGTTTCTGAAGAAGAGAAATTTGTTAACATCGAGTATAGATTTAAGTGTCAGGAAGTCATTTCTGAAAGTATTTGTATGGAGTGTAGCCATGTATGGATGTGAAACGTGGACGGTAAATAGTTTGGAAAAGAAGAGAATAGAAGCTTTCGAAATGTGGTGCTACAGAAGAATGCTGAAGATTAGATGGGTAGATCACATAACTAATGAGGAAGTATTGAATGGGATTGGGGAGGAGAGAAGTTTGTGGGACAACTTGACCAGAAGAAGGGGTCGGTTCGTAGGACATGTTCTGAGGCATCAAGGGATCACCAATTTAGTATTGGAGGGCAGTGTGGAGGGTAAAAATCGTAGGGGGAGACCAAGAGATGAATACACTAAGCAGATTCAGAAGGATGTAGGTTGCAGTAGATACTGGGAGATGAAGAAGCTTGCACAGGATAGAGTAGCATGGAGAGCTGCATCAAACCAGTCTCAGGACTGAAGACCACAACAACAACAACAACAACAGATAATGAGAACTTCTATAAGTGTCCTCCGTCAGCATTTTAAGGTGGCGTGCGTAACAGAGATGAAGATTAATCAGAATTAAAGTGGACTTCCTATCGTACCTGTTTTTATCTTGACCAGGCGATCGGCTGATTGGTAGCATAGACGTCCTCTCAGCTGCTGGAACGGGGTCAGCTACAGACGATCACAGGCCGGCTCTTCCTTGCAATCCTTAAGAATGATGTTGCAGAATTTTCACAAGATTTCAATGGAGCGATTGATCATTATCGTTAGACAATGAAATTGGTTGTTGGTGAAAGATTCTAGGACAGCAGCAGTTTCCAAACGAATCGCATACACTCAGTCGAATGTCCCAGCGGGCAGTAAAATACTCTCGTGAAATCCCACTAACGGTGAATTCCTTCGTCTTATCATTATAGAGCGTCGAAACATTCCGAAAATTCTGAGCCTTTTAAATAGCTGAAATTAGTTTATACAGAAAAACATTAGCTGTTGATTGGGTACTGAAACGGTGAAATGTATTTGCGAGAGATTGGTAAAGTTAACGAATATAATGGGGCGCTAGCCAGAAAAGAAGCGAGTCATAGCTCTTGTGCAACTTGAAGTATCTGTGTAGGCCATGGAGGGACTAGTAGAGGAACAACGTGGTATGTATAGAGGTACATAAAAAGACAGGCATGTTAAACAGGGATTACGTAGGACAATGGTAGAGCTGAGATGTTTACATGACTATCATACGGTAACGCCATTTTAGGAACGTAATATTCCCAATTACATAGATGGTAGGTACTAAAGAGTCTGAAAAATTGGAAACCATCGCAGAATACTAACACAAACTGTTTACATAGCAAAGGAAAGAGGTTAAAGCCGACATCGGTGAACATCAGTATGGGTTCGGGAAAATAAGTAGGAATATGCGAGACAATGCTAACCCTAAAACTTAGAAGATAGACTGAAGGAATTCCGACCTACATTTATAGAATTTACAAATTTAGAGAAAGCTTTTGACAGAGTTGACTGGAATACGCTATTTTAACATCAGTCATGTTTGGTGATGACACTGTAATTCAGGTAAAGGCCAACAAAGACCTACGAGACTTATTAAACCTAATGTACATGTTATAAGATGAACATTACAAAAGTAGAACAACTGTAATACAACAAATTTACGAGATTAAACTAATATATTATGAAGGAATTAGATTAGGGAATCGGGTACCGAGATTATTATATGAGTCTTGCTGTTTGGGAACTACAATAAATCACGGTAACAGAAGGAAAGTGGATACGTAATGCAGACTTACAACAGCAAGAAGTTTCTTTATCAGAAAGAGAAATTTGTAAGTACGTAACCAACAGGACGGGAAATCCTTTCTGAGGTCTCGACTGTAGCCTTGTGTGGAAGTGAGACAAGGACAGTGAACATTAGAGACAAGAAAACAGAACAGTTGAAAATATGGTGCTGCTGAATAGTGCTGAATATTAGACGGTTAGATCGGTTAATTAACACAAAGACACCGAATGGAATTGGTGACGAAAGAGATTTATGCGGAAACACGACGAAGAGAAACGACCAGTAAGTAGGGCACATCCTGTGGCGGCGCAGATGGATGTAGAGTGCAGCAGTTACGCAGGGATGAAGATCTTCACACAGGGTAGGCCAGCGGTGGAATCTGAATCAGACCAGTCTTCGGTCTGGACTAAATAACAACAAATAAGCGTTGTTCTTGTTGGAAAGAAAGATATTTTTAAATTTTGCTAGTGTTGATGGAGAAGTGCTGATGCTTTCTCGCAATTCTAAGTCGTATTGCCTAAAATATGAAATTAGTGTTGGAACGTCACATCAAACTGAATATAAAAGCTTTTAACTCGTCGGCAGCTCGTGGTCTAGTGGTTAGCGTGCTGTCTCTGGCTCACGGTGTGCCGGGTTCGATTCGCAATCGGGTTGGGGATTTTCTCTGCCTGGGGACTGCCTGTTTGTATTGTCCTAATCATTTCACCATGATTCGTGAAAGTGGCGAGATCGGACTGTGTGTAAAGATTGGCGCTGATGAGCACGCAGTGGAGCGCCTCACAATCCGAACACCATCAGCCAAACTATTAACTCTACTATTGCCTAAGTTTTATCAGCTGGCAATTAAGATGCGACTTAGTGAGTACACGAAATCGCAATTTGTTTTCTTAATAAAAGCTGTCAATAGCAGTCTCCCTAGCGAAGGGGGGGGGGGGGTTCTTGCTTGTGAGTGTACATAACCCAAGTATATTCTCACAGATCCGCATGATTCGGATACAAGTACAACTTCCCAGCCTCAATTTAAGATTTTAACTTAACGGACGATTAATCACGTGGCTCTCTGTGTCATTATATCTATGAAGTGTGAAGGCCAAGTAACTTGCAGGGAGAGGAAGACGCGCTGAAACTGCGTCAAACTTGGGGACCACTGAACCGCGCTAACCACATTTCAGGAACTTCGACAGCCTTTAGGAGCATCGCCGTGTAATTGCATTAAGTTTGTCGTTCAGCAAAGGTGGGTGCTCTGAGAGATGAGTGCGAATTTTACCTACGAAAACACCGGATCGAACATTCCTAGCAACTGTGCGCAGCTCTGTAGACGCGTAACGGGTGTGCCAGGTGCCCCGTATATGAAATGAGCAATCGTATTATCACTTCTCTGTGACTGTGGCACATATTGCCTCTTTCCATTCGTTTCCTTGTTGCAAACTGATGAATCAAGATAGCAATGAATCAATAGAAAGCAATTACACACTTCCTCTTTTAAAGAAAAATGTTGCCAATATAGCCTAGTGAAATTGAAGCAAAAAACCCTGTACTCTGTCGTAATTATAGCCGTATAGAACAAGTAACTTTTATCTGGTGCTAGGAGTAATTTCTAGTGTTCTCACACATCAGCACTTTTACAATACAAAAAGTTATGCGCCTGTTTCCCATGATTGGTATTACGTCGTGTAAGCACGACCCCAACAATGTCAGAAAAAATTGCTGTCGCGCTTGGTGCGGATATTAAGACGACATGCGCATTAACACGATATATTTTTTTTTACCAATCATTTCTTTCTGCCCTCTCACTCTTAAGGCCGTACCTTTTGGAATATGAGACTGAGAGTACTTTTGTTCATATGCTCATTCATTGGAGAATCCGTCCTCTAAATTTGGTCGTAATCACGGTAGTGTGTAGAGGAGTCTATAAGTCTTTCATCGGTACAGACGTATGGGCTAAGAAGTTACTTATGGGCTAAGAAGTACTTTTGAGTGTCACATCAATGAAGCAGCTGCTACTGACTGTCAAATATTTCTCCTGTGCAAATATCTATCTGCCAACTGGAGATTTAAAGACCGGTCACAGTGGTAAACTCAGGAGGACTGTTAAGAGTCTCAGAATCAGTTGCATGTCTTTCTCTATTGTAAATGAAATTTCCAGGCGTACAAGAAAAAAAATAGTAGAGAACAAGTGCGTTTCTTCAAAACAGCTTTATTCTCGTAACAGGGTCCATAAATTTCACCATATAAAATGACACAAGTGTTAACAGTACAGGAGGACACCGAGAGAGGAAAGGTCTTCTTTCTTTCAATGTCTAAAATGTGCCCAACTGTGGTTTGAAAAGGCCGGCCGGTGTGGCCGTGCGGTTCTAAGCGCGTCAGTTTGGAGCCGCGTGACCGCTACGGTCGGGCATGGATGTGTGTGACGTCCTTAGGTTAGTTAGGTTTAAGTAGTTCTAAGTTCTAGGGGACTGATGACCTCAGTAGTTAAGTCCCATAGTGCTCAGAGCCATTTGAACCATTTTTTTTTGTGGTTTGAATATACTGGTTACGGCTTGTAAACAGCAAGGTTAAACACGTAGTCAGACTATATTTCACTAATTATAGCCTGATAGTGTGCGATGCACATCGTGAAACGGCCGATTATCTGTTGTGCATTTCGCGTTGCATAGCTTACTCACCTTCTCCTACGGTAGCTAGTCCAACAAGTAGATCTGAATATCTTCACAACGAACCACGCATAAGAACAAGTGACAACAATCAGAGTTCACTTGTAGCGTGCAAGAGACAGTTACCAATTCTACAAAACTGAATCAAACTGAAGAGTCAAGACGCAGAGTCATAGTGCACATTGGGGAATTTGGAATGAACGGAGAATTGCCAACATATCGTCTCGTTCTTCAGGAAGACACTGAAATACGTATCACTTACGAAATACTTTAAGATGTAGATAACACTGGACATTATTTGTCTTTACTGTGACAAAATGCAAGTTAAACATAATATTTTGTACGTGATGTAATTTTCAGCGATAAATTCAGGCATCAGCTGAAAATAAATATTATTATGGTTTACCGATTTCGACAAATTAATTTTTGATCTTGAAAAGCCTACAAAATTAGGAATATCACAAATCTTTAGACATTGCCTATATCTTAACGTGAAGTATAAAATTGTGTTACAGATACTTATTTAGTAAGTTTCTGTAATATGCTTACTGTGATTGGATTTACCCAAACAAACATTCAAAGTATTAATTTAGTAAATTAATTAAAAAATGAATCAGATTCACTTATGGAGGAATTTGTGTCCAATGGCAGCGCCTGATAATCACATAATACTTCTGGAGGCAACCCGTGACAAGCAGTAGTCGTTTTCTTCGCTCAAAATAATTAACAATGAACTGAGGCTCATGCACAGGTATTCTGGCAATATCAAATCCAAAGAGAAGCATTTAACACAGGACGTAAAAAACAGAATAAAATTAGCTCAAATGCCCATAATAGGCAGTGGGGATGAATATTCAGTTACGTATACGCAGACAGTTTGTCAACAGGGAACGTCACTTCCGTTGCAGCTGCTATGACTTTTCACAGTTGTAACCCCAAGGCGCTGGGACTTTTAAAGTTCTGCACTACGAAAACGGAAAGCTTAATAGAGCTTCTGAATTTTTAATCATATACCCTAATTTCCCCCAGGGGTGGCATAACGGAAATGAGACGCGCCGGGCTTACGAGGATGGGTCGGGGTCGACGTGGCTTCCGGGACCTGGGATGAGCTGCACGAGGATATGGCGCAGTTGCGTGCGCTCCGAGCGGCCGCTCTTTCGTGGTTGAGTCAGATTCCAAACTACGCGTGGCGCATTCGCAGTGGTGACTCAGAATGTAGTTAGATATATGCCTCCGTCACTAAATAGATGAGTAGAAGTAAGACAAATTTTGAAAGTTATTCTCAGATGCTAAATTAGTTTGCTGAAAGTCTCGTCTTCATGCTTTTGGTATCACACAATAGATACACGTGGAACCACTGGGTGATTCCAAAAGAACTTTATAACTTTAATTACACACAGAATTTTAGTGAGACGACTTAGACGTATGGTTAAGGTTTCATATTGCAGCAAAATGCTGCAAGTTTCATCCCATGTGTCCAATTTCAAGTTAACGTCCACATTAATTCTCATTTTGGCTGAATGTGTCTGTCATTGCTCATACAGCAGAAGTCCAATCTGAAGTCAGTTTCTTGGCACACCTTATTCAGCATATCCTGTGAAGCATAGCGTTTTTGGCTTCAACTTTCTGACGTTCCTAGAGACGAAATTCCTTACTATAATAATAAGTGTATGAAACTTTTGCTACAAGATGGCACCGTAACCAGACGATTTTTAGTATTCTGTTGTTGCTAGGGCGGAGTTTCGTACTGCAACAATAAGTGAGTGGAACTTTTGCTACAGTAGGCACCTTACTCACGGTTCTAATTTGCGTCGATAAAATTTCTATACGTAAGTGGAACTGTGAAATCCTTTTTGAATCATCAGCAGACCATTAATTCTGACGAATTTATCACTCTGTGACCATTCAGAACTTATTTTCAATGGTTTCATCCAGCAATAAGGTTTTCCGTCGAAAAATTATGTTGACACTGGTCTGATAGAACATACGATTTAAGAGGAATTATTACCGATTCGTTCAGAAGCAGAAGACCACGCGTGACACCATTCTGCATGTCGTTACTCCTATCATGCGAATGACAGGTTCTTTATCTGAGTTTGCGTTCAGTATTAACGTACGAAATGATCGGAGGCTGTAGGCTGCTATCGTCTTAATGACAGGAAGATCATAAACGCCACTGCCCATTTCAGGAGTATGAGCACACATACGCAGCATAATTAAATAATTTAATCTGATATATTCAATTTCTCTTCCTGGTAGGAGAGTAGAATGAGTTGTTATAAGTGCGTACTTCACTTTCTTTCATCTTAGAATAATAAAGAATATCTAGATTTAGTTACCATTTTTCTGAAAAAAATTATCATTTCAGAAATCCTATCAAAAATTTAAAATAGCTGTCACAACTCCTAGAATTCGTGGTCTTCTTCAATGCAATAATTTTTTTATTGAGGCTTTCCATACAACAAAAAGACAGTATGTTATGAAAGAGTAGAAGACGGACAAGTAACCATTAATGATAATTTAGTTCGATGACGAACTTTAGCTGTCTGGAGGAGTAAACGTTTATCACTGACTTGCGATGTAAAATAACTCTCTGATATTTTCCTATCAAAGAGATGGCTACAATCAGGATGACGATGTAAGTCATCACCCGACGAATCCGTGTTTCAAAGGTATCGGAAGACTGCATTTCATTTCGAATCATGACACCGACATGCTCGTTGTAAGTCATATTACTGGGGGAAATTAGGGGTACATGATTAAAAATTCAGAAGCTCTGGTAAGCTTTCCGTTTGCGTAGAGCAGAACTTTAAAATTCCCACCGCCCCAGCTTACAACTGTGAAAAGTTATAGCAGCTGCAACGGAGGTGACGTTTCCTGTTGACAGACTGTATGCGTATACATAATTGAATATTCATCCTCACTGATAAGTGTGAGCATTTGAGCTAATGATATTCCTACTTAGAAGGAACAAAAGCACGATACTAGCTCTTGAGAGATGACAAGAAAAGTCATAAAATTGAGATACCAAAGATAAAAAGAGATAACGATGAATTGGAATCTCAAATGTTCTTTTACAAAAGAATATCGAAGCGTACTGAACCAATTCTGTTCTTACACAGCTACACAGATGCGTGATACAGATATCCGTGAGAGGGGATTCATAAACAGCTGCAATCGTTAAAAGTGACCGAGACCCCACGTGGCAGCTAAATCTCTGCAGACGCTACACCGAGTTAGCTTCGCCCTTACCAGTGACAAAACGAGATTTCTCTAACAACAATAGTGCGCTCTGCGGTTGGGAGAAATTACAGGTCACACCTGCCTACAGGAATGGAATCAGAGCTGACCGATATAGGTGCGGTCCAAACTAAGTGACATCCGCCTGTTGTAGAATCGCACAACACACTCTTAGCGCAGAAGTAATGAGGAATGTCGATCAGAATGATCTCTATTCCAAACAGAAGGGTCATGACACACTGAACCAGCGCTTTTCTTTACGTGACACCCAGTGGCGCAAAGCAATTAGGTACATGATTTCCGGAATGAATTTGCAGTCGGCGAGAAAACAAATGCCGGCCGCTGTGGTCGAGTCGTTCTAGGCGCTTCAGCCTGGAACGGCGCTGCAGCTACGGTCAAAGATTCGAATCCTGCCTCGGGCATGGATGTGTGTGATGTCATTCGGTTAGTTAGATTTAAGTACATCTAAATATAGGGGACTGAGAGCCTCAGATGTTAAGAACTATGTGTGCTTAGAGCTTTCTTTGTTTGTGGCTTTTTTCCCGCAGCGACGTATGTGAGTCGTCCCTGAAGACCGCTCAGGACAGAAGCGCCCTCAGGCTGCGGTCAGTATAGTGCCAAACTTGTAAGAGTTCAACGCTGTTCAGGACTCAGCCAATGCAGTTAACATCATCATCTAGGACCAACGAGTAAATCTAGTTTTAGATAGACCTGTACTGTTCTTAATGTTTAACATTCTACCTCAAGAGAACAGTTTCTTAATTTTTTCGATGCTGGGCCATCAGCAAGTGTCAGCGTGCGAACCATTCAACCAAACATAATCGATATGGGCTTTCGGAGCCAAAGATCCACTCGTGTACCCCTGATGGCTGCACGGGACAAAGCTTGACGCCTCGCCATGGGCCCATCAACTTCGACAAGACAGTTGTAAATTATACAGTATTTCCGTGGCGAAGACGAGTGTCAGAGTTAAGCAAATCTTTTATTCATTAACGTAATAAAGTGAGCTTATATTTAATCTGTTGTAGTTAAGAATGACACATCTGCCAGAACAATAAAGAAAACGCACACTTGTGTCCAGAAAATGGTGGTATCATCTGGTCACAACAGTAGGTACGTCTAAATACACTGAAGCGACAAAGAAACTGGTATAGACATGCGCATTCAAATACAGAGTTATGCAGACAGGCAGAATACGGCACTGCTGAGGGCAACGCCTAAATAAGACAACAAGTGTCTGGCGCAGCTAGATCGGTTACTGCTGCTGCAATAGCAGGTTATCAAAAGTGAGTTTGAACGTGGTGTTATAGTCGTCTCATGACCGATGGGACACAGCATCTCTGAGACAGCGATGAATTGGGGATTTTCCCGTATGACCATTTCAAAAGCGTACCGTGAATATCAAATTTCCGCTACGGCCTGAAAAAGTTCTTGTAAGTACGGGACCAACGACGACTGAAGAGAATCGTTCAATTTGACACAAGCGCAACGCTTCCGCAAATTGCTGAAATTTCAATGCTGGGCCATCAGCAAGTGTCAGCGTGCGAACCATTCAACCAAACATAATCGATATGGGCTTTCGGAGCCAAAGATCCACTCGTGTACCCCTGATGGCTGCAAAGGACAAAGCTTTACGCCTCGCCATGGGCCCATCAACACCGACAATGGACTGTTGATGAATGGAAACATGTTGCCTTGTCGGACGAGTCTCGCTTCAAATTGTATCGAGCTGATGGAAGTGTACGGGTATGGAGACAACCTCACGGTTCCATGAACCCTGCATGACAGTACGAAACTATTCAAGCTGGTAGAGGCTCTCTAGTGATGTGGGTCGTGTGCAATTTGAGTGATATGGGACCCTTGGTACGTCTAGATACGTCTCTGTCATGAGACACGTATGTAACCATCCTGTCTGATCACGTGCATCCATTCATTTTCGTTCTGCATTCTGACAGACTCAGGCAATTCCAGCAGGACAATGCGACATGCCATACGTCCAGAATTGCTACAGATTGACTCCGGGAACACTCTTCTGAGTTTATACACTTCCGCTGCTTACCAAATTCCCTATACATGAACGTTATTGAGCACATCTGCCTTGCAACGCGCTGTTCAGAAGAGATCTCCACCCCCTCGTACTCTCTTGGATGGCCATGTAGAATTCATGGTGTGAATTCCCTTCAGCACTGCTTCAGGCAGTAGTCGAGACCATGCCACGTCGTATTGCTGCACTTCTGCGTGCTCTCTGGGACCCTACGCAATATTAGGCAGGTGTACCCGTTTCTTTGACTCTTCAGTGTACCTTTGAAAATGAAAACGAAACACCAGATATTTAATTTCAGACGCAACATCTTAGGGTGTTCAGCAGATGACCTTCACATAGTCTAAGTCATTTGGGAAATTTCAAAATATGTGAGACATATCGGATTTTTTTTTTTTAATAACGCTACAATTCGTTTGTAACAGACGTCGTAACTTAGCAGAGGGAAGAAAAACGAGAACAAAAGAGTAGGAACAAGAAACATATATCCAGAAGATAGCGAACGCGTACATATTTCAGTGACATCCAAACGTCGACAGAAATGCAGCTCAAAAGAAGCAATTTAAAGATCTCCTCAAAAAAGTGCAGAAACGATGAGCATTATGACACTGATATCAACAACCTATTAAGAGAAAGATCGTCTTGAGCACTTCAGTAGTTTGTAGAAAGCATTAAACACGAAGCTGCTGTTCCGGAAGATTACCAATCCCCAGGAAAGTTACACTGGGTGCAGCGCCTCTGATGAAGTATCCTGAAAACCGCTGGTCCTGTGTGCTTGACACCAATAATACTGTCCGGCTCCAGGACGAAACTGGTGCACTACTGTAGGCAGTTAATGCACTTTTAAAGTGAAGTTGACACAGCTGATGTTACATAAGACCATTTGCTACAAGAATGCACACACTTTCTTAAAGCGTCGGTATTATATAAATGGTTAAATCTTGCCAAGTCAGTTTCTAAGCGGACAATAATTTATGAAATTAAAAAGAGGTATTTCCTATTTTAAAGTACCTGCCTCACGCCGCATTACACAACGTTTTGTGTTCACTGTCTCCGATTTTGCCAAAGGTACCCCATACCGCAAAGAAAGTATTGTTGCAGCAAACAGTGATCTGTATCACACAATCTATCATCTTTGTTTATCTCAATAACTGAAGAATGTGTCAATTTGGTACACCTTCTTCACGATGCTTTTGCTAAAAGAAGATAAATCGACATTTCGACTATGAAACTGATATAGGCTACATGGTGCAATGGTTGAGGAAATCGACTTGGCTCAAATCGTCATCCGAGTTTACCTTGACTTTCAAAATTAACAAAAGGCAAATGTATTCTTATGATTCAGCAGATGTGTACACGGTAGACCTTTACGCTAAGAAACTGTACCGCAGTTCCGTCTCCAAAGCTTTCGCTGCCTTAAAAACATCAAGACGTAATGCTTCTTATCTTACCATCAAACTGGTGTTTACGGACAACAAATGCGATCTCGGTGGCGAAAAATATGTTTCGTATTTATTACTGAATAGCGCGAAAACAGTTAAACATCATTGTTGTCATTTGGTTACAGTAATTCAGCGCGCCGGCCGGGGTGCCGGAGCGGTGCTAGGCGCTACCGTCTGGAACCGCGCGACCGCTACGGTGGCAGGTTCGAATCCTGCCTCGGGCATGGATGTCTGTGATGTCCCTAGGTTAGTTAGGTTTAAGTAGTTCTAGGGGCTGACGACCTCAGAAGTTAAGTCCCACAGTGCTCAGAGCCATTTGAACCAATTCTGCCCGAAGTTGTTCTTCTAGTAGCATCTCAGGAAGGTCACATGAAATCTGGATGAAAACTTTACTGCCATAAGTACTTGGATTATAAAGAATTATCTCACCAGGACTACTGCGCCGAAGAATGTAATTCACCATGATATAGTGGCCAAGTTAAGAATTCAATCTATTCAAGAGGTTAACAACAAATAGGAATTTTATTGTAAGCACAAGTTTTGTGCAGCAGTAATTATTTACTAGTAGTGCGACACGTTACGTAAAACCCCACAGACTGCTAGACTGGCAGTGCAGTCTCCAACATCGTCGGTGTCTCTCAGTCCAGCGCTTTAGAACAGCAATAGGGCGGCGAGCGCAGAGGACGTGTAAACAGCTTTTTATTTACTGATACAACAGTCGTAATAAATGGGAATAAACTGTTATAACGAAGTTACGTTTTGAATTTTCACGTAATCATCAATACATGCGTCGAGTTAGGCTGTAAATTTTCGTGCAGCAGACGGAAACTACAAGGAATGGAATATGTCTCAATGCAAGCATAACTGGAAGCATATTACGTATTTTTTGTGGTGTACGAAACCCTACATAATTATACAACAATTTGGTAGTTGAAATATAGAGAGTGTTCAAATAGTTTATGGATATTTCAAGATGGTTAATAAATGTAATATTAACATACTTTTTAACCTGTTTCGGTCAGCTTAGGTTCTTCTTCGAACAATATGGTCATTATGAAAGTGCTCCCGTAAGCTGAATATTTTATTTGTTGTTGACAACAATTGTCTTTATACCTTTGAGCGTTATTACGAAAACTGCAGTCTGCTTTAAACGTGCATATGGAACCATTTTGGAATGTATGTGTTAAACCCTTTATTTGGTGATATTGACCTCAAGCAACATATTCTTCCTTATTGTCGTGTGTTACTTCCAAAAAAAAAAAAAAAAAAAAAAAATGGTTTAAATGGCTCTGAGCACTATGGGACATAACTTCTGAGGTCATCACTCCCCTATAACTTAGAACTACTTAAACCTAACTGACCTAAGGGCGACACGCACATCCATGCCCGAGGCAGGATTCGAACCTGCGACCGTAGCGGTAGCGCGGTTCCAGACTGTAGCGCCTATAACGTCTCGGCCACTCCGGCCGGTTGTCAGTGTTTCTGTCTGTTAACACTCCCTGAACACGATTCAGCACGTTTTTGTTTTAGTTGTTTGCAGAGAGGTGCGCAGAAATCGTTTGTTTGAGTGCATGTAACGGTTAGCTGTGACTAAGCTGCGTAGTGTTCTAAATTCTTATATGATTTAGGTGGTGGAACTTTGAAAAGGTAAGTGTATCTGCAATTTATTTGTAGCAAAATAGACCATTGTAATATTAGATGTTATTGGTGGTTTAAAAGCAAATCTGAAGGACAGAGAAAAGACAAAATATACGTCTTGCTTTAGAGAAACATTGCCAATAAAAGTAACTGGAAAGTAACATCACGGCTAATAGGTACTTTTGTTTGCAGCTAAAACGAAGCTGAATCCAGTGAGCCTTTCTGGAAAAAGGAAGTGTAAAGCCATTATATTTCCTCCGCTGGATCCTTTGCATTCAGACTGCGACAACCCAAGTTCGGAACTAGATGTTCTTGCGGACAGTTCCAATGAAGATCCGGATTACCAGCCTCAAATTTCAGGAAATAATCAGTTTGTAATCGGAGCAGAAACTGACTCTGAAGATGAAGAAGTAACAACAGACTAATTAGTACCACCTCTCCAATGAGACGTATATGGCACACCAGGACGCTACACCCACCAAGAATAGAGCTCCCCAAGCAAGTCAGTTCAAATGGGTGAAGCAAGACCCTTAACTGTGTGTGTATTCAGATCTGTCTCATGAATTACGTGAATTGTGTAGTGAAACTCTTTCACAGTATTTCAGAAAACTATTTAACTTTGAGATAATAAGACAGATTGTTGATCGGACAAAATTATATTCTGTGCAGCAGTCATCGTCATCACAAAATACAAACGTAAGTGCCGGCCGTTGTGGCCGAGCGGTTCTAGGCACTACAGTCTGGAACCAAGCGACCGTTACGGTCGCAGGTTCGAATCCTGCCTCGTGCCCGGCCGGAGTGGCCGTGCGGTTCTAGGCGCTACAGTCTGGAGCCGAGCGACCGCTACGGTCGCAGGTTCGAATCCTGCCTCGGGCATGGGTGTGTGTGATGTCCTTCGGTTAATTAGGTTTAATTAGTTCTAAGTTCTAGGCGACTGATGACCTCAGAAGTTAAGTCGCATAGTGCTCAGAGCCATTTGAACCATTTGAACCTGCCTCGTGCGTGGATGTGTGTTCTGTCCTTAGGTTAGTTGGGTTTAAGTAGTTCTGAGTTCTAAGGGACTGATGACCTCAGAAGTTAAGTCCTATAGTGCTCAGAGCCATTTGAACCATTTTGAACAAACGTAAGTGAAATGGAGCATTTCACTGATATGGTAATTAACATGGGCATAGTAAATTTACTGTTATTATAGAAAAAACCTCAAGTGTTAATGGGTTTGAAAAGATTTCAGAAACTCCGCAGATACCTTCACTTCTGAAATAATGAGAATTCTTCCAGTTTTAGCGACAGGTTCGTGAAAAGTAGACCTGTTCTGGATGCTGAAATAAGCAAGTGTCGAAACCTTGATACAGAAAATGAATATTCAGCCCATGAAATTATGGTTCCGTATAAATGTACCAGGGCTGGAAATATATGTCAGTATATTCAGAACAAACCCCACAAATGGGGCTCTAAGATTTCTGTGTGAGCAGGAGTGTCTGCAGTTGTATACGATTATAATCCATACACCGGTAAAGGTATCATTACGGAATATTCAGAAGATGAAAAGAAATCTGGAACTGGTGGCCAAGTTGTAATTCTTCTATGTAAGACTATAGCTCAGACGCTCACTCCAGGGGTGTTCCTTGACAAGATCTTTTCACACTGGAACGGTTCATTTCCCTGGAGAATAAAATGAACTTAAATTGTCTGGGAACAGTACGTAGAATCGAATAAAAGATTGCTCGCTTGAACCAGAAAGGCCACTACTGCACCGATGTCGGGAAAGCTATGGGAATGTTCGTAGTTTTGTGGATAGACAACAAGGTAGTGAGTTAAGCAAGTTCATTTTGTGGAATAGAACCAGCGAAGGCTGTGAAACGTTGGAATACTGTTCAAAAACTAGGGACAGATATGGCATGTCCGAATATTGTTTCTACATTAGGCATATGGGTGGTGTAGACCAGACGGGAACGCTTATCGAACTACACAGAGTACCTCTCAATTCAAAGCGCTGGTACCCGAGAATTTTTGGCTAGTTATTGGAGCTGTGTGTCTACAACGCTTTTTTTTCGCCGTGACAGTTGAGTTACGAAAATTTCGTTGAAATCATTTCAAGTAGAAATCGCTAATGCTTTGATGGGTGCAAACAAAGAGAAAGCAGGAAGACCTAGTAAGGAATCGCAACCTCTCAAGAAGAGAGCGAAGATTCCAGTGCCTGTACAGGACGTTAGGTTCGATGGGCTTGACCACTGGCCTGTTCATGGATCAAAGGGTCGATGTCGTTATTGCCAGAGAGGTTACTCAATAGTCACGTGTTCTAAGTGCTATATAGTTCTTTGCTTTGTGCCTGGAAGAAATAGTTTCAAAGGTTTTCATACTAAACGTAATTGATATGTACAATTATCCATCACTGGTAATCATCGTTTTCAGTTGTTATGTGTATCAGGAGACTGATATCCTCATGTATGAAGACTATAAGCTAGTTGTGGACACATTTATCACAAATGAACTGAAGTTAAGCTGAAAACGAATTACCTTCAAATTTCAGTACATCACTGTCACAGTTTGGCAATGTTGCTCTCAAGCAACATTCTGTATTTTTTATAGAATGAATAAATGTTGCAACGTTTATTATCATTATTCTAAGTCTATATAATGAGGTCAAACAAGGAAAATATTTGACTCTACAACTTTAGTATTTGCCAAATAAAGGGTTAAGCTCAACTAGTACGCAAATATTTGCTCAAGTGCAGAACTTGTTTAGATCATCTTGTAAAGCTTGCGTCATTTCGTTCCAGAAAATCGCAGTAGTACCCTAAACAAATTTCCTGGCGCCATCATCTTATCTCTCCAAACGTCAGGCTTCAGGTAAAGATGGGGTTTGGCTTTTGCCAGTCTGGTAATGTGTGTCTGTGCAAATACCATAAAATACTATCTCTGAAAAATGAAACGTAATCACTGACTTTCTACGAAATAGATATTCCATTGTAAATATGTAGTACCGCATGAGCCGAAGCTTTCAAAAGAGATGTTAAAAATAACTTTACAAGATCACGCAAAGAGAAAGATAAACATACACTGAAGAGCCAAAAACAATGATACACCGACCTAATATCGTGTAGAGCCCCCACGAGCCCTTAGAAGTCCCGCAACACGACGTGGCATGGACCCGACCAATGTCTGAAGTAGTGCTGGACGGAATCGACACCATGAATCCTACACGGCTGTCCATAAATTCGTAAGAATGCGAGGAGGTGGAGATCTCTTGTGAACAGCACGTTGCAAGGCGTCCCAAATATGCTCAGTAATGTTCAGATCTGTGGAGTTTGATGGCCAGTGGAAGTGTTTAAACTCAGTAGGGTGTTCCTGGAGCCACTCTGTAGCAGTTGTAGACTTGTGGGTTCAAAATGGTTCAAATGGCTCTGAGCACTATGGGACTTAACTTTTGAGGTCATCAGTCCCCTAGAACTTAGAACTACTTAAACCTAACTAACGTAAGGACATCACACACATCCATGCCCGAGACAGGATTCGAACCTGCGATCGTAGCGGTCTCGCGGTTCCAGACTGTAGCGGCTAGAGCCGCTCGGCCACACCGGCCGGCGTAGACTTGTCCCGCTGGTATTGCCCAAGTCTGTCGGAATTGACAATAGACTTGAATGGATGCAGGTGATCAGATAGGATTCTTACGTACGCGTCACCCGTCGAAGTCGAATTTAGACGTATCAGGGGTACCATATCATTCCAAATGCACACGCCCCACACCATTACAGAACCTCCACCAGCTTAAATAGTCCCTAGCTGACATGCAGGGTTCATGGATTCGTGAGGTTGTCTCTATACCTGTATACTCAATATAATTTGAAACGAGGTTCGTCCGACCAGGCAACATGTTTCCAGTCATCAGAAGTTCAATGTCGGTGTTGATGGGCCCAGCCGAGCGTAAAGCTTTGTGTCTTGCAGTCGTCAAGAATTCACGAGCAGGCCTTCGGCTTCGAAAGCCCATATCGATGGTGTTTCGTTGAATGGTTCCCACGCTGACTCTTGTCGACGGCCCAGCACTGAAATCTGCAGCAATTTGTGGCGGGGTTACACTTATGTCACGCTGAACGATTCTCTTCAGTCGACTTGGTCCCGTTCTTACAGGATCTTTTTTCGGCTCCAGCGACGCCGGAGATGTGATGTTCTACCGGATTCCTGATATTCACGATACATTCGTGAAATGGTCGCACGGGAAAATCCCAACTTCATCGCTACCTCGTAGACACTATGTCCCACCACTCGTGTGCCGACTGTAACACCAAACTCACTTAAATCTTGATAACGTGCCATTGTAGCAGCAGTAACCAATCTAACAACTGCGCCAGACACTCGTTGCCTTATACAGGCGTTGCCGACCGCAGCACCGTATTCTACCTGTTAACATATCTCTGTGTTTTGAATACTCATGCCTATATCAGTGTCATTAGCGCGTCAGTGTATATATAACACGACCACATCAAAACAAAAAGGCAACCACCTCACATTAGCCAAGAGACAAACACGACGTGCTTTATGTAGACATGGACTAACATAGACGTATGGGACAATATTATGCATGTTACACCATCTTCACAGATACACTTGATAATGGCAAAACGCCGAGTCCAGCTCGTCGTGTAACTTGTATCACAGCCGGCCGAAGTGGCCGTGCGGTTAAAGGCGCTGCAGTCTGGAACCGCAAGACCGCTACGGTCGCAGGTTCGAATCCTGCCTCGGGCATGGATGTTTGTGATGTCCTTGGGTTAGTTAGGTTTAACTAATTCTAAGTTCTAGGGGACTAATGACCTCAGCAGTTGAGTCCCATAGTGCTCAGAGCCATTTTTGAACTTGTATCACTACGAATAAGTAAGTAATAACGTAGCAAAAAAATTTTAGTTCAAATGAAATATGTTGTTCTTCGACCTCACGGAAGCTTTGACCCCACTAGAAAGCAAATAAATAGTGAGTCAACAGCCAGCACTGAAAATCATTTGCTACGAGAATTCCGTTTTCAAGATAACAAATCGCAATATCAAATGTATTGCAATCACGTGCTGCAAAGCAAACCTCTTCATAGCAGGGCCCCTTTGGTTGTCATCTGGGGAACCCATACGCCACAGCTGTAGGTCGATGATATTCAACGCCCCATTTTGTTACTCTTCATGGCAAGCCATTCTGGTCTTTCATTTCAGCAAAATAATATCCACGGTGAGAGCTTCTAGAGCTTATCCTCGATCTTGCCAAACACTACGTTGGCCAGCAATCTCTCTCCAAAAGAGTACGTTTGGACCATTAAAGGGAGGGCCTTCCAACTAGCTCGGGATTTTGACGATCTAACGCAACAAATGGACATAACTTGGTACCATACCCCTTATGAGTACGTCCAACAACTTAGTCAGTGCCAAGCTCAACAACTGCTTATACAAGAATCAGAGATGGACCAATGCGTTATTAACTTGCTCCATTTGTGAAGTTCTTTCCCTTGAAAAAATTATCCAGTTCTTCTGAAATTCCATCAAGTTATATATCTGTACATGTACATCACGTCAACGGATCTCCGTCCCATTCGCATAATTCTTTCTTGGTGCATCGTTCCTTGTGTGTTAGGGTGTTGATGCTGCGGGACGGAAGAAAGATTTGGCACTTCACGAGATGTATGTGTATGTTACTGTTACGTTAAATTCAGACCGGCATTTTAGATTAAACAGATCTGTAGCTACATGTACATAGGTACCCCGCAAGCCAGTGTACGGTGTGTGGCGGAGGGTACCCTGTACAACTACTTGTCATTTCCTTTCCTGTTCCACTCGAAAATAGAGCGAGGGAAAAACGACTGTATGTATGCCTCCGTATGAACCCTAATTACTCTGTCTTATATTTGCGGTCCTTTTGCTCGCAACGTATGTTCGCGACAGTAGCATCGTTCCGCAGTCAGCTTCAAATACCTGATCTCTAAATTTTCTCAGTAGTGTTTCTCGTAAAGAACGTCGCCTTCTCTTCAGGGATTCCCGTTTGAGATCCGGAAGCATCTCCGTAAAACTTACGTGTCGTTCGAACCTACCGGTAGCAAATCTACCAGCCCGCCTCTGAATTGCTTCGATGTCTTCCTTCAACCCGATCTGGTACGGATCCCAAACACAGCTCTAAAATGCTCGTTCCATCTAATATCGCTTTGCAACGTTACGCCCAGGTATTTACAAGACTTGACTGTGTTTACCAGGACACCAGCAACACTGTAACTGAATATTAGAGCTTTTATCTTCGTACTCATCCGCAGTAACTTACGTTTCTTGACATTTAGAGCTAGCTGCCATTCATCACACCAACTTCACACCAACAAAAATTTTTGTCTAAGTCGTGTTGTGCCTTCCTCCAGCCACTCAACTTCGACACTTTACCGTTCACCACGGCATTATCAGCAAACAACCGTAGATTGCTGACCATCCTGTCCGAAAAATCATTTATGTATACAGAGAACAACAGCGGTCTTATCACACTTCCCTGGACACTGCTGACGATACCCTCAACCCTGACGAACATTCGAGTCGAGGACAACGTACTGAGTTCTGTTATTTAAGAAGTCTTTGAGCCACTCAGATATGTGTACCTTCGTTTATAGTCAGCAATGGGGCACCATGTCGATATCACTTGAGGAAAGGGCAAGCTAAGTTTCGCATTACCGATGCTTTCTAAAACCGTGATCTTGAACATAAGTTTCTCAGTCTCAAGAAATTTTGTTGTATTGGAACAGAGAATATGTTCAAGGGTTCTACAGCAAACCGAATTTATGGACATTGTTTGCGGGTCCGGTCTTTTGTCCTTCTTATATACAAGAGTCAGTTGCGCTTTTTCCAGTCGCTTGGCATTGCACACGGAGAGAGTGGCGTTTAGAGATGACAGGAGTGCATTTTATATTTGGACACAAATCAACGTTTGATCATTCGGTTGCCTAAAGGTACAGGGAGAAAGCTGCAGCGACGAAAGCGTTGGAAGCGGGAAGCTTCGTCATTATTCACACAACAACCTACAAATCTTCGTCACCTCCAGGACAGACACACACACACACACATTTTTTCTCTTTATCAGAGCTCAGTATTTTACCACCACAAAAAGACAACCAGCTGAACATTATCAACTGCGAAGGTGGCCATCTTTGTCTCTCAACCTCATTTGGCGCCAGAACAAAATTGCTGTTTGAACGTTGTACCCACTTGGTACAAGCACAATGAACCCCCCCCCCCCCAGTTTAAACGTCACAATGCTCTTTCTACGTCTAAATTGTCTCTATTAGCCGCGCGGGATTAGCCGAGCGGTCTCGGCGCTGCAGTCATGGACTGTGCGGCTGGTCCCGTCGGAGGTTCGAGTCATCCCTCGGGTATGGGTGTGTGTGTTTGTCCTTAAGATAATTTAGGTTAAGTAGTGTGTAAGCTTAGGGACTTTAGCAGTTAAGTCCCTTAAGATTTCACACACATTTGATTTTTTTGTCTCTATTAATTGTGCAGAATACACGTAGCTCACGTTATTATGGTTTAACTAACAGATTTGGTGCACTAGAGCATACAAAGGCTAAATTCAAATACCCACATGCTCTCGGCTAGAAGAAGGTTTGCAGAGAGTGTACACAAATGTGGCGCCTCCATTTTGTGGGCTCCGTTATCGGGGAAAGTGTCTCCTACCATTCCATACACTGTGTCCTGATCATCGGAATCTGAGAGATGTTTATCGGTTTTAGCCGGACTAAGAGGAGTTTTTGACAGATAATACATACATTTTGGACACGTAAATAATATTGTGGTACTTCGTGTGTGGGTCTGTTGCGCCTGCCACAAAGTGGGTACATAAATAAAACCATGGTCGTGGTTTTCTGTAGTACAGCAAATTATTACGCATTTTTAATCTATAATACAGACAACTTTGCCGTGGAAATATTATCACGGTACTTTACGGATTCATTATTCCTTGGACAGAGTTTGTACAATGATGAAACAGCAGCCTGGTTTTAGTTTCAAGTGTACCATATGCTGCAACTTAGACCGGTAACGCCAGTAACTGAGCTGGTTGTAATAAAACTTTATATACACTGACGGAAAAATGTCGCAACAGAAAAAAAGTTTATGTATAGTAATTGGATTTCGGGAATACATTTGTCTATGTAACTTACGCAAGTGATTAGAATTGCAGGATCAAAGGCTAGTGTAAACGCGAGATAAGCCATTGCAAATGTGAAATGCCGATACATTAATAACCATTGTACTCCTGGAATGTTGAATTCAAGCATGCATACTTTCAGGCATTATTTTCTGCAGATGCCGAATGTCAGTTTGGGGGAGGGGGGGGGTCCATTCCTGACGCACTAGGGCGCTCAATAAGGGACGGTTAATGTGGTTGTGGATGATTCTAGAGTTGCCGCCCGATCATCCCCATTGTGCTCAATTGAAGACATATCTGGCAGTCGAGCAGGGCAAGGCAACATGACGACACTCTGTAGAGCATGCTGGGTCACAACATCGGTACGTGGGCGAGCGTTATCCTGTTGGAAAACACCCCCTGGAATGCTCTACACGAATTGCTGCACAGCAGCTCGAAACGCCAGATTTGCAATCAGGGTGAGTGGGATAACCAAGAGAGTGCTCCTGCTATCATTCGAACACAAGACCCTAAATCAAGGTGTAGGTCCAGTGTGTAACACGCACACAGGTTGGTTGCAAGCCCTCATTTGGCCTTCTTCTGACCAACACACAAGTATCACAGGCACCGAGACAAAATCGTCTTTCATCAGAAAGCACAACAGATACCCTACAGCGATATCTCGCTCGACACCACTGAAGTGACAAGTGGCGGTGGTTTGGGGTCAGTACAATACACGCTACATGCCGTCTGGCTCGGAGCTGTCCTCGAAGTTATCGAATTGTAACAGTTCGTTGCGTCACTGTGACCCTAACTGCTGCTCAGATTCTTGTTACAGATGTAGAACGATGTGCCAGAGTCATACGGCGAACGCGAGGGTCTTCCCTCTCGCTAGGACCACGTGGCCGCCGCGAGACCGGTCTTTTTCCGGTCTATCGTTTATTAGAGGAATAAGAAATAGAGTAGAGGAGCTGTTAGTGTGTTTAGATGATCTCAAAAATAAGAATGAGATTGATGTACTATGTCTGTCTGAACACCATGTAACTGTGGGGATGGGAAGTGTCAGTATAAATGGTTACAATTTAGCATCTTACACTTGCGTGATCTAGCATGGATAAAGGAGAAGTCGCCATTTACGCAAAACAAGGGTGTAAGTACTAAACAGTAGAAGTCAGCAAATTTTGTATCGATCAGCACTTTGAAGTTTGTGCATGTGAACTGCAGCTAGATAATGTAATGTTGATATTAGCATCAGAATACAGGTCCCCATTAGAAGATTGGGAGCTATTCATAAAAGAGTTTGGCTCTCTATTACCCTGCCTGTTAGCAAAAAGAAGGAGTTATTAATCTGTGGTGATTTCAATGTAAACTTTCAAAGCAATTCTGATAGGGAAATTGAACTAGAAGTGTTATTAATGACAAAGAATCAGTGATGAATATCCCTACACGTATAGCTGAAGACAGTAGCACTCTAATAGATAATGTATTTGTGCAGCAAGAGGATGTAAAACTAACGTATGCTTTCCCTGTGATAAATGGATTATCATACCATAGTGCACAACTGATTAACTTTCAAAGCTTAGCAGGGTGTACAGTTCAGAAGCTATTAAGTAAAAGTGTAAGGCTGGTCAACCCAGTATCTATGGAGCACTTCAGAGAAAGTTTAAGAAATGTTAATTAAAAAACAAACTTTATGTTCTGTCTTACGGAAGGCCTGGTCATGGGAGAAGCCTCGTCAGAGAGGTCCACCGCATGAATGTCTTGGGAAGAGATTCCAGTGGTGGTTTCCTGTTGCCTTTCACTGTCGACGATGAAATGATAAAGATGAAACACAACACCCAGTCTGCCACACTGACCACTCAACTATCAGGGAGGTGTATATAATGAGACAAATGCCAATGATGAATGCAACATATTTCTTGAGAAACTTATTTCCCTTTTTGATCACTGTTGCCCCAGGAAAATTGCTAAATATAACACCAAATAGTTTTCAAAGAACCACTACAGGTATTAAAGTCTCTTCAGAAAGGAACATAAAATTGTATGGGGGCAGCAAGAATTGGTTAAGACCCGGAAATAATTTTAGATTATAAAAGTTATTGTAAAATACTAAGAAAAGTTGTCAGAAAATCAAAAATATGTATTTTAGACAAGAGACGATATTAACAACTCGGCCAATAAAATCAAATCAGTATGGAACGTTGTTAGAAGAGAGACAGGAGAAGTAACCACTGGGATAGGTATAGTATTACTACTAAAGAGAAAGAGACCGTCTTAACTAAGAGTACACCAGTAGCTAATGTATTTAACAACCATTTCTCAAGTGTAGGTGAAAAAATTGGAGGTAATAAACTTCCTAGCAGATTAAAACTGTTTGCCGGACCGAGACACGATCTCGGGACCTTTGCCTTTCGTGGGTAAGTGCTCTACTATCTAAGCTACCGAAGCACGACCCACGGCCCGTCCTCATAGCTTTAATTCTGCCAGTATCTTGGTGGTAATAGTTCTAAACAAAAAGCCATGCAGTATGTGGAAGAGTCAGTTTTGAGAAATCCTAGTCAGATTAATTTTCATCTAACAAACTCTTGTGAAATAAGGAAAATCATTAAATCTTTGAAAAATAAATGTTCTATTGGAGTAGATGACATCTCTGGCAAGATATTAAAGGAATGTGGAGCAGTTACAGCTGATATTCTGAGTCACATCTGTAGTGCTTCACCAACTCAAAATATTTTTCCAGAAAGATTAAAATATGCCACTGTCAAGCCTCTCAACAAAAAAGGGGACAGCACAGATGTCAATTATTGCTGGCCGCTATCCTTGCTCACAGAGTTTTCAAAGATTGTCGAGAAAGTAATGTACTCAAGAGTTGTTAGCAATCTTACCAGTAATGGGATACTTAGTAAATCACAGTTTGGAATTCAAAGGTGCCGATCCACTGAGACAGCAATATATAATTTCACTGCCCATACAATAGAGTCTTTAAATAGTAAAATGTCACCAATAGGAATTTTCTGTGACTTATCCAAAGTGCTTCATTGTGTGAACCATGACATAATGCTACAGAAATTATAATTCTATAGCATAAATGGAAGAGCATATGAGTGGTTCAAGTGATACCTACAGAATGGGAAGCAAAAAGTTTCTTTATATGGTTTAAGTTATTTAAGGAAGTTTTCCACGTCATCTTACTGGGGTGAAATTACATTAGATATTCCACAGGGTTCGATTATGGGTCCCCTTCTGTTGCTGGTATATGTGAATGACCTCCCTTCGTATCTGACACAAGAAGCTAAACTGACACTGTTTGCTGATGATACAAGCATCATTATTAATCCAGTGTAAGAAACTCCAACAGAAAATGATACAAATTATGTCTTTGGAAAAGCTATTGATTCGTTTTCTGGGAATGGGCTTGCTCTGAACTTTGAAAAAACACAGTTCATCCAATTTTCTAGTGCAAGGAGTACAGTTCCTTCAGTAAATATAACACATCAACAGAAGTCAGTAGCGAAGGTAGAGCATACTAAGATTTTGGGTGTACATATAGGTGGGAATCTTAATTGGAAAATTGATATTTTGGATCTCCTAAGTTCAGCAACTTTTGCAATCGGAATAAATGCTAATTTCGAGGACACAGAAATTAGCAAGCTAACGTACTTTGCGTGCTTTCACTCTCTGATACCATACGGAATAATATTTTGGGATAACCCAACACTTAGGGAAAAATTATTCACTGCTCAAAAGAAACTGCTTAGAATAATGTGTGAGTCTCATAGTCGCACATCATATAAGCATCTCTTTAAAAGATTAGGAATTGTTACAACAGCCTCACAATACATTTACACTAATGAAATTTGTTCTCAACAAAATGGACTGGTTTAAATACAACAGTGACATACATGATTATAATACCAGAAGAAAGAAAGACTTACACTATCCTCTACTTAACCTATCTCTGACGCAGAAAGCGGTAAAATATGCTGCCGTATAACTCGCTGATAAATAACCAGACGAAATAAAATGTCTGACAGAGAGCAGTAACAGTTTTAAAATAAATTGAAATCATATCTACTTGACAACTTCGTCTATACCATGGATGAATTTTTGAATAGGAATAAATAAAGCTCTATATATATATATATATATATATATATATATATATATATATATATATATTGTGCCATTTAAGAGCATGGGGCAAGTAACAAAAATTTTAATCTTAAAAAAAAGAAAAAACACCTTCTTTCATGTGTGTATTTCTTAAGCACTTGACACGTTCCACATCATAACGGTTACCGTGAGACTGAT
Organism: Schistocerca americana; assembly: GCF_021461395.2. NCBI lineage: Eukaryota > Metazoa > Arthropoda > Insecta > Orthoptera > Acrididae > Schistocerca > Schistocerca americana. The sequence goes on along the minus strand of NC_060125.1, from coordinate 52,949,500 downwards.
CAGTGGGACACGTAACTAACTACCATATTTACTCGAATCTAAGCCGCACTTTTTTTCCGGTTTTTGTAATCCAAAAAACCGCATGCGGCTTAGAATCAAGTGCAAAGTAAGCGGAAGTTCTGAAAAATGTTGGCAGGTGCCGCCACAACTAACTTCTGCCATCGAATATATGTAGCGCTACACAGGCATGCTTTGCAGGCACAAAGATAAATACTGGCGCCAAAACCTCTGCATCAGAAAAAAAATTAAAAAAAAAAACGGTGGAAGACGAGCTTTTTTCTCCGCCCCGAGTTTCGACCATTGCATTTTCATACATTATCCAACGAAGTAAATACAAATTCCATGTTGTTCATCATCGAATGTAGCAGCATTTCAATGTACTACGATAATCCGACTGGCAAGACTGTTTGGGATGTTTGTCAATACGGCCAACTTTACGTTCTGAATTTTTTCCTACCTGTGAGAAGAGATGGTTGCTAATAGGAACTTTTATGAATTGTGAATCACATGCAGTATTCTCTTCAGCATAAGAATAATACGAATATAAACATTTTGCCATGTATTCTTTCGTGTTTGCTGCTATCTCAGTTAAATCCTGTCTGCCTAATAATCTACGAAACTAGAGTGAGATAACACCAAACGAGGAAGAATATACATATCATGTCATGTTTATATTCGTATTATTATTATGCCTAATAGGGATACAGTCCAGAAATGAAGCACGGCAATTGACTAGATTTTTAAATCTAAGATGACTCTAATTTCTGTGCAGAATGTAATGTACTACAGAGGCGTCTGCAGAGATTTTCAAATGGAGAAAAATTTTCGCTAAACTCTCGTTCAGAACATCTTCTATTATTTGGTTCTTGTTGATCAATATCAAAGAAAGCAGCAGTGTAAGTAACAACAAATAGCAGTCACTTGCCATTGTTTCACTTATGAGAAAATTCCTCTTTTTTTTTTTTTTAATAGTAAGCGGCGGTAGCGCGCACAATAGCAAACCATGCTGCGAGTGGCAACAGGCCGTAAACACTCATTATCAGAATGCGACAAACAATGGATGACACAGTGCAATAATGCATTTTCAGCTTAAAGTGACGTAAACACCTATAACAAAGAGAACAGCACTTATCAGATCAAAGAAAAATAAGCAATCAATTCAAACCAGACGAAGCACGTGAAAAAGGAAGGGTACCCGTATAAATACGGACGGAGCGCCTGACGCATAGCAATGGCTACCTGGTAAAGCTTAACTGCTAAGCTTACGACTGGAACCAAACTACTGTAGCTGTATCATCATTCATTCGACCTAAAATGTGTCTCATATTACAATGGACCAACTTTGATTCGATTTGGAGGTGCGGCCTAAAACGTTTCTCTCCCCTTGAGTTTCGAGTCTCAAATTTCAGATTCGGGAATTTTTTTTCCCTTGATTTCGAGTCTCAATTTTCAGGTGCGGCTTAGATTCGAGTGCGGCTTACATTTGAGTAAATACGGTAACTAACTAACCACAGCTGACCGCTGCCAGAAATCGTGTGCAGTGCTACATTCATGAAGTTCTTTCTGCAGTATCGCGAAAGGAACGTACAGCTTCTCTGAGCCCTATTACAAGACCACGTTCAAACTCAGTAAGATGTCGATAATGACGCCTTCGTCGCCTTGAAGACATTGGTCGCCAGCATCAACTAGCCAAGTCCAATCTCAAAGGTGGCTAGCGCTCACGATCGTTACAGAGAGCATTTAAAGCAAAGCTGCTTTGTTTCCTCATACGCCTCTACTAGCTCCACTCGTTGCCACTGGCGCGAAATTTCAATGAATATCATTCTTCAGATGAAGAAACACTCTAATAATTTTCGTTTATGTCGCACAGCTTCATCTTTGTGTTGCGTTTTTCTTCCGTCAGTGTATTCTGATAAATAATGAAGTCCGTTTTTAGTTTATTTAAAGTTCTACGAAGGCTGAACCAAAGTAATCGCTAGTTATACCTTAACTGTCAGTTACACCAGTTGTGCCATATTTTTGCATATTTTTGTAAATAACTATCCGAGTATCCAGCGCTGCCTGGGTATGTGTTTATTCTGTGCTTCTATCAGTCCATCTCCTCCTTCAGCTTCTTCCTGGCTATATGTTCCTTCACCCCATCTTTGTCCATCTCCTCCACTACTTCTCTCTGTTCATCACTACCATCCCCACTGTTCACTCATCTCCTCTTGCCCATTTCTCTGCCTTTTTCAGTCTCCCCCCTTTGACCAACTGCTCCCATCCACTCTGTCCATCTCCACCTCTTCACCGTAATTCCACCTCCTCCACCCATCTTTCTCTGACCATCTCCTTCTCTTGCCCTTCACTGTCCATTTTCTCCTACCCATCTCTCTGTCCTTCTGCTCTACCCCCTCTCCCAATCTCTACCCATCTCCTTTTTCAACCTCGCTGTCTGTCCATCTCCTACTCCACCTCCTTCTCTCTCCACATTATCACACTTACTCGAGTGAGAGGCTGATGGTTCCTGCCCACACAGCATTTCTTTCCAGATCGTAGCTAATATGTGTACGAAATCCGGTTGAATCGCCCCTACCCTTAGTATGAACTTTATCTTTGTGGCTTTGCTCACGTATGCACATGTCATTTCACACGTACTTTATTTTTCCAGCGAATTTTTCCCCGCAGTTTCATTTTCACGCAGCTCAACGATTATGACGCCGTGTCTTCTGAGCAATGTGCTGTACAATGGTATAACTTTACAGGTGCATCCAGTGTGTGCTACTATCTGCGAAGTGTGTTGTGAACAGAGTTACTAGTAACAAAGTGTTAAACTCATACGCCATGCGTGATGCGGCAGTCTTTCACGCGTCTCAGTGTTTATTAAGTTATATATCCTGAACCGTGCGTTGTAGAATAGCATACTTTTCCAGATACTTTCAGCGGCGTATTGCAAAAAATGACTCTGAGCACTATGGGACTTAACATCTTAGGTCATCAGTCCCCTAGAGCTTAGAAATACTTAAACCTAACTAACCTAAGGACATCACACACATCCATGCCCGAGGCAGGATTCGAACCTGCGACCGTAGCGGTCGCGCGGTTCCAGACTGTAGCGCCTAGAGCCGCTCCGCCACCCTGGCTGGCACGGGGCATCACACACTTCCTGCGAAATGTGTTGGGAACATAGTTAGTAATAAAGAGCTAATACATTAAAACATCATACATGACGCCGCAGTTTTCACACACCTCAGTTTTTGACGTCCTATATTGCGAAATATGTTTTGTACAAGGACATATCTCCTGAGGTACATTCAGTGGCGTATCTGGTTACTTCCCGCGAAATGTGTTGCGAATAGAATTATTAGGAAAAACTAGTACCTTAAAACGTCATACATGATGCTGCAGTTTTCATGCATCTCAGTAATCAGTGTCATATATCTTGAAATATGTTTCGTTCAATGATATCTTTTTGAAGATACATTCAGTGACGTATGTGGATACTATCTGCGAAATGTGTTGCGGAAACAGTTAGTAGTAAAGAAGTAATAAATTAAATCGTCATGCATGGTGCGGCAGTCTTTCACGCATCTCAGTGTTTATAACATACAGAACTGCGTGTCGTATACTGTTATAATTTTGCTGGTACATTGATTGGCGTATGTGAACACTGTCTGCAAAATATGTTGCGAATACAGTAAGTAGTAAAGTAGTAACAAATAATAACATAATATTTTATGCGCCTGTTTTACTGCATGAACAGCGAAAATGGAGTAAGGTGTAAAATTTTTCCCTTTCATTATTATGTGGCGGTCGTCAGTGAGGAAGAGTTTCGTAAGGATTTGAATTTATGTGTAGAGTTAGCTGCATGTCTGTAAGTGCTCTCATTCTCAGATGCTGGGCGACTATAGTATGGATATTCGTGCGTCGTGGGATACACTCCCCCCCCCCTTTCCCCACCCCCACACCCCTCACGCCTTCGATAGGTAAGTGGTTCTTACCCCAACAGCGATTCTTCCCAGGTAGTAAATAATATGTGTATCACGTTTGGTTGAAATAGGTCCAGTGGTTTGGAGCTGATTTGAGACACACACACAGCAGAACATTATGACCACTTACCTAATAGCTGGTATGACCACATTTGGGACGGGTAACAGCCCCAAAGAGTTGTGGCATGGAAAAAAGGAGCCTTGGTAGGTCGCTGGAGGTAGTTGGCACCACATCTGGACACACAAGTTACCTAATCCCCGTAAATTCAAGGGAATGGGCGATGAGCTCTGACGTCACCCCGATCACATCCCATGTGTGTGAGATCGGGTTCAGATCTGGCTAGTTGGGAGGCCGGCACATCAAGTGGAACTCGCTATGTCTTCCTCTAACCACTCGACCACACTTACGGCCATGTGACATGGTTCGTTGTCTCGTTGAACAACGCCACTGCCACCGGGATAAAAGATCGTCATGAACGGATGTGATCTGCAACCAGTGTGCGATACTCCTTGGTCATCATAGTGCCTTGCACGAGCTCCTCTGGACCCATGAAAGTCCAGTTGTTGCCCTGGAAGACGACGGTCTCGCGCCGTACCATCTGCATGATGAAGAGGGTATTCGAATTCATGAGACCATGAAAGTCTCCGTCTCAGCGCCAACGTCCAGTGACAATGGTCACGTGTCCATTCCAATGATGGATGCAAATATCGTGATGTTAACATTGGCAAATTCATGGGTCGTCGCCAGTAGACGCCACACCTGTACTTGCCCAGCATTAAGTTCAGGTGTTAGTTCTGCCACATTTCACTACCAGTCCGGTTTTACCAGTCTGTCCAGCCTCTGTAACTACTCACCCGAAATCAATGAAACTGGCGTTACTTCTCGACGTAATCGCCCTGCAGACGTACACATTTTTCACAACGCTGACGCCATGATTCCATGGCAGCGGCGAAGGCTTATTTAGGAATCTGTTTTGACCACTGGAAAATCGCTGAGGCAATAGCAGCACGGCTGGTGAATGTGCGGCCCTGGAGAGTGTCTTTCATTGTTGGAAAAAGCCAAAAGTCACTAGGAGCCAGGTCAGGTGAGTATGGAGCATGAGGAATCACTTCAAAGTTGTTATCACGAAGAAACTGTTGCGTAACGTTACCTCGATGTGCGGGTGCGTTGTCTTGGTGAAACAGCACACTCGCAGCCCTTCCCGGACGCTTTTGTTGCAGTGCAGGAAGGAATTTGTTCTTCAAAACATTTTCGTAGGATGCACCTGTTACCGTAGTGCCCTTTGGAACGCAATGGGTAAGGATTACGCCCTCGCTGTCCCAGAACATGGACACCATCAGTTTTTCAGCACTGGCGGTTACCCGAAATTTTTTTGGTGGCGGTGAATCTGTGTGCTTCCATTGAACTGACTGGCGCTTTGTTTCTGGATTGAAAAATGGCATCCACGTCTCATCCATTGTCAAAACCGACGAAAAGAAAGTCCCATTCGTGCTGTCGTTGCGCGTCAACATTGATCGGCAACGTGCCACACGGGCAGCCATGTGGTCGTCCGTCAGCATTCGTGGCACCCACCTGGATGACACTTTTCGCATTTTCAGATCGTCATGCAGGATTGTGTGCACAGAATCCACAGAAATGCCAACTCTGGAGGCGATCTGTTCAACAGTCATTCGGCGATCCCCCAAAACAATTCTCTCCACTTTCTCGATCATGTCGTCAGACCGGCTTGTGGGAGCCCGAGGTTGTTTCGGTTTGTTGTCACACAATGTTCTGCCTTCATTAAACTGTCGCACCCACGAACGCATTTTCGACACATCCATAACTCCATCACCACATGTCTCCTTCAACTGTCGATGAATTTCAATTGGTTTCACACCACGAAAATTCAGAAAACGAATGATTGCACGCTGTTCAAGTAAGGAAAACGTCGCCATTTTAAGTATTTAAAACAGTTCTCATTCTCGCCGCTGGCGGTAAAATTCCATCTGCCGTACGGTGCTGCCATCTCTGGGACATATTGACAATGAACGCGGCCTCATTTTAAAACAATGCGCATGTTTCTATCTCTTTCCATTCCGGAGAAAAAAAATCGGAGGCCTTAGAACTTGAATGCACCTCGTACATACGGATAGCACGCTCACTGATACTACATCCACAGTTCGTGTCTGAGTAGTATTGATTCGCTACCAGATTACGCTGATATCGTCTGGACTGGTCTGTATTGGTAATAGGTTGGTGGGCGTAATGTTGTGCCTGATCAGTGTAAAGACATACATACGTGTGTATACATTTTTATAATATGTACGGATAAAGCAATTTCGACATGGGAATAACATTGTGAAATTTAATATCAGGATCGAGTTTGCCTTGCACCACGCTGAGTATAAAGACAGAACAACAGTCGTGTTTGGGGGACAAGTGAGGTACACAGAAATAAATGGCCAGCTCTGTCGTGCATACAAATTGGCCACTTCGTTTTTAATAGCGGTTAAGTGCTACGCTGTGATTGAGAGATTAAAATGAGTGTGTGTGTGTGTGTGTGTGTGTGTGTGTGTGTGTGTGTGTGTATGTGTGTGTGTGTGAGGGGGGGGGGCAGGGGGAGTGTGTGTGTGCTGCTGCTGATGAGCTGCGTGCGTTCTGCGAATGCGAATAAAGCGGTCCAGTTGACGCTGCTTTCCTAGCCGCAGCTCTCCTCCTGTATGTAGCCAACCCACACGTCAAAGGCTAATTTGTGTCCAGAGAGTAGATACCTCACCTACCAGAAATATACAAACGAGTGTAGTAGTAGTAAATGTTGTTAAAGAAGGATGTAAAGTCAAATATGGCATTTGCAGTGCGACGTGACAATGGTCACGCGTCCATCCCAGTCATAGATGCCGATATCGTGGTGTTAACATTGTTAAATTCGACGGTCGTCGGCTGCAGAGGCCACACTTTTACGGTGAGATTAAAATCTTACTATTCTGGGTAAATTGCCAAAAACTTACACAGCAAATACTGAGGAAATGGAAAATGCTACTGATGTGCGGGTTTCACAGAATGTGCTCGTATTCTTAGCTAATAAGTAGTTTGTAAAAGCACTTAGAAAATGTATTTTTTGTGCAGACATACACTTTTTAAATGTAACATTGACTATTGACACTGACAAACAGAAAGCAGGGTAAATTAGAACGTCACTGGTGTTTGATGCAGGATTGCACTGCGAGTTGTTTACCGGATATTTTATTTTGAAAAATTTCAACACCACCACTTCCTTGTGCCATTCAGCATGCGTAGTTGCTAGGTACGATGTTGTTATGTTTGCTTATTACAGTGTGCTTGCGTGTTCCTTGAGTGCACTGCGACTTGCTAGTCAGCTACTATGTGTCAATCTAAGCTGTAAGTCTTGAGTGAAGGACGGAATTTAGCAATCCTGCAACAGTCGACATTCTCATGGTGTGTGGAATGTGTAGGAAGAATGCAGTTCGTTATTGTAGGCGGCGAGATACCCCAACAGACGTCAACCGTCTCGGGAGTTATTTATCAACATCTTCAATGAGTTACGTAAAAGTGGTAGTGTAACACCTAAAGAATGCAACAGAAGGAAACAACTGACCACAGAAGAACGAGAAACTAATATTCTTGCTGCTGTTGTAGTTGACCTTCAAGTTAGATCCCGCGCATTCGCACGAGAAAGTGGCACGTGTGAGGCAAGCGTTCTACGCATTCTCCATTGACCTACGTTCCATCCCTCTCACATCTCTCTCCATCAAGAGCTGCATGCTAACGATTATGAGAATCGTGTTAACTTGTGAAATGAGCTTTAAGACAGGATACTCAATATGTATCGTTATCTTGTTTAGTGACGAAACCACATTACCGTTCATGGCCACGTAAACCGTCGACACGTACACTACTCGTCTGTTGGCACTTCTCTTTGGCTCCGTCAGGTCGAATGTCAGCGTCCATGGAGTGTAAACGTGCGGTGTGGGATGCTGAACCATTAGCTCACAGGCCCCGTTTTTCATGGGCAGAACACTGAATGCGCACAAATATCCCAGCCTCCTAACAGATCATGTTCCACAGATGTTCTAGAAGACGTTTCTCTGCAGACTAGGAGAAACCTATGGCACCCACATGACGGGTGTTTAGCTCATAGTGCGCGAAGTACTACATAATGTCTTCACGAATTTTTTTCAAATCGTTGGGTTAAGGCAGCGGACCTGTGCCTTGTCCTGCCCATTCCCTGGATTTGATGCCCGTAGACTTTTCTCTGTGGGCAAAGCTGAAGGACGCTGTTTACACGAACATACCAGCTACACCTGATTATATGTAACGACGTATTACTGCAAGTCTGCTCGGTCATCTCCGCTGAAATTCCAGCAGGTGTGCAGCAGTCGTTCCAAACCATACTAGAGGCATGTACTGCCACTGGGGAGCTGCTAGTGGTGATTTGGAACACAACCTGTGATGGTCAGTTGTCTCGTTAATGGTCAGAATCCAAATAACGGGTGTATGCCATTGTTTTGTTCTTTAGAGTGTCATACGATTGTCGATCTGCGAATTTTTCAACATACGCTATCTCGAAAACGATTTGCACTAGAATCCTGTAACGATCACTACTGACATTAATATCAATAGGCATTGTTCCATTTAAAAAATTGTATATTTGTACAAAAAATACACTTTATAAATATTATTACAATCTGTTTATTGGCTAAAAATATGAGGCTCTGACTACCAACCCATTCTGTGAAAACCGCACATCAATAGCACTTTTCTTTTCCGCAATATTTGTGATTCAAGTTTCCGATGATTCACCCTGTATATCTGTCATAAACTCTTTCACAAATGCAAAGACATACTCCATTACAATTTTAGTAACTCGATCTGAAGTTAGGTGGAGAAACAGTGCATCAGGGACGATTCACATCCTATAACTGGCTCTATAGCTGTTGATGAACTTTAAAATGGTCGCCCAACCGTTGTTATTTCTATATTCGCACTGTATCACTCCAATATACGAAGCTTGTTAGCAGTTGATGTAGAGAATTTGGTTGGCGCCATTAAATTGTATTGTAGTAGTTGCTGCTGCTGCTGGCTGGTTCACAGCTGTATCTCGATGTTAATGTTGGCTCTATATGTATTCGTCTAGGGGTAAAAAGATGAGGTCCCGTGTTGTTGACGTGCTTGTTGATAAATAATGAACGACAGCATAAGTGAACTTCAACTATTTTTTGGCATGGTAGCCATCTTAACTCCGCTGACCACACAAAGACGTTGTCACAGTAAAGAGTAACACTTCTTTTAGATCATATTTGCATTGTTTTTCCACATAGGACAATAACATACACACTTTACAAAAGTTCTATCAAGACTGAGCTGACGCGGCTTCTTGCTGCTTGTATTTATAACCTTGTCAAAGAACTGCTAAGAAGAGATTTGGTTTATAAGTCAGGCATCCATCTGTTATCGTATATTTGTGCAAAGAAGTTATTAATTTACATCGAGTGACATAATTTAACATGTCATTAAAATGACAGACAGATTTGTCAACTTGTCAGAACAATTTTTTGTTGCAAAAAGGCCGTTTTTCAAAGGTACATCTATTGACTTCTCTCATTTGCATACATAAGTAAATAACTTGCCTTATTAAAAATTACAGTGGTTCTCGTTTTAAATAGCTGTGTTTGCGTGAGTAGTGAGTGAAAACAGTCCTAGTGAATAAATAGGTTTCACTGGGTAATTTTTATTTAAGGAGATCCAAAATACGTAAGTTGAGCAATATTATTCGTATTTCATATTAATTATTTCAGTTGAATAAAGTGTTTTTACATAATGACATCTGCTGTATCAGTGTTCAAGTGATGTTAACTTTTGTGTGGGTCAGTTATTAATTATATTTTAATGGGTTGACTGTTTATGTAGACATGTTATGCAATCATTGCTAACATACACAATTACTTTTCTGTTATCATAATTGCTAGTTAAACTGGTTGAAAACTGGAGGGTATCGTATACTTCGTTATAATGAAGCCTTTAATAGGTTCAGTTGCAACTGCTTTCAGTTAAATTTTCAGAAAATTCATAATGAGTTTTCAAGCGAATCCTACTGTCATGATAGCTGAAGCAATCACATAACTCTTAACTTCTCCGCTGTCTGGTATCTTTCTGCGGGGATGATTACATCGTATATGCTTACGTTATTACTTTCTCGACTTTACAGGAGGCGGAGTTTTAAAACTCAGAAAACTGATTTGAGGCAGATTTCCAATAAAATCATTATAACCTTTCTATAAGTAAAAGTGGATTGAATGAGTGCTGACAATGGTGTTTATATCCGTGGCACAACACTCTCAGTAGCTTTCAGCTTCCTAGGCGCTATCGTCCGATTTATATCTCTCCACATATCTCCCTAAACTAGGCCCTCGACTTGTCCATTAGCGTTACAATCAATTTACTGGTCGTTAATTTAAACGAATTTGGCGAATGACAGGCACTTTTTAGACACTGTTGAGGAGCTTCATATCCCTGCATTGTATCCGTTCATCACTGTCACATGCTTTTTTGCGCATGGAAGTGTATGTATGCTATACAGTCGCTTTAAAAAAGGAAAGAAAAAAATCCAGTGTCGTGTGTAGCAGACTTAATTAAACGCAATCAAAATCGCCTGTGGAAGAATCATTACTAAACTTTGGTCGAAGCTTAAATGGCCGCTTTAAGATCTGATGGGGCCAACAAGCAATCACATATGAAGCGACAAATGGATATTGGCCACGTACCAAAATCGTATGGCTCTTGCATGTCAGTCACACATTCGGACACCTCCGTCTGTCCACAACAGCAATGACAAAGAGTAATATTTTGCCGGATGTCGATCTACCTAAACATAATAAACGTGTATCTTTACACTTTCTGTTGTCTTTGGCTCATTTCTCAAACATTAAATAATGTAGCCAGTCCTACATTAAAAGATTACCTATTGTACGTGTAGAACTGAATTGAAGATACAATAAGAAGGGCTTAGAAACACTAGATACGAAATAATACTAGACAAAAACATTAATCATTTCACAGTAGATACAGTACTGCACAGGGAAAACCTTAGCCCTCTTCCGACAAGAATATGTCCATGGTTAATTCATTCTTACTATCCTTCAGAGACAACTAAGGAACCGTGATAGTTCGTCCACGGTAGGTAAGGAATCCGACATTATCAGTTTCATATCAGACGACCCATATGAGAACAGATGAAGCAGAGTGACCTCAAGCCATTGATAACAATAATCCTCAAAAATGAGGTCGTGTAAAATGTTATCTTCAATAAAGCGCTGTTCTAATGGGTTTTAAATTACATTAAAATATTGAATGCCAGTTCAAGTATATATGTAGTAAATATTAGACATCAGAGATGTTAACCAACAGATTAACAGGTTTTCAAAACTAAGCCGTATGTCGAAAATAAACTTTTGCCTTTTACTACTGTGTCAGCCACCTTTTTCTCACTTCATCAGTCCCCTAGAACTTAGAACTACTTAAACCTAACTAACCCAAGGACATCACACATCCATGGCCGAGGCCGGATTCGAACCTGCGACCGTAGCGCTCGTGCGGTTCCAGAGTGTAGAGCCACACCGGCCGCCACAGAGGAATTATCCTTTTCGCAGTTAAATATTGTGACTGAACGTTCTGAAGAAGGGCACTAACTGCCCGTAACCAGTTAAGAAACTAAATGTGCTTTATGCAACTGGTTGTGATTCCTTCGATATATCTCTGCAGTTTGCTTATTTAAGCATCTGCGGCGTTTCGCCTTACATCCACCGCGTACTACACCCATTTGCATCCGTATGGGTCGTGTATAGATGGCTGGTACAAGTTCTAGCTTTAACGTTGCACGCGGACTTAGCACTGGATACATCTACATCTACATGACTACTTCACTGTTACACTTAATTGCTAGGCAGAGGGTTCATCGAAACACTTTCAGACTAATTTTCTACCGTTCCACTGTGGAATAGCATCAGGGAAACCAACCCCTAAACCTTTCCGTGCGGGCTCTGATTTCTCTTATTTTATTGCGATGGTCATAGTCTCTCAACGTCTGCAGTGCCTCGGAGCGCAGCTTGTTAATATACTGGCCCCACGATGGATGCCTGTCGCGTATAACACCAAGGTGGCGAGCTGTTAACGACAGATGTTGAAGTGGCTCTGAGCACTATAGGACTTAACTTCTGAGGTCATTAGTCCTCTAGAACTTAGAACTACTTAAACCTAACTAACCTAAGGACATTACCCACATCCATGCTCGAGGCAGGATTCGAACCTGCGACCGCAGCGGTCGCGCGGTTCCAGACTGTAGCGCCACTTCGGCCGGCGTTAACGACATATGTCGACAGGTGGTAATGCTGCAGGCACTTCCAGCTGCGTGATGGTTAATGCCTGCGTTTTCGCCGGGTTAAACTCAAGCTTCCACATGGTGGCCCATCCGGTGATCCTTGTTGCTGTTGAATGAACCGCAGCATACTTCATTTGATGAGATTACTTAAATCAACACCATCAAGAGGCGAAACCAAAACTTCATATCACGTCGTCATAGACAAGCGACGCTCGTAATATAAAACAGCCAACAGAAAAAGAGTTGCGTGGCTTGTAAATTTAACGATTGTTGAATTGATACTTGACTGAGATGAGTTAACAGAGAAAACACGTATAGTTGTTTATGTGTACATGAGGCGAAAACAATTAAGAACTCATAACGACGATTTATTTCGTGCATCGCATATAAAAACACGACGGGCAAATTTGTAAACAAAACTGCTGACATCTTTCGAAAATGGGTTATTTTCGTGCGTATGAACAGTTAGGGACATCTGGGGCATTTTTAAATGTAGCCTACAGAAGTTTTTTAGTGAAACATTGACACATTTGCAAGTAATATTTTGATACAATCACTCTGAACCAAGCGCATCACAGTCGGTTACATTCACACAGTCTTTTGTTATCAGTACCAGATCAAGAACAAGTTCAGTGCATTGAATCTCGTTTAATGAAACCCTTCTTGAATAGACCATCTCTTTCAAATGATTATATGTCACAATATACAGTATGTGATGGAACTGCGCAGATAGATCTATACACTATTCTATCACTATTTTCACTCAGTTCTTTTTACGGACGTTACTTCATCTTTCAATTTCTGAATGTTGATATACGAAATTCTTCTTAAACACCCATTCTGATTGGCTGCACTAAATTGATGTTTTCGGCAATACCGCTACCTCGAATGTGCTTTTTCTTCTGGTCGCTCTCTCTGGATGGCCCTGCAGCTCAAGACAGGTAAACTGGGCAGATCGGAAAAGTGCCTGGCACGCCGTTTCAGCCAAGCACTGGTTTGTTGGGAAGAGAAGTTATGAATTTTTCCGTCTGTGGCCGATACTTCCTAGATAATGTAGCTATCTTTGAAATGCTTGTGACACACATGAAAATGAAGTAGATTAATTGCAATATATTCAAGCCAAATCATCCCACAAATAACAATATACCTTAATTTAAAATATGCATTACTAAGGGACATGCAGAACGAAACTTACCACTGAGCGATTAGTAACTGCGAGATCCTGGCCTGGGATTGAATGGATCCATATATGTCTTTATATCGTCCGTAGAAGCACTTGAACCTTGTTTCTGCTGTGTCATTTCCGTTAGCTTTTGGCACGCATCACTTCATAATCGGAAAGAAGATGGAACTGCATAAACGTGTGTTACGTTGAAGTAAACTCACACGAACGCAACTTAGTAACACAAAGTATGACTTCCGTGTATTAAATAACAATCTCTTAAAAAGAAAGGTTCATATGGTTCTGAGCACTATGGGACTTAACATCTGAGGTCATCAGTCCCCTAGACGTAGAATTACTGAAATATAACTAACCTAAGGACGTCACACACATCCATGCCGGGGCAGGATTCGAACCTGTGACCGTAGCAGCAGTGCGTTTTCGGACTGTAGCGCCTAGAACCGTTCGGCTACAATGGCCGGCCAATCTCTTAACAATCACATAGCACAACGAGTTTTTGTTGCCCAACACGTTTTTGATTAAATGCAAGACAGCTGTTGACTCCCTCCTGTTCTCGCTGGGGTCACAAGTTCGAATTCCTCCATTTGTTCTGTCTTTCCATCTTGGTGGTGTTGCTTAAATAAGGCCTTCATCATCATCTGTAGCCTCTAGGATGACGTTCATCGATCAGAGCAGGGTCCGTGGAATCATCTGTGGGCGTGAAAATCTCAGCAAAGACCTCTGACAGAGCTTCAGATTTAGCGTGCGCGTTGCTGACAACCGAATCCCGGACGTGAGGTGCTGGCACGCATCTCAGGAAGCACCGTGTAGCCTTCCACGGCGTTCCGTCTGTGAAGCGTAGTGCGGCGACCACACCCGCTTACACCTGCCTTCTGTGGTCTTCAGTTTCCTTCCAGGTGTAGCTCCGCATTCCGTTAAGCACGTTGGCACGGTTGCGTGTGAACTGCCATTTACGTCGGCCCACGAAGACGTCGCCTCAGTGTAGCCCCCAGCAAGGATCCAGGGTCTAACCATAGATGCGCTTCATGCAGAGGTTTTCTGCCGGCGTGCGACGCTTCAGGCTTCCTGAAGCTACAGCACTCTCGTCCGTTCTTTTAAACCGCTGGATCCCGCAACTACACATGTCCCCACATACACAAAAGGGCCATAGATGCTATTAAGTGACAAAGTTGTACGAACTGGACCTGTGGTTGGACGCTCGATTCAAGTTGGGATATAGGTGCATCAGTAGGAGCTGCACTATACAGACGTCTTTGCGAGTTTATCAAATTGCCAGATTCCATAGTTTGTCCAAGCTGAAACGGCCTTCTCTGTTGATTAGATACTTCTCCAAAACATATTTCCACTTCTTCCTTCAATCGTCGAATACTAGGACGATGAAGTTGACGGTAGAATTTCGACTTTTTCGTACTGCGTAGAGTAACCAGTGCCCATGAAGGCGTAGTGCTGCAATCGAATTGCAGCGGTGCAAGAGCCGGTGAACCTTCGGTGTTATGGTAATTTCTCATTGACTGCACGCATCGTCTTCCCGATGTATAAAAGATCACACTCGCAGGGATCTTGTAAGCCTAAAGCCTGTGGAGCATCAAGTCATCCTTGACGGAAACCAAAGTTGCTGACGTCTTCAGTGGATAATGAAATAGCACTTCAGCTCTTGCTCGGTGAGGATTCAACCTATTTTTTGCGACAGACCTCCCGCATATGGCTGGAAAGACATGGATTTAAATCTGCCCAAACGGTGTTTTACCCTTAGTGCTTTCCGTATTGTCGCACAGGTAAGTAGTGGAGGCAATAAACTGGGTGATAACTGTACAAAATGATTTGTCGACGTTTATCATCTTAATACTACAAGTTCTGAGAACCAATATTTAACAGTTTCATGCTTCAACCAAATACTCACACGTAAATTGCACACCCTGGCTCAATACTTTTTTTTGTGGACTGGCAAGACAGCCAATCCACGAGGACGGGAGGCCGAAGGGCACGCGTTTAAGCTCACGCAGGATGGCGTGAGGTCTGGAAAATGACAAGGAATTGAGACTAGCAAAAAAGGTACATAGCTGCTGGAATACTTAACTTTAATCCATAATTGGTGAACATCGGTCTGACGGTACATGCATGACAAGATAAATAGCAATTGATAATGGCGCCTTGCTAGGTCGTAGCAAATGTAGCTGAAGGCTATGCTAACTATCGTCTCGGCAAATGAGAGCGTAATTTGTCAGTGAACCATCGCTAGCAAAGTCGGCTGTACAACTAGGGCGAGTGCTAGGACGTCTCTCTAGACCTGCCATGTGGCGGCGCTCGATCTGCAATCACTGATAGTGGCGACACGCGGGTCCGACGTATACTACCGGACCGCGGCCGATTTAAAGGCTACCACCTAGCAAGTGTAGTGTCTGGCGGTGACACCACACTTTTCATTAATACAATCAACAACAGCGTTCACCCGTTAGTAATGAAAGACCATCCTCAGCTCAGAGGGCATAGGTTACGTATGGCGTTGCGCCACCACCTTCAAAGCAGTACTCAAGTGGCTACTATTGGTCATCTGGGAAACAGTCTACTTCAGAACCGGGCCAAAATGGCTACTTACATTCACTATATATAAAATACTGTGAAGGATGGACAGTTATTTTCATTTTATCGGCACATTTACGACTCGTTGTTCTTCTTTTTATTGTGCGTTGGCCCTGCTCCCAGGATGGAATATGTGGATGCAATATGTGTACCCCGATACCTGCGTGTAGTATCATACATTTTAAACTTAGTGAAAGTTTTCTAAATGTTTGCCAGTCGTGTAATTGAGGCGAGATTTGAGTACCAACCCAGTGTTCACATAGTGAGAGGTGAGAAACCAGCCAGAAACCACATCCAAGTTCGCCAGCACATAGATCTTCGTCGTTAATCTGCCTGCCCGATTCGACGGGGAACCAGCGAACCTCCCCACTGTGGAAGTGGGCTTCAACACGCACGTCTAGCTGGATGGGAATAGTTAGCTTTTAAAGAGCCAGTACTCTAAGTTTGGAGGTAAAAATTTAGACACGTTAGTTACCGAGAATTCTGCCGGGTTGTATGGCCGTATTCCGTGGAACTCTTCTGTCCCTGACGTTTCGTGCAAAGCTACGTTGGACATCTTCGGAGGTGCTCCTGTTTGTGCTGAATCTGGCCGATCGATGAGTCGGAGTCGAAGAGCGGCCTAAATACCGTGGAAAGTGGGCGTGGTCTGGATTTCACGTGATGCATTGATGAACCTTGTCAAATATAAAATAGAACTACCGATCATAGTACGTCAAAGATCAAAACTTCTCATCGAGTCTGTAGCGCCACTGTCCATATGTCGCGGAGTTTCATGGCTTCTTCTTTTCTGTTAAAAAGTATCCCCATGTTTATATAGTTCGATGGCTTCTCTATATAGCAGTGGATAATAGCTCGTCATAGTACATAAAATTTCAGTTTCCGAAAATTTCACTACGTGATCACATGAGTGAAGAGCATATTCCGCCACAGCTGACTTGTCTGTTTTCCTTAGTCGGCAAAGACTTTTATGTTCCTTCAACCGTGTATTCACACTTCTCTTTGTAGTTCCAATACAGACCCTATCACATGTACCCAGAATCTCGTATACACCACTCGCAGACAGAGGGGGACGTTTATCCTCAACGGAACAAAGTGTTTGTTCTATTTTCTCAGTTGGTCTGAAAATCAGTCGAACGTAACGTTCCCTTAAAATCTTGCCGATTTGATCCGTTACTTTTTTGATGAAGGATAGAGAAACCGTGTTCTTCCATCGCTGTGTCCTGTCGTTGTCCTTATACCTCCTGTTATTCGGTCGCAAAACTCGATTTATTTCCTTACTACAGTACCCATTCTTCTCAAAGCCTGGTTTAGATGATTTAACTTGGCGTCCAGGTATTCCGGCGCACAAATCCTTTTAGCTCTGTCCACTAGACTTTTAATTACACCTATTTTCTGTTGTGGATGATGATTGGAATCCTTATGCAAGTATCTGTCGATATGTGTAACCTTCCGAAACAGTTTATGTTTCAAGATGCCGTCAGTCTGTCTCATAACGAAGACATCGAAAAACGATATTACATTGTATTTTTCCATTTCCATGGTAAACTGGATTTTGGGATTTATACTATTTAAATAAAAAAAGAATTCCTCTAAAGCTTTTTTGCCTTGTGACCAAACCACATATGTATCATCCACGTATCGATACCATCGACATAGTTTCTTATTCGATTCTTCCAGAGCTAATTGTTCGAATTTTTCCATTTAAAAATTGGCTATCGTAGGACTCAATGGGTTACCCATGGCCACACCATCAACCTGCTCATAAAAATCATTTTCCCACTGGAACTGACTAGAGGTAAGACAGTGTCTGAAAAGGGCAGTCAAATCTGCTGGGAAAACATTCGCTGTGTAAACCATAATTTCGTTAAGTGGAATCATAGTTCATAAAGACACTATGTCAAAACTGACAAGAATTTGCTCAGGAGCAAAAGTTAGTGCCTCCAGTTTCTCAATGAAATGAATCTTTTACATCAGGTCTGCCAATATGTGGTTCTAAACAAGTTGCCAGATATCTTTTTATTCGATACGTTGGGGAATTAATAGCACTGACAATGGGTCTCGGAGGAAGGTTAATCTTATGAATTTTATCTTCAGCTGGGTGATCAGGTAGTGAAATTTTTGGAAACTGAAGTTTTATATACTGTGACGAACTAATATAAACTGCTATACAGAACAGACATCGAAATTTATAAACGGGGACAAGTTTAACAGAAAAGAAGAAGCCATGAAACTTAGCGATATATGGACAGTGCGCTACAGAATCGATGATAAGTTTTTATCTTTGACGTACTATGATCCATAGTTATAGTTTATCTTGGACAAGGTTCATCTCTGCTATCACGTGAAATCCAGACCACGCCCACTTTCCACGGCACGGTATTTAGGCCGCTCTTCGACGTTCGACTCGTCAGTCGGCAAGGGGCAGCAGAACCTGGAGCACCTCCGAAGATGTCCAACATAGCTTTGGACGAAACTTCAGGGATAGAAGAGTTCCATGTATCACGGCCATACAACCCGCAAGAATTCCCGGGTGCTGAAATATCCGGTCGTGAAAGCCTTCATTGTATGACACGTTACTTAACTAGTTCAAAATTATATCTTTATAAAAGAAAGTTTGAATGCGCAGCGCATTTTAAAATACTAAAAGCTCAGAGACAGCAAAATCTAACATACAGCCAGAGTAACAACATAATATTTCCTTAAAATGAAAGCCTACAAAATTGTATAATAACATAAAGCCCCACATATGTGGTGAATTAATTTTGCTTAGTATAGTTCGCAGCAAGCATAACACATATGCAGCATACACAAGTGGCCAATATGCGGCTCATAACACACATGCACGCACACTCACCGCTAAATGGATATGGTAAAGTCTGATGTATGCAGCACCAGCTCTCAAAGAAATTTCTGTGCCACAAAAATTCTCTGGCCACACCCCAGTCCCAAAACGGTGTCGGCTTCCCTAGGTGAAGTGCCCAGAAGAGTGGACAACCAGATTCACAGCCATACAATTACCAAGCAGATAGGTAGCAACCGAAAGAGCGTACAACACACATTCAGTAAGTCATTGTGTGAGATGCATCTCTCCTCAAACGTGATCCCTCCTGAAACCTTATGTACTGTCGAACAGATATACACAGGTATCGTGGAGAATCAGCTTTGTCCAGTGCATCCGCGGCTCACCGCTCTACACACGATTCCCAGAACAGCCGATGACTAACGTCGCCTTGCAAACATCATCGCAGCTTGGCAACTCAGAGAGCAGGAGGCCAGCAACACGACACAATGGCGCCCCTTTCCCTTTACAGTACAAAGGCACTCTCGGTGCTTTCCACGCTAGTCACTTGCCGGAGTCAGTTGTTCAAAATGGCTCTGAGCACTATGGGACTCAACTGCTGAGGTCATTAGTCCCCTAGAACTTAGAACTAGTTAAACCTAACTAACCTAAGGACATCACAAACATCCATGCCCGAGGCAGGATTCGAACCTGCGACCGTAGCGGGAGTCAGTTGTTCTCCGACAGGCCAGTCTTGCAGTGCGGAGACAGAAAGAAGACGAACCGACCTGTGTCTACGCCAACCTCTGCCTTCGTCACGGAGTTTGGCAGCTGCACAAAGCCAAGGATAACACGAAAGCTCGTCACAAAGAAAATAGGTAACCTAGCGGCACAGTATCCGTTGTGACCAGTATCTATTTGCTTCAAAAACCTCTATTTAAGTGTGCAGTGACGTTCCGCAGAATGCTCTCATCAACATCCCTGTACGCCACATGAACCAAAGTTCTAACAAGGGAACCTCCCCATCGCACCCCCCTTAGATTTAGTTATAAATTGACACAGTGGATAGGCCTTGAAAAACTGAACAAAGATTAATCGAGAAAACAGGAAGAAGTTGTGTGGAACTGTGAAAAAATAAGCAAAATATACAAACTGAGTAGTCCATGTGAAAGATAGGCAACATAATCTAGAATGTTAGCTGATGAACTCCGTGGTCTCGTGGTTAGAGTGAAAAACTGCGGAATGAAAGGTCCTTGGTTCAAATCCTCCCTCGAGTGAAAATTTTACTTTCTTTATTTTCGCAAAGTTACGATCTGTCCGTTCATTCATTGACGTCTTTGTTCACTGTAATAAGTTTAGTGTCTGTGTTTTGCGACCGCACCGCAAAACCGTGCGATTAGTAGACGAAAGGACGTGGCTCTCCAATAGGAACCGAAAACATTTGATCGCAAGGTCATAGGTCAACCGATTCCTTCACAGGAAAACACGTCTGATATATTCTTTACGACACTGGTGACGGCATGTTCGTCACATGACAGGAATATGTTGTCGACCCACCTAACTTGCACACTTGGCGAATGGGTAAAAAGATTCTTCTAACTTACCCGATTTAGGTTTTCTTGTGGATGTGATAATCACTCCCAAAAAAGTGATGAAAACATAAGAGTTTGTCACATAAACTGCATCAAATGAATGCAACAGTTTCACAGTCGCACAGTTTTCCCTGTGCTCTGTCAAAACATATGTTTTTTTACGTTTTCAAATGTTTCCGTGCGTAGACCGTCAAATCCTGTATATGTCCAAGCAAATCTGAACATATCCTGGAATTTTGGAGAGCGAAGTTGATTATGTGTGAGTGCCTGAACTTTGATAACTATCTGAAAATAGAAAATTAAACTTTTCACTCGAGAGAAGATTCGAACCCAGGACCTGTCATTCCGCAGCTGCTCACGCTAACCACGGGACCACGGCGCTCGTAAGCTACCACGCTCCTTAATGTTGCAAAGGCTTGCGCATCGACTACTTAGTTTGTATATTTTGCTTATTTTTTTCATAGTTCCACACAACTTCTTCCTGTTTTCTCGATTGATCTGTGTACAGT
Organism: Schistocerca americana; assembly: GCF_021461395.2. Taxonomy (NCBI): domain Eukaryota; kingdom Metazoa; phylum Arthropoda; class Insecta; order Orthoptera; family Acrididae; genus Schistocerca; species Schistocerca americana. The sequence goes on along the minus strand of NC_060125.1, from coordinate 52,928,514 downwards.
TTTTCAAGGCCTATCCCTGTGCCAACTTATAACTAAATCTGAGGGGGGTGCGATGAGGAGGTTCCCTTGTAAGAACACCTATGGTTGAGAAGCGTCGTGGAAGGTATTTGTATATAAATAAAAGTCGATATGAGGCGGTCTGGCCGGCCAGAGCGGCCGAGTGGTTCTAGGCGCTACAGTCTGGAACCGACCGACCGCTACGGTCGCATGTTCGAATCCTGCCTCGGGCATGGGTGTGTGTGATGTACTTAGGTTAGTTAGGTTTAAGTAGTTCTAAGTTCTAGGGGACTGATGACCTCAGAAGTTAAGTCCCATACTGCTCAGAGCCATTTGAGCAATTTTTTTTTTTTTTTTTTTGTTTTGATGCGGTCTGTGATTAACTGCGTGGCGCCGTTATCCAAATATGTGTCGATAGTTGATAGCACATAATACCTAGCTTTAAACCAAGTTGCTTTTATCTTCCTTTTAATGTCAAGTGACTGGTAATTAATTATTCATGGAATGGCTCAAACTTTTATTTTGATTCGTACTGTCAACGTTCCGTATACTCTGCTGGTAGAGGAGGTTTTCCACCCACCTTCAACAGAGAAACGTATAAAGTGCTGTATCAGGTAACGTTACAGTGTTCACTGTATGCGAGTGGAGTGAAAACTTCGATGGAAATTTCACAGGAAAATATATTGAGGTGCGAATATAACATGTGCTGCTCCACAAATAAAAGGGATCTCAAGTGTACAAATTTTGAACTAGTACATTGCTCTAATCGTGTGGAAACAAATTCCTATGGAGATTCTTTTGAATAATGATAAGGTTGCGTCATTTGTCTTGGGGGAACATCGTTTTCAGAGTTCTCTATGACAGCTTGAGGATTATCCTCAGCTTTGAAATCCTTATCAAGTTATACTAATCGAGAACTAGCAAAGATGAGTTTCTTAGATTCTCAGACAATGTTAGGAAACTCCATTGGGATATGCGGGAAGAAACAAGTTTTGCTAATTTTTTTCAAAGTAGTGAAATATAAATAAGTTCAGTAGATGACAAAAGAGAAAAGAGACGATTCTTCACTTTTGAATGGGAGACATATCAGCGATGACTGTCTGTCAATGCTGTGCCACCATTAGTTTCATCGAAAGCCGTTGCCTTTGATGTGTATTGCAGCTGCTGTAGCTGATGCTGCCATGCGCCGGCAATAACACAACATGTGGGTCGGCGTTTATATAACACAGTTGTTGGTAACGACCAGTACTTGCAAACTGTTTCGAAAATAACAATTTCCGATTTGCCTGTTGCTGTGACTGAGCACGTACAGAACTGTTATTTATCTCGTTGCGTATTTATAGGACTGAACTTGCTGCTGTTTATCATGTAACGATTTGGTTGTTAATAAAGAAAAAAACAAATATATTTGCATAGGGATGCATGATATACGCCGTGAGTGAACATTCAGAATGAATATTAACCTTTCTAGGTATATTTAGTCGGGTAATAAAATATCTGCGCAGTAATCAACGAAACAATTAAAATTATATTGTAAGGACACGAAATGTACGATGTTAAAAATATTGGTATCACCCTCACAAAGTAAACGAGACGCATAGGTTGAAAAGAGAGTAAAATCACGAGTCCCACCGGAACAAGAAAAATAATTGTGTAGACTGCATATTAATGTTCACTTCCGGAACATCAAGAAGAATAAAGAGCGAGTAAGCGTGAGCATAAATAGGAAAATATAATCACGTAAATTATAGATGCGCTAACGACCAATACATGACGTTCATACAACCGTACATGCTGATCAAAATAAATGATGAAAAATCGTTAGCAAAAAACACGAATCTTTACAGTCTCTGCACAGACCCTAAGTTCAATCCTGGAGTCTAATGTTTCGGAAGGGATCAGTGACCACGCTGACACAATGCTATTAAAAATTATTACAAATTCCTCGCACTCTAACACAATGCACTAATGCGGAAAAATTTGTTGAAGGTATTTTTGCAATGCTACACACGTCTTTTCTAGAAATGATTGATATGCAATCCCCACTGATGCCACAATCAAAGATGGCGTCCAGCTGATTTTGGAAAGTGCAAGTGTTAGTCTGGGTTGTCTAAATGCCCACTGACATTGACATTTCGATGATGTCCACAAGCCCTCCTGTGTTTCCCCTCCCCTCAACCTCCTCTCCCTCCCTCCTTCCCCCCCCCCCCCCCCCCCCCCCCCGTCCAGAGAATCATAGGATGAAGATAGTGGAACTACTCCAATTATTATAGGGTGAACATAAAAAAAGCCACACCCCCTCCCTCTCATCCTCCTCTCCCTCCCCCCACCTCAGCGTAGTATTAAAATAAAAATGAATACACTACATTCATACCAACCCACCCACCCACACCCAACCACACACACACACACACACACACACACACACACACCCAAACGCACACACACACACACACACACACACACACACACACACAAACAAAAGGTGTATGTCGATTACCCTATCCTCAGCTAAACGTTTCATTGATTTTATGGTTCATTTGTTTTCAAATTTAAATACTGTCCTGTCTCAGTAGTAAATTTTTTCTCCCTCTCTCTCTCTCTATCTATCTCTCTCTCTTTCTCTCTCTCTGTCTCTCTCTCTCCCTAGCTTAGCATACCCCACTAACGTTTACGTCAAACGCTGCGTTACCTCGTCATCAGTGTGAAAGAGAGGGCATGAGAACGTAATAACGACTCAAACAAGAAAATGCTCCATTGTAAGAAAACTGCCTTCCAAAAAATGGTAGTTGCACACTTGGAGAACTGTGCGTATTTACGTACAACAAGAAATATTTATAATATAAATTGTACAGTGTTTTTCTTTTTTCACATTATATTCTACTCTATAAAATATTCTGGTATCCTCACAAGCAGTTTGCTTTACAGAAACAGATCCTCAGTTTACGCTACCATAAACAGTGGAAACATATAAATTTCACATACATTTCAGTTCATTTTCGACACTTTTGAGAATATCATTGTTTTAAACAGTAGGTTGTTACAGTCATAGTAAATATTTGAGGTATCTTTGCCTGCTAACCTGGTTTTGCTAGTAGTATCAGCCTTAATAAAGCCTAAATTGTGTTTTATGTGTAAAGTGTATGTAATATGTGTAATACATTTACCTTTAATTTAAGAATCAACAGTGTTATTACATTGAAACAGAATCACTTCAGTATAATAAATGGATTCATATTTATCATACACTTTGTTGTGTCTAGACAAGACAGCCTAGACACAATGAGAGGAAGCGGAAAGACACGCGCTTAAACTCCTGCAGGCCGGCGTGAGGTCTGAAACAGGATACGTAATGAATGCTATAAAGAAAAGTCCGTAGCTTCTGGAATACTTAACTTTAATCCATAATTGTATAACATCGCTCTTGATGATACATGCTTCATATAATAAATATCAATTGAATACGGCGCCTTGCTAGGTCGTAGCAATTGACTAGCTGAAGGCTATGCTAACTATCTTCTCGGAAAATGAGAGAGTCTTCGTCAGTGTAGCATCGCTAGCAAAGCCGGCTGTACAACTGGGGCGAGTGCTAGTACGTCTCTCTAGACCTGCCGTGTGGTGGCGCTCGGTCTGCTATCACTGACAGTGGCGACAGGCGGGTCCGGCGTATACTAATGGACCGCGGCCGATTTGAAGGCTACCACCTAGCAAGTGTGGTGTCTGGCGGTGACACCACACACTTCAATAACAATGAAGTATTCAGAATTTGTAAGGGTCTGAAGCACCTGTATTATTTTTCACGTTCACTCCTGAAAAAGCATTCGGATCAGAGCCAAATCCATTGGCTTTTTAAGTGAGGACCAAATACTCTTGTGAGTTAGACACAGAGTAACAAGAATCTTCCATTATAAAGTAAACATTAACTTCCCTAATATTTCCATTCTGTGATGCCTTGTCAACAGGATGTGATATTTTCAAATCTGCAGTGTTTTATACTAGACAAAACGTTCGTTCTTATCATTGATTTCGAAATCGGCTGTCTCCATCTTGTTCACTGTTCCACGATATATCATGCCCATGGTGCTGTTTCTACATCTCTCATCCTTCAGGTAGACCAGCAGTGCTGCTCCAGATATGGTGGTGACAAAATTTGCTTTCATGACTGTTTTTCTCCTTCTCCTACAGTGAAACCTTTTCGATGTGGATTGTGCTCCCACATGCTTCAAGCTCTGCAACATGGTATCGGAAGAACCCCTGCTTCTTCAATTATAACAAGCAATTGACAAGCAGAATAAAATTTTTATTAATAATAGCGTATATTACACTCAGACTTATTCCAGTTCGGTGACGTACACACAGACCACAGCACCAACAGCAACAGCAATCATGACTTACTTCTACTAAAAGTCATCTTATATTTATGCCGATTTTCCAGCTGAGTCAGCAACTGTCGACAAGCTCTGACAAACACAAGACGTTAGTCAGGGAGTGAATAGTTTCGGAATCTGAGAGCATGTTACATTTCACCGACTCGGCAAAAATGCGTGTGCGCTTTGCTCAGAACAGATTGAGGATGGCAAAAATCCATAGTGGTGAGTTTAGACCTACCAATAGCTAACTGGCATGCCTATTACACTGAAGCGCCAAAGAAAGAAGGCATGCGTATTCAAATACAGAGATATGTAAACAGGCGGAATGGCACTGCGGTCGGCAAAGCCTATAAGACAACAAGTGTCTGGCGGAGTTGATAGATCCGTTACTGCTGCTACAATGGTGGGTTATCATGATCTAAGTGAATTTGAATGTGGTGTTAATAGTCAGCGCACGGGCGATCGGACCCAGCTTCTCAGAGGTAGCGACGAAGTGGGGATTTTCGCTTACGACCATTTCACGAGTGTAGCGTGAATATCAGGAATCCAGTAAAACATCAAATCTTCGACATCGCTGCGGCCGGAAAAAGACCCTGCAAGAATGGGACCAACGACGACTGATGAGAATCGTGCAGTACCACAAAGTGCAGCCCTTCCGCAAATTAAACAGATTTGAGTGCTGGGCCATCAACAAGTGTCAGCGTGCGAACCATTGAATGACATATCATCGATGTGGGCTTTCGGAGCCGAAGGCCCACTTGTGTAACCTTGCTGACTGCACGACACAAAGCTTTACACCTCGCTTGGGCCCGTCAACACCGACGTTGGACTATTGATGATTGGAAACATGTTGCCTGGTCCGACAAGTCTCGTTTGTAATTCTATCGAGGAGATGGACGTGTAGGGATATGGAGACAACCTCTTGGATCCATAGACTCTGCATCTGAGAAGGGTATTGTTCAAGGAGGTGGAGGCTCTTTAATGGTGTGGGGAGTGTGCAGTTGGAGTGATATGGGACCCCTGATACCTCTAGTAACGACTGACAGGTGACACGTGTGTAAGTATCCTGTCTGATCACCTGAATCCATTCATCTCCATTGTGCATTCCCACGGACTCGGACAATTCCAGAAGGACGATGTGACACCCCACACGTCCAGATCTGCTATGGAGTGGCTCCAGGAATACTCTCCTGAGTTTAAACACTTCCGTTGGCCACCAAACTCCCCAGACATGAACTTTATTGAGCATATCTGGGATGCGTCGCAACGTGCTGTTTAGAAGAGAACTCCACCCTCTTGTACTCTTACGGATTTATTGACAGCCCTGCAGGATTCACGGTGTCAGATCCCTCCAGAACTGCTTCAGACATTAGTCGAGTCCATGCCATGTCGTGTGCTCGCGGGGGCCGGCCGAAGTGGCCGTGCGGTTAAAGGCGCTGCAGTCTGGAACCGCAAGACCGCTACGGTCGCAGGTTCGAATCCTGCCTCGGGCATGGATGTTTGTGATGTCCTTAGGTTAGTTAGGTTTAACTAGTTCTAAGTTCTAGGGGACTAATGACCGCAGCAGTTGAGTCCCATAGTGCTCAGAGCCATTTGAACCATTTTTGCTCGCGGGGGCCCTTCACAGTATTAGGTAGATGTACCAGTTTCTTTGGCTCTTCAGTATATATTACGCCAAGCCGAGAGTCATATACAGTGGTCTCCATCAACTGTGTGCGATTACTGTTATGAAGCAGTTATATGTTTTCTATTATACTTCTAAATTTTCGACAGACATTGTAAGCTGCAAGCACACACACAAACACACACATACACACAAACTGGCCAGTTCAGTTTGTTATATTGAAACAGCATGACTTCAATGAAGTATATATATTCTTGCATATCAGACTCTTCAGAAGCAACAAAGTGTTCATAATCTGGAAATACCGAAATTATTCCATTGCTGGACCCGTATTCCAGTCGTGAATCTCATGGCAATCATCCGTGTCACCGGAGTCGTAATGACACCACATTGCAGTCGGTACCTTCCTGAACCACACTAAATTTCAAAAATGGTTCAAATGGCTCTGAGCACTATGGGACTCAACTTCTGAGGTCATTAGTCCCCTAGAACTTAGAACTAGTTAAACCTAACTAACCTAAGGACATCACAAACATCCATGCCCGAGGCAGGATTCGAACCTGCGACCGTAGCAGTCTTGCGGTTCCAGACTGCAGCACCTTTAACCGCACGGCCACTTCGGCCGGCCCACACTAAATCTCTTCCTGCTCGGCTCACAGCAGTCCACGCAGCAAAAGATGGTTATTGAGAATCTGGTGAGGAAGTCGTGTTAATGAGAATGGACAGTGTATATCCACATCGGAAGTCGGAAAGAAACGTCTTGGAATTATCCTTAATCTACATTCCAACTCGGTTTGTCAGACTGTAGTGAGTCTGTTCATTTCGATGGTGACTACATTTTTATTAAAAATGACGCTCCTTCGAAAATTTGGTTTTGCAATAAATGTACCTGTCCTGAATCGGCCTTGCCACTGTGTTGGTTATCCCGTATCACTCTTCTTCGTACATATTGCATAGTTTTGCCAAAAATAGCATTATACATGACTCTGAGATAGTTCTTGTAGAACTCATTGATTGTATTCATGCGCGTTTTTGTGTTAATCTCAATGAATGCCTTTTCTAAGGATATTATCTAAATGAGAAAATTCGATTAAACCCTTTCTTAAAGAGTTATTTTGTTAAGATCGTTTCATATTTCTGTAGTGAACGAGAAAGTTTTTCTTATCATTAACAGCTGGATATAATTTATTTGGTTTCATACTGTTTGATAGTGGCGAAATTCTTTTCTAAATGCGAGAAATTGATAATACCTTCCATTATGTGGAGTGCAACCCATGCTCGAAACGTATGCTCCTTCAGATAACTTTTCACACACTATGGAGGAAACCATTCACAACTGGGCACTGCAAGACGCTGCAACATCGAGCATCTATATACGCTCTTCCCATTAAAATAAATGATTAAAGATTCATCGACTTCATCATTAGAATCGACCATGCCTCTGTTTATAGCTACTTGAGGTCTTCAAGAACAATGGAAATTTCTCTGTATGACGCCTCACTTAAGAAACTATAGTTATCCAACATCTGTTACAAACTGCAGCTCTGCTTTACTAATTTTCAGCAAAGCATCCCATGCCAAGGCAGGCGAAGTAATACACTGTCCAGTCATTTTAATGTGGCCACCTATCACGAGAATAAATAACTACGAAATTTGTCCAGAAAGTAAAGCACCCATTTTTTTCTTCAACAATTCTATATTGAGCATAAGGAGAATTCCACGGAACAATGGTGTTTTATCTACACACCCTATTTTTTCACGTAATCTCCATTCCGTTCTCTGGCTTTCCTTCAGCGCGAAACGATGGCGTGTATGCCTTGTCGGTACCAATCCTTGTCCTGAGAGTCACTGCTTCATTGTGTGGATTGTTCTCAAAATGTCTTTCGCGAATCGCATCTTTTAATGGCCCAAACAAGTGGAAGTCCGAGGGAACTAGGTCAGGGTAGATAGGGAACCACTGTCCAACCCTGTTTTGGGACGTGTTCAGCAGTCCTCATACTTGTGTAGGTCCGAGGCTTGTCGTGTTGCAGCCGAAGTCGCCGGAAGCGCGTCTTGAGTTTTGTTCGTGTGTTGACATACGCTTCTGAATTATTGGTACCGCCTCTTGGCATCACATCAATGAGAATCACATCTTCACAGTCCCAGGACACAATGCTCATGACCTTACCGACGGAGTTGCTTTGAATTTTTTCTTCTGTGGGGAGTGGCAATAGCGCTATTCCATCGATCAAAATGGTGAACCCAAAATTCATCACCTTTCACAATGCGGGACAGGAAGGCCTCAACCTAAGCTTCAAAACGTTGCAACAAATCAAGACAAATATTTTTTCTGTGCGATTTGTGACCCACCGTTAGACACCGCTGGACACATCTTCCACATACTTTTGAATATCCAAGAGTGCGGATAATTGCATCCACATTTCTTTTACAGATTGACAGATGCAGTGTCAACGTCCGAGTCGTAATGCGTCTGTCCTCGCGAATGGCAGCATCAGCTCGCTGTAACACATCAGGTGTGACAGCCGTGGATGGTCTCCCCGACCGCTGCAAATCGTGGAGTTCCGCCGAACCGCCTTATGATAACCTCATCCTCCGTGCCCAGTAACGAACTGTACTTCTGTCGACAGCAGATGCTCCATAGACTATGTACAAGCCTTTGTGAATATTCCCCGCAGTTTCTTTCACTGGAGTGAGAAATTCAATGAAGGCACGTTGCTTGTAACGTACATCACCTACATCGCCATTTTGAAAATGTCCTGCAGTTACGCTATCTGTCGGAAGTGACGGAAATTTAGCGCCCTCACTCAGCAGACGTCAGATAATACGTACGTAACGTTTCACGTTCGTAGCATTGTTTTCGGCTAAGAAAAAAATGCAGTGCATTACTTTCTGGGCAACCCGCGGACATTTTGCAGTATGGACCACTGTAAGACATGCTGGAAGATAGTCAGTGAGGTTCTGGAAGGGACGTGATGTGGAGGCATGCCGATTCCAGTGCCATGGATAGCTGCAGTAGGTTTCTCAGTTGAGGATGCGTGGAGCGGACAGCCCGACCGAGGTGGTCTCATAGGTTCTGGATTGGGTTGGAATGCGTGGAGTTTAGTTACAAGGATTGTACTGTAAAATCATCCTGGTGCTCTTCGAATGACGTGTGTACACTAAGAGCTGTGTGACATGCTGCATTGTCCTGCTGGTAGATGCTATCGTGCCGTGTAAAACAAACTGCGTGTAGGGGTAGACATGGTCCCAAAGCATAGATGAATTCTTGTGTTTACACGTTGTGGCTTTCACGACCATAAAATTCCGTCGTACAGGCTTGACCCTTCCGATCAGTGTTGCGTGGTGTTTGCTTTCATATGTTTCACGCCACACACGCCAAAAGGCATCTGTCCAAAGGAGCATAAAACGTGACTCATCTATAAAGGCCACCTGTCACCTCTCAGTGGACATCCACTTGTCGTTTTGCCTTGCAGAATCGAGCCTTCGTTACTGATGAACAGCACTCAGCATAGATGCGTGTACCAAGTACCTGCTGCAGAGACCCATGCACAGCAACATTAGCTGAACGGTCATTGAGAAGACTATGTTGGTAGCCCCTTGGCTCATGTCTGCAGTCTATTTCTCAATAGTTGCACATCTATTCAGCCGTACACAGCCATCGCTCAACCTGTCATCTATAGCCCATGGAGGACCACAGTCACCCCATCGCTGGTTTTTGCACGGAGTTAGTTTGCCACGTATGTTGCACTTTAACCAATGTGGCGTACGATCATTTTACAAACGTTGGCTCAAAAGGAAATGATCGTGCTCTTTTGGACGTCCGCTTCCACATTGCGACACTGACTGCGCTGTTTCCCGCGGCACTGCAATACGTATTCTACACCCTCCACTGCTAGCGTTCCCACCTGCTGTTAGTGAGTGGTTATTGTACGTTGACTTCGAACGTAGGAGATGGTCACATAAATATGTCCGTTTATATAAAAGAAATATCCAGCAAATCGTGTAAAACTGAAAGCCTCGTATACCATATTAAAGCTCCAAATACCTATGTAGACACTACGAGTGGTGTTCGCGAATGGTTCGATATTTTGGATTTCCTAGAAAGTAAGAGATATGGTACTCCACTGGTGTATAAAAGAGTTTTCGGTTAATGAAAGTCAAACTGAATGGCGAACCGCTGCTGTGTCTGTTCATCTATGAGTACAAATGTATGCTCATGAGACCAATTCTAGGTGCATAACGCCGGCCGGTGTGGCCGTGCGGTTCTAAGTGCTTCAGTCTGGAACCGCGTGACCGCTACGGTCGCAGGTTCAAATCCTGCCTCGGGCATGGATGTGTGTGATGTCCTTAGGTTAGTTAGGTTTAATTAGTTCTAGGCGACTGATGGCCTCTTAAGTTAAGTCGCATAGTGCTCAGAGCCATTTGAACCATTTGAACCTAGGTGCATAACGTACATGGCACAAGATATAAAACTGTCTCCAGTGAGAAACTTAACCAATGACGATTAGATTCGAAAGTATGAATGACCACGCAGAACACGAGTCAACCTACCGACCAGTTGTTTCTACTATTAAACTTTAGAAACTTGCATTGTCTGCAGAATACGATCAACTTTTCGATACTTGTGGTGGCATTGGGATCACTATCGCATGCGAAAAGATTACTCTTTGTTGCAAACTGTGATTGTAGTTATACGTTGGAATTTGGAGTCACCGCCGTCTTTATAGCTGATGTCAATACGATGTAAATACCCGAAAAATATGAGTCAAAACTGTAAATTACAGATTGTAACTGATGTGTGAATTTTCATTCTCCTTACTCATCTTCTCATTACTCTGAAGATTATTTTTCGATGGAACTTTAGTTCACGTGTTCAAATGTGTGTCAGTTCCCAAGGGACGAAACTGCTGAGGTCATCGGTCCCTAGACTTACACACTACTTAAACTAATTTATGCTAAGAACAACACACACGCCCATGCCCGAGGGAGAACTCGAAACTCCCGCAAGAGGGGCCGCGCAATCCGTGACATGGCGCGTCTAACCACGCGGCCACTCCGCGTGGCAACAACTTTAGCACTCCATTGTAAATACTCAGATTTGAGATAAATATTATTTTTAGAGTATTCTTTTGCTTCTGGTCTCTTTAACATGAAATATATCTTTCGGTGGGAATTTTGTGATCCAAAGCACGTAAAAAAAATATAAGTAAAAGCAGTAGTCTACACGTAAAAAAATTTGTAATAAATTCTTATCTAGAATTTCTTTGTTTGAGTTTCTACGTCGTTTCTCATTCTCTCTGTAATATACTGATAATGAGGCAATACAGTATTTTCGTGTAACAATACTGGAATATGGAATTTGCTGATGAGTCAGCTATGAGATGAAATTTACTGCTTAGGCAGTATGGTATTAACATATACATTAAGGTGTGAGTATTTGTCGGTGTTGTGACTGGTCGTAAAAACCGCAATATTTTTTTAATTTCCCTCCACAGTTTAAAAATACGTTTATGTGTGTTCCGTGACAGGCAGAAAAATGATTTTTTTTGTTGACAATATTTAGGTGTATGTACGGCTGCATAATTTTTTTGAATACATTTTTTGAATACGATGCAGGAAAGACTTTTGAATACTTTTGAAGATGGTCCTAGTAATTGTGTGTGCGTGTGCGTGTGTGTGTGTGTGTGTGTGTGTGTGTGTGTGTGTGTGAGAGAGAGAGAGAGAGAGATAGAGAGAGAGAGAGAGAGAGAGAGAGAGAGAATGAACTTGTCATTTTTACGTTTCATTTCAATAGCAGGGTGTGACTGGCTGCTGCAGAGGACGCTGAGGAGAGGGTTGGGAGGGGGGCAGGGGAGGGTAAATCAAATGCCTTTTTTTTATTTTCACTGTAGCACTATTGGCCAAGTTTCAACATCTTGAATTTTTTATTGGTTGTTTCTTTTTATGACTTGCTATGTTAATCTGGACGGGGAGGGTAGGGTGAAAGGGGGCAGAGCCTGAAAATATCATTGAAAGGTCAGTGACTTAGGAACATGCAGGTAACCTGCACTAACCCTTGCACATTTCAGGGGCAATTGGACGCCATGTTGAATGGCCACGTCAGTGGCATCGAATACTACAATACCTCTTTTGACTGCATAATTGGTCAAAAGCTCCCAAAACATTCTACTGTTACAATTTTCACTTACACAACATATTAAAGAAATTTTAAAATAATCTTTTTAATTTTGATCTTTGACGAATGGTTGTAGTCACATAGTGCATAGGCAGCTTCGAGTTACGTTTAATTTTCATTAAAATATCAATGGGTAAAATGCAAAGAAGTCAATTTTCTAAAGGATCTTAACAAAAGGAATACATAATTTATTTATGGTAGACACAGTTTACTTCTTCATTTAGGTTATTTTGCTCTAAATGCGGATTATCTATTGTTGTTCAAACAATAATTGTGACTATAATAACGTAAGTAAACGTTCACAGGACCGCTGGCACTGGATGTTAAGAAAACACGCAATGATATTTAGGGAGGCATTGCCTCACCATTGAGTTGTCTGGTCTATCTATGTGACACATCTGACTTCGATGTGACGAAATGTAATTTCCTCTGAATATTACTTATTCGACTGGGAACATACACGAGAAAATAGCTGCAGAGAAAGTGCTAAATGTGGAGAGACTGTAAAGAAGATGAAACAAGTAATCAGGAGAATAATATGAGTGCAACACAGGATGCTGCCGTAAGTAGTTAGAAACCAATTAAGCAACAAAGCGGGGGACCTTCTTAGATACAAGGAAACTATGCAGTGTGAATCTTGGCTATGGGCCGACGTTACAAAGCGGGACATCCAAATCGTAGCAGTCGACGCCACGCTAAGTATCCGGAAAATTCAGCACTGCTGGAAGTGGTTATATCTCATCGGCAGAGCTCCTTAACCTTGTTTGGATGTTGGAATAACACCTTCTGCGCGTAATTATATCAGGCTGTCAGCCGGAGAGGGCAGACGCAAAAGAGCAGCGTTGATGAGGATGGAGGCGCCGCGCGGACGTCGTCCCACTCTGCTCGCCAAATATTCCCAAATATGTTCTTCCAAAGTCTCCTACAGCCACGTATCGAGAATGACTTCCAACTTTGCCCTAACTTTCACGACCTCGTCATCTTTCATTTTTGTGCAAATTCTGAAGACGTTGACGAGCTCTGCGAGATAGAATTCTGCTCCTTCCGGATCCGGTGGTACGCCGTTTCCTATATTTTACAATATCGAGCGCTGTTTTGTGTTTGATATGTTAACACCTAAGGAGAATATCTGAAGCAGCGTGACAGGACTCTCCAGCTATTGCGCATATGGGTGAAAAATGCCTCTCATTAGTAATAGCAACTCACCATTAGAAAAAATATATGTATTTAGTGTAATGGGATATACTCCTCTAGCATTGCATTTCCTCAACAGTAGTTGTCGATACCAGTATTATTTTTCGAATTCTGGACAAGTCAGTATTATCTCAGTTGCTTCTCTGAAAACTGTCATATAATTTTACGCGCAGTATGTTATATTTGAAGGTAAACTTCATGAAAATGGATTACTTTATAAAATGTTTTACTCTCGATGTTATAATCGGTAAGCACTAGTGTTGAAGGTACAGTTAAAATTATTTTTTTTTTGACACATTCGAAATTACAAATTATTGGCACACTTAAGATTTCCATTATTAATTACGCAATGCTGTACTAGTTTATTTCTGGATTCATTTATTAAATAATAGTCTGAACTAATAATATAATACAAGCTAGTAGAAAAATTGTAAACCCTTTGGAATATGGTTATTTCCGCAGAATGTGAGAGTTGTAAGTATGCCTCTGATGTGGTCAGATATATTTTAGTATTATGTACAACTTAATTTCGGCTTTGTTAGTGTGAGAAACCAGGAGACTGTATGATATACTAAAATATGACGAAATATTTTTACGTAAAAGCAAAAATTCTGCAACAATCTTAGAATTTATTTAGTTCAGTTTAACCGTGAGGACCTAAAATGCGAGAATTTCAGCTTCAAGAATCAGACCCCAAGACAAGTAGAACTGGAGTCAACTCAACATGACAACCTAAGTAAACTAGAAAGTTTATTGTAATCTTCGCTCCTCTCAAATTTTTCATAATAGACTTTGCTTATTGTGGACAATAGCTGCGAGTAGGAAGGAGGGGGAGATTACATTGAGTAAGAAAGAAAACAAAACCTTTGAGCGGTAGATGGTGGTTTATTTTTAACAGGTGAGTTAAACGTTAAGTCATATGATCAAATTTCGCCGGCCACTGTGGCCGAGCGGTACTAAGCGCTTCAGTCCGGAACCGCACTGCTGCTACGGTCGCAAGTTCGAATCCTGCCTCGGGCATGGATGTGTGTGCTGTCCTTAGGTTAGTTAGGTTTAAGTAGTTCTACGTCTAGGGGACTGATGACCTCAGATGTTAAGTCCCATAGTGCTCAGAGCCATTTGAACCATTTTTTGATAACATTTCCAAAAAAATGACAAAAACTGTTCTATTCACTTTATCCAAGCCTGCCATTACTTCTTGTCTTTAGCAGCGTTATTGATTTCATTCGTTTTTTGAGATCCTGCACACAGATAGATGAGGAGTGGCTTGCTCCTTTGAGCCTATCCAAGACAGTAGCGTGACAGGACTTATTTTGTATGGAATAGTGGAGAAGGTGATATCTTGAGACTATCGTGACCCCAACGTACTTGGGCCCTTTCAACATTTGCTGTCGTAACTGAATAGATAAAAGACATTCCAGTATCATAAGTGAACATTTGTTCGTTGGATCATCAAACCCATATGGAATAGCCGTAGTGTCGGAAATTTTAAAAAATGTGTTAAATGCTAGTAAGGTTTGATATCTGAGAAAGGAAAGTAAATCATATCCCGGTGAAACCTGATGAAGAGCTAGTGCTTAGTCAGATACCTGTCTCATCTGTTGGTCGATCAGCGCAGATTTTATTCGGGTACGACAACTGAAGACAGAACCAACCTGTTAGCATACAGTTTGCCCTAAGTAATCACCAATACACTGTAGATAGCGAAAGTGACAGGAAAAACTGAAAATCATTGTCGTAATTATCTAAGGCGTGGATAAGACGCTTGGAACATCTAGATGGCCACTCTCATGAACGCTATTACGTTATTGCGTGAGAACCTTTCGAGCTGGAGCGTATGGCTGGAGGGCTATTACCTCTCTCATCTTTTGGTCGATCAGCACAGATTTAATTCGGGTAAACGACTTACAGGAATCTGCTTTCAAAATAACAGGCTCCTAATGGTGGCCGTCCACCTTAGCGGTTATGTTAATTGTATAAAGTGTGTGTGTGTGTGTGTGTGTGTGTGTGTGTGTGTGTGAATTCCTAAAAAAATGGTCCAAATGGCTCTGAGCACTATGGGACTTCACTTCTGAGGTCACCAGTCTCCTAGAACTTAGAACTGCTTAAACCTAACTACCTTAAGGACGTCACACACATCCATGCCCGAGGCAGGATTCGAACCCGCGACCGTAGCGATCACGCGGTTCCAGTCTGTAGCGCCTAGAAACGCTCGGCCACTCCGGCCGGCTGTGAATTCCTAAGGGACCAAACTGCTGAGGTAATCGGTCGCTAGACTTACACACTACTTAAACTAACTTATGCTAAGAACAACACACACTCCCAAGCCCGAGGGAGGACTCGAACCTCCGGCGGGAGAGGCCGGCAATCCGTGACATGGCGCCTCAAACCGCGCGGCCACACCGCGCGGCTTGCATAAAGTAAAAAATCTTTTGCATACTAGAAATAAATCAATTTACGAAGGCAGCCACATTTCACCAAAGGTATCATGAGTGGTGTCGTGGGCTGTTGCATGGCGTTGATTTACTGATATTAATTATATCTCCAAAACACGGCACACCTACATTTTAAAATAAAATAAAAGGTGTACCTAAATCTTTAGTGGCAATACTGTTTCCTCTCACACGGTAACATGTTGAATGTCGCACTTTTTGGATCTTTGCATTTTTTAGTATGTTAAAATCGAAATTTCCGTGTTTCACCTCATTATTTGAAATTAATATGTGATATTATTAGTCAGCCACTGTAGCATCTGGGTCACCAACTTCTATAAACATCTTGTTATGTCTAAAAGGTCATTCCATGTCTACTAACGTGTGGTTCACTTCAAGCGTGATGCAGCTGCATTGTACTTTGTAAGTCGACGTTGATGAACAGTGTACATAAAGTGCGTGCGTCTGTCCATAAAAATGGTCACACAGGTTGGAGCGTAGATGTGAACTTGTGCACTTCCACTCTGTGAACTGATTCAAACGAATTTATGTTAATGTTTATATGAATACCTACACACATGCGGAAAGTCTAACTGAGGAGAGGTAATACTTGGAAGAAAGATAGAACAGATAAGGAAAAGATTTGTGCGAACTTTATTAGAACGACAGAAATGAGGGAACGTGTGTTAAGGCATGGTAACTTCGGTAGTTTTGAATAGTTGGGCCCATATGATTAGCCGAATTTAAGGGGAAAGAAAAGACTAGATATCTACAGTCTCGTCCAGATAAGTATATGGAAATCACTAGGGAAAACAAAATTTCCGAGCATGCGCTTTCATATCTTGAGTGAGACCCCGGGGTTATTTTAAGTTTGCTATAGTGAACTTTGCCAATTATTTTCCGCCTTTCACACGCACACTAAACTTAAACTAAACTATTTGCCACACGGGTACACTGTCTGTTTCAGAAGTTTCCATATCATGCAAGATATTCATGTCTGTTTCTTTTCCTGCTTTCTCTTCAGATATTCGTAATTTAACTTAATCATCCAAGATACGTACATTCACTTTTCAATAACACATTTAAAATGGTTATAAAGTACCACTCTGGTCCGGAGATATGTTTGTCCATCTCATAGTTTTTCTCACATGGGAGATGTACTTCAGGGCGACAGCTCATATGGAAAACCAGTCCCAAGTAATTAAGGGAAAGCAGAAAAATGGAAGAAGTATATAGAGGGTCTATAGAAGGGAGATGCACTTGGCAGCGTTATGGAAATAAAAGGGGACGTAGAGGAAGATGAGAAGGGGCATAGGATACTGAGTGAAGAATATGACAGAACGCGCAAAGACGTAAGTTGAAACAAGACTCCGGGAGTAGGCGACATTCCGTCAGAACTAGTGACAGACTTCGGAGAGCCAGCCATGACAAAAGTCTTCCATCTGGTGTCGAAGATGTATGAGACTGGTGAAATACCCTTAGACTTCAGGAAGAATGTAATAATTTCAATTTGAAGGAAAATAGGTGCTCGTAAGTGTGAAAACTACACAACTATCAGTCGAATAAGTCACGGTTGTAAAATACTAACACGAGTCATTTACAGAAGAATGAAATAAACTTGTAGAAGATGACGTCGGGGAGGGTCAGTTTGGATTCCGGAGAAATGTAGGAACACGCGAGGCAATACTGACCCTACAACTTCTCGTGGGTTAAGGAAAGGCTAATCTACGTTTGAAGCATTTGTAGACTTAGAGAAAGCGTTTGACAATGTTCACTGGTATGCACTCTTCCAAATTGTAAAGGTGGAATGGGTGAAATACTGGGCCATGTACAATTTGTAGAGTAACCAGATGGCAATTATAAGAGTCGAGGGGGGGGGGGGGGGGGGCAGCGGTTGAGAAGGGAATGAGACAGGTTTGTAGCCTATTCCCGATGTTATTCAATTTGTATATTCACGAAGCAGTAAAGGAAACAAAAATATTTGGAGTAGGAACTAAAGTCCAGGAAGAAGAAATAAAAACATTGAGGTTTACCGATGACGTTGCAATTTTGGCAGAGGCAGCAAAGGACTTGGAGGAGCAGTTGAACGGAATGGTCAATACCTTGAAAGGAGGATATAAGATTAACATCGAGAAAAGCAAAATGAGGATAATGGAATGTAGTCGAATTAAATCAAGTGATGCTGAGGGAGTTAGATTAGGAAATGAGACACTTAATGTAGTAAATGTGTTTTTTTATTTGGGAAACGAAACAAATGATGATGGTCGAAGCAGGGAGGATATAAAATGTAGGCAGGCTATAGCAAGGAAAGCGTTTCTCAAGAAGAGAAATTTTTTAACATCGAGTAGAGATTTAAGCATCAGGAAGTCCTTCCTGAAAGTATTTGTATGGAGAGTAGCCATGTATGGAAGTGAAACATTGTCGATAAACAGTTTAGCAAAAAGAGAATAGAAGCTTTTGAAATGTGGTGCTCAAGGAGAATGCTGAAGATCACGTAACTAACGAGGAGGTACTGAACGAAATATGGGAGAAAAGGAATTTTTCGCAAAACTTGACTAGAAGAAGGGATCGGTTGGTAGGACATATTCTGAGGCTTAGAGGTATCACCTATTTAGTACTCTATGGAAGCGTGGAGGGTAAAATCGCCGAGGGAGACCATGAAATGAATACAGCAAGCACACTTAGAGGGATGTAGGTTACAGTGGTAACTCGGAGATGAAGAGGCTTGCACAGGATAGAGTTGCATGACAGCTGCTGCACCAAACCAATCATCGGAATGAAGACCACATCAACATTACGCGTCTACTCATTTTGTAACACAGACTGAAGTTTTAAAGAAATTTCAAAAGCTGTACACAGTAATTAGTTTATCTTTTCACTTTACGTCTGTGCATAAGCCTTGCTCTGTCTGACGACGCACCACACACACACACACACACACACACACACACACACACACATGGACACTGACACGCACATGAGCCCTCGTTATCGAACGCTTACGCAGCGGTTTGTGGAAGGCACAAGAAAGGGTAGCAGCGCGTCGCGGCCTTGCCGAGAGATACATTTGCGGTCCGACACGTAGAGGTCGCAGAGCGATTACAATCGCAGTTAAGCAATGCTCAGGAGTTGTCGAGGCCAAGCAGGAAGCAGAACTGCTGCAGCTCTAGAAAAATGTGTGCGACTCCATGAACAGTGTTTTAGTTTTTTATCCTGAAACTAGAAAGTTTGAAGTTCGCAGGTTTTTCGCAGAATTATCATCGTACGTTTACTGCAAAAATTATTTTGTTCCACATAATGTTACTACTATGAAACTAAAGTTTATAGTGCGAATATGCCCACCGCAGAGCGTTCTCGGTATTATCGCGAACAGTTGCGTGGTGTTGTGGAAGAGGATCACAACACTAGATGCGATCGGTTACCTCCAATTTGAATGCCAAAACATAGAAATAATCAGCCGGAACTTGAGTGCGATATTTGACGTAGGGTGATTCGCTTACTGTCGTACATTAGATACATAAACCGTGTTCATGGCCCTGAGCACTATGTGACTTAACTTCTGAGGTCATCAATCGCCTAGAAATTAGAATTAATTAAACCTAACTAACCTAAGGACATCACACACATCCATGCCCGAGGCAGGATTCAAACCCAAGACCGCTCGGTTCCAGAATGTAGCGCCTAGAACCGCACGGCCACTCCGTCGGCAAACCGTGTTCATGAATTCAGTGTTTGGTACTACGCATATAACGGAAATATTTCATTGCTGCCCAACATTTCTATTCATTATAACGTTTAGCTAATGGCACCATACGGAAGTATTTATTAGCTTCGATTAGTGGAGAACTACTGGAAAACTTGGAACTCTGATAGATTTGCGACGTGTTATATACCAATGTCAGCTCTTGTTATAAGCCCACAAACACTCTCGTGATGATGATGATGATGATGATGATTAGTGTTTTAGGGCGCACAACAGCGAGGTTATCAGCGCCCGTTCCCAAAAGTTCAATTCAGAGCCGAATCGTGAGAGAAGTGGTAATGTTCAAATTGCAAGATTGGACACAGCACATCAAAACAGGGAGATAAATCTAAAAATAAAAGAGCAGTACAAACAGGGAAAAGTAAGTAACGGTGACTGAGTGACCACTTACAAATAATGGGTGACCAAACCACTGGACAGCACATTAAGACTTCAATCCCAATATTTTGGGAAGAAGGCCAGACATCACACAAAAACGTAAAACTCTAGCGACACTCGCCTCATTATTAGTTAAAAGAGAGGGTAGGTCTGGTGGGAAACTGAAATCTTCCCTCAAACCCGCATATAAACACTCTCGTATTCGATCTAATGGAATTAAATTTTCTTGAGACATAGAGTCTCATCTCCATCTTTAATAATGATAGAAGCTGGCCGGTACTTGAACCTGGGTTTACTGCATACTAGGCACATGTGCTAGCCGTTACACCACCGCAGTAGTATAATTAACACAGCCCCACGAACTACCCTTGTCCAACACCCTCCCTAACACAAACTTCAGTTCACACCTTCATCCTATTTTCCCCCCTTCTTAAGAAAGGAGTCTAGCACTATAGCTAACACAGGTGCGGGGACTACCCTTTCTTAAGAAAGGGCAAAATAGGCTGAAGGTGTGAAGTGAAGTTTCTTTTAGAGAGGGCCTTACACTAACGTAGTCCACGCAGGTCTCTAAGCTACTGAGTGCGGTGGTGCAACGGCCAGCTCTTCTACCTCATTAAAGAGTTCAAGACCGAGGTAAAGCAGAATATTTAATTCATTTCTTCACCATCTATCTCTCGTATTTCTTAACTGGGTTACAATTCTATGGGGTTTATTCTTTTACCGTTATCAGATGTTACTGGGACAGTTTGAACACATTTTCCTGAATCGACTTCTAATAATTAGTAAACTGTGCATCCAGTAGCAGTAAAAGCTCTTACAGTGGTCTGTGTGCAGGTTCGGGCTTCAAGATATGGATGTACAAGATACCGGGTGATAAAAAGGTCAGTATAAATCTGAAAACTTAATAAACCACGGAATAATGTAGATAGAGAGGTAAAAATTGACACACATGCTAGGAATGACATGAGGTTTTATTAGAACAAAAAAAAAAAAAAAAGTTCTCAAAATGTCCGACAGATGGCGCTGGACAGCAAAACGTCAGTGATTACTACCGTGATGGGTGAGAGGTACGCCGGTATGTTACAGAAGCGCATCATCCTCAGCCTAGCTGATAAACACCTGCTGTAACGTACGATGTTTATACAGGATGGCGCTCCATATTCCTAGACGCGTGAAAGATCTCTTGTGCGCGTCGTTTGGTGATGATCGTGTGCTCAGCCGCCACTTTCGTCGTGCTTGGCCTCCCAGGTCCCCAGACCTCAGTCCGTGTGATTATTGGCGTTGGGGTTACCTGAAGTCGCAAGTGTATCGTCATCGTTCGATATCTCTAGGGATGCTGAAAGACAACATCCGACGCCAATGCCTCACCATAACTCCGGACATGCTTTACAGTGCTGTTCACAACACTATTCCTCGACCACAGCTATTGTTGAAGAATGATGGTGGACATATTGAGCATTTCCTGTAAGGAAAATCATCTTTGCTTTGTCTTACTTTGTTATGCTAATTATTGCTATTCCGATCAGATGAAGTGCCATCTGTCGGACATTTTTTGAACTTTTGTATTTTTTTGGTTCTAATAAAACCCCATGTCATTCCAAGCATGTGTGTCAATTTGTACCTCTCTACCTACATTATTCCGTGATTTATTCAGTTTTCAAATTTATACTGACTTTTTCATCAGCCGGTATTTAACCGGATGTTTGTTAACACTGTAGTAATATCATCATAGCAACCGGAAATGCATATGTATCAAAACACATCGATACTGTTAAGCAAGTCGTCACTTAACACAGAAAAATATTTGACGTGTCAAGGAAGGCCATCAGGTGGTGGTGCATCCATTAAGACACAGAAGTCGTTTTGGCAAAGAGTGTCTGCCTTTTATGTTTAAAGACTCGCTGAAAAATTAAAACTTAGTGCTAATCTAGAACTCAAGTCATCACCCATATCTTAATTATGAACGTTTCCTACAAAAGGCAGGGTGGAGCTAGCTAATTAATTAGATTATATCATAGGTTCTATGTTACAGGATATTGTTATACGTTTTAAGTATTTGGTGCAGAACAGAATAATGCGACAAAGTAATTGTTTCTGCTGCGTATCGCCGAGGTAAGCTTTTACCCATATTTAATTACTCCCGGAAGCAGGTATATAGACAATCTCCCGAAATAGTGCCTCGTATTATAAAATGCTTCCGGATTACTGTTTTGCACACTGCACGTGTACCACAGTAATGCAAGCTGTGGTATGGGATCAAACAGGATATCGATCGCATGGTCCAGATGAATCCCAAAGTATAGAGGTAGTCTTAACGCAGCTGTAAGCTCGCCTCTCACATTCTTTATTTCTTTAGAGAGCATGAATTTATTAAGCCTTTAACAACTGTTGTTTGGAGCGATATATTGTGTAGTGGAGAGCAAGAACACGTCTGCAGGAAACTGCACGTCGGTAGCATATGATTTTATCAGCCTTTCTGGACTTTGATATAGTACAAAAACAGAATTCAGAATCGAATAAATTTCGTTTACTGATACAGACATGACAGCAGATGCTTGGTAACGTCTGAAACTCGTTTTCTTTGGATCGAAATAAGATCATGCCGCAAAATATTAGTCAGCTGGTTGAAAAAGTACACTCGCCGTTTTGTAGTGCTATGAGTAGCGTTAAATTGGTACCAGGAGGTCGTTTATGTGATCTTGACCGCTGGCGTAAATCATGACAGTGAAGTTGCGTTTTTGTGACTGTTGAATGAAAGTAGTGTAGTAAGTGGGTCAACTTGGAGACATGACAGATGTTTTGTCTGTGTCTGGACTTGTTCGGCTATGGTCGCGGGGTATCCAACACGACTACAAGAAAAGGCATTTTATCTGCTTACAAACAGAGCTCGCTTGAAGAGTCTAACGAACACTGAGCAGAGACTCCCTATCGATGACACTCGGTTTCCACACCGACAGGACTTAACTGCTGTCAGTCAACGCAGGTTCATATCAAGCGGTTTCCGAGCGATCATTGTGAAGGGAAGTGCTTGCAATGGGCTCTGGAGTCCGATGCTCACAAAAGGCCATTGCTCAGAGCGGAACGTAAAACTGCCCATCTTTAGTGGCCCAAACAGTACAGAAGCTGGGCAGCAGCTAACCGGAGGCGCGCACTGCTGTTCAACAAGTCGTTATGATGCCTCTTGTCGAACGATGCAAGGCGTCGAGTGTACTGAGTGGCCAATGAGTCTCTTACACTGCAGTGTGTGACAGTGTCCTTCAGGCCGGAGATTGTTCTGCGATGTTCTGGGGGTGTTCATCGTTCCATGGCTTCAACCCACCACCATGAACATGGACCAGGATGTTCATCTCAATGCTACCTTCCTCCTTTCTCGGTTCATTTCCTCTTCCCCCTCTCAGTCCATCTCCTTTTCCGCCCTCTCTTCCTCCATCCCCCACTTTCCGTCCATCTTCTTCTACCCCTTTCTGTCGATTTGCTACTGTCCCCATTCCTCCCTCTCTCTGTTTATCTGCTTCTCTCCCCTCCTCTCATTCATCTGACTGAGCGAAGTGGTGCAGTGGGTCCACAATGGAATCGCATTCTGGAGGACAGCAGTTGAAATCTGCGTTCGACCTATTCCCTAAATCGTTCAGTGCAGACGGCAGGATGATCCCTTTGAAAGGGCACGGACGATTTCATTCCCCGTCCTTGAAACAGCCCGAGATCGCCCGCCGTCTCTAATGATCTCGATGTCGACGGGAAATTAAACGCCAAGTTTCCTTCCTTCCTCCAGTCCATCTCATCTTCGCCCCTCTCTCTGTTTATTACCTACTTTTCCCATTCCCTCCGTCCGTCTCCTCTTCCGCCTCTTTCTGTACATCTCCTCCTATTTCTATGACCTCCTGTCCCGTCTCTATCTACATCTCTATTCCTTTCTCGGCCCATCTGATGCTCCCCCTCTCAATGCCCATCACGTCCTCTTCGCTTTTTCCGCCCACTTTCATTCTCTTCCTCTCTCTGTCCACTTCATTCTCCCTCATACCGGTGTACATATCCTCCATCCCTTCTCTGTCTGTCCATATACATCTACACATACATGGCTGCTTCACAAATCACACGCAAGTGCCTGGTAGAGGTTTCATCGAACCACCATCACAACAATTCTTTATTATTCCGCTGTCGAAAGGACACGGAGAAAACGAGCACCTATACCTTTCGATGCGACTTGTGATTTCCCTTATTTTATTTTACGATGCTCGTTTCTCCCTATGTTGGTCGGCGTCAACAAAGTACACTATGTGATCAAAAGAATACGGACACCACCAAAAACATACGTTTTTCATATTAGGTGCGTTGTGCTCCCACCTACTGCCAGGTACTCCATATCTGCGATCTCAGTAGTCATTAGACATCGTGAGAGAGCAGAATGGGGCACTTCGCGAAACTCACGGACTTCGAACGTTGTCAGGTGATTAGGTGTCACTTGCGTCATACGTCCCTAGGTCCACTGTTCCCGATGTGATAGTGAAGTGGAATCGTGAAGGGACGAGTACAGCATGAAAGCATATATGCTGACCTCGATTGTTGAGTGACACAGACCGCCAACATTTGAAGAGGATCGTGACGTGTAAGAGGCAGACAGCTATCCAGAACATCACACAGGAATTCAGAACTGCATGAGGATCCACTGCAAGTACTATGACAGTTAGGCGGGAGGTGAGAAAACTCGGATTTCGTCGTCGAGCGGCTGCTCATAAGCCACACATCACGCCAGTAAATGTTAAACGACGCCTCGCTTGGTGTAAGTCGCGTGAACACTGGACGATTGAACAGTGGAAAAACGTTGTGTGGAGTGACGAATCACGGTACACAATGTGGTGATCCGGTGGCAGGTTGTGGATATGTCGAATGCCGGGTGAACGTCATCTGTCAGCGTGTGTAGTGACAACAGTAAAATTCGGAGGCAGTGGTGTTATGGTGTGGTCGTGATTTTCATGGAGGGGGTTTGAATGCCTTGTTTCGCGTGACACTATCACAGCACAGGCCTACATTGACGTTTTAAGCACGTTCATGCTTCCTACTGTTGGAGAGCAATTCGGGGAATTGCGACTGCATCTTTCAACATGATCGAGCACTTGTTCATAATGCACGGCCTGTGGCGGAGTGGTTACACGACAATAACATATCTGTAATGGACTGGCCTGCACAGAGTCCTGACCTGAATCTTATAAAACACCTTTTGGAAGTTTTGAAACGCCGACTTCGTACCAGGCCTCACCGACGACATCGATACTTCTCCTCAGTGCAGCACTCCATGAAGAATGTGCTGCCGTTCCCCAATAAACCTTCCAGCTTCTGACTGAACGTATGCCTGTGAGAGTGGAAAATGTCGTCAAGGCTAAGGGTGGGCTAACACCATATTGAATTCCAGCATTACGAACTTGTAAGTCAATTTCATCCAGGTGTCCGGATACTTTTGATCACATACTGTATTGTTGCATTCTGAGGAGAAAGATGGTGATTGAAATTTTGTGAGAAGATCCCCCCGGAACGAGAAACTCCTTTGTTTGAATCATGTCCATCCCCATTCACGTAACATGTCCGTGACACTCTCCCCCGTGCTCCTCGATATACAAAACGTGCTGACCTTCTTTGAACTTTCGCTATGTGCTTTCTAATCCTGTCTGTTAAGGATCCCATGCCGCGCAGATCTACTCCTAAACAGGACGGACAAATGCAGTGTAGACACTTTGCTTCTCCTCCATTCTCTCTCCACATTTTCATCACCATCCCAATAGCAAAAGGGCTTTTTAACACCAGCTCTACCCAGTTGCACACATGACACATATATTTAACATATTTCGCAAATATTTGCACATATATCACCGGCATCTCTAATGAATTTCTCCCTAAAGCTTC
Organism: Schistocerca americana; assembly: GCF_021461395.2. NCBI lineage: Eukaryota > Metazoa > Arthropoda > Insecta > Orthoptera > Acrididae > Schistocerca > Schistocerca americana. The sequence continues at coordinate 52,902,683 of NC_060125.1, read as the reverse complement.
TTTTCCGTTCAGCTTCATGTTCATGATATTATATCTCGTGAACTATCTGTCGTAAAATGTTCTAATTTACAGGCACATCCAGTAGAATATGTGAACGCTCTCTGCAAAATGTGTTGCGAAAAGAGTAGATTTTATAGCATCTCAATATTTATGACGTTATATCCTCTGAACAATATGTCGTACAGTCATACATTTTTGAGAGTACATCATTACATGTGTCCTACCTCCACACCCGCTGTTTTGAGAGGTACGTTGTTCATGGCCCCGCAGTGGTTCTCTCCAGACAGTTTGACTGAAATAGTTTAAGCGGTTTAGAAGGAGATGCGGAAGATACGTACTTACATGTATGCATTTCGTATTATGTGTGGATTCTCAGTGATTAAGTGTTGCTGTTTCTTCTACATCCTCGTGATTAATATGCTGCCTGCCGGATGACAAAAGTCGAGGTCACAGTCTTGCGCACGAATGTTCCTGGCTTCACGAGTTTTCAATCTACAGGATCTGATCATCAATGTAAATCTTTAGCTGGCTATGGCGTAATGGAAGAGGTGAAGTATCTTCTTTCCCACTCTGTCACAATTATCGAGGCTAGGTGTTGTTACGTGCTAGTAGCAAGATGTTTCCTGTCCGGAGCGCTTACACAACGACAAAAATTTAAAGAAGAATATTCTACCGGTACCATATTCGTACTATTTTGTGATATTCCATTGGTCTAAATCCTCTAAATTGCGTAAGTTACAGTATTTTGATGTACACATAGCCTTCTAAGGCTCCTGAGCATTATGCGATTGACGAAGGGCAAAAGTCTGAACCTGCGTTTCCCCTACACAACGTGAGGCAGTTCGCAGGCTCGACCGTCTCCACGTGCTGTCGTTTCTGTTGTCAGGGAGCGAGCGGGCGTTCCGGGCAGAAGTGGCCGTGGGGCTCAAGAGCGAGGTGCTGGACGCCAACCGGCGGCGTCTGATCCACCGCGCCAAGACCAAGTCAATGCGCATCTCGGTCGTCATCGTGGTCGCCTTCATCGTCTGGTGGACGCCCTACTACTGCATGATGATCATCTTCCTCTTCCTGAACCCTGACAAGCACGTAAGTACCTCGACCACCAGCACCGCTCACTACCGCTGTAGCGGGAATGTTAAAAATTTGAGTGTGTTACTGCTAAGGAAGGCCCTCGTTACGCGAAAGAGAAGAAGACTGTGTGCGTCTTCTACATTTGGTCTGGTTTCGAAGTTTTGATTTTCTCGTCTTCTTCTCCTTCTGTTAGTTTTTATTGTTACTGCGGTGTTACTATGGTTATTCGACACGTTCTTGTTCTACCGCCAGTTTACATAGCTTAACATTGATGGAATCTTAACGTCATCCGCAAGACCACACGCTGTTGTTGTTGTTGTTGTGGTCTTCAGTCCAGAGACTGGTTTGATGCAGCTCTCCATGCTACTCTATCCTGTGCAAGCTTCATCATCTCCCAATAACTACTGCAACCTACATCCTTCTGAATCTGCTTAGTGTATTCATCTCTTGGTCTCCCTCTACGATTTTTACCCTCCACGCTGCCCTCCAATACTAATTTGGTGATCCCTTGATGCCTCAGAACATATCCTACCAACCGATCCCTTCTTCTAGTCAACTTGTGCCACAAACACCTCTTCTCCCCAATTCGATTCGATACCTCCTCACTAGTTATGTGATCTACCCATCTAATTTTCAGTGCCGGCCGAAGTGGCCGTGCGGTTAAAGGCGCTTTAGTCTGGATCCGCAAGACCGCTACGGTCGCAGGTTCGAATCCTGCCTCGGGCATGGATGTTTGTGATGTCCTTAGGTTAGTTAGGTTTAACTAGTTCTAAGTTCTAGGGGACTAATGACCTCAGCAGTTGAGTCCCATAGTGCTCAGAGCCATTTTTTTAATTTTCAGTATTCTTCTGCAGAACCACATTTCGAAAGCTACTATTCTCTTCTTGCCCAAAGTATTTATCGTCCATGTTTCACTTCCATACATGGTTACACTCCATGCAAATACTTTCAGAAACGACTTCCTGACACTTAAATCGATACTCGATGTTAACAAACTTCTCTTCTTCAGAAACGCTTTTCTTGCCATTGCCAGTCTACATTTTATATCCTCTCTACTTCGACCATCATCAGTTATTTTGCTCATCTACTACTTTAAGTGTCTCATTTCATAATCTAATTCCCTCAGCATCACCCGACATAAGTCGACTACATTCCCTTATTTTAGTTTTGCTTTTGTTGAGGTTCATCTTATATCCTCCTTTCAAGAAACTGTCCATTCCATTCAACTGCTCTTCCAAGCCCTTTACTGTCTCTGACATAATTAGAATGTCATCGGCGAATCTCAAAGTTTTTATTTCTTCCCCATTGGATACCTAATCCGAATTTTTCTTTTGTTTCCTTTACTGCTTGCTCAATATATGGATTGAATAACATCGGGGAGAGGCTACAACCCTGTTTCACTCCCTTCCCAACCACTGCTTCCCTTTCATGTCCCTCGACTCTTATAACTGCCATCTGGTTTCTACACAAATTGTAAATAGACTCTCGCTCCCTGTATTTTACCCCTGCCACCTTCAGAATTTGAAAGAGGGTATTCCAGTCAAAATTGTTAAAAGCTTTCTCTATGTCTACAAATGCTAGAAACGTAGGTTTGCCTATTCTTAATCTATCTTCTAAGATAAGTCGTAGGGGCAGTATTGCCTCAGGTGTTCCAATATTTCTACGGAATCCAAACTGATCTTCCCCGAGGTCGGCTTGTACCAGTTTTTCCATTCGTCTGTAAAGAATTCGCTTTATTATTTTGCGGCCGTGACTTATTAAACTGATAGTTCGGTAATTTTCACATCTGTCATCACCTGCTTTCTTTGGGATTGGAATTATTATATTCTTCTTGAAGGCTGAGGGTATTTCACCTGTCTCATACATCTTGCTCACCAGATGGTAGAGTTTTGTCAGGACTGGCTCTTCCAAGGCTGTCAGTAGTTATAATGGAACGTTGTCTACTCCCGGGCCTTGTTTCGACTCAGGTCTTTCAGTGCTCTGTCAAATTCTTCACACCGTATCATATCTCCCATTTCATCTTCATCTACACCCTCTTCCATTTCCATAACATTGTCCACAAGTACATCGCCCTTGTATAAACCCTCTGTATACTCCTTCCACCTTTCTGCTTTCCCTTCTTTGCTTAGAACAGGGTTTCCATCTGAGCTCTTGATATTCATACAAGTGGTTCTCTTTTCTCCAAAGGTTCTTTAATTTTCCTGTAGGCAGTATGTATCTTACGCCCAGTCCACCCATTAATGAGCAAAAATAACATCGCCGCTGCCCACAGCGATATTCAATGCCAACTGACGTGTTACCGTATACAACTGGAGCAATACGAAGGTGGAAAAGAAAACTGGTTGTAAGGATAGTTGTAAGAGTGGGAATAAAATGAAACCATGTTCAGTTATGTTAACCAGTAATAATGTATACATATCCAGTAAACTGACACGTTCCTGACCATTTTGATGAGAGAATCAGTAGAGACTTGTAGCGTTGGAAGGAAGACAGGGGATGTTATGGTTGGCTGGTATCCCCTTTATAACAATGCAAATGCATACGTGATTTAAGAGGGTTCTTTATTTACATGAACAGATAGCTATTACTCAGCTTTTACAGAGGCTATGTGTGGTACAAGTTCTTTCAATAATAGTCCACGTTACCCTCACTGCTGGTGAAGCAGAAGCCCCGCTATAAACACTACTCTGGACGCTATGTAGTGTCCTAGGCGAAGCCCTCTCTGCGAATGAAAGACGCCAAACTGGAGTTAGTGAATTAGTGACTGAGCTATTGACTGAGTGACTGAGGCCCTCCGGACAGCGGCGGCGATCTAAATACTTGCGGTCGAGAAGGCCTTGGCGGCTTGTTTATTGCGAGTGTGTCTTTGGCCTCTTTCGTGATACTCGCGCTTGATCCAGCGCCTACTATTGATCTTAACGCTAGATCTTTGCAGCTTACGCCAGGGGAGAATTATTCAAAACATGTATGCAACATGTAACTAAGTAACCTAACTAGCAACGATATGGGCCACAGATGAGGAAATAATCTAAAATAAGCGAATTTGACAAAAGGGCAAATTGTTATCGCTCGCCACCTGGCAATGAGCATCTCGGAAACGTCGAAGGTGGCAGGTTGTTCGCGTGTTGTTGTCGCTATTGTATGTGGAAACTGATTGAAGGATGGAGAAACCATGAATGGACGACAGGGTGTTGCACGACAACGCCTCACCAGCCACGCAGAAAATACTCTGTCTTCCTGTAAATGTTGGAGGCTCGCCACCCTCTGCAAACCAGGATCGCAGTGATCTACGGCAGACATTACGACAAATTGTAATGCTTGTGCAGCTACAAATGTTTTGGAGCACACCGTTTACCGCATCTGGTTAAATGTGGGTTTTTGCAGACGATGAGCCGTGTTGATCAAATGACATCGTCAATTGCGATTTCTGTGGGCACAGGATCATCGACTGGACGCTGAATGAATGGAAACATGTTTCCTACTTGTACGTTGGTCGTGTCCGCATACGCCGTCTCCAGGCAGATGGTTGCTCGAACATGCGTCGCCCCATGCGCTCAGACCAGTGGGGGAAGGATTACGTTAGCGTAGACATTTTAATGAGCCCTGTGATGGTAATCGAAGGACGCTGTTGCTGGCCATTCGTGAGTGGTACCTTCCTACGAGGGCTAAGTCATCCTCCAGCAGGTTTTGACCACACAGGACAGCTTTTGATACTCTTCACTTGGCCAATTTTTTCTATCCACGTGGGGTACTTCGTGAGAATATGCATGCGGAGAGAAACAGAGTCAAGAAGGAAGTGGCCATAACCGTGCTACAGGGGTTTCAGCGTATGACACAGAACTCACGTTATATCTTGATCACTGTATTCTCCTAATCTGAACTCGGTGGAACACATCTCGTACGCTGTCGCGAGCAGCTCCATGCTTACAAACCATCGCCCCGTAAATTAAATGAATTGAGCACCTAGCCATATGGTGCCACACAGCTGCGATAATTACCGAGACTTGTCGAATCCTTGTCACTCAGATCCGCTATTGTAGTGCGTTCCGAAGGTGGAGAAAACATGGAATTAAGTAGATGGTCATAAATATTTGGCTGATCAGTGTACGGCTGTGTATTCCGTTGATTTGCTTTCAGAGAGAGGAAAGAGTGAAATAAGATTGTTTTACCGTCCCATCGAAAAAGAGGTCAGCAGAGACGTAGCATAAACTCGAATTCGGAAAGATGAGAACGTAATCGGCCCTGTTTATCCTGCTGTAAGTGATTTACTCGTGCATTTTCGGCGGCTTAGCACTGCGCTTTCTCTCTCGGTTTACTTTTGGTTAGTGAAAGCAGGTATTTGTACAAAATCTCTTTCCATCTCTTTCTACGTTTCCTTTGAACAAGTCATCGATCGTACTCCATATGTGGAACAACTAATAAGCTTTTACGTACAGTAGGCTTCACATTTTTTAGCTGGCGACATAGAGTCCCAAAATAAAATTAAACATAGTTCCCATGCCCCCCTTCTGAGCAATTTTTTTTTTTTAATTTCTCCTGATCATAAGGCAAAAGCTGGAGCTGGAAAAGTAATAACATGTATTCTTAATTGGGACTGCCTATGACCCATTAACAGCTCACTGGACGTTTGGCTGCAAACCCATTGACCCCACTGTTGCTGATCTAGACAGAGCGCAAAAAGTGCAGAAAGTGACTTTGGGAAAGACATTGAGACGAATATCCATACGGCCGCTATGTTTAGGACTTCCTTTGTTTCTGTAATCACTTCATCCCTCATTTCAGTAGATCAGTTTTCTCTCCCAGCCTTTGTCGAATTGAGATGCTGTTTCCTCACATATACTGAAAATGTCGACGAAATATCTAACTCTTATCATTATTTCCTTCTGCCCACTACTCGTGGTGTTGTGGTAAGTATCGCTTCCTCTAGGTCACGAGGTTCCGGGTTCGTTTCCCAGACGAGTGGGAGAGTGCGCAGGGCAGCGTTTGTGTTGCCCTAATCATTTCGTTTCTTCTTCGTCACAAAACCACGCAAGTCAACGAAGTTGCATCAGATACAAAGACTTGAACCGGGCGGCTGATCTACCTCAGACGGATTCTCCCGGTCAATAATGCCATACGATTGTCTCGTTTCATTTCTTCCGTCTTGACTTCCTTTCTCTCTGCATTCACATTCTCTTGAATGCCCCCTCCAAGATAAAAAATCAAGTAGTCACATGCCTTCCACACAGAGCGAAGAGTATAAAAACTGATTCCATGTTTTCAAAACTACGAGAATCATTTGTGGACACAGCAGAGCGTAGTAGTGATTCTGTTTTCTCGTTCATGGAGTATCAGGCATCAATGTAACAATCACGCAGCTTCCTCACATTTTATTCATTTATCACTTTTCTGTACAGAAAATACTCCCAAATTCACAAAACATTCATCACAGGACCTGCACCCTCCCCGTCCCTATCCCGTCCCACCCACCCACACATCCTGGTATCCGGATTCTTAACACTGAATTTTTTATGTACAGTCTTGAGTAATATCTTCAAGTACTCCTCAGTAGGAAACTCTTCTTGTTCTTCTCAGACGCAATATGGCGAGCCTATTCCTCCATCTAGGTGCAGATTTTGTGTAATAAGTGTCCATTACTGAATTTTATAAGTTCCACTAATACATAAAATCTCTGTGGTACGCTTCGTTTATTCATGTAGTATACCAGTACAATGCAAACGTATATAGTAGTACTTCTCTGATAGCGCTAGAGCAACTCAGTCCACATTATTAAAGCTTCCTTGAAATGAATTACGAAATGTATGTACGAAATCTTATAGCACACCCGTGTCCCAATGTTAATTCCTTCATTTTCTAACTTCTCAGCCACTTCATTCCCGTGAAGGCTGCGGTGTTTTGCACGCATGAATCAACTTCGTTGTTGTCATCACTGCACTATATCGACGGTAATTCCTCTATAGAAAAAATTCATAGAGAAAAATTTTAATAATTATGGGAAATCATTTTCACCCTTTAACGATAAGAGCCAATAGGGGCACAGGTTTTTCAAATGCACAAACTGTACAACTACACTCCTGGAAATTGAAATAAGAACACCGTGAATTCATTGTCCCAGGAAGGGGAAACTTTATTGACACATTCCTGGGGTCAGATACATCACATGATCACACTGACAGAACCACAGGCACATAGACACAGGCAACAGAGCATGCACAATGTCGGCACTAGTACAGTGTATATCCACCTTTCGCAGCAATGCAGGCTGCTATTCTCCCATGGAGACGATCGTAGAGATGCTGGATGTAGCCCTGTGGAACGGCTTGCCTTGCCATTTCCACCTGGCGCCTCAGTTGGACCAGCGTTCGTGCTGGACGTGCAGACCGCGTGAGACGACGCTTCATCCAGTCCCAAACATGCTCAATGGGGGACAGATCCGGAGATCTTGCTGGCCAGGGTAGTTGACTTACACCTTCTAGAGCACGTTGGGTGGCACGGGATACATGCGGACGTGCATTGTCCTGTTGGAACAGCAAGTTCCCTTGCCGGTCTAGGAATGGTAGAACGATGGGTTCGATGACGGTTTGGATGTACCGTGCACTATTCAGTGTCCCCTCGACGATCACCAGTGGTGTACGGCCAGTGTAGGAGATCGCTCCCCACACCATGATGCCGGGTGTTGGCCCTGTGTGCCTCGGTCGTATGCAGTCCTGATTGTGGCGCTCACCTGCACGGCGCCAAACACGCATACGACCATCATTGGCACCAAGGCAGAAGCGACTCTCATCGCTGAAGACGACACGTCTCCATTCGTCCCTCCATTCACGCCTGTCGCGACACCGCTGGAGGCGGGCTGCACGATGTTGGGGCGTGAGCGGAAGACGGCCTAACGGTGTGCGAGACCGTAGCCCAGCTTCATGGAGACGGTTGCGAATGGTCCTCGCCGATACCCCAGGAGCAACAGTGTCCCTAATTTGCTGGGAAGTGGCGGTGCGGTCCCCTACGGCACTGCGTAGGATCCTACGGTCTTGGGGTGCATCGGTGCGTCGCTGCGGTCTGGTCCCAGGTCGACGGGCACGTGCACCTTCCGCCGACGACTGGCGACAACATCGATGTACTGTGGAGACCTCACGCCCCACGTGTTGAGCAATTCGGCGGTACGTCCACCCGGCCTCCCGCATGCCCACTATACGCCCTCGCTCAAAGTCCGTCAACTGCACATACGGTTCACGTCCACGCTGTCGCGGCATGCTACCAGTGTTAAAGACTGCGATGGAGCTCCGTATGCCACGGCAAACTGGCTGACACTGACGGCGGCGGTGCACAAATGCTGCGCAGCTAGCGCCATTCGACGGCCAACACCGCGGTTCCTGGTGTGTCCGCTGTGCCGTGCGTGTGATCATTGCTTGTACAGCCCTCTCGCAGTGTCCGGAGCAAGTATGGTGGGTCTGACACACCGGTGTCAATGTGTTCTTTTTTTCCATTTCCAGGAGTGTATAAGTACTGGCATGAGCAAGTGTAACGGCTCAGTAGATTATAACCACTCAAGTATTCTGTATAGAACAAAGAAAATCCACCATACCCCAATTAAATATTATTCAAATGTATCTCCAGGTAGTTAAATACAGCAACAGCATGTATTATAAAATTACATTAAATATAATTATTACATGAAAAGGCACCGGAAGATAGTCACAATCTGATCAAATTTCGCTGTGCTACAGAACATTGTTCAGCATCTGAAGTAAGCTATAGGGCACAAGAAGTCATAACAACACATAGACACACAGGCACAGATACGCACACAAAAACACTCACAAACACTCGAGTGTGTAAATCAGTGAGGTGCAGGGGGTGCCTGTGTCCTCTCCGTTTGGAAAGAATTCTTCACGAACCGAACTAACATTCGATCGCAGCAGCAGGACGAATTGTTATATGATCTGAGAGAAGGCATAGCATGTAGTCGTTATTGACTAGCAGCAAGAGCAGCGGAGAGCGTTGAGCCCAAAAACACTTCTCAGACATTCGCCTCTAGCAATCAAATTGATAGGAATTTAAAGTATTTTCTTATTCCATTTTTAATTATTTTTAATTGGTACTATTGACTTTATGTGTGCTTCAGTCTTTTTCTGAAATTACAAAAAGTGGTGCTCCAGTAAAGTTAGGTTTTTACAAATATGAAAATATTTCTTACTGTCCGTGTTGATGGGAAAAATCGTCAATTCCTAAGAAAAATTTATATATATATATATATATATATATATATATATATATATATATATATATATATAAGCCTAAGTTATAACGATGGAAAAAGTTTGACAAATAATAAAAACTGCAGGGAAGTTAGCAAAATTTTAGATAATGAAGTCAAAAAGATTTTTCAGTTTAGATTTCAATTGTTATAGAGAACGGTAGCTGACTCAAGCTGTGAGCGAATAGTGTCGTATCGTCATTAACCAATTTAACAATAAATGCGACACACTCAGTTGGGAAGGGGCACAATAGTACTGCCTCGAGTTCACACTCAAAATCACAGTTAGCCGCAAGAACTAAATCTCATCGGGAACTCAGTAAAGGGAATTGCGCTAAGCATATGCACTTGAGTACTAACTGTCTGGCACCCAGTTTGCGTAATAAACAGCTTCGCGCAGCCTACCATAACGTCTACTGTTAATATTTATACTATTGTAATTGATCTCAAATAAAAGTATTTACATAGCAATAAATGCGACACACTGTTAAACAAAATATGTCTTGTGTCCTCGGAGTCTTTCGCGACGGCATACATGAATAAAACCTCGATTTTCTAGCCGCGTCAATTTGAATAAAATCCTCGAATTTTCGATGCCCCTCTCCGCCATCGTCGTCAGAAGTTCACTGACTGCCGGGAGTGCTACGGTTTCACGCTTATATAGACACGATGACATCAGCAGCAGCCAATCAGATAGACCCACTGTTGCGCGCGCTGAGAGTGTACCCTTGGTCTCTGTTGAGATTGTCGTTGTTTAAACGATTCTCTGCCGCTTCCTTTATAACGGAGTCCAATATGTAGAAGCATGAGCCAACACCTTCGTATTTTCGAACTGTGTTTTATGTCCGTTTTCTAGGCAATGCTCCGCTATGGCCGACTTGTCAAACTCCCTTTGTTTTATATGACGCTTGTGCTCAGTACAACGCTCCGCCACCGTGCGAATTGTTTGTCCAATATACATGCTGCCATATTTACACACCGCACACGCCGGACACTCGAAGAGCAATGTCATCTTTAACAGGGCGCAGCATATCTCGTATTTTGGGGGCGGGCCGGAACATTGGTCTTAGCCCATGTTTCTGCAGCGGACGTCCTAACTTTGCCGCTAGTAGCTCCACAGTATGGAAGGAATGCAGTCCGTTTGGCCTCTTCTACTGATTCACCAGGTGTCTTTCGTCGGCGGCCCTTGAAAGCTGTAGCCATTTTCTCCGAAAACACGTTTTAAGTTCTGCTATTCAGAATGTAGATGGTCGTCAGAGATGATCTTGGCTCTATGAACCAACGTGTTCAGGACCGCTTTCTTGTGTACAGGGTGGCGGAAACTGTTGGCGTTCAAGTACTGATCAGTGTGTGTTGGCTTCCGATACACTGAATGACCAAGCTAGCCTCCTGTCTTCCGCTGAACCAAAACATCCAAGAATGGTAGCTTGCCGTGCTCCACCATCTCGACAGTAAATTTAATATTGGGATGGACACCATTCATGTGATTGCCGAACTGTTGTAGTATATCTTCACCATGAGGCAATATCAGGAACGTGTCATCAACATATCGTTGAAAGCAAGACGGCCGGAATGTCGCAGTTCGCAGAGCCTGCTCCTCAAAGTGCTCCATGAAGAAAGTTGCGACTGTTGGAGACATTAGTCATCCCATGGCTGTGCCGTCCGTCATCTCATAACATTCATCGCAGTACAAAAAGTACGTTGTCGTTAGGACATGACGAAACAACTTAATGATTCCAGATGGAAAATGGTGCGCCAAAAGATCGAGCGTATCTGGTATTGGTACCATCTTAAAACGTGACACAACGTCCATGCTAACCATTAGGTCGTTTGGGCCTATCTTCATTCTCTTCAGTTTCGCAACAAATTTCTGCGAGTTGACAACATGGCGTTCACAAAGTCCCAATTTTGGTGCTAATAATCCTGCCAGATGTTTAGCAAGTCTGTAGGTGGGCGAACTGAAAGCAACATAGTGGGCTTCAGAGGGACACTATTATTGTTGTGTCTAGACAAGACAGCCTAGACACAATGAGAGGAAGCTGAAAGGCACGCGCTAAGTTAAAGCAGGATGGCGTGAGGTCTGAAACAGGATACGTAATGAATGCTATAAAGAAAAGTACGTAGCTTCTGGAATACTTAACTTTAATCCACCCTTGTGGTACATCTGGAGATTGTGGCGATACAAGTGAGACTCTTTAGATACATGCAATGTTACTAATGGCGCCTTGCTAGGTCGTAGCCATTGACTTAGCTGAAGGCTATTCTAACTATCTGCTCTGCAAATGAGCAATGCTTCGTCCATGTAGTCGCTAGCAAAGTCGTCCGTACAACTGGGGCGAGTGCTAGTCCGTATCTCGAGACCTGCCTTGTGGTGGCGCTCGGTCTGCGATTCCTGACAGTGGCGACACGCGGGTCCGACATGTACTAATGGACCGCGGCCGATTTAAAACTACCACCTAGCAAGTGTGGTGTCTGGCGGTGACACCACAATTATTTTTGCTTATCACTATCACATTATTTTATTTTTGTTTTGCACCTCAATGTACGACCAAGAAAAAAAATTAAAACGTGCAAATTTAGTTAGGTCTTGCTGTCTTTCACTTATAAAACATTTTTAAAGGCATCAGTGTGCGTAAGTAAGGTCCTCAACCTGCGAACATTAAACAAGACTTAAATTTTAGGATTAAGTTTAACTAAAAAATTTAAAGTATTTATGCAGTCTGATAGACTACGCGATTTTTTTTTCAAAACTTTGAAATATAATTAATCAAGTGAATCACAATATTTAAAAATGGTGCGCATAAAGTAACGCCCTCCCCTTGGTACTGCGTGGCTTAATGTGTGTTACGAGCCGTTCAGAGAATCACAACGTGTCTATACCTAATTAATATAAAAATGGAAATGTCGTGTGGCTAGGGCCTCCCGTCGGGTAGACCGTTCGCCTGGTGCAGGTCTTTCGATTTGACGCCACTTCGGCGACCTGCGCGTCGATGGGGATGAAATGATGATGATTAGGACAACACAACACCCAGTCCCTGAGCGGAGAAAATTTCCGACCCAGCCGGGAATCGAACCCGGGCCCTTAGGATTGACAGTCCGTCACGCTGACCACTCAGCTACCAGGTGAGTGCTATACGCTAAACGTCTTCAGTTGGGATTCTCTATAGGCTTCACGGTACGCCGCAGTCGTCAGTGTAGCACTTGTTTACGTGCAGTAGAATCAGAGTGCAACGGTGCCAGAAATGCAGACGTCGAAGCTGCTCCGGCCGCCTGGCAGTCAAAACACGGACGAGGCCTGCCGTAACGTTGCGCCCGAGGCCAAGGACCCCGCGACCGCAGCGATTACTACCGCTGCACGCTTCCCGCCGCACCGGCTGTCCTTCGCACGAGCCCACCTGATGATGATGGTCTTCGCGGCGCTGGCAACACCTATCTTTTTGCTGCCGGTTACCTCGTAGCGTTCACATACGGGCTTCGGTTTCCTTTTCGTCCGTGTCACCTTTCGACTACTTGAGGACTCTCACTGTAGCCTGCTTTCAAAACTCGAATTAGTACCGCACGAGCAATTGCTCCTCATGCAAGACACCTTCTTAGTTTCGTTTTACCCAGACATGTTTCAGCACTTTTTGTGCTATCTTCAGTGGATTATTTTTTTTTGTTTTTCTTACTGTAAAATTGTTGCTACATAATAACATTTAGCGAAACTTTTGGTACATAATATTTACAATTGTGAATGAATTATTGTTTGTTCATAGTTCACAGTTCTGAAATGTATTAACGACCTGATGCACTGTGTGTTGTTTATAACACTATGTCTAAAGTTCTAGTTACAGCTGAATTGGCAAAACAGTGGATGTAGGCATTAGTTTACATACCTTACATGATGCTACTGGACAATTACGTTCGTAGCTATTCGGCTACACAATCTACAACTTCTCATCTGCAAACACCAAAACGTAATTCTTATTTTTCTGTAACTTACGGCTTTGATAATGTAGTGCGTTATCATATGTTGTTGGCGAGGTGAATAGCCCGATTTCATGACCTACGCTCGCTTGACACTGCACTTTCTCCGATTTTTCAAAATATAGGCAGAGTTGTCGTCGGCATTACGTGTTGTTGTGGCTGTGTAGTATTTATTCGTTTCATTGCGTGTTTTGCTGGGTGAGGCGCGTAAGTTTGAAGTGTATTTGCCGTTTGTGGTGTTTCGTTTGTGTGAGTGTGTGTGTGTGTGTGTGTGTGTGTGTGTGTGTGTGTGTGATTTCAGGATTGGGGCAGAGAGAGAGAGAGAGAGAGAGAGAGAGAGAGAGAGAAAGAGAGAGAGAAAATGCCTTTTTTCCCCTCACGAGTAGTTTTGGACGGCCAGTGTGGCCGAGGAGTTCTAGGCGCTTCAGTCTGTAACCCCGCGACCGCTACGGTCGCAGGCTCTAATCCTGCCTCGGGCAGGGATGTGAGTGATTTCCTTAGGTTAGTTAGGTTTAAGTAGTTCTAAGTTCTAGGAGACTAATGACCTCACATGTTAAGTCCCGTAGTGCTGCGAGCCATTTGAACCGTTTTAGTAGTTTTGGTGTGGGTGTTATTGGTATATTTCCTCAATTGCGGCAAAGAGGGTTTTTTTGCACAGTGATGTGTATTCATTTAGTACATCTTTCCTTGGGCTGTTGATTTTTGGATGTGATAGTTTTCTTCTACAGTTAATTTTTGGTATAAGCTGCTATTAGTTTTAAGGATGTGTACGTCAGTTTCAATGTTTGTTGGGTGGTGACTGTGTGCTGTCAGGTGGTCTGCGAATGCTGAGAGTGAGCTACAATAATTGAAGAATCATAGAAATAACACCCACACCAAAACTACTTAAGAGAAAGGGAAAAAAAAGTTCATTCTCTCTCTCCCTCCCTTTGTCTCTCTCTGCCCCACTCCTGAAAACACACACACACACACACACAAGCGTGCGCGCGCGCGCACACACACACACACACACACACACACGCACGCTCACACACGCACGCACACTCACACAAGCAAACACCGCAAACGCGAAGTCAGACACGCTACCAAACAAAAGAGTACTACACAGCAACAACAACACGTAATGGCGACGAAAACTCTGCCTATGTTTTGATAAATCGAAAAAAGTGCAGTGTCAAGCGAGCGTAGGTCACGAAATTAGCCTCTTCACCTCGCCAACCACATATGAGAACGCACTACAATATCAAAGCCCTACGTTACACACAAAAAACGTTTTCATTTGTAAATGCATAATAAACAGAAAAATAAGAATTACGTTTTGGTGTTTGCAGATGGGATGTTGTAGATTGTGTAGCAGAATAGCTATCAACACAAATGTCCAATAGCATCATGTAAGGTGTGTAAACTAATGCCTGCATCCACTCTTTTGCCAATTAAGCTATAACTAGATCTTTAGATATAATGTTATAAACAACACACACTGCATCACATCGTTAATACATATCTCAACTGCGAAATATGAACAAATGATGTATAGTATTTTACAACAATTATTGATTCACAATTGTTAATATTATGTCCCAAAAGTTTGTCTAAATGTTAATGCGTAACAACAATTTTACAGTAAGAAAATAAAAAATAACCCACTGAAGATAGCACAAAAAGTACTGAAACATGTCTGGGTAAAACAAAACGAGAAAGGTGTCTTACCTAAGGCGGAATTCCTCGTCCTATTTTCAGAGAAAGCACGGTCATAAGAAGGAGAACTAAAACACCACAAGATCGAGTTAGTATTTTTCATTTCCAGTGGAGTAAAATCAAGTAAAATCAATGAGAAAGTGGTCGTGAAATTAGTCCTTCCCCCCCCCCCCCCCTCC
Organism: Schistocerca americana; assembly: GCF_021461395.2. Taxonomy (NCBI): domain Eukaryota; kingdom Metazoa; phylum Arthropoda; class Insecta; order Orthoptera; family Acrididae; genus Schistocerca; species Schistocerca americana. The sequence continues at coordinate 52,887,518 of NC_060125.1, read as the reverse complement.
AAACAAGTTTGAAGGTTTTCTAGATGCGAGTACCTTACTGAGTGATATGAAACACGTTGAACACACTCCGTGTGTTGATACGACTCTCTTGTTATCGATGTGTTGTTTGTAAAGGAATCGAATGAAATATACAAAGTTTTTTACAAAATTGGGAGACGGTGTTCCTTCTGTATGAATAGTATTAGTTTGGTGTGTAGGTTCGTAGTGTTTTGGTTCTGCATGTTGGTATTGCTGTTGCTATGGGTTTATTTATTGATTTTTAGTTTTTATTTGTAGCTCAATGCCGCCATTTAAGTTTACGCATTTTCATTTTGTCGTTTGGAGAACACTTCCGGCGTATTCTTGTCTTCGTGTTCAGAAAGGGGTAACTGTAGCTGAGGCAGTCAGAAACATTTGCACCGTGTATAGGTATAATCTCATAGGACACAGCACGGCATGAAACTGTTTTTCTCGTTTTACGGGGGATCGTTCCGACGTTATTGACTTCCCACGTTCAGGAACACCTTTGTGGTTCGTTGAAGATCGTTTCACCGTATAAATCCACAATGATCCATGTCAGTGTACTCGATAACTTGCGAATATGATGAACTGTGGTCATTCCGCCATCGTGTCACATTTGTATACAGTGGGGAAGGTTCAAAAATTGGGTGTATGGGTACCACATGCACTAAGACAAGTTCACAAAAATCTGCGAGTGGGCATATGTGCCCTGCTTACTCGTTGTAACTGGTTCGTGAACAACACAGATTCCTATCCTGTATCGTTAGTGGTGACGAGACTTGGTGTCTTTATTCTAACGTAAGGAAAACAAGGGAAGGACTGAACCCAAACAAAGCAGCAACTTCCCGTACAAAGAACTATGCGCATCCACAAAAGATAGTGTTATGCATCTGGTGGAACAGCGACTGTATACTTCCGCGAGGTGAACCCATTACTGTTGACATTTATTGTCAACATTTGAGACGTATTGCAGACACAGTTTAAGAACAACGTCCAGGAAGACGGCGTGAAGTGGTGCTATTACACGATAACTCCCTCCCGCATTCTGTTGAACTGACCTAAAATAGTACAGAGAAGTTGGGTTATGAAGTCATTCCGTGCCCACCTTATTCATCTGATCTTGCACCCTCGCTTTTCATCTTTTCCGCTCTCTATCGAACAACCTTCGAGAAACTTCCTTTCTGGATGAACGCTCGCTCCGAACGTGGTTCGTTGAGTTCTTCACCTCAAAACCACGTGATTTCTGCAGTCTTGGAATCGAGAAGTTAATTCAGCGTTGGCACACTGTTATAAATAGTGAAGGAGAACGTATTATTGATGACTGAAAGTCTCTGTTATGTGTATCTGTTGTCTTATGGAAAAACGCTACCAACCTATGCAGCAATCGAATGTTGTTATGTCGACGAGAAATAAATAGAGACAGAAGCTAAGTCCCTGATTCCCTATATCTCAGCGTTTCCATCTGCCAGAGAAAAGTCTCCATCGAGAAACAGAGTGCAAAAAGGCAACACATCTATGCATTGCAGACTGACAAGAAAGGAAGTTGTTACCCCGCGAACATCACAACTAAACGCTGCCAAACTATTACACCAATATTTACAGGTCTGTAGGATGTATTGTTCAAGATTTCATTCTTAACCGATTTTATTTTCAGTGTAATCAATGCAGAGGAAAGCTACGCATACAGACGGAGAATAACTCTTGAGCTAAGATCACTGAGATAGGTACTAGATCTGCACAACGTTTTTGGAACTTTCAGTGCAGTTATCAGCACAACGGGCACAAAGGGCTTGTAACTCCAGCTTCTCACCATCTCTCCGACTTTGCAAAAGGTCAAACGAGAGACCTGCAACAGCCTTCTGGCCGCAGTGCAGTGACTGGAGAACTACTGTTAACGAGATGGACTCAGGATAACGGCTTGGGAAGAAGGAATACACCACGAAGGGATCGCAGGATTGTTCGACTGTCTCTGACGAACAGACGGATAATAACAACTGAGTAGGGGAGTTGGAAGGGATCAGGAACAAAGAGCTTATTTGTCTCCTTATGCAAACCGGCTGCTTGGCCTAGTGTAAACAAACAACTAACTTGTTAGGTTTATCCAAGTGTAACGTATGACCCTAACATAAACAAACCAGGCACTTGGCTAGGCCCCTTGAGTACACAAAATAACTTCTTTACACATTTTGCCCTATGTAAACAAACCATACGCTTGTGTTCTTATGTTTATGTAAGTCTAACTTATGAGCAGATGGTTTGAGATTATCTTAATGACCATAATTTATGACCCAAAATGGCCACCATCACAATTCCCCCACTTATCTTGTCCGACTGAGTTGCCCCATTGATAGGATTTAACACCCACCACTAGTCCTCCTCTCCCTTCTCCCTCCCCCTCCCTCCCACTACACTCCAGGCATGGTAGATGTCATCATGAGATAGACTAGTCATTCAGGGTCTGCAAACGGCTTGGTTACCATGAAGTGTCAACTGGAGAGATCAGCCATCGCCCATAGACAGAACAAAAAGAGAGAGAAGACTATCATACTAGAAAAATCCATATTTCTCACTGCCTGTTATTATTATTTGCGTTTGCATTAGTTACTATTTCTCCCATAGTGTGAGGACCTCTGATGATGCAGTGGAGCAACGACTGTCTACACCATGGTAGTAGCAGCACGGACTTGACCGACATAGTTTTTGGCATCAGGACGTGCAGCAAGTGCTTGCATTTCCATTGTGTACACCACTGCAGCAGTGTACACTCAGCCTGACTATTCAATTAGCCTTTCTTCAACACTGAGTCTACACTGTAGCCGCAGCAACACTGGCACACCCATGATACAACCTATTCCCTGACACTGAGTCCCTGCTACCACAGTCATCAGCACCAGTCCTCAGGCTATTACTATGACATTCCTCACCTATAAAAATGATACTGTTCTCTGTAAATGTTTGTTTAAGTAAATATGTGGTTGTGGGCATGTCCTCTAATAATGATTTCAACATAGTAATAATGTTTGAAAATCCACAGTTTAATGACATTAAAATACTGCTTTCATACTATGAATGGTATGAATTACCTCATAATTTTTGTGTCCTGGGGTACTGCTACTGTGGGGGAATTCCGTCAAGCAGACTGGGCACAAATTCTGGGGACACTCATACATCTTTATTACGCAAGTAAACCTAACTCGGTGACAAAACATCAAGCACATTCATGAATATACTAGCCATGGTGATTCAGCTTGTATTTCACTCAAGTTCGTTCCATTAATTTTTGGCGATCGTCATTGAAGCACAGTAACTGAAGTGGGGCGCAAACTCGGGAAATCTGACTCAAGGGATAACACAAGACTCTCAGTGCTGTATGTAAACCGTTGCAAAGGCTGGCTTCTGTTTGCACTTTCTGGAGGCGTTGACCTATCCTTGGACGCCATTTGGAATCTGATGTGCACTTCTTGGGTGGCCTCTGCTGTTCTTTAAGGTCAGCTGTTGAATCTTGGAGTAGATTCCTAATGTGTTGTTTGTGAAAATGGATGAGCTCATTCCTCGCTCGACCCCCTCCCCCACCAGACTTCTACATAATTTTTGTTTACTTTGATGGCAAGTACTATCTATGGGGAGGGACGGGAGGAAGGAGAGATCTGAACACATGAGCTGCTGAAGAAACAGGGGCTGCATTGCTGGCTGATGGCAGACCCATGTCTGCACCCTGGCACGCACCTTAAGAGTAACCAGGCATGTTGGCTGGAAAACTGCACGCAGGGTGCACGTGTGAACTCAACGACTGTCAAACAACTGCTGAAGCATTTGCGACTTGTGATGGACCCTTGAGGAGTCTATGAAGATGGTTGGATGCAGAATCATAGACCACTTGAGCTGAGGCTGCAAAACCAGCAATGGCGATGGAGGTTGCACATCGATCTTCGTCGGTGCCTCATCCCAAGTCTGGGCTTGGAGAAGGTGAGGACAGCAGGTGCTGCAGAATCCTGTGAGGTTAAACATCTGTGAACAAAGTGTCTGAGGCAAGGGTACGCAACTGACTCTGATGCTGCCGGTACAGCCTAGATTGTCGTTGCACAGACTAAAAGGATCTGCCCAATGCATGTGTTACAATGTCCTGTTTCCGATGATGACCTTTACTGAACACCGGGAATAGCGCTTTCTCCTGGGGCTTGCACTTCATGAGCCACATGGAAATCTAGGACCTCTGTGGTAGATGCATGAGACACACCTGGGTACGATGCTGACGTCCATGAAGGAGTTCCGTTGGCGACCTGCTGTTGCCTGGGAGGGAAACATACGGAAACATGAGAAGGGCTCACTCCCGGTAGTGGAAGGCATGGAGTTTGTCCGTCTGACTCCCAAAGGATCTCACGAAACGTTTGGCCTCTCCACTGGACCCAAGATAGAACAGAGCAGTAGTAACATGCTGAATACCATTAACAGAAATGCCGAAAGTCTCCTGACGTAAACTGAGAACCATTATCAGATGCAATGACCACTGGTACTTCTTCAATGCAAAACACAGAGCAAAGGGCTCTCATTGTACTGGCAGTCGACATGAACTGCATGGAAACCATGAGAGTGAATTTGCTGAACGCATCACTCAGCCATACTTTCACTAAGGTTCAACACAATCAACATATAGTCGTTGCCAAGGGCGACCTGGCTGTGATAGGGAAGGTGATAGGTCGACTTCGGTTTATTGGGGGAATTGTAGGAAAGGGTGGTTTATCTGTAAAGGAGACCGCATACAGGACTCTGGTGCGACCTATTCATGAGTAGAGTTCGCGTTTTGGGATCCTTACCACGTCGGATTGAAGGAAGACATCGAAGCAATTCCGAGGGGAGCAGCTAGATTCGTTATCGGTAGGTTTGAACAACACGTATGCTTCGGGAACTCAAAAGGGAATCCCTGGAGGGAAGGCGACGTTCTTTTCGAGGGAGACTATTCAAAAAATTTAGTGAACCAGCATTTGAAACTGACTGCTGAACGCTTCTACTGCCGCCAACATACATCGCGCGTAAAGAGCACTAAAATAATATACGAGAAATTAGGCCTCACACGGAGGCATATAGACAGTCGTTTTTTCCTCGCTCCATTTGCGAGTCGATAGGAAAAGAAATTCCTATTTGTGGCACGAAATTTCTCCCGGACGCTATAAACACCCAACACTGTAATGTCATTGCAATTATACTTTGAAATTGCGGAATGTGACTGATGAAGCTTGGGAGTATTCAAGAACACGTCTGTACAGAAGTGTAACCGGAGCTCCGGTAACTAAATGCAGTCGAACACAGATTAGCAACTTGTAACTATACGTAAAGTTTCTCTAGCAAACACTGTCTACAGAACATGCTACTTTCTAACGGAGCGCTTGACGAACACAACACTGACATTCATTGAGGAACGCGATCAATCTGAGCCAGGTTGACGATTGGCTTTAAGTTTTTGCAAACAGGTACATTTTTCTTAAGCAGAAATGATTCGTGGTAAGTACATTCATTACGTTCATGAGTACTGAAACACAGCGGGCAACACTTAGGGTTTGTGCTGGGGCATTATCACGCCAACAGGGTTGGGTGCGCTGTCTGGAACCGCGCCTGGGGAAACCGATGGTTACTTTAACACTTAACGTCGGAAAAAACCAGAGCTTCTGATCGACTTGCACACTTTCAGATGTGTCTTGGGTCTCTATAATTTTAAGCACAGTATCTAAGCTAGGGTACGGCACCTTCAGGGTGTCTGCTCGAATTACCGCGTCTGATACTTAGTGCATCGAGGAAACTCGTAACATAGCATCACTGTAAGACTTTCCAAAAGCACGCTTCAGTGTGTGGCTCCTCTTTAAGCCCAAATCAAAAAGAAAAAAATGAATGTGTATCTTTCCAGACTGTGTTTTATTTCTATCAGAACATGTCACAACAAAAGATAAGGTGCATGGCCAATATGAGATTCCTGTGCAGTGTTATGTGTGGAGGCTTCTTGAGCGTGTAAAAGCGTTGATTTGCCTTCTGCTCGTGTGGACCTGCTCACATCGGCCATTTGCATGCCAGAAGTGTAAGAAGAGGTGTTAGTTGATAGGGCGAATGGCCCATACGCTGCACAAGACACAGGTGTTTGTAAACAAGAAAAATTGTAAATATATATGATAACAAATTAATTACTAGTTTCTTTACCAAATGTATATATAATATTTTCTTTCATAACAGTTTTTGTACATTTTTAGAGATACCTTTTTTATATCAATTTTTTTAGTGCAGTGTGTAAGACATACTTCAACAATGAGTAGAAACTTACATATACACACATATCTTCAGAGACATATTTTACATTAATAATAGAAACATGTGAAACTAAAAAGAATATACATAACACGTTACCCATAGCAGTCTTTAAAAAATACTGTAGTTACGTTTCCTCAATATATTTGTCACAATATCCTTCTTACATACTATAGCTGATGGAGAATTTTTGTGATACAGTTGCTACAATTATCACTCTTCAATGTAGCTGTTGCGATGTTAATGCGTTCCTCTTTGATATTACTGTTTCTATGCAACCTTTTTTTCCCACGGGAAACGAGAAATAATTTACGCAAATAATACTGACTGGGATGACCAGCAGCAGTTGAGAAAGACATACAATATATAGTACATACACATATATTATATTGATGCACACATATTATGCAATGAAGTCACATATACAATGTACACAAACACATTTAGTAAGTGCTCTAATCTCTCTCTCCCCCTCTCTCTCTCTCTCACTCTCTCTCTCTCTCTCTCACACACACATACACACACACACACACACACACACACACATCCATTTACACTATGAAAAATGAGATGTACTAGGTACCCATTTGTCTTCAATGCGCAAGAGACTGACTTTCAGCTACAATACACTGTGTACCACATGGTCTCATGTTTGAATGGCGATTTGGTTCACCATATGCAGAGGAGGATGTGGAGCACTGCCAACACCACCGATCAGCCACTCCAAGTAATAAATTTGAGAGTCATCGTGGCTTCACGATACGCATCCTTTGCCTGCCTTCAGGTGGCTCCTGTATTTGTAGAATATCTGTACATTTTCTGTCCAAGGCTCACAAACTTCGAATCCTCAACCCGCTCACTTCATCTTTCAGTAGGTCGACAGTCTTGTTGATTCCAAACGTTATGCTATAAGTATTACTGTATAAGCCACATATCCAGACGTCTCGAATGAGTTGTCGGCGGCACCTTACTGCTTCATAGATCATAGTCCTTCACCATTATATGAAGTTGTCTGTCTCTATGTAAAGTAACTTTAAAGTAACTCTGAATGTTCAAAGCGAGTTTTTGCAAATCCGTAATGAAGCTGGTGCCTGTGTAGTTTGGATAGACCCAATATACACATACTGACATAAACAGATTTCTGGAACTCTAACGAAACCGTAGCCATCTCCTGAGTGACAAATTTTGTACTGCAGATTGTGGTTCATTTAAAATTTGTACTGGTGCCATATATACCCACCCATTTCGTTCTTACGTGAATTTTCCTGTGGTTTGCAAGATTCTCCATTGTTATGCCGAATATTGCATTATTCATAAGTTTAAAAATATCTTTTTCGAACTATTACATCACGGAATCTCTCTTTTCGCTATTGGTATCAATATACTCCTTCGAGAAATGGTGTTGCTAGGAGGAGACAGCACTGGTGACTCTTAATCAGTTTCATCCTCAGCTTGACACACTTCTGGGGGATTCTATAATGCATTCTGTATATCTGTTTATCGTGCAGCACAGGCATCAGCTTGGGGAGGCGCTCTGTACATAGTGGCAAACTGCTGTGTGGATCATTCAAACTATTAGAGTATGCTGTTTTCATCCCCACAACATTTCCTATGGCAGAATAAGCAGCCACTCAACTATTTCGGTGATTTCGTGACTGGACAGCTATGGCAGAAACTGTTGCTTGATGTGCCAGTAGTAGTTGTTTTCATCTAGGTACAGTATGTAACTCATGTCGTTGGACCCATTCACATTTTATTTTACTTGCCGTGACTATAAGTACATCGACAAAGCCACGCACGAATTACTTGATCAAGTAAGAGAGACATGTTTACACTAGTTCGGCGTTGACGCATGTGTGTTTCTGAGCACTGCATCCCAGCAAAGCCCTGGAACTGTGTAATACGAGTAGAAGTCAGGATCCATAGCGTATGTTTCCATGCATACACTCCGGAAATTCTCGGAAATATCTGTCAGCAGGTGTACATGCATGGTAATAGAAAGCTTTGCATGCTCCCCTAAATAATAGATGTTGAATTCTTGCCAAACATTCACTGCATGCACTTACTCCATATCCGTTATAAGATTACTGATGAATACAGTTATTTTGAGCAATATGGTTTCGTTGAGTGTCTCCATTGAAACCAGGTATTCATATGGAAAGACACTTTTCATCGTCATGAGCTGAAATTTTGCATAATTAGGATGTGTACCTTCAGCGATATGTATATCCTCCTGGCACATAGTTTCAAGCAGTTTATGAAATGGTATCTACAAAAAAGTAGGAAGTCCAGAAACTCCAGCACATTGTTCTTGGCAATTTTCTTGCAAAATGAAACATATTTTTCGATGCTCTCTTGGGACTAACCTACTCATTTCTTAATAAATAATCAGCCAAGTGTTCACCGATGTAGTTAGCGTCATAGCAGACAAGCTTGTGGAAGAAAACGGGTGTGTGTCGTGGCTGTTGCCTGTTGAAGTTGCATGTGTTGTGTGCTACGTTGTGGATCTTTAGCATTAGATGACAGTGATCTCTATGTGCAATTTCCTCTTCTCCGGCTAACTGCAACCCAAAAATACGACAGCCAACTGCATTCTTGTATAATTCGTCATATTCCTATGATGTGAATGTTGGTGAGATGTGTCATATCAACATATGTTGCAAGTTGTTCAAGCTCAGAGAGCAACCATCTCACGAGTTAATTCTGAAAATATGATGCAGAACACTTGTGACTCGAATCATACGTGCATTCAACCTGGTATGTCACTGCATATGGTATGTGCCACCATGTGAGAGTACTACGTGGGGCAGTGGGGTCACCTTCACGCTGACCACACGAGCTAGGAAGCACTCAAAGTCAGTGTATACTACAACATTCCGGTCACTCACGAGTATAAGATTTTCATATCCCTGAATTAAACGTTCAATGTCCTCATATGCATTCTCTACGTCTTCACCTCCTGACTGTGATGCAGCCATGTGTACCTGTATTATTGTTGTGGACATTGATTTGTTATCGATTCTAATGAGAGTAATCCTATCACTAAACAGTTCAAACTCACTCTCTGCCCCACCTTACAATTCATGACGAATCCTATACATGCTACAATACTTTGCGCCATTGCCAATAACAACAACCTATACTTGTATGACCAGATATCTTTATTTTGGTTCCATTTGAACTCAGTGAGCACCACTGTAGCCAGACTGAGTCTTTACACTTTTCTTCCCAGAATTCATAACTTCCCTACCACATTTAGACTTCTGAGATTTCACACTCCAACACGTAGATTGTATTTTTCGCATACTTTTCAATCTGTGGTCTACCTCTTGGTGAACTCCCTCGTGACCGGTAGACTGAGCCGGAATCTTTTGCCAACGAAGAGATCATCATAACATTTTTTTTTTCAATTAGGAACCACATGTCCTGTGGACATATATTATATGTGACTTTAACGCAGTGGTTTCCATTGCCTTGTCTTTCTTCATACCGTTGACCATTGCTGATCCTTCCACATCTTATGTGTATTTTCCCACCTGCCAGGCAAGGGGGTGCCGCAAATCATTGTCTTTCCTCTGCCCTCGTTACTAAGGCCGCTGGCAGGACAAAGGTCATCAGTTATACAAGAAGTCTACGGTTGGCATCGTTGATGACTTTTAATCAGGATTTAAGCAGTGGCTGATGTCGAAATCTGAACTCATAACGTTTTAATTACTAGTGAAGGATTATGCCTTTACACCGAAGGAGTTTTTCTTCAGAGAAAATTACGACAAGAAAAGGGGAAGTGGATGGAGCTGAGACAGGTAATGCGACACGACCATAAAAATTCAACAGAGCACTGAAAGGAAGGTGAATTAGTCGACATTCCCTCAAAATATGTGTTCTTGGGAGAACCAATCATGATAAAAGTTCTCCAGGCACGCAGAATATATGAGGTGTCGATATGCCCTCAGACTTTTGGACGAATGGAATAATCTTCTTACCAATAAAGGCAGGTGCTAACAAGTGTGAGTACTCCAAATCCATATGTTTGTGTCATTGTTGTAAAATACTAACACTAATGATCTTCAGAAATATTGAACGACAAGTACAAACCGGCCTGGGAGAAAATGATTTGACTTTCGGAATTATGTAGGACCACAGGAGGTAAAAGTGACACTACAACTTACCTATATTTAAATTTATAAACCGCAACTCGTATACAGCACATCGCGGAGTGCACTTCTTATAATATACATTGAAGAAAGGCAGACCGGTGTTTACAGTATGTGTAGATGTAGAGAAAATGCTTTTGACAATGTTGACTGAGAAACACTCTTCGGAGTTCTTAAATCATCTGATATAATACACAGAAAGTAGTCTGCAGTTACAAGAGTCGAAGGACGTGAAAGGCAGGCAGTTGAAGTTGAGGACGAAGAAATAACAGCACCGAGGCATGATGAAGGGTCTGTAATTTTTGATACTGCCTTGAACGGAGATTACAGGATGTACATAAATAACAGTGTAGCAAATTTAACAGAATGCAATCACTTTACATCATTCGATGCTGAAAGAATTAATTTATACATTAGTAAGTATTTTCTGAAAGTATTTCTGTGGTGTGTACTCTAATGTGGTATAAGTTAAACAACACAGCCAAGCAGAGAACAGGAGGCTTTGAAGCGTAGAATTTCGGAAGGCAACTATTCTCCCCCATATTCTTGAGAAGTCAGAGACGGAGACGCCTTTCGCTTAACTTGAGCAATACAGCGAGACGATTCTTGTTTGGTGACAGAGGTAAACATCGAGACTCAAAGAGATTACCAAAGTTCACTAAAAGTGTTCAGTGGTTGCTTCATGCCAGCCAAACAGGTGATACGGTGATAACGTTTGGAAAAATAAATTGCCTTGAGGAGAGGACATTTACAGGGCACCTAAGAAGACAACTTGATAAGGATAAAAAACGGTCCTATGGCGAGAAACTGGTTTTGTACGTGGCCGCGCGGTGTGCCAGAGTAATGAAGTGGAAGCAATGGCAATGCCGGCGTTAGGTCATCGAAAATAGCAGGCGAATTGCCTAATGGCTAACGAAATGAGACGACTGCCTTCGAGGTATCTCATGCCGTAATTGGTGCCTGCAAGCTGAGGTTTAGGAGCAGTGAAATTGCATGAGTGTAATGCCAGTTAAGAACGGAGACTTCGGAGGAAATCCTTGAACCTTGCTGCCTCTGTCTTGGCGGCTAGGACGCGGACAGGGTTGCAAGTCGATTGATCTCTTGTTTGATGGTACGGGCGAGCAGACAAACACCTGGCGCTCTATGTTACGATTAACTTTGACTCTCATCCTCAGATTCCATTTTATCATACAAACAAGTGCTGACATATTGTCAAGTAGCACGAATATGAGAACGTTTAGCACGCCTGAATGGAACACGACTGCTTATTATGCGAACAATTTAGTTGTACTTATTACCTTTTTCCATGTCTCACAATCAGCGTATCGTTTACGTTGATGTCAGAGATACAAGAAGTTTTCCTTATCGTGTAAGAATAAAGAACTGGTTGGTTGCGTGCCACTGCTTAGAGATTACCCTGATTTGAACAGTATGATCCGGGAAACGTGTGGATGTCTGAAATCTTGCAACGAATCATGTTTGTTATCACGGATTATATTGTTACCAATTCACCACATCGGTCCAACAAATATTCATTCTGATTCACCGCAGCGTTCTGACAGCAATGTCAATCGCTAAACCATTTTTAATATTGTCTCTTCGTTTTACCAACTGGAGACGATTTCTCAGCAACCAGAGGAAAAAAATTCGAGAAAACCGCTCTTCAGCTGAAGGAAACTAGTTTTTTTACTAGTTACAGTAAATATTTTGTAGTAAAAATAAAGGTAACAAACGTATTCATTTAAAAATAGATCACAAAATGAGATGACACAATTGGTGGTATCTTCCCCTTCCTGCTACTATATCAGTGTACAACACCTACTAGCAGAATAATCGACCATGCTTCTGTAATCGATCATGCTTTTGTGGCCGTCTGCTTACATTCGTTTGACTTGTCCCACTGTAACCTTTCAACGAAAGCTACCTTCTACGGCAACGGTTCTTCAAACGCCTGTTTCCAGTACCAGTCATCGACAGTTAAATTGTCATTAGGTTCCATTTATATCTTATCTGCTTAATTAATAACAAAGTTTACTGCTTTGTACTCATCGTGTTTCCTCTTCTCCAATGATTCGTACTTCGCGTGCGCGACTTTCCTCTTTTATTATTCCCAAAGTAAAGGATACTAAAATTGATACTATGTTGTTATTATGTCGACACATGGAACCTTTATCCTCTCTCTAATCGGCTACACATATGATCGTGTTGGCATTAGCATAATCGGATCAAAAAATTAATGCAGTCGTTTCTGAAATAATAACTGCGTTGTGGGATGTAATTACCACAAATTTACCATGCATATACTGTACTCCACGTTTCTCTTACGTAAAATTTGGAAGGTGCAAATCACACACTAAAATGACAACAAAAAGAACCACGAGGATTTTCACTAGCCCAAAGGAAATCAACAAATTATTTCACCAGTTCAGTTGGACATGCTCTGTTCGTTAACTCCAGTAGTTGGTTTTCAGAAGTGAAAATTATTACGTAAAATATCTGAACAAACATATCGAATAAATAGCTCACTCACGAAACTAAAAGTTTCACTTCACAAAATAAGAATGAGAAACGCTAACTCTGATTTAAAATCACTAAAAGAAATTAAATTTAATAATAGGAAAGAGATACAAACACTCGTTAGGAACATGATTAAATGGTGAGCTCTTTAAAATAATACTAAAAATTTCGTTACGTAGAAGCATCTTTTACCTACACAAGTAAAGTTTATTAACTTCATAAATGAAAACTATAAAATGTAATTGTTTTAAATAATTTGGACCTGTTTGCATTAAAAGGTAATTACTAAATTTCAGCTCAGCTGCAATACGAAGGCGCCAAGCAAGCGTTTAACAAAGCACGTTCAGAAAGTCAACCAGCAAATGAACAGTTTGAAAAAACATATTTTCAGTTTGCCATTATTGTTTCATTTAAATTGTTGTACTGATACTTGCATACCACTTTCAGTGAAAATATAATGAATCTTACTGTCTCTGATTTTTATTTTGAACAAAGTGACTGACTGATCAAGATCATTTTACTGCACGAGTTAGCCTGTTCTCCAACAAAACAAATCAGGCATAATTTTGAACCGTTTTCCTTCCTATAGTTGGCAGAATATTTATTAATCAATAACAACCATATTGTCACAACAGGGAAGGTGCAGAATCCTAGTCCAAGTAAGAATGGTTGGGGATAATGACAAGATCGTGGAGTTAGAATATTACAGGAATAATGTGGTTATTCATTAATAAATTCTGATTGATGTTCACTGGATATGCTTTACGAAATGAAAGTTATTACGTAACTCCATAAAGGCAGTTACCTGAAAGAACTGGACTGATGAGTTGGTCATCAGTAATTTTGTGGTGTCACAGCCAGACACCACAGTTGCTAGGTGGTAGCCTTTAAATAGGCCGCGGTCCGTTACTGTACGTCGGACCCGCGTGTCGTCACTATCAGTGATTGCAGACCGAGCGCCGCCACACGGCAGGTCTAGACAGACTTCCTAGCACTCGCCCCAGTTGTACAGCCAACTTTGCTAGCGATGGTTCACTGCCTACTTACGTTCTCATTTGCCGAGACGATAGTTTAGCATAGCTACGTCATTTGCTACGACCTAGCAAGGCGCCATATTCAGTTACCATTGATATTGTGAATCATGTACCGTCAAAAGCGACGTTCATCATTAATGGATTAAAGTTAAATATTCCACCAGCTACGTCCGTTTTTCTAAATTCTAATTTCCTTGTCCTGTTCCAGACCTCACGCAACAGCCCCACCCACTGCATCACCCACCCCTCAGGGAAGACCTGCCCCCTGACACCTCCCCCTGCAACACATCCCCCAGTCCCCTTCCCACCCAGTCCTGTTCTCGAAAACTACTGAATGTCCTAATGCTGACCCTGCCCCCACCCTCTCCACAAAGAAAACCCCTGATCCCCATGTCCCACCCACTCTCATGGACGTAACCCCAGGCCCCACTCCTACAACCCCTTCCACCCACACCTTCGTCCTTTCCAATCCTGACCCTCAGTTCTTCAATTGCACCCTCTTCATGGCCATCTGTAAAGACTTCCCCAATGCCCCCATCTCCCTTTTCATTCCTCTAAAGGACTCGGTCCTCATTAAATCCCCAAATGCTTCCTTCGACATCGATCTCCTCTCCAAAATCCCACGTATCGAATTTGGCCTACGAGCCACCCTATCCCCTACCACGCCCTGTTCTCTCCCCAACAGCCTCAACCTCCCCGACACCCGCTGACCTTCATTGCTTTGATCACAAAGCTTAGCCACGTGATTACAGAGGCTGAGGTGTTGGCAGAGCTAAATTCACATCTCCACATTGAAATCCCCTTGGCCCATCGCATCTTTAATGATGCTGGGCCAACTTACCTTATGCACCTATTCACAGAATCCTCCTCCTCTATCGACTGCCTACTTATAGAGGGAGCCTTCATTTAAAATAGACGTCACAAAGTTGCCCTCTCTCCCTTCATTTATCCCTCCTATCAACTCTGATCCTCACCTCCCCCTCCCTTCCTCTGTCATTTTCCTGGGCTCCCTCTCCCCCCTTCCATTCTGTTTTTTCTCTGCCTACCCTCTCTTTGACTCCATTCCCCCTCTTGTCCTTTTGCTTTCCCCTACTCTGCCTTCCCCACTCCTTGCCGCACCCACCCTGCCCCTCCCCTTTTGTGTGTCCTCTCCCTCCATCAGCTCCCCCTTTTTCTTTTCCTTTCACCCCCTTTTTCCCCCTCATCGGTCCAGGTCCTCCCCCCCCCCTCCCCCCTGCTCCCCATCTGCCATCGTGTGTCCATTATGGTGTAGTTTTAAGTGAGTTTTCGGTGTTGTGTGTCCCATTTCAGTGTTCTAAACAGACACCAAACTGTCGCTAGATGATTTTTTAACTCTTGCGAACAGAAACCAGGCTATCACAGTGTTTTTCAATTGTGCCTGTCGGCATCACGAATCGTTTTTTTTATCTTCACTTCGCAACTTTTCGCCACGTTCCAATTTTAACCAATCACCGTTTTGTCACCTGGATTTATTGAGGAATGGAAATTCAATAAAGAAAAAAAATTGTCAGATAAAACAAAGTACGAATTGGGCACCAAGTGGTTCTAGCCACGTTTGTCGGCCCTTGTTTTTTCGCTTTGTGAACTTCAGGGTCTTCTAATACATTAAAAGTACTGCCTATTTGTACGCTGTGGAGAATATGCATATTATTCTCAATGTTCCTTATACAATTTGTAGGTGGAAAATATAGTACATAGAGCTGCCACCTGTGATAACAACGGATACATTCTAAGCTACTTCAACTAAATGACAGAGTTGAGAATTCATCGATCGCAATAGCTGGCCACTAGTTGCGCGTCAGTGTCTCCACAACCTGTGGCTAGGTCTTTTCAGTGGTTGAGCGACCTGCAGAGCGTGATGACAAGGCGACCCTCTGTATCGAGATTAATCAGGAAAATACAGATAACATATGGTCTTGCATTATCCTGTTGAAACATGACGTCACGGGGACCTCGAAAATATGGCGCATAGATCGGCCTTAACAGATCAGAAACACAACGCGTACTGTTCAAATTAGGGGCTATTCGCACCAGAGGAGTTTTTATTGTGTATCCAGTCGCGCTACACGATGTCGCGACAGGTGTTGAGCGCGTGTGACGATGAGGAATGCAATCTGGCGACATTCGCTCTCCTGGGCACCTCCGCACACAGAGAGGATCATCGCGGTGGTGCACGCAGAACCAGGAACCGTCTAGACTCTAGAAGGACGGCGCGGCTGAGTACAGTGTTGCGGGCGCGCCGCATCACACGACCTCTGCTGAAACGTCAAAGAAAACCCAACAATGGGTGCCGAGCTGGGGTGGTCCAGACGTCTTCCCGCTGTCCGCATGGACACGTTTTGCCAAAGACACAGCGCCCGTATTCGACAGTTCGGCTGGAAAAAAGCGGTGCTAGGCTGCAAGTTTAGGATCTCCGTTACTTCCCTAAATTGTTTAGGGCAAATGCCGAGCTGGTTCTCTTGGTAGAACGGCCAATTTCCTTCCCGACCACCGCCCAATTCAGGCTTGTGTTCCGTATTTGGGGACCTCGTCCTTGACAGGGCGTGAAATCTTTATCTTCCCTGTATCCTTTTTAATGAAGATGCTATTGGCTGATCGTTTCTTAGCCAACTGAAAGCACAGGAAAGACTGCATTACTACAAGGGGCACAAAACAAACAACGGGAGGCCAAGACGTTGGGATCACAGATCTACTCCAAACTTTGTACACCTTTAGTAGGCCATTAAAACAACATAATGTTCAAGTAGATGCACTACTCTGACAGTCCAGAGAAAATAACAAGAGGCGTTTTACGCGTCTATCATATCCCTTACGTAAGTGTGGATAGCTGCCGGATGTTAGAGAGTTGATGTTAGTTAAGTGGTTTTCATTCGAGCGTCGAAAGACGAACATGGCTGAAGCAATAGTTCGACTCTCGCTCAAACTTAATTTTTAGTCTATATTTTTTTCGTGACTGGTCATATTATTTAATTTCTATGACTTTTGAGACGTAATATAACAAAAAAAAAACCACATGTATTTGCATGAAGTTTTAATGAATTTCATGTTGTTTGAGTAACCACAATTTTTAATAAAATTTAATTATGAGAACAAATACATTTATAACTGTCGACAAGTAAATGAATAAACGCAAAGAACTTTCCTGTAAAAGTGTGTCTGCTGTGATTTACAAAGTCTCTTACACATGCTACCTGTCACGTACCCGGAACTACTTTGCACCCCGACGCTTCGAGCTGCAGACGCAGAGGCAGCCATCAGTTGGCAATTAACTTGCGCAGCAGTGAGACGTTGCTAGCAAGAATGAACAGTGTAGGCGCAGTTTGTTTAAATACCACAGAATTCAACCTGTGCTACAGAAATGAAGATTTGAACGTGAGTCGAGCCATCGTCTCAGACACATACGTCTTACGAAGCTCAAACGTTAACCACTTAACCGCCATGAACTCTAACGTTTAGTACGTACGCACAGATACACCAGTTATATAACAGACGCGTAAAACTTCTCTTGCTATTTTCTAGGAATTGCCAGAGAAGTGCACCTTACTATCTGCACATTATGTTGTTTTAATGGGCCACTAAAGGTGTACAAAGCTTGAAGTAAATACTTGATGTCGACGTCGTGGCCTACCCTTGTAAGTAGTAACCAAGTGGTATGTGAACTCAGTTCTGTTCTATTTCTATCTAGCTCCCTCCCGTAGCAAAAAAAAGAAAAAAAGTATCGACGTGTTTGGAATTTCAGAAGATCAACATAATCATGTTTATCTGCTTATAAATGAGAAGCAAATTCGTGTGCTTGTAGTTTTTTGGGTGCTAGAACGGTAATCACCCATGGGTTTTACTGGCACATTAGAAGAGCAGTTAGTGGCGAAGTGCTGAAAATGTTTCAGGTGATGATATTTTTCACCTCTGGCCCTTGCATTGGTACAAATACGGAATGTGAATGTGTCTGCTCTCCCACGGCTTAAAAATATGCAAGATTGGTTTGATAATAATGATATGGTAATAATATTTATTCCCTATTTACTATTTACGATGTATCAGCTTGTGGATTATCGCCCCACATTTTTGGAAAAACAGCAACGGAACTGGAACATCGAAGACGTCAGAAAGTCACAGTAGAGGCGGGTGGTCATTATAATCGTTTTGATGAAAGCGGCTCTAAAATAGGCGGTTAGTTGCAACGTAATAGTCACACAATGTTTCTCGATCTGTTTATTGTTCATAACACGATTCATGCTTTGCTCATCTTCAGACTGGTAATACGAAAGTATTTTTACAATCTTGCAAATTTTTCATAAATGTCTTAAAGGAAACGGAAATGAACGCATGGCATCATTGGCCGGGAGGCACCTATTCGGGGAAGTTCGGCCGCCAACAGCAAGTCTTACTTCATTCGACGCCACATTGGGCGAATTGCGCGCCGGTGATGAGGTTGAAATGATGAGGACGACAACACAACAGTCACTCCCCGAGATAAGAAAACCTCCACCCCGGCCGGGAATCGAACCCAGGCCCAGCTTGCATGGGAGGCAAGCACGCTACCACGCAGCTAAGCAGGCGGACGTCTAAAAGGAGGAGCTATGCTAAAATGTGATTGAACAACAAAGGCATTTAAAACAAAATACATACCATTTAGTACAGAATGAGTATACAACTTTGACAACTTCAGTTAACGTTGAAAGAAACGTGAAGTTTCCTGTTTCTGTCTGTAGATAACTTTATGACGACACTTGTGCTGTTTACAGCCGAGTGACGTGGCTGGCAGACAGGTCCTCCTAAGAGAGCTTGTTGACGCCACATGGCGTGAGAGCTGTAGCACTGTCGTAAATGGCCGATACATAAATGCAAGTGATGATAACATCTGTTAAAAAATTTATACAGTTTTTTTCTTACATCATAAATGAATTTAATGCCAACCTTAGGCAAAGACAAATTTAAAAGACAAATGTAAAAACGTACCGGGTTTTAGTATCATGGAAGAGAGCTTACTGATGCTGGATGGTGTAAGTACTATGGCGCTACGGAATATGACATACAAGTAGTAATTTAAAAGCATATTGCACTATTTGCGTTTTTCTGTTACCACTTTGCTACCAGGTCATCTAAAGATAGGCCGAGTCCGAAATGTGTAATCCTGTGATTATCATTTTGCTCCCAACCAGCTTTACAAAGAAGCCGTTTTCATCGTTGGAACTGAAACACATTCTTAGCAGTGGCCTGTGTGAAATCCTGTCGAACGCCACCTAGGATCCACATGTATTTGCTCCCACCAGGAGTTAATAATTAGAATTTTAGGAATCCGCGAAGGTCGATAAGATGCTCCGGGCGATAGTAAGTGGAAGCTTACATTACTGCATTCACTACCACTGCAACTACAGGGTGAGAAATTAGATGGTTCGTGTAAGTTGGGTTGTATGTCTTACGGAGTATGAAATTCTTTCCGAGAGACTTTTGTTTCGCCCACCCCCGCTTTGTTCATTACAGACAATACTGTCCCCGCAACTTAACAGGTAGAAGCTATCGAGGGAGCGAATATATGTAGGCTAATATAATCGATATTGATATTGTTGTTAATTTACTAATGAGTATGCGTTAGAAATAGTACTCTGCCACGGTTATTACCGAATCCTGCGTAGTGGATGTCGTCTCATTGCCAGAATAATGTTATTGTTTGTGTGTGTGTGTTTTGATTGACTTCGGGGCTGTCGGCAGTGACCGGTGTGTGCTGTTGCAGCTGAGTGAGGACTTGCAGTCGGCCATCTTCTTCTTTGGGATGTCCAACAGCCTGGTCAACCCAATCATCTACGGCGCTTTCCACCTATGGAGACCAAAACGCAGGGGTCGACTCAGCGATAGAGGGAGGTATGTGTAAACTTTTTCAAAGAAGGTTATAGTTTTCTTGTAGAAATACTAAATAGCCAGTCAGTTGCAAAATAGAATCTTTATTAAAACTCCTTACAATGGTTTCAGCGTACTAGGTGTACATTGGTAAGGAAATACCAAACGACTACAACAATGTTGTGGATGTTTAAATTATTATGTAATCCAGTTGTCAATATTTCCTTCTGACGAAAACGTTTTTATAAACATTGAAACCTTGTTAAAGGGATTTTAATAAACCTTCCATTATGCACCTGATTAGCTGTTTACTATTTCTGCAAGAATCTTTCATCCTAGAGTTGCTGTTCCAATTATGTACAAATTTTTTTTCTATGTTGTTGCACCTATCCAAGCTGTGCTGTTGTGTGAGAAATGTACGGTTTCCATTTCACGTTATAATACCGCGCACTTCGTGTAACGTGAACACATTCAGTACACGTAATCGGTTCCAGTTGTAGAAACTGGTCGTATCCTAGCGGCAAGACATAATGAATGCTTTCTCCGCGCGATAGCAAAGAAATACTATAGACGACACTGCTGCCAAAGTAGAGTTACTAAACACAGCCTTCCGAAATTCCTTCACCAAAGATGCCGAAATAAATATTCCAGAATTCGAATCAAGAATAGCTGCTAACATGAGTAATGTATAAGTAGATATTCGTGGAGTAGTGAAGCAACTTAAATCACAAGCAGGTCTTCTGGTCCAGACTATATACAATTTAGTTTCCTTCCAGAGTGGGCTGATACAATAGCTCCATACTTACCGTTCACTCGACGAAAAATCCGCACCCAAAGAATGGAAAGTTACACAGGTCACACCAATATTCAAAAAAGGTAGTAGGACTAATCGAATAAATTACAGGCCCATATCGTTAACATCGATTTGCAGCAGGATTCTGGAACAAATTTTGTGTACGAACATTACGTATTACCTCGAAGAGAATCAACACTGATTTAGAAAACATCGTTGCTGTGAAACACAACAAGCTCTTTACTCACATGAAATGTTGAGTGCTATTGACAAGGGATTTCAGATTGATTCCGTATTTCTAGATTTCAAGAAAGTTTCTGACACTATATCACACAAGCGGCTTGTAGTGAAATTGCGTACTTGTGGAATATGTGACTGTATTCGTGATTTCCTGTCAGAGAGGTCGCCGATCGTATTAATTGACGGAAAGTCATCGAGTAAAACAGTTGTGATTTATGAGGTTCCCCAAGCTAGTGTTATATGCCCTTTACTGTTCTTTACATATATAAACGATTCACCAGACAATCTGAGCAGCCGTCTTAGATTGTTTGCAGATGATGCTGTCGTTTATCGACTAGTAAAGACATCATAGGATCAAAACAAATTCCAAAATGATTTGGAAAAGATATCTGTATTGTGCTAAAATTGGCAATCGACCCTAAATAATGAAAAATGTGAGGTCACCCATATGAGTGCTAAAAGGAATCCGCAAACGTCGGTTACACGATGAATCATTCAAATCTAAAGGTCATAAATTCAACCAAATACCTAGTATTTACAATTACGAACAACTTAAAAAAGAAGAAACACATAAAAATGTAGTGGGAAAGGCTAACCAAAGACTGCGTCTTGTTGGCTGGACACTTAGAAAATGTAACAGATCTACCAAAGGGACAGCCTACACTACGTTTGTCCGTCCTCTTTTTAGAATACTACTGCGCGGTATGGGATCCTTATCAGATAGGATTGACGGAGTACATCGAGGAAGTTCAAAGAAGGGCAGCACGTTTTCTATTATCGCGAGATAGGGGAGAGAGTGTCACTGAAATGGTATAGGATTTGGGGTGGATATAATTAAAACAAAGGTGTTTTCCGTTGCGACAGAATCTTCTCACGAAATTTCAATCACCAATTTCCCCTCCGAATGCAAAAATATTTAGTTGACGCCGACCTACATAGGGGGAAACGATCATCATAATAAATTAAGGGAAATCTGAGCTCGCACGGAAACATACAGGTA
Source organism: Schistocerca americana (assembly GCF_021461395.2). Taxonomy (NCBI): domain Eukaryota; kingdom Metazoa; phylum Arthropoda; class Insecta; order Orthoptera; family Acrididae; genus Schistocerca; species Schistocerca americana. Next base: position 52,865,630 of record NC_060125.1, on the reverse strand, counting down.
TTCGCTTTCTTCGCGCGTTGCACGAGATTGGAATAATAGAAATTGTTGTGCAGGTGATTCGATGAACCCTCTGCCAGGCACTTAACTGTGATTTGCAGAGTATCCATGTGGATGCAGATGTAGAACTAGGTTTCTGGTAAGCGACAGTACACAAAATGACAATTATTGTGCTGTACGGTAAATATTTATATGTTTTTATTTTATTTTATTAGACGTCGAAGCAGGTACATTTTTAAAATCAAACTGCGTTAGATATTTGTGGGACTGTTGGAAGAACGTAAGAGCTCGCTGTAAACCACACTGAGAAAATTCTATCACATGTAGGAATGAGGTCTGGGAGCACATCAGTTTCAGCCATCCATTTATGCGACATTTTCACCTCTATGAGATTTAGATTAGCCAAAAAACTGTGATTGGAAGCGTATGGTCCCAACGAGTGAACAATAAACCCGTAGTGACCGATCGTCTGAAGGAGCTACTATGAAACTTTGATAAAGCGCAGAAGGAGAGAATCAAAAAGTGTTACATCGATGAAGTACGCCTGGCGGTTCAGTTGCATAGAACTAAGTGACAGGCGTTCCTCGCGTGAATTTATACGGGGTCAAGGCGAACTCCACTGACGAAATTTCAGACCTTGTTCACGGAGATTTTCTATTTCCGCTATCTACAGTGGTTTGCTACAGAGTAATAGGGTAATTATGATTTATTATCTTTCTTACATCATTTACTTGGTTTTGTGAAAGTACTTGCACACCAATGAAGAAGCCCGTAATGTGCAGTCATCAAAAAGTACTACACGAAACGCAAAATTACGCAACAGCTGTCAGAAGATGCTAAATTACAGTGATGTGGTTGCTGTCGCTACGTAGTTGTGATTCGTCGCGGCTCTCTTCCACTGCACTGTGTGTACCCGCACATCATCAGTAAATATATGCCTACCGATGTATATCACTGCTAACATACAACCAACACTGCCGAAACACCCAAAGAGTAATACTACATTCGAGCTTGAGTGCGAAGGGTATAGAGGGTAATAGTGCTGTCAACAGCAAATACTGTGAGTGAAGGAAACAAATTTTTTTCAGGTAATTTTCATCAGTTGATATATGTTTCAAAAAACTCATGACACTAAACTGTATCAACTGGATTTTATTAGTAGTACCGGTTTCGGCCGTAAACCATCATCTGGTACGTAAATCACTTAAAACATTTCATTTGTCATGAATATTAAAACACACAAGATATCGAATATTTTAATCCACAAGAAATACGTAATAAAATACGTAATAAGAAAACTCATTCATAGTGCAGCAATCGTCCTATTCATGTGAGATAAATGCTATGAGGGTCCTTTTTCCACCGTCGACGTTCACACAGTTGTGCAGTTATATTTAAAGCAGTTCAGACACAAGAATAAGTGCAGTAAGAAATCAAACGAAATGCTGTTAATCTGTAACGAGCCACCGGAGATGACGGATCTGTGATACGAAAATACTGAGAAGGTATCTCTGAACAACCTCCGAAATTTAGTAGGTGGAATTAGGGTTCACCATTTATGTCATTCTCTGACTCGTTATGGTCAAAAAATTTACGCAATCGGATGAGATCATTAAGTTACCATATTACATGTAGTTCAGTAAATAGAAAAAGAAATAGGATATCATCAAAGTAGAATAGCTTATAATACACCAGCAAAAAATGCTTCTATCGGAACAGGAAAGAGGCTATTATGTTCCTATTTTAAAAGACACTGACTGAAAATTTTGCTACCACCTGCCTCTTTCTACCTTTCTCAACACATTTCAAAAAGTTCCCCTATAGTCTGACATGCGAACATATTCGCGCTCTTTTTAACGTGCAACTCATCTCTAACCCCCACAAGTTCCCCTAACTGTAACTCGCTCACACAACACTAGTCCATCGCTGTAGTCCCTCATTCCCGCCCATTCCCACTTGTCCGGTCTCATTCACTTATTCAGCTCCACTCATCGTCAGTATCTCCTTGCGCCCAGCTGTAATTGTCTCCTGTCTCACATCCAGAGCGTTCTTTGATCCGCTCTTCTACTACTACTTCTACTACTGTCTCCTCTCACTCTTTCTGTCTCCCACTTGCTCTCTCTTTCTGTTAATATCTCATTCACTCATTCCTTTCTTCCTTCCTACTGCTGCAGTCTCTTCACACTGTCTCTATCTCTCCATTACTCGTCGTCATTGTCATAGACTCTGCTTTTCATTATCAATGACTCTCACCCACTTCCACTTTGTTCTTCTATTTATTCTTCCGCCATCGTCACTTTCTCCTTAACTCTTCTCCCAGCACTGTTACGTCATTGTCGACTATATTCCACTGTCACTCTTTCTCTTTCTCTAACACTGCCATTGCCCCCTTCGCTCCTTCTATACTGCACCTACTCCTTACAGTCTCTCAGGTTTTATTACCATGAAGTACTTTTACCACTGCCACTGTCTTCTTCTCGCTCAGCATAAGAAAGCGCGAATACGTTCGATAGCCGAAACTGTGGCGAAAATATTTGAAGTTGCTGAGGAAGGTAGAATGAGACCTTTCAGTCAGAGATTTTTAAATCAGGAGCATATTAACGTATTTTGTGCTCCGGTAGGGGCATTTTTTCCCTATTTCTCTTCTTTTCCCTGCTGCTACAGGGCATGTCACTCATTGGAAAAGAATATTACGCGTCACTAAATTTTTTATAGTTTACCTATGAGAAACTGAAAAATGCAAAAGTAATTTCCCACCTCAGACTGGATTTTACGCGCACACAAATTCTGCACGTGCTTCAGAAGTTGAACATGGGGTTCTCAGAACCCTTATGATGATAATGGAGACACTCTACAGCATATTTTTGGGTGCTACGACACTTAAAAAATAACGTTTTTGCTTACGTGCGTATTTTACGTGTACAATTAGGGTAACTTTGAACCCCTGCATCTCGGACACGGGTAAAGTAATCAAGAAAATTTTCAAGACTGTTGAGGGTCGGGATTTTAGAAATATATCGTCAACATTTCATTTGTTGCGCATAGCTGGCTTGAAAACCGCGGCACGGTTCTGGACCCCGAAAACCACGGTATTCGAGTTTTCTCAGGAACCGCCCATGAACTAAACTATGCCTCCATAAGCCTCTTAAGACGCACCGTAGACCTCATCTAACACAAAAAGTACCAACCGAGTTGCTCCATTTCCGTAAGCTGGAGAAAGTGTGTAATACAGAAACTTGGAATCTGTAATGTAAGTTATATACAGTAGGACGATCATGCAGTTGGGTAGATTCGTGCAAATGGTCCCTAGCCCAATTGTTGTTGTTGTGGTCTTCAGTCCTGAGACTGGTTTGATGCAGCTCTCCATCCTACCCTATCCTGTGCAAGCTTCTTCATCTCCCAGTACTTACTGCAACCCACTGAATCTGATTAGTGTATTCATCTCTTGGTCTCCCTCTACGATTTTTACCCTCCACGCCGCCCTCCAATGCTAAACTTGTGATCCCTTGATGCCTCAAAACATGTCCTACTAAGTTGTCCCTTCTTTTTGTCAAATTGTGCCACATACTCCTCTTCTCCCCAATTCTATTCAATACTTCATCATTAGTTATGTGATCTACCCATCTAATCTTCAGCATTCTTCTGTAGCACCACATTTCGAAAGCTTCTATTCTCTTCTTGTCCAAACTATTTATCGTCCATGTTTCACTTCCATACATGGCTACACTCCATACAAATACTTTCAGAAACGACTTCCGGACGCTTAAATCTATACTCGATGTTAACAAATTTCTCTTCTTCAGAAACGCTTTCCTTGCCATTGCCACTCTACATTTTATATCTTCTCTACTTCGACCATCATCATTTATTTTGCTCCCCAAATAGCAAAACTCCTTTACTACTTTAAGTGTCTCATTTCCTAATCTAATTCCCTCAGCATCACCCGACTTAATTCGACTACATTCCATTATCCTCGTTTTGCTTTTGTTGATGTTCATCTTATATCCTTCTTTCAAGATACTGTCCATTCCGTTCAACTGCTCTTCCAAGTCCTTTGCTGTCTCTGACAGAATTACAATGTCATCGGCGAACCTCAAAGTTTTTGTTTCTTCTCCATTAATTTTAATACCTACTCCGAATTTTTCTTTCGTTTCCTTTACTGCTTGCTCAATATACAGATTGAATAACATCGGGGAGAGGCTACAACCCTGTCTCACTCCCTTCCCAACCACTGTTCCCCTTTCATGCCCCTCGACTCTTATAACTGCCATCTCGTTTCTGTACAAATTGTAAATAGCCTTTCGCTCCCTGTATTTTACCCCTGCCACCTTTAGAATTTGAAAGAGAGTATTCAAGTCAACATTGTCAAAAGCTTTCTCTAAGTCTACAAATGCTAGAAACGTAGGTTTGCCTTTCCTTAATCTTTCTTCTAAGATAAGTCGCAAGGTCAGTATTGCCTCACGTGTTCCAATATTTCTACGGAATCCAAACTGATCTTCCCCGAGGTCGGCTACTACCAGTTTTTCCATTCGCCTGTAAAGAATTCGCGTTAGTATTTTGCAGCTGTGACTTATGAAACTGATGGTTCGGTAATTTTCAGATCTGTCAACACCTGCTTTCTGTGGGATTGGAATTATTATATGCTTCTTGAAGTCTGAGGGTATTTCGCCTATCTCATACATCTTGCTCACCAAATGGCAGAGTTTTGTCAGGACTGGCTCTCCCAAGGCCATCAGTTGTTCTAATGGAATGTTGTCTACTCCTGGGGCCTTGTTTCGACTCAGGTCTTTCAGTGCTCTGTCAAACTCTTCACTCAGTATCGTATCTCCCATTTCATCTACATACTCTTCCATTTCCATAATATTGTCCTCAAGTACATCGCCCTTGTATAGACCCTCTATATACTCCTTCCACCTTTGTGCTTTCCCCTCTTTGCTTAGAACTTGGTTTCCATCTGAGCCCATGATATTCATACAAGTGGTTCTCTTTTCTCCAAAGGTCTCTTTAATTTTCCTGTAGGCAGTATCTATCTTACCCTAGTGAGATAAGCCTCTACATCCTTACATTTGTCCTCTAGCCATCCCTGCTTAGCCATTTTCCACTGCCTGGCGATCTCATTTTTGAGATGTATGTATTCATTTTTGCCTGCGTCATTTACTGCATTTTTATATTTTCTCCTTTCATCAATTAAGTTCAATATTTCTTCTGTTACCGAAGGAGTTCTGCTAGCCCTCGTCTTTTTACCTACTTGATCCTCTGCTGCCCTCACTACTTCAACCCTCAGAGCTACCCATTCTTCTTCTACTGTACTTCTTTCCCCCATTCCTGTGAATTGTTCCTTTATGCTCTCCCTGAAACTCTGTTCAACCTTTGGTTCTTTCAGTTTATCCAGGTCCCATCTCCTTAAATTCCTGCCTTTTTGCAGTTTCTTCAGTTTTAATCTACAGATTCTGGTCATAGTCCACATTTGCCCCTGGAAATGTTTTACAATTTAAAATCTGGTTCCTAAATCTCTGTCTTACCATTGTGTAATCTATCTGATACCTTCTAGTATCTCCAGGATTCTTCCATGTATACAACCTTCTTTCATGATTCTTGAACCAAGTGTTAGCTATGATTAAGTTATGCTCTGTGCAAAACTCTACCAGGCGGCTTCCTCTTTCATTTCTTAGCACCAATCCATATTCACCTATTATGTTTCCTTCTCTCCCTTTTCCTACTCTCGAATTCCAGTCACCCATGACTATTAAATTTTCGTCTTCCTTCACTACCTGAATAATTTATTTTATCTCATCATACATTTCTTCACTATCTTCATCATCTGCAGAGCTCCAAAATTGTGTCAGAGTGTCTCAAAGAGCATGTGCCAATGACGCCTTCATCGATGTTGCGTTAACCCCTAATCTTCTTTCTTCCTTTCGACTAATCGCTGAATCGCTACAAGCACTGAATCTTTCGGATGCTCCACTCTTATAAACGAAAACAACCTGCGACTGGTTAGTAATAATCGTGGACACGTATAAAAATAAAAATAAATTGATTCTTCTCTTAGAACTTTCATTTGTTCGCTGGGCAAGAAAATGAAGGTATTAGGATTACTTCTAAGCACACGTTTATTACAGTGATTTATGTTCTCAGGTACAGGGGACAACATAAAATTTCACTCACCCGATCATTCAATTTATATTTTAGTGTGAGATTAGGTGTTCGCCTACGGTCGCGCTTTAACATCTCAGCATATTGCGCTCGTGGCTAGTCGGGTCGCAGCGTAAATATAACAGCACTCTCCCCATAATCTTCATTCTCTGTTTTTAAACGAATTTAAAAATTTACGGAAGTAATTCAGTGGCTCCAACGCTATATCAAAAGCAGAGGTTAATTTAAATAAACCAGCCTGAACATGAAACGATTCAAATAGTCCTACAGGAGGATGAAAATATTTTAGGATGAAAGTTATATACCTTACATAATTAATTGAAATTCTTATGAAACCCAATTGCATGTATGGAATTCTTCCGATATATTCAAAAATTGAGACGTTTCCATAGCAGTTCGCTAACTTCACTTAGTTACGAGAACGTGACTATTCCTGTCGTTGCGTAGATAGCACTTTTTTAGTTGCACACAAGCAATTTCAGTGCAATAGCAATGTTCAGGAGATGGAAACAAAGAGGAAATTTAAATCTTCTGTAGCTTCGGTATTAGGATAAGAAAAGTATATCCCAAGACAACGTAACAGTATTTTCTCAAATTGAACTAAATGTTAGACAAGTTTAATGATAGCCTAATACCAAAATAAGTCATAATAATGTAGTTGCATTCAGCGGAAAATATAAAATATAGAGCCTTCTAGAGAAATAAGATTTTTATCACCTTAGGTACTTAAAACCGATCTGCAGTACTGGAAAGAAGAGAAAATAAGGATTTAATACCCCACCAACGATGCTGGTATTACAGATGCAGCAGTTGTGGTTCGGGAGGACAGTGATTAAAATTCGCGGTGTTCTTTTCTTTTCTTCTTTTTTTTTACAATAAAGAAGAAACCAACAAGGATTCGAGCCGCTGTTATTCCGCTTGCGTTGGTGCCATATTGCCGTATTCTAATGCTCGACAAAGAAAAAAAAAAAAAAAAAAAAAAAGAAAAAGAAAAAACACATTCAACAGAATGGATAGTTTGGTAGGTAGCTGTAACCTAGGTGGCCATCATTGAAATATGAATCAGAAATGAACTGTTCTTCCACATAATACAGAAACATGCATTGAAAATACGCGTCGGAAAAATTAAGTCTGAAATCTGGTCACTTACACGCATGGTGAGCCACCTCGAAACATAATAACCACCGACTCAACAGCTTTTTGATATGATTTTGGAATGCAATACAGCAGAAAGTCTGCATGGTGTGAATTCCAAAAGTCCTTGGTAGGTTATCGGAGCTATGCGACATCAGATTCATATGCACAGGTCACGCAGTTTCCGTAAATTACGGGCCGGTGTTTTTTGGGGACGGTGCTGGTCCCCAATATCAAACGAGGTGTTTGCACGATTCTGGCCTTGTGACATGGACAGTGGTCCTGTTGAAAGATGCCATCGCCATCGCTGTCGGGAACGACAGCAAGCTTGAAGGGATGAAAGTGCTCCGTAATGTGTCATGGTGCCGGACATTACTACCACAGGTCCCAAGGGAAGCCTAGGTAAATGTTCCCACAGCATAAAATTGAACCTCCAGAATGCACGGGTAGCGCAAGTGCGTGTTTCGAACAGCCATTTACTTAGATGACGGCTATCCAGACACAGACATGATCTAACAAGACACGTGACTCATTAGACCCGGCGACAGCTTTCATTGAACAACGGGTCAACTCAGTTATCCTCTTTCCGCCACAATCGTAACTGTCGATATCGTTACGTCAACGTTGGAACACGCTGGGGTTGTCTGTTGCCGAGCCCCATGTTCAATAAGAGAGAGATGCATGACGTGGCATTGTACTGTTTTGAGATCTGCCACAGGTCACCACCGGTGACGTTTTTAAAAACTGGCGAACTTCCAGCCCCCATATTCTGTAATGTGACGTTGACGTTCAATACTTGGTCCCATACTCTCGGTTTCACTTCCTTTCAACCACTTTCCATAGATGCGCACGACGGTAGCACGCGAACACGCGACCAACTACGTCGTTTTCTAGATGCTCATTCCAAAGAGTCGAACGTTGAGATTTTCCAATGACGATTGCGTTCAGCTTTATAATAATATTCCACGGATTTAAAATCCAAGCACAGATTCTGACTGTCAAACTTCGTAAATCTGGTAGGCAAATTTTGCACTTATAAGTACATGGAGGAGGCAAAGAAACTCGTACACCTGCCTAATATCTGTAGGGCCCCCACGAGAACGCAGAAGTGCCGTATCACGATGCGGCACGGACTCGACTAATATCTGAAGTAGTGCTGGAGGGAACTGACACCACGAACCCTGTAGGCATGTCCATAAACGCGTAAGAATATGAGGGGTTGGAGATCTCTTCTGAACAGCACGTTGAATGCAACCCAGATATGCTCAATAACGTTCATTTCTAGGGAGTTTGGTGGCCAGCGGAAGTGTTTAAATTCGGAAGAATGTTCCTTGAGACATTCTGTAGCAGTTCTCGACATGGTGTCGCATTGTCCTGCTGGAATTTTCCTAGTCCATTGGAATGCACAATTGACCCGAATGGATGCAGGTGATCAGACAGAATGCTTACGTACGTGTCATCCGTCAGAGTCGTATCTAGTCGTATCAGTGGTACCATATCACTCCAACTGCACGTGCCCCACAACTTCACAGAGCGTCCACTAGCCTTTACAGTCCCCTGCTGACATGCAGGGTCCATGGATTCATGAGGCTGTCTACACACCCGTACACGTCCTTCCGATCGATACGATTTGAAACGAGACTCGTCCGGCCAGGCAACATTTTTCCTATCATCAACAGTCCAGTGTCGTTGTTGACGGGCCCAGGTAAGACGTATGGCATTGTGTTCGTTGATATATTATGGGTCGTGGGACGACGGCTGGCAAGAACTTGTTGATGCAATAATTTACCAACAGCCGTATGATTTGTAGAAGTTTATTTTATTTTATGAACTTCTATGTGCTACCAGTTTCGGCATTACATTGATGCCATCTTCAGGCCCCACGTGTCATAGTCGTAAAATCGCTATGCACGGAAGGAGCCATATAACTGGATCCGTGAATCAATCGTCCTGCAACAGCTCTTGGTGGCCTGGCCACTTACACAAATCATACGGCTGTTGGTAAATTATTGCATCAAGAAGCAAAGCTTTGTATCGTGTCGTCATCAAGGGTGCACTACTGGAACTTCGGTTCCGAAAGCGCATATCGATGGTGTTTTGTTGAATGGTTCGCACGCTGGCTCTGCATTGAAATCTGCAGCAATCTGTCACGTTGAACGATTCTCTTCAGTCGTCGTTGGTCCCATTTTTTCATGATCTTTTCCGATCGCAGTGATGTCGGAAATTTGATATTTTACAGGTATCCTGACGTTCACGGTACACTCGTGAAACGGTCGTATGGGAAAATGGCAATGTCGGAGATGCTGTGTCCCATCGCTCGTGCGCCGACTGCAACAGCACGTTCAAACTCACTTTAATCTTCATAACCTGCCATTGTAGCAGCAGTAACCGATCTAACAACTTCTCCAGACACTTGTCGTCTTATATAGACGTTGGAAACCGCAGCTCCGTATTCTGCCTGTTTACACATCACTGTATTTGAATATGCGTGCCAATACCAGTTTGTTTGGCGCTTCAGTGTAATTTTCCCAGCGATTTCGAACCTGCCGACATGTTGCCAATGAAAGGGACGGTAGGATGGGAAGGTTCAGATAATTTTTTCAGTTTCAGAGAATCAATGCAGTGAAAAGTCCCAAGATAATGTGTCGGCCGTTGTGTTCAAATTCAGTGCGGAAACACGCTTCCACAGAGAGAGGCATTCTTTTTCGCTGAGGTGTTGGTCTGGCGACACTGAAAAACGTCCGACCTAAATGCCCGCCTCTTCGCCTCGAATGTGGCAAGAAGAGCCAGCGCTGCCTCCGTAGTAACGTTGGAAATGTGAGATTACGTTTTCTAGAGTGAAGTCTCCCTTGTGTCACTGACCATTCCCTTGCCAGTTTAGGATCCATTTGGCCTTAAAAGTTGGGGAGAACGTGCGTATATCTTCACTATATTGCTTTATTTTACTTAGTCAATACTTTTATCAAATCATTACCTTGTTCAAATAACTTACGGGTTTGCTGCCGGGTGGCGTCGTCGGACACCGCCGATATTTCGACAGGAGCACACCCTGCCATTCTCAAGGCTCAAATGCAACGAAGAAGAAATGTGCAAGCAAATTTAATACCTCGGTTCACAGAGGAGAAACAAGGAAGACACCACACATAGAACAAGTGTCAACACAAACAAAGATAACCAACATCAGAAATATCGATAGTTACTATTAATCAAGAGGTGAGGTAGCACTAATTCTGTCCCTCTGTTTTTTGATGAGAGACAGAGCTGGATTGCAAGCAACATTTAAACAAAATCCACCATCTCTGTTAATAAGGTTGCTTGATTGATTTCAACAGCTTCCTTAATAACACTATCCCAATAGCTGCACGTGCAAGCCAGAATCTCCGTGTTGTTGTTTATTTATTTATTTATTTATTTATTTATTTATTGTTCCGTGCGACCACATTTAGGAGAAGTCTCCATGGTCATGGAACGAGTCAATACATGAAATTATAACACGATTGTAGAAACAGATAAAATGAAACAAGTCGTTAGTTTAAATAAAGAAAATCAAGAATGTAACACTGGAATTTGCTTAATTTTTTATCTCTTCCAGGAGCTCCTCGACAGAATAGAAGGAGTGAGCCATGAGGAAACTCTTCAGTTTAGACTTAAAAGTGTTTGGGCTACTGCTAAGATTTTTGAGTTCTTGTGGTAGCTTATTGAAAATGGATGCAGCAGAATACTGCACTCCTTTCTGCACAAGAGTCAAGGAAGTGCATTCCACATGCAGATTTGATTTCTGCCTAGTATTAACTGAGTGAAAGCTGCTAACTCTTGGGAATAAGCTAATATTGCTAACAACAAACGACATTAAAGAAAATACATACTGTGAGGGCAATGTCAAAATTCCCAGACTATTGAATAGGGGTCGACAAGAGGTTTTCGAACTTACACCATACATAGCTCGAACAGCCCGTTTTTGAGCCAAAAATACCCTTTTTGAATCAGAACAATTACCCCAAAAAATAATACCATATGACATAAGCGTATGAAAATATGCGAAGTATACTACTTTTCGTGTTGAAATGTCACTTATTTCAGATACTGTTCTAATGGTAAATAAAGCGGCATTTAGTTTCTGAACAAGATCCTGAACATGGGCTTTCCACAACAGCTTACTATCTATCCGTACGCCTAGGAACTTGAACTGTTCCGTCTCGCTTATAACATGCCCATTCTGTCTGATTAAAATGTCAGTTCTTGTTGAATTGTGGGTTAGAAACTGTAAAAACTGAGTCTTACTGTGATTTAGCATCAAATTATTTTCCACAAGCCACGAACTTACTTCATGAACTACATTATTTGATAATGTTTCAATATTACACACAAGATCCTTCACTACCAAGGTGGTGTCATCAGCAAACAGAAATATTTTGAATCACCTGTAATACTAGAAGGCATATCATTTACATAAATAAGGAACAGCAGTGGCCCCAGCACCGACCCTTGGGGAACGCCCCATTTAACAGTGCCCCATTGGGACTGAACATCATTACCACTCTCAATATTGCGGAGGATTACCTTCTGCTTTCTGTTCTTAAAGTAGGAGGCGAACCAATTGTAAGCTACTCCCCTTACTCCATAATGTTCCAACTTCTGCAGTAATATTTTGTGGTCAACACAGTCAAAAGCCTTCGTTAAATCAAAGAAAACACCTAACGTTCTCAACCTTTTATTTAATCCGTCCAAAACCTCACAGAGAAAAGAGAATATAGCATTTTCAGTTGTTAAGCCATTTCTAAAACCAAACTGTACATTTGACAGCAAATTATGTGAATTTAAATGCTGCAGTAACCTTGTATATACAAGCCTCTCGATAACTTTAGCAAACACCGATGGCATAGAAATAGGTCTATAATTGTCAACATTATCCCTGTCTCCCTTTTTATAAAGTGGCTTCACTACCGAGTACTTTAATCGGTCAGGAAACCGACCACTGCTAAAGGAAAAGTTACAGATATGGCTAAGTACTGAGCTAATATACGTGGAACAATACTTCAGTATTCTGCTAGATACCCCGTCATATCCATGAGAGTTCTTGGTCTTTAGTGATTTAATTATTAACTCAATCTCCCTCTTGTCAGTATCATGGAGGAGCATTTCAGGTAACAGTCTCGGAACACTTTTTTCTAAGAGCGCTATATGATTCCCTGTTGGGACTAGGTTTCTATTTAGTTCACCTGCTATATTCAGAAAGTGATTATTAAGTACTGTACATATATGCGACTTATCAGCAACACGGACATCCCCACTACGCACTGATTCTATATCCTCGACCTGTCTCTGCAGACCAGCCACTTCCTTTACGACTGACCATATGGTTTTAATTTTATCCTGAGACTTAGCTATTCTATCTGCATACCACATACTTTTTGCCTTCCTAATAACTTTTTTAAGCACCTTACAATACTGTTTGTAATGGGCTGCTGCATTTAGATTTTGACTGTTTCTAACGTTTTGATATAATTGCCACTTTGTTCTACAAGATATTCTTATCCCTTTAGTCAGCCACCCAGGCTGCCTGTTTGTGCTAGTACCCTGTTTTAAACGTTCTAACGGAAAGCAACTTTCAAAGAGCACGAGAAAAGTCTTGAGGAAAGCATTATATTTATCGTCTACTGTATCAGCACTATAAACATCTTGCCAATCTTGTTCCTTGATAAGGTTTACAAAAGTCTGTACAGCAACTGGATCAGCTTTCCTAAAAAGTTGGTAACTATATTTAACATGTGTTGAAGCACAAAAATCTTTTAGACTTAAAATTTGTGCAACATGATCTGAAAGGCCATTCACCTTTTTGCTAACAGAATGCCCTTCTAATAATGACGAATGAACAAAAATATTGTCTATGGTTGTTCTACTGTTCCCTTGCACTCTCGTTGGAAAGAATACGGTTTGCATAAGATTATATGAATTAAGGAGGTCTACCAGCATCCTTTTCCTTGCACAATCACTTATACAATTAATATTGAAGTCACCACATATAACTAACTTTTTGTATTTCCTATAAAGTGAACCAAGAACCTCCTCTAGCTTTAGCAAAAATGTTGTGAAATCGGAGTCTGGGGATCTATAAATAACAACAGTAAGAAGTTTAGCTCCACTAAATTTAACCACACCTGCACAACATTCAAACACCTTTTCAGTGCAGTACTTTGAAACATCAATTGACTCAAATGGGATACCGTTTTTCACATACATGGCTACTCCCCCACACCGCAAAGAGCTCCTAGAAAAGCTGCCAGCCAACCTGTATCCTGGTAAAGGAAGCCTCTGAATTATCTCCTTATTTAAGAAGTGTTCAGATATACCAATAATTTCAGAGTCAACATCTATAAGCAGTTCACTAACTTTATCTCGAATACCTTGTATATTTTGATGAAATATACTAATTCCCTCATTAATCGGATACCCAAGCTTTGTAGAAAGTGGTTTCTTTGTTAGAGAGACTTCCCTTAAGCAGGAATACCTATCAGCTGACTTCAATCTAAAAAAGGTACAGCTCTAACACCCACAACTACCGGAATTTTCCCATGAGTGATCCCACCACCCCCACCTATGCTGTCACCTATAAGTTTTGCCAACCTCCCCTTCCCATACCTGTTGAGGTGCAGGCCATGTCTAGTGAAACCCTTCCTACTGATAGACTCCACCGACACCACTGAAATGTGACTCATGCCTTCTGTCATCAGCGCACCCCCAAGTCTCATGTTATTACGCCTGACGGCTATATTAAGATGAGGCCGATCGTGACGCTGAAACAGTTCCACGAAATGCACATTCGTGTTGCCAGTCTGAGTGGCTATCTTTTCCAGGTCACCGTCTATGTCATACTTCCCATCCCTATCAATACTATTACCAGCCCCACCCACAATCACTACCTGATCCTCTTTAGTAAAATCCCTACATAACCCCCCTATGTTAAAAGTCACCTGAGCCAATCCTGCATTAGGCTTCACAATGCTGGTGACCTGGTACTCACTCCCCAAAACTTCCTGCAACTGCTGGCCTACACCTCTACCATGAGAACTACCTAACAGCAGAACCTTCTTCTTTCTCGTAGACTTTGCAACTGTCCTTGCCACCGTAACTGCTGAGGTCTGCTGCATACTTCCTACATCTACAGCTACTAGAGATTCCTCTCCACTAGACTCTGACAGTTGGTCATATCTATTACAAACACCAATAGTAAAACTATCTGAAAATCTCCTTCTCCTAGCAGATCTCTTGCCAACAGCCAGCTCCCATTCCCCAACCCCCTTCTCCCTCCTCATCCTATCTAGCTCCTCCTGTGCGTTTTTCAACTGCACCTGAAGGGCACAGATCTTACGCTCCTGCTCCTCTATCAACTTACTCTTGCTACATAACCTGCAGTTCCAGGAGAGGATCTCACCAGAATGCCCACTGGCTTCCCCACTGCATTCCCCCCAGTGAAAATACTTCGAACAAGTCTCACACCGCAATCCACTACTCACGAACCTACGGCAAAGCCCACACTTCTCACTCATGGTAAAATTTTACAATTATTGAAACAAAAAAACAACTTTATCTAAGTTCCGCTACTACAATAAGAAGATGTTAAAAACTGACTACAATTATCAAAAACTTGCTCTACAAGGGAAGTAACTACTATTATTGAAAGTATTAATCAACAACAAATGAGAATATAACAAAATACTAACACAGAAAGAAAATCAAACGTCTAATGACAGTAACGAAACTGAAAGCAGTTCGCAAAAATTTCTTCTGAAGTTATTTCACCGGAAAACACCAAGAACACCGGTTGAAGACTACTAAAGTTCCTAAATAAACTACTATACACAAACAATTAATTAGTACTTAGCTTTCGATGCGCCGCTACAGCTGCAACTGGTCAGCGCGGAATGTAAACACGGGTAAGAGGTTAAGTTGCTCGATACGAAACACTCACAAATATCAGGCCACAACACACGAAATGCAGAGGTGAATGAAGAAACCACTAATAAGTCACTTATATAGTAAATATTATCACAAAAACAGTTAAAATATATATCTGATAACTAAAAATAGATGAAAACTTAGAGAGCGATCTCACACGCAGTCACGCGCTTATGACGTCACACAAGGTTGTAATCCGTAGGATGACCGATGTCAAGGCAATGTTCTGCAATAGCGGATTTGCTCGGCTGTGGTAAGCGTGTGTGACGCTTATGTTCAATACACCGGTCTTCCAAAGTCCTGATTGTCTGACCAATATATGACATGCCACAACTGAAAGAATACGGTAGACCCCAGTCTTACGCAAACCAAGATCATCTTTTACGAACGCCAACTGCGCCTTAATCTTAGAAGGTGGTCGAAAAACACATCATATTTCCGCAAAATACGGCCAGTCCTGTTGGAAATGCTTCCTGCGTAAGGCAAAAAGGCCGTAGACGTAGCTGCCACTTCGTTGCTATCGTCACTCACCCGTTGCACAGAAGGCTGATGGCGCAACGCTCGTTTGATCTGCCTCTCACTATAACCATTCTGACGAAAGGTGACTTCGAGATGTGATAGCTCAGCTGTCAAACTCTCAGGGTCTGAGACAACGTGGGCCCTGTGAACCAAGGTGCGAAGTACTCCTTCACGCTGAGCTGGATGGTGACAACTATCAGCTCGCAGATACAAGTCAGTGTGGGTAGGCTTCCTATAAACAGAATGTCCCAACGTACCATCAGTCTTCCTTCTGACCAACACATCAAGGAAGGGAAAACATCCATTCTTTTCTACCTCCATAGTGAACTGAATATTCGGGTGGATTGAATTCAGATGTTCCAAAAACCGGTTTAAATTCTCACTACGATGAGGCCAAACAACAAAAGTATCTACATATCTGAAAAAACACACAATTTCCTTGTTTCACGTAATTACATGACTCTCATCCACTCCTCTCATCCTACTACCCTTCCTACTCTTTTTTAAAGAATGCTGAAGTTGAAAAGCTGTCTTAAAAAATTATATTTCTGAAACTATGCAAATGTCATGCCGATTACCCTGTTGAATACTAGTGTATAATCTGCCGAAGTCCTTTTGTCTTCGCGTGTGTTACATGTGTTTAAAGAGATACACCTGATTTCCCTCCCCTAAGAAACTTCGACCTCTACCTATTGTTGCATTTAGTATTGTCGACAGCGGAATGGATAATTTACGTCGCTGCTTCCTGTATATGGCTTTGATTTCATTTTCTTTTGCTAGACAGTTATTTAGCGTAATTTTCTGGTTTTATAACGCTTCCACGTCTCGTATTTTTATCCACTGACAGTCTGAAGATGACCACTGACTGTCCGAAAGCGATTACGGCGTTGTGAAATGCCCTTGAGATAGTTCCTTTTTCTCCTTGTTTCATATAGTTCCCCTAAGGACCACGACATTCTAATATTGTATACGAAATTGTTCTTTGGTCGTTCGCCCAGTAGTTGCGTATGCTATGCCTACACTGTTCCTTCCTCTTGGTCCTTTGTTCTGGATGTCATTTGCTTAAGCATCTCCCGAAGTATGTCAGATCTTTTAAGTCTCTTTTTGCACACCGCATTTGCTGCAGATCTTTTATAACTTCTCTCAGTTTTGATGACCTTTTTTCCGTCCTTCGCCAGTATTGGAGGATATGACTGGACAACCTGCTGGGACGTCCACACAAGGCATGATGTCTGTTCTTAGCGAAGTCCGTATTATTGTGCAGCACTCGTGGAGGCCTTGGTTTCGCCACCTTTTAATTTCGTTACTTACCTTCACTGGTCCCCTATCTTCCTCATTATGTTTCTCTCCTCTGTTTCAGATTTGTGCGTGAGACTATTCCTGTTGAGTACTAGACACTCGGGATTGTACGAGGCTTCGGGGCGGGTGATCATCTGGTACTGTCTTATGTTTTACTTACAGGAGAGACGCGTTTCGTTATACGCACTGCTGATCAGTTGCTATGTCATTTGCCCCTTGTTAATTCGGATTAATAATTCTAGTCTTTCGGAAAGACTGTATATCGGATATTCTCCCAGGAATGTAAACCTGTTGGTTTTCTTGATTTGTTCCCGCTCCTGATGCAGTGTGCCAGCAGAATCATCACTGTCTTCCTCTTGTGTCGCATTTTATTCAGGCGACACTTGTAACCCTACCTTTGCTTCTTGCTCCCTGAGAGCACTGAGGTGATACACTGAAATTTATGTTGAGTTACGTATGTGTGACAGATCGTCGGCTAATATCGGGCAATCAACATTGAGACATCTTCGACTGTGTCACACGGAGATACTACTTAGAAGCCTGTCTAACTCCTCTCGAAACTCTCTCATTACCTTTTCCAGAGCACAGTTAAAGAAGAGACGGGAGAGACAGTCACTCAATCTTGATTTCAAAACTTCTTGAAAGTCGTCCTCTCAACTTGAGTCTTGTTCTGCTGTTGTTTACAGTAGGCTTCTGGTCCAGTCATAGTACCTGCAAGATGTTCATGAGAGTACTTATGTCAGTCGCTCCATACTTCTTTCTGAAACCAACAGATGCTACGACATACTTCTTATCACCAGTATTCTTTTGGTCTAGCACTAAGTTCAGGTTTAGTATTTGTTTTGAATCTTCCCCGCTATTCTCCTAGTTATGTTCCCCTTTGGGATTTATGCCTGTTTCACAAGGCCTTAGAGGAAATATTTGACTGGTACCAGAGAGATCCGTCGACAGTATCTCATATGTCCTTGTACGTGCGAGCAGAAGTCCAATCAGTTGGTAATGTTTCGCCGACCTAAAATTTTTGTTGTTTCTCTGTCAACTTGCTTAAGCATCATCTCCAGCTTAGTTCCATAGTCCAGCTACTGTTGAATCATTCCAATATGAGATTGTATATTTTTTATTTATTTATTTACTTAAATTAATATTATTAGGGCCTTTTGGTCTCTCTTCCATCGTAACAGGGTTCTACACATCCATATAGTCTACGACAAAAATTACGACGCGTCACGCAGGAGTTATCCGAATGGGAGCGAAATCGATGGATGTGAAGTACATCTACGAAAAGTTATTACCATTTCAGAAATATTCGATGTTTTATTCAAGAGAAAAAGCTTAAAAAGGTTATCAAGTCAATAAACCGTTAGTCCACCTCTGGCGCTTATGCAAGGAGTTATTCAGCTTGACATTGTTTGATAGAGTTCTTGGATGTGCTCCTGACGGTATCAGTCCAGTTGGCAGCTTAGATCTTCAAAATACCGAGTTAATTGGCGGGGGGGGGGGGGGGGGGGGCTCCGCCCATAATGCTCGAAACTTTGTCAATTGGTGAGGGATCTAAGGACCTTTCTGGCCAAGGAAGAGTTTGGCAGCCACAAAGACAAGCAGTAGAAACTCTTGCAGTATGGGGGCGGGCATTGTCTTTCTGAAATGTAAGTGCAGGACGACTCTAGCAAAGGGTAACAAGGCGGAACCAAAGGCGTAATACGAGAAATAGCACCGCAAACCACCACTTCTGATGGCTGGAACGTATGATGGACGACGGTCAGATTGTTATCCCACCGCTGTCTGGGGTGACTCCAGACACGCCTTCGGTTTGGAATTTCATTGATTGGAGTAGAATTGTTTTCTGTCATGATTCCCAGTTGGAACTAAACCCCAATGACGTATGATGATGTGTCTTGAGACGCCCCGAACAGTGATGGGATACCTGACTGGCTGTTGTCCTGTATGCTGCCAGACAATGGTCTGGGGTGTCATTTCTATTCACAGCACTACCCTTTTGGTTGCCATTCGCGGCACCCTTACATCACGGCATTACGTTGACGATATTTTACGGCCCATTTTGCTCTCTTCATAGCAGACCAGCCTGGGCTTACATTTCACAAAGGTAATAGGCATGATGAGAGTTTCAACTGCTTGTCTTCGTGATTGCTAAACCAAACGTTTCCCAGAAAGGTCGCCAGATCTACCCCCAATTGAGAACGTTTGGAGCTTTATGGGCAGGCCCCTCCAACCAGCCCGGAGTTTTCACGATGTAACAGGCCAAATGGACAAAGTTTCGGGCGGTGTCCCTCAGGAGGACACCCAACAACTCTGTCAATCATCGCCAAGCCGAATAACTGTTGCATAAGGGTGAGAGGTGGACCAACGCGCTATTGACTTGCTCAAATTATGAAGCTCATTTTTCATAAATAAATCGTCCATTATGTTACGAAATTGTAATTATTTGTTTGTCTGTGTATGTACATCATATCTACCGATTTCCGTCCCACTCGCATAATACCTTCGTGCTGCATCGCTTTCTTTTGTCTTAGAGTATATATAAATACCACGTATATCAGTCCGTTTTCAGTGTCAGTTTCCCGTGTTGGGCGTAATGTGCTGTGTAGATTGGGTTTTCTTAGAGTGGTTTTAAGTTTTCCACCGAGAAGTCCGTATGTGTTCTTTTTCAGCGTTCTCGTTCGATTTTAACCTTTCCTGGGTTGAGGATGAGGGACACTGTCCTTACTTTTAAAGACGCGGGGAGATTTCTGGGGCTCATTTTTGACTCGGAGCTTCCGTGGTTACCCCATCTTAAAGACCTGAAACGACGGTCCCTTAAGGCTTTAAGTATTTTAAAATGTCTTAGCCACAGTACATGGGGAGCCGACAGGACTTGTCTGCTCCGGTTTTACAGGGCGTTTGTGCGATCTCGGCTCGATTATGGGTGCACGGTGTATGGGTCTGCGAGGCTTTCTTACTTAAAGAAGTTGGACGTTGTGCACCATGAAGGGCTTCGGTTGGCCACTGGGGCATTCAGAACTAGCCCCATACCAAGCCTCTGTCCAGAGGCTGGTGAACCGCCACCTCATATGCGGCGGCGGCTGCTTACTGCGCGCCAGGCGTATAAAACTTTGTCCGCACCATACACACCTGCATACCATACCATTGCTTAGCCTCCTCTGTCACGGCTATTTCATAACCGGCAATGAGCGACGCGGCCCTATGGGATTCGCGCACAGGATTGCCTCTCTGCGATGGATATGGCTGGTCTTCATGTTTTCCGTCGCGGTTGGAGCAAATTTCCACCTTGGCTCCTCCGGAGACCCAGAATTATTACAGATTTGACTAATATTAAGAAAGATAGTACACCAGATTTTACATTCCAATCTCAGTTTTTTAACAATTTAGATGGGAATCACGATTTTACCGTCGTTTACACTGATGGCTACAAACAGGAGAATTTCCTTGGCTGTTCTGTAGCGTTACCTAATATGTTACCCGGATTCGCCTCCCTGATGAATATACCGTTTTCACAGCGGAGCTCCACGCGATCCTGAGGGCACTGGAGCGGATGAATCGTGTTCGGGGCAAATCGATTTCTCCCCTGCTCCGATTCTCTTAGTGCCTTACAATCATTTCGGAATCTGTACCCAACTGAGGAGATGGTCCAGCTGATATATGACCAACTGTACTTGCTCCAACGGGGGGGTAAGGAGGTGTCCTTCTGCTGGGTGCCTGGTCATGTATGAATATGGGGCAATGAACAGGACGATCGGGCTGCCAAGGAGGCCTGCAGAGAGCAGGATGTGGTCCAGTGTCCTATTCCCTTGCAGTCTGTCATTTCTGCACTCCACAAGAAGTGCATGGAGTTGTGGGTGGAAGAATGGCTGGCTGTGACGGCCAATAAACTGCGGTTGGTGAAGTCAACATCTCGGCCGTGGCGTTCCTCCTGCCGGTTGCTCAGGCGGGAGGAAGTGACCCTCACGCGTCTTCAGATTGGCCACTGTCCTCTCACACATAGCTTTCTATTACGGCGGGAGGACCCTCCGTTTCGTGCGCATGTCCGTCATATTTTAACAGACCGCATTTCATACCGTGATGCAAGGGCAGAAGCAAAAGTTGATGGTAATCTCCCCTGTGTATTAGCTAATGATGAGACGTGTGTATGTAGGGTCTTAAAGGTTTGTGATGTGTCTGGACTCTGGCCTAAACTTGTAGGCTTGAGGTTTTAGTGTATTGCACAGTGGCTGGCTCCTCCCTGTTTCCTTGCGGTCAGCCAGCCACTTCCATCTGCTATATTGTTTTAGCTCCATCTACCACTTTCTTCCTGTGTTGTCCATGTTTTACTGCTGGCGGCACTCTTCGTCCCACGCTTCGGTGTGCTTAGGCCCATATTTTTCCTAGCTTGTTACCTGTGTTTTACGTTCTGTTTCATCTTACTGTTCTGAGTCTTTTCTTGACACCTGTCTCAATCTGTTACTGAGCGGGCGCTGAAGACCTTGCCGTCGTGCGCCCATACGACCCTCTCCATCCATCCATCACACCGACACACTCCGGTACGTGAGGTACGCTAACGCCGGCCTCGTGGTGTGTGTGCCCTTAGGGACGGCTCGACGTTCACGCAGCGCAGCCTGATGGGCAGCATGCGGCGCGTGCGGCCGCCCACGGCTGAGGAGACGACGCTGGTGGCGCTGGAGGAGGGCCCGGCCGCCGCCGCCGCTGCCGCCGCCGCCGCCCCCGCGGCAGGTGCCGCCCCCGCCGCCAGCGCCAGCCGCCTCTCGGTGCGCCTCCTGCGCCGAGCGTCGCGCGCCGGCAGCTTCAAGACGGCGCTCTAACGCCGCCCCCGCGCCCGCTGCTCTGTCAGGCTGCTCCGTGGCGGCGGAGACGGTAGCGGTGCTGTCGCCGCGTGGGCGGGGCCCCACTCGTATGGGGCTAGTCCTCGCCGTCCCTGCCTACAGCAACATCCCTGCCTGGGAAACCAGTGCGTCTCTCATCTCGCAGGCCACGCCGGCAGCGTCCAGACGATGCTTTAACAGTGGGACCACAGCCGCCGTGCTGTCGCGTCACTTCGGAGCACACCCGCCGTCGGCAGTGACTAAGGACTCGGCCGAAGTGGCTGGGCTTCAGTTTACGGCAGAACCGACGATACTGCTACGGCTGTACCTCTCTCCCAGTGATTAGACGTTGCTGCCTTGTTAGAGTTGTGACTTCCCGTTGAATGGCGCTGCAATGAACTTCCTCGTCCGCCGCAGGTCACGAGGACGAACAGTCGCTCCCCTGAGCGAAGCATGGACTACTTGCGTCTTTGTCACTGAGTAGTAGTAAAAGCTGTTGCGCGGTAACGTTGATCTCAAAAAAATATGGAGGTGGTTGATGTCACACACAGTGAGTCTCTCGCCGAGTCAGAAATTCCATGTGATCACCCGAGAGCATTATTGTCACCTTTCCTCAGACGACGTCATCTCACTCATACACATATTGATGTTACGACTAACCAAACTCTGTGCTATACTTATGTCTTAAATCACAAGA
Source organism: Schistocerca americana (assembly GCF_021461395.2). NCBI lineage: Eukaryota > Metazoa > Arthropoda > Insecta > Orthoptera > Acrididae > Schistocerca > Schistocerca americana. The sequence goes on along the minus strand of NC_060125.1, from coordinate 52,843,058 downwards.
GAAATTCACAGATGTCCAAATACGAGATTTACCATCATATCCTTGACATAAGTTTGGAAACAGGGTAACTTCAACACTGCCTAGGTGTTCACCTTGTTTTAGTTATAAAGTCACTGTCTGTTTATACATTGACTCGTAGCTGCGGACCTAATGAATGCTGAGAATTTTCTGAGACTATCCTTTGATCTCCTTATTACGTACTCTACGATGTTTTAATACATGACTTTGAAACTCCTTTCTACGCATGCAGTAACCAATTGGCACTTTTGTGTTAGTACCAAACATACTGGTGTTAGATACAGTTTCAGTCTTATTCCTTGCAAATGCTACAGTTGAGCCAATGGGATTTTCTAGAGTGCTTGTGACAACCTTGAACACCAGAAGCTTCATATCTCACCATGAGAAGGAGTCGATAGGAGACAAGGTATATTTTTAGCCATTAGCTCCCTGAATGTCAGTCACAAGATGAAGCGAAATGCCATACAGTAGTCTTAACACATTACCTTCAAGATCTGCAGACGGGTGTTATCTTGTAACCCAGTTTTTTATCACAGAAATTTCTTTTATAGCACCTACACATCATCTTGCTAGTACCATCCAGTCTTCCTCAGTCCTATGATCGTTTATAAAAGTTTTCGCAAAAAAATAAGTAGCCGTTCCGAAGTATGTGTAAGATAAACAAACTGGAAACACATACATGCTGTGCATGTACAATGCAGATGTATCTTTTCTACATTTTAGTGCGTTCAGTTTGTACGTTGAGAAATTAAAGAAATATATTACTTTTACGTACTCCTACTGCAACCTTCGATGGCAAAACAAGAGGAATAATTCGTGTAAATTATTCAGTAAATCTGTTCCTCACATGTGTCGGTTACGTTGAGTACTACAGCCCCATGCCTATAATGTCAATCGTAAAACCTGGTCAACGGGCTACTTCTACTATTTCGGAAAGTGGAAGGCACGTATCTAGACAGCAAAATATTTCTATCACAAGATACAACGCGTACTGGGATAAATACGTTATGCGCTCATAGTCCAGAAGGACTGTCTCTAGTTTTCTTCTTTAGTTACGTTTCTCCCGTAGACTATCGCCAAACGGTGCTAAGGAAATTAATTTCATTTTCTCTTTCTACTCTACGCCACTCTGCGGTGCAGAATAGCCTATCAGACGCCTGCAATCTTCCAGTGCTTTTATCAGTCACATTCATTCTATCTGTTTTGATCACCAACTTGTTTAACAACGTACTTATCTTGTGCAATAACGAAGTACTGTTCCAGACAGTACACTTGACTGCAGCGGATTTGCCTGACATTTCACACCATTGGAAACCACAATACATTATTGAATTTAGTATAAAGCAATTTTTTTGACCAAAATTTTCAGCATTGAGCTTAGGACGGCTGACTGACGCTACCATTTAAGCGACGTACAAAATGAACAGTTCTACGGAAACTGATAGCTAAAACCAGGTCTCTTCAAAGTATTTCTTGTTTCATATGTTTTCAGCCGGCTAAAAATTGTGGACCTCTCTAAACGTACTCTCTGAACGTAGTTGAAATTATTTCCACCCATTTTTGTTTTTGAATGTCTTTTATTTCAACTATAATAATCTTCTGTCTCATGGTTTTAGTAACATTGACCAATTTCTTGATAATGCAGCTTCTAAAACTAAAGCCTTTTTCTTAGAACTATGATACTATTGCTGTTCTCAGCTCGTAAGCTGACTGTAATTAAATTTCCTGCTCCGAATCGGAGACAACACGGAATGATGAAACAAGGCTACGATACATCATGAAATTAGGCGGCGAAATGTTATTCAAGTGAAGCAAATGAAGGATGATGTTAGTGGTATGACAATTGTCTTCCTTACGGAAGTGTTTGTATAAACTGTGTTGTCCTGTAAAATATCAGCGCATATTTTAAAAATCTTTTACCAAATCAGTTTGCGAAACCGATAACATATAAATATTCTCATTACCCACTTAACCCATATGATATTTTTAACAAGAAGTATTTAATCCATGAGAAACTCTGAATGCTTTATATCAGGTGTTACATCGGAATATGCATACTCGAAAGCCCTTAAATGGAGACTATCTGCACCACACTTTGTTAAATGATTTTCAGGTCTTTTTTATGACGAAAATCATAGTCTTACACATACAAGCACGTAGATTTATGTATATTGTTTACTGGCACATCAGTTTTATGACACTTGCTATGGAATGTTAACTGACACTGTAAAACTTAAAAAGTCAAATAAAGTATCATATTTTGTAATTATTATTGAATTGTGGTATTTGTTCCGAAATAACAAAACTGTAATGCCTCGTGACTTTAAATATCTATTTCTACTCCACTAACAATAGAGAAATATGTTATTTTAATAATATTATTCTTTTTATAGTTACCTAAGACATAAAACTGACAAAAGTAGAAAGCGCAGCCCTTCACGCCAGCGAGAAACTGGTAAAATTTTACTGTTAGCAAAAACTTTGTCCAATTTTACGATTCACATAAAGATGACTTATTGGATCTGCACAGGAGGGCCAACATTAACGCAAAACACAACGTTTTATATTTTAGGATATCTTGACATGGAACTTGCATTAGAGTTACGACATATCATTATCTCAGAATGATTAAGATAAATTTTCGAACACCTCGTGCACTTTTATTTGTAATTATTGAAAGACTTAAAGATTCCTCCTTTGTAAATATCCCTACTGCTGTAGTGAAAAACCATCATACCTAAAGAAGTACAATGTAAAAAAGTAATATGAGAAATTTCTAAAGCAGGTTAAGTAGCTAATATTTTTAGGATGATCCCTCGAACGAGGAATGGGATTACAGTGGTATGAACGAACGTAAGGCAGATTTTCTTGTGTTAAAGGTAAGTGCAATGCAGGTAACTGTTATCTGCTGAGGACACTCAAAGTCGAAGTATGAGCTCATTACATCAACATCTATGTTAGTTGTAACTTCTTTTATTTTGACATTGATAAATTTGTGGTGACATTCTTTTAGCTATTGATTTATTAACTAGCCTACACATGAAATGTCTTGGTAATGATTGTATTATTTCTATCCCCAGTCTCAATGTTCGAAATAGTTTCTTCATAGAGGCGAAGCGAGACTTGCTTTAAAGTATGTAGTACGTATACTATGGACAAAGCTCTTCCGCTCTGTTGGCCTTTGAGTTTGTAAACATTTGAAAATAACTTCAAAGCTAGAACTCTGTAAACGGTCTGTTGTGTAATAAAAACAAGCAACTGTACTATCATGAGCAGTTAATTAAAGTCCATAGCTCTGAAGCTATGCTCTACTATTAGAATATTTATGACTCACAAAACAAACTGGAAACGCGATCTGACCACAAAGTTTGAACGGAATAGCCAGAGACACACAATGTAGGCGTACCAGGAATGAATTTTGCATAGCTGTATAATCAAAATTATGCAGTAGGTAGACATTCATCAAAAACCTGTCCAGAAGTTATGTGATACGTACATATGCTTTCATCTTGCAGCCAAAGCTGAAATGAGATTATCACTCGTATGTATAATCACTGACGCTAGACTTGCAATGTCCTATCTGACTGACTACTCATCGTACAGCCCAAACCGGTAAAGGATAGAAACTTGAAGTTTGTAGAAGGGTGTTTTCGAAATTCCAACACTAAGGGGTGAAATAGGGCGTTAAGGGTTGTTTTGAAAAATGTCGCTATTAAAGCAATTTTCAAGCTATTCCTACGAAAACCGGTATTTCTTTCTCAGTCGAAATAAAGAGATACGTGTTTCAGCATTTTTGGAAACTTAGTCCGTTGGGAGGGAAATATTGGGTGAAACCTTGTTTTGAAAGTATATCATTATGAAAGAACAACTAAAGTATTTTTAAAGCTGCATCGAAACCTTGTTTTGAAAGTATATCATTATGAAAGGACTACTAAAGCATTTTTAAAGCTGTACCTATGAACATTGGTATTTGACTTCTCGGTTACAAATAAAAAACTATACGTTTCAGTGTTTCTGGAAACAGAGCTCTTAAGGGGGTGAAATAGGGGATGAGACTTTTTATGACGCTGTTTTATCATGAAAACATTTTAAAAGCTAAATCTATGAAATTTTAAATTTGACTTCTCAGTTAAAAACAAAAAAATTGTGTGTCATTGTTTTTGGAAATTCAATCACTATGGGGATGAAATGGAAGATGGAAGTTTTAATGGAAATATTTCATTGTGCAATCATGTTTGAAGCTAAATTTATGAAAATTTGTATTTGGCTTCTCTATTAAAAATAAAACATACGTACGAAAGAATATTTAAAACTAAATCTTTTATAACTGGTGTTTGGCTTCACGGTTAAAGATGAAAGAAAATGTGTTTCACTGTTTTAGCAAATTGAAACACTAAGTGGGTGAAATAGTGTCAGACTGATTCCATCAGAATAGAAAAATGATGTTTGGAGAGAGTGTGGATCTTCTACTGTAGGCATCGTTTAAGAAGGGATTTCAGTAGTTCCACTCCCAATGAGGTGAAATAGGGGATGGAAGGCTTTTTGAAAATATGTCGTTATTAAGGGAATTTTGAAGCAATAACTACGAAAAGGCTGTATGTGTGGAAGAGGCCTGGAGACACTGGAAGGTTTCAGATAGATTATATAATGGAAAGACAAATATTTAGGAACTAGGTTTTAAATTGTAAGACATTTCCAGGGGCAGATGTGGACCACAATTTATTGATTATGAACTCCAGACTGAAACTGAAGAAACTGCAAAAAGGTAGGACTTTTAGGAGATGAGTACTGGAGAAACTAAAAGAACCATAGGTTGTAGAGAGTGAAGGCAGCAGAGGATCAAGTAGATAAAAAGACGAGGGCTAGTAGATATCCATAGGTTGCAAAAGATGTATTGAATTTGACTGATGAAAGGAGAAAATATAAAATTGCAGTAAATGAAGCCAGCAAAAAGGAATACAAACGTCTCAAAATGAGATTGATAGGAAGTGCAAAATAGCTAAGCAGGGATGGCTAGAGTACAAATGTAAGGATGTAGAGGCATATATCACTAGGGATAAGTTAGATTCTGCCTAAAGGAAAATTAAGGAGACTTTTGTAGAAAAGAGAACCACTTGTATGAAAATAAAGAGCTCAGATGGAAAACCAGTTATAAGCAAAGAAGGGAAAGCAGAAAGGTGGAAGGAGTACATAGAGGATCTATACAAGGACGATGAACTGGAGGGCAATATTATGGAAATGGAAGAGGACGTAGATGGGAGATATGATACTGCGTGACGAGTTTGACACTGCACTGAAGGATGTGGGTTGAAAAAAGCCCACAGGAATAGAGAACATTACAACTATTGATAACCTTGGGAGAGCCAGGGAGCCAGCCAGCCCTGACAAAACCCTGCCTTCTGGTGAGCAAGATGTATGACACAGGCGAAAAACCCGCAGACTTCAAAAAAAGTATAATAATTCCAATACCAAAGTAAGCAGGTGTTGACAGATGTGAAAATTACCGAACTATCAGATTAATAAGTCACGGCTATAAAACGGCTAACATGAATTCTTTACAGACTAATGGAAAAACTGGTACAAGTCGATCTCGGAGAAGATTAGTTTGGATTCCGGAGAAATGTTGGAACACAGGAGGCAATATTGACCCTACGACTTATCTTAGAAGATAGAATACGGAAAGGCAAACCTACGTTTCTAGCATTTGTAGACTTAGAGAAAGCTTTTGACAATGTTCACTGAAATACTCTCTTTCATATTCTGAAGGTGGTGGGGGTCAAATACAGGGAACGAAAGGCTATTTACAATTTGAGCAGAAACCAGATGGCAGTTCTTGGAGTGAAGGGGCACGAAAGGGAAGGGAATGAGACAGGGTTGTAGCCTATCCTCGATGTTATTCAATCTGTATATTGAGCAAGCCGAAAAGGAAACAAGAAGAAAAATTTGGAGTAGGAATTGAAATCAATGGAGAAGAAATAAAAACGTTGAGGCTTGCCGATGACATTGTAATTCTGTAACAGACAGCAAAGTACCTGGAAGAGCAGCTGAACGGAATGGGCAGTGTCTTGAAATTAGGATATAAGATGAACATCAGCAAAACCAAAACGAGGGTAGTGGAATGTAGTCGAATTAAATCAGGTGATGTTAAAGGAATCAGTTCAGGTAATGAGACACTTAAAGTGCTACATGAGTTTTGCTGTTTTGGGAGCAAAATAACTGACGATGGTCGAAGTAGAGAAGATATAAAATGTAGAGTAACCATCGCATGGAAAGGGTTTCTGAAAAACAGAAATTTGTTAACATCGAGTACAGATTTAAGTGTCGGGAAGTCTTTTCTGAAAGTATTTGTACGGAGTGTAGCCATGTATGGAAGTGAAATATGGGCGATAACTAGTTTAGACAAGAAGAGAATAGAAGCTTTCGAAATGTGGTGCTACAGAAGATAGAGAAAATTGGAAATTTGTGGTAAAGCCTTATGGAACCAAACTGCTGAGGTCATCGGTGCCTAAGCTTACACACTACTTAATCTATCTTAGACTAACTTACTCTAAGGACGAAACACACACACATGCCCGAGGGAGGACTCGAACCTGCGACGGAGGAAGCCTTGCGGACCGTGACAAGACGCCTCAAACCGCGCGGCTACAGGAGATTGCTGAAGATTAGATGAGTAGATCACGTAACTAATGAGGAGGTACTGAATAGAATTGGGGAGAAGAGGAATTTTTGGCACAACTTGAGTAGACGAAGGGATCGGTTGGCAGAACACATTGTAAGGCATCAAGAGGTCAGTAAATCTAATATTGGAGGGCAGCGTGGAGGGTAAAAATCGTAGAGGGAGACCAAGAGATGAATACACTAAGCTGGTTCAGAAGAATGTTGGCTGCAGTAGGTACTTGGAGATGAAGCAGCTTACACAGGTTAGGGCAGCATGGAGAGCTGCATCAAACCAGTCTCTGGACTGAAGACCACAACAGCAAGAACTACGAAAACTGGTATTTGGCTTCTCAGTCGGGAAAAATACATGTATCAGCATTTTTGAAAATTTATCCACTATGGGGATAAAATAGTGCGTGAAAGCTTTTTTTAAGTAAATAATTACCAAAGAACCGCTAAAGGATTTTTGAGGCTACATCTATGACAATTGGTATATAACTTGTCGGTTATAAATTTAAAAAAATCTGTGTTTCAGTGTTTCTGGAAATTGAAGTCCTAAGGAAGTCCAATAGGGAACAAAAATATTTAATAAAATATTTATATTTAAAAAGTTTAAAGCTAAGTTTATGAATATTCGTATTTGATTTCTCGGTTAGATACAAAGAAATATTTGTTAGGGAATGAAAGTTGCCATCGAAATATCTCCACAAGAACGCAAAAAGTATGATTAACAAAATCTTTGGTCTCCAGCAATGAGAATCGCTTTTTGGTCACAAAAGACCATGCTTTTATGGCATTAATTAGCGTGTCAAACTTGAAAGATGTTACAATTTGTGAACAACATAAAAATTCAGTTGAATAAAAGCAAAACTGCAGCCCATAGAGTCTACGCGAGGCAATAAGCTGGCGTTAACTTAGTTATGATGTTAGTCAAGAACAAAATCTCACATACTGCTGCAAATGGGGAGTACCCCGCTATCATGCGTTCCTCTAAAGATCTCATTAATACACAAGAACAGGGAGCATTGACTTAAGAAATCATCAGTCTTTCAGAACAGTATCTGACAACGCCAAGTTACCTTTCCTCACGTATTGTCTTAAACCGTGCAAAGAATGGTGTAATATAGCTAATGGTTTCCAAAGTTAGCATATGATTAATTCAGTTGGTTGTTTTTGAGATATGTAAGCACAGCAATGATGAGGCCTGCAGCTACAGGCGAGAACAAAATCGTATCACAGCAGTATGTAGCTATATTACGTGGAATAATAAATGAAATGACTTAACTTGAACGAAATAATTCAGGGAGAATATTCGAATGATGTTTGAATATTGTTCTCAGAACTGTCCAGCCGACATGGGTCCTCAATGTCGCCAGCACAAAGCAAGTATCTCAAAAATAGTGATGACACTATTTATTTTCAATACACAACTTCAAGGAAGAAAATAAATCATTTTAATACTGGAAATGATGATAAGATCGAATCTTAAACACTTGATCCTACAGTGAGCTTCCATTTCACGAAAAGTAAGCAAACTACGAGTCCCCGCTTCGCCATATGGGAAAATACCACTGTATGTTCCGTATGCAGAGAAATCACAAAATAACTGTGCTAATGTTTAGAACGCATGCCTAAAGTAGCCTTCCCATAGCTAATTATAAAGCAGGACAAATAACTGCAAAGAGTGCAGGAATTCTGAAATAAGGAAGAAACATTGGTTTTAACGTCATCGAGGCCATTAGAGACGGAAATTTCGAACCAGCTCGAATTGACAACTGACAAAGCAAGAACAAAAGAGACCAGATTGTCTTCCGAACTGAAAACTGGGAACAGTATGACGAAGACTCATTGGAAACTATATCGCCCTGCAATTACACAACCGCCAGGGTTTCCCATTCGCTGATGGACTAAACAGGCCTTCAAAGATAAGAAACGCATCAACGAGTCACAAATAGTGCAAACACACACATGACTGCAAAAATAAACCTGCGAGTTAAGAAAATCAAAATTATTGCGTTCAGAAAATGAAAACCAAAATGAACTAGCAAGTTTGAACTTTTAAGTAATGGAAATATAAAATAAAAATAAATTTTGCCGCACTTAATAACAGTGCGGTAAATTTTATCGTTTGAGGAGTCATACAGGTTCCACCGTTCACTCAGACTGAAATACTTCCACCGAAAATTAAGGGCACTAAAGTATTAGTTTGAAATAGATAATAATTCATATTAAGAGGCGTCAGTTAAGAACTACGAAATAATTCGTCAATAGTGAGAAACAGCTGTGGTACTTGCCAGTAAAAAATTACTGAATTCAATCAAATGGAAGGAAGTATAATCTCAGACAAAATTAAATCCGTAATCTTTTTCTGACTACAATTCTTGTGATGTCTATTGGACATTAACTACTTACGAGATAATTATACAAAGACTATGTCTATGAATCCGCTATCATTGTTGTATGTTGTTTCTTTTTATTCACTGCTTGAAATGCATTTGTCTCACTGTCATCAACTGAATATATAGCAGGATTTTCTATCAGATGACATGGCTACACTGACGTGGGGAAGAACAAGAAGAACAAGGTAGTGATGATGATGGACCACAACATCACTTTCTAGCGACTGCACAAAAAATTTTTGGACCTTACATAGCAGCAAAACGCCTCAAGTGCACAAGAACAAGTAGTCTGGACGTGTAAAGGCGGCCTTAAAAACAAAAGTACAGCATATAGTATATAAACATGGGTAAATGAAGGGAAATGGATAACACGCTGTAGCATATTATAGGTTTGGCTAGCACATTACGGCCTTAAAAAGAAAAATACAGTATGTAGTATATAAATATGGATAAATGAAGAGAAGTGGCTAATACATAGTAGCGTGTTACGTTTGGATAGCACATTAGAGAAAAATCGATAAACCAGTTTAAGTGATGTACATAAAAACGTCTGTACAGAGGATATGATGTAGTGTTCGGAGTACGTACAAAGCTTTAAGAGGCATTCCACACACGTTTCACTATCAGTTAAGGCATTATGCTGGGCCTAGCTTAAATTTACGTTGTTAATCAGAAATTGTATTTCTCAGACGCAGTTTTGCAATACTAGGGTAATTATAAATACCTAAAATAAGAATGTGCATTAGTCAGGTAAAAGAACACCGTGATGCCACGACTGAGTGTTTGGAAGAAAACGACGCAGTCACATGATTGATTTTACAGTTTGTATCTTGTCACTCATTTCACATTTCTCCGTCAACAATTGAGGAACTGCTCAACTATAGAAGAATATCTCGTTGTTCATGTCTGTATTCCCCGTTGTATTAGCCTGCTCGTTTGTTTTGAATCCACGTACCACTAATTTTTTAGCAGGGAAAGTAAAATCTTGAAAACCTGATTGTTTCGGAATATTTTGGTGAATTTCTTGCTGGGAACTGACAGAGTACTGCAAGATGGAAAATTTCTCTCTGTCTCCGCAACATTTCATCTGAGTCACTACTATGAGATTCGCTCACACTTGACAATGAGTGTATATTCCGCAGTAGCTGATGGGATCATCTGAAATGAAACCATTTGCTGGAAACACAGCGTCACGAACTTCGTAAGTGTGTCTTCTTACAATGAAGTATCGCACGACGAAGCTTTGTATTTAAACAGTTACTTCGGCGGGAACCGGTACGTCATTAGCATCCGGCTGATTGGATCTAATGCTAAATATTTTCGAGCTTAGAAGTGTGTCATTCCGACAGTCACTCGACTGACGGCTGCGCTGACTTGATGGACAAACGTCGTCTGAGTTGCCCTTGTCTTCTGCTTTGCATGCATGCATTGCACAATGAAGTCATTAACCAACTGCTCGCCGCTCATGCAAATCAGCTTGAATAAACGTGGGACGAGGGAGACGCGCATCGGGAGAAGTGCACGAAGAGAAGACGAGGAGTCAGCACTGGGATTTGCGAGCTGCCGCTGCTGCGGTAGCACGTCTCAGCTGCGTTGTACAGAAAGGACTCCCTCGTGGCGTACCGTCACACTTTTTCAGAGGCAAAGTATTTATCCATCCCTAAAGCACAGAAGAACACATTACGGCAACTTTTATTATCCAGAGATCAGTTGTTGGAGCAGTAATAAATCACAACTAGAGTGCAAGAGTGCAAGAACAGATGATAAAGTTTGCAGACAGAGCCTGTCACATAGAACTTCAGTCAAAGATTCAGTTTCTATTAAAGACCTAAACAAAAGATGCATAAAGTGATAGTCTGAAACCATTACCATACCGAGGAAGCTAAACATCAGGCTTCGCTCATCATACAGGAAAATAAGTTTCTTTCTTTTTCTTGTGATTTCATTCCGCTGCCACATGGGGACAAAAGATGAAATGTATACATGAGAAGGGGAATTAATTGGAGTTAAAATATACGAAAAAGGGTAGTTCGATGAGGCACATTTACATAAACTCCACATACAGTTAAAATGGGACTCGATGAAAATGTAGCAGGTTAACAGTGGTGGCATGAGCAGCACCATCAAAAACAGTGTTCACAGTATGGGATGCCATCACTGAACACCCACTGCACTGAAGTTACATACATGGCGAGCACCAAAACAAAATAGAGCAACTGCAGTAAAATTTGAAGGGTCTGCCAAGGAAGAAGAGGCTGGAGAGGAAGGAGAGAGGAAAAGAAAATGGGGGTTGACAGAGGAGGGGCGGGCTGGAAGGAGGGGTAGAGGTGGAGTTGGTAGCACACCGATGGGCAGGAGATGGAAATGGAGTGCAAGGACTGGGAAGGAGAAGTGAGAAGGACAAGAGGGGAGAGGGAGGAAACAGCAAAAGGGGGAAGGGAGGGAGATGTAGCTGAAGAGAGGAGATGAGGGGAAGAGGAGGGTCGGAGTTGGAAGGAAGGATAAATATTGGAGTGAAGCACATCATCCGGGATGGGGAGACTGTGGAAGTTCCTTTGGGAGAAGAGGTGGGGTGTGTGGAGATGGAGAGAGGGGGGGGGACATATTGCTAAAGGTGTGGCAGCAGGTGGGGAGTGAAGAGGACTGCTGACACAAGAGGGTGAAGAGGATCAAGGTGACAGTTGGTGTGGAGGACACGGATGTGTTCAAGGAAACGACGAGATGTGGGAAAGGGATGGGCTGTAGAGGATCCTCGTGGGGTATGGGAGATGGATACGGAAAGCTAACAAATTTTGTTTCCCAGTATCCGAAAGACAAGTGCAGAGAGACCGATTGGGTGAAAGATGCACATATTACTAAATTTGGAAACAGAGTTCTTCTAGGCCAGCACTCAGAACAGTTTATTAAATATTTCTGTTTAACATCCCATCGATCTTGTTATCCCAATAAAAAAAGAGGATAAGAAAGATTGTACTTCTTGGCGCACTATAGAATGTCTTCAAGACATAAGCAGCAGGACGTGTACAAGATGACGCCCTCACCTGCCTGCCACTGCATCTGCTTCCACGACGCTGTAATCTCTGCTGCCAGCAGGCGGCACTCCCACGTTAAGTCGGTGTGTATTCAAAGCGTTAATTGCTAATGTACGTTAGATATGTATCTCTAGTAATGGTTTCCGAGGAATTCGCCATACCACTGCCAGCTATACTACATAGCACCTAGGAAAGAGATATTTGCCCTTCTTAAGTAAACACTAACGCATTTTATAGATTCCCTCGCTGAGACGCGACAGTATGTAACTCTAAATTAGGGAAGGTAGTTACCGCTGAAACAACTGGTTTTCGGTTTATCGGATCTTTTCCACGCCAGTTTAACCTGACTGTTAAAACTGTCCAAAATAACCAGTTTCTCAAATAAGCGATTTCAGGATTTTTATTCCTATTATCTCCTGTAGGAAAGGTGGAAAAAGCCATGTCTTGGTTGTTCGTTTCTGTCGGCATTGCTATTACAATAGCCATGATCGTTTCCTCCCCTTTTCTATAATAACGTATTATTTCAAATAAATACAAATTTTTCGAATAAAAATTACTCCTTTTTTAAAAATGGTTTATTTAAAAACGAAAAATTTCGGCACTTCTGCTATGGCTAATTGGTGTTTCAGTTTTTTGCTCAGTTATGAGTAAAAACTAAAAAAAAAACTGTTATAACAGAGACCAAACACATACCAAAAAAATATCGGCTATTCTGAACTAAAAGTCTTTCGATTTTAAGTGGTCATTTACTCCATCCCTCACTGGATGCTTGCACAGAGCACGTATTACAAACAGAGGCTGTATGGGGAATATGTAAAGGTTTTCTCAATGATAAATATTGTCTCAGAAGAGGCTTAGTAGCACTGTGGTGTAGTGGTTATGATACTAAACTGTTGCATGGAGGGTAGTGAATTCAAAACTCACATAGACTGTACAGTTTTAATTTCTATATTTGGTTCGAGTAGATTCTAGAAGTATCCATAAATGTCAAGAATCATTGTATTTGAATGTTCTGTAGCTGTATATAGACTGTATGTGTTCTGGCCAGAGGCAGTTCGCTTCGAGCACTTGTATGTGCAAGTGCTGAACAAGCCTTCGTTAAGTGAAGTTAGTGTTCGTCATTCATCCAATTACACCTTCTTCTACGTGGCTTTTACTCTGGTGGAGACGCTGCATATTGGATCTTGTGATACCACACATTATCGACGACACAGTGGCTCCCATCAGGCCACGACAAAGCCGCCGTTTACGTGGCGAGAAAAACGAGTTCGAGCCACATTCAACAGTTTAGTATCATAACCACTGCATCACGGTGCTACTCATCTTCTTCTGCGACAATATAGTGCACTTTTGGATGTGAGTAGAAGCGCACTTGTCATGTTTAGAACTTATTTAACATATGTGAAGATTTAGAAACTACGAATAATCACCTGTCAGACGATGATATAGACTGGACAAAATAAAAGATGGGTGCAAGAAAACAATTATTGTAAATTACGTAATGCTAACATTTTGTGGATAAAGGAATCAGAATATCAATTTTAATTATTATTTATTTAGGTTTCTGTCGTAGTTGCGTACAGTTTCTTGATGGTGACTAGTTTCTAACGTTAACGTTTATTCTCGAAGCAGTGTCTGCTACATTCGTAGTTTTCTCGATAGATCTGGCAAGAAGCCCTTACTTCGTAGTAGCAACATATACAGTTGGACAAGTGTCTTTTAATGAGGTATTACTCCTTCCTGACTGCGCCTTTATCCTGTCTTTTGCCAAGCTTCGGGAGAGAGAAATGGAAGGGGGGGGGGGGCACTGGCCGGGGAGACTGGCTTCCAAAGAAACTGGTCAGATTGGCGGGTTTAAGGTTTAAAATGTTACATCCAATGTTATCAATAAGTTTTGACACACAAAGTAACAAGCAGTCATCTGCGCTCTGGTCACTCAAGATTCTTTCGAATGGTATATAAATGAGGCGTAAATGAGTGTGTAGAAGCGGTGGAAGGGCAGTAAAGTTCAAGGCATCATGATGATTCACTGACGAAAGGTTTTGGTGTAGGACAGGCTGCAGCCATCTCATATAACAAGGGAAGGTCCCCCCCCCCCACTCCCCTCCCCCGCAAAGCTCTAACTCCCCCACCCCGATGAAAAATAATTTCAGAATACGGCGACGTACGTGATGTGAACCTCATCAAACGGAACGTAGCAGCTGGTTGATTTTGACAACATCGTAAGCGTAGCGTCTTATGTTTTACTGATACTCTGCGGATGCAACAAAAATGATGTAGAAAATTCTCCTGTTGCTCGTGCCAAGTGGACGTACAGTTCCATATTCCTTTCTGTTTTAATCACTCCACTGAACCCCACGTTTGCACTCTGATGATGAGCAAGAGAAAACGTGCAGCTCACCAGTTTCTACTTCTGGGAATATTATTTCTCAAGTACTCCAAGAGTTAACATATTTTGCTTCAAGACAATGTTTAGCTGTTGCGACGTTCTTTTAAAAAATTATTCTTTGAAATACTTAAGTGAGTGCCTGTGAACATAACAATGAAATAAATTTTCCTTAGCTCTAGAGTCGCAACTGATGTAATCTTGGTATTCTTACTCTCTCCACAGTAGGCATAGAAAATACTCAATCTTGGCACAGCACAGTGCAACGCCTGGCGTAAAATAGCGTCATAGCAATAATATCAGTAGATTGGTTGATAAACGAATAACCCTGCAAATGTTCAGTAAAAATATTGGATACTGGCGCAGCACTGTGCAATGCTGCCGGCACTGAAGCTGTGACAAACATTAACACTTTTTTCTGAGTCTGGTAAATTAGCACTTTTCTGACTATGACTGAAAAAAGGTTTATTTAAAAAATATTCATTGGATTTAAATAAACACGACATGGAAGAGGATGAGGCACTGAGAAGGGGATATCATACGACCAAAAGCTTCAGTCTGAAAATTTTATGTAAAATAAAGTTTCTCCTTCACAAAATCAGATATGAAACATGTTACATTAACATCAAAATCAGTGAACTTCTCAACTGTTCTACAATTCTCACGTACCGTCGTAATTAAAAAAGCACTTGGGTTCTAACATGACAAAAAGTCTCACATCATTTGATAAAATACACTACTGGCCATTAAAATTGCTATACCACGCAGATGGCGTGCTACACATGTGAAATTTAAGCGACAGGAAGAAGATGCTGTGATATGCAAATGATTAGCTTTTCCGAGCATTCACACGAGGTTGGCGCCGGTGGCGACACCTACAACGTGCTGACATGAGGAATGTTTCCAACCGATTTCTCATACATAAACAACATCTGACCGGCATTGCCTGGTGAAACGTGGTTGTGATGCCCTGTGTAAGGAGGAGAAATGCGTACCATCACGTTTCCGACTTTGATAACGGTCGGATTGTAGCCTATCGCGATTGCGCTTTATCGTATCGCGACATTGCTGCTCGCGTTGGTCGAGATCCAATGCCTGTTTGCAGAATATGGAATCGGTGGGTTCAGGAGGGTAATACAGAATACTGTGCTGGATCCCAACGGCCTCGTACCACTAGCAGTCGAGATGACAGGCATCTTATCCGCATGGTTGTAACGGATCGTGCAGCCATGTCTCGATCCCTGGGTCAACAGATGGGGACGTTTGCAAGACAACCACCATCTGCACGAACAGTTCGATGACGTTTGCAACAGCATTGACTATCAGCTCGCAGACCATGGCTGCGGTTACCGTTGAAGCTGCATCACAGACAGGAGCGCCTGCGATGGTGTACTCAACGACGAACCTGGGTGCACGAATGACAAAACGTAATTTTTGCGGATGAATCCAGGTTCCGTTTACAGCATCATGATGGTCGCATCCGTGTTTGGCTACATCGCGATGAACGCACATTGGAAGCGTGTATTCGTCATCGCCATACTGACGTATCACCCGCCGTGTTGGTGCGGGGTGCCATTGGTTACACGTCTCGGTCACCTCTTGTTCGCATTGACGGCACCTTGAACAGTGGACGTTACATTTCATATGTGTTATGACTCGTGGCTCTACCCTTCATTCGATCCCTGCGAAACCCTTCATTTCAGTAGGATAATGCACGACCGCATGTTGCAGGTCCTGTACGGGCCTTTCTGGATACAGAACATGTTCGACTGCTGTCCTTGCAAGCACATTCTCCAGACCTCTCACCAATTGAAAACGTCTGGTCAATGCTGGCCGAGCAACTGGCTCGTCACAATACGCCAGTCACTACTCTTGATGAACTGTGGCATCGTGTTGAAGCTGCATGGGCAGCTGTACCTGTACATGCCATCCAAGCTCTGTCTGATTCAATGCCCAGGCGTATCAAGGCCGTTATTACGGCCAGAGGTGGTTGTTCTAAGTACTGATTTCTCAGGATATATGCACGCAAATTACGTGAAAATGCAATTTCATGTCATTTCTAGTATAATATATTTGTCCAATGAATACTCGTTTATCATCTGAATTTCTTCTTGGTGTAGCAATTTTAATGGCCAGTAGTGTATATACCAAAATTTAATTACTCTGTATCAGGATTACCAAACACACAACGTATTACCAACCCAGTATACTGAATCAACCTATACTTTAAATACGATGGAAAATACTTGGTTCCTACACTCAAGGGTCAGTACTTTAAATTTAGCGAAATCCACAAATTCTGTTGCTGCATAAGTAAAACTAAATATACAAAATATCATTACCTTACAAATTTGTCCCTGTTGCGTTACCTCTGAGTTACAGTATCATTCATCACATTTTATAAAAACTGTATTATGCCGCGTGCATAGACCAGCAACTAAATTCTTGCCGCTAGCCACTAGCTTTAAGCCTTACATCCTACCTGTAACAGAGTGCAACGGCAACTGCAACCTACTCGTAATCGAGTCTGCCACTCAGGCAACAACTTTGGTTCAGTGGTGTCAAAAAAACAATATCTTCTACGTATGACAATCCTTTCAGGTCATTTTTCATGAATTATATTACAAAATCGGGCTCCACTTACAAGAGGACCTCTCACTCTGTTTAAGAAATACAAGTAACGGGGGGGAGGGTACAAATTACATATCTTCATCTTCCACAATTATTATAATTTTTGTTCCACTTTAGTCTTTAGTTTGGCATACTCTTCGTCTAAGGTACTCATACAATGGTGTGTGCGTGAATTTATGGAGACGACTGCAATACCATTTTAAGCACTAAAATACATCTGGTTTTCCGACTCCTTGTAGGGTGTAGTGCTTGTGAATGTTCTAAATGATAATACTGAAGGCAATACTTCTCAGGTGGGTTTAAATTAGTCAACCGCTTCCAATATCTGCTTTATTAATCCCAAATCGTGTGCAAACAGTAATGATTACTGAATGTTCGCACTGAAAAATAAGGCACCAACCAGAAACGGTTTTGTAGAATGCTAATTATATAGCGTCATTGTTGTGTAAATATAAGTACGTGCCTCAATTACCTAGCAACGGTCAGTCTATAGAAGTCGCCTTCAAAGTTCGTTTCTCTAAACGTCTTGAAATAATTCTGTTAGTTAGAGAAATGACCGAGTATGCATAGTTCACGAACTAAATAGCTTGATTCTAGTTGTAGAAAGTGTATGTGCATAACATCAGATCTTCGAATTCTTATCCTGGCTGCCGAGCAACGAGCTGGTGACTACGGCAGTGGGAAGAGGGCTCTCCATGGGACATCAGCAGCTTTCTATACAGTCGCAGGCAGTCTCGTGCAAGCTGTAAGTACGCTCAATTATGGCGAAATAGAATATATTGCAATAGACCTAGAGACTAAAACTGTGAAATGTAGCACAGCCTGGATAAGTGCAATGACTTAGAAATAACTGTGGCTTGAGGTGAGACATTAGCAGTAGACTAGGAAATGACAAAGACGGACAAAAGGCAGCGTTAAGACCAGAACTACAGCGTAGTATATGCAAGAGCTTAACAACAGATAATGATGTGCTGTATTCAATCGAAATTTGCTTACTGACAATAAAATGTTCAAATGTGTGTGAAATCTTATGGGACGTTTGACGAATATTTGATCACATCTTTGATCAAATCTTTGACAAAGAAATTTGATAGTGTAATACCGACCTTACGAAAAGGCAAATGGCAACGGGCGGCGGGCACGATGGTTGTATGAGGAGGCCTATCCCCGCCGACGACAGTCGCAGCATTCAGTGTTTGCAACAGAGTTTCGCCGTTTGAGACAGGGTCGTTTCAGGAAGCAGGAAATCAGGAAGGATGTACCAGAAATTTTAGGACACCAGACTTGGAGGAAAATGTGATTAACACTGCGGAAAGCGACCGCCGTGTCAGTACCAGGCAGTTGGTCCGCCAGTTACTGGATAAGCCAGACGACCGTGCAGAACATTCTCCATGACAATTTTTAGCACTCTGATCACTTACACAGTGTGCAAGGCTTGCTAGCGACACACTTTGCACATCAGGAGCAGTTAAGTCACTGTCTTCTTCACCAGGAAACCACGATTCCGGGATTTGTGTCATCCATCCCATGCTGAGACGAGGCCACCTTTACGCGGAGTGGTATCTTCAACTTTCATAACAGTCACCTGTGGGACAGTATGCGGAATCCCCACGGTATGGTTTCAGCGAATCATCAGCATCGGTGCAGCCGGAATGTGTGGGCTGGGATAATTGTCGACCGTACTTTGGACCAGTCTTCCTTCCACGTCGCCTAACAGGCCGGAACTATAGGCTTTTCTTGCGGGTGACTTAGCTTCCCCTGCTGGAAGAAGTGCCATTGATGATTCGAAGGGTTATTTGGCTGATACATGATGGTGCTGCCGCTCACTTCGCCGTTAACGTCTGGACGCATCTCACTTGTCTCTTCCCTGGCCGATGGATCGGATGAGGGGGTCAAAGTGCATGGCCTGCTCGTTCAGCGAATCTCAACCACTGCGATTTCTGGTTACGGGGCAATCTCAAATGTACTGTGTATGCAGAGCCCATTCAAGGTCCGGAGACACTGAAGCAGAGTATTCATCCTACTTTTGACGCTTCGGATGTGAACGTGTGAGACAGAAGATGCTACGGCGCTTACTTGCATGCACTGAGGCACCTGGAAACCATTTTCAACACATGCTGTAGCTATGGCTGAATGGTATAGCGCGTATTAGATCGCAGTCTCTGTTAACATTGTATGACTGTATAAATTGTCACTAGCGTGGAAACGATGAATTTCCTGACATAAGTTCTTTAGACATTTTTTGTTCTGTATCCTCTCATCGATAGATCCCTGGAGTTTCTACACGGTGCAAAAAAATCACCTTGTATAGGGTGCAGCACTTTCATCATAGTACGATGGGAAAATTGTACTGTTTTTTATTTATTTGGCCTCCGTAGTTGTACTCTATTTAGGAATTTAAAACACCTGGTTACATTCAGTTGTATGAAAAGAATACATAAATTCACAATTACAGCCACAAGTCCGCAGCTCGTGGTCGTGCGGTAGCGTTCTCGCTTCCCGCGCCCGGGTTCCCGGGTTCGATTCCCGGCGGGGTCAGGGATTTTCTCTGCCTCGTGATGACTGGGTGTTGTGTGATGTCCTTAGGTTAGTTAGGTTTAAGTAGTTCTAAGTTCTAGGGGACTGATGACCGTAGATGTTAAGTCCCATAGTGCTCAGAGCCATTTGAACCATTTTTACAGCCACAATAGCTGAAGGTGTCACAATTTTCTTCACCGTAAATTGTTAGTAGGACCTAGATTGAACCAGTTGTGAGTTATCAGGTAACAGTATTAAGGAAATTGGAAATTGTATCACAAGCAAGACGTATAAATGAAAAACGGATACTAGTGAAACATACAGATTTTTCCCAACACTCTTAAGGAAAGTAACAATTGCTTTATAAAGTCGAAATTCTTTGGTCAATAACTCAGCCATGTCTTCAAGAAGTCCAATCTCTCACAGTCAAATTTGGGACACGGGAACATGATTTGTTCCTTTCTTTATATCTTTTTCAATAGATGAGTGTTTATCAGAATATCGTATCCTCCACAATAACACAGCAACTGAATGCAGCATGAATACTTTGTATCTAATCATACTTGTGTAGTTATATAATAAATATTTCACTAGTTTTTCCAGTAACTTTATTTAAGTGTGACTACAATCAATACCAAAAAACATGGTAATTTAAAGGTTGTCAATAAGACATAACTAATTGTTTACACAATATTTTGTAGTCAGATGACATGAACCCAGATACACATGAATGCTGACTCATTTATTTTTGAATAAACTGTTATTTATATTTATTGACAATGATTTGAGTGTGACAGAGAATTATAACATTTCTTTGTTAAATATTGTTATAACACATCACTTTAGTGAGAAACCTGGTCAAGCTGAGTTAAGTCATGCCTGTAGAACATAGAAACCATGTATTTTTTGTGGGGATGGGCTTCGGCCAGTGGAGAAGTCAAGCTCAGCCAAGTCACGTCTGTAAAACATAAGAGCGATGTGTTTTTGGTGCAGAAGTAGGCAGTGGCGAAACGAACCTGAAATCAAGAGGAGACAGACTTTTTGAGTGGTGCACTCAAGGGAATAATTCGGGACACTTTTACATTAGATCAGGAAGAAGGCAGACCAGCCTGAAGTGAAATGTGATCTTCAGTCATCTATGTGATAGATTCTGGATGGTGAACGGCCACTGGAAAACTTTACGTTTTGAAGGGACTTAATCTTTCGCTTTGCATTGCGGACCTGAGAGTACAGAGAGTATAAGCTCCTACTCAATATCTCTCGTGCACTAGTTGAATAATAGTAATTCTGAACTCTGAATTATTTCGAGCTGGCGAATATCTCGCTTATAGTGGTCATGAAGTGGACTTTATTCTTCGCGTGTATTGCATGACTATTTAAATTGGGGATTTTGCTACCAATCTTATGACTACTTAACACTATTTGATTGCATTTTTATAATGTTATTTTTCTATCTGTGCTATAGCTGGTAATTCACTTCCCATTTATTTGAGATGGCTACTTGCATAAACATAATTTTTCACATTTCTCTAGTGCCATCTACAATAGTTACATTCATTACAATAGAAACCTTTATTTAATTATTCATTTATTTTATATTTATTATGATTATTTTATTAATGTGCAATTCTTGCCAATGCAATAACTGTTTGACTGCAAAATCACAGTTAGAGGCTATTATTTTCAGCGAGTTAGCAGCTGGGCATGAGAGCCAATGTTTACTGCTTGACCATACGATTTCATTGAGCCATGCTTTCTAAGCAGCCCAATTACCCAAGATTCAAGTAACCGTAGATAAATTCACAGGACCTGTGATAGGAGACCTAGTGTCAAAGCTGACAGAGACGACCGGAAGTTTATTTCTTTTGTAGGAGGAAGTCCATGCTCTATAAATGCAGTCTGGACTTAATAGGCAGAACTGTCCGTGAAGGTCATGCCTCGAATCTAAAGTTCATATTACAGTATTTGGCGCCTAATGCTTAAGGGCATTTCCCCTGCCTCCACCAGAAGGAGAATTGTGGGCTTCGAATGCATGCGTCCAAGACAGGTACGAATGGCTCTATATTGATGAGTATCTAATTTGGAGAGATAAACCTTAGGTGCAAAGTGATACAGTAGACAAAAAGAATCTGGTCGAGATGGAATAATTCCTGAGTACACGGTGAGCTCTATGTGGTCCCCCCACACATGGGTGAGTGCGCGAATTAGATTTAAACCTTTTTCACGCTTACGAACAGTAGTTACAATGTGAGGCGCCAAGCTTAACTAAATGTAAAATATCAGTCCTAGGAATCGAGCATGAGATCTTATGTTGAAAGTGTTCTTTCCGCACGTGGCACGAACATCAATGCGAACAGCATTCGATTAGTGAAAAGGGACGATCATCGATTTCTCAGATGAAACCTCCAGCCTGTCTACAGACAGCCATTCGCTGATGTGTGCTATGGTAATGAGTAATGTCGTTTTGGCTTGAAGAGAAGACTCGGCTCTGGAATAAACTCATGCGTCGTGGAGGGAGTGATCATGCACTCTAAATCCGGAGTGTCTAGAGGAGACAAGAGGGGGCTTCAAAGTTCACCAAGTAACAAGCCTTGGGAAACAAGAAAAGTTCAGAGCAAGTACCTTTCTGTCTCACGTAGATTGATGTTTGAGCAGGCAGGGTATTTATACCATTAAACATGCGTGAAGCACATCCTAAAGTGGAAATTCGTTGTAAGATCCTATGGGGCATCGGTTCCTAAGCTTACGCACTACTTAATCCAACTTAAACTAACTTAAGCTAAGGACAACACACAACCCCATGCCCGAGGGAGGATTCGAACCTCGGACCGTGGGAGCCATGCGAACCGTGACAAGGCGCTTCAAACCGCGGGAGCCTCGCCGCACGGCAAACATTCTAATTCCGCCAGCTTATCCAAGAGAACTGGTATATGCATGTGACCGAAAGCTCGCTTAATGTCAACAAAAGCGGCGACGACTGTTTGTTTCGTTTGAAAGGCACGCGTGACAACCACAGCAATCGAATACAGATTGTTCAATTCACCATTCCAATCTCCGTTTTACCATAGGTAGTTACAGGCCAGATTTGGATCGTCCCCAGCGCAAGGAAAGTGTACTTGCCACGAGGTGGCGGGGATATGAGATAACTACATGAGAATGAAACTACGTGAAAGAACTCTTTATGAATCAGGTACAAAAAAGTTGAGCTCTTTCATTAAGAATGTCATTGTTCAAATATGTGAATGACGGTTACCAATACGGAGTCTACCTGGAGACAACTGTAGGTTGCGCCCTTTCATCTGCCCAACTCGAAAGTTAACCACAAATACAATTCCACCATCGTGTTCAATTCAACCCTCTGCTCTAGGTGGAAGATCTGAAACGTCACGTCACGTGTCACAGTGATCGCTGTATAACCACGAAATTCATTGTGGGTGATTTCAGAGCCCATCACGCGACCTGGGGTCCCTGCAGGTCGTTTGACTCGGACACAGTTACGGAATTAATTGGCGAAAAAACCTCTACAGTCGTGCACGACAGGATAAAAACGCGAATACGTCCACCTCAGAATTTTGCACACAAGTGATTAAAACGTACAGGAGCAAGTCTTTCACTTCCACGGGCAGGTCCGGAAGCATAGATTAATGAATAAAATCGAAACGAATAAAATCGATACCAGGTCAGCTGTCACACTATGATTTTAAGAAGTCATTGAGTTCTTCCCTAGAGCAACGAAAAGTACCTTACGACTGGAGAAAGTGCAGGCCATTCTCGTTTTTAAGAAAGGCCGTAAAATCCACACGATTACAGAACTATATCGTTGACGTCAATCTGTTGTACAATTAGGAGACATGTCTTATGCTCAAGAATTATGACGTGCTTGGAAAATGAACATCTCCTCTATAAAAATCAACATGAATTCCACAAACAGAGATCCTGCGAAACTCAGCTCGCTCTGTTCCTCATGGAGATCCACAGCACAGTGGACAACGGCGCTCAGGTTCATGCCGTGTTCCTCGATTTCAGTGAGGCATTTGACACCGTCCTGCATTGCCGATTAATGGAAAAAATACGAGATTACGGAGTATCGAAGCTGACCTGCTATCGGATTCAAGACTTTCTTGCAGGCAGAACTCTACTCGTCGCTCTTAGGGGACCTAAATCGACGGATGTAAAGGTAATATCCGGAGTACCACAGGGAAGTGGGATATGACCGTTGCTGTTCACAATATATATAAATGATCTAGTAGAAAACGCCGGATGCTCTTTAAGGCTATTCGCAGAAGATGCAGATTTTTATAACAAAGTAGCAACGCAGCAGATAGTAAGGATTTGCAGAACGACCTGCAGAAAATTGATGAATGGTGCAGATTGTGGCAGTTGACCCCAAACGTAAATAAATGTAACATATTGCGCATCCGTAGGAAAAGAAATCCACTACTGTACAGCTGCACAGTTGATGACAAACACCTGGAGGCAGCGTCTGCGGTAAAATATCTAGGCGTAACTATCCAGGAAACAAAAGAAAAATTCGGAGTAGGTATTAAAATCCATGGAGAAGAAATAAAAAGGACTTGGAAGAGCAGTTGAACGGAATGGACAGTGTCTTGGAAGGAGGATATAAGATGAACATCAACAAAAGAAAAACGAGGATAATGGAATGTAGTCGAATTAAATCGGGTGATGCTGAGGGAATTAGATTAGGAAATGAGACACTTAAAGTACTAAAGGAGTTTTGCTATTTGGGGAGCAAAATAACTAATGATGGTTCAAATGGCTCTGAGCACTGTGCGACTTAACCTCTGAGGTCATCAGTCGCCTAGAACTTAGAACTAATTAAACCTAACTAACCTAAGGACATCACACACATCCATGCCCGAGGCAGGGTTCGAACCTGCGACCGTAGCGGTCGCTCGGCTCCAGGCTGCAGCGCCAGAACCGCACATAACTGATGATGGTCCAAGTAGGGAAGATATAAAATGTAGACTGGCAGTGGCAAGTAAAGCGTTTCTGAAGAAGAGAAATTTGTTAACCTCGAGTATAGAATCAAGTGTCAGGAAGACGTTTCTGAAAGTATTTGTATGGAGTATAGCCATGTATGGAAGTGAAACGTGGACGATAAATAGTTTGGACAAGAAGAGAATACAAGCTTTCGAAATGTGGTGCTACAGAAGAATGCTGCAGATTAGATGAGTAGATCACATAACTAATGAGGAGGTATTGAACAGAATTGGTGAGAAGAAGAGTTTGTGGCACAACTTGACAAGAAGAAGGGACCTGTTAGTAGGACATGTTCTGAGGCATCAAGGGATCACAAAATTAGCATTGGAGGGCAGCTTGGAGGGTAAAAATCGTAGAGGGAGACCAAGAGATGAATACACTGAGCAGATTCTGAAGGATGTAGGTTGCAGTAAGTACTGGGAGATGAAGACGCTTGCACAGGATGGGGTAGCATGGAGAGCTGCATCAAACCAGTCTCGGGACTGAAGACCACAACAACAACTATCCAGACCGATCTTAAGTGGAATGACGATGTAAAACAGATAGTCGGGAAGGCAGACACCAGATTCAGAGACATCGGAAGAATATTAAAGGAAATGTAACTCATCCACGAAGGAAGTGCCTTATAATGCGCTGGTTCGCAGGACTCTTGAGTATTGTTCATCAATCTGGGATCCCTATCAGGTAGGACTGATCGAGGGGTTAGAGAAGATCCAACGAAGAGCGGCGCGTTTCGTCAGGGGATCGTTTAGCTGGAGAGAAAGCGTTACGGAGATACTAAACAAACTCCACTGGCAGACATTACAAGAGAGGCGCTGTGCATCACGGAGAGATTCACTACTGAAACTTCGGGATAGCACTTCTCAGGAGGAGTCGGATAACGCATTGCTTACCCTCACATACATCTCCCGTATTGACCACGAGCAGAAAATTCGAGAAATTAGAGCCGATACAGAGGCTTACCGACAGTCATTCTTCCTACGCACTGTTCGCGAGTGGAACAGGATTGGAGGGATCAGATAGTGGTCCCGAAAGTACCCTCCGGCACACACCATTAGATGGCTTGCGGAGTATGATGTAGATGAAGATTATAACACCCCTAATAAACAACCCTTTGTTGTGAAATAAGTAGGAAAATTAGTCATCCTGACAGTATCGGCAGCTACTGACCACAAAATTTTCACTTGTGCTAATTTGATCAACAGGAATGTCATGTGAATAATGATATTAATCATGAAATAGAGACTGAACGAAAGAATATGATGGGATACGCAACAAAAACATCAAATAAAGAATTGAAAAATAATTAATAACGGAGGTTAGAGCTCAGATGGTAAATTGGCCAAAGATAACATTTACCATAGAAGAGAGTTGTAGCCACATCAAAAAGGAAGTTCGATGTGACTACAGTGTAACTCGGAAATGGAAACGTTAGCTTCAGTTGCTAACTAGTCGCTCTCTAGCACTATTGCGATAGTAGCATGCATGTAAGCCATACTAGATTGTTTTAATCTAATCGGAAGTTTGAAATTTTTGCGATATATACTGAAGTATTATTCAGAAGTCATACTAAAACAAAGTCACCTTTACCTTTAGCAAGATAAACGGATACGGAGATTCGCGACGAAATTATATCGTGAGAGATTTTTGATAAGACTTAGCCTTCGTGATACTGAATAAGCACGAACATTCAGGGACATTGAAAAGGAAAAATCGCCGACAGAAAAACAATTATTAGTCTCGAGTAGGTAACAGACAAACGCAAACACGAAGAACGTACAATTGCACCGAGTTGTCAGAAGCTGTCGTCAACGATAGGATTACTGATGCAAACGAAAGCAATTCCGTGAGTGAGAAATCGGTGTGCGTGTTCAGCGTAGGGACATTTATTACAAGGAACAATAAAATTGGATTCAGACTTTAATTCTTCTTGTCGCCTACATAATTGAATAGAAATTATCATGTGTATTAGTGATAACTGACTATTAGAATATTATGAAGTGAAAAGTGAATTCATGGTTATTTAACAGTGAACAGTCGTCGACTTGTCCCAAATTTACGACGCATTCTGAACATTGCTTATGAAGTGTTGGCAGAAAAGCCAACACCGTGTTGCTAGAGGAGGCCGAAATGCACGCTTTTACGCTCACGCAGTCTGGCGTGAGGTCTGGAGCATTACAAGGAAATGAGAACTTAGAAAAACGGAGGCAGTTGCTGTAATACTTAACTTTAATCCATAATTGTAGAACATCGCTCTTGATTGTACATGCTTCATAAGATAAATATCAAATGCTATGGTGCCCTGCTAGGTCGTAGCAAATGACGTAGCTGAAGGCTATGCTAACTATCGTCTCGCCAAATGAGAGCGTATTGGACAGTGTAGCATCGCTAGCAAAGTCGGCTGTACAACTGGGCGAGTGCTAGGAAGTCTTTCTAGACCTGCCCTGTGGCGGCGCTCGGTCTGCAATCACTGACAGTGGCGACACGCGGGTCCGGCGTATACTAATGGACCGCGGCCGATTTAAAGGCTACCACCTAGCAAGTGTGATGTCTGGCGGTGACACCACAGCTTAAGTATGTGTTATCTCTGGAATTACGTCGTGTAGTTAATGAACAAGCGACGTAGCGACCGACGACTTGACGACGGAATAACTGTTGTGACTTGGCAAGACAGCCAAGCCACTATGAGAGGAAGCCGAAAGGGACGCGTTTAACCTCACACAGGATGGCGTGAGGTCTGGAAAATGACAAGGAATTGAGACTAGCAAAAAAGGTACATAGCTGATGGAATACTTAACTTTAATCCATAATTGGTGAACATCGGTCTGACGGTACATGCATCACAAGATAAATAGCAAATGATAATGGCGCCTTGATAGGTCGTAGCAAATGACGTAGCTGAAGGCTATGCTAACTATCGTCTCGGCAATTGAGAGCGTAATTTGTCAGTGAACCATCGCTAGCAAAGTCGGCTGTACAACTGGGGCGAGTGCTAGGAAGTCTCTCTAGACCTGCCGTGTGGCGGCGCTCGGTCTGCAATCACTGACAGTGGAGACACGCGGGTCCGACGTATACTACCGGACCGCGGCCGATTTAAAGGCTACCACCTAGCAAGTGTGGTGTCTGGCGGTGACACCACAATAATAATTTATTAACTTAACATCCTTGCAATTCCGTTATGTGGCCACGACTTGGGTGATGGATTGAAGATTCAAGACTTTATATTATTAATATTCAACATACATTATCTAACTGGCCATAATAAAAAGAAGAACTACAGTTAGCTATTTCGTGCAAGCTGAAAATTCTGTCGCGGACTCACAACAAAAGAAAACTGGTGGTCATCATTTCAGGTCAAAGGAGTCATCGCGTCATAGACTGGTTCAATTGCCGCGTTTATCAGTGAAGAAGCAAGAGCGGCTAACACATTCTGACGCACTGCTCTATCGAAATATTGAAATGAATCTCGAAAGACGGTATCTGAAATGTGACCAAACCACGCGAGGAGATTGTGTTTTACTGCTAGTTACAGTGAGGCGATGTCGTGAGCGACGGACGCCGTTGCACGTCATACCGACTGGGACAACCATCACCACTGAGTCGTGTCAACTCTAAGGAGACGCCGACGCCACAAGATGTTCTTGAGAGAAAGGAAGAAGGAAAATATGATGTCGGTCATCGCTGTCAGGAGACGGATTATTAAGGAAAGGAGTCGTGGGAGGCGCAAACGTGTCGATAAATTCCTCTGACCAGGCAGTGGGGGTAGGGAGAGAGGATGCCAGTCAGCACTTTGTAAAAGCCTTTTATCATGGCAAATAGCTGTCATACCGGTAGCTTTATTGCCTGAAGAGGAAAAAGTAATCAGATTATCCTGTTTTTCCAGTAGTTTATTAAGATCCGCATTTAATTTGCTCACTTTAAAGAGATTGCCCGTGATAGAATTCTGGCTACAGGTTCAGTACAAGAGGGCGATTTTCAGCTTCTCGAGAGCACTCGGTATTCCACTAAAGAGCGGAATGTTGCTTCATAACAGTGAACTCTTTTTTTCTTAGGAAGACTGACCCACGCTACAATTTCCTTAGCGGTGGGTAAAGCTGGGTACACGTCTTCTTCCCGTATGTCACGTCGCTAGTTTTCCAATGTCCGTCGAACTTGGTCCTCATATTTATCCCAGTTTGCTTTCGTAATTTTCCGCTTACTATTAACGTAACATATTTGTAAAGTATTAACGTTGATATTAATGTGGAACTCTGTTGGGAGATGATCGGATTTCGCTGAGTCTGCTTTAACATGTAAATTAGAAGTTTCAGTGATAACAGGGGGTGCTTCGTTCAAATGGCTTTCACTACTATGGGTCTTATCATCTGAGGTCATCAGTCCCCTAGACTTAGAACTACTTAAACCTAACTAACCTAAGGACAGTACACACATCTATGCCCGAGGCCTGATTCGAACCTGCGACCCTAGCAGCGGCGCGGTTCCGTACTGAAGCGCCTAGAACCGCTCCGCCACAGCTGCCGGCTCAGGGGGTGCAAAGAGATCTACTGCAAAGTGTGTACTGGAAGATGAGTATATCATAATTGACTATCACTAGGTTATTATCTTCTATAACATTCATCTAAGCCCTGCCGTTTCCATGTGTCATGTCTCCTGCCATAGCACACGATGACAATCCTAGTCTTGACTTATTACAAAGGGAATTTGCAGTTGGTTTATTAATAGTGTCCAGACATCTTCCTCAATTTATGGAGAGCAGCTTTATTCAACGATCCAAATCTCAAGATATTTTGAACAGATTGTATCTGTACAGCAAGTAATTCTGTGTCCCTGTTCATTAAATTGAGTGGGTATGGCTGATGCGACAGTGAATATTTTATCAATATAGGAACGCCACTCTTTCGAGCGAGACGATCCTCCATTGCTATGAAATAATCTTTAAAGTGAGCAGTCTGTTGAGATTTGAACCACGTTTCACATAAAGGAGTCTTATCAGGTTGACTAATGAATATACAAGCTTTCTCTAATGGAGTTAGCTGACCTAGCGTTCCACTGCAATACTTTTATAGGCTTCATAATTTAGGCAGAAGCAAAAAGAAATTTATCCGTTACGAGTTTCCGGGTATCGGTGTCATTCATTTTATTCTTATGTCGTGTATCTTGAATGACAACTTCAGTAAAATTTATTAGTATGAACTGCAGACTATCGTTGATTTTGTAATTGTGGAGTTGCTAACCTGTGAGCACTAGGGTGGTAGCGATTCTGGCTTATGGGTGAGGTTAAATGTTGCGTGGCGTATAGGAGGCTACGGCAGTGAATCCACCAACGTTCATTACTGCGTTTGCGTGCTTCCGGCTGCCGCAGGTAAGTTCTGTGAGCGGGGCTTGTCGGCTGAGGCTCACCCACATATTTAGTTCCATACCTGCTCCTGTGCAGTTGACCCTGAATAGTTGTGGCGGACAGCTGCTGAAAAAGATCCAGGTTTTGAAGTTATGGAGCACTGAAATTTGACAAAGCAGCGATGATCGGTACAATAACTGTTGATGTCCGCCCCATGAAAGCATAGGCTGACATACGAGCAATGTTCAGCGCATTAGTGAAGTCCGTAATGTTGAACGCAGCTTCTTCTTGGGATCCTCGGCATATATGATATCCAGTACAGGACCGATCCCGCCCCCCCCCCCCTCTCATCCCCCTCCCCCCATATAAAGTGTCCACAAATTGTACTGGAAGAGGCACGGAATTCAACAGAATGAGGCTCATTACATTTGACGCATCTCGGACCGACATTGTTTACTGATGCGGCCGTAACGAAGGCAATTACAGCACTGAAACTTCCTGGAAGATTAAAACTGTCCGCCGGACCGAGACTCGAACTCTGGACCTTTGCCTTTCGCGGGCAAGTGCTCTACCAACTGAGCTACCCAAGCACGACTCACGCCCCGTCCTCTTTACAGAAGCTCTCCTGCGAACGTTGCAGGACTGTTTCGTATCAGCGCATACTCCGCTGCAGAGTGAAAATCTCATTCTGGAAACATCCCCTAGGCTGTGGCTAAGCCATGTCTCCGCAATATCCTCTCTTTCAAGAGTGCTGGTCCTGCGTGGTTCGCAGGAGAGCTTCTGTAAAGTTTGGAAGGTTGGAGACGAGATTCTGGAGGAAGTAAAGCTGTGAGGACGGGGCGTGATTCGTTCTTGGGTAGCTCAGACGGTAGAGCACTTTCCCGCGAAAGGCAAAGGTGCCGAGTTCGAGTCTCGGTCCGGCACACAGTTTTAATCTGCCAGGAAGTTTCATATCAGCGCACACTCCACTGCAGAGTGAAAATCTCATTCTGGCAATTACAGCACTGTCTGATAGTTGGCACATAAAGATCTACATGACATACAGTTACGTGGATAGACACAGCTTCCGGTAAAGATTGAGACTGAAATTTTTGTGGCGGCGTTCGTAGCGTCAAGCAATTCGCTGTAGAAACGGCTTACGAAGTCACCGCCACACTTTTAATAGCGGGCCGACCGGTCCGCTGGAACAGTGAACAGAAAGATGAAAACCCAAACACTCTGATTAAATAAAAGTCGGTACTTATCTTTATTAACGAAGAAACAGCAACACAGTAGTGAACTCCGTGTCTACAGAAATCTGTCTAGTTCGAGTCGGAGCGGCTAGGTCAGCGTCGGCTGACGACAAACAACAACTCTGCTGCGATGAACACACGACTGACTAGCAAGTACACAATTCGGTGGCGAGTATACAACTGAGCGGCGAATACAGAACTGTCCTAGCGCTCGCGACTCCAGCGCTTAAGAAACCAGAAGCCAGCGGTGGCGCGCGCATACTTGCGGCGATTTCCTGTCTCGCTGGCGCTGCTTATGCGGACGGCGTCCGGACTTTGATGCTGCCAACCTTCTTGGCAGCGGGCTCGGGTGGCATTACTGGCTAGGATATAACAGAAATATTATCAAGCAGATCTGCAGTTTGGAATTTTGTTCTTTACTATATCTCCTCGTAAGTTTGCGAACATTTATAAGGTGGTAGACTGATTGCACGACTTCCAAAATCTATGTTTTTTCAAGTTCGGTATGAACTTTTGTAATTACTCCCAGTTCGTGAATAATGAAAGAAGGAAGTAAGCGTCTACATTTGTAGAGTTAAATGCTCCACTGTTTATTAAGAATTGAGCCTTGTCTGCAATTTTCAGTTCGACCTCCACCTTGGTTTCTCCCAACAGAAGAAACATTAATTCTGTCACGCTTGAGTTATTGTAAAGAAACATGTGAGAGGCACAAGATGCTGACGGCATGTGTTTTTATAATTTCTCTATGAACAACGTACGCCCCACTATCTAAATCTTAAGACGTTGGGAGGCCGCTGAGTGGCAACACTTCTCAAGGTAGGAGTGTTGGTAACATTTTGCTGGTCCGTAGTGGAAGCAGAAGCTACTGAAGCTAAGGGGTCAGCTACGTTTCAAACATTGGTAACGGCAGACACTAGTACTGCAGTGAAGGTTTTGAATTTCTGGTCCAAACAATCCCACTTTGTAGTTTATTTCTCGAGCCAGCGGAACAGCAGGCATTGTGTTCTTGGAACTCCGTCTTCTCTTCGTCGGGGTTTATTCTAGATTCAACCCGAAAGAACGCTAGCGAGTGGCTCATAGCATCCATTGTGGTGTCTTAAGCAGTTCCTGGAGGAGATGGAAAGGGAACTGCATATTAGTGTAGCTCCTGGGCAGCCGCTAGTTGTTGGTGTTGTACAGCTGGGCCGTCGAAATCACCACCCTATTGACCATATACTTCACCACACATGACTGGGCTTGACGCCACCAAAGTGAAAGTCAAGTGTTAAATATTATTTAAAGTTAAGGGGGAAGAAGGAGAAATGAAAGGAAAGCCAAAGAACAAATGAAATCAGGTGCATAGGGACTCATAGTGGTATGAGCAGTGACGAGTGGAAACGTATTCCGGCCTGGGGCTTCAACACGGGATCTCCTGCTAAATAGGCATGTGCGTTAACCACTGCGACACCTGGACACAGTGTTTATCGCAAATGCGGGGACTGTATCTGCACGCTCCTGGGCCGATTCACATTAGTACCAAGCGGCAATTACCCGCTGCCCTCCTCCACGTCCTCCATTCTCGCTGGTTCTAGATTTCCACTGGAGGTCGAACGTATGCATTCATCCGCACTCAATGTTGTGTGGCGAAACAATTATTTGAATGCAGACACCACGCAATCACATAATCGAATGTTTACCTTTGTTACAGATGATCGAACCAAACGCAAAACCGGTATTGACACTTTATATCGAATCCGCTCACTTGTGCGATAGAGGTGATCAACTCGAGCTACGTCTTCGCGGAGGTAGAACACGTCCGAACTTTATCGCATCTCAAGCTAAATCGTGCAAATTGTAACCTACCTCACAAAACACCATACCAGGAATAAGAACGACTGCGACAGGCACACGAGTTAACGGCATGGCGTAATATTTTGAACAGAACCGCAACTGAAGCGTTGAAAACGGTATCATACACAGCCAGAAAAAAGTTTAGTATATCCTTTTCGAGTTTTCCAGTTGACTCTATTTATTGCTGCAACTGCTAATCCACTACAAAAAATGGTTCAAATGGCTCTAAGCACTATGGGACTCAACATCTGAGGTCATCAGTCCCCTGGGCTTAGAACTACTTAAACCTAACTAACCTAAGGACATCACACACATCCATGCCCGAGGCAGAATTCGAACCTGTGACCGTAGCAGCAGCGCGGTTCCAAACTGTTCGACCTGTTTACGTAGTTCTGTAAGAGTTGTTGATCGACGTGTCGCCCAAGTTGTTTCTCGACGCATCCCATGCCATGCGTGCTCGATTGGAGACAAGTCAGATGACCGTGCTGGCCAGGCAAGCTGCTGCACATTTTGCAGAGCACGTTGAGTCGTGGGTGAGCATTACCTGTTGGAACAACACATCACATTACTGTTGCATGAACGGCAAAAGAAGGTGTCTGACAACATTCCGCCCATACCGAGAGGTGGTTATCTTCCCCTCCAGAAGCACGAAATTTGAACTAGAGTTGTAGCTTATGACATCCCAGACTATAAGGCCAGGTTTGTCTTGGTCAAACGCAGTCCACGAAACAGCGCTTACGGGTCTATGTCGCACCCGCAAACGACCATTACTTGCGTGCAGGCAGAATCTGCTTTTTCGCTGAACACCACGACGCACCAGTTCATCTTCCATCTGGCGGCAGCAGTCGAGCCGTACGCACTGATGCTGTGGCGCGAGTGGAAGACGCGCTAGAGGTGTGCATGTCCGTAGTCCCATTGCTAATAACTGGTTCGCAACAGTTCGTCTTCACACGTCTGGCCTCACAAGCCCTCCTATTTTCGCTCTGGTAGCTGTACGATGTGACACTGCTGACGTTAAAATACGTCGATCCAGGGTGGCTGTCTCCGCTGCATAGACATCCAGAACGTCGTCTACGGATGTTTGAATGCTGACCGCTGATACAGAATCGTTGCACAACTGACGCAGCACGTCTAAATTGTGTGGCAATTCTCTGAAAGGAGCATTCCATCAAACGAAAGACTACAATTTGATCCCTTTAAAAGTTGATCAGTTGGCTGTAGGAAGCAGGAATATTTCTCCGCGACATGGTTGACTGCTTTCTTCAGACGTTTGCATCAGTCTGACCCTTCTGGCGGTGAGCATTCCCTATTAGAGGGTAGATATAGATGGCACTTTGGTAGCTGTGCGACTACGCTGTCAGTTGGCAGACGACATTAAAACTTATCATTATATCTGTTATTCCCCAGGCGTACTAATTTTTTTCCGGCAGTGTATGTGCAGAAAGCCATCCATCGGAAGGCCATAGGCAAGAGATAACAGGTCGAATATAACAAACCAGAAAGTTTTTCCACAAATGATAGCTGAAATCGATCAAGAGCATACAATAGGTACGTGAAAAGGCGAACTCAGAGTCGTAGGATACCATAGCAACAGTCAGTGCTGCATCAAATTAAAGCGACACAAACGCGGAAAATAAAAGGGCGTATTCACTCTAAATGACTTTAGAGTTTTAAATAGGGCTGCAGTCAACGCTAACAGTCTTTGAGCCACAAAAAGTTAGGGAAGGACTGTTGCTGAATACTCTGTCAAACTGGTAACAATAATCGTCAGGCGAAAGAATCTGAGGAAGCATGAAGACAGACATGATATGCGTCAACATGTGGAAACACGGTTAAGACACATCTTGTAAGCTCTTTAGTGTGTCGTACGCGAATCCTGGCAAGATTCTCCAGATGGAATCTTACTATCTTGGTATCTTGGTAAACTACCCTGCTGAACTACAAATAAAATGTAAATTTCTATAATTATAGCAATCACACGTTCATTTTAACAGTGAGATCTATGACAGCTTAATCAAAGACCGAAACATAGGAATAATAAAACAAGCGGACCAGGTTTATAAATTATGCCTAAAACTGGGTCATCAGCGTTTCTCGTCTGCAAAGGAGGTCCATCGATGCTGTGTTGTGACAAGAGGTCACCACTTCCACTTGAGAAAGAGTGGCTCACTGTCTTAAATTACAATGAAGCGAATGACAGAGGTTCTAAGGATTTTTGTGAATTAGTGAAGTTCGGTGGCAGGTGGAACAAGACTTGGTCAGGCTAATACAGGGTTATAAATACAAAATCCCATAAGGGAAATGCAGGAGTAGGTTTAATAATGAATAAACAAATATGAGTGCGGGGAAGCTACTACAAACAGCATAGTGAACGCATTATTGTGGCCAAGATAGATACGAAGCTCGCGCCTACTACAGTAGTACAAGTTTACTTGCTAACTAGCTCTGCAGATGAAGAGATTTATGAAATGTATGATGAGATAAACTAAATTATTCAGATAGTGAAGGGAGACGAAAATTTGATAGTCATGGGTGACTGGAATTCGATAGTAGGAAAAGGAAAAGAAGGAAACGTAGTAGGTGAGTATGGAATGGGGGTAAGGAATGAAAGAGGAAGCCGCCTGGTAGAATTTTGCACAGAGCATAACTTCATCATACCTAACACTTGGTTCAAGAATCATGAAAGAAGGTTGTGTACATGGAAGAAGCCTGGAGATACTGGGAAGACTCAGATAAATTATATAATGGTAAGACAGAGATTCAGGAACCAGGTTCTAAATTGTAAGACCTTTCCAGGTGCAGATGTGGACTGACCACAATCTATTGGTTATGAGCTGTAGATTAAAACTGAAGAAAACTGCAGAGGTTGTAGAGAACTTCAGGGAGAGCATTAGGGAACGATTGACAAGAATGGCGGAAATAAATACAGTAGAAGAAGAATGGATAGCTTTGAGAGATGAAATAATGAAGATAGCAGGGGATCAAGCAGGTAAAAAGACGAGGGCTAATAGAAATCCTTGGGTAAGAGAAGAGATATTTAATTTAATTGATGAAAGGAGAAAATATAGCCGGGGACGGTAGCCGAGCGGTTCTAGGCGCTCAGTCCGGAACCGCGCGATTGCTACGGTCGCAGGTTCGAATCCTGCCTCGGGCATGGACGTGTGTGATGTCCTTAGGTTAGATAAGTTTAAGTAGTTCAAAGATCTAGGGGACTGATGACCACAGATGTTAAGTCCAATAGTGCTCAGATCCATTTGAACCATTTTTGAGAAAATTTAAAAATGCAGTAAATGAAGCAGGCAAAAAGGAATACAAACGTGTCAAAAATGAGATCGACGGGAAGTGCAAAATAGAGACCTTTGGGGAAAAGAGAACCACTTGCATGAATATCAAGAGCTCAGATGGAAACCCAGTTCTAAGCAAAGAAGGGAAAACAGAAAGGTGTAAGGAGTATATAGAGGACCTATACAAGGGCGATGTACTTGAGGGCAATATTATGGAAATGGAAGAGGGTGTAGCTGAAGATGAAATGGGAGATATTATACTGCGTGAAGAGTTTGACAGAGCACTGAAAGACCTGTGACGAAACAAGGCCCCGGGAGTTGACAACATTCCACCTCAATCACACAGGACTAACAGACGTCATCGATAGCTTTAATTGACACACTAGGTTTCCACTAACTGCCTATTCTAAACTCACTATCGGCTACAGGAAACTCCCCTGCAACTACCTATCAGAAATGGCGTTAGGAGAACTGAAAGCTTGTAGCTGACATTTAGATTAAACTGCACCACGGTACGAAGAAGCCGGGGACAACATGGATACTAACACAGTCTGCTCGAAGAGATAGAAAACAGCTGGGAAAGCAGCGGCACAACGGTGAGAGACAGCAGTACGGAATGAACAACCGTGTGTGTAGCTGGACACGGATTATCAGGAGGAATTTCTATGCGGAAAGCTGCAAAGCTAACGCTGCATGGGAAAGTTATCTACACTACTGGCCATTAAAATTGCTACACCACGAAAATGACTAGCTACAGACGCGAAATTTAACCGACAGGAAGAAGATGCCGTGTTGTACAAATGATTAGCTTTTCAGAGCTTTCACACAAGGTTGGCACCGGTGGCGACACCTACAACGTACTGACATGAGCTAAGTTTCCAACCGATTTCTCATGCACAAACAGCAGGTGACCGGCGTTTCCTGGTGAAACGTTGTTGTGATGCCCCGTGTAAGGAGGAGAAATGCGTACCATCACGTTACCGACTTTGATAAAGGTCGGATTGTAATCGGTTCATCGTATCGCGACATTGCTGATCGCGTTAGTCAAGATCCAATGACTGTTAGCAGAAAATGGAATCGGTGGGTTCAGGAGGGTAATACGGAACACCGTGCTGGATCCCAACGGTCTTGTATCACTAGCAGAGTTTGAGATGATAGGCATCGTATCCGCATAGCTGTAACGGATCGTGCAGCCACGTCTCGATCCCTGAGTCAACAGATGGGGACGTCTGCAAGACAAAAACCATCTGCACGTACAGTTCGACGTTTGCAGCAGCATGGACTATCAGCTCGGAGACCATGGCTGCGATTACCCTTGACGCTGCATCACAGACAGGAACGCCTGCGATGGTGGAATCAACGACGAACCTGGGTGCACGATTGCCAAAACGTCATTTTTTCGGATGAATCCAGGTTCTGTTTACAGCATCATGATCGTCGCAACCGCGTTTGGCGACATCGCCGTGAACATACATTGGAAGCGTGTATTCGTCATCGCCGTACTGGCGTATGACCCGGCGTGATGATATGGGGTGCCATTGGTTGCACGTCTCGGTCACCTGTTGTTTGGATTGACGGCACTTTGAACAGTGGACGTTACATTTCAGATGTGTTACGACCCATGGCTCTACCCTTCATTCGATCCCTGCGAAACCCTACATTTCAGCAGGGTAATGCACGACCGCATGTTGCAGGTCCTGTACAGGTCTTTCTGGAAACAGAAAAAGTTCGACTGCTGCCCTGGCCAACACATTCCGCAGATCTCTCACCAATTGAAAACGTCTTGTCAATGGTGGCCGAGCAACTGGCTCATCACAATACGCCAGGCACTTCTCTTGATGAACTGTGGTATCGTGTTGAAGTTGCATGGGCAGCTTACCTGTACACGGCACCTATGCTCTGACTCAATGCCCAGGCGTATCAAGGCCGTCATTAAGGCCAGATGTGGTTGTTCTGGATACTGGTGTCTCAGGATCTATGCACTCAAATTGCGTGAAAATGTAATCACTTGTCAGTTCTAGTATAATATACACTCCTGGAAATTGAAATAAGAACACCGTGAATTCATTGTCCCAGGAAGGGGAAACTTTATTGACACATTCCTGGGGTCAGATACATCACATGATCACACTGACAGAACCACAGGCACATAGACACAGGCAACAGAGCATGCACAATGTCGGCACTAGTACAGTGTATATCCACCTTTCGCAGCAATGCAGGCTGCTATTCTCCCATGGAGACGATCGTAGAGATGCTGGATGTAGTCCTGTGGAACGGCTTGCCATGCCATTTCCACCTGGCGCCTCAGTTGGACCAGCGTTCGTGCTGGACGTGCAGACCGCGTGAGACGACGCTTCATCCAGTCCCAAACATGCTCAATGGGGGACAGATCCGGAGATCTTGCTGGCCAGGGTAGTTGACTTACACCTTCTAGAGCACGTTGGGTGGCACGGGATACATGCGGACGTGCATTGTCCTGTTGGAACAGCAAGTTCCCTTGCCGGTCTAGGAATGGTAGAACGATGGGTTCGATGACGGTTTGGATGTACCGTGCACTATTCAGTGTCCCCTCGACGATCACCAGTGGTGTACGGCCAGTGTAGGAGATCGCTCCCCACACCATGATGCCGGGTGTTGGCCTTGTGTGCCTCGGTCGTATGCAGTCCTGATTGTGGCGCTCACCTGCACGGCGCCAAACACGCATACGACCATCATTGGCACCAAGGCAGAAGCGACTCTCATCGCTGAAGACGACACGTCTCCATTCGTCCCTCCATTCACGCCTGTCGCGACACCACTGGAGGCGGGCTGCACGATGTTGGGGCGTGAGCGGAAGACGGCCTAACGGTGTGCGGGACCGTAGCCCAGCTTCATTGAGACGGTTGCGAATGGTCCTCGCCGATACCCCAGGAGCAACAGTGTCCCTAATTTGCTGGGAAGTGGCGGTGCGGTCCCCTACGGCACTGCGTAGGATCCTACGGTCTTGGCGTGCATCCGTGCGTCGCTGCGGTCCGGTCCCAGGTCGACGGGCACGTGCACCTTCCGCCGACCACTGGCGACAACATCGATATACTGTGGAGACCTCACGCCCCACGTGTTGAGCAATTCGGCGGTACGTCCACCCGGCCTCCCGCATGCCCACTATACGCCCTCGCTCAAAGTCCGTCAACTGCACATACGGTTCACGTCCACGCTGTCGCGGCATGCTACCAGTGTTAAAGACTGCGATGGAGCTCCGTATGCCACGGCAAACTGGCTGACACTGACGGCGGCGGTGCAGAAATGCTGCGCAGCTAGCGCCATTCGACGGCCAACACCGCGGTTCCTGGTGTGTCCGCTGTGCCGTGCGTGTGATCATTGCTTGTACAGCCCTCTCGCAATGTCCGGAGCAAGTATAGTGGGTCTGACACACCGGTGTCAATGTGTTCTTTTTTCCATTTCCAGGAGTGTATTTGTCCAATGAATACCCGTTTATAATCTGCATTTCTTCTTGGTGTAGCAATTTAATGGCCAATAGTGTACTACGATAATCTTGTCAAAGGTATCTAAAACGCAACTGAGGAAGCAGCGACACAACTGTACGGAATGAACAACCCTGGGTGTTGTGAGATACAAATATTCGGGAGGAATTTAAACGCCGAAAGGGGCCTTCACCAGCTGCAAAGCTAACGTTGCATGAGAAAGTTATCGATATATTGTCGTGTGATATTTCGTACACCACGGTAAGGAGAGTTGGACTACAGGGTGGTGCAGCAGCTGTAGTGATAAGGAAGCTGGACGAGACCAGAAATCATTAAGGAATTCACAAATATAGAATACAGAACTCTTGCTTAAATTATAGCTTTCTTCAAGCGTTGCGGAGAAACAAAAGGATAAACAGCTGCAAGCCCAGCTATTACAAGAAACAAACTAAAGACCGCCGTGTAGCATGAGGCTCCCACTGCTAATGCACGAGCAGACTGTCGAAGCCTCACTAAGGCTGAAAACGGTTGGAGACTGCGACTCAGACCGGGCTGAGCAACCGCCGCCGGCCATCCTATACTGCGGCGGCAGAAAGCACTCGTAGTCGCAGCTGGTGAAGGTGTGGCTCAGTGGGCGTGCATCATTGGTTCCGGAAGGTCTCTGTGCGAACACTATTGGCGTCTCTCGGAAACATGGGTTTCCATTGCTAACTGTGAGACGCCAGTGCGGGTGGTATCGATGTGTATAATACCAAATCCCTCCCCCCCCCCCCCAAAAAAAAAAGAAAAGAAAAAAAAAAGAACTCTTCAGCCTTGCCATGCATGTAATGTGGCTGAGTGAACGACGACAATGGGGAGGGTGCTGTGGTGGAGGAAGGGCTGGATGTAGATGGCAACGAGGAGACAGGAGCCGAAACTGAGGCCAGTGCTGAGCTCCCACCTGCACCCCCTCACACTCCCTGAGCCTGCCTGGTAACTCCAGCCAAGCAATTGGCCAGCGGGCGCGCACCCACATCCAGAGTCGGAGCAACAAACAAATACGGAGGGATCTGGATGACTTCAGAGGGATTTGAGACAGCGTGTGGGACAGCCTCCAGGAACAGTGGCTCATCCCCAGGCAGTGGTGGCTGTCGAGATGGTGACGACCATAAAAGGGCGTCTACCTCTATCAGCTCCAGGGCTGGTGGCGATGGCGCTTGTAGTAAACAAAACCAACCGCGGGAACGCCTTGGGCTGCGGATCGGAGCCGCCAGGCGGGGAAGCCGCCGGCGGTGGAGCACGCACCACCGAGTAAACACAGGACGAGTCGGACGACAGACCAACGACAACAACCGACAACGACCGACTATGACCGACACAACAAGGAAGAGATAAACAACAGAGGCTTGTAGAAACCACAACACCAAACACCAACAGTAAATCAACTCGGAACCAGAGCCAGGAAAATGTCAACAACGAGCAACAACCAGAACGCAGTACCGCCAAGATAGAGAAGCAATCCAGAGCGAGTACCAGACTGACTGGACTAGGACTTTTTTTTTCTTTATTGTCATTTTGAAACCTGTATTACAGGCAGGCCTGCAGCAGCATACTATGCCCCCCTTTGGCCGCAGAGAAACACAAATATACAAATGAAGACATTTAGAGAAAAAACATGGTGGACATAGAAACAGAGACAAACACTTTTTAAAATACAATGTGCTGTTCACGGGCGTAGAGTCCAAGATAAAATTGTTCAGACACTTGGACACAGACAGAGACGAAAATTGTCACACGTGAACGTAGGTGCATAAAACAAATAACACTGAAGTACTTAAGCACAAAACGACGGCACACACAGAACACGAGGCGTTGATCTCAGGCGCGCGAATGTTCACTAACCGTGTTCGAGTCCGGGACCTGCCAAGAGAGGAGGAGGGGGGGTGGGAGAGGGAGAGGGGAGAGCAGATGCCATGGGCAGGGGAGATAGGGGGAAGGGAGGAAGGTGGAGGGGTAGCCCGGGGGAAGAGGGAAGGAGGGAGGGGATGGTGGAAAAGGAAAGAGAAGGGAGGGAGGGTGCCTAAAGGAAAAGACACAGGAAGTGGGGGGAGGATCAAAGTTGATAGGAGGGGTAGATGGAGGGGAGGAGGACATCATCAGGGAGAGGGAGCTGACGGAAGCCACCTTGGGAGAGGGTAAGGAGGGTGGAGAGATGGAGACCGGGTGGGACGTGGGAGAGGATGGGTGAGACATGCGGATGAGGAGGATCGAGTTTGCGGGAGGTGTACAGAATCCGCATCCTTTCAAGGAAGAGGAGGGGGTGGGGGAAGGGGATGAGATCATACAGGATCCGCGTGGGGGAGGGGAGACGGATGCGATAGGCGAGGCGGAGAGCATGGCGTTCAAGGATTTGGAGGGATTTATAAAAGGTAGGGGGGATGGAGATCCAGGCCGGATGGGCGTAAAAAAGGATAGGGCGGATGAGGGATTTCTAGGTATGGAGGATGGTGGAGGGGTCTAGACCCCACGTACAGCCAGAAAGGAGCTTAAGGAGACGGAGTCGGGAGCGTGCCTTGGCATGGAATGTCGGGAGATGGGGAGTCCAGGAGAGGCGACGGTCCAGGGTGACGCCAAGGTACTTAAGGGTGGGAGTGAGGGCTATAGGACGGCCATAGATGGTGAGATAGAAATCAAGGAGGTGGAAGGAAGGGGTGGTTTTGCCTACAATGATCGCCTGGCTTTTGGAGGGATTGACCTTGAGCAATCACTGGTTGCACCAAGCGGCGAACCAGTCAAGATGGGATTGGAGAAGGTGTTGGGAGCGCTGCAGGGTGGGGGCAAGGGCAAGGAAGGCGGTGTCATCAGCAAACTGGAGGAGTTGGATGGGGGGTGACGGCAGTGGCATGTCCGCCTTATACAAAAGGTACCGAAGGGGGGAGAGGACGGAGCCTTGGGGCACACCGGCGGAGGGGAAAAAGGTGTAGGGTCGGTGTTATGGATGGTGACGTAGGAAGGACGGTGGGAGAGAAAGGAGCCGATCAGACGGACGTAGTTAATGGGAAGGGCGAAGGTTTGGAGCTTGAAGAGGAGACCGGAATGCCATACGCGGTCATAAGCTCATTCGAGGTCCAGGGAGAGGAAGATTGCGGAGCGACGGGAATTAAGCTGATCGGAAAGGAGATGAGTGAGGTGAAGGAGAAGATCGTCGGAAGAGAAGGACGGCCGAAAGCCACACTGGGTAACGGGAAGGAGGCGGTGCTGACGGAGATGCTGGTGGATGCGGTGGGTGAGGATAGATTCCAGGACCTTGCTGAAGACCGAGGTAATGCTGATGGGATGGTAGGAGGAGACGGCGGACGGCGGTTTGCCAGGTTTAAGGAATATCAGGATATGGGAGGTTTTCCACAGGTCGGGGTAGTAACCAATGGACAGGACTACATTGTAGAGCCTGGCCAGGACGGAGAGGAAAGAGACAGGAGCTTCCGGGTCACACGTGTGGAGGAAGGCACGGTAGAGATGGCGGGATTCACGGAGGAGGAGGATGGCCTGTGGGGGTAAGGTAGGACGGTGGGGGTGGGCGGCGACAGTAGGGATGTGGGCCTCCACGGCCTCAGACAAGGTCTGCTGGAGAAAGGAGGTGGCATGGGTTACATCGTCAGGGTGGTGGTAGGTGAAGGGGTGGTGATCGACCTGGGTGGAAAGGGTATCCCGGTAGGCATTCCAGTTGGCACGGGAATAGTCATGGATGTACTTAGGGGGAGGGTCATTACGAGGGTCAGGGCGGGGGCGACGACCTTTTGAAACAGCAAGGAGGACAGGGAGATGGTCGCTACCAATAGGCTCCAGCACATCCACCGTTATGTGGCCAAGGAGGTGGGGGGAGGAAAGGAGAACATCGGGAGTGGAGTTGGATTCAGGACGGGTGTGCTGGTGGATGGGGATGAGGTCGCCTTGAAGGGAGGAGAGGAACCGATGCCACCGCCGTAACTGGGCGGCGGAACGACTATGGATGTTGAGGTCGGCGGTGATCACATAGGAGGAGAAGTTATGTTCAATGTGGGAGAGGAAGTCGAAGGGAATAGGGGCGTTAGGGTGGACATAGATGGTGGCGCAGGTAATGGTAAGGCCGTGGAAGAAGAGACTAAGGATCAGGTGTTCGGTGGGGCCGGGAAGGAGAGGTTGGAGCCGAATGGGGATCTTCCGGTGGTGACCAATGGCAACTCCGCCACGCGCAATCGGGAGGGGATTATCGGAGCGGTGGAGGAGGTAGGGCGAAGTGTGGACGGTGTGGTGGGGTTGGAGGAAGGTTTCATTGATGAGGAAGGCATCCACGCGGTGGGTGGCAAGGGTGTGCAGGAAGAGGTTCTTGTTGGCGGGAAGGGAGCGGATGTTGTTGAAAAGGATACGGTGCTGTCGCGTCATGACAGGGAGAAGGTGAAATGGGCGTGGTTGTTGGAGTAGGTGGCGTACATTTTGAGTTGGAAAACGGAACAGGCGGCGAGGGAGATCTGTTGGAGGGTGTGTGGGCGGTGAAAAGGATGAACATTCTGAAGAACGATGGTGAGGAATCTGATGATGTCCTCAGCGGTAGGGGGTGGGAGAAAGGAATTGCCGGGTGGGGTGGGGGCGTCCAGAGGGCGGACAGGAACAGTGAGTTCTGGAGTGGTAGGAGGGGGTCGGGCCTTACTTTTCTGGGAGTAGGTAGGATGAGGCAGGTTACAGGTATTACAGGAGGAGGGGGGGGACTGGAGATTGGGGCACTGCCATAAAAAGTGGGCTTGCCTACGGTGAGGGCAGGTGGGGGCCTCGCGGCATTCAGATGTTGGGTGTGCATTATACCGCAAGCACCTCTGGCAGCGGAGGGATTGAGGAGGGGAATGGGAGGGATCAACTTTATAACGTTGGTTAAAAAGGAGGGCATCCTCGTTCAGCAGACGGTCTATGAAGGGGGCATGCTCAGAAAAGACCCGCATAAGGCGGGTGGGGTTG
Source organism: Schistocerca americana (assembly GCF_021461395.2). Classification (NCBI taxonomy): domain Eukaryota; kingdom Metazoa; phylum Arthropoda; class Insecta; order Orthoptera; family Acrididae; genus Schistocerca; species Schistocerca americana. Next base: position 52,798,301 of record NC_060125.1, on the reverse strand, counting down.
GCAGCGTTGTGTATGCGACGAACCGCACGCACCTCCAGATGGGGATGTGCCTGAAGCTCCGCCAACACCTCCTCCTCCATGATCGTTGGACTACGCCGAGTGATCATGGCGGTGAGGGTCGGCGGGCGACGTGGGGGTTGGGGTTGGTGGGAGAGAGGCAGAGAAGGAGCAGGGGTGAGGGAGGCATTAGGGCCAAAGTGGGTGACAGGGATGCCGGAAAGGAGGTCTGTGTGGAGGGTAGGGCTGGGGGAGGAGATGAGCACTGAATCACGGCGAGGAGTGAGGAGGGAGATGGGGGCATCAGGAAAATTCTGGCGAAGGGAGAGGGTGAGGTTCCGGTCGTCAAGAAGTGGAGGGGTCAGGACGGGAGAGGAGGTAGCGGTAGGAGGAGGGGGTAGAGGAGGAGGAGGAAGGGTCAGTGACAGGTGGGGAGACATCCATGGCATCATGGGTGGGGGAAGGGGGACGAGGCAGAGCCTTTTTGGGAGTAGAGGAGGCAGGGGTGCCGCTGGGGCGCTTGACGGTGATGGTGGAGGTGTAGGGGATGGGAGCGACTGGAAGGTGGTGGGGAGTGGCAGGTCCCGGTGCTGGAGGCGGCGCTGGAGATGGTGAGGGCGATGGCGAAGGCGATGGTGAAGACGATGACGATGAAGGTGAAGGGGAGAGTGGAGCATGGGCCATAGCCCTCCGGGCGACCACCCTAGCAGGGGCCGCAGAAATGGAAGGAGCAAAGGGAGGGAGTGGAGGCGCGGGATCAGAGGAGGTGCGGGAGGGAGGAGCTGGGGATGGGGCGACAAACAGTGAGGGAGATGGGAGCGTGAGGAGTGGGGGGATGGACTGAGGGGGGAGTGATGCGGCACACCACGTGAAAGTGGTGGCGGCGGCGGAGGGGGATGTGTATATGATGGCAGTGGTGGTGGCAGTAGTGGCGGTGGTGGGGGTCGACATTACAAGAAGGGGAAAAGCACGGGACAGGACAAAGAAGGCGACGAGAAACACAGAGTAGAAGGGACGGAGAAACTATGTAGGAGACTGGGGACGAAGCCCCACTCTGCTGCTGCTGGCGGGGGAGGTGACCTAGCTGGCCGGCCAGTGGGGACGCTATTGCTGCTGCTGCCACTGCCGCTGCTGCTGCTGCTGCTGGACGCTGGCTGGGACCACAGCTGGACGCTGGACGCTGGCTGCTGGGAGGAACCGCTGCTGACTGCTGGCTGCTGGCTGGGACCGCTGCTGGACGCTGGTTGCTGGCAGGAACCGCTGCTGGACGCTGGCTGCTGGCAGGAAACGCGGCTGGCCGCCAGACGCTGGCTGCAGGCTGCTGGCAGGAACTGCTGCTGGCTGCTGGACGCTGGCTGCAGGCTGCTGGCAGAAACCGCTGCTGGCTGCTGGCAGAAACCGCTGCTGGCTGCTGCCAGGAACCGCTGCTGGCTTCTGGCAGAAACCGCTGCTGGCTGCTGGCGAGGACCGATGCTGGCTGTACTGCTGCACGTAGACGGGCTGGCTGGCACCTGTAACACCTTGTCGACGAATGTCGGATGTAGGGCTGGTGTCCCCACTCAATAAGTGAGAGCGACGAGGTGAAATAAATTCCTCGGGGTGCTGATATGGAAACCAGTAGTCACCACATCGAAGATTCACAAAGGATCAAGCCGCTGAACACGAGATTCACGAATTTGTGCAGTGAATGCTACTGTGAACCCACGACACGGGCACGATGCTGGACTAGGCCAGAGCGGGTCCTCATATACGAAACCGGAGGGAGCGGCTATTGGCCGCGGTCTGCACGTAGCGTAGTGGTGGCGCCCTCGCTGCGCGAGAGCCGCTGCACGGAAGAGCCGCCGCGGACGCGGAGCCCTCTATGGGCTGGCCACGTCCATTTGTTAAGGCGCGTGTTCGACTTCCGCGGCGGGAGGTACTAAAGCGCTCATTCCCAGGAGCCAGATGAAGCGAGGGCTGCTGCGTCCAGGCAGGCATGGAATCTGAAAGCACAAAGCCTGCAGCAGGGTCGCGTTATCAAGATAGACGAATCTGATTCTGGAGGCGTCTCTGCAATCCTCTCAGTCCCTGCAGAAAATACATACAACGTCCAGAACCTCTGTCTTGCATACGGTCTGTAAAAAACGAATCGTTAGCTTGATACTGTGCCTGACTCGGCAGAGGGGCACCTCCTGCCATTGAAGGTACAGTAACTGACGTAAGGTGCAGCGGAGCCGTCCATATAACAACTCCATCAGCGATAGTACATTGCCTTGTTTGGAGCGGAAGGAAGAAAAGAAGAGAAAAGGAAACTGATCCTGTGGGGGGGGGGGGGGGGGGTGTGGGGAGGAAGTTTGTCCATCTGTTACTTAAATGTTCGTACCAAGTGTTCAGCTTCGTTGTTGGACTGTGAGTCAAAAGGTCCATTCTTAAGAGGCAGTGCAAAACTATTCAAGCTAGGTAGGAACAAAGTGAGATCCATTGTCAGTCACAATCACTTCACACAATCGCCCAAAGCAGAAGGTCGACGACAAGGCCTGGATTGTGCAACAAACTGTAGTAGAGAGTGTAGGAACCACTATGGGAAATTTGTTGAATGCATCAATGCCGATGGGCCGATGCGTTATCCAGTAATGACCTGTAAAATTAAAGTGCTGACTGATGTTCAGCACAGGCTTGGCACAGAAAAGTCAACTGGTCAGTTCGTGCATCCAGACCGTGCCAAGTTCAGTGACGTGATGACAACTGCTTGGTACAAACGACACCCCAGGGAGTGTGATGTAGCAACCAAAGCATGTCAGGCTGGAGAGTCCTGGGAACCACAACACCTGAGTGGCCGTTATTAGTGCGAAGCAAAGATGACATCTTGATGAACAGCAATGGCACGCCAAAGGGGAAAATATTGGGGAACCACAGAGCTATGAAACTGTCTGGCTGAATGCAGCCGATCAGTGCCCATCTAGTGCAACAGAATCTGCAAATGCAGTGCCCTGGGTGATTTTCGGCGATTAAGAGGAAAGGAATCCAAAGAATAGGTGTCTTGTGCGTCAAAGTAGCAACAAGAACCAGAGGACTCGTCGAATGCTCAATCTGGGCCAACAGAGTGGTGGCATGCTTAGAAGGGGTAATACACAATCTTATATTGGTAATTTGACAAAAGAAGAGCCCAGCGGTGCAGCTTCCGCGCTATTCGCGTTGCGACTGATTGAGAAAGGCGGAACGAATATTGAAGAGGTTTAAGGTCAGTCACCAAGAAAAATATTTTGCCAAAGAGATACAGGTGAAACTTAGCTACAGCATATACTCCTTTCCAATTTTCGTATAATTACTTTGAGCTTGCATCAATGTCTTCGAAGCAAAGGCGATCAGCATGTCAACTGAACCAAATTTATGGGACACAACTGCACCAATTCCGTAAGAGGAGGAATCCACAGCCAATAACAATGGTTTGGTTGTATCAAAATGAACAAAGCATTGATGAATAGGCAAAGAATCTTTCAACAAATTTATGGGACAGAACTGCACCAATGCCGTAAGAGGAGGCATCCACAGCCAAGACCAGGGGTTTGGCATGGTCGAAATGAACGAGGCTTTGATCACTAGACAAAGAATCTTTCAAAGTCTGAAAAGCACACTAACACTCTTGCGATAAAACAAAAGGAACACTCTTCCTGCGCTAGTGATGCTAGGGAATCGCGACTTGTGCGTCGTTGGCATTGCATGGGGGTGGAAAGTCACGGATGTGTGCTAGAGACTGATGCATCAGCTGTCGCTGTAGAGAACCTGGACAGGAGCAGAAATCATTAGTGAACACGAAAACACGGTAAACAGTTTTTCTTAACTTCTAGTTTCCTCGAAGCGCAGCGAAGAAATTTTACAAAAGAATAAACAGCAATAAAGTCCAGTTATTATAAGAAGGAAACTAAAGACCGTTGGGCAGCGTGAGGCTCCCACTACAAATTCATGGGCAAACTGTCAAAGGACTGAAGACTGTCGAGGAGTCAGACTGATACTGGACCGTGTAGTTGCCGCAGGCCATCCTACGTCTGGGCAGCAGAGGGCGCTCCAAGTCATAGCCATTGATGGCGTGGCTCAGTCGGTGCATCATTGGGTCTGCTGGGTTTCCATGCGACTGTTATTGGTGTCTGTCGGAAACGTGCGTTTTCACTGCGAACTGTGTGATGCTGGTGGGACTGGTATAGATCTATGATACCACGCAAATCAAATACACATGACCACGAAGAGAGAACAAGTATTGAGAAGGACAAACAGGAATAGTTTGGAGGAATTCTGCTCGAAATTATATGCTGATGTGCAGGTGAACGAAGTGTTGCAATAGAATCAAAAGGCTTCTCGCTAAAGAATCCAATAAATGGCGAACGGAGTAACCAGGCAAAGGAGCTGGCGGGCCAACCTTACACAAACTGTTACCACCGGCGGTGCACCCAAACCTCACTCACAGTCAGTCCAGTGGCATCCATGAGCTACTTCAACTCCTGCGTACACCACTAATGGAGAAGGCCTTACTTCTTGGAAGGGAAACAGCTACGCAACTGGCAACGTACATTTCAGTATGCTGGAACTCCTGCCAGCATCAGGGGGGCAAAGACTGTTTAACACACTTGAAGTATGGAGTCATAGGATAAACACTGAGAACAGTTCCTGTCAAACTACGGTCTTGTCCTTTGAAAGTACTTGAACGAATGATAAGAACTAAGTTCGAATTGTGGATTGGGAACGAAAACGAATTATGGAGCAACGAGTTTAGCTTCAGGCCTAGGTGAAGCTGTTTTGCTGCGAACAACTGGTAGTCAACTATGTTTAAGCTTTAACAAACGTGCAGGGTGGAAAGCGATAACCCGGTAATAAGATGGGGCACTTATAATCGATCACAGTTTTCCAGACAACAACAGCACAGGTTTACGGCTATAAAACGACAGCCAATCGCTGACGAACGAGTGAAAGTGTCTAGCAGCGTTGCTTTCCGACTGAGCTGCGGCTTTGTTATACTGCGCTTATTGTTTATCTCTTAGGTGATGTAAACTTTGCACCGATGTTGGAGACAGAAATTTCACGCATTTGCTGTAACAAATGCTATTTGAGGAAATTTTTTTAACACCATTGTATCAGCTCAGACATACCGATCATCTGCACTTAGTCACTCATGCCCTCTGTACGTTAGCAAAAGTTAGAGCATGTGGTTTCTAAACTTCATTATTAATAACATTGCACATGTGAACTACCTAACCAGCAGTGCTGTTCTTCCGATACCTCTCATTATCTTTACAAATTAATTGCCCTGCAGCACTTTTGATGTAGTTGTTTAATAGTCAAGCTTTACCCAGTAATCGTCACTTCTAGCGAAACTAGCAATGGATCCGAATTTTAAATTCACCAATTTTTTATATTCCATCTACAACCATCACCATCTGCTAATTAATATAATCCGAGTAGCTTGCACATACTAGTTTTGTTATGACTTTGTTGCACGGTGTGTGGTTCTTTAGTGGATACAGAAGCCAACAACAGATGCTATTCATGAACAGATAATTCGGATGTTAATTTATGCTATATCTAATATCAAACAGTCAAAATAATACATAACTTGGTGCTGCATTTGTAGCGTCAGTTACTAACAGTAGATCTGAATGTAGAACACTATATAAACGCAAAAGATTTAGAAAACTTTCACTCTTCAATACAATGTCTATTCAGAAGAAGTCGAGCACTGGTCACTTTGTAAGTCTGTAGAAGTCATTCAGCTGGCAGACACAAATATGGGGCTCTGTGGATGAATGTTCGAACTTAAGTAGACACGGCGATAGAGCTCTGGAGAGGGGATACTAGCGTGTCATTGGCAGCGCCGTAATCGTTCGTGGTTTGACAATGCCGAACTTTTTTTAATGATGAGGCTGAATCACACTTGCGTGGTATCCGTATTATATTAACAGTCTTCTCGTGGTCCTCATAAAAAGGCGTCGTTATGTCCAGGCCAAGCTTCCGGAAAAAGTATTGAATTATTTTTGCAAACTGTAAGAAGACATTTCGGCTGTAACACTGAAAATTATTTTCTCCCACATTTCCGGATTTTTGTAAGTAAACAAACCTGTTTAAAAAAATATTAAAATTTTTTCCGTTGGTGTTCCTCAAGACAGAGATAAATCTGCTGAAACAGTAATCCACTGATAAGAATCACTGGCATCGTGTACAGGAATGTGTCATAGCATTCATCTACTTCATAAGCGAATATCTACTTTCGCTCGACATGTTAAAGAACGGTTTGCACGAAACCTGACTGACTGACTTTATACGCAGCTTCTATGATAGGAAGAAACTTCTTTTTCACTTCAGGTAGGAGTTTCTGTATAGTATTACCTATGAATGATATATGCTGTACATGTTTACTTGAGGTAAATTTCATAATTTTGTGATAATCTTATCTGTACACTTTAATTTCCCGAATCTGTTTAATAAGGTTGAAAAATCCAGCAAATCACTATTGTTAATCTCTCTTATAACTCAGAGCGCTCAGTCTCATATATTTCCATCGGTAACAGTGCACCAACTCTCACGCGCAGTTTAGCATCTTTCTGACAGTTTTTATTTCACACTTTTTGGAGTTTGGCGCGTATGGTATACTTCGTCTGAACCCTTCTTCCATTTATACAAGTCATGTTCAGATTTTAGAATACGAAACCGATTTTGCATACAGCATTGTTTGTTTTTTCTCCTTCATTCTTTTATCTAAGAAATTTACTGTAAACTTTTACTGTACATGTTTTCTTTGGGCTTGGAAGGTACTCTATCTTTGTTCTGAGATTTAATTAACACAACGACCGGAATTAGAAGAACAATTCATAGAATCGACCGAGTTATTTTCCGATTCTTTTTATGTTTTCAAGATTTCTAACGAAATATCGACATTTCATTGGTATTAATGTCCAAGAAATTAACTAATAAATAATACATATTTAGGTCTTCGGGAGAAGTAGGTAATCTTGGCTGCATACCACGTTCTTTGGATATCATCTTTGCAAGGTTTAAAACATTAATCGCATTGCACATTATTGTGAAACTCTCGAACCTGCACAAAGACAAATGGTATTGGCAAGCACATATCAAGAAATCAGAAAGAAAATTCGGTTTTACCTCCATTGTTAACACTTTGCGATACTGCAAAGGCGTCTGCTAATTATTATGGATGTTAAATGAGCTGCAAATCCGAGTGAATTATAACTGTGAACAACAGTGTCAGAGAAACTAGCAACGGAAAGTAAAGTTCGCTTTACAAATAACGATTGAGGTGTGTCGTGTGATCTGCTTGAAGATGTATCGTCAGCCAAGGACATGTGCCCGCCGTGTTGCACACGCGCCGTCCGCTACAGTTACGGCGAAGTACACTACTGGCCATTAAAATTGCTACACCAAGAAGAAATGCAGATGATAAACGGGTATTCATTGGAAAAATATATTATACTACAACTGACATGTGATTACATTTTGACGCAATTTGGGTGTAAAGATCCTGAGAAATCAGTACCCAGAACAACCACCTCTGGCCGTAATAACGGCCTTGATACGCCTGGGCATTGAGTCAAACAGAGCTTGGATGGCGTGTACAAGTACAGCTGCCCATGCAGCTTCAACAGGATACCATAGTTCATCACGTGTAGTGACTGTCGTATTGTGACGAGCCAGTTGCCCGGCTACCACTCAACAGACTTTTTCAATTGGTGAGAGATCTGGAGAATGTACTGGCCAGGACAGCAGTCGAACATTTTCTATATCCAGAAAGGCCCGTACAGGACCTGCAACATGCGGTCGTGCATTACCCTGCTGAAATGTAGGGTTTCACAGGGATGGAATGAAGGGTAGAGCCACGGATCGTAACACATCTGAAATGTAACGTCCACAGTTCAAACTGCCGTCAATGCGAACAACAGGTGACCGAGACGTGCAACCAATGGCATCCCATACCATCACGCCGGGTGATACGCCAGTATGGCGATGACGAATACACGCTTCCAATGTGCGTTCAGCGCGACGTCGCCAAACACGCATGCGACCATCACGATGCTGTAAACAGAACCTGGATTCATCCGAAAAAATGACGTTTTGCCATTCGTACACCCAGGTTCGTCGTTGAGTACACCATCGCAGGCGCTCGTGCCTGTGTTGCAGCGTCAAGGGTAACCGCAGCCATGGTCTCCGAGCTGATAGTCCAGCCTGCTGCAAACGTCGTCGAACTGTTCGTGCAAATGATTGTTGTCTTGCAAACGTCCCCATGTGTTGACTCAGGGATTGAGACGTGGCTGCACGATCCGTTACAGCCATGCAGATAAGATGCCTGTCATCTCGACTGCTAGTGATACGAGGCCGTTGGGGGTCCAGCACGGCCTTCCGTATTACCTGCCTGAACCCACCGATTCCATATTCATTTGATCTCGACTAACGCGAGTAGCAATGTCGCGATACGATAAACCGCAAACGCAATAGGCTACAATCCTACTTTTATCAAAGTCGGAAACGTGATGGTATGCATTTCTGCTCCTTAAACGAGGCATCACAACAACGTTTCACCAGGCAACGCAGGTCAACTGCTGTTTGTGTATGAGAAATCGGTTGGAAACTTTCCTCATGTCAGCACGCTGTAGGTGTCGCCACCGGCGCCAACCTTGTGTGAATGCTCTGAAAAGCTAATCACTTGCATATCACAGCATCTTCTTCTTGTCGGTTGAATATTGCGTTGTAGCACGTCATCTTCGTGGTGTAGCAATTTCAATGGCCAGTAGTGTATACTTCTCGCCAGCCGCCTGACGAGCTCCGAATTTAGCAAATTTCAACACTTTTTTAAATACTTAAAGTCTGTCTCAACGGCTAAAATATTAACACTGCGTTTCCTTCGGTACATAAATAATTTCGGCGCTGGTTTCGACATGTCGGATTGGACCGTTCCCTTGTAAGTTTGGCCATCTGAACGATGTGGCAACAATGTGGAATGCGGGATTGTCTGGAGGAATTGTTATCTTCTGCTCCAGCTGAAACAGTGTCGTCTTTGAGCGTCATTTAGTGATAAACGTCGCGCATCGTGGACTCAGAGTCATAAGTAACCGTCACCTCGTGCCTATATTTTATTAACGGCTCTGCCGCTATCAGCTAAACTTATCAGTCTGATGTAGCGTCATACATAATATGCTTCACGTTCTAACCCAACAATAATAGCAGAAACTTACCCTAAACAGTTCGCAGCGGCATCATGTTGAGAACGGTTTCCCGCCCTGCAGCGCCAACTGCAAGCGACCATCCACTACTTACAGCCGTCTCACCACGTGAAAGCGGCGTCGAGCGACACACCTTGGACACGTCTCTGCTCTCGCATTCTGAAGCATGAAATTGTTTCTTATGTTAGTTTAAACTACCTGTGCGAAATAATTTTGATGAACGGGGTGGGCTCCCTTCAGTTAGACAACGTGAATAGGTTACCATTTGTTTGTTCATCAACTGCCTCTTCCTTATTTGAAGTTCTAGTATGTATCTCGTAGATTCGAATTGGATGTAGCGTACGTGAATCTTATGAAAGTGTCGAATCGTTTTGAAACAGGATCTCAAGTGGAAAAGACATGTTATGTACGTCGTATCCTTCACTTTGGACGGGTGGAAGGGCATTCAAATGTTTGTGTTGTGTGTAGGGAGAGTGCTATAGGACTAATCACGCCAGGAAAGGATTATCTTGTTTCAAGAAAGATCGTTGTCGCATGAGTGATTTACCACATTCGGGATGGCTGGATGACTGGCGTACATGATGAACTGCGACCATTTACGCTATGTGCGAAATTTGCGTTCAATAGATGATGTTCAGAGGATGGGTGTAGAAGTACTGCAAGCTCTCATTCAAAGCATCAAAAATAAAGGGGTAACTATTAATGCATTTTTATTAGAACTTTATCACTTCGCTGATAGAGCATTCTTATGCAGTACTGTTAGTGGTGACGAGTTATGATGCCATTATGTTTACTTCTTAATTAAAGGAGTCATTACTCCGAATATATTTCTGAATATCACAGTGCATGATACTGATGGAGGTGTTATAATATCCTCGGGTATGGGTGTGTGTGTTTGTCCTTAGGATAATTTAGGTTAAGTAGTGTGTAAGCTTAGGGACTGATGACCTTAGCAGTTAAGTCCCATAAGATTTCACACACATTTGAACTATTTTTTTTTGTTATAATATGCCAAAAGTGAGCCGTATTCGGAAATACAATCGGCAACCGTTGCAGTTCAGAAAGCGGTATGAAATCGCCATGAAACACGATGAGTGATTATCACTATAACCGTAGCGCTTGCAAGAAACGTTAATTTAAATGCTGATTTCATCAGGCGGCTTCAAAAAATTGTTTGTCATCGGAGTGCGCTGGAAATTTGATTATAACGATGGCATAATTACTTGAATCATAAAGTGTGATCTGCTAATAGCTAATGAAAACCACAAGGAAACATATACTTCTTAGACATTGTCTTTACACCAAGACGACAAAAAAATCACGGGAAACCTCCTGATATCTTATCAGTTCTACGTCTATAGCCGTCCATAATTTCAAAAGTGTTGCCGATGGAGGATTTTGTGCACAATCTGACCTCTTGCTTTTGTCCCATAAGTGTTAAATGAGAATCATGTCGGGTCATCTGGGTGGCCAAATGATCGGTGGAATTGTGCAATATTTTTCAAACCAATCGCGAACAATTGTGACTCCGTGTGACCTGGCACAGAGTTATCCACAGAAATTTCAGTTTCACTTGAAAACAGAAAGTTCATGAATGGCGTCAAATGGTCCCCAACTGACCCAGCATAACAATTTCCAATCAGTGATCGGTGCAGTAGGACCAGAGGATCCAGTCCATTCCACAGCCAACACAATGGAATGATCGCCAGCTTCGACAGAGCCTTGTTGACAATTTGGGCCCAAGACTCCGTGGGGTCTGCTCCACACTCGAACCCTACCATCAGCTCTTGCCATCTGAAATTGCGACTCAACTGACCAGGACACGGTTTTCCAGTCGTCTAGGGTCCAACCGATGTGGTTACGAGCCCTGGTGAGAAGCTGCAGGCCACGTCGCGCTGTTAGGAAGGGCACTCGCGTGGCTCACCTGCTGCCACAGCCAATTAACGCCTAATTTCGGCACACTGCCTGTCGGACACGTTCGCCGTACCTCTCACACTGATTTCTATGGTTATTTCATGGAGTGTTGCTTGTTTGTTAGCACTGACAGATCCACGCAAACGCCGCTGCTCTCGGTCGTCAGATGGAGGCCGTCGGTGACTGCACTGACAGATCCACGCAAACGCCGCTGCTCTCGGTCGTCAGATGGAGGCCGTCGGTGACTGCGTTGTCCGTGGTGAGAGGTAAGCCCTGAAATTTGGTACTCTCGGCACACTTTTGACACTATGGATATCGGAATTTTGAATTGCCTCACAGTTTCCCAAACGGAGTGTCCCTTGCGTCTAGTTCCAACTACCATTCAGCGTTCAGAGTCTGTTTATTGCCATCGTGCGGCCGTAATCACGTCGGACACGTCTTTACATCAGTCATCTGAGTAGAAATGACGGCTCCGCCAGTCCACTGCCCTTTTATACTTTCCGTACTCGATACTACCGGCATCTGTACGCCTGCACGTCGCTGTCCAGTGACTTATCACCTCAGTGTATAACAGAACCAAAGGGGAAATTATTCACAAACACAACTAGGGTCGTCACCACGGTATTTAGGACAGTACTGTTCGAATAAATGTTAAGTACTTTGAGAGCTAGCAAATTAATTCAACCGTGGTTTAATCCAAATTTCGAAAGAAGGCAAGAATGTGAAATGAGTGCGAAATATCTCTGTAAATCCATGGTGTGTTAGTAAAAGCGTCCAAAAGTTTAACAGGACATAGAGGATGATCCACTGAATAATTTGAGGTAGGGAACCTGGGATCGGAGAAGCCAGCTTAAGGAGATATGGAGGTAAATTTGTCTACCGTTTTGTCTAGCATTACTGTTTTCCAGCTTATTTACAACTATGATGCGTGCAATTTACACGTACTCTGCTCTTAATTTAGATGAACATCGACGACGAGCCACATCTTTAACGTGGCCGTCTGAATGGCCGCCTGTGCTTGGGGTTCGTGGAAAGAATTCTACCTGAGTTGTTGGAGAAAGTAGCCTTGGCTATTCGTCAGAGGATGTGGATACAACACGCCGGCGCCACGTCTCATTTCATTGTATATGTTCGCAACGATCACAATGCTGTATTTTGTGTTCGATGTATTGGATGGGGAGATCCTATTCCATGCCCTAAAAGGTCATCTTGTAAGTAGGCTCTTCAGGTTTTTATGTTGGTAACGCCACGTAGCGCTCTGTATGAAAATCACTGTCTGTGCCGATGTGGCCGAGCGGTTCTAGGCGCTTCAGTCTGGAACCGCGCGACCGCTACGGTCGCAGGTCCGAATCCTGCCTCGGGCATGGATGTGTGTGATGTCCTTAGGTTAGTTAGGTTAAGTAGTCTAGGTTCTAGGGGACTGATGACCTTCGATGTTAAGTCCCATAGTGCTCAGAGCCATTCTCGAACCATTTTGTGCTGTGTGCAGTCTGTGGCTGATTTGCATTGTTGAAATAGTTGCTATTGTAGTGTTGGGCAGTTGGATGTGAACATCGAGTACCGTTGTGGAGTTGAAGGTGAGCCAGTGGTGGATGTGGGGAGAGAGATGGCAGAGTTTTGAGAGCGGACGGTCTGGACGTGTGTCCGTCAGAAAAAGGAAATTTGTAAAATTGGATGTCATGACTTTTGAACACTATTAAGGTAAATACATTGTTTGTTCTCTACCAAAATCTTTCATTTTCTTAACTATGCCTATATTTAGTGCCTTCATTAGTTAGAATCTTTTATTTAGCTGGCAGTATTGGCGCTCGCTGTATTGCAGTAGTTCGAGTAACAAAGATTTTTGTGGGTAAGTGATTCACGAAAGACATAGATTATTGTTAGTCAGGGCCATTCTTTTGTAGGGATTATTGAAAGTCAGATTGTGTTGCGCTAAAAATATTGTGTGTCAGTTTAGTGATGGTCACAATAAGTAAAGAGAGAAATGTCTGAGTATGTTCAGTTTTGCTCAGCTGTTTGAAAATCAAATAACGTAAGGGGTTTACCAGCACAGTAATACATAATTTTCCAAAGGGGACGTTTCAATCTGACCTAAATCCCCTTGATTATTTTCTATAGGGATATCTAAAGTCACTTGTGCGTGAGTCCCCGGTGGATACGGATATGGAATTAGTTACCACAATTGTAGCTGCCTGTGATGTGATTCGAAACACACCAGAGATATTTGACAGGATGTCTCAGAATCTTGTTCACGAACGTCACGCTTGCATTGAGGTTGATGGCCGACAGTTTCTGCACATTTGTAAGATACAGTAAAGCTGTAAGTTCATTGTGTCAGTGATGGTATTTGCAGTTAACTGTAACTAAATAAAAAAGCACATAGTAATGTGATTTTATTCCTATTATCTCCTTAAGCTGGCTTCTCCGACCCCAGGTTCCCTACTTGAAATTGTTCAGTGTTGGACGCTCTTACGGAATCACGCTGTATAAGAACAAGGAAGTAATCATATCAACATGACCTGAAATAAATTATTCATCATTCTAAAGACGATACGTGATTGGTGCTTAATTAAAGTCCCCCTCCCGAATTGAGCGTCGCATAAAAAGAAAGAACTATGCCAGCAGCTGCGTGAAGCGCATGTCATAGTCAAGAGATTAGATGAAAGTAAAACATAAAAATGAAGCGCATCTCTCCTCAAACAGCTGAAATTTCTGTCGTCCATGGATCGCACTGCTGTGCGGGTTTACAGCGTCTGCTACGAGTCTGAGGGTTGTCGACGTACGCTGGGCTTCTGCGAGCGCTGTTGTCGGCTGGCGTAGGGCGAGCTGTGGCAAAGCCTGCCTTCCATGTACAACGCCTACGCACAGCGGCCATATTGTCACTTGACGTCGCAAACTGTTGGCCATCTTATCTTCAGTCGGCAGTCCTGTTGGCGTGTATGTTGTGTTGAAAGTGTGTGACTCGTGAAAGTGATATATATTTCATACAGTATTCGCCTACAGTTCTTTGAAGTATGGCTTACAAGTGCTGCGTTCCTTTTAGCCACGGAAATTATAAATTCTAAAAAGGCATGACAGGGCACATGTTTCGATTTCCCAAATGTGTGAAGTTGAGAAATCGCTGGATTGCAGCTATTCCCAGATAGGAAGTTGTGTCTACGCATCATTCTGGGGTAACTGAATGACAAAATATTTGTAGCGTGTTATTTGTTTCCATTGTACCACATTTGCCAATTGTTTTTAAAAGCAGTTATGTATCATGTACCAGTATCACTTGTTTCTTAATTGTGGACCATTGCTGCGAGTTTAATACGAAGCGGGCTGTGAAATGTCTCTCATATTTGCAGCTATTGACACACATAATAGTTATATTAATTAGTGTGACTCGAAAATGTTTAGTATTCCTTATCATTCCTACCAGATTATTGAGTTTGCAGTACTTTCATTTGGAAGAGCTACAGAATAATTTTGTTCCGTTTTACACATACAGCTATTCGGAAATAATTTTAATTTGAGTAAACTACCTTAGAAAATTGCTTTAATGAATTCAGTGTTCGACAGATTAAGCAGTATAGAAAGCAGAATTTCGAGGTAAGTGCATTATGATTAAATTAACAGCACTCTGTGACACGAATTTCAATGAAGGATACAAGAGAAACAATCTTTTCATGTTTAAGGTTCTAAAGTTCTGGAGAAAAAGGGAAATAAAATATTTTTTCGAGTTTTTTGATTTATTGAACGTTATGTCAGGAGGTGCTCCATTTCGTCGAATGATTTGAGTTTCGTGTGAGGTCAGCAAATTTTGAAGTGGAGAGGAAAATTTACGACAATAACTAGGGAAACAAATTCTTAAATTCTGTAGGAGCTCCAGCTGCTTTATTTAAAACCAAAAACGTCTGCTTTTTGTTGCACATTGACGATTTTTTACTGCAAGAAAGCGTAGCTCCTGAGGTAAAAGACAGAATTTAAAATTACAGTTTGTATTCAAGCCAAGAAACGCGTATTTAAGGCAAATCGTCAAAATAATTTTACATCTTGAAATAACATAGGGCAGTTTTGTTCAGTTACTTTACGCAATGATATATACAAGGACACGTAGAAGGGGAAAGCACGAGAATCCCTGTGCGGTCTCAGCTCTAAGACTCTTTAAGTTCGTACAGCTGCAGAGTGCTTAACAGGAGCGTTCCGATACAGACCCGGCCATCAGTATGCCACGTCACAAGTGCGCGCGCAGGCCTGTAGTCTAGGTGGTGTTGGCTGTGGTGGGACGCACACAAGTGTCCTCAGAGGCGATGGCGGGAGGTTCAGCCAAGTCGCGAGAACTGCTAAATCAAACTCCGGCAACGTGGCATAGAGCCGGATTCCAAATCGGCTCATCAAAGTCGTTGCGGGCTTGAGAGAAGCGCCCAGAGCGCCGCCACCGTGAGCCTATTCCTTCAGAAGAACCCCTCGCTCCCCGTCAGAAGCCTCTGTGTCTCCGCGCGGCTCTCTTTGTTCGGCAATCGCTGAAAAGGCCTAACCGCCTCTAATGAGAGGAGCGGTATTTACCCTGCTGTCTCCCACCAACAATTTAGATTCAAATACGAATGAACGTGTGAGAAGACTACCTGGCACAGATCCATATCTCACAGCCGTTGCCTTCCTCCGACTCCTCAACTCACGTACTCAGAGAGTATAACGTAGATTCCGATACACGCTGGAACTTATCATCACAGCTGGCATTTGGTAGCATTTTTGTCGCAATGTAAGAAACTGACCAAGAAAACTACCGGGTGCTTATAATTAACCTTTCCCTATTTAACACGTTGTAACACGGAGCTAATTACCGTACGAGGTCCAAACTTGGTAGCATTAATATCGAGGACACGAGGAAGAGAAATAATGCAGAATCAATTCAGTTGAAGCAGTTTTAATATGCTACTACGGTACGTCATACCATTACATACCGATACCATTGCTGCTACAAAAGGGGCTCAATATGGCGCCCATCAGGGTCCAGAAGAGTGTGAAAGTGCAGGACTGTACTCTGCACAGAAGAAAGAAATTGTTGTTGTTGTGAGCTTCAGTCCAGAGACTGATTTGATGCAGCTCTCCATACTACTCTATCCTGTGCAAGCTTCTTCATCTCCCAGTACCTAATGCAACCTACATCCTTCTGAATCTGCTTAGTGTATTCATCTCTTGGTCCCCATCTACGATTTTTACCCACAACGTTGCCCTCCAATAATAAATTGGTGAACCCTCGATGCGTCAGAACATGTCGTACCAACCGATCCCTTCTTCTAGTCATGTTGTGCTACAAATTTCTCTTCTCCCCAATTCTAGTCAATACGTCCTCATTAGTTACGTGATCTACCCATCTAATCTTCAGCATTCTTCTGTAGCACCACAATTCGAAAGCTTCTATTCTCTTCTTGTCCAAACTATTTGTCGTCCATGTTTCACATCCATACATGGCTACACTCAATACAAATACTTTCAGAAACGACTTCCTAACACTTAAATCTATAGTCGATATTAACAAATTTCTCTTCTTCAGAAACGCTTTCCTTGCCTTTACCAGTCTACATTTTATATCCTCTCTACTTCGACCATCATCAGTTATTTTGCTCCCCAAATAGCAAAACTGCTTTACTACTTTAAGTGTCTCATTTCCTAATCTAATTCCCTCAGCATCACGTATGTCTGTAAATATGGTGGCTACCTCACTTGATATGCTGCGCTTCAGATCAGCACATGTGTAAATCGTTCCCTGGTAAGCCTTGTCCGTCAGGTAGCCCCACAACCAGACATCACTGGGAGTGAGATCAGCTGATCGTGTCGGCCAAGCATTTGTAAACGATCGGCTGATAATTTGATGGTTTCCAATTGCATTCCGGAGATGCAGATAAACTTCACGAGCGATGTGCGGTGGGGCCCCATCTTGTATGAAAACTGTTGATGCCTCAAATGGCTCTAAGCACTATGGGACTTAACATCTGAGGTCATCAGTCCCCTAGACTTAGAACTACTTAGACCTAACTAAACTAAGGACATCACACACATCCATGCCCGTGGCAGGATTCGAACCTACGACCGTAGCAGCAGCGCGGTTCCGGACTGAAGCGCCTAGAACGGCCATAGCGTCCGTCTAAAACTGTTGACTTCAGTGCGTCTCTCTCTCCTGTAGGACGGGTATGAGATGTTGGCGAAGCATATCGCAGTAACGCTGGCCAGTCACGCTGCACGTCTTTGGTTCCTGAGCGCCAACATGCGTCAAAAAGAATGGGCCAACGATGAACGCAGCCGTCGAGCCACACCCAACGCTGACACGTTCACCAAACAGATGAACTTCATGCACAATGAATGGAAGTGAAGATCCTCACACTCCGCAATTCTGTGTGTTCACCTTGAAACGTCCCCTTATAAAAATTTATGAATAACAGTGCCGATAAACCCCTTACGTTATTTTATTTTCAAACAGCTGAGCAAAACTGAACGTACTCAAACATCTCTCTCTTTACTTATTCTGATTATCACTAAACTGACACACAATATTTTTTGCGCAACGCAGTCTGACTTTCAATAATCCCTACTAAAGAATGGCCCTGACTAACATTGATCTACAGTTTTTATGAATCACTTACCTCACAAAAATCTTCGTTACTCGAACTACTGCAATACAGCGAGCGCCACTACTGCCAGCTAAATAAAAGATTCTAACTACTGAAGGCACTAACTACTGATAGGCATAATTTGGAAATGAAAGATTTTGATAGAGAACAAACAATGTATTTACCTTAATAGTGTTCAAAAGTCATAATATATATATTAGTCCACGACATCAAGTCTTACAAATTTACTCTCTTTGATGGACACACGTCCAGTTCATCCGTTCTCAAAACTCCGCCATCTCACTCCCCACATCCACCACCGCTGGCGGCTCACCTCCCACTGCACAACGCTACGAGCTGTTAACAGCCAACTGCCCAACACTACAATAGCAAATTCCAACAATGCAAAACCAGCCACAGGCTGCACACAGCACAGACAGTGATTTTCATATAGAGCGCTACATGGTGTTCCCAACACAAAAACCTAAACAGCCTACTTAAAACCTCACCCGTCAGAGAAAAATGGGCCTCGTCTGTCCACAGGATGGTCCAGCGTTGTCAACTTCAGTCCTTGCTAGAAAGTGGAGAGCGAAGTGAGCACGTTGTGCGTCCTGTGGCGCAAGCTGCTGCACGGTACGGATCTTGTACGGATGCCACTTCAGACTGGTTTGAAACATCCTTTCGTACAGTGGACCACGGGACGTTCAACTGTCGTGACACAGCACGAGCTCTGCCTGTCGATCGGGAACTGCAAGCAGTATTGTCTGCCACAGCAACAGCGATTTCAACAACCTGCGACGCACCCGATCGTCGGCCTCTTCCCGGAGCGGCGTCCAGTTCTCCAATTGATTCAAACTTCATCATGCTCCGCACAGCAGGTGGAGAAAAAGTACCCTTCCGTAATATGTCAGCCGCAGCGTTGTTGTTGTTTTAAAAATAGGGCTTCACCAATGATGCCCTGCTCCTTCTGTCCAAGCTCATGTTCACACGTCAACAAGTGCACTGTGACTGGCCAGGTGTATCAGACTATGAATCGCGATGACTGACCACGGCACCTGGTGGCCATAGCTGGAACTGGACGGTGTCGCTGTGACGCGTGGAATTCATGCAACCCATACTCCGGACATTAATGCTACCAAGTTTGGTGCTCGTATCGTGATTAGTGTTATAACGTGTTAAATAGGGAAAATTTAACTATAACCAACCGGTTCATAGTTTTTCTACTACATGAAAGCACGTGCTGTGATTTCATAAACCATCACTTTATCCAACAACCAAAATAATTCATTTCCTGACGAAAATTCGCTTCAAACATGGCTTGACGACAATTTTAACTCCGAACGAGTAGGTTTCTAGAGGCGTGGAATCGGTAAACAACATATGCAGCGTCAGACTGTTTTCAATAGTCTTAGAGAATAGCTTGTAGGAATCGATAATGCACCAAGTTTACTATTAGACCACGAACAGATACAGCACTGTTACAACTCGACCAGAAGACAACACTGCCGCCAGACACTGCCAGGTTGAGCAAATGGATGGACTTCTACGAGATGGCCAGATTCCTCCGATTTGCAAGATGATTTATGGATTAATCGAGAGACAAATGGTTCAAATGGCTCTCAGCACTATGGGACTCAACTTCTGAGGTCATTAGTCCCCTAGAACTTAGAACTACTTAAACCTAACTAACCTAAGGACATCACACACATCCATGCCCGAGGCAGGATTCGAACCTGCGACCGTAGCGGTCTCGCGGTTCCAAACTGCAGCACCCAGAACCGCGCGGCCGCTTCGGCCGGCCAATCGAGAGGCACATGATGTCCTTACGTGTACAGAGGTATCAGGTAAGGCCACGAAAAATCTGTAGGCATTATCAGACCAAAACGATAGTGTCAGTATAGTCACGGTAGTGAATCCCGAAGGGGTTGTCCCATACAAGTAATCAAATATCTGTGGCTACCCACAGCTGAAAATTGAAGTGAACAGCAGATGATAAAACAGAGTTAGAGAAACGCGAGAGGCCCATCAGTATACTACGAGGTAGATACCTCCGTTATGATGAACTTGTTTCCTACATTAATTTTCCAGAATCTCAACTATGGAAGTTTGGGTTGGCTTGATTTGGGGGAACAGACCAAACAGCGAGGTCATCGGTCTCATCGGATTAGGGGAGGATGGGGAAGGGAGTCGGCCGTGTCCTGTCAAAGGAACGATCCCGGCATTTGCCTGAAGCAATTTAGGGAAATCACGGAAAACCAAAATGCGGATGGCCGGACGCGTAATTGAACCGCCATCCTCCCGAATGCGAGTCCAGTGTGCTGACCACTCCGCCACCTCGCTCGGTATGGAAGTTTGCCTTATGGCTGAGCTTACGTAGCAGCCTAGAGAGATTAGAGAAAACATTGTATGGAATAGAATGAAATTTTCACTCTACAGCCGAGTGTGCGCTGATATGAAACTTCCTGGCAGATTAAAACTGTGTGCCGGACCGAGACTCGAACTCGGGACCTTTGCCTTTCGCGGGCAAGTGCTCTACCAACTGAGCTACCCAAGCACGATTCACGCCTCGTCCTCATAGCTTTCATTCTAGAAACATCCCCCACGCTGTGGCTAAGCCATGTCTCCGCAGTACCCTTTCTTTCAGGAGTGCTAGTTCTGCAAGGTTTGCAGAAGAGCTTCTGTAAAGTTTGGAAGGTAGGAGACGAGGTACTGGCAGAAGTAAAGCTGTGAGAACGGGTAGTGAGTCGTGCTTGGGTACGTCAGTTGGTAGAGCACTTGTCCGCGAAAGGCAAAGGTCCCGAGTTCGAGTCTCGGTCCGGCACACAGTTTTAATCTGTCAGGAAGTTTCATTGTATGGAATGTCTTTTCTGCGCACAATTTGTTGAGGTCCTTGGACCCTCTACAGCATCTATGCACGGTTCGAAGTCGCATAGTTGGCACTACCAGTTTAAAACGCCGGCATTAATGGACATAATGGGAGAAAATGATGTATAATGTTATACAGATAGGTACTTGATGAAGAATATGGCGCCTTCTCTCGTCAAAGATTATGTGGAGATTCAAAATATTTAACATAAGGATATAACTGTCTGATAGATCGGACACTGTTGAGATCCCAAACTGCACGAGATATTTTCGGTGGTCTAAAATATTTAATTCTAGCCAAGCACCCGTCGTTGCCCGCGTATGTGTTTATTCCAGTCTTCTGTTCGTCCATCTCCTCCTCTCGCTCTGTCCATCTCAGCTTTACCCCACTCCCTGTCATTTCCTTTCGCACTTCTTCCCGTTCATCTGCTCCTCCTCCCTCTCTGTCCATCCGCTCCTCCACCTCTCTCTATCCATCGCCATCTTTCCCCTCTAAATCCATCTCCTCTTTCACCTTCTAAGTTAATTTCTTTCTCCATCCCTGTTGTGTCGTCATTGCCACTGTTGAGTCTTGTACCATAAGAATCAAGGGAGAGGATGCTGTTTGGTGGCCGGTATCCTCTTTCTACAACACAAATATGCACGTGGATTAACGGGGTTCTTTATTTACTGAAACAGATAGCTGTTACTTAATTTTAAGACTCCATGTGTTGTGGTACAAGCTCTTCCGTACTAGTCCACGTTAGCCTCACTGCTAGTGAAGTACAAGTCTCACTATAAACACTATTCCGGTCGCTATACGCTCTCGTAGGCGGTGAAGTGAAGTGACATACGCCAACTAGGAAAGTGATTGAGCTAGTGACTCAAACTGACTCTCGGTGAGAGACTGAGGACTCCAGTCAGCGGCGGCGATCTAAATAGTTGCAGTTGAGAGGGTGTTGGTGATGTGTTGCTTGCGAGTCACTCTCTGGCCTGCTCCTGACAGGTGTTTTTGATCCAGCGCTTACTATCGATCTTCTTGTTACATCTTTTCCTACCAGCGTCCTGTCGACCCCAGCACATCCACCACTCCAAAAATTTGTCTCATCCTTCCCCTCTCTCTTCAGTCTCCTGGTCGCCCCTCTCCCTGTTCATTTCCTCTCACTACAACCGTGTTACCTACACTACCCCAAAAGTAGGCTAGTAGCTCTTACTTCCACAGTATTTCTTTCCTTATAGTAAGTAACATATGTACCAAGTTTGGCTGAAATCTATCCAAGACTAAAGGAACAGTTTTTTACCTGCCGTATTGCTAGAGATGGCGAATGTCATATATAAAAAATGGTTGAAATGGCTCTGAGCACTATGGGACTTAACTTCTGAGGTCATCGGTCCCCTAGAACTTAGAACTACTTAAACCTAACTAACCTAAGGACATCACACACATCCATGCCCGAGGCAGGATTCGAACCTGCAACCGTAGCGGTCGCGCGGTTCCAGACTGTAGCGCCTAGAACCGCCGGCCACCCCGGTCGGCTTAATGTCATATACAGGGTGAGCCACCTAACATTACCGCTGGATGTATTTCGTAAACCACATCAAATACTGACGAATCGATTCCACAGACCGAACGTGAGGAGGGGGGCTAGTGTAATTGGTTAATACAAACCATACAAAAATGCACGGAAGTATGTTTTTTAACACAAACCTACGATTTTTTAAATGGAACCCCGTCAGTTTTGTTAGCACACCTGAACACATAAACAAATACGTAATCAGTGCCGTTTGTTACATTGTAAAATGTTAATTACATCCGGAGATATTGTAACCTAAAGTTGACGCTTGAGTACCACTCCTCCGCTGTTCGATCGTGTGTATCGGAGAGCACCGAATTACGTAGGGATCCAAGTGGAACGGTGATGGACCTTAGGTACAGAAGAGACTGGAACAGCACATTACGTCCACATGCTAACACCTTTTTATTGGTCTTTTTCACTGACGCACATGTACATTACCATGAGGGGTGAGGTACACGTACACACGTGGTTTCCGTTTTCAATTACGGAGTGGAATAGAGCGTGTCCCGACATGTCAGGCCAATAGATGTTCAATGTGGTGGCCATCATTTGCTGCACACAATTGCAATCTCTGGCGTAATGAATGTCGTACACGCCGCAGTACATCTGGTCTAATGTCGCCGCAGGCTGCCACAATACATTGTTTCATATCCTCTGGGGCCAGCCCGTTTCTCCTGATCTTACACCTATGGACTTCTGTCTGTGGGGTACGTTAAATGAGAATGTGTACCGTGATGTGCCTACAACCCCAGAGGATATGAAACAATGTATTGCGGCAGCCTGCGGTGACATTACACCAGATGTATTGCGGCGTGTACGACATTCATTACGCCAGAGATTGCAATTGTGTGCATCAAATGATGGCCACGACATTGAACATCCATTGGCCTGACATGTCGGGACACACTCTATTCCACTCCGTAATTGAAAACGGAAACCACGTTTGTACGTGTACCTCACCCCTCATGGTAATGTGCATGTGCGTCAGTGAAAAAGACCAATAAAAAGGTGTTAGCATGTGGACGTAATGTGCTGTTCCAGTCTGTTCTGTACCTAAGGTCCATCACCGTTCCCTTTGGTTCCCTACGTAGTTCGGTGCTCTCCGATGCACACGATCGAACAGCGGAGGAGTGGTACTCAAGCGTCAACTTTAGGTTACAATATCTCCGGATGTAATTAACATTTTACAATGCAGCAAACGGCACTGATTACGTATTTGTTTATGTGTTCAGGTGTGCTAACAAAACTAACGTGGTTCCATTTTTAAAAAACGTAGGTTTGTGTTAAGAAACATACTTCCGTGCATTTTTGTATGGTTTGTATTAAGCAATTACACTAGCCCCTCTTCTCACGTTCGGTCTGTGGAATCGGTTGGTCAGTATTTGATGTGGTTTACGAAATATATCCAGCGGTAACGTTAGATGACTCACCCTGTATATTTCACATATATTTAACATCTATTTCATACATATTTGTACACCTATATCCGTAGCGAATTTCACCCTGCAGTTCCGTTTCCACACGGCCCGATCTTGATTCTTACTAACATTATAAATGCGAAAGTAATTCTGTCTGTTACGCTTTCACGGCTAATTCGCTGAACCGATTTTAACGAAATTTCATATGAAGATAGCTTGAACGATGAGGAAGAACACAGGCTACTTTAAAAAGTGTGTAGTACAACATATTTACAGATTTGGGGAACATAACGCGAAATGTGGAATAATAATCAGTCTTTGAAAAAGCTACAGTATTTTCTCTTTGGCTTTTGAACTTTATCATATTTGTGAAAAATGCTTTTACTGCTCGGTACGTTCTAAATAACACGATTCAACGTAATGAACACAATGCTGATACAATCTCCTGCTTGTTTAATCCACTTTTCCATACTAGTATCGGTTGCGAGCGTGTTGCATTTTAGCCGCTCAGCATCACGTGTCTCTCATTATTTATAATTTGCATCAGTAGCTCACGGTCATGTGGTTGGCATTTCTGGCTCTCTATCATGAGATTCCGGGTTCGTCTCCCGGCCTGTTTATAACTTTCTTTCCACTCCAGACTGCGTGTGTGTGTGTTATCATCATTTTGTCACCATTGAAGCGCAAGTCGCTGAAGTGGCATCAAATAAAAAGACGTACAGAAGCGCTCAAACATTCCGATCGGGGTCCCCCGACCGCTAAAGCCATACGCATACCTAGTTAATTCTACTGATATGCGAGCGCAGCGGCCAGTAATAGCGAGTGATTTCTATCTTCTGAACAATAACATAAATTTGTGGTGCATTCCCGACATTGTGTGTTATATGGGTTGCAAATACATTTAATAATATAGACGTAATAAAAATCAAACGTCATACGTGTTGCGAAAGTTTGTGACGTCGTATCTCGTGACTACATGTCATACAATGATGTAACTTTGTAGGTCCATTCAACGACGTAGATCGCCTGGATGAACAACGAAACTGTAGTAAGCGATAAACTTTTTCGCTTCTATCATTTTGTGGGCGTCGTCAGCGAGAAAACGTTTCGTAAGGGTTTGAAATTGTGTACAATACGTTGACACTCGCTAAATGCTCTCACACTCAAATACTGGATGAATGCAGTCTGGGAATTCATGCATCGTGGGCTACACTGCTCTTTTACCCAGCAGGCCGAGCGGTTCTAGGCGCTGCAGTCTGGAACCGCGCGACCGCTGCGGTCGAAGGGTCGAGTACTGCCCCGGGCACGGATGTGTCTGATGTCCTTAGGTTAGTTAGGTTTAAGTAGTTCTAAGTTCTAGGGGGCTGATGACCTTAGATGTTAAGTCCCGTAGTGCTCAGAGCCATTTGAACCATTTCTTTTGCCGCTGGATCTGTCGTTTAGGAGGAGATGTGAAAATATACATATACATATATACGTACATTCATATTTATAATATGTACGGCTGAAGTATTGCACTATTAACATAAGGTCGACATATCATTTACAACACCTAAAATTGCGTATGTTACCCAACGATATAAGAACACATGGGCTATGTTAGCGGAATGTCACTGTATCGTCTGATTTCTGATCGATTAATGTACACAGCCGGATAAACGAAGTTACTCGCATTTTCAGATCGGTGAAAGGATATTGCACCCCTCACGGGAATTAAAATTGCCGTCAGGAGTAAGATTTTGTAAACCAATCCAAGGAAGCGTCAAGAAATAAACAAAACTATAAATGGAAAGGGTAAGGTGCCTGTCGTTGCAATCTGTAAATTATGCGACATTTTTGTTTACGTTCGCGATTCTGAAGTCTGTGAGATGAATGGAAGGCTGTTTATAAACTGTCATCACGTCACTTCTACTAGATTTTCTCTCAACGACTGACGCTCCTCGATAACCCTTACGACATGAAGGAAATGGCTTCTCTAGAGAATATTTAAGGGATCTAATATTAGGTAAGAGGGATACATCTAAACAGGGTGGCAACTTGTAAGTATACAGGGTGGACAAGCTTAATTCTTAATGGGGAATAACTTGTGATGTAGATAAAATGCAGCAAAATGTTTTAGATGAACGCTGCAGGTGACAAAGAGGGTCTAGCATTGGTAATGATGATCGTGACCTTGAACGTGCGTTTCAGGAAGATTTGCAGGTTAAGGTGACTTTTTTCAACGCGAATGTTTCATTTAAGATTAGGAAACGTGGCAAAGTTTATGTATAAAAATACATTATTGAAGGTCATGGCAAGGTTCAATGAAGGTCAAATAAGCAAATATATTTTAGGTGTAGTAGGGATTAACACGGAATAAAGGAGGGAAACAACAAAATACGCTGTTAGATACTGACCGGAAGGGGCATAAGGCGACACATATCATGATCTTAAAGCCAATTATCGAAGATCAATCGAAGGTTGATCTTTGAGTCATGGAAACTCCTATTTGTGAGGTCGGATTTGGAAAGACTGAAGAGACATTTGAACTTCAAGTTATAATTAAGTTGTTTATTGACAAAAAATAAATACATCAAAATGTGTAAATGTTATTTTGACACTTGCGACACAGAGAAAAGATAAACAAAAAGTAGATAATTGATTTACAAGTCTGTGAGTGAACCCTCTCGCCTCTCGTTCCTCAGGGTGCTTGATTTAAAGAGTAACCGAGCCTTTCGATTTTTATCTGGAATTTAGACATCAAGTATGTATTTAAAGTGACCACCATTTGCTTCAATGCACAGATTAATCATCCTTAAGAAACGGCTGATAGCGGAAAGCAGGACGTTTCGGCTGCACAAGCTCTCCGGAGACATTCCGTCATGTTTTCTCAGTCGTTGGCTGCTGTTCATAACAAATACTTTTAAAATATCCCCAAAGGTAAAAAGCATGGGAAGTTAGATCGGGTGAGAAAGGGGGACACGAAATGAGACCGCCATGCCCATTCCATCAGTGTGGTTATTGTTCATTTAAAAATATCCGTACGACCCGTGAGTAATGTGGCTGTGCACCGGCGAACTGTACCTACGTTCTTCGTCTGGTGTGTAAGTCGACATCTTCAAGTAAGCCGGATAACTGGTCTCTCAACACTTCTAAAATATTATGTTGATTTATATTACCATTAAAAAAATAGGTACCATTCAGGTAGCCATTGACAACACCACATAAAACGTTAAGTTTCCACCGATGTTGGTTGTCAACAGTTCTGCACCAGGGTGGATAGACACATGACCAGTAATGAATTTAGTGCCTGTTTAATTCAAAAATATTTGTAAATGTGGCTTCATCTGAAACATGACTGATGTGAACAGCTCTTGACGATGTGCAGTCCAGCGGCAAAATGTAAGGCGCTCTTCGAACTTCCGAAGCGCAATTCGTGGTACAATGTAATAATGTAAGCATGAAATCTACACGTCTTTAGGATTCTGAGGACCGTCGATTTCGATAATCTAGTTATATTTGAATTTTCCGTGAAGTAATATGAGGGTTTACCTGGACCATTGCAAGTATGGCTGAGCCGTGGTAATCATTTTCGCCATATTCATGACGACGACGGTGTGACCGTCCATCCCTGGTTCTCTCAGTAATATTACGGATAGTGTGGGTATCGTCTACTGGGAAAACATCTAGCATATAGTGCGACCGCGTTGACATTAACTCTCATAATATCGTAATCACGTCTACGACTTCATTTGGAGTCAAGTCAGTCAATGTAGCTATGCGACTCAATCAAACAAAGGAAAACGGAGTCGCAGTTTTGACGAACTAATCACTAAAATAGCACTGAAACAAGAACAGCTTTCCAGCACGAGGACGCGGGCAACACGTGTCTCTGGTTGCGCGCTGCGGCCCCAGACGACCGTCCTCCTCTCGTCCTCTCTGCCAGCGGCACTGTACAAGAACGCCCGAAAACACTGTGCGACGGTGTACCGCAGTACGACAACATTGGTCTACAAGAGTTTGTTTTCTTTGTTCAGAAAGTATCAGTTATTGCTTAAAATGTGCCGCTCTTTTCAAATTCGAAATCAATTATTAGGATTCCCATTTAAAAAACTAAGCACCAAATTACCTTGAAAGTCATGTTTAAGGTCGTGGCCATTAGTAGCAATACTTGACCCATTTTGCCACCTACAACTTTTATCTGAAACGTTTTTTGTATTTCATCTTGATCCCGAGTTATTCCCGATTATGAATGAACATTGCTCACCCTGTATAATGAATCTATGATATGCGTGTACACTGAAGCACCAAAGAACCTGCTATAAGCATGGGTATTAAAATACAGAGATATGTTCAAATGGTTCAAATGGCTCTGAGCACTATGCGACTTAACTTCTGAGGTCATCAGTCGCCTAGAACTTAGAACTAATTAAACCTAACTACCCTAAGGACATCACACACATCCATGCCCGAGGCAGGATTCGAAACTGCGACCGTAGCGGTCGCTCGGCTCCAGACTGTAGCGCCTAGAACCACACGACAGAGATATGTAAACAGGCAGAATACGGAGCTACGGTCGGCAACTACTATATAAGACAAGCTGTCTGGTGCAGTTGTTAGATCGGATACTGCTGCTACAATGGCAGGTTATCAAGATTTAATTGAGTTTTAACGTTGTGTTGTAATGGACGCACGAGCGATGGGACACAGCATCTCTGAGGTAACGATAAAGCGGCGATCTCCCCTACGACCATTCCACGAGTGTACCGTCAATATCAGGAGTCCGGTAAAAAACACCAAATTTCCGACATCGCTGCGGCCGGACAAAGACCCTGCGAGAAAAGGACCAACAATGACCAAAGAGAATCGTTCAGCGTGACGGAAGTGCAACCCTTCCGCACATTGCCGCATATTTCAATGCTGGGCCATCAAAAAGTGTCAGCGTGCGAACCATTCAACAAAACATCATCGATGTCGGTTTTCGGAGCCGGAGGCCCACTCGTGTACCTTTGATGGCTACACAACACAAAGCTTTACTCCTCGCTTGGGCCTTTCGACACCGAAATTGGACTGTCAATGACTGGAAGTATGTTGCCTGGTCGGATAGGTCTCGTTTCAAATTGCATCGAGCGGATGAACATGTAAGGGTATGGAGACAATCTTATGAATCCATGGACCCTGCATGTCAACAGGGGACTGTTCAAGCTGGTGAAGGTTCTGTAATGGCGTGTGAAGTTAGTGTGATATGGGACCGCTAATACGTCAAAGTACGACTCTGACATATGATACGTACTATATAAGCATCCTGTCTGATCACCTGCATCCATTCGCATCCATTGTGCATTTCGACGGGCTTGGGAAATTTCAGCAGGGCAATGCGACACCCCACACCAGATTGGCTCCAGGAAAGCTCTTCTGAGAAGAAACACTTCCAATGGCCACCAAGCTCCCCAGATGTGAATATTATTGACCATATTTGTGATGCCTGGCAACGTGCTGTTCAGAAGAGATCTTCAGCCCCTCGTACTCTTACGGATTTATGATCAGCCCTATAGGATTCATGGTGTCAGTTCCCTACAGCACTACTTCAGACATTTGTCTAGTTCGCGCCACGTCGTATTGTGGCACTTCGGCGTGCTCGCTGGGGCCCTACACGTTATTAGGCAGGTGTACCAGTTTCTTTGCCTCTTCAATGTATATTATACTGCATTAAATTGAGTATCCTAGAGCTGTATACTGATGTCGTCTGGTACTGGAAATCTGGAAATGTTTTTCAAAAATTTGGACTGTACGCTTTCACATGAAGTTACTCTTCAATGTACACATTGTAGCCAAAGGAGTGACATTCAGTTGAGAAAATATTTCTAAACGTTGGTATTAGCAATCAGCGTAGCAGATACGAGATTAAAAAGAAAGAAAAATTCAAATATTTATGCGTTTCATACTGGTGTATCCGATGTCAAATGTATATTTATTGGTGCAATACCTCTAGACAGCAAACAAATCGATTTTGAAAAGAACGTATGAAACATAACATTTAATAGTAGCAAGTAACAAACTGGTGGCATTACAAAGTTTTCACTATTTTCCATTAAGAAACTATTCAAACGCGAGCAGCTTCCATTTAAGACACTATGTCAGCTTCAGACTCCAAATAGTAGCATTTTGCACAAGTAACTCTGACTTATTTAATGATGGAAAGTGGGGGTGCATTAATTGATAATAAGCAATCGATCTTTATGCGTAGTTAATTATGATGTTGTTGTTGTTGCCTTCATTCCAAAGACCGGTTTGATGCAGCTCTACATGCTACTCTATCCTGTCCAAGTGATCTTCATCTACTGCAACCTACATCCTTCTGTATCTGCTTTGTGTACTCATCTCATGGTATCCCCCTACGATCTTTACTCTCCACGCTTCCCTCCAATACTAAATTGGTGATCCCTTAATGCCTCAGAATGTATCCCATCAAAACGATCCCTTCTTCTACAGAATCCAAAGTGATCTTCCCCGAGGTTGGCTACTGCAAGTTGTTCTACTTATCTGTAAGGAATTCGAGTTATTAATTTGCCACCGTGACTTATTGAACTGATAGTTCGGTAATATCCACACATGTCAGCATCTGTTTTCTTTGTAAGTGGAATTATTATTTTCTTCTTTAAGTCTGAGGGTATTTCACCTGTGCCGGTGGCTGTGGCCAAGCGGTTCTAGGCGCTTCAGTCCGGAACCGCGCTGCTGCTACGGTCACAGGTTCGAATCCTGCCTCGGACATGGTTGTGTGTGATGTCCTTAGGTTAGTTAGGTTTAATTAGTTCTAAGTCTAGGGGACTGATGACTTCAGATGTTATGTCCCATAGTGCTTAGAGCCATTTGAACCATTTCGCCTGTCTCATACATCTTGCTCACCACTTACGGTAGAGGGTTAATTTTACTCATTTATTTGGAGAGTTACAGCAGAACTCTCAAGAAAGACAACTCAAATATACATGCTAAACGGAGAGTTTGTGAGGTATACGTAGCTAAATTGCGAACTTGAGGGAGAGTGGTAACAGGACAGAAGTCTCAAGAGGTCAGGTCGTTGATTCAGCAAACAGGAGAAGAGTCGTGGAAGACGAGGGCTGGAGCGTCTGTACTGTAGCCGTGTTTGCCGATGTTAATGCAATACGTGCGTTGCCTTGCGAGTTGGAAGTTGTCAGAGTGAGAGTCACGAGTTTCAAGAACTCCTATACTGGAATGAGATCGGTGGGGTTTTTAGTCGTGAGAGTAGACAAGAACACAAAACGAGAATAGTTTCACAGAAATTAACTTGAATCATGTCTGCTCAGATAAAAGATTTCATTTTGGATGCCACGACCCCTTTGCGGATACAGCAGTCATCCGCTGAAGAAGGTGTTGTAACTGAGAGGGATTTCAGTACAATAACCTAACATTTCTCATAGTATCCAATCACACGTTATCTACAGAGTATTGCTATTTCTTCACTGCATTGCATGTGTGTGAGATTCTTGGAAGTAAAGATGAAAATATGAAAATCGATTTATAAACTCCACAACTCCAAAATGGGCTATGAAAAGGAGAAGTATACATTTAAAAAGATAATACTCGCTAATCATTCAAGTATGCTATCTTGATATTAATTTTTTGTTCACAATGATCTGTAAATTTATTTCCCAGTAACACAAGACCTTCAGACTTGATGAGTTTTCGTTTCGTATGTTGCTCCTATGCAAAATCTACGAAAAAGAATTAGTGTGCATCGTTTTAGGTACTTCAGTTCAACACAAGGTAATTTCGTGTCTGCATGACATCATTCCCAGTTACTAAAACAACTCTGCCACGGACAAGGTGTATTTCCAACTTTTACTTTACCAGTTTATGTCCCATTGTTGTCTATGCTACCTTGTGAATGAAAATTACTAATCTTTTCCCAAATCATATAAACTTAACACCAAAAATTGATCTACTTTTACTCCTTCCTGGCACTATGCATTTAGAATTATTCTGAAACTGTCGAAACGTACATAGTTGGAATAAAAAAGGTTACTTCGTGTAAAGAATTAGTTTAATACGTGATTCCTTAGTTTCTCCCGGCATATTACTCGATAAAAGTCCACAGGTATACTGCCAGTTTATGGTGTGGTGCGTGCGCAATACTTCGGTGAGCAGACATATCGCAGTTGTCAAATGCGCAGTTCTTCAGCAAAATATAGTGTTTACTGGCAGGACAACTATGAAGTGGCTGGTCAGTGTTACAGTATTTTCCCATATTCTTACAGGAAATAATTCAGATAAAAACTAAAAGACCTACTAGGCTAATTCCGGAAAAAAGTAGTTGTTGAGAGAGAACACATTTTACTTGTTTCTACAATAAGCAGCACTTAGACACGGCCAACAGGTTCGACTCGTAATTAGCAAGTCGTCTGTATACAACCAAAACTGAAAAACTATGATATTTTGGCTCATCACCTCCCTCCCCCCCCCCCCCCCACCCCGCTACCCCGGTTTTTTGGAAAACTACCCCTGTACACAATGCACAATGAACTCAACGGGATCGATAGAACGAAAACTGAGCATTTTTCATCGCCATGTGTAGGGTCCGGAAAGGCACATTTTGCTGGATATCAAGGAAAGAAAATTTTCAGCCGCCATGTATGTATCCATAAAGTATATGGAGAAAAACGTAAGCACTCCTGTCGTAGCGGTGAAGGCATGTGGCTCCGAATCTGTGTTCTTCGAATGCGAGCTGCATTCGCTTTTTTTCCCACTGGAATTGGTAGGAACAGAGGGGTAATTGAGTAAGTAAATCAATAAGAAATAATAACACAATGGGCCAATAAAATTCTCCAACGACTTGAGTTAGCAAAGAATTAAAATTTTATCTTTCGTTGCATGAACATTACGCAGAATAAGATTATTGCGAAGACGAACATTCGACGTACGTTATCGCCTAAGGTGGAAACTAACCCTTGTCGTAGTTGGTGGTGTACATAAAATAACGCATTCATACGCGGCGCAATACTCCATCGCAGCATCTGGAAAATTATCTGCTTAACGTTTTTCCCATACTTGCAAGGAACAAACGATTTATTTGGTCTTCCAGGCATAGGAGAAGCCCATTGTTTAATCGACTCGTTAAAAAATTGTTTACTTCACTTGCTTCAGATCCGAGAAATAGATGAATTCAGTTTAATACATTATGAGCACATTTTAAAACCATACGTTGCTGATAAAACGTTTTGTCTGATATTGGCTTTCTGGCGTGGGCGAACAAACACCATCATGTATGATAGCATGTTTATTGATTACGGTCGTTAACTGAACTGCACGGTAGAAATAATACCGCGAAACTGAACAGCTGTGTGCCAGCCATGTGATGTTTATTTTTACTGGCAAGCTGATAATATTAAACTGAGACTTCAGAATTACCTTTAGCTTCTAGAAACTCACCGAGAATTGTACAACCGAGTGGATGTAGTAGCGATTCATAACGAATTTTCAACTTTCATTTTTCGGACAATGTTGCCGTATGCTTGGTATACATCAGAATCAATTTCGGAAAAAGAAATACATTAAATTGCAAACCAAATTTGTTTTCCTCCTTATCTTTGGAAGCAACGATGTAGTTCCGCGAAGACTGCATTCGTTAGGTGCTCATGATGTAAGTATGTATGCTCCAAATCTTTATGTGACATGTACCATCCATCTAACTGTTCGAACAAAAATTGAAGATCTGCATCTACATCTACACAGATACTTCGCAAGCCACCGTGCGGTGCCTGGCGGAGGGCACCCTATACCACTACTTGTCATTTCCATTCCTGTTCCACTCGCAGGTAGAGCGAGGGAAATACGACTGTCTGGTCTGGACGCCTCCGTATGAGCCCTAATTTCTCGTATCGTATCTTCGTCGTCCTTACGTGGAGTGTAAGTTGGCGGCAGTAGAATTGTTTGGCGGTCAGCTTCAGATACCTGTTGTCTAAATTTTCTCAACAGTGTTTCTGTAAAAGAACGTCGCCTTACCTCCAGGGATTCCCATTTGCGTTCCCTAAGCATCTCCGTAACACTTACGTGTTGTTTGAACCTACCGGTAACAAATCTAGAAGTCCGCCTCTGAACTGCTTCGATGTTACCTTCAGTTCGACCTGGTACGGATCCCAAACACTCAAACAGGACTCAACAATAGGTCGCACCAGCGTCCTATATGTTGTCTCCTTTACAGGTGAATCCCTCTTTCCTAAAATTTTCCCAATAAACCGAAGTCGACCATTCGCTTTCCCTTCCACAGTTCTCACATGCTTGTTCCACGTCATATCGCTTTGCAACGTTATTCCCAGATATTTAAGAGACTTTACTGTACCAAGGAGGACACTAGTAATACTTTATCGAATCATTACAGGTTTGATATTCCTACTCATCCGCATTAACTTACATTTTTCTACATTTAGAGCCATGTCCCAATTATCACACCAATGGTAACCTTGACTAAGTCATCTTGTATCTTCCTACAGTCACTCAACATCGACATCTTACCGTCCACCACGGCATCATCAGCAAACAACCGCAGATTGCTGCCCACCCTGTTAGCCAAGTCATTTACCTACGTAGAGAACCTCAGCAGTCCTGTCGCACTTCTCTGGGACACTCCTGACGATGCCCTTATCTCTGATGAACACTCGCTGTCGGGGACAAAATATTGGGTTCTATTATTTAAAAAGTCTTCGAGTCACTCACATATCTGTGAACGTATTCCGTATGCTCGTACTTTCGTTAGCACCCTGTGCTGGGGTACCGAGTCAAATGCTTTCCGGAAAGCTAGAAATATGGAATCTGCCTGTTGCCCTTGACCCATAGTTCTCAGTACATCATGTGAAGAAAGGGCAAGCTGAGTTTCGCACGAGTAATGCATTCTAAAACCGTGCTGATTCGTGCACACAGTCATCTCAATCTCAAGAAAGTTTATTACATTCGAGCTGAGAATATGTTCAAGGATTCTGCAACAAACAGAATTTACGGATATTGATCTGTAGTGTTGCCCGTAACTTTAGCTCAAGTAGTAAAATTGGTGCATCGCGACGGAACCGCTAGCTAAAGATAGTCGTTGCCATACGCAGTCGCAAATGAGAGACATCAACGAAGAGACGCCCTCAAGAAGTTACGAAGGGCGCCACAGCTGGATGTCTATTTAGGACAGAGTGCAGCGCCGCTCACCCCAGTCTTCTATACCACAGCCTCAGAGCAGCGGCATCGTAGCTCCGATTCAGGCAGAGAGCTAGTATAGTTAGTGAGAACAGTGCATTAAAGTGATATTTGGCTGTCGTTCGGTATAGTTCAAAGTAAAAAACCTTTAACATTGTGTCCTGGACAGTACTAAATACATTCACATGGACATGGATTGCATCCAAATAGCTCCCACTCCTCCAGAAGCAAAACTATAGAACTGCCATCTAGGTGGCGACGACATATATATAAGGGGACATATAACAGTGGGTGAAAGAGACATTGTAAATTGACCGGGAACGAACTTACGGTTCCCTACTGATCCAAGAAATTTATGTGGCCGGCTTTGTTATTACTTATCATTTCTAAGAAAATTATTTGCTCCCTTGTTATTACGAGTATTTCCTTTTGACTTATTTACATTATTATTAACCCTCCTATGCCTATCAATTTCGAAACGGAGAAAAATACAAATAAAAAACTGCAGAATGCAAACGGGAATCGAACACAGGTTCTCTGCAGCCAGATCCCTTGGTCGGTACACAACCAGTGCTTTCGTGTAACAGTACGTACCTTGTGGATACACAAGCGGCAGTTGAAAATATTTCCTTCCTCGATTTCTAGGAAAACATGCGTTTGCGAATCTCCATAAATAGGGAAAAGTGCTCAATTTTCAGTTATTTATCGGTACATCAAACTCTCAGTCGACTGCGTGTCAGGAACTTCAGGGGCAATTTTCTCAAAAATGTGTTTGTCTAGCCAGAATATCTTAGTTTTTCATTTTAGGCTGCGAAATACACTATGTGATCAATAGTATCCGGACGCCTGTCTGAAAATGACTTACAAGCTCGCGACGTCCTCCATCGGTAATGCTACAATTCAGTATGGTGTTTTCCCACCCTTAGCCTTGATGACAGCTTCCACTCTCGCAGGCGTACGTTCAATGAGGTGCTGGAAAATTACTTGGGGAAAGGTAGCCCACTCTTCACGGAGTGTTATCGATTACGGTCCTTCAGGCCTGGCACGAAGTCGGCGTTCCAAAAAGGTGTTCTATAGGATTCAGGTCAGAATTTGTACTGGCCAGTCCATTACAGGGATGTTATTTTCGTGTAACCACTCCGATACAGGCAGTGCATTATGAATAGGTGCTCGATAGTGTTGAAACATGCAATCGCCATCCCCGAATTGTTCTTCAACAGTGGGAAGCAAGGAGATGCTTAAGAAATCAATGTAGGCCTGTGCTGTGATAGTGCCACGCAAAACAACGAGGAGTGCAAGATCCGTCCACGAAAACACGACCACAACATAACACCACCGCCTCCGAATTTTACTGTTGGCACTACACACGCTGGCAGATGACGTTCACCAGGCTTTCGCCATACCCACGTACTGCCATCGGATGGCCACATTGTGTATCATTCGTCACTCCATACAACGTTTCTGCACTGTTAAATCGTCCAATGTTACGCTCCTTACGCCGAGCGAGGCGTAGTTTGGCATTTACCGGCGCGATGAGTGGCTCATGAGCAGCCGCTGGCCCATGAAATCCAAGTTTTATCACCTCCCGCCTAACTGTCATAGTACTTGCTGTGGATCGTGATGCAGGTTGGAGTTCCTGTGTGATGGTCTGGATAGATGTCTGCCTATTACACATTACAACCCTCTTCAACTGGCGGCGGTCTCTGTCAGTCGACACACGAGGTCGAGCTGTGCGCTTCTGTGCTGTACATCTCCCTTCACGTTTCCACTTCACAACAACATGGGAAACTGTGGACCTAGGACTGTTTAGGAGTGTGGAAATCTCGCGTACAGACGTATGTCACAAGTGACACCCAATCACCTGACAACGTTCGAAGTTCGTGAGATCCGCGGAGCGCTCCATTCTGCTCTCTCACGAAGTCTACTGACTACTGAGCTCGCTGAGATGGAGTATCAGGCAGTAGGTGGCAGCACAATGCACCTAATACGAAAAACGTAGGTTTTTTTTGGGAGGGGGGGGGGGGGTCCGCATACTTTTGATCACATTGTGTATGAGCCTTGATTGTCACACTGTTGTCGGATGCAGCTCTTACAACTTTATTTCGCCTTAGCCATTCTGTACGTGTCATTTGCAAATTTTGTTGACAGCAGAACAATATTGGGCCTTTCAAGAAAGCTGACAAACTAAAAAGTGAAATGGAATTCTAATCTTCCAATCGGGAAACAGTGAACACGATATTCTGCGGTGATTTACGCACCAGTATTAATCAGCAGCCAAATGTCATGTACAGTGAACGACGTGCTCAACAAAGTACTGTACTCCACGTGAACAGAAAATGTTCAGCTGGATGTGGGGAATCTATTTCTACATCCATACTCCGCAATCCACCTGACGGTGTGTGGCGGAGGGTACCCTGAGTATCTCTATCGGTTCTCCCTTCTATTCCAGTCTCGTATTGCTCGTGGAAAGAAGGATTGTTGGGATGCTTCTGTGTGGGCTCTAGTCTCTCTGATTTTATCCTCATGGTCTCTTCGCGAGATATACGTAGGAGGGAGCAATATACTGCTTGATTCTTCGGTGAAGGTATGTTCTCGAAACTTTAACAAAAGCCCGTCACGAGCTACTGAGCGTCTCTCCTGAAGAGTCTTCCACTGGAGTCCATATATCATCTCCGTAACGCTTTCGCGATTACTAAACGATCCCGTAACGAAGCGCACCGCTCTCCGTTGGATCTTCTCTATATCCTCAATCAACCCTATCTGGTACGGATCCCACACTGCTGAGCAGTATTGAAGCAGTGGGCGAACAAGCGTACTGTAACCTACTTCCTTTGTTTTCGGATTGCATTTCCTTAGGATTCTTCCAATGAATCTCAGTCTGGCATCTGCTTTACCGACGATCAACTTTATATGATCATTCCATTTTAAATCGCTCCTAATGCGTACTCCCAGATAATTTATGGAATTAACTGCCTCCAGTTGCTGACCTGCTATTTTGTAGCTAAATGATAAGGGATCTATCTTTCTATGTATTCGCAGCAGATTACATTTGTCTACATTGAGATTCAATTGCCATTCCCTGCACCATGCGTCAATTCGCTGCAGATCCTCCTGCATTTCAGTACAATTTTCCATCGGTACAACCTCTCGATACACCACAGCATCACCTGCAAAAAGCCTCAGTGAACCTCCGATGTCATCCAAAAGGACATTTATGTATATTGTGAACAGCAACGGTCCTACGACACTCCCCTGCGGCACACCTGAAATCACTCTTACTTCCGAAGACTTCTCTCCATTGAGAATGACATGCTGCGCTCTGTTATCTAGGAACTCTTCAATCCAATCACACAATTAGTGTGATAGTCCATATGCTCTTACTTTGTTCATTAAACGACTGGGTGGAACTGTATCGAACGCCTTGTGGAAGTCAAGAAACACGGCATCTACCTGTGAACCCGTGTCTATGGCTCTCTGAGTCTCGTGAACGAATAGCGCTAGCTGGGTTTCACACGACCATCTTTTTCGAAACCCATGCTGATTCCTACAGAGTAGATTTCTAGTCTCCTGAAAAGTTATTATACTCGAATATAATACGTGTTCCAAAATTGTACAACTGATCGACGTTAGAGATATAGGTCTATAGTTCTGCACATGTGTTCGACGTCCCTTCTTGAAAACGGGCATGACATGTGCCCTTTTCCAATCCTTTGGAACGCTACGCTCTTCTAGAGACCTACAGTACACCGCTGCAAGAAGGGGGGCAAGTTCCCTCCCGCACTCTGTGTAAAATCGAACTGGCATCCCATCAGGTCCAGCGGCCTTTCCTCTTTTGAGCGATTTTAATTGTTTCTCTATCCCTCTGTCGTTTATTTCGATATCTACCGTTTTGTCATCTGTGCGACAATCTAGAGAAGGAACTACAGGGCAGTCTTCCTCTGTGAAACAGCTTTGGAAAAAGACATTTAGTATTTCGGCCTCTAGTCTGTCATCGTCGGTTTCACTACCAATTTGGTCACAGAGTGTCTGGACATTTTGTTTTGATCTACCTACCGCTTTGACATGAGACCAAAATTTCTTAGGATTTTCTGCCAAGTCAGTACATAGAACTTTACTTTCGAATTCATTGAACGCCTCTCGCATAGCCCTCTTCACACTACATTTCGCTTCGCGTAATTTTTGTTTGTCTTCAAGGCTTTGGCTATGTTTATGTTTGCTGTGAAGTTCCCTTTGCTTCCGCAGCAGTTTCCTAACTCGGTTGTTGTACCACAGTGGCTCTTTTCCATCTCTTACGATCTTGCTTGGCACATACTCATCTAAGGCATTTTGTACGATGGTTTTGAACTTTGTCCACTGATTCTCAACACTATCTGTACTTGAGACAAAACTTTTGTGTTGAGCCGTCAGGTACTCTGTAATCTCTCTTTTTGTCACTTTTGCTAAACAGAAAAATCTTCCTACCTTTTTTAATATTTCTATTTACGGCTGAAATCATCGATGCAGTAACCGCTTTATGATCGCTGATTCCCTGTTCTGCGTTAACTGTTTCAAATGGTTCGGGTCTGTTTGTCACCAGAAGGTCTAATATGTTATAGCCACGAGTCGGTTCTCTGTTTAACTGCTCAAGGTAGTTTTCAGATAAAGCACTTTAAAAAATTTCACTGGGTCTTTGTCCCTGCTACCCGTTATGAACGTTTGAGTCTCCCAGTCTATATCCGGCAAATTAAAATCTCCACCTAGAACTACAACATGGTGTGGAAAAATTATCCTTCAGTGCTCAGCCACAACAGCTGCTGAGCCAGGGGGCCTATAGAGACATCCAGTTACCATGTCTGAGCCTGCTTTAACCGTGACCTTCACCCAAATTATTTCGCATTTCGGATCTCCGTCAATTTCCTTCGATACTGTTGCACTTCTTATCGCTATAAACACGCCTCCCCCTTCACTATCCAGCCTGTCTCTGCGGTATACAGTCCAATCTGAGTTTAGGATTTCATTACTGTTTACATCTGGTTTCAGCCAACTTTCTGTCCCTAGTACTATATGGGCGTTGTGACCGTTTATTAATGAGAGCAGTTCTGGGACGTTTCTACAGACGCTCCTGTAGTTTACTATTAGCTCATTAATATTGTTATTCCCTGTTGCATTTTGCCTACTCCTACTTTGCCGCGTCTCAGGAGGCGTCTTGTGGGGCCTAGGGAGGGAATTCTCTAACCTAAAAAAACCCCATGTGCACTCCACACGTACTCCGCTACCCTTGTAGCCGCTTCCGGCGTGTAGTGCACGCCTGACCTATTCAGGGGGACCCTACATTTCTCCACCCGATAGCGGAGGTAGAGAAATTTGCACCCCAGATCTCCGCAGAATCGTCTGAGCCTCTGGTTTAAGCTTTCCACTTGGCTCCAAACCAGAGGACCGCGATCGGTTCTGGGAACGATACTACAAATAGTTAGCTCTGATTCCACCATGCGAGCGAGGCTTTCCGCCTTCACCAATTCCGCCAACCGCCTGTACGAACTGAGGATGACCTCTGAACCCAGACGGCAAGTGTCATTGGTGCCGACATGAGCAACAATTTGCAGTCGGGTGCACCCAGTGCTCTCTACCGCCGCCGGCAGGGCCTCCTCCACGTCTCGGATGAGACCCTCAGGCAAGCGGACAGAGTGAACACTGGCCTTCTTCCCCGACCTTTCCGCTATTTCCCTAAGGGGCTGCATTACTCGCCTAACGATGGAGCTCTCAATCACTAATAAACCCCTCCCCCCGTGTGCCTGCTCGGACCTTGCTGAAGGAGCGGCCACACGTCCACTCACAGGCAGAGCGGGCGATGCCACGCGGCGAGCCTCCACACTGACCCTCCGCCTCGTGCGCCGTGAACGCCGCTGAACCCGCCACTCCCCTTGGGGAGAGGGTGGCCCAACCGCGCCCGGTACACACGAAGATGTCTCGGCAGCAGGGACCGTGGGTGAAGCATGTAACACCTGGGGTGTACCATGCGACGCACCAGACTCCCCACTGCCGCTACACTCCGAGGCAGCAGCCTGAAGACGGCTGACCGCGGCCACCAACACGTTCCCCCACATGTCAGAATATGTTATATTTTGTGACATTTATGTAAGTTCATTACTTAGCGGCACCACAGAGTATGCGTTCAAGTCTTCGGATTAATTATTCGTCTTGCGTTTTATCCGTTTTCAAGTTTCATTGAGGCGTGACTAACGTTGTGTTGTGGCCTACGGGATATTGTTAAGACTGAATGTAGCTGAATTGATTTGAAACGAAAATTAGCTTCGGGAATAAGTTGTGCAGTCTGTGATACGCAATTACCTGTTACCGTCAGGCCTCTCATTTACCGCTTCCTAAAATTTGGGTGCAAAAGAAAGGTAAAAACTGGGTCATGTAGGTGAAGAGTAGGGAGACAGCATCTGTCGACATAGCACATCAGCATAACGTGTTGTAAGACTGTTACAGAGACTGCAGAAACTGCCTCAGTCACAACGAGCACAATGAATCCCTGTATCCCTCTACAAATGCGGAACAAGTGTTGCAAGGAGAAGAAGACAATCCTGGAACCAAGCGTTCGAAGAGCTGGCGCTGCTGATGGCCTTGCATCGTCATTCCTGCATGAGTAGTTGCAGCATCATATCAGTTTATTACGGATGAGGCAGGATTCAGACATAGTGGGATAAAACGTGACACACTATCCACTTGTAGGCAACTACAAGTGCCGAAATCCGAAAATAATCAGAGACGTTTATCAGAGAAAAATTCCAGTGACTGCGGTATAAATTCCGTGTTTTGAGTCTGTTGGATTACAAGACTGGTCCTCAAGCGCAAATGAGCATTCTGTAATTCCTTTTATTTTGTTCAAATTACTGAATTATGGAACTGACATGATTCAGTTTTAACAGTAAATATAGTACACACTTTTTTTATCCCGCGGTTGGTGGCGTGGGTCTGCTCCCGTAAACTGAAGGGTAAGTCGAGCGTAGGAAATGAATAGGAGCAGGGAATGGTGAAAATCTCTCGATACAACTCTTAGAAATGGTTTTACTATATCACAATATTAACTGAATACACAATAACGTGAATACCTAACTTTGCACTGAGGTGCAAGGCCTTAGACCCGTCGTAAGTAGTACATAGTCTCAATCTGAAGCGAAGCCGAAGCGAAGTGTCCCAGCCGTCTGCTCTTGATGAAATGGGCAGAATCTGCAGCGGCGCTCGTAGGGCTGAAAGCGCCTGCTAGAGGGCGGTGTCATCAGTGTCGACGTCGAAGTGCCAACCTATGAACTTGCACCCAGGCCGTGGCTTCGTAGCTATCGATAACACACACTTCGACTCCCCAACCACATCACTTTCTGCCGATGAGTCAGGAATATATTAGAAACATTTCATAATCTATGTCAGCAGTTGATTTCTGTGTGTGCACTCATAATCTTTCGTAACCCATAAGTCATTGCATAAAAACACTCTGAGTTTTAATAAATGAATAGCCAACACTACGATCAAATTTTAATAAATTGAGAGATGTGACAAGAGTATGTATCACAGCCAATGACTACAATACTAAGAGTTTCGAAGCGTAATTTACAATAAAATGCATTAAATATTGTACACACTATAATATGCTAGCAGTCAGATTAGAAATAAACGTTAGTGGCTCTCCATGGTTACTAAACAAAAAGAAAAATACGATTAGGAACGACTATTGTATTACAGTGTAAGCGTAACCTCGCTCCAAATAGAGAGATGTATTTATGCCTCGGAGCCTCCAATCGTTTCACGTAGCAAAGTTGAAACAAACAACACAGTACGCTGAAATTTCAGTCACGAACACATATCACAATTTTGAAAAAATACGCCAAAAAGTTGGACTTGGTAAAACACAGCTCTGCTGACATAACCAACTATGATTTTTGCTAGCATATTTTACATATTCCCTGCAAGGAGTCATTAACATCACCAATTCTGTTTGATACAAGTAAAAGAAGCTGACACTGAAATGAATCAAATGTAACAAGGAACCACATCTAAGTATGAACAGCAAAGATCTCACATCTTTTATCAAAGAAAAACAGCAGCAGTGTGTGTATACAGGAATGGTAAACGTGTAATTAGAATTATCGGAAACCTATAGTTACAGTTACAAGAATATAGTAAGTGATCTCACACTTAAATTGCAGATT
Organism: Schistocerca americana; assembly: GCF_021461395.2. Taxonomy (NCBI): domain Eukaryota; kingdom Metazoa; phylum Arthropoda; class Insecta; order Orthoptera; family Acrididae; genus Schistocerca; species Schistocerca americana. The sequence goes on along the minus strand of NC_060125.1, from coordinate 52,755,394 downwards.
AACGCAAGGAAAGTTTTTGAGAGATCACATTATTTTGCTGCACTTCGTAACCCTGTATCTTCTTTTCTTCTGCCTGCATTCCTATCCTCCTCACCCTTACCATGGATCAGGATACAAGAAACCAGCCAATCAAGTATGTAATTTATGCGACAGACAGTCCTGTCAGGGTACAGTTTAGGTCAGTTTTTGCATGTTCCGTGAATCATATTCTCGACAATACGCTATGATGTGGACCATGTCACTAGGTTTACAAACAAGGTACTTTTCTTCGTAAAAGTATGGCTATGCGCTAGCCATATGTGTAAACGGATTTACTTTAAAATCTTAACACACAGCAAAATTCGTAAACTGTAAACCGAACCGCACATACGTGTATAGTACCTGTTTACTATCCGTGATTTATCAGCACTTGATAGGAGTTTAAAAGGGCCTCATTCTAGGTCTCCATCGTTGGTCAAAACGCACAGTGTCCAGATTTGTGGGCCATTCAGAAGTGACAGTGGTCTTCTGTTGGACTACATGGGAACAGGAGGGCATGCCCGTCGCCAAGGTTGCCGGTAGACGACGTTCGACCGCCACGAGCGAACACCGCTGCATTGAGCACCAAGCCCGTCACAATCCCTTCAGTCTGCGCCTGCCATCCGTGAACAAGTAGTTTACGTGCTGTAGCCTTCTGCGTCATCCCGCACCCTTGGTACGTGACTAGCATCCGCCGGGCTATGAATTTACCGTCCAATGCGTACGCTGCCAGTCACAACACAATAGGACTGCCGATGTATTTAAAAATATCGGGATTCCAAAGCATTGATATTTAAAAAATATTGTCGGCTCTTGATATATCGATGTGTAACCAAACAATATCGACGTACCGGACAAAAAAAAAATCGGCTGCACACTGTAAATATACTCCCAGTTTTACAGCTGTATATTTAAATATTTATTTCTTATTCAATATTCTGTACATCATAAAGTTAGCAGCCTGCATATCCCCCTTAGAACAAGAACTGAAAGGAAAACGATACCCGTTCATGGTTGGCAGTATCCTCTTTGCCAACAATGGTACCTGCTTGTAACTGCAGCCCCGGATATACGAAATTTCCTAGCCTGGCCGAATCTTAATAGTGGCGACCCCCTCCCGCCCGGCCGCCCAATACTAGCACCTGCCCTCCAATTCCTCCCCCCCCCCCCTCCCCCTCCCTCGCTGCCCCTCCGCCCACGACTCTCGATCATTCGAGATAGGACGGCAACAATTTAAAAATAACAGATTTTTCAACAATATGTTCATTTCGTAGCGCACATCTTTCTGCAGAGTTTCATCTACATCTACATGATTACTCTGCAATTCACATTTAAGTGTTTGGCAGAGGGTTCATCGAACCACAATCATACTATCTCTCTGCCATTCCACTCCCGAACAGCGCGCGGGAAAAACGAACACTTAACCTTTCTGTTCGAGCTCTGATTTCTCTTATTTTATTTTGATGATCATTCCTGCCTATGTAGATTGGGCTTAACAAAATATTTTCGCATTCGGAAGATAAAGTTGGTGACTGAAATTTCGTAAATAGGTCTCGCCGCGACGAAAACGTCTTTGCTTTAATGACTTCCATCCCAACTCGCGTATCATATCTGCCACACTCTCTCCCCTATTGCGTGATAACACAAAACGAGCTGCCCCTTTTTGCACCCTTTCGATGTCCTCCGTCAATCCCACCTGATAAGGATCCCACACCGCGCATCAATATTCCAACACAGGACGAACGAGTGTTGTATAAGCTGTCTCTTTAGTGGACTTGTTGCATCTTCTAAGTGTCCTGCCAATGAAACGCAACCTTTGGCTCGCCTTCCCCACAATATTATCTATGTGGTCTTTCCAACTGAAGTTGTTCGTAATTTTAACACCCAGGTACTTAGTTGAATTGACAGCCTTGAGAATTGTACTATTTATCGAGTAATCGAATTCCAACTGATTTCTTTTGGAACTCATGTGGATCACCTCACACTTTTAGTTTTTAACGTCAACTGCCACCTGTCACAGCATACAGCAATCTTTTCTAAATCGCTTTGCAACTGATACTGGTCTTCAGATGACCTTACTAGACGGTAAATTACAGCATCATCTGCGAACAACCTAAGAGAACTGCTCAGATTGTCACCCAGGTCATTTATATAGATCAGGAACAGGAGAGGTCCCAGGACGCTTCCCTAGGGAACACCTGATATCACTTCAGTTTTACTCGATGATTTGCCGTCTATTACTACGAACTGCGACCTACCTGACAGGAAATCACGAATCCAGTCGCACAACTGAGACGATACCCCATAGGCCCGCAGCTTGATTAGAAGTCGCTAGTGAGGAACGGTGTCAAAAGCTTTCCGGAAATCTAGAAATACGGAATCAACTTGAGATCCCCTGTCGATAGCGGCCATTACTTCGTGCGAATAAAGAGCTAGCTGCGTTGCACAAGAACGATGTTTTCTGAAATCATGCTGATTGCGTATCAATAGATCGTTCCCTTCGAGGTGATTCATAATTTTTGAATACAGTATATGCTCCAAAACCCTACTGCAAACCGACGTCAATGATATAGGTCTGTAGTTCGATGGATTACTCCTATTACCCTTCTTAAACACTGGTTCGACCCGCGCAATTTTCCAATCTGTATGTACAGATCTGTCGGTGAGCGAGCGGTTGTATATGATTGCTAAGTAGGGAGCTATTGTATCAGCGTAATCTGAAAGGAACCTAATCGGTATACAATCTGGACCTGAAGACTTGCCCGTATCAAGCGATCTGAGTTGCTTCGCAACCCCTGAGGTATCTACTTCTAAGAAACTCATGCTAGCAGCTGTTCGTGTTTCAAATTCTGGAATATTCCATTCGTGTTCCCTGGTGAAGGAATTTCGGAAAACTGCGTTCAATAACTCCGCTTTAGCGCACAGTCGTCGGTAACAGTACCATCGGCACTGCCCAGCGAAAGTATTGACTGCGTCTTTGCCGCTTGTGTACTTTACATACGACCAGAATTTCTTCGGATTTTCTACCAAATTTCGAGACAATGTTTCGCTGTGGAACCTATTAAAGGCATCTCGCATTGAAGTCCGTGCCAAATTTCGCGCGTCTGTAAGTTTTGCCAATTTTCGGGATTTCGCGTTCTTCTGAACTTCGCATGCTTTTTCCGTTGTCTCCTCAACAGCGTGCGGACCTGTTTTGTGTACCATGGGGGATCAGTTCCATCTCTTACCAATTTATGAGGTATGAATCTCTCAATTGCTGTTGCTACTATATCTTTGAATTTGAGCCATATCTCGTCTACATTTGCATAGTTAGTTCGGAAGGAATGGAGATTGTCTCTTAGGAAGGCTTCTAGTGACATTTTATCCGCTCTGTTAAATAAAATTATTTTGCGTTTGTTTCTGGTGGATTTGGAAGAAACGGCATTGAGCCTAGCTACAACGACCCTGTGATCACTAATACCTGTATCAGTCATGATGCTCTCTATTAGCTCTGGATTGTTTGTGGCTAAGAGGTCAAGTGTGTTTCCACAACGATCTACAATTCGCGTGGGTTCGTGGACTAACTGCTCGAAATAATGTTCGGAGAAAGCATTTAGGACAATCTCGGAAGATGTTTTCTGCCTACCACCGGTTTTGATCAAGTATTTTTGCCAAAATATTTAGGGAAGGTTGAAGTCCCCACCAGCTATAACAGTATGAGTGGGATATTTATTTGTTACGAGACTCAAATTTTCTCTGAACTGTTCAGCAAGTATATCATCGGAGTCTGGGGGTCGGTACAAGGAGCCAATTATTAACTTAGTTCGGCTGCTAAGTATAACCTCCACCCATGCCAATTCGCACGGAGTATGTACTTCGACTTCACTACAAGATAAACCATTACTGACAGACACAAACACTCCACCACCAATTCTGCCTAATATATCTTTCCTGAACACCGTCTGAGACTTCGTAAAAATTTCTGCAGAACTTATTTCAGGCTTTATCCAGCTGTCTGTACCAATAACGATTTTAGCTTCTGTGCTTTCTATTAGCGCTTGAAGCTCAGGGACTTTCCCAGCACAACTACAACAATTTACATTTTCGACTGTTCCTTCATCCAAGCACGTCCTGCATTTGCCATGCACCCTTTGAGATTGCAGCCCACCCCGTACTTCCCCGAGGCCTTCCAACCTAAAAAACCGTCAGTCCACGCCACACACCCTCCGCTACCCGTGTATCCGCCAGCTGAGTGTAGTGAACTCCTGCCTATTCAGCGGAACCCGTATCCCTACCACTGAGCCTCTGATTCAGACCCTCCACCTGGCTCTGCACCAAAGGTCCGCAGTCGGTTCTGTCAACGATGCTGCAGATGGTGAGCTCTGCTTTCATCTCGTAAGCAAGACCGGCAGCCGTCACCGACTCAGATAGCTGCTGGAATCCAGAGAGAATTTCCTCAGATCCAAAGCGGCACACGTCATTAATGCCGACATGTGCCACCACCTGCAGCTGGCTGCACGCTGTGCTCTTCATGGCATCCGATAGGAATGACTCCACCCGGAACGCACACGGAGTGCACACTGGATTTCTTCCCCTCCTTAGCCGCCATATCCCTAAGGGGCCCCATTACGCTCCTAACATTGGAGCTCCCAACTACCAATAAGCCCACCCTCTGCGACTGCCCGGACCTTGAAGGCTGAGAATCATCCTCTGAAACAGGGCAGGCAGCTGCATCTGGCTCAGCCAGAGACAGTGCCTGAAACCTGTTTGTCAGACGCACCGGGGAGGCTTTCTGATCAGCCTCCGGGGACGTCTTTCGCTGCCTGCCACGCCTTGGAACGACCTCCCAATCAACCACAGGCGAGGGCTCAGCCCCACTGCGGGCAGCAACCGGGGCAACCACAGCGGCAGACCGATCTGGGGACAGACGGGACGAGGCAGATGGCAGAGCCGTAGCACAGCGTCAAAATGGTGTCTACATACGTTACAAGCAGCGTCCTGTTATTGAATTCTTGTGCGCAGAAAAAGGAACCGTGGTGAACATCCACAAACGTTTGTGGGCGGTGTATGGCGATGCTGCAGTTGATAGGAGTACAGTTGGGCGATGGGTAAAGAAAGTTACAGCCTCAGGAAACGCAGAAACAGAACTCCATGATCAAACACGCTCGTGACGTCCTGTCGTAGCCACTGTTCCAGACATGCTGAATCGAGCGCATGCCGTTATTCGTGCCGACCGGCGCGTCACAACTTGACAATTGGCTCTATAGTTGTCGATCAGCATTGGAAGTGCGACTGCAGTGATCGAGACTCTCGGATATTCAAAGAGATGCTTACGGTGGATTCCACGAATGCTCACACCGGACCACAAGATTCAAAGAAAGGCCATTTCATCTGAATTTTGGAGCGTTTTGAAACCGACAGAGAGGCGTTTCTGTCACGGATCGTTACGGGAAACGAAAGTTCGGTGCACCACTTCGCTCCGGAAACAAAACGGCAGTCCATGGTCTGGCATCATCCTCATTTACCACAAAAGAAGAAATTCAAGACAGCCCCTTGTGCCGGAAAAGCCATGGCGACAGTCTTCTGGGATTGTAGTGGCGTCATTCTCGTGGATGTGATACCAAGCCTACCAACCATCAATTCCGAGGCATACGTGAAGACTCTGAAAAAACTCACGAACCGTTTCCGACGTGTTCCATCGGACAAGAATCCAGGAGAAACCTAGTTCCAAAACGATAATGCCTGAGAACCCGGGAACACTCTGCCAAATTGGGTTGGGTATCATTGTCTCATCCACCCTATAGTGCAGACCTGGTACGCTCGGACTTCCAACTCTTTGGGCCACTTAAAGATTCCCTACGGGGAACACACTTTGAAGATGATGAGAGTCTCAGTCATGCAGTGAAAACATGGCTACGACTACAGGACAAGAGCTTTTACCAGCAGGGAATACATGCTCTTCCACAACGTTGGTTTACGGCGATAGAAAGTGATAGAGACTACGTAGTAAAATAGAACATGGACAAGACATGTTGATCTACATTCTTACCAAATTCTGACTTAACAATAAATATGTTCCCAGGAAAAAATGTGAGGAATTACTTATTGAACGACCCTCGCATTTTGCTCTGTGGTTTCGTAGCGTGCGTATTTTGTAATGGAAGCCATGAAACCTATATTCAGGACAGTGGAAATTAAATGCCCTGTGGTGCCTCTCCTGCTCACAGTCGGCCAATTTGACATCCAGCAGAACAGTATACATTTCTTCAGTCCTTAGGTCCCCTCATTTTTGCTCCCTAATCTGGCTGCACCTTTACACGACGAGCTTTCCTATCCGCGAAAAAATATATTACCTCATCAAAGTTCGTCAAACGTTTTGCTACATGAAAGATCAAAATGTCGTTAAAATGTCTGTTAGGTCTACTAAAAGCAAAAAGTTTTATGATGGGAAATAGTTTCACATTTCACTCATATGCTCCTCAAGCATGAGATCGAAAAGTAGAAGCAAGAAATTTTTATATAAATTTGGAATCATCATATTCCTCCATATAATTTGCGTAATGTCCCCGTTTCTTCTCCTTCCTTGTTATCACTGATTCTGTACCTATTCCTGCCACTGTCAAAACTTATTACACGGTTAACTTCACTAACCCTGCCAGAATCACTGGTTTAGTTATTCCGTTTCATTCTCCGATTAGCCGTTATTGCGTGTTAGTACAACGCGTTTTTCGCGCTATTCCAAAATTAGAACTTAAGCGGCTGCTAACTGGGTACTATACATTTGACCCTAAGTAGTCTTGGCACTTGATATTGCCATTATGCACTGAAGCTCCAAAGAAACTGATGTAACCATGCGTATTCAAGTACAGAGACATGTTAACAGGCAAAATATGGCGCTGTGGTCAGGAATGCCTATACAGAGACGACACGTGTCCGGCGCAGTTCTTAGATCGGTTACTGCTGCTACAGTGGCAGGTTATCAAGATTTTAGTAAGTGTGAACGTGATATTATAGACAGCGTGCGAGCGATGGGACACAGCAATTCCGAGGTAGCGATGAAGTGGGGATTTTCCCGTACTACTATTTCACGGGTGCATCGTGAACATCAGGAATCCGGCAAAACATCAAAGTTCTGACATCGCTGCGGCTGGAAAAGGATCCCGCGAGAATGAAATCAACGACGACTGAAGAGAATCGTTCAACGTGACAGAAGTGCAACCGTTCCGCAAATTGCTGCGTATTTCAATGCTCGGCCATCAGCGTGCGAAACATTCCACGAAACGTCATCGATATGAGCTTTCGGAACCGAAGGTCCAGTCGTGTACCCTTGATGACTACACGACACAAAGCTTTACGTCTCGCCTGGGCCTGTCAACAACGACACTGGATTGTTGATGACTGGAGACATGTTTCCAAGACCTAACGAGTCTCGTTTCAAATTGTATCGAGTGGAAGGACGTGTACGGGTATGTAGACAGCGTCATGAATACATGGACCCTGCATGTCAGCAGGGGACTGTTAAGCTGGTGGAGGCTTTGTAATGGTGTGGGGCGTGTGCAGTTGGAGTGACATGGGGCCCCTGATACTTCTAGAACGACTCTTGACAGGTGACACGTACGTAAGCATCCTGTCTGGTCACCTGCATTCATTAATATCCATCGTGAATTTCGATGGACTTGGGCAATTCTAGCAGGGCAATGCGACACCCTACAAGTCTAAAATTGCTACAGAGTCACTCCAGGAACATTCTACTGAGTTTAAACACTTCCACTGGCCATCAAACTCCACAGACCTGAACATTATTGAGCATATCTGGGATGCCTTGCAACGGGCTGTTCAGAAGAGATCTCCACCCCCTCGTATTTATGGAGAACCCAGCAGGACTCATGGTGTCAGTTATCTACAGCACAACTTCAGACATTAGTTGAGTCCATGCCATGCCATGCCCAGCCTACAAAATGTAACACAGATTCAAAATTTGTTAGCTGCCATTGACTTATATGAAAAATACGATTTTTAAAGAGCTACAGATGTATTAGGATGGACCAGAACATGAAAATATCTTTTAGCACACTCGTACCAGCATCAACGCACTTTCAATAACATGTACACCAAGGGGTGGATGCTTTATGGCTCAAATGGCTCTGAGCACTATGGGACTTAACATCTGAGGTCATCAGTCCCCTAGAACTTAGAACTACTTAAACCTAACTAACCTAAGGACAGCACACACATCCATGCCCGAGGCAGGATTTGAACATGCGACCGCGGTCGCGCGGTTCCAGTCTGTAGCGCGTAGAACCGGTAGGCCACCCCGGCCGGCGGTGCTTTATGCCAGGCATAAAAAGTTAAAGATGCAAATTTTGGTCAGTGTTGTTGACTTTAAGCCGGCCGTTGTGGCCGAGCGGTTCTAGGTGCTTCAGTCCGAAACCGCGCTGCTGTTCGGTCGTAGGATCGAATACTGCCTCGGGCATGGATTTGTGTGATGTCCTTAGGTTAGTTAGGTTTACGTAGTTCTAAGTTCTAGGGGACTGATGACCTCAGATGTTAAGTCCCGTAGTGCTCAGAGCCATTTGTTGACTTTTACGAAAAACATACTTTTTATACGGATCTTGATGTTTAATTAAAGACCTGAAACTGAAAATACTGAATATGACATTACCTGGGGAAAACCGTTATTTCTACTAACACTTAAATTTTTGGGTAAAGTTTAACTGAAGAGCTTGAAATATTTGTGGAATCAGGCAGAATAATTCCCAAAAAAATACTTTTTGACAGTTTAAAAATATAAAGTAATTGACTAGATTACAATATTTTCAAGAGGTGGGCTTAAAGTATCCGAGCTCCTCCCCCCCCCCCCTCCCCCCCTCTTGTCTTTCGCTTTGTGACGGTTAACCACTACATAATTGAATATTGCAGCCTTATTTCTAGTTTCAGAAAACTACTTCAGGAAACGTTTCTATAATTCAGTGTTTCACTATTTTGAACTAGGAGTAGCCCCAATTGGTGTGAACTAATGAAATGGGTGACCTTTCATCACAGAAACGTAGCAAGCCGCTCGGAATGGCTGAAAATTGCACTCACACGTTGTATTTGCCTTTGAGAGACACTGTATACAAAGGCTTAACGTGCTAGGAGCTCCCCGTAGTTTTGTAATTTACGTCAACGCAAACACGTGCAACGTTCTGCTCGAACGCTGTAGAGAGAACAGGTGGAGAGAGAGAAACAGAGTGAGTGAAGGAGAGAGAGAGAGAGAGAGATGGGTAAGCCAGAGGCTAGGGGTTTATTACAGAGCGAAACTTCCACCTGAGAGCGGAGAGTATTCTGAAGGGAACTTTCTCTACGGATTAAAATCTCTGTGCTGCATACAGGAGCTCCACCTGCGCATATTCCATTGTCTTTGAGCCATTATTTATTAAAATAGTTGTGAACGTGTCACAGACAGTAGATGAAATTCGTTATGTGGCCCATTATTGCTTATTATTCTTTTCCAGTAGGGGGAGAAGGGGTAGGAGTGAGGAAGATGCTTGCAAGTACTAGCCGTTTAAATGATATTGTCTATGGAGCTCACTGCAATAGATTGCTTCATTTGAGACAAAATTAAAATACGTTTCAGTTTTCTTCAAAGGCTGAAGCATTACACAATGTGAATATCTGCTGTCTGGTTATTCATTTGTGAAGCATGAAGTACAAACGTTAACCATGTCACATGTGTATTCAATTGAAGATGCTAAGACGTAGCACTCATAAAAGAGTTTTACCACTCGCAATTCTACAAAACTGTTTGCAATAATGACCCGAATCAGGCAGTATGTTTAGTGAAACTATCAAACGATCATCCACTGCTCTTAACCAAAACTGATGAACTACACAAGTAAGTAACCCAATGACATCGTATTTAAAGATGCTGGGAAGTGAGATTTCATACATATCAGCTAGTATGACTGTTTTAAACATCGGGAAATGTATTCGCAATTGCGAATATATATCACCGTCGGCTGTACATTGGAGTGACGACAATGAAAATTTGTCCTGGTCCGAGACTCAAACCCGGATTGCCCGCTTTACACGAGTGGTCACCTTAGCCTCTACGGCTATCCGTGCAGGAATCACGACCAGTTTCAAACTTCCTTAAGTTGCCATCCAAGCATCATAACCTGCAATCATACGTTACGTATATTTCCGGCCAGGAATGGCGTATTTGTTGAAAGTCGAGGGCCTGGTGTTAGCGAATAAATATGAAATAGCAGTGCTTGTAGTACAAAAGCTTGGTTGGTTGATTTGGGGGCGGGGACCAAACAATAAGATCATCTGTCCCTTCAGATTAGGGAATAATAGAGAAGGAAGTCGGCCGTGCCCTTTCAAAGGAACCATACCGGCATTTGCCTGAAGCGATTTAGAGAAATCACCGAAAATCTAAATCAGGATGTCAGTGCGCTGGTTTGAACGGTCGTCCTCCGGAATGGGAGTCCAGTGTGCTAAAGTACGATGCAGTGTTCCTTCGGACATACATGCATGTCCGGAGTAACATTGCAATGTAGTTCTTAACAACACGGGCATTGCTATTTCGTATCATTTTATGGTACAGTACGCTTGCTGGCTACGGTATATATCAAAAGAAGCTTTGAAATGTAGAACAACACCACGCAAAACCAACACCTTTTTAAGACGTAGTTTTTTCTTCTCAGTTGAGAGTAAGAGCATTGGGAAAAGAGCTCATGCCTTTTCCTGAAGTCTCTAAGTGGAGGTGTTCATTTATGGTTGCGTGTGGACAAAGTACTCAGCTAGTTATGCACTGTCGGGCAGATGCTGTAACAACACTCTCTTCATCACCACGAACCATCTAATGGTTCAAATGCCTCTAAGCACTATGGGACCTGAGGTCACCAGTCCCCTAGACTTAGAACTAACCTAAGGACATCTCATATATCCATGCCCGAGGCAGGATTCGAACTTACGACTTCAGCAGCAGCGCAGTTCTGGACTGAAGCGCCTAGAACCGCTCGGCCACAGCGACGGGCACGAACCATTCTCTTCGCTCTTTTCGTTGTTTACTAGGATCATCAACGACGTGACACATACGGCCTGTGCTTTGCTTTAGAATACAAGAACAGCCATCTATTAGGAAGAAACTGAACCCTACGCATTCCTATACTTCAAGCTGCCGCCTGTGAGCAACAAGTTACGTACTTCGTTTTTTTCTGTGTTTTTTCGAAGATTAATTCTTAAGGTGAACATTCGCTCAGTATGTAGTAGAACTGTCATTTCTTTTGTCTGGTCAGCTACATAGCTCAGTGAAGCGTCAGGTCAACCTTCTTTGATGAAACGTCAGGAAGGCAGCAAGTTGCATACTTAGCTTTCTGTGTGTGGTGGCATAGTTAATTCTTAAGTTAGTAGTAGTAGCATGGATAGGATGCGTGCTTGCTGTCTGCGGACGCAAGAGGAGCTGGCAGCAGTATAGGAACAGCTGAAGGTGTTTCTGGCTACGGTCAGCCGTCTTTAGGCTACTGCTTAGGGATATAACGGTGGTGGAGAATCTGGTGCGTCACATGGGACACTTCACTTGTGGCTTGTCTCGCTGTGCGCTCTGCTGACGAGGCACCTTGCGGTGTATCTGACGTGCTGGAACTGCCCTCACCGCACCGCGAATGTCGTGTGGTAACGCATTCTCATCGCTCGAGCGGGGAAGCAAAGTGCGTGTTGGTCATCTGGCCTCACCCATTCACCCATTCACAAGTGGTCGCTCCCTCAGCGGGGGTCGAGCTGGCACACGTGTGAAAGAGTTTGGTCGTTATCGAAAGCTCCCATATTAGGCGGCTTATGCAGACCCTTAGAGAAATAGCATCCAGTACGGAAAGAAAATCCAGTGTGCACTGTATATGTCTGCCAGGTTGGCCTCATCCGATATGTGGAGGGGGTGCTGCCTGCAGCCGTCGAGTGTGCAGGGTGCAGGGTGCAAGGCGGGGCTCACATCGGCACTAGTGACGCCTGTCGCACGGCTTCTGTGGCCATGCTTAGTTCATACTGCCGGCTGGCAGAAGTGGTGGCCTCGCACGCTGGGTGCAAGCACAGCTCACAACTTGATGCATCGTTCTCAGAATTTATCGGGGGTCCTTTAATTTGGAAAATTGAGTAGCGTCCTAAACAAAGGTTCCGTTGATTTTGTGACCGACTCAAGGGAAGCAGCTACTCTCGGGTAGCGGAGAAATTATGGAGCACACATAGTTTTCTTATGCTAGGTGGTGTTCTGAGGACCTCTGATGAATACTCGCTAGTCAGTATGCACACGGAGCAATCAGACCGCATAGAAACTACAGACACTTTCTGTGTCAAAATTTTGACAGTAAATTGCCGCAATATTCACAACAATGAACCTGAATTTATTCCCGCCCAGGCTGTTACGGCCTAAGGTCGAGCGCCGGCACGCCAGTCGCAAACGATAGAGATGGCTGTGAGAAGAAGTCAGCCAATCGCACGCTGACCTCCCTTCGAGGACGACAACGCGACAGCAGCGTCACGACTGGTGGGGCGCACTTCTATAGCAGCTTCAAGACTAGCGACTTGGATAGGAGCGTCAACGATAGCGACTTCGATTGCAGTTCAGGAAAGACTTTTGTTTGTTAGAGATCAGCAGTCACTGCAAAGGCTTATTATTTGATATGTCGCCCTCTGCTTGCGACATGTCTGTGTAACTGCCAGAGCTAGGTAGTGTAACTTTCTTATTGTAATAAAACTTATTAATACGACTTGTTTGATTGTTTGTCTAGCGAACGGAGTATGCGGGCTCCCTAGACGTAACAAGATCGACGCCGAGGGAGGACAAAAGACAGGCATGACACCGCGCTTATTCTCGGTACAGAGAGTGGGTTGAAAGCCGAATCTCTTAAATATTCACCAAGGCAAGGAACGTATATCGACAATACAGATTAGACGCCATAGGTGGTGTGGGAGTGTTCATTGACTTGGACGAAAACGTTGTGTCAATCGAGGTCGGAACTGCGTCTGACTGTAAAACTATTTGCGCCCATTTAATACCCCTAAGTGAACTCAAGCTAATTATTTGTCGTTTTTACTGGCTACCCGGTTCCATTGACAGTTTTAGAAACATTCAAGGAAACTCTACGCTCGTAGCGTGGAAATACCTGGATCACGCAATTTCAGTCGCACGCGGCTTTCACCTTCCCAGTATAAGCTGGGAAGTCACTGAATTTTTGCAGGTGGTTCGGACAGGAAGTCTTGTATTTTGAATACGTTTTCTGAAGACTCTCTAGAGCAAGTAGTTCGACAGCCCAAACGCAATGGAATTATCTTATACCTTGTAGCTTCGAATAGGCCACAGCTTATATACGGTGTCAGTATGAGAGACTGGGATTAGTGACCATGTCGTCGTCTTAGCGAAGAAGGTTACTAAAGTTAATATACCCATTATGAAGGCTAAGAGAGTGTTTTTGCTAGAAAGAGCAGATAAGCATTTTTTAGCATCCCAGTTAGAAAAAGAACGTACATCATTTACTTCCAGTATGATGACATAGATGAACTGTGGTCAAAGTTTGAACGAGTTGTAAATAGTGACCTGGGGAAGGGCGTGTCGAGTAAGTGGTTTAGAGAAAAAGATAGCAGAAATTCGTAGGTCTGTAAAAAGAGCTCTGTGCGAAGTATACAAGTACCACCGTCATGCCTCACGGAAAGATCTTACCAAGAACCTCAGAAAATTCTACGTGAAACCACTAAGCGACTCGAAGGCTTCTATCCTCTCAGTCTTTCACCAACCTGGTGTGGCAGTAGACGAGTAGCAATAGAAGACAGCAAAAAGAAAGCCGAAGTTTTAAATGTGTCGTTTAAGAAATTGTTCACACGGTCGTTTACCCGTAGTATGCCCGTAGACTCACGTATGGACGGACTCCTGGCGTAGGGAAGCAGCTGAAAGACTTCAAAACAGGTAAATCGTGAGGTCCGGATGGAATCACAATTCGGGCTAGAGAGAGTGCTCTGTGGCATTAGTCCCTTACTTTACTTGCGTTAATCGCGAATTTCTCCCCAGCGCAAAACTCCAAGGAACTGGAAAAAGCGCAGCTAACTCCTGTGTATAAGAAGGGTAAAAGACAAACCAGCAAAATTACAGGCCAGTATCCCTAACACTGGTTTGCTGCAAAATTCTTGAACATACCCGAAGTAGAAAGTTCTGAGGTATCTAGCGAGTCATGGAACGCTGACCAGAAGGTCAGATTAGACGCGTAAGGATGCAGGCTCTTCGTTGCAGTCGATCAGAATATTGTCTCTAATGAGTTTGAAATTGAGTGTGACAGTGACTTTATCTGGTCACGTGTAACAGGTCTAGATGAAACCATGTTAACTGTAGGATGTAGTTATGGGCCGTCCGATTCTGCTAAGACAGGTCTAGAGTCATTCAAAGGAAGTCCACTGTCAGTAGCGCGTACACACTCAAATCATACAATACCAGTTGGAGGCGACTTTACCCTTCCGAGTATGGACTGGGACGTCTATGGATTTATTGCAGGGGACGCAGACAGACAGTATCGCGAAGTATTTTTCAACACGTTTCCCGAAATTATCTCTAGAGCCGTTACCTCGACAGTCCACGCGCAATGGAAATATATTAGACCTTGTAGTTTCAAGTAGGCCTAAACTTATCGACGATGTCACTATAAGAGATTGGGGTTAGTGACAATAATGTCGTCATAGAGACTTTGATTACGAAAATTAATCAATCAGTCAAGAAGGCTAGGAGGGTGTTTCTGCTACAAAGAGCAAATAAGCAGTTTTTAGCATCTCACTTGGACAATGAACTGCAGTCACCTAATTCCCGCATTATGGACATAGAGCAATTATGAGGAAAGTTTAAACCTACTATAAATCGTGCTCTGGACAGGTATGTGGCTAGTAAGTGGGTTAAGGAAAGGAAAGACTCACCGTGGTTTATGACCGAATTTCGGAAAATGCTGAGGAAATAAAGGCTGTTGCACTCTCGGTTCAAAAGAGAACGCGCAAATGATAGCAGGCAAAAATTAATAGAAGTTCGTGCGTCTTTGAAAGATTTATGCGAGAAGCATAGAACTACCATCGTCATACCCTAGCAAAAGATCTGCCGAGAAGCCGGGAAAACTCTGGTCCTATGAGAAATTGCTAAGCGCTTCTAAGGCTTCCATCCAATCACTTCTTGATCAGCCTGATGTGGCAGCTGAAGGCGGCAAAACGAAAGGTGAAGTTTTAAAATATGCGTTTTAAAAATCGTTCGCGCTGGAGAATCGTACATCCATACCGTCGTTTGTCCAACGCACAGGGTCCCGTATGGACGATATAGTAATTAGCATTTCTGGGGTAGGGAACTAACTGAAAGAGTTCAAAACAAACAAGTCCCAGGTCTGGATGGAACCCCAGATAGATTTACAAAGTGTACTCTGCGGCATTTGCCCCTTACTGAACTTGCGTTTACCGTGAATCTCTTGCCCAACGCAAAGTCACAAAGGGCTGGACCCTGTATATAAGAAGGCTAAAAAAAAAGACCCGCAATATTAAAGACCAATATCCCTAAAATAGCTGTGAAGAAAAATTCTAGAACGTATTGTCATTTCGAATATAATAAATTTTCTTGAGATCGGAAAGCTTATGTCAACGAATCAGAATGGTTTTAGAATACATTGCTCTTGTAAAACCTCAGCTTGCCATTTTCTCTCATAATATACAGGGAACTACGAATGAAGGACAGCAGGCAGATTCCATATTTCTAAATTTCAGAAAAGCATTTGATACGGTACCCCATTTCAGGCTGTTAACGAAGGTACGAGCATATGGAATACGTTCCCAGACATGTGAGTGGCTCGAAGACTTCTTAAGTTATAGAACCCAATGTGTTGTCCTCGATGGCTACACTTCATCAGCGACAAGGATATCATCAGGAGCGCCTCAGGAGAGTTTATAGGACGGCTATTATTTTCTATACACATAAATCATCTGACAGACATAGCGAGCAGCAGTCCGTGGTTGTTTACTGATGACACTGTGGTTTACGGGAAGGTATCTAAGGTGAGTAACTGTAGGAGGACACAAGATGACATAGACAAAATTTGCAGTTGCTGTAATGAATGCCAGCAACCTCTACACGTAGAAAAATGTAAGTTGACGTGACTGAGAAGGAAAAATAAACCCATAATTTTCGAATACAGCATTGGTAGTGTCCTGCTTGACACAATCACGTCGTTCAAATATCTGGGCCTAACGTTGCAATGCGCTGTGAAATGGAGTGAGCATGTGAAAGTTGTGGTAGGGAAGACGAATGGTCGACTTCGGTTTATCGGGAGAATTTTAGGAAAATGTGGTTCATCTTTAAGAGAGACCGCATATAAAACGCTGGTGCGACCTATTCTTAAGTACTACTCGAGTGATTCTTCAATTTCTCCAGGCGTATTTCATGACGAAATATATCTCGGGTGAACAGCCTGGTGTGGGTGGACAAAGGACACAATACGAGGGTCACTCCAAAAGAAATGCACACTATTTTTTTGAAAATACAGTTTCCATTCTGCATGTGTGAAAGTTTTCCAGTGTGTAGATACATCCTTAGCGCTTGTTTTCAAACTTAGTTCAACCTGTTCCCATGGGTGGCGCCATCACAGCATGTCTTCAAGATGGCTGCTACGCTTGACGTTCGTCAGAAGCAACGTGCTGTCATAGAAATCCTGTGCTGTGAAAACAAGACCGTGGGAAACATCCACAAGAGGTTGAAAAACGTGTATGGAGATGCTGCTGTCGATCGCAGTACAGCTAGTCGGTGGGCAAGCAGGTTACGTGATGAAAGCGGGCACGGGAATATTCAGGATTGTCCTCGCAGCGGCAGGCCTCGTACTGCACACACTCCAGATGTGCAGAGAGTTAACGAATTGGTGGCTGCTGACAGACGCATCACAGTGACGAATTGTCACGCTACGTTGGGATAGGGGCAGGAAGTGATTGCAGAATACTGAAAGGGTTGGCGTTAAAAAAGGTTTGTGCCAGGTGGGTTCCAAGGATGTTGACAGTGACTCACTAAGAAACAAGAAAAACGGTAAGCAGCGAACTTTTGGAACAGAGAATGGTGGAGATGAATTTCTTGGAATAATTGTGACGGGTGATGAAACACGGCTCTATCAGTTTTTACCAGAGACGAAGAGGCAATCAATGGAGAGGCATCATGCAAATTCACCCGAGAAAAAAAAATTCAAAACCACACCTTCTGCTGGAAAAGTTCTGGCTATGGTGTTTCTCGATTCCGAAAGACTCTTGCTTGTGGACATCATGCCAAGTGGAACCACCATAAATTCTGATGCATATGTGACGACACTGAAGAAACTTCAACCTCGACTGAGTCGTGTTCGACCACATCAGCAAAAGCAGGATGTTTTGCTGTTGCACGACAATGCACGGCCACATGTCAGTCAAAAAACCATGGAAGCGATCACAAAACTCGGATGTATAACACTGAAACACGAGCCTTCCAGTCCTGACCTGGCTCCATGTGACTATCATCTCTTTGGGAAACTGACTCTCTTCGTGGAACAAGATTTGAAGATGATGACTCCCTTGTGCACGCTGCCAAACAGTGGCTCCAACAGCTTGGTCCAGCATTTTACAGTGCGGGTATACAGGCGCTGGTTCCAAGATGGCGTAAGGCAGTTGAGAGGGATGGAAATTATGTGTAGAAATGAAAATATTGTTCCTGAGGGATGTATCTACACACTTAAAAACTTTCAAACATGTAGAATAAAAGGTGGATTTAAAAAAATAGTGTGAGTTTCTTTTGGAGTGACTCTCGTATTTCGGCAATCGATCTTGTTGCCATCATCAGGTGTACTACCAAGAGACGGTAGTCGTGAGGTATATATCAGATTCGTCCCCTAAGAGGGAATGCCCAGACGCTACGCTACGCAAATGCACTGAACTTCGTACTCCGGTGTGTTGTAGGGTGAGTGGATCACGCCGTTCCTACTTCTGCCTGGGTGAGATTGTGGTAGTCCTCTCTTCGGAATCTTCCTCACGTTGCGTTTGTCCTTTTGTTCATCTTTCTCATGTTGCGGCGTGCCTTCACTCCAGCAACAGGTCTGGCCACCGTGTGGTCGGGCGCCAGTGCACTTTGTGTCCCAAGGTGCGAATAAGCTCGTTCTCTGACATCCGGGAGGCCGCGTAAAAACGATGCGCTGCCTGCCGGAATTGGTGCTTGAGCAGCTGGACTCCTGTTACTCTGTGGAGTTCTCCGGTGCTGAAATCTCGTGGCAGGTGAAGCGCTAACCTAAGCGCCTTGTTCTGGACCGCCTGCAGCCTGGCGATGGACGAGTCGGCAGCGTTGCCCCACACCACAGATGCGTACTCTAGCACGTGCCTGATGAGTGTCAGGTGCAACGTTATGCCACAGTGTGCCCAGACGGTGGGCTACAAACCGGGAGTCGTACCCCGGCGCGGACGGCCGAGAGAGCGCTCGCGGCGCGGACGGCGGAGGAAGGGCCCGCTGGAGGGGGAATCTGATATATACCTCACGCCTACCGTCCCTTCACCTAGCACACCTGATGATGGTAAGAAGGTCGAGTGCCGAAATACTGTGTCCTTTGTACACTCACACCAGGCTGTTCACCCGAGATTTATTTCGTCATGAAATACGTCTGGACAAATTGAAGAATCACATCACATACCTCGATGGGGATGAGATGCAACGCAGTATGAAAAGATTCGAGAAGCTGCATCAACGAAGAAGTTGGCTACTGAGCTCTTTTGCTTTCCTTATGAGACGCCGAGAAGAACGCGTGGTACCGAGTTTTGCTAAGGTCTGGCACCACATTGACTCAGCAGCAGCTCGAAAAATCAAGAAACTTTCCAGTCTAGCTTGGGTACGAGGGACAGTTCGTTACCCTCTGTGGTGTCCTGGCACCACCAATAAAGAACTCCTCCAGCTACATCTACAACTCGCCAACCGCTTCAGTTCCTGCACCTAGGATTGGGTTGATGGTGCCACATGGGCCGCAGCAGACTGTGCCCAAAAGAAGTCCACCGAAGGACAGACATCCAAGTGCGAACGTATATCGGAGAAACGGTCCTCTAAGGATATGGGAAAGACCATAATCAATCTCACGAACTTAGAACTGGATAATGACGCGATCTCGGTTCTCAAGAAAGGATTGAACTTTGCTCCAACACCTAAAGATACATCCATCGCCGACATCATTAGCGCCGTTGAAGAGGTAGGGGCTCGACTCCCACCTGAGGCAGCGGAAGAGGTGCGTCGTGGAACCTGCAGGGCTATAACTGGAACTAGACCTATGAAACCGAATATTTCTAAAAAAGTGAGGGCGGCCATCCAGAAGCTAAGAAAAGATCGAGACATAGTGGCCTTCCTGGCAGACAAGGGCAATGCTATGGTAATTTTGTCCCTCCAGATTTACACCATGAAGATGCGGGACCTGCTAGATGGCACCACATGCCACAAGATTGGCATCAATTTCACCAAGAGGGTCGAAAGGAAAACTTAGACGCTTCTCAAAGATTCTAGCTTCCCTGAAAAGGTCACAAAGAAGTTATGACCCAGGGCCCCTGTTACTCCGAGGCTGTACGGCTTACCGATAGTCCACAAGGAACACATACCGTTTTGTTCTATCGTCAGCAACATTGGTGCCCCGACGTATCCTCTCGACAAGTACCTCAAGGAGCTGCTCAGCCCTCATGTGGTTCGTGCCAACACCATATCCGTAACTCTTTGGATTTCTTTGGACGCATCAACCACCTCACGATTAAGGAATCTGACATAGTTGTGTGCTTCGACGCGGTTTCCCTGATTACTAGGGTTCCGTTACCTGAATCTCTGCCGGCCGCTGTGGCCAAGCGGTTCTAGGCGCTTCAGTCCGGAACCAAGCGACTGCTACGGTCGCAGGTTCGAATCCTGCCTCAGGCATGGATGCGTGTGATGTCCTTAGGTTAGTTAGGTTTAATTAGTTCTAAGTTAAAGGGGAATGATGACCTCAGATGTTAAATCCCATAGTGCTCAGAGCCATTTGAACCATTTGAACCTGAATCTCTGGAACTCATCGGCCGGAAATTTGATGAGAAAACCACCGACCTGTTCAGACATGTTCAACATATTTTATATTTGACAGTGACTACTACGAGCAGACCGAAGGTATTACTATGGGGAGTGCTCTTTTAACATGATAATATTAAGTTGTCTCTTCCTCTATGAATAGATGATGAATGCAGCTAGCCGCTAACTTTGTGTAATGTCTTGTCTGTATAGACGTGTATCTGTTGCCTTTAAGACCCTTTCACCTTCACGCATAAATCTATACAGTAATGTAAGGGCCTCCCGTGTCTTGGCTGATCCGTGATAAGACAGGCGAAAAGTTAAACTAATGGAGGATTATTAATATTATCTCTATTTTCATTCGCTCTCTCTCTTTCTCTCCTTTATCTATGTATAGTTTTTATTATAATATTTCATTACGTGAAATCAGCAAAATAGGATCTTTGGTGGAGTCCTTCGTCTTGGTAATCAGCGGCTGGCTTGCTGTAAAAGATCTTTACATTTATTATTACTGTTAAACACTGTATTCAGTCGGGAGAATCAATCGTGTGGACAATTTGTTCCTTTTACGAAAGATTGCGAATTCCAGATGTGTACGAAGCCGTTTTGGACGATTTAACACAGACTCAGTGATTGCAGGCTCTCTTCGACACAGATGAAACTTCCCCACTAATTACAGGGCCAACGTGATCATCAAATGGTTCAGAAAAAAACTCATTCGTTCATTCACTCCGGAACAAAAAGTCACAAACCTTATTTATGAAGGAAATTGTGTATTAAATCCATCTCCATTACATGTCCAGATCTCCAGTGATTCCACGTCTTAATTATTTTCGTTTACACACTCTTTCTATTCAAACAAACCGCTAGTTGCACACAAGTTAATTCGCTCGATTTAGCGAGAAGAAAATCAGAATATGTATCTCTCAGAAATACGTCAATCCCTCAATCCCTACTCCAGAAGCTGTCCTAGTTACCACTCTAATAACCATGGAGAATGCATATATGCATCTCTGTTATTTCAAAGAATAAACGTGCTAGATAATACTTTGGCGTCGTCTAGCTGTCGCCGCATATGTTACGAGAAAATCAGATCAGATACTTTTCCAAAGTGAATGAATGTGGATGGTTTGATTGACAATGATTAATTGGTGCGTGGTAGAGGGTATTTTCTGTGGGGTCGTTACACTCTCTCTCCCGTCGTCGCTAACATGTACATGGAACATTTCGAGGAAGAAGCCTTGGAGTCAGCGCGTCTAAAAACTACCTATTTCGTCAGATACGTGGACGACATGTTTGTTATTTGGACACATGGAAGAGACAAGCTGATGGAATTTCTCACACATCGAAACTCAAGGCACGAGAATATCAAGTTCACCATGAATCAGATGGGATGCTCTCCTTCTTGGATGTTCTCGTCAAAAGACGTGATGACGGCAGGTTGGGGCACAGCGCGTATGGAAAGAAAACTCACACCGACTTATACCTACACGCTGATAGCTGCCACCACCCTGCTCAGGAAAACGGCGTGCTAAAGACTCTTGAACACAGAGATCGCGCCCTCTCTGACGAGGACAGTCGCCAACAAGAAATGGCCCATCTGAGTGTCTGAGGAACGGTTGTAAGGAAAAGCAAGTCCGGGATGCTCTACGTCCGACACTCGCAACACAACCGGCTGAAACTAATGAAGAACCTGAGAAAAATACGACCATGGCATTCATTCCGTTATGTGGGACTTTATCGAGAAACGTTGGACGCATTTTACGCAAATGTCAAGTAAAAACCGTCTTCTGCCCTCCAACTAAAACGAGAGCACTTCTTGGCAGCGTTAAGGACGACCTTGGTTTACGGAAATCAAGGGTTTACAAAATACCGTGCCAATGCGGTAAGGAATAAATAGGTCAGACAATTCGCACCATTGAAGACCGATGCCGTGAACGCCAACGACACACGGGATTGCAACATCCTGATAAGTTTGCAGTTGCCGAGCATTGCCTGTCAGAACTTCACGGCATGGATTATTACAAGAACAAGGTCCTAACACAGACTTCGAAATATTGGGACTGTATCATCAAAGAAGCTATAGAGATCAGAGTAAGGAAACGTGAACTGAATCGCGACAGCGGCTATTCCCTTAAGGAGACATGCGCGATATCGGCTCCAAAAACCGAAATTTCTTTTATGGTCATTTCAAATATTTGTAGTTTTCTTTGTAAAAAGAGCTTTGTTTCATGTAAATTTGACGACAATCTTCCGAGATATCGTCAGTTTTACAATACGTTGTCCGTCAAGTGCCACATCCATTTTCGTGTTACTGTAATGTTTCGTGCATATGACCTCGTGGTATGTCCTTGTGATGTTAGTATCTTTGATTTACATTTCAATGGTTTTTCAGACTGTAATCAGGGTGACAACTGAACATCATTTGACAACAGACGGCGATCACTTTGTTTTGTTTATTTACACACGTGAATTGCTGTTGTGATTCATTTCTGCAAAGGAAATGCCGAGAATAAAGAAGTTTTCACCAAAGACAAGATTCAGAGGAAATCAATACACAAGCAATAAAAGCAGCAAACAAGAGAATTGCTGCCTTTACATACTTGAAACAAGCAACCCGTAAGTGCATCAAGAATGAAGTTGAATGTAACACTTGATCCTGTGTTTGACTGTCACATAAACCTTGAAAACAGAGAAAACTGTGGAAATATTATAATTGACTTGAAGATACTGAGTGAATTTATCAGTTCACATACATGATTTAAGGAGTGTGGTGGTATTATATCTGTGGGGGAGAACAGAAATATTCGTAAGCGTATTGTGAGTCAGCTAGTTTTAGAATGTGCTAAGTGCAAATATACTGTGGCAATAATGACGTCTAGCTTAGGTCCAACGAAGTTATATGACCATAATACACCCCTTGTACATGGACTCAGAACAATAGGCAGATGTATGCAGGCAGGAAAGGTTTTCTGTGCACTTTTAGATGTTCCTCAGCCTCCTACGCGATTTTCAGTTTCTAATAAAGTCATTGGTTCAGCTGTCAGTGAGGTGTGTAAATGTGTGTAAATGAAAGAAGCAGCTCAGCAAGCGATAAATGAAAACACCGAAGATATCTCCACACATATAACAGCTTGTTTTGTTGGTTCATGGCAGAAATGAGGGCACACGTCTCTCAGTGGCATCGTTTCGGTCTCATCTTTTGACACTGGAAAAGTTTTAGATGTACAAGTGATGAGTAAATTTTGCTTTGTTTGTAAAATGACCCAGGAGCAAAAAACATCTGTACAAAAGATTATAGTGGAGCAAGTGGGGGTATGGCGGTGGCTGGAGTACGAAAAATATTTCAGCGCTCTGTCGGTGCAAGAGGTGTCATGTACACGAAATGTCTCGGTGATGGCGACTGGAAAGCCTTCGCAAAAATCTGCGAAGAGAAGCCATATGCCCCTGACATTCAGATTACAAACCTAGGCATTGGACATGTTCAGAAAAGATTTGGCTCAAGGTTGAGAAAGCTTCTAAAGGAAAAGGCAGGAAACAAATTAGAAAATGGAAAAAACTTGGAGGAAAAGGACTTCTCACAAACTGTGAAATAGACAAGCTGCGAGTTTACTATGGGTTAGCCATAAGAAGGAACTGTAATGATTTGGAAAATATGAGAAGAGTTGTATGGGAAATATTTTTCCATAAAGTATCAAGTGATGAAGACCCACAACACAGCCTTTGCTCAAACGGTCCTGAAACTTGGTGCAAATATAATCGGGCATTATGATCTGGTGAAAATTTTAAACACACACACTCTTTACCTCTAGCAGTTATGAGTGCAATAAAACCTGTATTTAGGGACTTGGCTGGTACTGATCTACTCAAGAAGTGCTTACATGGAAAAACTCAAAATTTGAACGAAAGTTTGAATTTTGAAATGTGGAATAGCCTACCGAAAACGGTCTTTGTACACTATGAAACTTTAAAATTTGGGGTATTAGACGCTGTTTTGTGTTTTAATGGTGGAACATCAGGAAAAATTGAGGTACCGGAGAGACTTGGAGTAAATGCAGGTGCAAACAGTAGACTGGCGTTGCGTAATATCGATTTTTCAAGAATTCGTAAAGCGGACATAGCTGCTCTCAATTGCACAAAAGAAGAGAGAAAAAGAAGAAGAGCCATGAATAAAAGAAGGGGGGATGCCTAAAATTCAGATGATGCTGAATATAGTGCAGGAAGATACTAACTGTATGTACTGTAACAAAAATTTGTAAATAATATACAAATAAAACTATGAACCAAGTTTTCTCAAAACTACATTTTTTATTTTGTAGGTACCATTATTTCCTGAACGGTTTGTCACAGAACGTTGAAATTTTGTGGAGCTGTTGCAAGACAACAAATGAACAAACACATGCACATTTGGCATTGTGAGTGTATTTCTTTTGAGGTAGGCCAAAAACAATTATAAATTTTATAAAAAAAACCAAATGTTTGAAAAAATGTCATACGGTCTCTAGAAATTCGATGTGCCTGAATTTGCACTAGATTAAAGCAATTATTGCTGAAAATATGCATATCAAGTTTCAAAGTTGAGAAACAGTACCTGAATACCTCGTAAATTTGCATTGCCACCATGAGGAATATGGCTCGCGCCTGTCTCCTCTTAACCAAGCTTTGGAACCAGCCATTACCCAGATTAAGGAGAATAAAGAGGTATCCCAGAATGTACTGACTTTGAGGGTAGGGGGAGGAACCTCCGAAACGCCGCCGGCAAACCTCCCTGGTCGTGGACCTATGAGGGAACACCCAGACGCTGCGTGCGTGCGTGCGTGCGTGTGTGCGTGACTCGCGTGCATTCAATGCACGTTTGAAGCAGGTTAAGCAAAGCCTGCCATTCCAGCGTCGTAGATCTCAGTTGGTGTCTGGTCTTCTCTGTCAGATTCGTTTAGTGTCTTCATCTTCTCTTGCTGCCTGATGGTTATTCCAGCAGCAGGTCAGGCCATCTGGTCGCTGGGCACCAGTGGGGTTGATTCCCCAGTCCACTGACCAGCGTGATGTCCTCGCCGACTCGTAGAAACTTGTTCCGAGCGCGCGGAAGCGGCGCTTCAACATCGGAACTCCCGCGATGTCGTGCAGCAGACGAGTGTAGTAGTGCCTTGGCAGGTGAAGCGCCGCCGAAGGGCTTTGTTCTGCACTCGCTGCAGTATCTGTAGGTGTGTGTCAGCAGCGTTTCCCCACACCACGGCCGCGTACTCCAGCATAGGCCTGATGAGTGCTAGATAGAGCGAGAGGCCGCAGTGAGGGGCGTCGTCGTCGTGGGGCTGAGGAGGGGATACAACAAGCGCATCTGTCCAAGCGCTCGGCACCTCAGCTTCCGGATGTGTGGACCCCAGGTCAGGCGTCGGTCAAGCGTGACGCCGAGGTATCTTCCTTTGCGCGACTACAGGATAGGGCCTCCCATGATCCGTACTTGCGGCAACGCGTCGGGTATGAGGGGGCGCGTAAACACCACCACCTGGCTTTTCCCGGCGTTGAACTTGAGCCGCCATTTGGTGGCCCACGCTCCAAGTTCGTTGCAGGCAAGTTGTAGGCGGCGGCGCATTAGCTGCGCGCTCATGCTGCGCGTTTAGAGTGCGGTATCATCGGCGTCGAGCGCCAGATGTACCCTCGGCGTCGTCATCGGGACGTCGACGGTGAAGAGGGAGTATAGAAGGGGGCCATGCACGGACCCCTGCGGTGCTCCAGCTCGGATGTGGCGCGCCGTTGACACGCCACTGTCAGCACGCACAGGTATGACTGGACGTGCGACATGGGTACCCCCTGTACCAGCAGCTTATACAGGAGGCTATCGTGCCACACGCTATCGAAGGCCTTGAAGACGTCAAGGAGCACCGCCCCAAGGTACTCGCGACTCTCCATGGCCCCCATCGCCTGCTCCACCAGTCACAGAAGTTAATGCTGCGTCGAATGGCCGCTACTGAAACCAAACTGCTCGTCAGGAAGCGCGCCTTCTTCACTGACGTGGCGCTGCAGCCGTTTTCGAGAGGGAAGGCAGCAGGGTTATCGGCAGGTAGTTGTGCGCCAGCCTGGAGTCTTTGCCAGCTTTCGGGATGGCGACAACCTCAGCTTGTTTCCACGCAGTGTGGTAGACGCCAGTGCAGAGGATGGCGTTGAAGCTTGCTGTGACTACGCGCACTGCTTCCAGTGGCAGCTTCTTCAGCAGTGCGTTGTACATCCTTCCTGGGCTGTAGGAATGTGAGGTGGCGTTGGACTTCCTCCTCTGTGGTGGCGTCGATGACATCGTCCTCGTCCTGTTGGTTCAGGTACAGCTGAAGATGCTCGTTCACCTCCTGGATCATGCTTTCGTCGACAACGTCGTCCACTGGCGTAAAGTTATCTGCGAAGTTGTCTGCGAGCACGCTGGCCTTGATATCCAGCTCTGCAGTGACGTCCCGACAAACTTGTAGCGGCGGGATGCGCTGGCCCTTGCGCAGAAAACTCTTGGCCATGGCCCAGGTGCTTCCATCGTCGATCCTGAGTGTGGCTGTCTTGCTAGCCCAGTCCCGGTTTCGGTGGTGGCCTACGGCCCCCGAAATCTCGCGGCGCAGGCGGTTTCGCATGATCTGCCACTCACGAAAAACCCTGTTTTTCACACGGATAGACTCCAAGAAGTCAGGCGGAAGCTGCTTGGAGTTCTCCTTCAGCTTCCGCGGTCGCCACAGCGCTGCTGCATCTGCCGCCACCAGTGTGTACTGGGTGAATGCGGCTAGTGCTGCATCCACCCCCTCCTAGTCTGGATCAGGTGTAGCTGTGACCATCTCTGTCAGGTGCTGCTAAAAGTGCGTCCAGTTGGTGTTGAGGCGGGCACAGCGATGGTCAGGTGGTGCCATCCTGTCTGGGTCCAAGTCGAAAATCACTGGCAGGTGATCGGAGGACAGGGTACAGCGAGTGGTCGCGATCGCGTTGTGTGTTGCCCCTTTCACTATCGCGATGTCGAGCACGTCGGGACGGCCGCGCATCGGGTAGTTCGTAAGGTCGAAGGGACCTAGCACTATGGCGTCGTGGTCATTAACGACCCGGAGTAGCCGTCTGCCACTGATGGTGGTGACCCTGGATTTCCACTCCGGGTGTTTTGCATTGAGGTCGCCGCCGATGAACAGATTCCCACGCATCGACAGCAGCGTCTCGACGTCTCTGGATTGGAGGTGTCCTGGCGCCTGTCAGTAAGCCGCCACGAACGTAACGTGACCCACGTGACCACGACGCCGGTGGTTTCCACGTTTGGCGTCTCGGGAACTTTCACATGGTGGTGGCGCAGCGATGTCTTCACATAGACCACCGTTCCGCCACCGTGAGTGGTGAGGATGGTCGGTGTGGTAGCAGCGAAAGTTCACCTGCCGCACTTCCACGCCCTGCTTCAGCCAAGTCTCTGTGACGAGACAGACGTCCACGTGTTCGTCCCACAGAAACTGGCGAAATTCTCCCGCTTGAGATCGAAGGCTGTTTTCGTTCCACACACAAACGGTTAGACCCTCGATGTGTCTATCCATGTTTGGGTGTGGAAACAGCTGGTGTGGAAGTGGCCTAGGCAGCCGACTGCACTGCAGACACAATCATCTGTGGGAGTTGTCTCAGGAGCAGCTAAAGTCCTCCCTTAAGGCCCTGACTTCTTCCGCGACGTTCACTGCGGTTGTCCTGTCAGTGCAGGGGTATGGTGCCGCTGCCTGGACTAGAACGGCGGGCTGTGGGGCTGCAGGCTCGGGGGCAGGGCGCTCTCTCTGCCGTCTGCGCCGGCGGCCAGCCCGTGGGCGACTACCGCCTCTGGCGCAGGCTCTGACTGTCTGCCACGCCACTTGACGTCAGCGGGGGTAGCAGTACGCTGCTCAACTGACTTGGCGTGTGCCTTGTCAGTAGCATCGGAAGCGTAGCTCCTCCCGGGTCGAACCAGCGCGGAATGCGCCGGTTGTCCTCGTTTTGCGGTGGCACGCCGGGAGGCAGTGCAGCCGCGGTAACACGCCTCATGTCTCTCGCCGCAATGGCAGCATGTGGGCTCGTCCGTCCTGGGTATCTGGCACTCCCAACTGGGATGGTCCCCCGTGCATTCGACACAGCTTTAGTGAGAACGTGGTGTAAGTCGCGTCCTGCGACTCGGAATGTCACCATCCCCTTAACCACAGCTTTAATCTTCTCTCGGAATTCATGGAAGCTGCCAGTCCACTTGATGACCATTGGGGGGGGGGGCGACTTCTTCTGTTTCTGGCTCTCCATGGGCTCACCAGTATCATCAGTGAGGGCAGAGAAACGGTTGCCTGTGTTGATGACAGACTGTTGAGCCTACCTACCTGTGTGCTTGTGTGAGGGCTACATGACTCTTACTCACTCATTCCTTACGAGTCTGCCCTGACTCATGAAGGTGCAGGCTAGGCATTCGTTGCCATTCCTGCGGATCCTGTTTGTGTGGGATGTCTTCCTCTTGTTCCGAATTGGCCTGGAGTTGATTTCTGAATGGGGATGTCCTGACTCTGTTACGGAAATTTTTATTCCCGCAACAGGTCAGGCCAACGTGTGGTTGGCCTGTGATGTATAGGGTGGCCCAAACCCCTGATGAGCCGGTAGCCAGACCGTTCGAACCACTCGTAAAACACTCGCGCCGACTGCTTGAGGAAGTTCCGGAGGAGGGGGATGCCTGTCTGCTCATGCAAACAAGCAGTCGAATAGAGCCTCGGGAGCCACATAGCGATCTTGAGCGCCCTGTTCTGCACCCTCTGCAGCCTGTTGACTTGTGTTTCAGCTGCGTTGCCCCACACCACGGCTGCATATTCCAGCACTGGATGAACCAGCGCCAGGTATAGCATGATGCCTTGGTGAGGAGACAGCGCAGACAATGGATTGAGCAGAGGGTACAGAATGTGTAAGCACCCTATTGGTCTGCCCCTGACAACCTCTATATGTGACATCCACGTCAGCTTCTGATCCAATGTGACACCCAGGTAGTGGCCAGTCTTGCTCCATGGGATGGTCCAAGGACGGCCCCTGAACCACCCCAGCATGGATGGGTCGATGTGTGGATGGCCAATCATCCAGCCTGACGTGGAATGTCCAATCAGCCTGATACGACTGGAGGAGAACTCCATGTAACGTCGGGACCGAGTGCACAAAACGTTTGTACACAAGGCCGTCATGCCACATGGAGTCGAATGCCCTGGAGATGTGAAGGAATACTGCCCGAAGGAATTCCCAAGTCTCCAGGGTGCGCATGGCCTCTTCTACCAGCCGCATCAGCTGGTGAACAATGGAATGGCCCCTCCTGAAACCGAACTGCTCGTCCGGTATAATCCCTTCCCCCATCATGTGGCGGAGCAGGCGCCAGGCATATAGGCGCCCGAACACCATGGAGAGTGCAGGCAGCAGGCTGACTGGTCGGTAGATGGCGGCATCACGTGGGTCCTTGTTCGCCTTTGGGATGGCCATCGTCTCTGCATGTTTCCACACAGAGGGGCAGACCCCAGAACGAAGGAGCTGGTTGAAGATACCCGCCAGGAGTGGGTGAGCGCCAGCTGGCACGTTCCTCAGTAGGTGGTTGGTGACCCCATCAGCACCCCCGAACTTCCTGGTGTTGAGCGTCTCCAGCTGCATGGCCGCCTCCTCTGCGAAGATGGGGTCGATGTCGTGCCCATCGTCCCTGGCTTCGAGGAACACTGGGAGCTGCTCTTCCACCCTGTGGAGGTGTTCTTCGTCTATGTTGTCCTCCACCAGGGTGAATGACAGCTCAAAGTGGTCCACCAGGGTACCTGCTTTGCCATCGGGGCTGCAACGACGTCCTGTCCGACGAGTGGAGGTGGGGTGCGCTGTCTTCTGCACAGAAAAGACTTCACTGTCCTCCAGGTGCTGCTGTCCTCATGGTTCAGGGAGGTGACCAAGTCTGACCAGACGCTGTTCCTATGGGCCTTAGCCGCAGATTTGATGTATCTCCACATGCAGTTGAGGCGCCTTTTTGCCGCAGGGTGGCGAGTGAGCTGCCTCTCCCAGAATAGTCGATTCTTCTCCCTTATTGCATCCTGAATGGGAGGCGGTAGACTTTGGGAGAAGTCCCTGGTCCCCTGTGGAAGAGGGGGGAGGCTGCGTCGACTGCTTGCAGCAGCTGACTGGTGGAGAATCACAGGGCAGCATCCGCCCCCCTGCAGCAGGGTCAGGGGAGTCCGCTAGAATTCCAGGATGGTGTCCTGGAACCTGTCGTGGTCCATGCACCGGTATGTCTGATGGCATGGTGGGAACGTGGCTCCGGCGATGTCTATTTCAAAGACCACTGGCAGGTGGTCCGATGACATCGCACACCACGTGGAGGCGGCCGTGTGGTGCCCGATGCCTTTGATGACTGCTACATCAAGCATGTCTGACCCTCCGCTGGCCAGAAAGATGGTGTGTTAATGCCTGCCCAGGGCCAGGGCGCTGTTCCAATGGGCAGCACAAAGAAGTCGGTAGCCACTGACATTTGTGAGGTGGGAGTACCATTCTGGGTGCTTTGCATTGAAGTCACCCACAATGAGAACCTACCCCCAGACGCCAGCAGTGCTACGACGCCCAGCTCCTGGAGGTGTCCTCGGGGTGGCCTGAATGTGGCCATGAAGGTGATCTGCCCTGCAGCTATGATGACAGTCACCCTGGTAGCTTCCATGGTGGCCAAGTCCGGTAGTGTTGGAGTAAGGTGCGGGCATAGATGGCGGTGCCTCCACCTGCCGCCGGCCTGTCATTCCGGTAGCAAACTTAGTTTGCTACCCTCACATGGACCCCTGGCTTAATGTGAGTTTTGCAGACCAGGCACAGGTCGATGGCCTCGTCCTGCATGAACTGGCGAAACTCACATTGTTGTGGGAACAGGCTGTTGGCATTGAAGCCACAGATGGTCAGTCCATGGATAAGGGCATTATGTATGCTGTGTTGCTCCACAAATTTCTGAACATTGGCCAAAAAATAGTCCAGGTCGGTTTCTTGTAAATGTTCGTGGCGATGGCTGCGGCCTGGAGGGCCCCTGTTACTGCACTGACAAGCACCAGTAGTTGCTGGAGCAGGGCAGACAGAGAGTTCAGCAGCTTCCAGTCCTGGTGAAGGCGTGGGTGCCACCACATTTGCGAGTGTATGGGTGGCAGGGTGCGGTGTTGCAGCCACGTCCGTTTGCAGGGCCACGTGCCTGGCAGTATGAAGCGTAGCAGTGGTGGGGGGACGAACAGTTTGCCGTCGGAAGGCTGCACAGCCTCTGCAGCTCCCCTCACGTGGCTCGCTACAGTTGCGGCACTTTGGTGTCTCCTCATGTTGCTTAGTGCAGTCCCAGCTCTGGTGGGAGTTGGCACACTTGACGCAGCTCGCTGGCATTGAGAATTAGCGCGCCACGTGATCAAGGCACTGGCAGGAGAAGCACTGGGCGCCCCTCCTCTGGCCTTGAGTGGTGCCACCTCTACTCTAATCTGGGCCACCATCTGCAACTGAAAAATCTCTCTGTTCTTGTAGTTGTGCCACCTCGTCCTGGGGGACTTCATAATCGTGACCGAGGTAGCCACGTAGCCCATTCCTCCCAGCTCGTCCTTAAGGTGTGCAGTCTCCATCTGCAGAGGGAGGTGGCGCAAGACCACCACCAGCTGCTTCACTGGCTCTGCATTGTGGGTGAAGCAGTGGAGCTTCTCCTCCTCAATGAGCCACATGGCGGCTCGGTATTCTTCCATTGTATGTTCGAGACACGGTACAAGTCTCGACCAACACATTTAATATTGACAGAGGTCGTGACTGCCTGGAACCTGTCGAGGGAGGACTTGTAGGTGTCCTTGCATGAGACAGTAATTGGTGGCGGGGCGCGTGTTCGCATCTTGGGTGCCTCAGTGGCATCCATGGCCTATGACTCATCTGCACTGCCCGTGAACGAGTTCGTCATCGGAAGCGGCTGCACTGTCACAAGCCGTATGACCCGAGCTTTGTGCCGCTGCTTTGGGACAACTAAACCGTCGTCTGGCCCCTGGCCTGCCTCGGTGGGGGCAGGAACGTCTGGCATCTTCTTCTTCTGACTATGCCTGTCGATAGATTCAGAAGTTGTGGGGGAGTCATCCTCCTCCATTGCAGCAGGCCTCTTCCTAGTGGGCTGGGACGTATCCATGGCTTCCGCCTCAAGCAGATCGCCAAGGCAGGCCTCTATGATGTCCTTGTCACATGGCAGGACTGCGACGTCTCCTTTCGTCACGCCTGGAGGGACAGTGTCCGGGATCTCTGTGGCCTCTTTACTGGAAGAGACCGGAGTGGCAGCCAGCTGTGCACCA
Organism: Schistocerca americana; assembly: GCF_021461395.2. Lineage (NCBI taxonomy): Eukaryota > Metazoa > Arthropoda > Insecta > Orthoptera > Acrididae > Schistocerca > Schistocerca americana. The sequence goes on along the minus strand of NC_060125.1, from coordinate 52,723,048 downwards.
GTTTCGTCTGTAACTGGGACTGGTGGCGCAACACTCATCGGGGACGCCGCTGGCAGAACAGTGTCGTCTTCATTCGACATGCCTGGCAGGGCTCCAGACGGTACTCTCGCCTCTTGATCGACCACGCCACTGAGTGACTTTATGTACTGCTGGGGCAAGCAAAAAGCTCGTTCATCGTCAGCACGTTCCGGGTAGTCAGTACCCAGTGCCAATCTGTGTATTATGAGGTACACCTGCTCCGCCGTGACTGGGCAAGTATCAGATGAATAAGTCGTGCGTAGTCCGTCGTCATTTGCTGCGTCGTCGTACGTGGAGGGCTGGATAGGGCCGCCGACGGGGCTGACTCGGTTGCCCGAGTCCGTCCCGCCGGGCAGCCATCCGCCACACCCTGCGCCTGAGTAGCGTGGTCCTGCTCGCATGGCATGCTAACTGCGAATGGGCTGTATGAAGCCCAGACGCTGGGCCACCAGCCGGACGTCGAACCCCAGCGTGGACGGCCGAGAGAGCTCCCGCGGCACGGACGGTGGTGGGAGCGCCCGTGGAAGGGGAAGGGGAAGGGGGATATGATATATACCTCACGCCTACCGTCCCTTAGCAGTACATCAGCACACCTGATGATGACAACAAGATCGATTGCCAAAATATTGTGTCCTCTGAACATGCACACCAGGCTGTTCACCCGAGATTTATTTCGTACTGCTCGAGTGTTTGAGTTCCGCACCAGGTCGGGTTAAAGGAAGACATCGAAGCAATTCAGAGGCGGGCTGTTATATTTGTTACTAAAAGGTTTGAACAACAGGCAAGTGTTACGAAAATGCTTCAGGAGCCCAAATGGGAATCCTTCGAGAAAGGCGACGCCATTTGGAGGTCAATGCTGAACAGTCCTACTGCCGTCAACATACTACATTTAGCGTGGCGACCACGAAGATAAGATCACGTACAGAAGCATATAGAAAGTCGTTTCTCCCTTGTTCTGTCTGCTAGTGGAACAGGAGGGGAAGCGACCAATAGTGGTACAGGGTAGTCTCCGCCACACACCATCCTGTGGCTTGCCGAGTATGGATGTAGAGGTAGATGTCGTCAAAATGACACAGAGGAAGTCCGTTGGAGTATTTTACGTGCTTTAAGACTGGGAGAAAAAATAGATATCTATAGAAATGCCCCCCTCCCCTATTCCCGTCTTCCGCGAATTCGCCCAACATAAAACAAACTTCAAAAAGCAGATCTCGTTTTTGCAAAAGAGCTGAACAGCCTAAAGATGTTACTTAGCTGGTGAATGCTGGTCCAAATCGCCACTCTGACGCCACATACGTGGCCGCATTCCCGGACTGCCTCGTGCAGCCACTGGACGTTTTGGCTGATCAGTCATTTCACACCTTAATGTAAGCAGCATCGCCATGAAAGGTATTACATACTCTTGCAACCATCATTTTTCAAACAAAGGCTCACACGCTTTAAAGTTAAAAAATACGTGCGTTTAACTATCGTAGCGGAAGTTGCCTTGATATAAGTAGTTATCATTGACTCACCGTAATCTTTTAATGTGCAGCAAGCCCAAGACTAGAAGACAGCACGCGATCGTACAGCAGAGACTGTAGAGTCACAAGGTGACCAGACTCCGGAATGCACATATCATTGCCGAGACGAAAGACCATATTGTTCGGTGTGTGGTTCTGGCACATCGTACTGCATCCAGAGCAGCAATCTGAGTAGCAGTTGTAACCACAGGGACGTAACGAACTGTTACAAATCAATTAATTCCAGGACACCTCCGAGCCAGACGCCCTGTAGTGTGCGTTCCACTGACCCTAGGCCACCGTCATTTGTGAATTCAGTGCTGTCAAGCGACAGCTCATTCGAGGATGCGGTGGGGGTCTGTGGTGTTGTCTGTAGAGATGCGAAAACTTGTTCATCCTTGGGAACTAGTTCACTGGTGATCGTTCTTTTATGGGAACCGTTCATTTTTACTCGTTTACCGTTAATTTGTGCTTAGTATATGGTTCTTATGAAAAACTGACAACTAGTAGTGTAGGTGACTGAAGGATGGAGGGCATCAAGAGGGGCACTTGCCTCCGTCCTCGAGTACAGAGTTTTTATTCATTACAGAATTCTCACCCACTTGTGAAAGTTATTTCTGTGATTCTGGAGAACTTCTCGATTAGCCAACATTAGCGTTGTGTGGCTGATCGCAGGGAAATGATATAAGGTGGCGCACAAAAAACCGGCCCCGAGTACAGACTGCTCGCCAATCAAGCACGGTTTGTTGCCCGTTACGAACAGATACAACAAACAGATAAACATGTAATAAAAAACTTCCTGGCAGATTAAGAATGTGTAACGGACCGAGACTCGAGCTCGAGACCTTTGCCTTTCGCGAGCAATTGCTCTTTCAACTGAGCTACCCAAGCACGACTCACGGCCCGTCCACCGGCCGGAGTGGCCGAGCGCTTCTAGGCGCTACAGTCCGGAACCGCGCGACCTCTACGGTCGCGGGATCGAATCCTGCCTCGGGCATGGATGTGTGTGATGTCCTTAGGTTAGTTAGGCTTAAGTAGTTCTAAGTTCTAGGGGACTGATGACCTCAGAAGTTAAGTCCCATAATGCTCAGAGCCATTTGAATCATTTGAATGGCCCGTCCTCAGAACTTTACTTCTGCCAGTACCTCGTCTCCTACCTTCCAAACTTTACAGAAGTTCTCCTGCGAAACATGTAATAATTAGGCACTGAAGAAATACCAAATAAGCTAATGCAAGCAACAACTGCAAACAATAGATGACAATTGTTGGGGGACAATGGGCAGTCAAGTACTCGGGGCCGATTTTTTGTGTGCCAGCCTGCCACTGAAATAATATTGTAGAAGTTATCATATTCACTTTACAAAATATGACACCAGACACTCGATTATGGATCGCAGGCTTCATTCGATTGTAAGTCGGCCTGTGTTCCATAGCAATGAACATGCCGCTTTACCTTGGATCAAAGAATGACGGAAAATAGCTGCTCGTCTGTGCCGTACCGACTTCCTTCATGCCATCTTCGAAATATTGTTGTGGAGTTGCGTATGAGGCGTTTCACCGCTGTCGTGGAACCGTATTCCCCGTCACAGTTTTCTTAACGTAATCAGCAATAGCTAAAGGTAGCGCTTCCTAGAGCAATGTTTTGTTTAACAGAAAGCCGTGTGCACTGCGCTCTGCCTTAAAAATTTTTTCCGCTTCATAGCTTTCGAGAAAGATTAGTCAAAGGTTCTTTAAGACTGGTTCACATTTGTTTATAACCAATAACTCATTTCTGATCGTTTCATACTTCAGATTTTTCGCCGTCAGTATCAGTTTGACGTCAGCAGTACTTGATAAAAATATGTTTTCTAAATATTTTGGTGTTTTATTTCCTAACTTACTGGTCATTTTCTTGAATACTTGTTAAATGCTATCGCAAAACGATATAATGTTAGATCATCAACTTGAGAAATGTGTCATTTCCAGAATCGTATTAATATCACAGACAGGTTTATTTCAAAGAAGATAATCGTGAATCATGCTTGTCTTATAAGTATCAAAGTAGCTTACACATAATAAACACGAATATCGAGTCGATATCCCTCATTTCGTGGAGAGTTCTGTTGGCATGACACATTTCAAATGAGATCAATTAATTTATATCGAAAATGGATATTTTAGAGCCTTGTTTCCCTCCTTGGAAAAATTTCTGCGGACACTCACGACTAGTAGAATTGTACCCTGCAAACATTGCGTTTTACTGTGTTGGATAAAAATTGTAGAAACATATTTTTAAAATTAAAATTCATAAATCTTTATTTCATGGTACAAACTTATTTACAACAAAAAAGTATTACAGGTAATACAAAAATTGTTGTATTTGAATAAATAATACACATTTTATAAACTCAAGTGGGATCAGACGTTTTCCGAACACGTGCTATTAAAACAAATTGGTGACTTGAGCGAATGAAAAGGAGATTAGAACGAACTTAAAGCAGTCAGACTGCCCTATAATTCCTCCAAAGGATTACCAACCGAATTTGAAATGTAGAAATGGTGCAGGGGACTATTTAAACAAATTGATTTAACTTCATTGTAAAACTTTATTTAACAGCTTCTAGAACACATATGTACAAACTGAAACATTGCCGTTCATAAAAATAGTTTAGAAATTTTTGATGGCCCCAATCGACTTCTTTTTTCAGTCAGTGTTTGTCCCGCTTTCGAAAATATCATCTCTGAGGGTACTGAAGTCGCTGGTACGCACAGCCTCTTTAGGGCCAATGAATATAAATGCGGGTAATGAAGTTTACCTTGTTCCCACCACAACAGAGGATCACCACCCCTCGGGAGCAACTTCTCAGAAATGGATTTGTCCATTTCAGTTACAGCCATAGCCTTAGAACGTTTGTGTTGTTTTTGCCACCTCGTTGTCAAAGGCTTTCCACAAATTAAAATTTGTTAATATTGGAAAGAATGATGACGATGATGGAAGTCCCTTTGAAGTGGGAGTTACTGAAGTGGGTTCGTTAGCGTTTTCTTGTGCTAATAGTTGATGAACTTCACTCACGATTCCATCGTATGCCTGCATATACTTCGTGCATCTTGGTGTGAATCCTTTTTTTTTTTTTTTTTTGTAAATCGTGGATCAAGTAACGTCGCTTGGCCAACAACATACGACGTATTAACAAGCCGCTATTCGGCAGCCTTTATCATCGCCTCAGACATTGCAACTATTACGGAGGGAAACCCTTCCTTGTTTTTAAACGTAGACATGAAGGTTAAAAGCGTCCAGGTTAAAACCTCCGTTTTGGGCAACGACACAGTTTGATCAACGCTCACCTCTTTAGTTCCTTCATAAAAGATTTGAAGTAACGTAATTAAATGTTCTATGATATCCCACTCCTCTGACGTCAGTTTATGCTCATCGTTTCCCAGAACAGTTAGTGGAAATTATGACCAATTTGTTTCCAAAAACACGTCTAGCATGTCGAAAAGCGAGTTCCATCACATGGGGACTTCTTGTTATAGTTTTAGTATCGGCAGATTCATTTGCACTTGCGTTTCCTTTAGTTTATTCATTGCAAGTGAACTTTTTTTTAAAATATTGAACGAGACATTTAATTTTTTCGACAACACTCTCAATTGGTTTTATACCCGATTTGACAATTAAATTTATAGTATGGGCGTAACAGGGGATGTGAGCCCATTTACCAATTCTGACCGCAGCAACCATGTTAGGTGCATTGTCGGTTACAGCTGCCACTGTTTTGTTGCTTATTCCCCAGTTGGTTGCTTCTCTTTGTAGAAAATTACCTATGTTTTCTGCAGTGTGTCGAGGTGAAAATTCCAGGCAACATTCGAATCAAGTCTCGTGTTATCATCCACATAAATCGCAATAAAACTTTGATCGTTCAAGGAAGTTCACCCTAAGTTGTCAGAGCGACAGCTGTCGTCGAATTCAGTTTTCCTCGTAAATTATCCCGCAGTTGACTGAATAGTTGTGGCAGCAAGTTGGTCGAAAGGGTTTTCCAACTTGGAAGCTGGTGATTGGGACAGAGCAGGGATACGAACTTCCTAAATTCTTTGTCTTCCACAATACTGAAGGGATGGTATTCCTTACAAATCATTCCTTACAGCAACTATAAGTCAATTTCTTTCCTTTTATAAATTGGTAGGGGTTTAATAATACTGACAAAATTTGTCAAAGATAACTGTCCTCCTCCTATTGAAATAGGTTCAAAGGTGGCCAATGTAGGGATCCTGCTGAATAGATCGGCAGTTCCGCTCACAGAAGCTGAGGAGGTAGAGGCTGGCAAGACGCAGTTGACGTCGTAGCACTTGTTTCTGTGGATGTTGACGATGGAGAACTAGATCGGAAATCCGTCCTTTCCAGTGGCACTGTGGGGTGTATCTTTATACGATGCCTTTTTAAATTAGCCATAGAGCCTCCAGAAATACTGATGATGGCTTTGCAATATTTGAATTCTCCTGTATCCACCTCTATTTTGTTGTAGTGCTACAACAATATAGACGTTGAAAATCTTGGCATCTGTAATATTATAATAATTTAATTGCTAATTCGCCTTGAAAGTTAGATTGAAAAGTTTTAAAGACAATCTCTGCATGCATTGAACAAACCATTGCAAATAAATATTGATACCTAAAATTGCGCAAGATTAAAATAGTTGGAAATTGAATAGTAGGGAATGGTGTTGATAAAGTCAATGATAGAAGATTCGAAGTATAATTATGATTGCCCTTATGACAATTTTAAAAGAAACCTTATCTTTTCTTGGGCTACCACCCCTCCCTCTCCTTTCCCCAACTGGGCTCCATTCCATGTAGAAACGAGCTGTGAAATTCGAACTCAATAAGATAAGGACCCTTGACCATAAAAATCTGAAAACCTTGAAAAAATATTAATTCCACCCAAGTATTACTTCTGCACGACTGCATGATAAATTCATTAATTGCCTAATGTAGACAGATCGCTTACTTAGACATTCTTAGCTGAATGCGTTTTTCGTATCGCAATATTCTTGTGACGGGCCAGTGATTAGAAGCAGACAAAGATGTTACTCGGTGGCCACACGGTCAGGTAAAAACTAACAGATAGGCGCGAATGGAAGTACGGATTTACGTAACTAAAACCTGTTTACGACATAGCACGGCCACCCCAGAACAAAGTCGCCTTTCCTTTTCGAGGGAAGATCGTAGCAACTGCAACGTCTTTGTTTTCTGTTCGTTTACGTAAAATAATTCACATTCGCAAGGGAATTACTCGCATTAAATAACTGGCCAAGGGAATTACTCGCATTAAATAACTGGCCAGTAATGAGTCGTCTATCAAACGATCATTAATAGTTTTCTTTTGCAATTTGCTGGTGTCTACATCACATTGTCTGCGCATCAAACTGCCGTACTAACTGTGCGGTAACTGAAGATTTATTCATATAAATCGTAACTTCCGACACAGGAGCTCAGAAACTGCATACTAAAATCTGAAGCTTTGTATCAGCAACAACGGCAACTGCATAAGATGGTGGAGTATCGTCTTAACTTTATAAGTGAAAAGAAAGTAGATGGGCGGGAAGGGTTCGTGAATGGAATCAGTCATTAGTTATTTGAGAAAGAGAACTTCAGAGTGAACAAGGTCAGTCAGGTAGCCACTAACAAACGAGAGTGAAACGAATATGAAATTTTACAATTACTAACAAACGAGAGTGAAACGAATACGACATTTTACAATTACGTCCCCCCCCCCCCCTCCCCCCCATGAACCATGGACCTTGCCGTTGGTGGGGAGGCTTGCGCGCCTCAGCGATACAGATAGCCGTACCGTAGGTGCAACCACAATGGAGGGATATCTGTTGTGAGGCCAGACAAACGCGTGGTTCCTGAAGAGGGGGAGCAGCCTTTTCAGTAGTTGCAGGGGCAACAGTCTGGATGATTGACTGTTCTGGCCTTGTAACATTAACCAAAACGGCCTTGCTGTGCTGGTACTGCGAACGGTTGAAACCAAGGGGAAACTACAGCCGTTATTTTTCCCGAGGGCATGCAGCTTTACTGTATGGTTAATGATGATGGCGTCCTCTTGGGTAAAATATTCCGGAAGTAAAATAGTCCCCCATTCGGATCTCCGGGCGGGGACTACTCAAGAGGACGTCGTTAGCAGGAGAAAGAAAACTGGCGTTCTACGGATCGGAGCGTGGAATGTCAGATCCCTTAATCGGGCAGGTAGGTCAGAAAACTTAAAAAGGAAAATGGACACGTTAAAGTTATAGTGGGAATTAGTGAAGTTCGGTGGCAGGAGGAACATGACTTCTGGTTATAAATACAAAGTCAAAAAGAGGTAATGCAGGAGCAGGTTTAATAATGAATAGAAAAATAGGAATGCGGGGAAGCTACTACATGCAGCATAGTGAACGCATTATTGTGGCCAATATAGACACGAAGCCCACGCCTACTACAGTAGTACAAGTTTATATGCTAACTAGCTCTGCAGATGACGAAGAAATTGAAGAAATGTATGATGAAATAAAAGACATTATTCAGATAGTGAAGGGAGACGAAAATTTAATAGTCATGGGCGACTGGAATTCGGTAGTAGGAAAAGGGAGAGAAGGAAACGTAGTAGGTGAATATGGATTGGGGGTAAGAAATGAAAGAGAAAGTCGCATGGTAGAATTTTGCACAGAGCACAACTTAATCATAGCTAACACTTGGTTCAAGAATCATAAGAGAAGGTCGTATACATGGAAGAAGCCTGGAGATACTAAAAGGTATCAGATAGATTATATAAAGGTAAGAGAGAGATTTAGGAACCAGGTTTTAAATTGTAAGACATTTCCAGGGGCAGATGTGGACTCTGACCACAATCTATTGGTTATGAACTGTAGATTAAAACTGAAGAAACTGCAAAAAGGTGAGAATTTGAGGAGATGGGACCTGGATAAACTGACTGAACCAGAGGTTGTACAGAGTTTCAGGGAGAGCGTAAGGGAACAAATGGCAGGAATGAGGGAAAGAAATACTGTAGAAGAAGAATGGGTAGCTTTGAGGGATGAAATAGTGAAGGCAGCAGAGGATCAAGTAGGTAAAAAGACGAGGGCTAGTAGAAATCCTTGGGTAACAGAAGAAATATTGAATTTAACTGATGAAAGAGAAAATATAAAATTGCAGTAAATGAAGCAGGTGAAAAGGAATACAAACGTCTCAAAAATGAGATCAACGGGAAGTGCAAAATGGCTAGAGGATAAATGTAAGGATGTAGAGGCTTATCTCACTAGGGGTAAGATAGATACTGCCTACAGGAAAATTAAAGAGACCTTTGGAGAATGGAGAACCACTTGTATGAATATCAAGGGCTCAGATGGAAACCCAGTTTTAAGCAAAGAAGGGAAAGCACTAAGGTGGAAGGAGTATATAGAGGGTCTATACAAGGGCGATGTACTTGAGGACAATATTATGGAAATGGAAGAGGATGTAGATGAAGATGAAATGGGAGATATGATACTGCGTGAAGAGTTTGACAGAGCACTGAAAGACCTGAGTCGAAAAAAGGCCCCAGGAGTAGACAACATTCCATTAGAACTACTGACGGCCTTGGGAGAGCCAGTCCTGACAAAACTCTAACATCTGGTGAGAAAGATGTATGAGACAGGTGAAATACCCTCAGACTTCAAGAAGAATATAATAATTCCAATCCCAAAGAAAGCAGGTGTTGACAGATGTGAAAATTACCGAACTATCAGTTTAATCAGTCACGGCTGCAAAATACTAACGCGAATTCTTTACAGACGAATGGAAAAACTAGTAGAAGCCAACCTTGGGGAAGATCAGTTTGGATTCCGTAAAAATATTGGAACACGTGAGGCAATACTGACCCTACGGCTTATCCTAGAAGCTAGATTAAGGAAAGGCAAACCTATGTTTCTAGCATTTGTAGACTTAGAGAAAGCTTTTGACAATGTTGACTGGAATACTCTCTTTCAAATTTTGAAGGTGGCAGGGGTAAAATATAGGGAGCGAATGGCTATTTACAATTTGTATCGAAACCAAATGGCAGTTATAAGAGTTGAGGGGCATGAAAGGGAAGCAGTGGTTGGGAAGAGAGTGAGACAGGATTGTAGCCTGTTCAAAAATGGTTCAAATGGCTCTGAGCACTATGGGACTCAACTGCTGTGGTCATTAGTCCCCTAGAACTTAGAACTACTTAAACCTTACTAACCTAAGGACATCACACACACCCATGCCCGAGGCAGGATTCGAACCTGCGACCGTAGCAGCAGCGCGGCTCCGGACTGGAGCGCCTAGAACCGCACGGCCACCGCGGCCGGCCGACTGTAGCCTGTCCCCGATGTTATTCAATCTGTATATTGAGCATGCAGTGAAGGAAACAAAAGAAAAATTCGGTGTAGGTATTAAAATCCATGGAGAAGAAATAAAAACTTTGAGGTTCGCAGATGACGTTGAAATTCTGTCAGAGACAGCAAAGGACTTGGAAGAGCAGTTGAACGGAATGGATAGTGTCTTGAAGGGAGGATATAAGACGAAAATCAACAAAAGCAAAACGAGGATAATGGAATGTAGTCGAACTTAGTCGGGTAATGGTGAGGGAATTAGATTAGGAAATGAGACACTTAAAGTAGCAAAGGAGTTTTGCTGGCTAGGGAGCAAAATAACTGATGATGGTCGATATAGGATATAAAATGTAGATTGGCAATGGCAAGGAAAGCGTTTCTGAAGAACATAAATTTGTTAACATCGAGTATAGATTTAAATGTCAGGAAGTCGTTTCTGGAAGTATTTGTATGGAGTGTAGCCATGTATGGAAGTGAAACATGGACAATAAATAGATTAGATGAGAAGCTTTCGAAATGTGGTGCTACAGAAGAATGCTGAAGATTAGATGGTAGATCACATAACTAATAAGGAGGTGTTGAATAGGATTGGGGAGAAGAGACGTTTGTGGCACAACTTGACTAGAAGAAGGGATCGATTGGTAGGACATGTTCTGAGGCATCAAGGGATCACCAATTTAGTATTGGAGGGCAGCGTGGAGGGTAAAAATCGTAGAGGGAGATCAAGAGATGAATACAGCAAGCAGATTCAGAAGGATGTAGGTTGCAGTAGGTACTGGGAGATGAAGAACCTTGCACAGGATAGAGTAGCATGGAGAGCTGCATCAAACCAGTCTCAGGACTGAAGACCACAACAACAACAATTACGTTTTACTGTACTTACTATAAACTTTACACAAATGAATATGAAAATAAAATAAAAGCGAAATCTATTACTAGTTCAATGCTGATAATTGTGTTTAACGTAATATGGGAAAGGTTTCGAAGTCACTTCTCTACGTTTTTCTTTAATAAGTGGAAAACCATGGCCTCTAGCGAAAACGTATACCAATATAATAATTAACAAATTAAATTTCCCACAAGAAAATGTCCTATTCATTTTTTCTAGCATTAATAGTTTGCGTGTAGAGAGCTGGAGAGAAGAACATGAAAATCTCAAGCGACGCGCATGGGCTATAGCTCATGTAGTCTCGTAAACCTGTTGGTGGCTGTTTCCCAACTTAACAGACCACAAGTATCTTGCATAAAATTCTTCGTCTCGACTTCCTCTACACAGCTATGCTACGTTGTAAACAATTATCGTTTACACCGTTTCACGTTGTCTCTGAGTTCCTCGGCGAAGTAGAGACTTTATGGAAGAATAAATGCTTTTAAAATAAAATGTGGTTTTCTCATCATTTCTCTCACCAGATTACTAAAAATTTGGTTTTTATGTCGCATTATTAAAGTTAATGCAGCAATAATAATAATTAAGTTCGCGGCAATAAAGTTTTTGGTTTGAAAGCTCCTTCCGAACAAATGTTTTTGAGATAATAAGTAAATACGATTTTATGGCAATTTATGTCTTTTCAAATGGAGAGGCTCCCCTTTTCCTACTGAGCCACAATGACCCACAACCCACTTTTTTTTTTTTTCAAAGAAACCAAACTAGCAGGCAATGCAAATCTGAAACAACCAAACTTAAAAGTAATTAGAGCCTTCCTAAATGTAATGTTTTGTATATGAAAGATACAAGAAAATCGTTTTATATGAATTTTCTTACACTACAAATTAATCAAATTATTGAAAGTTAGATGGTACATCAAGTCGATGAAACCAAAAAATATATGAATAACAAAAAACTTGCCTTGTTATAATTATGTCTTCCGCTGTTCATTGATATAATAAAGTGAGCTGATATGCCCTTTTGTTACCTGAAAAGACGTACCTATTACATACAACGTAATTTTTATGTAATTTACATAACTATAAAATACTTTTTAATTACCGGTCGTGGACGCTAAATAGACAGAATCAAGTGCAAGAACAGTTTGAAACACATGTAAAATGGGCAAGCGCAGTGAACGAAACGAGCAACTGGATACTGAACTAACTAGGAACAGTCGGCAGTGGAACTGCGACAGGTGGTGATGCGAAGAACGACGGGTGCGGCCGAGGGAGACCGAGACTGAGACGAGCACGCCACCGAGGCTGGAACGAGAACTGCCGAAGTGACCGCCGCGACCGAAGTGAACCAGTGAAGTATGAGCCGATCGTTCCTCCTTCCCGGGAACTATAAGCAGACCGCCGCGACCAAAGTGAACTATGAAAGACAGTTCCTTGGAATTCGTTCCTCGGTCCTTTCGTTCATCTTGGTGAACCGTTCCTTTGGACCTGATCGTTCGCGAACTACCAATCTCTAGTCGTTTGGCATTTACTGGCGTGAATTGTGGCTTATGAGCAGCAGCTCGACCATGAAATCCAAGTTTTCTCAAGTCATACCTAACTATCATAGCAGTTGGGGTCGATCCTGATGCAGTTTGGAATTCCTTTATTTATTTATTTATTTACACGTCAAGTTCTGTAGGATCACATTGAGGAGCAAATCTCCAAGGTCATGTAAAGTGTCAGTACATAAAATTGCAACACAAGAGTAATAACAGATTAAAATAAATGTTCATGAACCTCAGTTCATATGTTTAAGTAAACGCAACCAACAATATCAAAAGAATCAGCTTAATTTTTCAAGGAACTCCTCGACAGAATAGGAATGACCCATGAGGAAACTCTTCAGTTTCGATTTGAAAGTGCGTGGATTACTGCTAAGATTTATGAATTCGAGTGATAGCTCCCTGAAAATGGATGCAGCAGTATACTGCACACCTTTCTGCACAAGAGTTAAGGAAGTCAGATCCAAAAGCAGGTTGGATTTCTGCCGAGTATTAGCTGAGTGAAAGCTGCTTATTCTTGGGAATAAGCTAATATTGTTAACAAGAAACGACAGTATGGAACATATACTTTGATAGGCCAATGTCAAAATACTCGGACTTGTGAACAGGGGTCGACAAGAGGTTCGTGAACTTACACCACTTATTGCCCGAACCGCCCGTTTCTGAGTCAAAATTATCCTTTTAGAATGGGAAGAGTTACCCAAAAATATATTACCATACGACATAAGCGAATGAAAATAAGCAAAGAAGACTAATTTTCGATTCGAATGATCACTCACTTCTGATACAATTTGAACAGTAAAAATGTCAACATTAAGTCTTTTAACAATATCCTGAACGTGGCCTTTCCACGACAGCTTACTATCCACCTGAACACCTAGAAATATGAACTGTTCAGTTTCACTAATCATATGCCCCTTTTGTGAATTGTTGAATTGTGTGTTATGAACTGTAAAAACTGGATCTTACTGTGATTTAGCATAAGTTTATTTTCTATAAGCCAATAACTTAAGTCATGCACTGCACCATTTGAAACAGAGCCAATGTTGCACTCAACATCCTATACTACCAAGCTAGTGTCATCAGCAAACAGAAATATTTTAGAGTTTCCTGTAATACTAGAGGGCATATCATTTATATAAATAAGGGGCAGGAGAGGCCACAACAGTGATCTCTGGGGCACCCCCACTTGACTGTACCCCACTCGGACCCCACATCACAGCCATTCTCAACATTGCCTTTTGCTGTCTGTTGCTCAAGTAAGAGTGAACCAATTGTGAGCTGCTCGCCGTATTCCGTAATGGTCCAACTTCTGGTGCAATATTTTGTGATCACCACAATCAAATGCCTTAGTTAAATAAAAAAAAAAATACGCCTAGCGTTCTAAAACTTTTGTTTAACCCATGCAGTACCTTACACAGGAAAGAGAATATAGCACTTTCAGTCGTTAAACGGCTTCTAAAGCCGAACTGTGCATTTCAGAGCAAATCGTGTGATATAAAATGATCAATTATCCTTACATACACAGCATTTTCAATAACTTTAGCAAACACTGATGGAATAGAGATAGGTCTAAAATTATCTACATTATCCCTTTCTCCCTTATTATAAAGTGGCTTTATAACTGACTACCGTAATCGATCAGGAAACACACCATCCCTAAAGGAAAAATTACAAATATGGGTAAATGCAAGGCTAACAAGTGCAGCACAGTACTTTAATATTCTTCTAGGCACTCCATCATAACCATGAGAGTCCTTAGTCTTCAGTGATTTAATTATTGCCTCAATCTCCCTCTTGTCTGTATCACAGAGAAGTATTTCAGATATCAATCTCGGAAAGGCATTTGCCGAGAAAGGTATATGATTCCCTGCAGAAAGTAAATTTTTCTTTAATTCACCAGAAATGCTCAGAAAATGGTTGTTAAATACTGTACATATATCTGATTTATCAGTAATAGAAATATTTTTACTGCGAACTGACTTTATATCGTAGACCTTGTGCTGCTGACCAGACACTTCTTTCACAACCGACCATATGGTTTTAATTTTATCCTGTGAATTAGCTATTCTATTTGCATACCACATACTCTTTGCCTTCCTAATAACATTTTTAAACGCCTTGCAATACTGTTTGTAATGGGCTACTGTAGCTTGATTGATATAATTACCGCTTTGTTCTACATGATATGCTTATCCCACTAGTCAGCCACCCGGGCTGCCTGTTACTGCTAGTACCACGTTTAGAACGTTCTAATGGAAAGCAACTATCAAAGAGCATGAGAAATGTGTTAAGGAAAGCGTTATATTTATCATCTATGTTATTAGTACTGTTAACATCCTGCCACTCTTGTTCCTTGACAAGGTTAAAAAAACTCTCTATTGCTGTTGGATTAACTTTCCTATATAGTTTGTAATTAAATGTGACATTTGTTTGAGTACTAAAGTCTTTTAGTGTTAAAATTTGTGCACCATGGTCTGAAAGGCCATTCACCTTTTTACTGACATAATGCCCATCTAGCAATGAAGAATGAATGAAAATATTGTCTGTGGCTGTGCTTCTGCTCCCCTGCACCCTAGTTGTAAGAAACACTTTGCATGAGATCATATGAATTTATGAGATCAGCCAACATCCTTTTTCTTGCACCATCATGTACAAAATTTATATTGAAGTCACCATATATAACTAATTTCTGGTACTTCCGACAAACTGAATCAAGAACCTTCCCTAGCTTGAACAGAAATGCTCTGAAGTCAATGACCCGCCTAACTGTCATAGTACTTGCAGTGGATCCTGATGCAGTTTGTAATTCCTAAGTGATGGTCTGGATAGATGTCTGCCTATTACACATTACGACCCTCTTCAACTGTCGACGGTCTCTGTCAGTTAACAGTCGAGATCGGCCTGTATGCTTTTGTGCTGTACGTGTGCCTTCACGTTTTCACTACACTATCACATCGGAAACAGTGGACCGAGGGATGTTTAGGAGTGTGGAAGTCTCGCATACAGACGTATGACACAAGTGACACCAAATCACCTGACCACTCTCGAAGTCCGTGACTTCCACGGAGCGGCCCATTCTGCTCTCTCACGATGTCTAATGACTGCTGAGGTCGCTGATACGGAATATCTGGCAGTAGGTGGCAGCACAAGGCACCTAATATGAAAAACGTATGTTTTTTGGGGTGTCCAGCTACATTTGATAACATAGTGTACATTTGGGATTGATCAGACGGAGACAATACAACACTGTATTCTGAAAGGCCAACTATTGGCGTATACCGCTGGTAGATTTTTGATCAGGATTGTTTATTAAATACATCACTTTAATTTCTTATTGTCTTGCAACAGGAGAAAACAAGTAAACAGAGTATGTACTTCATTTACGTTATTTATCGTTCCTTTATTCAGTTTTGTTTCTAATCGTCAATTTGTCTGGCTCTGATACTCAGATATGTTGTTTATCCTTACATCCGTCTTTACGAGGACGAAGAAAAGACCTTCCAGGGAAACAAGCTGTGCGGTTAATAAGCTTTGAAACGACGCTTTGTGGTAGATTCAACGCTACTGACAGTGCTCAATGCCGTGATATGTCTACAGTGCTTTCATGGCAACGACAGCCTTCAAGCGGTGACTTTCAGCAGAGGTACAAACCCGAAATCTTCGTCAAATTTCAGCATCAGCGACAGTTTATCAAACATTGCTCTACATAAAACGTGATGAACTTTGTAAGCACACAAATGTAATAATCAATTATCAGGGAAAAAGGTATGTATTCTGACCAGCTTTCTTTTAGAACAATAAGGTACATGGATCCGTGCGCGAACAAATATATAACTTACAAAAACATGTAGTGTGAAGTCGGGTAAGAGAACACGTCTGGTACGAGTTCGCAGTGGCATTTTTTCTACGTTGGCAAACATTGACCGATAATGAGAAACTATATTCAGCTGTCGCTTCTAAAGCGACGCCATCACAGGTAATCTTAAAGAGCTCCGCCAGATTTATTGGTTATAGCAGATAAATATCAGTTTTTGTTTCACATCTTTAAGTTGTATATCGTACGCAATAAGCACTACCTAGCTATGCACTAGAAAATAAAATTATTTGGCAACAAAATCACCGATCTGTAAGGAACAAATCATGGCAGTACAAACAGCGGAACCAAGCAGTGACTGCCCTTTTTTTTTCGTGAAATGTGCGGCAGGTCGGTTAAGAGTACGCTGTAAGAAAGCGGGAAAAACTACGCGCGTACCATTAACCACTCACCCATATTGTTTCTAACGGTTACTAATCCAGGAAGACCCATTAGGCAGACAGATGTGAGTGCTTTCTTTCGACCTGTAAATTCTAGAGCAGCCGCAGTCCCACTGCTGAGAAATCCTTCGAGTCAACGGGAATGTTTCGGTTCAATCCGTATGTCTTCACGGCAGAAAACTTTGTTCCATCGGAAATCACTGAGCCAAACGAATTTCCAACAGCTGAAGAAAACAAAGGAGTTGAACAGGAGTCCACGAACAATTGTTGCTCCTGGTTTTCTGTGCAGTCACCAGGAACAAACCAGAACGTGACAACTGAAGCTCAGAGTGCTGATGTACTAGCAGGTACAGCTCAATCCAGGGTTTATCCACTGCCAAAATATGATCGACCCACAACAAAGAAGAAAATGGTAAAAAAAATCCAAGATTTTGTCTAGGTCGCCGTACAAAAATGTATTGTTAGAAAAACTAGCTAAACCACACGAAGCCAAGAAGGGACAAAATACCAGTAACGAACAACACAGAATTTCTATGCCTAATCTCGACTTAAATGCGCCATCATCTTCAGGGACAACAAAGTCCAAACCCAAGGAGGGAACTGATGTTTCGAACTGCACACGGTGTGGTGACAGAAGATAGGGTTAAGTGGGATAATTGTACCCAATGGTTGACGTTTAAGGTTTATGATAAAAGTTAAGCAGTTGTAAGTGATGTATGTTTTTCCTAAAGAAACCCGCAATAATCTGTTGTAAGGAAGGTTTGTTTTAACCCGCTTATCTACTAAATATTAGCAGTTAAATACTAAGTGCGTACTCTTTCCCGACTTTTCCCTATTCGATATATGTGTTAGAGGATCATATATTTATGGACGTAAGTCTCGGTCCGCACTGAAAAGCCTTCATTTCAGTTGAGTGACTTTCGTTTAGAATAAACTACAAAAAATTAATTCTCTGACAGTATATCTTAAATTTAAAAATAAAGATATCCAATTTTATAGCCACCAATATGCCTAATATTATTTTGTGCTTCTGCTTTATATTCAAACGTTTGCCTAGTATGTGTGACGAAATGTATACAATGGAGTGGCGTCATGAAAACTGTGACTAAGGTCTTGTCACCAGGGACCTATTCATAAGGCAATAGCACTGCATATCTAAAAGAAGATCACGCTGCCCAATAATATTTAAGAAAAGTTGTATTGAGAAATATTGAAAATTAGTAATTGTAGAAATGGTAAACTTCATTTGCAACAAGTCTTTTTTCTACCCAATTTCCAATTCAACATTATAAAGAAATAATGACCTTGCATAATGATTTTATTATTAATTTAGATGTTTTCAGAGACGATTCTTTTGTCATAAGAGTCGCTTAGGTGAGTGTTAAGCAGTTAGTTGGTTGGTTGTTTTGGGGAAGGAGACCAGACAGCGAGGTCAACGGTCTAATCGGATTAGGGAAGGACGGGGAAGGAAGTCGGCCGTGCCCTTTGAAAGGAACCACCCCGGCATTTGCCTGGAGCGATTTAGGGAAATCACGGAAAACCTAAATCAGGATGGCCGGACGCGGGATTGAACCGTCGTCCTCCCGAATGCGAGTCCAGTGTCTAACCACCTCGCTCGGTGTTAAGCAGCCAGTGTTCAATGTCCGTTCTAATACACAGGATCTTCCTTTGAAGTGATTACAACTTTCGCAGTATGCGTGTTTTTCTTTTCTTTGAGTGTGTGTGTGTGTGTGTGTGTGTGTGTGTGTGTGCTTGTGTGTGTTTGATGATGGTGGTTTTGAAGTTTACATGGAAGAAAACCTTTAGCGAGACTAATTTTCATTTTCTAGATTTTGCACCAACTGCAGTTGTACCTAATGTTTCAAACAATGATATTAAGGTACGGTTCAAAACGCAGACCTATTCTCGTTGTACAGGCTAATACCCAGGTTTGCCAACCAAGGCAGGAGGCTGCAGCTCGTACAGTGCTCAGCCTAGAAACGATCTTTCGGGTCTCCAGTTGTACCATTCCAGGTCTCGTGTTCTGCAGTGCTTCTATGGGAATGTTTCTAAGGCAAATCGTCATTCAGCTACTTATCCGAAACTTTGTCGTGTCGTGAATGACTAATACAGTATTAGGCATCATAAAATTCGCCCAGTATACGTATATATCTAACCTCATGCAGGTATTGTACGATATTCAGAGCGGAAGCCAGAAAACCACAGGTAAGGATAAAGACTCACGGGATCTGAGCTGAATATGAACAGTAGTGAAGGCAGTTCTGAAATTATTCTTATATAACTACCTCACTCTGTTATGGAGTGACGTACTTCAGGACGTGATCACATGAATGAGAGTTGTTTTACAAATTCACAGCTCTCTCTTCTCTGTGATACGTAGTACGTGCGTACGTTCTCCAGTGAAATACTTTCTTATCCACATAGACAAGAGTGTAGGATCTCGTCTTTTGATTAAGTTTGGTACAGACGTATCGTTCCGTTTTGCGCAAGACCGGTTTTCATTATAACTCGCCATTATACTCGCCAGCTTCTTCGTAAGCCTGCTCTGATTAAAATGTTTCGTGTCATCGTGACAGTGCAACTAACTGATGGAGGAAAAAAGAATCAACCTCTATGTTGGACTTTTTTTAAAGTACCTGGAAGACCTTCAACGGAGCAGCTCGAACTAGATTACACAACATTAGGTAGAACAGACATATAATAACCTCGAAGATCAAGTCAGGTACACAATAAAAGCTAGAATGATAATGTGTGACTCATTAACGAACAAGATAAAGATATAGGTCATCGTCCAGTTTATGCGAATACCTTGTATGTGCCTGGGTACAAATATAAGGCAGCGTGTGATATCGTACGACGAAAAACATGGCAACGACAGAAAATAACTAACGAAGAGTAATGAATTGTCTAGAATACATTAATCTAGATGACGTATTTAACTGATTAAGGTCCCACGATCTCGGGTTAATGAGAGAGCGAGGTAAGTCTTGTAAATGGGACATTCTTTACATTAATAACTAGTGTGACCGCCAGAACGTTGAATGTGTTGTACAGGTGCCGGGTGTCATTTGGTGAGTCAGAGTTCCAAGACTGCTGCAGTTCGTCGGTCAATCCATGGACGGTGTTTTGGTGCTCGTGGATGTCGTTGGGGTTGTCTTCCGATGACGTCCCATATGCGCTCGATTGGAGACAGATCTGGTGATCCAGCATGCCAAGGACCCATGTTGACACTCTGTAGAGCGGCCTCCTTTTAACCAGAACACGGCCATCGCTGGCAGAGTCAGAACCAGCTTTCATCAGTAAACACAGCAGCCGTCCACCCTGCCCTCCAATGAGCTGTCGACTGATGCCGGTGAAGCCGCAGATGGCGGTGGCTTGGGGTCAGTGGAATGCGCGCCTCAGGGCGTCTGGTGCAGAGCTGTTCATAAGGTAACCGATTTGTAACAGTTCGTTGTGTCACTACGGTGCCAACAGCCGCTCACATTGGTGCTGCACGTGTAGTACGATGCGCGAGAGCCATACACTGAACACGGTAGTATTCCCTCTCGATAGAACCACGCGGCCGTTCGGATGCCGCTCTTTTTGCGACCGTTTATTCTCGTGAACACCGCTGCCAGCCATCCTACACAGTGGCTACATTCCTGTCAAGTCTTTCTGCAGTATCGCAGAGGGGACACACAGCTTCCCTTAGCTCTGTTACACGACCTCTTTAAAATTCATTGAGGTGGTGATAATGGCATCTTTGTCGCCTTAACCCCTTCAACATCAAGGGGTGGGAACTTTATGCCAACCTTTTGAAAATATACTAATCTATTTCATAGTTTAAGATTTTGAAAAACAATTTTTTTATTGTTTTTAGTGATTTGTTATACCATATTCCATAATTTTTCAGCAATATATAATCCAAATACTTAAGTTTAGTGGTAAATTTAACTTTTCGCAACAGATGTGATATTGAAAGTACGATGAAATGAACACCCTTAGCTGCTTACAGGCGTTAACATACGTCAACGGGGACAGATGTACGAAAGAACTGATGTCCGAAAGAACAGATACCATCATAGCAAATATATATAGTTCAGGCTCCCCGGCCACTTGACCATCTCCTTATTCTGTGCGGATGCACAAACAGTGCCCGAACTCTTACGGGAATCGGCAACGCGCCGCGAGTAATGAGTATAATGGACGGGGGCACTACGAATGTAGTGCGGAACAATACGTTGAGAATGTGGGTTTCGCGGGAGGCGTGCCAGAGATAAATCCCTGCAGTCGCGCTATCCTCTGTGTCCTCGGTGGCTCAGATGGATAGAGCGTCTGCCATGTAAGCAGGAGATCCCGGGATAGAGTCCCGGTCGGGGCACACATTTTCATCTGTCCCCGTTGACGTATGTTAACACCTGTAAGCAGCTAAGGGTGTTCATTTCATTGTAATTTCATTCTAACGAGCTGCTTGGTCACCGATGGTATCTGTACTTTTGGACATGTCCGAAATCACATCGCGCGGTGACGGGCGGTAGCGTTGGCCAGTATTTACGTCGCGAGCAGCGCTGAGGTGGAGAGCTGAGCAGCGTGTGCGAGCAATGTTGACGTTTCTTTCCGTATAACTGTTGTAAGTACGATGTCGACAATTAACAGAGCGAACAGCGTTCAGTGTGTTTTCGATCGAGCTGCCTTGCGACCGACGGCGTTTGAAATTCACGAGTGGATCTCTGAGGATTTGAAATTGCCTGAAGATATAGTCGACACGTTCCAGTTGGACTTTGTGCAGTACTCGTTATCTGTGAAATTTATTTCGAGTGACACTTACGAGAAATTCGTTGAGGAGCATGCTGGCGTGAGACCATTTCGTCACAATGATGGCAGTATCTGTAATGTCCAAATTGTGCCTTCGGGATACGGAGTGAGAACCGTCAGGGTACTTAATGTGCCACCCGAGTGCCCTAATGACCTGATTGAACGTTCACTGTCACTGTACGGCGCTATTTTGTCAGTTACAAATGAAAAATGATCGAGTGCATATCGCTACCAAGTTAACAGCGGGGTGCGAAGTGTACGTGTAGACTTACAAAAGCATATACCTTCGTATGTTGCCATTAGCGGCTGTCGTGCACAGGTAACTTACATTGGACAACCCCCTACCTGTTCGATCTGCCATTCAACAGAACATCTGCGGATGAACTGTACACATCGACGTCCATTTCAACTTCCACGGGAACGTCCTGCAGACGGTAGTGAAAAGCTTGTTCCGCTATTGAGTGAGGTAGTCGCGGGGACTGTACCACCACCTCGGCAGCCGGAACATGTTAGCGAGACGGAGTTGCCAGTTCAGGTGGAATGCAGGGGCCAAAGACATTCGCGGTAGGACGGACGTCGATTCGGCACCGTCATCCTCGCCGGGACAGTTACCGCTGGATACCGACGATGCGCCAGCAACCTCTGAAACTGAGCCGTGTGAGATACAGGAGCGGGTGCAGATCAGTTTGCCTGAACCACCCCTATCGGTAGAGACCGCACCAGAAACGAAGAAAGGCCGCCGTAGGAGAAGCAAAGGGAATAGTAGCAAAGAGGAAAAGTCGGATGATTTGAGACCCGTACACATGTCAGAGAGTGGCAGCGAGACTGAACCTCAATCTTCTTGCTCCGTGCGCTGCGAGGACACCGCGAGGCAAGAACGCATCCTTGAACAAACCAAACACCTGAAGGCACTACTGAGCGCTGAGAGCGAACAGAGCACCGTAACGGCTAAGAGGAAGAGCGAGCAGAGCAGCGAGCAGCTGCAGCAGCGCTCCCGCAGGAACTCGCTGACGTCAGTCGCAGCCCCGCGTGGTGGCCAGGCGGACGCGACCACGTTGACAGACTCAGCCGGCGGAGGCGGGCAGGGCGGCGCGCGCACCGCGAAGCACCCCGACAGCAATGAGCCGTGGTGGCAGCAGGACGAGGATATGCAGCAGTAGCTGCTCTCGCGCATGACCATCGCGCCGCGACCTTTCCACTCCCTGACCCGTTATTGGTTTTGACATTTCGCCTCGTACTCCAGACGTTACCAACGAGCTCAGTTCAAAGCCGTCGAGAAGGACGATCCAACACTCAGAGCTCATTGTCCTCTGAGCCATCGTGTGCGACAACCAAACCTACAACATTACCACACTTAACGTCAATAGAATTCAAAGTGCGGTGAAACTCCGTCCGCTAACAGATTTCTTGTACGGTACCAGCGTTGACATTGCCCTCCTACAGGGGGTAGTCACAGTCTTAGAAGTGCCCGGTTACGTTCTTATTGATAACATCAATCTCCAGAATGCCTTAGGCACTGCCATACTTCTGCGCGACGGTATACCCTTTACGGATGTGCAGCGGCTGCCTAGTGGTCGTGGCATTTCTCTTCGAGTGAATGGTGTGCAGATAGTTAACGTGTACGCCCCCTCAGGTAGCACTCGTAAGAGAGATCGTTCAAATTTTTATAAAAACGAGGTTCCCATTCTTCTTAGCGCTTATCGTGCACATCTCATCCTTGGGGGTGACTTCAATTGTGTGCTTAACGACAGAGACCAAACTCCTAACACGAACAGATGTATCGGACTTGAACATTTAATTCACGGCATGCGTCTTCACGATACATGGGAACAACTGCACGGTGGACCGGTAGCGTACACCTTCGTAACCAGTCATTCTGCCAGTCGGCTGGATAGGATCTGTGTGTCCGATGCCCTCCAGCGACACATTGTGGACTGTGACATAGCTCCTGTCAACATCTTCGACCATTGTGCATATCAGTGTTACCTTAACCTACAACGCCAGCAAATTTACCGCGGGAAAGGCTACTGGAAATTGAATGTCAGCCTTCTGCAGGACGCCCAACTTGGAGGTGAACATAACGTGGCAACAGCTCCAGCGGCACCGACGTCGTTGCGCTAGCGTTCTACAGTGGTGGATTCAGTGTGCTAAGCCTAAATTACGCCTCACCTTCATGAGCTACGCCCGACAAATAAAGCTTTTGGTAGAAACAGACTATTGAATTTTATTATCGCTGTTTGAGAGAACTGTACAGTCGCACTACCAATCCTTCTCGCGATATCGACGTAAAGATCAAACGATATAAAGTGAAAATCACGGCGGTACAACGCCAACGAATGCGAGGCATCATCGTGCGATGCCACCCCAAGGACGTTGCCGCCGAAGAACGGGCCTCTCTGTACCACATCCTGAGAACGACTAAACGGTGTAAAGCCATGTTGATTGAAGCCGTCGTTGATGACGCTGAGAATGCCATCACGAAGCAATGTGACATCATCTCGCACGTCTACAACTATTATAGTCAACTTTACAAGAAGCAATCCGTTGATGAACACTCGTGCGACGATTTTCTTAGGACCTTGAGCTGTCGCTTGTCACAACAGGATAATGCAAATCTGGAATCTGTTTTCGCAGAGGACGAAATCCGACTGGCGGTCCACAGTGCAAAGAAAGGGAAATCACCAGGACCCGACGGTCTCAGCGCTGAGATTTACCAGCGATACTGGAACCTCCTCGGTCCGACACTCCTCGAGATAGCGAATGAACTCTGGCACCTGGAAGTAATACCCAAGGCATTTACGGAAGGTATCATTTGCCCTTACCGAAAAAAGGGAGCAGCAGGAAGGTCGAAAACATGCGACCCATCACATTCCTGAATGCCGATTTCAAAATCATCACCAGATTGATTGAGCTACGGATGCAAACCCTTATGTACAAGGTTTTAGGCAGTTACCAGTACAGTGCAGTGTGAGGCCGAAGTGCAATCTCAGCTGCCTACGGTTTGAGGGACATCATCTGTTCATATGCTGAAACCAAAGGACAGGGCGCTCTGATGTTTCTAGATTTTGAGAAGGCTTATGACCGTGTACGTCATGACTTCCTCTTTAAAAGCATGAAGAAACTAGGATTTGGACCTCATCTCATAAAATTAATTCGTAAACTTACTACAAAAGTCTCTTCACTGATTCTCATTAATGGCCATTTTACAAAAGAAGTTACCATTGAGCAGTCCATCCGACAAGGATGTCCTCTCTCAATGATTTTGTACGCCATTGCAGTAGAGCCGCTACTGAACAACTTGGCGCATAGCGGGATCGGACTTAGCGTCGAGTCTGTCACTATCCCATGCATTGCGTATGCTGACGATATATGCGTAACTGTGTCATCATCGCAACAACTTCTGTCAGCGGAAACTCTTTTACAAACATTCACGTTTATTTCAGGAGCAATACTAAATAGAACTAAAACCACAGCTTTGCAGATCGGAGGCGCTATCGGAGACGTATCCCATGTTACCTGGTGCAAGGTCAAGGATTATCACACAACCCTCGGTGTTACCTTTGGGGCCAAATCAGACAAATTCCTGACGAAGAACTGGTCACACATGCTTAATAAATTACGTGCTGCTTTGGTACTTCACTCTGACCGTGACTTGAACGTACTACAGAAAGTTAAGGCCATCGAGATCACCATTACGAGCAAGATGAATTATTTGGCGCAAATTCTTCCAATCTCCGACCATCTAGCCAAGAGTATACCACAAGCGTTATGTTGGATTCTTTTTAGGGGGAACAGCCTCAAAGCCTTGACCCACCCCTTAATATCGCCGGCATTCCACTTTCTTACCGACATTTGTGACTGTACTACATGGAAATGAGCTACATTCGACACAACATCGTCGATAACGGAAGCCTGACGAACAGGAAGCTTTATGACCTTCTCATGACAACAAACCAGAGGATTCGGCTGGGTCCGCAGCTCGTGGTCTTGCGGTAGCGTTCTCGCTTCCCGCGCCCGGGTTCCCGGGTTCGATTCCCGGCGGGTTCAGGGATTTTTTCTGCCTCGTGATGACTGGGTGTTGTGTGATGTCCTTAGGTTAGTTAGCTTTAAGTAGTTCTAAGTTCTAGGGGACTGATGACCATAGATGCTAAGTCCCATAGTGCTCAGAGCCATTTGAACCATTTTTTTTTAATCGTCTCGAAAAAAACATCCAAATACACATTGGATTATAGTATGGCGGAATGTGCACAGCGTTATGTTACCATCACACGTCATAGCCGACTGGTATCTAACAGTCAACGGTAAAGTAGCAACGAATGGAAAGCTACATAAAATAGGACTTCATCCAACGCCCGACTGTGACGCATGGGGAATAGTCGATACGCTTATTCAAAGTTTCACGTGCGGACATGCAGAAGAAATTACAACATTTCTTCGTCAACGATTGTCGGTGATAGACCGTACGACGCCCAGTGGTGTAGACCTTTTAGAGATCATTCAGCCACAAAAACTGAGATATCCACGAGCAAAAAATAACGCTGCAACGTGGATCATGGGCCACACAGCATCGTTTATTATGCAGAATAAGCATGCTACTTTCCTAGACTATTATTCTTACATAGAAATTGAACACTTTAAAATGAGCCAACATTTTGACTACAGGAGGAAATTTGGAAATATGCTGAAAATCATAATTAACGGTTAAATGCTTCACATACAATATTTCGGATAGCAGAGGTTGCC
This sequence comes from Schistocerca americana, assembly GCF_021461395.2. Classification (NCBI taxonomy): domain Eukaryota; kingdom Metazoa; phylum Arthropoda; class Insecta; order Orthoptera; family Acrididae; genus Schistocerca; species Schistocerca americana. The sequence continues at coordinate 52,696,960 of NC_060125.1, read as the reverse complement.
AGTGACCTGTATATATGAATCCATTTGCTTCCTGGGACTTTAGTTCTTGTCGGAATTTTAAGATACTATTCAGACGCTCACCAATTCAGAAGGCATTTTTTCTTTCCCATTTTCGTTTTTAACATTTTCCTTCTCTCGCAGAGCAGCGGAGCAACTTTCCTTCAACAATGACGTGATAGTCTTTTGTGCAGCATAAAATTTTCTGTTTACTACTTGGCCAAAAACAAAAAAATAAAATAAAATAAAATAAAAAATAAAAAGGATGGATAGAGCGTCTGCCATGCAAGCAGAAGATCCCGGGTTCGGGTCCCGGTCGGGGCACACATTTTCATCTGTTCCCGTTGACGTATGTTAACGCCTGCAAGCATCTAAGGGTGTTCATTTCATTGTAATTTCATTCTAACGAGCTGCTTGGTCACCGATGGTATCTCTACTTTCGGACATGCCCGAAAGAACAGATACCATCTTAGTAAATAAAGATGTGATATTCATATTTTCAATTTCAGGATCATTTTTACACATCTGCATGTGTGAATTACCTGCCAAATCACCAGTTCAATCGCACGATCCATATGTAATGCTGGTTTCTTTTCTCCCTCACCAAAGCAACTAGAAATGAAGCTTGTATATTTTCTATCCCCTTAAGTAATGGTATCTACCTCGGGACTGTGTCTTCCCAAGGGAGCATACGACGGAACGTTCACTAAGAGGTTTGAGTAGATGTGTCTGTCCATGCAAATAGGAGAAGAATATTTAATTATGCGAAGATTTAAAAGAAGTATGGGCCTGTACCGCATAGACAGAAAATTCGGGAGGATATTCGAACATGTCTGGCACACTCCTAATACTTCCCTTTTAATGTATTTCTTTCCTGATGGCGTGTTACATCCTTGAAAAGACACATGTCAATTGAACTCATTAAAAAAATATTCGTGTCTGTCTAGTTGTCAGCTTCGACCCTGTACGCTTACTGAACAATTATTTCATTGTAATAAATACCAACTATCTACATAACATTAAGCTATATTTGTGTGACTCATTAGACCTATTAACTGATCATACTTCTTTTTGTTGGGTTGTAGTACTGTCTAATAAGGTACTACCAACTAAAGTGTTGTGAAGCGAGCGCGCCCGCGCGCGGGCGCGCGCGCGCGCGCCCGCGCGCTCGTTTGTGTGTATGTGTGTGTGTGTGTGTGTGTGTGTGTGTGTGTGTGTGCGTGTCGGTGAGTGAATATGTGGTTTGACAAGGATGCAGAAGGCTTACCCCTGTATAGAGAAAAAGACAGGGAGAAAGGGGACTGTGATTAGTGAGATTTCATTAAACCCTTGAGAGACACACAATTTCCTCTCTAACGAATTTTTCTCGTCAATACTAATCTACCTTTACGTCTAGTGACTTGCCTTAAGGTTCCAGTATTTAACTATTACGCATATTGTATTTAAATATGTCTTTGTGACCTTGAAAAATCCTTCAAAGATCACGCACGGTATTTACGACGTTAGAGGACCGCCTTCGCTCCCCAGACTGAAGCTCGTGATATGGAACCTGCTACGCAGGTTCCCAACCCGCAGAAGCCAATCAAGAAGGCGTATTTGTGTACTGCCCCTGGGGAGAGTAAGAGGAGGGGGGCGTATACGTGTAACGATCCAAGGAACTCTACATCGGTCCACTGCTCCTGAAGACGCTTATTACCTTGTAACGTACGATTTAATCAGATTTTCATCGATAGAACAGTAATGGCTTCAATGTCTGGCTAGAGGACTGGTCCGAGGCTACTAACTCTCATAGACGCCAATATCCACAATATCACGAGGGAAAGATCAGGAGAAGCATTCAGCGGAGTGTTTCCACAAGGACCACATTAAAAATAGTAAAAATTGGAGCAAATGTAAAAGACATTAGATAGAAGATCACGGTCTATTTGAAACTGGAGCCTTATTGATAAGATAGAAGAAGCGCTATCGAAATTAAACGGAGAGGGGAGTGGCTCAGTAGTTATGGTTCTGAATTCATTAGAACTAAGGTTCAGTTGCTCATCCACACATGCGAGCCTCTAGATTTAGGTTTATAGTTCAATTCTTTTATCTTGGCGGGTCGCACATGCCCGCCCAGACGCGGGAGATTGCTGCGTTGCCAGTTGCATACGACGCACGCGCCAATAGAAGCAGCGCCATAGTATAGCATAGTTCGCAAGCTTACGTTTAGGGTGGTTGTTGGTTGTTGGATGTTTAAGGGGGACTAAACAGCGAAGGTCATCAGTCCCTACGTTTAGGGGGGGAGCGCGCAGTTCATGAAGCAAAGCCACCACGGCCGCATTAACCCTTTCGTTGCTACAAAGACGTGCTCCCTGCATTCCGCGCTGTGCGCGATTTTGTCACTGCACTGCTCGCCTGTGCAGACACATCGTGTTCCGACTGCTTTGACACTCTTATCAATCGATTCCACAAAAACTATTTGGCCCAAAAATTTGATTTTTACACATCTTCTTGACTGATACCTTCCCCCCCATAAATGACTTAATTTTGTTTCGATGTTCAATGCAGTTATCATGCAGCATTAAATATAGTAAACCATTGCACGAAATTTAGAAGAGTTTGCAGAGGTAAAAGTCCATAGCGTATACTTTCCGTATGGTCGATTTTAGTTGCCACAATGTTGAGAATGAAATGTGGACAAGATACCTAAATTTCATATAAAATTTACTGTATAACAATAGCTCATTTAAGTATCACATAGGTGTCGTATGTAATATAGAGAAATATTCCGTCTTTCGCGACTGTAACAAAAGTTTTATTTACAGTGAGCGCGTTTGGCTTTATTTTAAAGCATTTCAATCAATCAAAAGGAAGTAGACAAAACACATTAAACAAAACTGTGGACTTACAAAAACATTAGGACTTGAATATACCGTCTATCAGTGAAGTGCTCTGAGCTATGTCAAATATAATTTTTGTGTGTGGCACACACAAACATCATTTATTTGCTAAAACACTGATCTGCCAACACAAACGTTGAATATTGTGTTACCGCAGCACAAAACTACGAAAGGTGACTTGGCAATGGAGGAGACAAAATACTGTCCACTGAAGATGCTTCAAAAGAAAGAAACGCGTCTGGTCTAAATAAGTCCCTTATTACAGTTGCAGAAGAGGAATATATTTCAGTACCATTGGTAAAACTGCTACTGTGGAACAAAAACGAGAAAGAGAACATGAGTACCGTTGTGCATGTGCCATACCTTTCCTTGATCGAAGTGCTTTAAAATAAAGCCAAACGCGTCCGGTGTAAATAATACTTTTATTACAGTCGCGAAAGACGGAATATTTCTCAATATTACATACGACACCTATGTCGTACTTAAATTAAATGAGATATTGTTATACAGTAAATTTTATATGAAATTTAGGTATCTTGTCCACATTTCATTCTCAACATTGTGGCAACTAAAATCGACCATACGGAAAGTATACGCTATGGACTTGTACCTCTGCAAACTCTTCAAAATTTCGTGCAATGGTTTACTACATTTAATGCTGCATAATAACTGCGTTGAACATCGAAATAAACGTAAGTCATTTGTGGGGGGAAGGTATCAGTCAAGAAGACGTGTAAAAATCAAATTTTTGGGCCAAATAGTTTTTGTGAAATCGAATGATAAGTGTGTCAAAGCAGTGGGAACACCATGCGTCTGCACAGGCGAGCAGTGCAGTGATGACAAAATCGCGCTGTGCGGGGAGCACGTGTCTGCAGCAGCGAAAGGGTTAATGAAGAGACAAAGCACTAGAAATTTCAAAAAATTGCATTCAAACGAATATAATTCGTGAAGTAAGGCACTTCGATATTGTTTTCATATAATGAAAATATTAAGCACCGCATAAGGTTTGAACTCATAACCTTTCGCGTAGCTGCCCAACACCTCCTTTTTTTATTTTTTTTATTTTTGATCTCATTTTGTTCGTTTTTCTTCGTTGAATCTGATCGGAGTGGATGTCCTAAGACACCCTTTTAAGTTCGGTGTTGATCTATTAACTCACTTTTTTTATTACAGAGGGCAGCTAACCCTCTGACCGAACACGCTGAGCTACCGTGCCGGCTACCGTTAACCGCACCTCGTCTGGCTACATAACGCCATGTGGACTATAACACATCACGCAAAATACTGACAAACACTGTTCGTGTGACTATGAAATACTCACGCTTCGTCGAAGTACAATAGGAAATAAACAATTACCGCTGTTCTTTATTGCGAAAAAGCGGTTCGTGAGAGTCATACAAACACCTTTCCTTGCTATCGCCTGAATTAGGAGTCTTATTGCTTGTTTGGTTAAATTAATTATAGAATATGAAGCAGTTGGTATAAAGAATGCTTTTTCCAAACTTTCTATAAAAGAATGTCTGCTATGAAGACATTGCTTTTGTTCTATTACTTTATTTATGACAGAACGTTTCTAAAACTGAAGACACTCGTCCATGCTCTGCACTGCAGTCGAGATGTGGCAACGTCGTTCTCTGTTCATTGGCTGACTGTTTTGTGACGTCAGATCCGCAGAACGAACCTAAACTCGGCCGCCAACATAAATGAAGCGCACTTTAGTGTCGTTTACTTACGACAATACAAACAAAAGTCTGATATTTCTTTAAAGTCAGTACCGCTATTAGACTGTTTTTATTTGCAGTGTTAGATTTACACAATCATGATCTCGGCTTTACAATGTCATTATCAAGTGTTTTAATTGTTATACAGTGCCTAAGGTGGCATACTGTCGTATTTAAAATACACTGTTAGACACACGATCGTGTAAATGTAGCACTGCAAATAAGAAACAGTCTAATGGCGGTACTGACTTCAAAGAAATATGTTATGACTGCGGCCCCACATTATGTAAAAATTATTAAAAGTCTGATAGTTCCTATGAAAACGATATGTCAGGTTCCTTTCCATATCTTTGAGTTTTCAATGCTTGTATTTTGTCCCTAATGAGCTTGTTGTTGATACGTTAAACCCTAATCGTTCTTCTTTCGATAAAAAACGCGATAGCGCTTTAATTTTTAGATCATCTACAGCAGAGGTAGTAGTGGAGAATACCAGCATATTTAGGCAATGGTAACAAAATACACAGCTGACCTGGCATACAGTAGCTGAAAGCCATACTTGATAAACGTCTTTCATGTTATGTATCAGTGTGCGAGTTGCGAACCAGTCGAATGACTCAAAGATCTTACGATTTACGCATTCGTCTGATATGGTGGTCTTGTCTTTGGTTGAGCAGAGAGAAGCATTTTTTCATTCAGTACATCTAGCGTGGAGTCTTTGTGAGCCAATCAAATTGCTCAGCGCAGTGCAGATTTCAAGTTCGATTGGACCGCGTGAGGAAACACTTCCCGTCGTCGCCACCTCGAGCTGCCAAAATCATTCCAACTGCTGATGATTTTTAACATTCGAACATTTGCCTTGTTTAGTAATAAGATAGGTATTTCTATGCTGTAGCGATGAGGATCATTGGCGGGACTGTTGCTTCCTTGCGTTGCATTGTTCTTATCACATGATTTTTCAGGTTTATCTCGGGGACAAACTTTTCAGTTGTATATCCACGTGAACAAGGCCTGATTTTACGGTATTGCAGTGCCTGTCTTATTTCGAATTACGATGCCTGCATGCCCGTATGAACAGTCACTGCGGCAACTACACCCGTTGTGGAATACAAGAAATGTATTCGCAGCTGCGAATATGGGCCACCATTAGCTGTGTAATGGACTGACGGCAATGAAAATTTGTGCTGGAGCGGAACCTGGACCCTAGTTTCCCGTCGGCCGAGCGGTCGCTTTATCATTAGGCTACCCGAAGCACGATTCACGGCCAGGTCCAAACTTCCGTAATGGATGTACGAGCTCAGATTGTACACACATGGTTGACAACCTATGGAAGTTTGGAAAAAGGAAGGAAGGACGACTAGGTATTATGACCTGTCGACACGGAGGTCTTTAGAGACGGTTGTCATTAGAAACGGAGCACCAACCCGACATTTACCTCTAGCGATTTATTAGGGAAATCATGGAAACACTAAATATGGATGGTCGGACGCGAGTAGGAACCGTCGTCCTCCCGAATACGAGTCCAGAGTGCTAACCAATGTGCTACCCCGCTCGGTGTATGGAATGTTGGGCGTGGTCGAATAGCCTAATGGTAAAGCACCCAATCACGATAAACGGAAAACTTGGGTTCGAGTCCCGGTTTGGTACAAATTTTCGTTGTCGTCATTACATTATTCTTCAACGAATACGTTTCTTGTAAGTTAGCTCTTTGTTTAGAGCGCGTCTTTGTTCAGATATGCGAGAATCAATATCTAATTTTCAGTGAGTCATAGGCAGGTACAGCTTGCATTTCAACTTACTCTCTCACTTTCCAAGTAAAGTACGGTGATTGAAAAACATATGGCATTATTTTCCCCTTTTTGTAAAAATGGCTCTGAGCACTATGGGACTCAACTGCTGAGGTCATTAGTCCCCTAGAACTTAGAACTAGTTAAACCTAACTAACCTAAGGACATCACAAACATCCATGCCCGAGGCAGGATTCGAACCTGCGACCGTAGCGGTCTCGCGGTTCCAGACTGCAGCGCCTTTAACCGCACGGCCACTTCGGCCGGCCCTTTTTTGTAAATGTGTGATGTTGTACACCCACTTGGTCCGTTAAAGGATATTTGTATATGCTCTTCATCAAGAGTAATAACTCAAGTTAATTTAAAATATCTCACGAATTATTTACCTCTCTTAATCAGTTTTAAGTCCTAAGATCGCCGCGGGGAGTGGCCGGGCGGTTTGAGGCGCCATGTGACGGATTGCGCGGCCCCTCGCGCCTAAGCATGGGTCTGAGTACAGTTCATAGCATAAGTTACTTTAAGTTGTGTGTACGCCTAGGGACCCATGACCCCAGCAGTTTGGCCCCTTAGGAATTCACACACACATTCAATCTTACGATCGTTTATAGCGATACACACTTAATCTTCATTCAGAGTATCGCCAGGTGCTGGTACAGTGTACTTAAAAAGAATTACCTTTAGCAGAATCAATTATGAGTAAAGCTTACCTTAGCAGACAGGATATAGTACTATTTCATGTAATGGATGTGAAGTTCGTGACGAGAGGAAAACGTCCCATGCCGTTTCACTAAGCGCTAAGTCATCATCGGTGGAATCTGTCAAGTAGATAGCGATCTAACCTGTTGAATAAAAATCTTTTTCGTTTACAAGCCTTGCCACTTCTAATAAGTGCAATCACATCTGCGTTGCACGTGTTTTATTCGAAGTGACGTGGCTTGCAAATCAAAAAGCTTTTATTCAAGCATGCCACAGCATAAGACTTTGAGGATACAGTCTAACCTATTGTTTGCTCCTTCTGTCAACTCGTCCATCTTTCTGATATGTACGTACTGATGCTCGGTAGCTTAGCTTTCGTCCGCACTAAGATGTGTGGAAAATGAATCTCTAGTAGCTTGGGCGTACTAACGTCTATGAGGAGTTACGCTTGTATTCTGTTTCCTCCCTCTGTGATCGCGGCCGCGTCTGATTTGTGGAGGCAGCACGCTTTGTCATTCTTTCGTTTTCCAGAGGTTGGTCAAGATCACGGCATTCGACATGCAGAGCTGCAGAGTGGAATGGATTTGCCGAGTATCGTGCACGAAACACATTTATTTTATTCGGTTCCTTGTTTCCTTTGGACAGAATGAATACCCACTAAGTCGACCACATTTGTTTCCAAAAATTCCATCTATACACGCGTCAGTTTGAGAAGTATCACGGCCACCATGAGTCTGTAGGAAATTCGTGTCCGGCGATGGCACAAGGCCTGAAAGATTGATCTACACCATCTGATAATTGGGTCCAAAAGAATGACAGCTCCTCAGGCCAGTTGTCATGACGGTTTTGATTTGTACCACAGGTGCCATGGCTCCCAGCTGAATGTTCCCCGCAGTATTATATTAACCACTCGTCTCACACCCCTCCTGTCCCCCCCCCCCCAACCCCCATACGCCTACGTCAGTGACGGTATGCATGTCCACGTATCTGCACGTGAGTGTGTGCCCTGATGGAACAAGGAACGTGTTTAATCCAACGATTTCCATTGATCCATGGTGCTATCTCGAATACCTCGTGCGTGCTGCGATTGTAGGTGAAGTTAGGTCAACGTGGGAACACGTAGGGGTCCTTTGCTGCGGAGTTCCATGTTCCGCAAACTGAACCGAACGGCGTGCTGCCCAACATTTGTTCGTGCCCTAGCATTGTACCTTGTCGTCAGATTTGCCACACATCGCAGCCTATCCTCCTTTATACTGAGGTGACAAAAGTCATGAGATAGCGACATGCGCGTATACAGATGGCGGCAGCATCGTGTACACAAGGTGTGAAAGAGCAGTGCATTTGCCGAGCTGTCATTGGTATTAAGGTGATTCCTGTGAAAAGGTGTCCGGCGTGATTATGGTCCCACGACAGGAATTCACAGACTCTGAACGCGGGATGGTAGTTAGAGTTAGACGCATGGGACATTCCACTTCGAATATCGATACTGAATTCAATATTCCGAGATACAAGGTGTAAAGAGAATACCAAATTTCAGATATTACCTCTCACCATGAATAATGCAGAGGCCGATGGCCTTCACTTAACGACTGAGAGCAGCGGCGTTTGCGTAGAGTTGATAGTACTCCTGGCCTCATGAGAACATCGGTACGATCATAGACTATTGGTCGTAGTTGTCAAATGAGTCCCACTTTCAGTTGGTAAGAGCTGATGGTAGGTTTCCAGTGTGGCGCAGACACCACGATTCCATCGATCCAGGGTGAGAACAAGGCACTGTGCAAGGTGGCGGCTGCTCCACAATGGTGTGGACTGCGTTTACACGGAATACACTAGGTTCTCTAGTCCAAATGGTTACGTTCTGCTACTTGAGACCACTCGCAGCCACTTATGCACGTCATGTTCCCAAATGATGATAGAATTGTTATGGGTGACAATGCCACCATGTCACCGGGCCAAAGTTGTTCCTGAATGGTTTGAAGAACGTCCTGAACAATTCGAGCGAACGATCTGACCTGAGATGAATCCCACTGAACATTTATGGGACACAATCGAGATGCCAGTTCGTGCACAAAGTCGAGCACTGGCACCACTTCCGCCATTACGGACAGCTGTAGATGCAGCATGACTGAATATTTCTACAGGGGACTTGTTGAGCCCATGCCACGCTGAGTTGCTGCACTACACCAGGCAAAAGGCGGTCCGACGCGACATTAGGAGGTAAAAAATGGTTCAAGTAGCACTGAGCACTATGGGATTTAACATCTGAGGTCATCAGTCCCCTAGAACTCACAACTACTTAAACCTAACTAACCTAACGACATCACACACATCCATGCCCGAGGCAGGATCGAACCTGCGACCGGCAGTCGCTCGATTCCGGACTGAAGTGCCTAGAACCGCTCGGCCACCACGGCCGGCCATTAGGAGGTATCTCCCCTCACTGTACACAGCAGGCAAGCTTCCAAGCTCCACGTTCTGTGACGGGACGTGTACGCCGGACACCTCGCCGCCCACTCGTTCTTCCGCCGTCCTCCTACCAGTTTCCACAGAAGTTCACGACGCTAGCACAAAAGCACCCGACCGCTTTCGCGATTTCCCAGATTCTCTTTCTCTGGCGCTGGGCCATAACGATGTCCTCTTAATGGAAGTCGCTTTTGTCATTACATTTCGCCATTTGCGAGCCGTACCGTCACTAGAATGATTACCCACTCGTCTCTGATCCGTATACGAGGGGCTTTTGAAAAGTCCGTGCAAAAATAAAATCTACTTACGAGTTTGGGGTAAACCTTTTTTATTTTTCGACATAGTCTCCATTTAGACTTATACACTTCATCCAGCGCTGTCCTAATTTGTTGATCACTTCCGAATAATAGGAACTGTCCAAGTCTGCAAAATACACTCCTGGAAATTGAAATAAGATCACCGTGAATTCATTTTCCCAGGAAGGGGAAACTTTATTGACACATTCCTGGGGTCAGATCATCACATGATCACACTGACAGAACCACAGGCACATAGACACAGGCAACAGAGCATGCACAATGTCGACACTAGTACAGTGTATATCCACCTTTCGCAGCAATACAGGCTGCTATTCTCCCATGGAGACGATCGTAGAGATGCTGGATGTAGTCCTGTGAAACGGCTTGCCATGCCATTTCCACCTGGCACCTCAGTTGGACCAGCGTTCGTGCTGGACGTGCAGACCGCGTGAGACGACGCTTCATCCAGTCCCAAACATGCTCAATGGGGGACAGATCCGGAGATCTTGCTGGCCAGGGTAGTTGACTTACACCTTCTAGAGCACGTTGGGTGGCACGGGATACATGCGGACGTGCATTGTCATGTTGGAACAGCAAGTTCCCTTGCCGGTCTAGCAATGGTAGAACGATGGGTTCGATGACGGTTTGGATGTACCGTGCACTATTCAATGTCCCCTCGACGATCACCAGTGGTGTACGGCCAGTGTAGGAGATCGCTCCCCACACCATGATGCCGGGTGTTGGCCCTGTGTGCCTCGGTCGTATGCAGTCCTGATTGTGGCGCTCACCTGCACGGCGCCAAACACGCATACGACCATCATTGGCACCAAGGCAGAATCGACTCTCATCGCTGAAGACGACACGTCTCCATTCGTCCCTCCATTCACGCCTGTCGCGACACCACTGGAGGCGGGCTGCATGATGTTGGGGCGTGAGCGGAAGACGGCCTAACGGTGTGCGGGACCGTAGCCCAGCTTCATGGAGACGGTTGCGAATGGTCCTCGCCGATACCCCAGGAGCAACAGTGTCCCTAATTTGCTGGGAAGTGGCGGTACGGTCCCCTACGGCACTGTGTAGGATCCTACGGTCTTGGCGTGCATCCGTGCGTCACTGCGGTCCGGTCCCAGGTCGACGGGCACGTGCACCTTCCGCCGACCACTGGCGACAACATCGATGTACTGTGGAGACCTCACGCCCCACGTGTTGAGCAATTCGGCGGTACATCCACCCGGCCTCCCGCGTGCCCACTATACGCCCTCGCTCAAAGTCCGTCAACTGCACATACGGTTCACGTCCACGCTGTCGCGGCATGCTACCAGTGTTAAAGACTGCGGTGGAGCTCCGTATGCCACGGCAAACTGGCTGACACTGACGGCGGCGGTGCACAAATGCTGCGCAGCTAGCGCCATTCGACGGCCAACACGGCGGTTCCTGGTGTGTCCGCTGTGCCGTGCGTGTGATCATTGCTTGTACAGCCCTCTCGCAGTGTCCGGAGCAAGTATGGTGGGTCTGACACACCGGTGTCAATGTGTTCTTTTTTCCATTTCCAGGAGTGTAGCTATTAGTTGCTGCAATCACCTCCTCGTTTGAATAAAATCTTTGTACCGCCAGCCATTTCTTCAAATTGGGGAATAAATAATAGTCCGAGTGAGGCAAGTCTGGAGAATAGGAGGCATGTGAAACGATTTGGAAGCCTGTTTCCAATAATTTTGCTACCATAACTGCTGAGGTGTGTGCTGGTGCATTGTCATGATGCAAAAGGACTTTTTTGCGGTCCAATTGCTGGCGTTTTTCTTGCAGCTCGGTTTTAAAACGATCCAATAACCATGAATAATATGTATCTGTAATATTTTTACCCTTTTCCAGATAGTCGATGAGGATTATCCCTTGCGAATCCCAAAAGACCTTTCCAGCCGAAGGAATAGTCTTCACCTTTTTTGGTGCAGATTCTCCCTTGGCAACCCATTGTTTAGATTGTTGTTTGGTCTAAGGAGTATAGTGATGTATCCATGTTTCATCCACACTGACGAAACGACGCTTGAAGTCCTGGGGATTCTTCCTGAACAGCTGCAAACTATCCTTGCAACACTTCACACGATTCCGGTTTTGGTCAAGCGTTAGCAATTGCGGAACCCATCTTGCGGATAGCTTTCTCATGTCCAAATGTTTATGCAAAATATTATGTACCCTTCATTTGAGATGACCACAGCACTAGCAATCTCACGCACCTTAACTCTTCTCTCATCCATCACCATATCATGGATTTTATCAATGATTTCTGGAGTCGTAACCTCCACACGACGTCCAGAAAGTTCAACATCACTTCTGCCCAGATGGCCACTGCGTAAATTTTGAAACTGAAACGTCCCCTTTGAACAATTTATACACGACTGTGCTTTTACTGACACACAATATTTTTGGCGCAACGCAATCTGACTTTCAAAAATCCCTACAAAAGAATGGCCCTGACTAACATTAACCTATACCTTTCACAAATCACTTACCTCACAAAAATCTTCGCTACTCAAGCTACTGCAATACAGCGAGCGCCACTACTGCCAGCTAAATAAAAGATTTCTGAGGGCACTAACTACTGATAGGCATAGTTAGCAAATGAAAGATTTTGATAGAGAACAACCAATGTATTTACCTCAATAGTCATACTATATATAGCAGTTCATGACAAATTACAAAACTCCGCCATCTCTCTCCCCACATCAACCACTGCTGGCGGCTCACCTCCAATTGCGCAACGCTACGCGCTGTTCACATCCAGCTGCCGCTGCCCAACACTACAATGGCAGACAACAATGCAAACTAGACACAGACTGCACACAGCACAGCCAGTGATTCTCACACAGAGCGCTACGTGGCGTTACCAATAAGAAAACCTAAACAGCATACTTACATAGCCCCCATGCTCCCCACAAAAAATTTTACAAATTATTTTGGGCAGTGGCCAATAATGATTTGATTAAATTTTTCATAATCACAATAACAAAGATATCAAATGCACACACTTCTATGTAAGTAGGCTGTTTAGGTTTTCTTATTGGTAACGCCACGTAGCGCTCTGTGTGAGAATCACTGGCTGTGCTGTGTGCAGTCTGTGTCTAGTTTGCATTGTTGTCTGCCATTGTAGTGTTGGGCAGCACAGCAGGATGTGAACAGCGCATAGCGTTGCGCAGTTGGAGGTGAGCCGCCAGCAGTGGTGGATGTGGGGAGAGAGATGGCGGAGTTTGGTAATTTGTCATGAACTGCTATATATATTATGACTATTGAGGTAAATACATTGGTTGTTCTCTATCAAAATCTTTCATTTACTAACTATGCCTATCAGTAGTTAGTGCCTTCAGTAATCTTTTATTTAGCTGGCAGTAGTGGCGCTCGCTGTATTGCAGTAGCTTAAGTAGCGAAGATTTTTGTGAGGTAAGTGATTTGTGAAAGGTATAGGTTAATGTTAGTCAGGGCCATTCTTTTGTAGGGATTTTTGAAAGTCAGATTGCGTTGCGCCAAAAATATTGTGTGTCAGTAAAAGCACAGTCGTGTATAAATTGTTCAAAGGGGACGTTTCATATAAAAATATTTCACAGGGCAAGAATTTGAGTTACAAATCTGTAGAAACAAAATCCTATTGATATAACAGTGTCCAAAAAATTTTCGTCGGCATTGTGATACATTCACCCATTTACATACGTTTCATAACTCACGTAGCATACTCAAATAATTCATATAGCATCAGCTTATTGATCATAAACATACCGCACAGCATAATACACATAGTCATCGTAATAATAACATCATAACACCTCAGTCAACTCTCAAAATCGTCGTAGCTTCCTCCAATAATTTTAAAATCTAAAAAATATTCTCTGCTCATTTCAAAAGTGTCATCTGCCTCAAACGCACTTTAAAAATCATAATCCCATACCAAATACATCATTCAAAGCTCTCATAGTATCACAATGGTTCCGAAAAATATGAGCATTTCACAAAGTACAGACAAAATACAATTTCATAAGTGTGAAGTTATCCAACTGTGTAATTACGTAAACATCTGTCACTGATGCAGTAAAAGAAAGTGTTTGTCTCTCAGTTAAATGATCAGATAGCTGTGTAATTTATGTGTTAGAGAAATATGGTACCGATGTGTAAAGTTGTATAAGCAAATACCATATTAGCTAGGGCTCCTTGTGCTTGCCAAACACATGGTACACAAAGTAAGCGTGTACCCCCCTGACGATTAATGTAATTATACCCTCAGGTGTTACAGATTACAGCAATGGAATGAAATGTATCACGGAAAACCTCTGTATCGTTGTACTTCAAATATCTTTAAAAATAAATGTTTTAAGTACAAAATTAATCACTCAAATACGTGTACTGTAGCGCAAAACTGTGCGTCTTGTTGTGAGATAATCTCTGTGGAAGTGTCGTAGTTATTGTCCTCCGAAAGCTAAGTTCTGTAGAAGTCAATGTACTTACCTCATGATAAACAAAAGTGAAATGCTTTGCGTATAGATATCTTAGTTATTACGCTTATTGCCGTGATGAAGAAAGTACTGTGCTGTAACGTATTGTTGTGCTACGGAAAAGGGTGTCTCATTGTAGCTATACCACAAAAGTCACTATTAAACATGTTTTACTTTCCAGAAGAATTCAGAAAAACTGTGCAGATATAAAGCAGATACAGCACAAAAGCAACAATGTAAATTGTGTCTGACATTAGTAGCGTCGTGATATAGTCGTGTAGCTGTCACATAAACTAACCACTGTGTCACCTGGTATCTCACAGAAAGTACTTTAAATCCAGAATGTATTTTCAAGTAAACCAAAATGTTGCATTAAAATCTCATTAGCAGTACCAGTATATGTTTTAAGTATGTGAGCCTTATGGTTGTTACGTAATCGTGCCACTAACGAGCAAGAATGTACACACACAATAACGCTGTGTCGCCAGTTCACTATAACAATGCATTCGTAATTTCTGTTTAAATAAGTTCTTTTGGTTCTTGACTGGATATTTAACTTCAAACATTGTTGCATATTAACAGATTCTAAGTCTGACAAAGCATACTAGTAATGTAAAGTGAAAAGTTATATGGCAAAGACAAAGTTAAAAAGCAGATTATCTTTCAATAAACGGTTTTACATGTGAAATGTGGTGTAAACCTTTACTCTTCCTAGTACGCAGAGTTTCACCTTCAACGCAATTATCATGTGGCATACGTCGGTAAAGAATACTGGAATTTTTCTCAAGGTTAGCGTCTACGTATTTTTTCTCTGAGCCAGCCGGCGCACGCGGCTGCCTGCGGTGCGAGTCATTGTCTGTCTCTTTGTTGGCGCGCGTTGTCATTGGGATTAGGAGACCGAACTTCTACAAATTCGCCTTGCCGAGAGGGCCCAGCTCTGTTAGAATCCCGCCAGTTCTGATGAAATTCACGTCTGTCGTTATGATTATATCGTCTGTCGTCATGTCGGTAGATTCCATAGTTTCTTTCCTGTCGGTCACGTGGTGGAGAATTTCTCCCTGAATCGTAACTGCGCGCTGAACTGTTGCGTCTGAAGTTATTCTGTCTCCCGTGATAATAATAGTTCTGGTTGCCATATTGTCTGTTTCTCTGATTGTCTCTGTGATAGTCATTACTACGGAAATGCGATCTTTCTCTGTAACTATTATTACTCTGCCAGTGGCTGTCATATGGGTGGTGTCTGTTTTGGTCACGATTTGCGTTGTAAGAATAGCCTTGTCGTGTCCAGTTATTATTTCTTTCATCGCGGAATTGCGACGGATGTGACCTGTAATTGTTGTGTTCTTGTTTTCGCGTTCCGCGATTGTCAGTGTCAATTTCTAGTTCTTGTAACAGTCCCTGAAAAGCTTCAATGTCGTCTTTGCAACGTCCTGCTAAAATAATATGCCGTAAATGTTCAGGTAATTTGATTAAGCAAATGCGGATGAGTTCTGAGGGGCTGTATGGGTTTGAAAGATACTGATTCTTATGCAACATGTCTTCAAAATATTTCATAAGACTGGAAAATTCAGTTTGTTCGAAACGTTTCATCATTATGATGCTATGTTTTACTCGGTCTTGTGTAGCTTGAGACCAATATGCTGAGAGGAAGGCATGGTAAAATTCTCCTTCACTGTGACAATCGTGAATGACCGATCGCACTCTTACAGCTGGTTCATTCTCCAAGTAGCCACACATAAATTCTAACCTGTGCTCCAATGACCAGTTGGGAGAAAAACAATGAAAGAATTGATGGAGCCACGCTTGTGGATGAATGTCGTTGCCAGAATTCTTAAATGTTTTGAATTTACGTGTAGTAATGAACAGCTTATAGTCAAAATCATCGTGTCGGCGAGTCGCATATCGGTCACTGCTAGGTCGTGTCGGCCGTTCCATCTCAAAATTCGGTGCACATTGCCAATTTCTTTCATAACTTCCGAAATGCCCTGTGTTATTATTATGCGGCTTTTCCGTATTTCTATGTCCCTCTTCCCGTGTTGGAGCGCGAGTGTCCTCTGAAATACGTAATTCTTGTATTACCTGTGTCAGCTGATCTTGTACTTCCCGGATTTCTATTTAGTGTTGCGTATTAATTTGATTCAGATTTTGTTTCAGTTTCCTAATTTGTTCGCTCTCTTCTGTGTCATTAAAGACTACCGGTTTTGTGTCAATCAGATTATCATCTACCTTTGTAGATAAGTTAGTGAACTGATCCGAGAGTTCAGCTACTTTCTCCGATAGTGTACTTATTTCCTCAGTGTGTTTTTCTGAACCAAGTTTCAGAGTGTCCATTTGTGTTGAAATCGTATCTACGTTGTCCTTTAACTTTTCTTGAGTTTTTGCAAGTTGCGTAACTGAATCGGTAGATGTAACTGAGTCAATTTTAGCTTGCAAGGTGTCGTGATTTTCATGAACAATAGTTTGTAGTTCTTTTATGGCTGCTTCGTGGTTCTGTAATGCATTTTCATGACGCGAAAAAATAGGTTGGAAATTCTCACAAATTTGTGTTTTTACGTCATTACAGACTTTTTGACATTTCGATTCGATCTTATGTAACTCAGTAGTTAAATCTTCACGTGTGTGTTCAAGTGTGGTGTCTAACTTTAAAAGATTTTCTTCCACTGTGTCTAACTTTTGAAGCTTTTGCTGTGTTTGTCTCTGATTTTGTTCCATTGTGTCTAACTTTTGAAGATTTTGTTCCATTATGTCTAACTTTTGAAGATTTTGTTCCATTGTGTCTAACTGTAGCTGTGTTTGTCTCTGATTTTGTTTCATTTGTTGCATTAATTGCAATAATAATGTATTAGTGTCTGGAATCTGTTTCTCTACGCTTTTCGGCAGTGCATTTGCACCGGCAACATTCACATTTTGACAAACAGAAAATGTGTCTTGACTTATTTGAGAAAACAGTGAGGACCCAAAACCTGAATCTACAGTATTTGCGAGATTGTTTCCTGTCATTTCGGATTCCTGAGGTGAGCTGTTGCCGACCGATCGATCGATAATGCTTCCCTGTTCACTAATTGTTTCACTGTGTACACCATTGTTTGCAGCCCGCTCCATTTCCCTATGCACAATTACCAAATTACTACTTTGAACATCAGTTAATTCATTACTCGGTGACGCTAACACACTGCTTTCGTTTTCACTGTCATTTCTCAGTTTACTTTGAAGCCTAGTATTACGTTTTTCACACGCCATTACAGTCACAATATTTCACACGATAACACAGAAAAGCACAATTTGAAGAGCAAAATAAAATAACATAGCAATGGAAATAATGTCTACTCAATTGCAAGCGCAGCTGCGAAATACTTGGTGCAAATCTACATGCATGCCACAACTGTTTTACTGTACAACAACGAAAAACTACAACTACAATGGAAACTCTCTCTATAATTACGCGCTAGCAATAAACAAAAGCTACACTAATTACACAAACTACAAGAAGAAAATCAGAAGATTCTAGTGAGGTATCCTCGGCTAAGGGTCGACATATGAAACGTCCCCTTTGAACAATTTATACACGACTGTGCTTTTACTGACACACAATATTTTTGGCGCAACGCAATCTGACTTTCAAAAATCCCTACAAAAGAATGGCCCTGACTAACATTAATCTATACCTTTCACAAATCACTTACCTCACAAAAATCTTCGCTACTCAAGCTACTGCAATACAGCGGGCGCCACTACTGCCAGCTAAATAAAAGATTACTGAAGGCACTAACTACTGATAGGCATAGTTAGCAAATGAAAGATTTTGATAGAGAACAACCAATGTATTTACCTCAACAGTCATAATATATATAGCAGTTCATGACAAATTACAAAACTCCGCCATCTCTCTCCCCACATCCACCACTGCTGGCGGCTCACCTCCAACTGCGCAACGCTACGCGCTGTTCACATTCAGCTGCCCAACACTACAATGGTAGACAACAATGCAAACTAGACACAGACTGCACACAGCACAGCCAGTGATTCTCACACAGAGCGCTACGTGGCGTTACCAATAAGAAAACCTAAACAGCCTACTTACAAAACTACTTAAAAACTGTTGTAATCTAAGGTACAGAGTCACCATAATTTATATCAAGCTTCTTTTTGGACTTCTGAGGCGTTTTGCCTTTTTATAAAGTAATGGTTAATCACCAAACAAAATTCTTTTTCGTCCATTTTTTGACACTCACTCGACTTTCTTGATTCACACGAATGCCAAACACAAATAAATGGACCAATATGGCTGAAACTTGGTGTGCGTCCTTCTCAAAGATGCTAACTATGCTGCCATCTCTCGGACTTCGCACAGACTTTCCAAACGCCCCTCGTATATATATATATATATATATATATATATATATATATATATATATATATATATATGTATGTATAAATGCATAAATGTGTGCTGTTGTTACAAATGGTTCAAATGGCTCTGAGCACTATGGGACTTAACATCTGAGGTCATCGGTCCCCTAGAACTTAAAACTACTTAAACGTACCTAACCTAAGGACATCACACACATTCATGCACGAGGCAGGATTCGAACCTGCGACCGTAGCAGTCGCGCGGGTCCAGACTGACGCGCCTAGAACCGCTCGGGCACACCGGCCGGCTGCTGTTGTTACCGAAACATGGTTGTACCCACGTGCGTAGCTCTCCGTCTGAAGTAAATCGGCGGCCAAGAATGTCTTTCTTCAGGGCTCCTAAAATACGGAAATCGCATGAGAGAGATAGAGCTCTTATGGAGGACGCCTAAGGACTTTCCATTCCAGCATAACTGCTGCAGAATAGTAGAAACAACCTTGGCAACATGAGGATTTCCGCGTCAGTAACAGATACGTTGGGAAGCAATTACACATCCTCCATACAGTCTCAATCTCTCCCAATGCGACTTCCACATACATTTTTTTAACCACCAAGAAAGGCAAGCGCGGCCGTCGTTTATCTTCGGACGAAGAGTTGCACTCCTGGCTACAAACATGGTTCCCTGGGCAACACCAACCATTTTTCCATTAAGGCATTGACGACCTTCTCTCACAGTGGGATAAATTTATGAACAGTTATAGGGATAACCTTTTAAATAATAGATTATTTACTTACATTTTTGTCCATCTGCCTCGTTCCTATTTGAGTGCCCCTTATACCTGCCTGTCTCGTGTTTCTCTGCTCCTTTTATAGTTGACTGGCTTGTTGGCTTAGGGAATAGAGTCGTTGTAGTACTGCAGCTGTGATGAGCAGCGGTTCCTTTACGATGCCCAGCGTCGTATCCATGGTTTGTTACATCATATTCAATATTTTAATGCGGTCTTGATGGCCAGTAGTGGCGCCTCTGTAACCATCAGGTCGCATTCCGTCATCGATTTCTTTACTGCTTGCGTCACGAGCTGCAGCTTTCCTAGGTTGTTGAGAGCCACTAGCGGCTCTAGATGGATTTTAGATTTTCGTGGCCGGTGGATGTTGGGACTGCGTGGGTTATGGTAGTGGTAGTTCGGTGACAGTCAGTGCTGTTGGGTAACGTGTCAGATTCAGGAACAAAATGGTTCAAATGGCTCTGAGCACAATGGGACTTAACATCTGAGGTCATCAGTCCCCTAGAACTTAGAGATACTTAAACCTAACTAACCTAAGGACATCACACACATGCATGCCCGAGGCAGAATTCGAACCTGCGACCGTAGCGGTCGCGTGGCTCCAGACTGTAGCGCCTAGAACCGTTCGGCCACCCCGGCCGGCGATTCAGGAACAAGTCCTGAGCTTACGACACTTATGGCCTTCATACATCTGTGCGGGAGAGGTGTTCCAAAATGTTTCCTATACCGGGGGAGCAACTACGTCACTTACAGAGAATGTGAGGCATTCAAAGGAATGATCGCTAGGCTGCAGTACACCTCTTCCGCATAGTTGCACGACGGCCAGGAGTATCGTAAGCTCAGAGATCATTCGTTTGAATACCTCACATCCTCAGTAGCCGGCGACACGACCAACTTAGATGCAGCAGGTATTGTTACCGTCCTTGCGGGAAGTGCAGTTCTTTTTATGGTTTTCCTACCATATTTTACTCAGCGCCGGCCGCTGTGGCCGAGCGGTTCTTGGGGCTTCAGTTCGGAACCGCGCGAATGCTACGGTCGCAGGTTCGAATCCTGCCTCGGGCATGGATGTGTGTCATGTCCTTAGATTAGTTAGGTTTAAGTAGTTCTAGGGGACTGATGACCTCAGGTATTAAGTCCCATATTGCACAGTGCCATTTGAACCATTTTGCACAGCACAGTGCCGTAATATAGTGGCGCATAACGTGGTTCATCCCCAGGCGTGGGAGGCAATGTGGGAGCCCACATTTAGCTAAACAAGTTTCAGAAGGGTGTGCCATATGCTCCAATTGAAGAAATTTGCAAGTTGAGGGTTGCACCTATTGTTGGTAACAGTAAACATACTGAGCGCAGTTCATAACCTTACTGTTGTAGCTCTTTTTTAACAGTACCATCGATATCTTTACAGGGTTGGTCTGTAGAGGATCTTGAGTGGTTTCGCTGGCTTCGTGGCATAAGCGTAGAAGCGAATTCCACCTTCTGCTAATACGCCAGCAATCCAGTAGTTGTCCTGCACGTAGCAGAGGAACATATTACGATGTCTTTTCTACCTGTTTTGTTGGGAAACGGGTGCACCGGTGGCACTTGCTTCGTGAGGTGCACAGCGTCATGGCGGTAGTACTGCCGTTTACTGTATCTCTCTGCATAGTCCAATGCCAAACTTCTCGTAACTCCCTTTCAAACACGTGCATCCGCTACACATTTTTCTTCTTTCCCTACTCTTTCTTCCTCTTCTTCCTCTTCATTACCCTCACTGTTCCACAACGCCCTTCCTCATTTTATTCGCCCGTCACAAAACTGCACCTTCACGGAAACTGTTCGCAGGGCACGCACCTCGGCTTCTACAGCCTAGTTACGCCACTGTGGCGCAGATTGAAGCCGCTAATTTTAGTGAAATATTCCCGTTTTGAGTTCATGCCTAGCATTTTACTGGAAAGCGTGGTGGCAAGAGCCGACCCTCGCAGCGGTGTACAGCCTCGAGGCTCGCCACAGAGCGCCGCTGCACGCGGGCTCCCGCTCGCTAGCCCTGGCCATATATTGCGGCAGCTAGCGATGCCGGAGAACGTCACAAACTTCCATTACCCCGCCCTCTTTCCTTCCGAGCTCCTGAAAGTTTTCTTCCATACGTTCGAGCGCTCTCCACACAAAAGAATATCACGCCCGGCGCGCAAGGTTTCGAGCGCGCGGAGGCTTATTCACCCTCATGACTCGCCAGTTGTTAGTTGACCTACATTGTGAGATTTGACATTGGCACAAATTATCATTTTTCGCCTTCGTCTTCATATTGCGCAGAGTACCGTATAATCTTCAGCGCCATGAACTTTTTTTCCCTTACGAATGTGTCTCCCATTGCCACACCTCACATTCCTCCTTGTTCGATGTGCTATATCATAATGTACATTCTTTTGGTTAATATTTTATGGGAGTTTTCCCTAAGTTGTTCCATTATTTCATTCCGTAAATTACGATTACTCTAAACACCAGGTGTTTAGCTCACATCGTATGCCGATGTCTCTTCGACTCCCAGATCTCTGAAAACCTCCAACCCCCCTTAAGAGAATCGTATTCCGAATCTACTTACTTCCTTGTATTTCATTTCCCATTCTTGCCAGTCACTTAAAAAGTAGAACAGGCACCAAGAATCTCATATTCTCACTTTGGATTTTTCATACTCATCTATCTGTTATTATCCTTTATTATCCTCGTGTATTTGGTTCCAGGCATTGTTTGAATTGCATCTTTCTCACATTTTCTTAATTTTCCAAATGCGGCTTCCGGACATGAGGTTTACAGATGTCTGTAAATTATACGTTTTGACTTCGATATATGCCGTCACCAGAAATCTTAAACTGATTCAATTACTCTGTGGTACCGGCTCTGAATATTAGATTTAAGTTGAAGGAAGAGGATACTATGAAAGATATTACTTTACTGTCGGATACAGAGTCTTCGATATCATCTTTTTCCTACAATCTCATAACATTTGTACAGGTCTCTTTGCAAGACTTCTTGCTAGTCTGAAGCGATATATTCTTTGTTAAAGTCAGCGTCATGTTGGAAGGCGACGCAATTTTCAGCCGTTCTGCGCACCCCCCCCCCCCCCCCCCCCCTACCACTAGCCACTGGCAGCCAATAATATTCATTTTTTTCCGAGCAGCTAGCAGTGAGTTTCAGCTAGACAGCGAGAATCTCGATCCTACATGCTGCACCGTTGCTGTACTTCGCGACAACCGAATTATTCATCCAACTGTCAGTTTTATTTCGTTTTTCTTTCTTGTAGCCGTATAGGTGTGAGCGTATATCTAAATGTTTAAGTGCGAATAAAAAATAAATAAAAAAGAGCCAGCTGACGGCAATAAACGTGAAATGCTTCAGAAGCAGGGAGGGGGATTATTTACCGCATTTATATCTTTTTCAAACGTAAATTTGAAAGCAGGTCTTCTATTGTTGACAGTTGAAGAGACTAGAACGGGCTCTAGAACTTTGTGTTGTCGGCAAGAGAACTGTAAACGAAAGTGTGAGAACTGTAGGAACCGTAAGAAAAAAGTTAATTTCGTGTCACCTGGAAAGCATCGAAATCGCAATATACCTGTAACACAAATGGATTGTTTTAACAACGATGTTTTTAAGTGTTTCATATGAATGATGAATGTCCGACGTCACAAAAACGTGCTACAGTTTTGCAGGAGCAAATAGCTTCCATGATAAGCGCTTCGTCAATGTAAAGAATTTTAAAAGACGTTGGTTCCTGATTTGTTAAGAAGAGAGTTTTTAGTTCAAAGAAGTGACATAGGTATTGCACCAACTACATCCCATATAAAGAATCACGATACAACAGAAGGAGCTAGTTCAACAGTGTATTACCTTGATGAAACGTAGGCCAATTAGAATCATTCCAGGAAGATCTGCTGGAAAATGAGTGATGCGACTCGCGGTTTTAAGGTTTTCATAGGAATAGGTTCCTGAATAATTATTCTGCATACTAACTCTTCTTCTGTTTTTGCTTCTGAGAGTCAACTTGTATTTACGCGTAAGAAAAACAGCAATGACTACCATTCGGAAATGAATGCTGTAAGTTTCGTGACGTGTTCTCAATTCTTGTCATATCTTGCTTCGAGGTCGGTCACTGCCTGTTATAATTCAACTGTTACAGAAAAAACACCAAGTATAAACACCATAAAAGCGGATATTTTTCCCTGGCTCAAAAAAAAAAAAACGATATATTAAGCACAAACTAAACCAGACTCGTGCCGATCTCCTGCACTCATTAATTTATACAAGCCACGTGACAGAACGTACAAACTTGACTTCCTTGGACGTGAATGGGATCACACAGTTTTGCGTTTACCGACGTGTCTCTGTCAGTGTAGCCCTATTGCTTTAATTTTGGGAAAGGGTAAAGCTATACGGGAGAAGAAAAAAAAAACATTCAAGGTAACATTCAGTGAACCACTTGCGCATGAGGCAGTTGACAACATCCCACTTGTGGTGTGGGAACATCTGTGCGACATACTGAAAAGCTTGGAAAAGAATAATTTTACCAGGGAGGTGATGATGGATATAAGCCTTGAACAAATAATCGTAAATTTATAATCAGATTGTGCAGAAACAGTCTCAAGTAGAAGTGACAGTGGTATAGCAATGTAGACTTTGGAACAAAGTAATAATATTTTTTAGTTTTAAAGACCCTTGGTTCAAAAAATGTTTGTCGCCGTATCAGTTGCATACATAATAATGAGGACTTCCTAGCCTTTTTGATTAGGACTTTGTATCTTTGAATTATGCAGACTATAATGCTCAACATATCGACCAAGGAGAAGTTAAGCTCCTCGCACCATGTTGTATGCTCCAATAACACGCAAGAATGCAGCTAGATAAATTCGTCGTTAAGTCCGATATTTTCACATGTAAACCCCTGTCATTTTCAAGGCACAAACTGGATAAGGCCCTAAAATGACAGTGACTGTTACTGGTAGAGATGTCGGTGGTTTTCGATGTTATCGGTCATCTTTCCCTGGAGTTATTCGCAGATGATGGTTAATTGTTTGCTTGTTCAATGGATTATAAATGCGGTCTCCCACTGTAATGTCCAACGAGTTAGTTTACACTCATAACGCCAGTTAACAGCGAAAAATATGAAACTTATTTACCATTTATACGATAGGCTTTTCATTTGTCTTTCCTAGCATTAATTCCTTTTTATGCGCAGTGATTACACTTAACTACACTCAAACTCATCAACACACACCTTATACACATTTTTAAAAATTATATTGAGTAGAAGCAGTTGGCAAGCAAATATAATGATTTCGTTTGTGCTTGAAGGTAATTTTGTTGTGTATCAAACGTCTACGTATAATACAGTTCAAATAGCAATAAATGATAATTATTGCAAGCACTTTCTATGAACATGTGGTTAGACAACTGTCATTTTGAGAAAAATTTTACTTCACCTCTTCACAAAGTTGTGCCAACTGTTCTCGCCTCCCGGCGTCACGCAGAGTAAATCTGTGGAGCAGTGGAGGCAATGTCGTCAAGACGTGAATTAATATTCCTCTCATGATGACTGATTGAAATTGGTTTTAATATTTACTATTCCACCAGAGATTTGAACGTATAATGCGATGTACTGTAGGCAAAGGAGTCTGTCTGTTGTCTGCAACAATGCAGTTCGGCAACATGGAATTTGTTTGCCTGCTCTCAGCTGCCGCGCATGCGCAGTTCTCATCCTTCCACTGCTCTGCCTCCATGCATGGAAGCGTCGTCTTACGTGACGCGAGCTGTAGTGCTAAGCCTGAAAAAAAAAAAAAAATTAAACAACTGACAGTAGCGACATTATGTATTTTGACGAACACAGTACAACACTGACAACGTTGTTTTTGTCGGCTTAAAAGTGTTTACACTCTGTAATTTATTGCCGGAAAACAAACGCCTACACCAGTTTTATGTCGAATACCTTTGGTTTACATTAGCTGTTGTATTGTTTTTACGCAGTTCGCAACGTGCCAAGATCAAAGAGTATTCAGCAGGCCTAAAAAATGCGGTAATACATGCTCCACAGTGAAGCAAGTCTCAAGCAGATTTTACTATGGGTTTTGCTTTGGACAGACAAATAGTGAGTTTTGGGAATAAGAAGAAACGATTAACAGGAACCACAGATAATAAACAAAGAATGGGTAGGCCCACCAAAGTCACATTCCGAACGAGGAATCTCATAAGAGGGACGTCAAAGGGAGACCCAATGACTGCTGTTGGCAGAAACGTGAATTTCACAATGTGGAAATATCGAACAATACCGAGAAACTGATCTTCGAAGAGTCTAATCTTCGGTGCCAGCGCCCACGCAAAAAGCCAATTACATCAGCAAAGAATAGGAAATCCCGACCTGAGTTTGCCAGAGTGCATAAGGCTGGAACCTCAACAGTGGTCGCGTGTGCTCAGAAGAGGTGAAAGTAAGTTTGTTTTTTTCCTATGGGATTCGATATACCGAAGGCTGGTCGATACAAGAAATTATGTCCGGTAGCCAGTACCCAACATTAGCCCGGCTGGCTAGCCGCGCGATCTACGCGCTGATTCTCGAGCGGGAAGGGTGTTTTGTCCGCCCGGCGGATTAGTGTCGAGGTCCGGTGTAAGGGCCAGCCTGTGGATGGTTTTTCAGGTTGTTTTCCATCTGCCTCGACGAATGCGGGCTGGTTCCCCAGTTACACTACGTCGGCGAATGCTGGACAAACACTGTCTTCACATACCCGTACACCATAATTACTCTACCACACAAACATTTGGGTACACTCATCTGGTATGAGACGTTCCCAGGGGGAGGAGGGGTGTCCACTGAGGGCCGTACTGCCCAATAACCCTGGGTTCAGTGTGGGGCGACGGCGGGGTGGGTAGACTGCTGTAGGGTTGTGAACCACTGAGGGCTATGGCGGGATGGAGCCACTCCGTCGATTCTAGGTGCCCGGTTTAAATACACAATACGCCCAATATTAAGCACGGTGGTGGAAATGTCGTTGTGTGGGATGCTTCTCCTGTTCACGTGTCAGCCCTCTACTGCCTAATGGCATTATAGATCGTTTCAGATATGCTGAAAATGTTCATGTAGCCCCACGCCAAAGATAAAATGGGAGTACAATGGGAATTTCAGCACGGCAACGATGCGAAGCACACCTCTGCGGCGGCCGCGGTGGTCTAGCGACTCTAGGCGCTCAGTCCGGAACCGCGCGACTGCTACGGTCGAAGGTTCGAATCCTGCATCGGGCATGGATGTGTGTGATGTCCTTAGGTTTAAGTAGTTCCAAGTTCTAGGGGACTGATGACCACAGATGTTAAGTCCCATAGTGCTCAGAGCCATTTGAACCACACCTCTGCATATGTCGCAGGCTTGTTGAGAAGGATGCGAGTAACGACACTTAAATGGCCTAGCCAAAGCCCAGATCTCAAGCTGATCGAACATGTGGGGGAGGAAATCGATCGAAGGCTAAGGCGACGATAATTCTCCAACCGCGAGCAATTATTGCAAACTTTGGTTAAAGAACGACAAAAAATCCCCTGCATCGCTTTGCTCCCCTCGATAACACGATACCATTGTGATGCCCTGCTGTAATTAAGGCGAAAGCTTCTGCCAGCAAGTGTTAATGGCTACGGTAACTGATTCTAATTCCACGACAATTTAAGCCATAACATGACTTTTGTTAAACTACAGTAATTTTGTAATACTATCCCTGTTATTGCCTGTTAGCGCTGTTAATCAAGTGACGTAACAGTTACAAGGATTTTCCTTTGAATACTTTGTTTTTCTTATGAAAATATGTTTGTCAAAATAATTATTGCCGCTACTCTATGTGGACCGAGTACTGTTTTGGTACTTGACTCATGGGAATAGTCTATCAGTTTCGAGTAGTACTATCACGATGTAGGTTTAATAGGATGGATGTTAACCTACACCGTACTCCAAGTTTATCAACCATACGGCGTCTGTACACTTTGTGCATGTCTATGTGGCGCTACATAAACCCCATAGCTGTTGCAATAAATTTGCGAGGTACGTTTTAATATATTGCGTACTTTTTGACTAACAAAGGTGTCAAAAGCGTGAAATCAATGAATATTACTCATCATCTCTTTATTGAACTAGTGTCTTATCCACTAGATGTGTTACAACAAACGGTCATCTGCAGAACATTTTCCTTGATTAAACTTACTAAGTACTCATTACTCATTCTCTCAATTCTGTGGCTATTCTCAAAGGTCTCTCTCTCTCTCTCTCTCTCTCTCTCTCTCTTTCTCTCTCTGTGTGTGTGTGCGCGTGTGTGTGTGTGTGTGTGTGTGTGCGTGTGTGCGTGTGTGTGCGTGTGTGTGTGTGTGTGTGTGTGTGTGTGTACGAATAGGAGTCCATTAACTAAACAACTATCCCATCACGCAAACCATCTAAAAGTCATATTTTTCCTGTGCACCGAGTGATTACTACAGCACTAAAACTCGTCTAAAGAAGCAATTACTCGAATAGTTCACTATTACCGTTGCCTGTTTATTAACTTACCTAACTGCTTGATTTTTGTGTCTGTGCGGGTAATTCTTAGTTTTTCTATCCCGCACACTATGTTCCAGAAAATTTTCTTTCGTTATCTTATTTATCTCCTCCTATTACCATCAGGTGACTGACGTCTTTGTCTTATTATGGATTTTGATACTTGTGAAAGGTGACTAGATTTAATGGATCACTTATATGAAATGAGTTAACCAGGTAAAGTTTATGGGTATTCGTACTTGATTGTGAACAGGTACTGAATACATTACTTCTGCATTACTTCCTCTTAATATAGTGTAAACAATGTACAAAAAAAGGTCTAAAGTAACTCGTTTTGAAATTATGTTCTCCTGCATGTTTTGTACTACTACTTTCCACATTTCGCACTTAGAGAAAGTGCTGTTTTAAATACGAAAATGGTACGTGTCCTATCGATCTGCCATCAAATTTGTGATTATAATAATAATATATGAAAATAGAGAAATTTTCATGTCAATAATTCCTTCCATATTGCCCCGTTTCCTGTGTTGATGTTAATATGCTGACGGAAAAGAAATAGCAGCACCAAAAAATAATTAATGCAGAGTACTTAAATACCCAGAATACATTTGTATAGGTAAGATATGTAAGTTATTTATATTGTAGGATCGTAGGTCATGTAAGTGCGAGAAAAGCCACTGCAAATGTGAAATGATGATACAATGGTTCTAAGCACTATGGGACTTAACATCTGAGGTCATCAGTCCCCTAGACTTAGAACTACTTAAACCAAACTAACCTAAGGACATCATACACATCCATGCCTGAGACAGTATTCGAACCTGCGACCGTAGCAGCAACGCGGTTCCGAACTGAAGTGCCTAGAACCGCTCGGCCACAGCGGCCGGCTATTATGGTACATTAATAGCCGATGCAACCACCAAAATGACGAATGCAAGCATGTAAACTTGCATGTATTGTATCGTACAGGTGCCGGATGTCAGTTTGTGCGATGAAGTTCCATGCCTGCTGCACTTCGTCGGTCAATACAGGGACGGTTAATGCTGGTTGTGGATGACGCTGGAGTTGTCCGATGATATGTCACATGTGCTCGATTGGAACTAGATCTGGTGGTCAAGCAGACCAAGGCAACTTGTAGGATTTTGGTTTAGAGCAGCGGTATGTGGGCGATCATTATCCTGTTGGAAAACACCACCTGGAATGCTGTTCATAAATGGCAGCACAACAGGTTGAATCACGAGACTGCTGAACAAATCTGCAGTCAGGGTGTGTGGGATAACCACGAGAGTCGTCCTGCTGTCATATGAAATCGCACCCCAGACCATAACTCCACTTGTAGGCCCAGTGTGTCTAGCACGCAGGTAGGTTGGTTGTTGGCCTTCAACTGACCACCTCCTAACCAACACATGGCCATCACCGGCACTGACGCAGAACCAGCTTTCATCAGAAAACACAACAGACCTCCAACCTGCCCTCCAATGTGCTCTTGCTTTATACCACTGATGTTGCAAATGGCGGTGGTTTGGACTCAGTGGAATGCACGCTACAGGACATGTGGTTCGTAGCTGTCCTTGATGTAAGCGATTTATAAGTCTGTTACGTCACTGCGGTGCCAACAGCTGCTCAGACTGCTGCTCCAGATGGAGAACGATGCACCAGAGCCATACACCGAACACGATGGTCCTCCTTCTCGGCAGTGAAAAGTGGGCGTCCGGAGACCGGTCTTCTTAAGACAGTACATACCCGTGATCACCGCTGCCAGCAATGATGTACAGTCTGAGATTTTCACTCTGCAGGGGAGTGTGCGCTGATATGAAACTTCCTGCCAGTTGGTGTGCCGGACTGAGACTCGAACTCGGAACCTTTGCCTTTCGCGGGCAAGTGCTGTACCAAGTTCTGCAAGTTCTGCAAGGTTCGCAGGAGAGCTTCTGTGAAGTTTGGAAAGTAGGAGACGAGGTACTGGCGGAAGTAAAGCTGTGAGGATGAGGCGTGAGTCGTGCTTGGGTAGCTCAGTTGGTAGAGCACTTGCCCGCGAAAGGCAAAGGTCCCGAGTTCGAGTCTCAGTCCGGCACACAGTTTTAATCTGCCAGGATGTTTCAATCATGTACGATGGTTACATTCCTGCAATAACGCAGAAAGGTCATCTATCTTTTTTTTTTTTTTTTTGAGCTTATTGTACGCCCTCGTCCTGTTGATAATGTCATCTTTGCCACCTTAAGAGCATTCTTGACTAACATCAACTCACCACGTCAAATCTCGGAGGTATCTAACGCTCAATACCGTTACAGAGTGTGATTAAGACAAACGCAATTTCCATCACTCTAATGTGATTGGCGTGAAATTTCAATATACATCATCTTTCAGATGTAGAAACACGCCTACCAACTTTCGTTTATGTCGCACTATTCCTTTTGTGTTGCGCTTTCTTTCTGTCAACATATTAGTGACAAAGGTTACGAACCTCTTCATAATGATTTTCAATTAAATTGCCACCCGTATAAAGGAATATACATCATTCTCGTGTCAGAAACGTTCATAAAACGTGTTTTATGCAATTGTTGACAGATCACCACAGTTTATATAATTTTTGATCAAAATCTGGCCACTTCCAGTAAATTTTCCTTTACTTGGTTAAGACCATCTTCTTTGTAGGTGGCTTGACATTGAAACATGTGTTAAACAGTCTATTCTTCCCTGCAGTCACATTGGGTTTTGTTTTCTTCAATGTACTTATCCCCATTATGCCAGAGCCATGACCTGCCCACTCCTGACCTCAGACTATTCAAGGACTACCAGATCGGAAAGTTCTCATCATGACCAGGGGGTAAAGATTCTGAAAATCTTTTCCAACCTGGCTTCTTCATCAGCTGTTGTCAGTTTTTTCGTTGTTCTGAGGAAACATGATCTTAGTCGTTGTGGGTAGAGTTGTTGCCAATGCATGGGATGTGCTTTTCCTTCCACCAGTTTCGTTCTTTCCCTGTTTGCTGCTATTTCTCTTCGAACCGGGGGTGGTGCAATTCCTGCAAGATGGTGGAGCCATTCGACTGGAGTTGACTTCAAGCAGCCTGTTATAATTCTGCATGTGCCGGTTAGGGCAATATCGATTTGTCTGGCACGCGCTGACTTATACAAAACAGCATACTCTGCAACGGAGTACCACAATGCAATTGCAGGAGTTCCGATGGTTTTAGCTTGACTGCCCCACTGTGACGCGGCCAGCTTTCCCACTAGGTTGTTCCTGGTGGAGACTTTTGATCTGAAATTCATACAGTGTTTCTTGAATATTATAGATTTATCGAGCGTTATTTCTAGGTAATCTGGAGTGTCAAAGTGTTCCACTTTAACCGCCTACCATTCTATTTTTAAATTGGCGATGGATTCCCGATTTCTCAGATGGAAAGCACACACTTGTGTCTTCGATGGGTTTGGTTTAAGCTAGTGTATTCCATAATATTGTGAAAGACCTAGAAGAGCACCCTTTAGGGTGATTTCTATTGAATCGAAGTTTGTGCTTTGGGTTAACATTGCGAGTCATCAGCATACAAGAAACTCCTGCACTTGGGGACTAATGACTGGTCGTTAGTATATATATTGAACTGGAACCAACACACTTCTCTTGAGGAGGCCATTTTTCTGTAGCCTCCATCGGCTACGTTTTGTATGGCCAGGAAGCGTGTGCGAATAACCCAAGGGTGCGGCGACCGCTCGCGGTAAGCGGGCAATCCAGATTCCAGTCCCGATCCGGCACAAATTTTTATGTCATCACTCATGATGGTTGTCCATTTATTCGCAGATAGGTTCACTTGTACGAATGCCTCTTGATACAAAATAAAATTATCTTCGTCAA
Source organism: Schistocerca americana (assembly GCF_021461395.2). Classification (NCBI taxonomy): domain Eukaryota; kingdom Metazoa; phylum Arthropoda; class Insecta; order Orthoptera; family Acrididae; genus Schistocerca; species Schistocerca americana. Next base: position 52,665,142 of record NC_060125.1, on the reverse strand, counting down.
ATATCGAATAATACTGAAGTAGAAATAATTAATTGGAAAAATATCCCCTTCGCTTGTAGATGACTGATCAACAACCCTCACGCGTCCAGCAGAATGGCAGCATTGAAGTCACGTGTTGATTTTGCACAGGTCAAAAGCGTAGTATTTTGCAAGCGTGTCGACACATTGTGGACGTTCTTATTTTTATTCGATTAGGGACTGCCGCTTCCTCCCCATGAGTCTGAGCATCGGAGTTCTGTGAGAGACGGTGCTGAAGGGGTGGGGGAGCAGATTCGTCCCCCGGGTCTCCAGGATGGACATTCTTGTCCTGGGTTGTAGAATTCCTCTCAGAGACAGAGCTGATAGCGCTCGCTCACGTTACGAGACAGTGGCCTCTTCTGCGAATCAATAAGGCGCCCATCGTTGAACGGAATTTAATCCGGGACGAGAATTTCCACCGAGAGTTTCGAACACAGACTCCGACCCTCGCCGGTGGCCATCACGGTAGTCGAGTGGAGCGGGTGTCTCTCGTATGTAGAATAGAATTTCTGCACTATTGCCATACTTCGCTTAAACTTCATAGGTACTGCATAGTCAATGTGATTCTCAGTGCAGCTGGAAGTTCAGAAATCCGATAGCTTTCCATCGTCATTATAAGCTAGGAATACTACTTCACACACATTGGGTGCTTCGCACATTCCTAATAATACCTACAGGTGATTGTCTTACTGATTCCTTGGAAACCATGGGGAGTGCTACCTTTCTTTAACCGAAACAAGATTATGATATCTGATTGCGTGCCACGTAGTGTTTTCTTGAACCTCCTGTCACGTTGAAATTGAAATCGTATTCCCATTAATTTCCGGGCAAGGATTACCATTCAGGATACTGTCATCGGAAGAAATGAAACTGATAATTTATGAGTCGCAGCGTGAAATGTTAGATACCTTGATCGGATTGTTAGGTTAGAGAACTAGAAATAGAGAAAAACAAATGAGTGTATTGAAGTCAGATATAATGAAAATCAGTGAAGTGTGGTAGCAGGAAGAAGAGGACTTTTGGTCAGGTGAGTACAAGGATGGAAGTATAAAATCTAATATGGAACTGCCGGAGCAGTGCAATAAAGAATTTAAAAAATACAAATATTTCTGAGCTACTCTCAACAGCTTACTGAAAGAACTGTAGTAGCCAAGACACATTAAACACTCGTGACAGTACAACCCGATGTAATTCCGCAGAAGATGAAGAGACTGAAAGATCATATAATGAGATAAAAGAAGATATTCAGACCGTTAAGTGAGACGAAATTTACCTGTGATGGCGGACTGGAATACGATTGCGGGTTATGAAATAGAAGGCAAAATAGTAAGAGAACGAGGATCAGGAATGAAAGGAGAAGCTGCCTGGTAGATTTTAGCACAGAGCACAACTTAATGATGACACTTGGCTGAGGTATAATGAACGAAAGTTATGTACGTGGGAGACACCTGGAGATTCTAGAAGGTTTCACCTGGATTTCGTAGTGATAAGGCAGATTTGCAAACCAAACTTTGAATTGTAAAACATGTGGATAGCGACCGTAATTTGTTGGTTATGAACTGCAGAATAAAACCGAAGATATTGCACACTCGCGAGAAATGAAGGACCTGAGACATTGATGATTTTGAAGACCTTGAAGGGAAATTAAATACTCTTTGGAGAAAAGAGGGGCAACTGAACGAACATCACGAGTTCAAGTAGCAAACTAGTACCACGCAAACGTGGAAAGGGTTAAAGGTGTAAGCAGTATTTAGAAGAGCAATACAAAGAAGAAGAATTGGAGTACATTATTATGCAAAGAGAAGGATATGTAAATAAAAAAGGGGAGATATAGGCCCCCAGGTGCACACTTCATTCCTTCTGATATACTGAGATTTCGTGATGTAACTATTCCACCTAGTATGCGCGAGATAAAAGATAGGCGAAATACCCTCAAACGTAAAAAAAAATTACAAATTTAGTTCCAAAGAATGTAGTCGCTGACAGGTGTAATTATTACAGAAACTTACTTTCAATAAGTTAGAACTGCTAGATACTAACACGAATTATATACGGAATGACAGGCAGAATCTGACCTCTGGGAAGATCAGGCAGAATTCTGGTGTAGTGCAGGGCAATGCTGACCACACGAACTTAAGTTAGAAGACATACCCAAGAAAAGCAGACCCATGTTAATTGCATTTTCATATTCAGAGAAAGGTCTTGACAGTACTCACTGGAAAACGCTGTTTCAAATTTTGAAGATAGTAGAGATCAACTATAGTTGGCGAAGTGTATCTACAACTTGTGTAGAAACCACACTATAGTTATGAGGAAATACGTGAAAGAAAATGAACATTTGGGACGTGAATCATTCCATCAGTATATTGACCAAACAGTAAAAGAAATCAAAGGTAAGTTTGGAAACGGAATTGATGTCCCATGTGCGGAAATAAAAACTCGGAGGTTTACCGATGACAAAGCGATTCTTTCAGAGACGACAAAAGAATAGGATGTGAATGGCGTCTTAAGAAAGAAGGTATAAAATCACTATCGGCAAAAACGAAACACTGTAGTCGAATTAAATCAGATGATTCACAGACCGTAAGATTATTAAAGGAATCAGCAAAGTAGTAGATATCTTATGCCGTTCGGGTAGTTAAGTAAGTGGCGATCAACGAAAAAGGGAGGATATTAATGCAGATTGCAAATAGGAAGAAATTTGTTTCTAAGAAAGGAGAAATATGTTCACAACAGATATAAATTTATGTGCTAGGAAGTCTGCAGTGATAATATTTATCTGGTGTGTAACCTTAAACGGCAGTGCTACATGGACGATAAACGAAACAGACAAGAAGAGAATTAATGCTTTTGGAGTGTGATGTACAGAAGAATGCTGAAAATTAGATGAATAGACGGTATGAAGACGAGAAATTCATTTATATGAAACACTGTGAGGCATCAGGGATTTGTCTGTTTGGTAGTTATGGAAGTGTGAGACTAAAAGTTGGAGAGCGAGAGAAAAGTTTGACTACAGTAATCAAAGTGAAATAGACACAGTAAGTAAGAAGTACTGTAGAGATGTATCCAGTACTTCATGCCTGAACAGAACAACAACAGTAAAATGATGCTCCTTGTTTTTCTACATTCTGCAATCATGCCCCCTTTCCAGTAAGTATTTTTGCGCCTGTCTAGTAAGGTGCCATGCCAAAACATTCTGTCCAAGAAAGCGACTGATGCTAATTAGATTTCTGATTAGTGATCCAATTTGGTAATAAAGGTTAGTAATGGAGCTCGCCTCAGAGATAGCCGGCCGAATCCTTGTAGTGACAGAAATTTTCACCGCCAGTATTCGGCTGGAGAGGGAAGGAGAGATGATGGCGTAAAGTTCCTCGTCTTCAGCCTTTGCAACATTGTTCTGATTTACATTGCAAACCTCTTCACAGTGCCTTATGGAATGTGACACCATTGACAGTGATCCGTCCGTTGGATAGGGATGTTAAGTCCGGAGGCCATCTTCGAACTATTGAACTTTTTGCTGGGAAGGAGTATCACATTTCCCGTTCTCTTTCGTCTTCATGAACAACATAAACATGAGACCACACACCTGTTCCACTCACCTACTCTGAACAGGTATACGTACGACTCAACCCTCCCACAACACTAGGAAAGAAGTCATTCACGAAGGGAGAAGAAAATTACGACGTTACAACTGATCCGCGAGATCAGAGAACCAACAAAACCGTACCATCCCTTCTGTCTCTCGTGTATACGATAACGTAAACGTAAATATAGTGTAAGACGTTGTGGTCTCCCGACCTTCATTGCTTACATATTCCGCCCTCAGAATCATATTCCGCACATGCAGACGCTTCATTCGAACTCAAACTCGATAAAATAAAGTCAATGTTGTATGAATTCATGTAAACGATATGCAAATAACAAGTAAGCTCACCGTGGTTGAAATACTCGAGACTGGCGTACACACACACATTCAAGACACGACAGTCACGAAAGCTTTTTAGTCTGTGAGAGGCAAACAGCGCACACCAGGACGCTGGTCCCTTCAGAGGTGTTCACAGGAAGCTATCTACGTCGGCCGGCGGCCGCCAGTGGAGCGGACAGCATTTGCCTGAGGGAAAGGAGGAAGGACCCCTTGTTCGGCTTAAAAACAAATTCCGCTACATTGTGTGGGGGCGGCCAGCCTACGCATTCTTTACACATAGCACGCAGTTTCAGAGATTTTCACAAGGAGACAGCAAACGTCAAACGCCGATGCTACAGATTTCCAGATTGGTCGCCTTAAACGAAACGTCATTCTCCCGTTTTAGAAGAGCAATGCTGATTGGCAGACGATATTTCTGACGCCTTGAGCTGACCAATATACCCCTTCACGTCTGGCGTGGAGAGGGGCCGTTCCGTTGTCGCTCTTGGAGTGAGAACACATAACGAGAGTGTGCGCGCTCGTACGTGTACTCAAAGAGCGAGGAACAAGTCTCTCCTCAGTACTTCACTGGGAGAGCACCTCTGACGAGAGCGAATCGGAATGCGACTCTCTATTGAGTTATTGCGATTACGCGTTGTTCACTGTGTTGGCCGACACACTTATTGTGCAGTGTGAACGGACAGAGTTATAGTTAAACGCCTATGAGCGAATTTTTGAGTGGCATCATGGTAGAGTGGTTATCTGACCAGGTGTACCACGCCAATAGTTAGACTAGGAGCGAATAGGAGTGCTTGACTTCATCAAGGCATAGGGAGAGTTTGATTGGCGAAGGTCAATCCAGATAGAACGAGAGTTATCTTATTTGTGAGCAGTGAGCGGCGCAGACAGCAGTCATCACAGCTTACGGTATTGTGCGCTACAGCTCTTGTGAGCCCCATATTTCCTCCACAACAGAACACTTCACTGCATTTGACACGTGACAGCCTCGACCATACCTAGCAACTTTCTAACCGATAATTATTCAAGGTGAGTAGGTGTGCCTCTCAGCCATTCTGCCAAGTTAATAACAATCTTAAACTTTGTGTAGAAATTTCATTAGCGAATCCTATCCTTGAGAGGTAACTTTACATTAAAAAAAAAAAAAAAAAAAGAAAGAAAGGAAGAAAGAAACCAGAAATAACTTGTTCGGTTCATAACTTAAAGTGCCATTATGATTTCTCACAATTTTTGCAAAATAAATAATAATTTTCGTTAGTTGCATGTTCTTCTTACACTAACTAGCACTACTCCAGTACCCAAGTGTCCCACTAGTTACGTAAGAAATTTTGTGAATTTTTGTGTCATTTCCTTACAGCGGACGAATCCAGAAGATATTTATTGCTGAAAGTTTTTCAGGCATTTCTCTTTAGGACATTAGGAGCGTCTGTCTGACTTCTGTAGTAGGGTGGGGGTTGAAATTGCATCTTGCAGGAGCCACAGGGTAAAGGGTACATCTCAGATTAATCCGTTGCGCAGAACGACAGAGTAGCAACCCCACGCTCACAATCGGAATTTACAATGTTTCTGCAATATTTCGACCACTAAAATCGGTATAAGGAATCCCTTGCTTGTCCTCAAACAAACGTCAAGCTACAGTTGATGATTTTCACTATAGCATGTAGACGGCAAATTTAGTAGTGATCATAGCTTCTTCTGCATGTTATTAAGCTACATGTATCGCAAAATTGAAATATTGCAAGCTAGTGAGAGTGACAGCAGGTATCTCGTCTTCAACGGTGTATTACTTATATAACCGACATATGAAACAAGGAACTTCAACCAATATACCAGTGTCGCCATACTATACAGATTTAACTGGTCCACTTCTTAAAAAGGAATGCCTCTTCTTTATTGACATACCTGCAACAGTCTCATTCTTACTGCTGAAATGGACAACGGTTATGTTTAAACTGACTGCGCAGATGCACGTGTAGGGGCAGCGTTTATTAATTCAAACGAATCACCGACGCCAACGACCCGTGTAGCGCCAAACTCGACATCTCTCGTACACGCAATCACGCTAATAGGAACTGAATTGTCGTCAGTGTTTCGCGAAATGCACTGGCAACAACTTTTAATGGACTGGCGGCAGCGTGGCAATGTTTGCCTGCCAGCGTAATAGGCACTATGGCAGTTAATTACGTCGCGAACAACTGTCAGTCGTTACGCAGACCAATCTAGATATCACCTGTTTGTTGCCATTAGGATAACAATGTGGCCGTCATATTGGAGTAACAATTTTCATCTAACCAAGAAAATTTCGAGGCAACTTATGTATTATTTGCCTTATTTATGCAGCGTGTTACAACATATCCTCATTATCTAAGGAATGATTTTGTTGTTAGAGTTGTACGACGTTAAACGCTACGGAATACCATTTCATCTGGATTTAAACTATACACTGTAATGTAAGATTTGGAAAGATTTTTTCCTCGTGTAACGCCTTCTGTCGACAATTGTCATCCTCAGTACAGCATGTAGTGAACTAATTAGCATTTCGTCAGCAAATATTGCGATCTATTGACCGCTAAATGCCTGGATTCTAATAAGTTTGACATATGAGACCTATTCTTATAATTGAAGCAAACTCACTTCTCCATTTCTAGATGATTATTTTTACAACAACCAAAACAGTGTCTTGCATGATTCTGCACAATCTATTTCGAATCATATTACAGAGTTTTTAAATTAGTATCACTGATTATGGGTGAGGTCTCACCGATAGTGAGACTTTTGTTCTGAATGCACATAGGATCGAAAGTAGGTGTATGGTGATGGCCGTTGAGTAAAATAGCAACCCGTATCCTGTCACTGAAGATGACGCCGTGTGTCGAGAGTGATGCAACGGAGCTGTTTTCTTTTCTATTTTTTTTATTTTTTTAATTTTTATTTTTTTAATATTTTTTTTTTTTTTTTTTGCGTCTGCGTTTCAGAAATGTATCTATATCTGTGTCATTACTCGCTACAACTCAAACACCAAATAGATACAGCCAAAATAAAACAAAAAATAGTACTATATCAAGTGTTGCTGTGTTTCTATAATGCATGGCCGAATGTCGTCACATTAATGCAAGCAGCTATCCATATGCTCGGTTGGGAGTTGACATCACAGCCTGCATGCCCCCTGATATGGTGCCTTGGACAACTTTTTTTACAGTGTTTTCTATCAAACATCATTTGAATCGTATCTGTAGCGTAGATCACACTAATATTTTCTTTGAGGACCTCTTCAACTGCCACCTTTACCAGCGAACAGATTTCGTCTTGTCTGGTATCAAGAAACCAACCACCACTGGAAAATTCTTGGAGAATAACTGACAATTACGTTACCACAAAATAAAGCGTTGTACACAACACAAATCCATTAATTATTTCAAATGTTGTCACAATGTGGCAGAAGGGAGTGCTTCGTCGAAGGCGGGCTCTACGACGACCACAAAATTAGTTTTTTTCCATTTCATAATTCCTGAAAATGAATTGACTAAAAAGTCAATGTTTCGTGTTGGGTACAAAGACGGCGCACAATTGTAAAAGTTAACTGAATTCAACACAGCTGATTCACTAGCTTTATTAATGATTGTGGATCGTAAGGTCGCTTGACAAAACATTAGTGACCCATTTTAAGGGATCACACTGGTCGCTTCGGAGCGCTGTGAATGTTGTAGAACTGGTATCAGTCGGCTGTGCGATGATACCCCGTTGGCGTAAGTTGTGGCAGTGAGGTAGTCTGTATCTAATAGTCGATTGCATGGAATGAAATCAGTAAGATGAGTTACTTTTAGATGTGAAAGAATGGTAGAGAGGAGCTTTCGTGTTTGGACGTGACCATGACCACATCATGAATTAAGTTGTCCGAGGTGTCGGCGTATCCACCGTGTCTACAAGGAATGGAGTACCACAAGCAACCACGTAAGAATAATGCTCGTAAAAATATACTAACCGATTGCTGCCTGAGATGAGTATCACACCTTGTCAGCGACAGTTGACTTCAAACCCGAGCAGAGTGTCAGCCAATCAAAGTCCATCTGAACCAGTTTCCGAGTGAACAAACCAAAAGGAACTGCATGCAATGGAAACCTGGAGCTGGCTACCACACAAAGGCCGTTCCTTTCAGCTGCACGTTAATCTGCACGTCTTCAATAGACCAACAACTCAGACCAGTAGTCTACCGTTGCCGTGCAGTGTGGTCCGGAAAATTGTGAGTTTTCCTCTACAAGGCGTTGAACACACTGATGGTCCACGGAGACGTTTAACCTGCAACGTCGGGAGGTCAGAGGTGGCTATAAGATGTCTTGTTGATGTTTATCGTACCAAGACTTGGACTATGTTATTGTGATGTACGCTCAAGAACTCTATCGCACTTCGCCTGGCCCTTTAGATCTCCTCATCTTAATGCCATGGAACACGATGGGTCTTATTTGGAACCACGGGTGACGCATTTTGGCCAACATCCGGAGACTACCGTCTTTGCCACAAACAAACTTCTACACATTAAGGTTTGATTATCCCATGTCTATTTACTGTGCTCTAAGGAAGTCAGCCCCATGTTTAGCCATAATACACCATAGAACCCCCAGAGGAAAACTTAGGCCCAGTAGTACCACAGGTGACGTCCGTCTGTAACAGTACCAAAAGGATCCACAAAACTTCCATTACACCAAGTTGCCGTTCTTTGCAGCACTCTGAAATCATGAAGTATTTTCGTTTCTGGATATTTGCAGGTGTTGAAAAGCATGATGTTAAGGATTCCGCTGACAGCTGGTAAATTGTTCTTCTATTGATGCGCAACAGGTATCGCAGCTTAAAGGTGCATCAAGAGGTGCAACCTATTTGATAAGTGAGTTTTTTTATTCCCAATTCGACAGGTGTAGATGTAACTTCAGGTGACCCCACGGGAGTGTGTTGGGGTCCTTGCTCTCCATACTGTATATTAATGAGTGTATTCTTTTATTCCCAATTCGACAGGTGTCCTCTCAATATAATATTTATTTTTTTGCATGCAGGCAAATTTTAAAAGAAACGTCTCTTACTACATGATCCAGTCATCAGTAATTTTTAGGTGGTTAATGGATCACATCTTTGTCACCCTTGGTTAGCCAATATAAATTAGTCAATGTTCACTGGATAACATATCTTGACCTGGAACGGTGAGTACGCATATTCCCTTTCAACACTGTGAGTATATTTAAAGTCTGTTTATTAGTTTTAACATCCACAAAGTTGAGACACTGTATATTGCTCTTTACCAAGTAAACTGAAAGCCGCGAAATCGGTTGTGTATCAATAGAACAACAATTTTCTCAGCTTCCACCGAAATTCTTCTAAACATCGTGACTCCGAAATCATGCCGAAATTTCGCTGAAAATTTGTGATTCTTTTTAGACTCCACATAATTGTAGGTTATAACTGCCTCAACTGCGAAAGGTCTGAAGCTACTATTAATATTGTCTGCATGGTCATTAATATACAGTATGGAGAGCAAGGACTCCAACATGCTCCCGTGGAGTCACCTGAAGTTACATCTATATCTGTCGAATTACGGTCCATTCAAGTTAACGGGCTACTCGCTCACAACCAAAAAATCCTCAATTTAATCAGAGAATTCACTTGATACCCCATACGATGGTACTTTCGGTAGTAAATGTGGGTGTGTTACTGACTGCATCTATCTGACTATTGCGATCCATGACTTGGAAGGTGTTATGTGAAGAAAGCGCAAATAAGGCTCCACATGTTCGATGTTTCCGTAGTTCAAGCTCGTTGCCATGTGGGGGGTCATTCTGTTCGAGATACATCAGTATGTTTAAGCGGAAAATATGTTCCATCGAAAAAATAACAGAAGCAGATGAGGCATTTGGTGAAAAAAAAGTACAGTATAGCACTGCCATATCATTCTTATAGTAATAATTAACTGACTTGCGGACAGCGAACTACTTTCGAACTGATGATTTTAATGAAACGTTATGGCCCAGATTCATCATACCTCCACTGTGATCTCAGATTTGTTAATTTAGTACAAGTTAGAAAGTCAAAAAGTTCATTGAAGTAAACAGATTCGTCCATGATCTTTGCCGGCCGGAGTGGCCGAGCGGTTCTAGGCGCTACAGTCTGGAACTGCGAGACCGCTACGGTCGCAGGTTCGAATCCTGCCTCGGGAATGGATGTGTGTGATGTCCTTAGGTTAGTTAGGTTTACGTAGTTCTACGTTCTAGGGGACCGATGACCTCAGAAGTTAAGTCCCATAATGCTCAGAGCCATTTGAACCGTTTGAACCATAGTATTTCCTTCACTGCTAACCACTATATAGCACCAACTTTTCTTTTACATTTACCTATGTCGAAAAGAAACTGATATTTAACCTTTTTTCATTATTCGCCCATTCCGTTATATAGTCGCCTATTTCAATTTATTTTCTCCAAGTGTTAAATACCTTTTAGTTTCTGCACTTCCAACTGATAATGTATCTGACACTATACCATTAAAGGTTTCTGTGCTCTGGGAAACTCTGAACTCAGTTTTGTTTCACGAATTTATACTTTGTGGTACCTTCAACCATCTAACGGTGTTGTTGATTTGAACAAACAAAGAATTACGATCAGGGTGCTTGAACTACCCAACGACTAACTAGTAATAACACACACTGAACACATTGAAAGCCGTATTAATCCAACCAAAACTACTTTATATTGAGGTATGTCCGCACGATGCCTCTTTCCACTCAGTTTGCTGAGGAGTTGCTGTGCTGTTAAGTCGCCATAGCATGAATATTCGTCCACGGCTTTCATGTACATTTTTCAAAACTTTGTGGCTTGGTCTTCTCTGTTTTTCTACTTCGAAACTTACCCTATCTTATTACAGCTATACGATCGGATACATTTCATATAATACTTGATGCTCAAGGCATCAAATCTCAAATTTTTATGCAAATAATCTTCAGAAGTGGCACTACATACGACTTTTGTTTGTCTGCAGTCATCTACAAATTTAAGTGTGATTCCTTTGGAGTCATCAGACATTATTGCACATAAATCCTTCACATTATAATCTCAACATGCTACACAATAAAACACACATGGGCTCCAGCTGCCTGTCGTCTGCAAAAAGTTCAAATATTCCTTGAAAAGTAGGGAAGCAATGCGCTTAACGCACGGCTACCATTTCCAGGAAACTACGCAAGTACAAATGCCCACGCGTAGTGGCGCTGTTGGAAATTTATGAACATGCCCAAAGTGGAAAACAAAAAAAAAGACATCATGTGGACGCACTTTTAGACGTCTGACACTTGGTTCTAGAGCGTTACCCCATGCTGACAGTCGAATGGGCTAGCGGTAGCGCAACGTAACGGATCAAACGTGCACACTGCACGACATCAGTACTGCAACTGAACTGATGTTTCGTTGTGATGTACTGGTTATGCTATCTGTGTTTAATGCGAATTGATGTTCCTTTTGTTATGTTGATAGCCCCCGCGATTAATCACTGTGTAAAGTGTCGACTAATAAGTAATTTCAATAAAGCAATAGTTTATATGAAATAAATGACGAGAGCTATGAGCGGCCACCCAAATCACGCACTGAACGAGCAAATGTCTTCAGGTGGAGGGGACAATGTCATATCTCCTATGTACGCCATAAATTTCTAACGCATATAGCTGTTGCGTTAACTCTTGATTTACTGCCTGAGTTCGTAGAAATCTTGCGCAAGATTTGAATTTATGTACACGTTGCGTTGCTCGTGCTAAAGTTTTCGCGGAGCCTGCAGGTACTTTGTGAACATGCTACTATGAAGATGTGTGCGAGCGACAATCACGAGGTTACAATTTTAGTCAAGTGATTCCCTTGGATTCACGGTATATTTTTATGTCAAGAGCTTCGATGTTACTTACGAGTGTATTGCGTTTCTAATTTTGGTTGCAGGACACAACATGAATCACAATCAACCAGTTTCTAGTTCGGTATGTGTTGATGATCCTGAAGTAGTATCGACTGTGAATTTATGTCTCGAAGAACATGGCAACGAGGCTGAAAATAAAACTGAACTTTCAAAATTTGAAACAGGAAATCGTCAGAACCTACCCGAATTAAACTCTGATGACAATGACAGTGACTATATTCGCGGTGATCGCGATTCTAGCTCTGAATGCTCTATGATGTCATCTGATGAGTGCGACTGCATCAGTGAAGAATCGGTATTACTGTTATGGAAAAACTTAATACAAATGGACAGTTACACCTGCAATTAGAAGCGTTCGTACACCGGCGCACAATCCTTCACGGTTGCGTAGTGTAAAACCAGCAGCTACAAGACAAGAGTCTCTTAGTCTCAGGGATTCATTTCAAAGAATTTTTAGTGAATTGATGTCGAATGGGGTTGTAACATGGACAAACAAAACAAACTGGGGGATTAGCGCTTTAAATATCCATAAGATGCAGCTTTTACAAATACAAATCACGTTGCACTGGAAGTTATACTGCCGCTACTATACTATTTTCTTCAAATCCACTTGGGAATGTATACTATCATTGTTTAACAGTTGGTTTCGGACGAGTATTATTCAGGGTACCAATGTCCAAAACCCGATTTCTGGCTTCATCATTGATACTTAGTTCATACATTTTTAGTGAACGAGGAGCCCGGAAGGAATCTGATTCAGTCTGTCCTATTTAAGAGAGCATAGAAATGTCTGTGGTCAATAGTCAGCACGGGCTGTCGATGAAATGCTTATCCCATTCAGAGGACGGTCAAAGTTCAAGATATACATGCCAAATGAACGTGGCAAACATGGTAAATACGAGCTGAAAGTGCAGTACCCGATACATACTAGAGCCTGTTGTACCTAAAAAATATATTTCAACAACGAGAAAGTCTGTGATGGGTTTGGTTTTGGTGAGGAGGAAAGAAAGAAAAGAGTAACAACGCAAGCTGTGCTTAGATTTTGCTGTTCTATTGTCAAAACCAACATGAACAATGCCGCTGACCATTAGTACTCTTGGACGGATTTACAGCAAGAACTCGAAAAGAAGTGCTTGACAACAGTAGGTAGATACCAAAAGAGTTCCTTCCAAATAAAAACAGATGTGTTGAGTCGATACTATTTGAATTCAGCCAAGATCCTACACTGGTTTCTCATGTACCTAATAAAATCAGAAAACTTACGTTATTTTACTCTTCAATGTACCACGACAATTACATTATGTCGAACAGTGCATCATTGAGTATTACAACAATACCAAAAATTCCATTTGTTCGGTAGATATGCTAGGCTTATTCGTGCAGTCGCTGGAAAACTAGATGGCCTTTGGCTGTGTTCTTCAGAATTCTAGGATATCAGCTCTGAATGCCCAAGTGATTTATGAGAGCCAAAGGAAGATACCCAAGAATGTCACCAGGCTGCATTTTCTGAAATCCGTCGAAGAAAACTCATTTCTAATGACAGGTTCGTTGAATTGTATTGTCAGCTGTCAAATCTGAGATTCTTGAAGAAGTTGGTCAGCTGAATATGGAACACACATTGCCCAGATAAGAAATAAAGTGTTGTTACTTGTGTAACTAAGAGAAGAGAACCTCTGCTACACAGGCAAGAAACCAGCATTTTTTTCGTGCACCTTTAAAATATGAAAAACCTTTGTCACAGAGAAGCGACTGAATATTACAAATGCAAGAAACTGGTATGTTTCACCTATGTAGACGTTATGTTACAGCAAAGTGAATAAACGCTCATCTATATTTTGTTTTCATGCAGAAACATTTGACTTGTTTTATATGTCTACTTCTGTTACAGAACTATTGTTTGTATTATAAAATAATGTCATATAATTCCACTGTCAGAAAGCTGGCTTTTGTCTCTTCAAATATAATTCCAATTAATTTAAATTTCAATAATCTCAACTTCTATTTATATTGTGAAAAGTTCAGTTACTCAAGATTTTTTATTTTTTAATGTGTTTATGTTTATTGCATTATTATTATTATTGTTATTATTATTTTTATTAATTTAAGTTAAAGATTAAAATTAAAAAAATAAATTTTTCTTTTAAAAAATAAAAAAATACATATGAATCCTTGGGAATCATGATAGATTTAAACACTACTTACTTTCAGGTAGTGAATTAAGATTTAAAACACCAGATTTTTAAAAAGATTGAATGTTATTATTTTGTATAGGCCTTTGGCAAGACTTTCCAAGCACATCGCGCCAACATATCGTGTGGAATTTGATCAAATAACAAGAAAATAATAGCTACATAAACTATTTTCCCACCTGAAGTATACAATATCTCACAAACGTTTATCCTACTGTATCAAATGATAATAATAATAATAATAATAATAGTAACCAACATGCACCTCACGTGTTGTTTGTGTGTTTGTTATCTGCTAAAAATGTTGGCCTTTTGCATCGATACATGCTTAATAAAGAGGTTCTGGACAGACCATACACAATGTTGAGTTTTATCTGGAGTTATCTTTGCTGACATCCATTTTGTACGGTATTTCATATCTTACAGAGATCTTGATTTAATCTTCCACGGACGACAGTCCAGAGGTCTTAAATTTGTTGAGCTTGCATATTATTTTGTCTTTCCTGAAAGATACAATGATCAGCAAATATTATGTTTATAATGTCTGCAGTCATTTGTGAGTAGAGGCCTGGACATCCAAGATGGTGGTAATTGTGGCAGCGTATGTGCAAGGAACATTAGGGTAAGGAACTTGCAACCAACTGGAACCCTGTCAATAAAACGGGGAAATTTGGTGTGATGCTTGAAACCATGCGCCACACGTTGACAGACAATGGTCATTGTTTATCGATCTCCCTCAGCCAACAGTGGATTTTCGGTTGACCAGTAGTGTGTGCTGGTTTGTAAACGACGCTTCATCCGTAAACAACATATTGTGTAGAAATGTCGAAAACTTCGGTGCTTTCGAGGGCGCCACTTAGAGAACTAAAATTCATTTTCAATATATTTTGCTATGGAACTGTCGATGTAGCCAAATGTGGAATACTGGAATGTATCGTATCGTAAATTTCGAATAACGCTCCTTCGACTGATAGCTTCGCACATTCAAGTTCTACCATAATTATTGTTCTTACTCTTAGACGTATTTTATTCTTCATACTTCCGGTTTCTTGAACTCCTTTTATAGAGAGAAAATAGAAAAATAAAGAGGGGTTTGGGCTATTCTTTTCAGCATAGAGCACCACCAGTGTTCTTTTTAGTGACATTCGTCTTAAACGAAAATCGTACTCACATTTCTGTCATCTAAATCTATGCTCTGCAAGATACGTTTCGTACTACTATCGCCCCGTCTTCGTTTTCCATTTGCGAATCATGAGTAGATGGGTAAATCTCAGTATGGGCTTTAATTTCTCTTTCTCGTTGTGGTCATTTCAGGAGGGAGGAAGAAATAAGTTGTCCGTCTCTCGTCGCAACGCACTCTCTCATGGTTTTAATTCGAAACCAGTGCGTTAGGCACAACGCCTCTCTTCTAGGATCTGCTCCTGATCTTTGTTGAGGTTAAATTTACTCCCTTCTGGCGCACACCTTGCGGCACCGTATCACGTCTGGCTTGGTTTCTGTTCCCTATTTATTATAATTAACCTCTCTTCTATTGAAATTCTGTAAAAAAGTTTACTTAGCCTACGAAACTGTTCAGTTGCTCTTGTTTCAGATCTCCTCTTCCCTTTATCTGTCCGTTTCCTACTTCCCCTCCCGCAGTTAATCTCCTCCTCTCCATTATCTACTTCTCTCTTTTCCCCCCACTTTCACTTTCCATCTTCTACTTCTTCCTTTCTCTTCCATCTATTCCTATCCCCTATATGTCCGTTTCCCCTCCTCTAACTCTGCCCATCTCTTCTTCCCCCTACCTGTGCCTATCTCCTCCTTTCCCGTACCTGTCTGTCCGTCTCTTCATCGTCCTTCTTTCTTCACGTTATCACGTTCACAGCAAAAGGACGCTGGTGGGTCTTACCAAAACCGTATCTCTTTCCAGATGGTAATTAATATGTGTACCATTTTTATTGCAATCATTCCATGGGTTTAGGGTAAGCTTTTTACCCGTGGCTTTGCTGGCATGGTCACATGTGAAATCTATACTGAGGAGCCAAAGAAACTGTTACACCTGCTTAATATCGGGTAGGGCCCCCACGAGCACGCAGAAGTGTCGTAACACGACGTGGCATGGACTCCACGAATGTCTAGTCCGGATGGAACTGGCACCATGAATCCTGCAGGGCTGTCCATAAATCCGTAAGAGTACGAGAGGATGGAGATCTCTTCTCCGCAACACGTTGCGAGGCATCCCAGAACGCTCTATAATGTTCATGTCTCAAGTCTGGTGGCGAGCGGGAGTTTTTAAACTCCGAAGAGTGTTCCTGGAGCCACTCTGCAGCAGTTCGGGACGTGTGGGGTGTCACATTGTCCTGCTGGAATTGCCCATGTCCGTCGAAATGCACAATGGACATGAATGGATGTAGATGATCAGACAGGATACTTACGTACGTGTCACCTGTTAGAGGCGTACCTAGACGTATCAGAGATCCCATATAACTCCAACAGCACTCACCCCACACCAGTACAGGGCATCCATCAGCTTGAACAGTCCCCTGCTGGCGAGCAGGATCCATGGACTCGTGAGCTTGCCTCCATTTCCGTACACGTCTGTCCACTCGATACAATTTGAAACGACAGTCGTCCGACCAGGCAAGGTGTTTCCAGACATCACCAGCCCCGTATTGCTGTTGACGAGCCCAGGCGAGGCGTAAAGCTTTGTATAGTGGCCTACACGCGTAGGCATTCGGCTCGGAAAGCCCATATCGATTACACTGAACGGTTCGCACGTTGACATTTGTTGATGGCCCAGCATTGAATTACGCAGCAGTTAGCGGAAGGGTAGAACTTCTACCACGTTGAACGATTCTCTTTCGTAGTTGTTGGTCCCGTTCTTGCACGATCTATTTCCGGCAGTAGCGATGTCGTAGGTATGATGTTTTACCGGCTTCCTCATATTCATGGTACACTCGTGAAATGATCGCACGGGAAAAACGCCACATCATTGCAACCTCGGAGATGCTGTGCGCCATCGTTTGTGCGCCAACTATAACACCACGTTCAAAGTCATTTAAACCTTGATAACCTGCCATTGCAGTTGCAGTAATCGATCTAACAACTGCTTTCTTATTCCAGTCTCTGATCACAAATGAATTCATTAGACGATGACCGGTTTCAGTCTGTAATGACCATCTTCAGATCTTTTTTTTACACCATGTCCTAAAGTGATACGGCCATAATGGCATCGTCAAAACATATAATCAGCATAGCATCGTCACACAGATTTAAAATATGGTGTAGATTAGGCCACATCGTCCACCCCTCGCGTCCAGAATTGCTACATAGTGGCTCCAAGAACACTCCTCTGAGTTTAAACACTTCCGCAGGCCACCAAACTCTCCAGACATGAACATTATTTAATATATCTGGGATGTCTTGCAGCGTGCTGTTCAGACGAGGTCTCCACCCCTTCGTACTCTTACGGATTTGTGGACAGCCCTGCAGGATTAATGGTGTCAGTTACCTTCAGCACTACTTCAGATATTAGTCGAATCCATGCTACGTCGTGTTGCGGCACTTCTGCTTGCTCCGGGGGCGGGGGGGGGGGGGGGGGGGACTATATCACATTAGGCAGGTGTACCAGTTTCTTTGGCTCTTCACTGTATATAATTACATACGAACATCCATTTTATAATTCGTATAGTACGGATATAGAAATAGTCACTACAGAGATAGCCTACGAATAACAGTCAGGTGAGTGTTGCGTTAAGTCAACTGACCTGTTTTCCTCGATATGAGGAATCATCATACAACTGGATATCCGAATCTACTGTGCTACATAAAGCACCTTATGTTGATGCGAGTCCGCAGCTCGTGGTCGTGCGGTAGCGTTATCGCTTCCCGCGCCCGGGTTCCCGGGTTCGATTCCCGGCGGGGTCAGAGATTTTCTCTGCCTCGTGATGACTGGGTGTTGTGTGCTGTCTTTAGGTTAGTTAGGTTTAAGTAGTTCTAAGTTCTAGGGGACTGATGACCATAGATGTTAAGTCCCATAGTGCTCAGAGCCATTTGAACCATTTTTTTTGTTGTTGTTGTTGGTACGAAACTGCGCTCTGAACAGTTTCTCATGGATTAAATCGAGCACGCTTAGCACTTTCTTTCCTTTTGTTATTTTATATATATATATATATATATATATATATATATATATATATATATATATATATATGCCATCAGTCGCGCTATGTGGCAAGCACCGTGCCGGAAGCGTCTCTGAATTGCCCGCAAAATTTGGCGCGCTTTCATTAGGCCCTGCGTGCACAGCGCCACAACACCGCAACACCAGCCAACACACAGCCATCAGTAACGAACAGGCAACCGACAGGCACCCACTGAATTCGCCGCATCTAATTTCCAGTTTCACGCTCTGGCGTGTTTTCAAAATACCTCCAGTGACCAAACTTTTGGTTCCGCATATCTTACAACTGCAACCGCGGATAATACTCTACATCTCGGTTGTTCACGAAAATACTCTCTGCAGCATGGCCATCTCCCTACCGATCAAAGTGCACCTATCCGCCAGCTAAAGAATCTCTACTTCCAAACTACCGTTTCACTCTACAGCGTAGACCTTACACTCATTTATATCTTTTCTAAGAAAAAAAAATCAAGACTTTAACAATACTGGAAAATTGCGACACCACGAAGATAGTAGATAGCGGAATTTTACGTGTTACTATTGCGAAAAAATAGCAGATAGGAAGTGCAAGGAATACATTGAATGGCTATATTTTGAAGAAGACGTTAGAGATGATTCAGATTACATAATCACGGCAGAAGAAGCGGAAATTAAGTTCATAGGACCATTGTTATGATGTGAGAATTCAACAATGCTTTAAACAACAAAGCAAACTGTGTAGACAACATTCCTGCTGAATTACTGAATAATGCTGCAGACACGGTGGCAGAACAATGGTACAAAATCACGCATGTAAGACATGAAGATGGAATATTTGTAACAGAACTAACAGAAGCGAAAAAAGAAAACCTGCTCTACCTAATGCTTGCTCAAATTATATAATCTCGACGTTACTAAACCATGCTTCGGAAATTTTACACGTAATTGATAACAAATGCATAAAGGTTAAGAACAACTAACATTCAGAAGACGACGACCTTTGCATTTACAAAAAGTAGAAAGAACCAGAGAACCTATAGTGGCATTACGAATGATCTTAGAAAGACGAAAACTTACGACGCATTGAAACTTCCTGGCAGATTAAAACTGTGTGCCCGACCGAGACACGAACTCGGGACCTTTGCCATTCGCGGGCAAGTGCTCTACCATCTGAGCTACCGAAGCACGACTCACGCCCGGTACTCACAGCTTTACTTCTGCCAATATCTCGTCTCCTACCTTTCAAATTTTGATCTACAAAAGATTTTGACAGAGGGAACTGAAAGATATTGTTCGAAAAATTTAATACAAAAGGAACAGAATGGAGATGTAAAAGACTGATTCACAAACTATACCTTAATCAGATTATTGAAACAGGTACGAATGTCATTAAGAAAGTGTCCATCATAAAAAGTGTTTGCTCTCTCTTCATTTTTATTTAATTTATTTATAAAATACAATACAAACAATAAAAAGTGGCACTAATGGGATCAAAATAAATTATAGTCTGATACGTTTTATTCGATTTGCTGGTCAAATACTAGTCATAGTACATTCTCAAAAGGTCATGACATATAAGTTTAAAATTTTGCTGGGCACCTTGGACAACCACAAAGCGCAAACAAACACTAACAAGTCCCAAATAACGATAGTAGACCTATCGAACAGGTGAATAGCAAACATTATGATTGGAAATAAAGCACTAAGCCGAGTGAATGAATTTTGTTAGTTGAGAATTACAATAAATGATGACAATCGATGTATACTGGATATCAAAACAAGAATCGTAGTGACTAAACAAGAACTCAAATATAAGATTATTTATTAATAAACGGCAATATTAAAGGTAGAAACAAGAATGAAATCCATCAAGACGTTTATTTGCAACATTTTAAGCTATAGTTGTGAAGAATGGACTCTGTGGGAGCAATAAAAGAAAAACTTAGAAGGAATAGGTATGTAAATAGAGTCAGAGGAGGAATGGTAAATATTCTAGGATATGACAGGAAGGATATGAAGCAAAAGACTACGTATGGGGATATGCCCTATTCCAAATGGTTACTAAGATGGAATACATTTAACATAATGCTCTTGACCGCTGACAGGCATCACGTACACTTTTTCTTTAGCGTGTTTATTGCATCTTATAAGTGTTGTGGTAATAAAAACGCTTTATCACAAGGGCGTATAGCAATGCACATTCATTCAATGGTACTTTGGACCTGAGAGAGAGAGAAGATATGTAGGTGGTTTGGATATTCTGGGTAGTGTAACCTTCATTAGAGGTAAACAGTCACAGATGTAGTGCACTTAGTATAACCCAATGGATGTAAATGCTTTTTCTCGTTAAAGTGAGTTACCATACATCAGATTCGTGTATTGAGACAGGAAACATATAGCTAGGCCAATTCTTAATATAAAACCTATGAATAGATTACGATCTTAAGATTTCCTTCTAAGAAACTGCACAGAATTAAAGAGCCATGATTTTAGCGTTATTTGTCGACACTGCTTTCCACAGGATTAAACAACATCAATTTAATTCCACGAAGAATACTATTGTTAAGATATTTAGGCTTGTAGTAGACAGTGATGTATCCAATTCTTAGTAAGGCGGGAATGTACACCATTCAGAATACAATTAAAACATTTTGGGAGCATGTAACTTGTTCATTTCGCTAAGCTACTAATGGCTCGACCAAGCAGAGTGAAGTATATCATAGAAAACAATGGATTCCACTATCACAGAGACACTCCATAACATAGCAGCATTCGTTGCCTAAAACCAAATCCTTTAGATTTACCAATTTACTGATATTTCACTGGCTTATAGATAAAAAAGGCAGTATACAGAGGATGCAATTGGAATTTGCAATTGAGGCTGTAGGGTTTTAATGTAAACACCATACAAAAGAGAGGGGTGACGTCAGATACATGTACATTAATAGAGAGAAAATGATACTTTCTAAGTTATACACAAAATGCATTAGTGCATTGATCAAATAAACGATGCGGGCACAAACTGTCAAATAAGACTACACTATAGTATAAGAGGGTATGACACATATGTACATTAATAGAGGAATGACGATACAGTCTCAGTTATACATCAATTGACGAATTGCATTGATGGAAGAAACGATGTAGAAACATGCCGTTAAATAGTATTACGTTACAATGTAGGAAGGATATAAAACCAAATACAGGGTGAGTCACCTAACATTACCGCTGGATATATTTCGTAAACCACATCAAATACTGATGAATCGATTCTACAGACCGAACGTGAGGAGAGGGGCTAGTGTAATTGGTTAATACAAACCATAAAAAAATGCACGGAAGTATGTTTTTTAGCACACACCTACGTTTTTTTTAATGGAACCCCGTTAGTTTTGTTAGCACATCTGAACACATAAACAAATATGTAATCAGTGCCGTTTGTTGCATTGTAAAATGTTAATTACATCCGGAGATATTGCAACCTAAAGTTGACGCTTGAGTACCACTCCTCCGCTGTTCGATCGTGTGTATCGGAGAGCACCGAATTACGTTGGGATCCAAAGGGAACGGTGATGGATCTTAGGTACAGAAGAGACTGGAACAGCACATTACGTCCACATGCTAACACCTTTTTATTGGTCTTTTTCACTGACGCACACGTACATTTCCATGATGGGTGAGGTACACGTACACAGGTGGTTTCCGTTTTCAATTACGGAGTGGAATAGAGTGTGTCCCGACATGTCAGGCCAATAGATGTTCAATGTGGTGGCCATCATTTGCTGCACACAATTGCAATTGGCGTAATGAATGTCGTACACGCCGCAGTACATCTGGTGTAACGTCGCCGCAGGCTGCCACAATACGTTGTTTCATATCCTCTGGGGTTGTAGGCACATCACGGTACACATTCTCCTTTAACGTACCCCACAGAAAGAAGTCCAGAGGTGTAAGATCAGGAGAACAGGCTGGCCAATTTATGCGTCCTCAACGTCCTATGAAACGCCCGTCGAACATCCTGTCAAGAGTCAGCCTAGTGTTAATTGGGGAATGTGCAGGTGCACCATCATGCTGATACCACATACGTCGACGCGTTTCCAGTAGGACATTTTCGAACAACGTTGGCAGATCATTCTGTAGAAACGCGATGTATGTTGCAGTGCTCTCCGATACACACGACCGAACAACGGAGGAGTGGTACTCAAGCGTCAACTTTAGGTTACAATATATCCGGATGTAATTAACATTTTACAATACAACAAACGGCACTGATTACGTATTTGTTTATATGTTCAGATGTGCTAACAAAACTAACGGGGTTCCATTTAAAAAAACGTAGGTTTGTGTTAAAAAACATACTTCCGTGCATTTTTGTATGGTTTGTATTAACCAATTACACTAGCCCCTCTCGTCACGTTCGGTCTGTGGAATCGATTCGTCAGTATTTGATGTGGTTTACGAAATATATCTAGCGGTAACGTTAGGTGACTCACCCTGTATATATTTTTTGATTACTATATAACACTAAGAAATTTCTTCCAAATTTAGTAAAGATATGTGACAGAACTTGATACTGCCAAACTCTTAAGATGCCAGAATCATATGATACTAAAGATCTCTGTCATTGGGTCAGACTCCTATAGACAGAAATTGCTGGAACATAATAGGACTGAACCTGAACAGCAGTTATGATTTTATGGAAACCATTTCAGATTAACATTTTCTTCATGTTCTTGACTTAATTAAAACTCTTTGGAGGTTTACAGAAGCAACAGAAATTATAGCAAAAGCCTCGTATAAAATAATGAATGTAAATTTGCCCTCTTACTACTTTCCGACTCGTTTTACCACATAAGCTGAAGATTTACTTCAGAACCAATTTATCAAATACAAACTGTGCCCCATGATGTTTCCTGCAATTAAACAGTTTAAATTTCCTTTACTTCTCGTATATGGTCACAAATTTTTTTCTCATTAGATTACAGGTTTCTGTCTGTAATGACCATCTACAGATCTGTATCAAAATATGGGAAAAACACAAATACACTGGCAGACTGTCTATAAGTTAAAACAATAAAAGAGGCTATAATGAAACATATTACTGAAATACATATTAATTTGTCCTCTTTAAATATGAAGAGACATACCTGTTTTTATAAAACATGTCCTACTATACTGGAGCCATAGTGGCATCGTCAAATGCTAAACACAAAATCAGCGCCGGTATAGTAATAGTATATACAAGAGTCATCTTGTCAGCAGCACCACTGTTCAAAACAAACTTTTCCCTTTTTAACAATCTAACTTTCGTCGTGTTTTATTTCATTGCTTATAATTACCGTAGTGCCTCTTTACACTATATGAGCCCATTACAGACTTAACTGATTGTATCCCCTTTTATTTTATATCGTACTATTAATCACTGAAGAGTATGTGTGCGCCTACAGTAGCGACATCTGGAGAACTTGCAATGTAAACATTTTGTGGCTGCTGTGGGTTAGTTTGTTTTGAGCAGTAGTACTGCTGAGAGGATGACTCTTTTACATACTAGTATTTATACAAATCTGACGATGCTGGCACTCATTTTGTGTTTAGCATTCGACGTTGCCACTGTGGCTCCAGTATATTAGGACATGTCTTTATAAAACAGGTATGCTTCTTCATATTTAAAGCGCCTTATTCTAGGTTATGTCAACCAAATCTCTATTAAGATCTGTTTCTAGTACTGGAGCCACTCTCTCCTCCGTATCGACAGCTGTTACTTCCTCTATCACTTTGTCCAACAATTCTTCCCCCCTTATGGGGCCATTCGATAAACTCTTTCCACCTGTCTTCTCCCTCCACTGCATTTAGCAGCGCAACTCCCATTGCACTCTTAATGTTATCACAATTGCTTTTAAATTCACCGAAGGTTGTTTGCACTATTCTACAAGCCGAGTCAGTCCTTCCGACAGTCAATTCTTTTTAGATCTCTTCACATTTTTCGTGCAGCCATTTTGCCTTAACTTTCTTTCATTTCCAACTTATTTGTATTTCTTTATTCCTGAATTTCACTGAACATTTTTATACTTCCTTCTTTCATCGATCAACTGATGTATGTTCTGTTACCCATGGTTTCTTCTCAGTTACCTTTTTTGTACCTACGTTTTTCTTTCCAATTTCCGTGATTGCCGTTTTTAGGGATGTCCTTTTCTCTTCAACTGAATGGCCTACTGAGCTACTTCTTATCACCGTATCTTCAGGCTCAGAGAACTTAAAGTGTATTTCTTCATTCCTTAGTACTTCTGCATGCCAATCCCTTGCGCATTGATTCATCCTGACTAGAGTATTAAACTTCAGCATACTCCTCATCACTAGTAACTTGTTCTGTGAATCTATATCTGCTCCTGGATATGCTTTACAACCCAGTGTCTGCTTTCGCAATGTTTGCCTACTGAAATCTTCCCTATCTCCTCGGATTTTCCTCCTCTTATGATTCTTGAACAGAAAATTCGCTATTACTAGCCGAAATTTGTTGCAGAACTCAGTTAATGTTTTTCCTCTCTCATTCCTAACACCAAGTCCATATTCTCCCGCAACTCTCCATTCTACTGCTTCCCCTTCAACCGCATTCCAATCCCCCATGACTATTAGATTTTCATCGTCCTTTACATATTGAATTACCCATTCCACGTCATCAGATACTCTATCTCTCCATCTTCGCCTTACGACATCGGCATGTGCACCTGAACTACCATTTTCGGTGGTGGTCTGCTGTCGATTCTGATGAGAACAACCCTATCATTGAACTGATCACAATAACTCACTCTCAGACCTACGTTTCTATTCATAACGAATCCACCTCCTGTCAACCATTTTATGCTGCTGGTAGTATTACCCTATACTCATCTGACCAGAAATCAATGTCTTCTTTCCATGGCAGTTCACTGACACCCCCTATATTTGGAATGAGCCTTGGCATTTCCCATTTTAGATTTTCTAGCTTTCTTACAACGTTCTAACCTCTGACATTCCACTCCCAGATTATTAGAACGTTATCCTTTCGTTGGTTATTGAGTCTTTTTCTCATAGTCATCTCCCCCTTGGCAGTCCCCTCCTGGAGTTCCAAATGGGAAACTAGCCTAGAATTTTTTGCCAATGGAGAGATCATCATGATTTCTTTTCAGTTACAGCTGACATGTCCTTTGGATACTCATCATATGTCTTTAATGCAGTGGTTTCCATTACTTTCTGCATCCTCATGCCATTGATCACTGCTGATTCTTCCACCCACCCTCCGCCCTCTTTCACAAGGCTCTTGGCACAACGAAGTAGTCTTCTTATATCATAAGTCTTCGGTTGTCATTGCTGACGATTTTTATTCAAAATTACGTCTGGCAGGGTACGGATCTGGGGCCAAAGAAGTGTTGATTACTAATCAAAGACTATACCCCTAGACCATGAATGATCCACCAAACATGTATAATCCACACAATACCATTTATTGTGCAGATATGAGGAACCAGCCCAGAATTTCCATATGTGGGTGTCAGAAGCTATCCAGAACACCACTGTCAGATTGACCTTGACAAGAGACAAACCTGAAAGTCTCCATGTAGGGTTCTGACTCTTATTCTGTAATGATGATCATTTCTCCCCATGTAGGAGGGTCATCAAAATATTTTTGCATGGTGTCTCTGATAGTCATCCCATGACAGACTGTCCCCTGTATGTGCCGACGTTTGCCGACGTTATTTTTACAGAAAGTGCTTGCTTGGATATATATACACAATTATGGTTACAGATTTCTAATCAGAAACGACAAATTCACTTTTTTTTTTTTTTTGTAACGAAGTAAATAATGTCTTTTTCACATGTAAATCTCTGAGTCTTTTGTAAAAAAAAGAAAAGTAAATTGTTCCGCTAAAATCGATGTTAAAAGTCTCCGTGTGTAATAGTGACCATCCTCCACAATGGTATGGCAGATTCTGGCATGAAATTTCCTTGCCTTTTCCTTGGTGTCATCTATAGACTTGCCCAGTTCAGACATAGTGTCCACTTGGAAGTGACATCTCGCATTTTAAAGACTTCAAGACTGATTTCCATCGAAAAGTGGTGTTTTGCTGTGTAGAGTAGCCCTACAACACAAAAGAAACAAGCATGTTGCGTATCATAAAACATATGTGTGGTTACAGATGTTTGCAGATTATACTCATGAAGACCGATGCATATAGCTTGGATATTTGCAGTATGTACTGCTTTACTGTGCAAGGATGCAATGTATTTGTCAGTCTACAACATAATTTTAGGTATGTTGGGATGAAGAGTAGTAGCATGTGTACAAAGGACACATAGGTTCCTTCTCATCACACTCAATGGTGATTACAGACATCTGATTGTGGCTGAAAGAAATTCGATCTTGTATCAAAATATAAACATTCTGTATTATTATTTATCAAAATGCATAACAATGTGAGTATGAAGGATGTATGGTGCTATTGTCATAACGTAACTGTTCTACTGCAGCAAGAAAATGCACATGGTTCAAATACTGGCACAGGTGATAAGATCATATTGCATGAATAATTGGTTGTTGTTGGCCGACGAAGCCAACACACCAATATAAACGATCCAGTGGAAGCTTCATGAGGCTCCTTGCAGATGATACTGTTGGCTACAAGAAGATCATAGCAAGTCCTGAAGACTGTACTGATTTGCAGGAAGACATGCAGAGGTTTGAGAACACGTACAGGCGTGGGAGTTGTCACTGAATGTAAGTAAATGTAACTTAATACTTATAAATACACCTTACATCCAGTACTTTACGATTACACTGCTGCTGACATATCACTAGAAACAGTAACAATCAGAAAATACCTGGAGGCAACCATCTGGAATGAAGTGAAGTGGTCTGACCACATGAATAGACACTTGGGGAAAAACCAGAAGCGAGGCTCAGATTCAATGAAGAAATCTCAGAGAAATATAATTAATCCTCAGAATAAGTGACTTATGAAACACATTTTTGAGTAATGTTAGTTTATTTTCTTAATATTGGTCACCTGTCTCAGACAGTTACTGTGTTACATTAATAGAATTGATAGACAAGATCCAATGCAGAATAATTCATTTATGATCACTTGGCTCCTGAGAGGGCATTATGGAGATACTAAACAAACTCCAGTGGTAGACAGTAAGGTAAGGAGGATTACTGCAGGGTTACAAATTACAGCAATAATGGTCCTAAATAGGGCTTCTGACAACCATGCAGGCTGTGCCAGTATGCCTTAGGCGACAGAACTGCAGCGTGCCATTTTATATGTGATGTAATTGGCCTAGGGAACAGGGGTGGTGGAGGCTAAGGGTGGTTGGGGAGGTGTAAGGTTGATTTGGCAACACTTAAGGCTGTGTCAGCACTGGCTCTGCCCCACTATTTGTGAGTTGAACAACATCGAAAGGAGGCCTTTTCTGAGAGTCCCTGAACCGTGAATTTACTTTCAAAACTTTTAAATAAGAATTTACTTTATTTACTAGCTATTCATCAAGAACAATAACACATTTAATCACACTATGTGAGCGTGGAAGTAGTTGCCATTGGGGAACTGATGAAATGAAATCAAATTTCTTTCAACAAATGGAAATTTCATTCCTAAAAGCCTTTTTTTAGAAACAGATTTAAATTTACAATCAGAAACACCCTCTAAATATCAAGTTACAATTTATTCAGTGACAGAAAGAACAAATTTTTTGACTGTATGAGCTTTCGGGCTGAGAACCCCGCTCCCTTTTGACACTGCCGTAGTCGCGACTGTTCACAATAATCTCTGAAAGACTACACTGGTGCAAATCTGCAACACACCAGATTACATTAAACCAAAAATTTTAACAACTCACACAAGCACATAAACTATGCACCCTGTAGGAGGGATGGAAATGGTACAAAACACTGACATTACAAGATAAACTTGCCACCGAAGGTGCAACTTGACTTAAAAAAAAAACTGACGGTGGAAGGGTGGCAACTTTATATACTAAAATAACCATTTAAATAAATACCCATGAAATGCACTCTTGCATAAAATATGCAAGGTTGGCAAAACATGTTCTACATTACACTTATACCGATTCTCAAGATGATAGGCGAGAAAAAACATATTTCAGGAATTCGGCCGTTACATTTCAAGCAATAAATTAGTTAACACCGAATCCGACAAACATGACAGAGGCAGCTATTAACGTACGGCAGACCGACAGACAGACAGACAGACACTAACTGCCTAACAAATGCGGACGGGAGATAGACGAGCAAGCTGGGGACGAGAGACTGACCAACACAAGTAGAATTTAACAAGTAAATGAAACAACATATCACGAATCACTTAACTTCTAATAAACTGCGATGTCTGGCGAAGAGCTGGCGCAGCACGCCCAAAACGCTGTCCCGAACCGTCCGCTGCCAGCCGCTTCAACAGATGCAGGAAGGCGCGCCGATCTCCCGTCTCACGGCGTCGCAGCTCGCGCAGGCCAGACCGATGTCTTGGGTTGACTCCTGTTGCTCTCGTGTCGGCCGCGAAGCCACTACCCCTCGCTATAAGACGCGGCCCACTGGACTGACGTGGCGACCTCATGCGCCGACACTAAAGCCGGAAAAGTCGTCTTGTGCCTCAGTGCGCGACCGACCAACCGATCGATGGAACCGCCAATGACCATTGCCTGAGCAAACTCGAGCAGACTGGCGGGCTAACACACACTAGCAGTCCGGACGACAGACAGACACTGACTGCCCCACACTGACCTGGCTGACCAGCTGACCAGACTCGCCGCCTCGTGAGCTTCTTTTTTACTTTATTCTTATTTTTACACCTGAACAATCAGGTAGGCTGGCAGCGGCATGTTACGCCGCTCTTCAGCCATAGAGTTGACAATCACAGTACAAGAATGGAGAATGAAAATGAACATAGTGACGGGCAAAAAATAGTGGTCACAGTCACACAAAAAACACGGAGCCTTTCACACTCGACGATAAAGACACTGAAAACACGTTGACACGGCGCACATAACACTGATGAATCCGATGGCACAAGTTAACGGAGAAGCGTGACGGCGGACACTAAAAACACTAAACGACGTCACACACACGAGACACAGAAGGCGATGATCTCCGGCGCGCGAAAGTCCACTTAGCATGTACGAGTCCGGGGACCTGCCAAGAGGGGAAGAAGGGTGAGGACAGGTGGAGAGGGTGGAGAGGGGAGAACAGAGATGCCAACGGCTGAGGAGAGGGGAGGAGGAGTAGAAGGACAGGGGAGGGGAGGCCCGAGGGAGAAGTGGGGAGAAAGGGGGGGGAGGGATGGAGGGTGCCCAAAGGAACAGATACAGGAAGAGGGAGGGAGGATCAAAGTTGGTAGGAGGGGTAGATGGAGGGGAGGAGGACATCATCAGGGAGGGGGAGCTGGCGGAAGCCACCTTGGGAGAGGGTAAGGAGGGTGGAGAGATGGAGACCGGGTGGGACGTGGAAATACAGGCACGGCAGCGGGCGGGGGTGGGAGAGGAGCGGGGAGACGAGCGGGTGAGGAGGATCGAGTTTGCGGGAGGTGTACAGGATCCGTATCCTTTCAAGGAAAAGGAGGAGGTGGGGGAAGGGGATGAGATCGTACAGGATCCGCGTGGGGGAGGGGAGACGGATGCGATAGGCGAGGCGGAGAGCATGACGTTCAAGGATTTGGAGGGATTTATAAAAGGTAGGGGGGGCGGAGATCCAAGCCGGATGGGCATAACAAAGGATAGGGCGGATGATGGACTTATAGGTGTGGAGGATGGTGGAGGGGTCCAGACCCCACGTACGGCCGGAGAGGAGCTTGAGGAGACTGAGTCGGGAGCGTGCCTTGGCTTGGATTGTCCGGAGGTGGGGAGTCCAGGAGAGGCGACGGTCGAGGGTGACGCCAAGGTACGTAAGGGTGGGAGTGAGGGTGATAGGACGGCCATAGATGGTGAGACAGAAATCAAGGAGGCGGAAGGAAGGGGTGGTTTTGCCTACAATGATCGCCTGGGTTTTGGAGGGATTGACCTTGAGCAACCACTGGTTGCACCAAGCGGTGAACCGGTCAAGATGGGATTGGAGAAGGTGTTGGGAGCGCTGTAGGGTGGGGGCAAGGGCAAGGAAGGCGGTGTCATCGGCAAACTGGAGAAGATGGACGGGGGCTGACGGCGGCGGCATGTCCGCCGTGTACAAAAGGTACAGAAGGGGGGAGATGACGGAGCCTTGGGGCACACCGGCAGAGGGGAAAAAGGTGTAGGAATCTGTGTTATGGATGGTGACATAGGAAGGACGGGGGGAGAGAAAGGAGCCGATCAGACGGACGTAGTTAATGGGAAGCCTCGTGAGCTCAAAGCGCCCCTTAAATGCACGTGAACAGGCTACCTTTCCCCTTTCACACCAGAGGGAGACACCAAAGCTGCGATTGCCACAGCGGCGCCACCGCCTGAAACGGACGGCGACTGCTTTACACTACGCTCCTGCGGCGCGCTCTTCAAAACAGCAAATTTTACCACGGCTCAGTCCCATTCGGCTTTATGAACTTCTGTGTATTCTACTCAAGTGGGGAGAGATTATGTAGAACACATGAGTCATTTTGAGTTCTGTGACTGTACTATAGATTTATGAAATAAGTTTTACTGCTTCAGTCGCTACTAACTAGTATTTATTAGCCAGCTGCCATCATCAGTTGCATTACAGCTGCATGTACATTACAATAATCTGGAGTGTTTGTAGTATCTACGAGCTTATTTGATACTGAAGACAGCAGCAGCTCATGTTGCCGTTATCTCACAAACGGTTTGTTTGCGGACTTAATATTATTACAACGCTTCTACTATGATGTACTTTCACTTGTCAGTTTTCGTTGTTCACACACGCTGTATATCTTGTTGCTTCCCGTAGGTGATTTCTGACGATGCTGGCAAGCTAATAAGCATAGAGTAATTTTAAATGTAACCTAATCACATTACAGGCGACAGCAACTGTTACCAGAGTACAGGAATGTATATCTGTCCCAGCACAGTGGCTTGTAAACGCCAGACTGCCGCAGGACCTACTCACTAAAAACGTGGCGCAGCATTCCTCGTGGTTGCCCTTTGTAGTGATAAATTGACGAGGACCACGCATGCTTATGGGGAAGGCGCTGTCAACGGTATGGATTCAGGGATTTATTCAGCCTTATCAGTATATATGGTGTCGTTCTGCATTCGGCCGTAATGCTTCGAACAGCCCCCAAATCGCATGGACAGCTTTCTTTTCGCGGTACAGAACTCTTCGTTGCATCTTCTAGACTCCACATGTATGTAGTGTTAGAAATACAAAGTGTCAGTGAAAGATCTGATAAGTAGCGGAACCAAAGTGAGAACAAAAGTCCACGTTGTGTTTATAATTGTAACATTTTGAACAATCGGATGGTAATAAGTGTTAAATAATTATTAAAATGACTTAGGGCATAGGAAATAAATATTTTGAAGAAAAAGCGAAGTAAAGGAAAATTCAATCATTTGCACAATTTACAGCTATGTGTTGAAAACACACAAGCTGGCAGAGTATATAATGATATTCTTAACGAACATCGTTAATTATATGCAATGTAAGTAGGGTAAATGGTATATGATAATCCGCCATATCTCCTACAATATAGCAACTTGTAGTAATAATCAGACTATAATAAATTCTAAAATGGAAAAAATTGCTTTAGTAATGTTGTTATTTAACGGTTATGAACAATATAAATTTTTAAAATTAGCTGTATATTTTTTATATTATTATGTGATACCAACTTGCTGGAGGATTTCCAAACCTGCGGTAGTTTAAATTACGTTTACTTTATTACCTACAGCACATCTGAAAGCCTGTGTCTCAATTATCTGGTGGAGGTCGGCGTAATTTATGTTTCTCCTCCTTTTTTTTCCTTCCAATAAGAGGCAGGTGATTAGCACACACTACAAATTCGCAGATGTTCAGGTCTAAGATTTATTTAGACTGTTCACATCTCCGCACAATAAAAAAAGGACATTTGCAGCACATGTTGCGTGAGTTGTATTAGTGTTAACTGTAGCTTACATTTTGCTGCTAAATGTATCTTGTAGTGCTGATAGAATGTCTTTGTATGTCTAATGTTTCACTCTCTTTGCCTTTTATACCAGCAAACGGTCTTTTATTTCTTTGGATATGTTTGCGTTCTTTTTCTTTTTTTTTCTCTCTAGGAAATGTTTCGCTCCTTGATTTTTTAAGTGCCTTCGTTTCATCCAAGAAATAAAACTCGTTCATCATATGGTGCTATAATTTAATTACAGCCGTCCAACAGGTTATGAGACCAGAAAAACGTGTAAATTTACAGTGGTAACGTTTTATTTTCTTTGCATCAATGAAGTCTCTAAGCACGTTCAATTACATGGTGGGTTTTACTTAGAAACTGAGAAGGTTAAAAAATGATGGAACGAACGAAGCTCTTCAGAATCCAAAAATTGGACGGAGGTAATTTTCAGTTATGGAAGTATCACATGGAAATTACTTTTCGACCTGAGATATTGGTAGATGTCGTTGACGGAACCAAAGTAACATCATTTGAAGGCAAAGATGCATATAACTTGTAGGATGAGCTTAATGTTAATTTCATCTTGTATGGAATTTGACCAGCTGCAAACTGTCATGTCATGTGCAACAGCAAATTTCCTGTGGAACCGGCTTAAGATAATTCATGAACGACACCTGCAATAAATAATATATGGTTGAAACAGCATCTCTTCAGCTATAAGATGACACTCTGTGATACTACTGCGCAAAATAATAGTAAAGCTGAAGCATTAGCACAGTCACTTGCAGATGCTGGTAAACCAATGGGAGATACAGAAAATAATACCGAAGTTCAGAGTGAACTTCCGCCAAAATACGGTTGTTACAGCTTGAGTCTCGTGTGATGAAATGAGGCAGAGTTTCGATAATTTAATAGCAAGGTTACTGAAAGAACAACAACGTTTGGCACAGAGTGAAGGAATAATGTTGAATGCTGTCATTGTCGTAACAAAGGTCACTGTAAAGCTGAGTGCAAGAAAAGACTGGTGGAATTGTCAAGAGAAAATTCAGAATCCAAACATCAAGCTCTGAATGGAGAAACCAGGTTCATTATGGCTACTAATTCAGATAACTTTGACTTGCTGACAGCACTGCATGTGAACGCATGACATCACACAAGGAATGGTTTTTAATGCTTAAACCGGTAGGGAAGATCGAAGTTCCTGCTCAGACGGGAGATAATTCAGCTGTCTATGCCGAAGGTATTGAGGCAGTCAGGGTTTTTTTTTTCAGTGGGAGCAGTAGCCAGTAAATGTTTGTAAGTCACACTTAACAGTAATAAATTGAGGTACGTAGTGAGAGGATCGTGGGAAGACGTGTAAAAGCTCAAAATAAGTGTTACACAACGTTATTTTATATGGGAAATGTAGAGCAAGCAAGCTGTGCATCATTTGATTTAGCTTTGTTATGGCACATGAGGTTGGCTCAAAATAAGTGTTACACATCGTTATTTTATATGGGAAATGTATAGCAAGCAAGCTGTACATCATTTGATTTAGCTTTGTTATGGCACAAGAGGTTGGGACAAGTAAAATTCAAAAATTTGAAGAAAGTGTCTATTTTTGATTCCAGAAATAAAATAAGTAAGTTTTTCTGTGAATCATGTCAGCAAGGTAAACTGCATAGGAAGGCAATTAGATCAAGTTTTCAGACTTTGCCTGTGCTCCAAGAGAATTTATTCATGCTGATACACATGCAAAGAGGTCGCACATACCGTTAGTTAGAGCTAGCTACTGTTTTGTATTTAAAGATCACTTTACTTGATATAGGTTTGTATGTTTTCTCAAGAGCAAAAGTGATGTCGCTTTGTGTTCTTATAGTTTCAACTCTTCGTGCGAAGGCAGGCAGGGAATAAGCTTAAACTTGTTAGGACTGATAATGGGACATATTTTGTTAACGATCAACTCCATAACCACTTCAACAAGACTGGTATCATCCATGAAACCAATTCACCATATACACCAGAGTGGTAAAGATAACCATGAAATCAGATCTATAGTGGAAAGTGATCGCACGGTGTTTGTCGAGTCTGATCTTTCAGAAACAGAAATCTATGTATTAAAACGCTGTATGCGTAAAACTAATTGTGATGAGGTGCTTTACGATAAACAGTTCAGGTAGAAAACCTCATTAAAACATTATAGGACGTATGATCCTGTAACAAAGAACATAAGTGTTACACAGGACATGGTTTTCAACGAAAATGCTACACCGTATCCTCCAGAACTCAGGCGCAAGAGCCTTATATTCGAGCACAACTTCCTGACAGGTGCAGAAGGAAATCGAGTTCAATAATCTGTTGAAAACGAAGAGGGATTTGTGCAAATTCAAGAACCCCATGCTACTGGAAAGGATGCTCTGTCAGAAGTGAATCGTGGAAACAGTGATAAACTTTGTCCTCCAGTTCATTTCCAAAACCATGTGTCTCTTGCTGCAGTCAATGACAAACCACAAACATTCAGGGAAGCAATGACATCTGGCGACTGAAAAGTTGTACGAAACAATGAAAGATGAAATATCTTCACTGGCAGTAAATAATATTTGGGATTCAGTGGTTTAAACGTAAACCAGGTGGTAGCATAATGAGGTATGTGGGTAGATTATGTGAAAAAGGGTATTCTCCGAAACCTGGACTTCATTATGAAGAAACCGTTTGACATGATGTTCGGTATGAAGCAATTCGCAAGGCTTTGGAAGAAGTGCGGGAAACGGATATGAAGCAATTTGACGTGAAAACTGTTTTTCTCACTGGTAATTTGCGAGAAGATATATCCAAAAAACGGTCTGAAGGTTTCACTTGTGAAAACGTAAAATGGTCTGCAAATTAAACAAAAGCCTTTATGGAGTAGATAATCGTGTATTCCTTCCTCAGGTTTACGGTCAAGAAGTATTTTCGGCTATTTTTGTGGATGATGGGTTAATTAAGTGTAAATCAACAGCAACTGTATATATAATACGAGGGTGAGTCAAATGAAAACCTTACAATTTTTTTATATATTATTTATTGTTCAGAAGTGGTACGAAGCTTTATCATTTTCCAACATAATCTCCCCCACGCCCAATGCAAGTCCTCCAGCACTTACAAAGTACATAAATTCCTTTAGAAAAAAATTCTTTTGGTAGTCCGTGCAACCACTCATGCACCGCGTGGCGTACATCTTCATCAGAATGGAACTTCTTTCCTCCCATTTCGTCTCTGAGTGGTCCAAACATATGGAAATCACTTGGTGGTGAGGAATGGCGCCATTTCTCGCTCGCTCTCTTCGTTTCCGGTTGGTGGAAGTGAACCCAGGTTTCGTCTCCAGTAACGATTCTTGCAAGGAATCCATCACCTTCTCGTTCAAAGCGCCGAAGAAATTCTTCACAAGCATCGACACGTAGTTCTCTCATTTCAGGAGTCAGCTGCCGTGGCACCCATCTTGCAGACACTTTGTGAAACTGGAGCACATCATGCACATTGTGGTGTGCTGACCCATGACTAATCTGTAAACATGGTGCAATGCCATTCGGTGTCACTCGGCGGTTTTCCTTCACTATGGCTTCAACTGCTGCAATGTCCTGCGGAGTCACAACTCGTTGCGCCTGCCCTAGACGAGGAGCATCTTCCAGTGAAGTCACACCATTTGCGAACTTCCTACTGCATTCGTAGACTTGCTGCTGTGACAGACATGCATCACCGTACTGAACCTTCATTCGTCGATGAATTTCAATAGGTTTCACGCCTTCACTACGCAAAAACCGAATAACAGAAGGCTGTTCTTTCCTGGTGCAAGTCGCAAATGGGGCGGCCATCTTTATACTGATACGGCGACGGTACGTGTGCATCTGCACTATGCTGCCACCTACAGGCCATTCTACACGCTGTTTGTAGCACGCTTCCGACTTACAGGATAACGGCGTGAAATTTCGATTTGTTATTACAAATTTAAGGTTTTGATTTGGCTCACCCTCGTACTTGAAGAACTCAAAACACATTTTGAAATTGTTGTTGAAAACATTAGTTAGTTTGTAGGATTGGAAATCGACTGAGAGCATGAAAGTAAGGAACTGTTTATCTGCCAAGACGGTTACATCACTCGTCTCTTAGAAGAAAACAGCATTAACAATTGCAACCCTAGCAGTTTACAGACGAATTTTGGAGTGCCCAGTGAACGAAGATAAGAAATGTATGATAAATGTTCCGTTTCCTGAGGCTGTAGGTCGATTGACGTCTTCTGCCACTGTGACAAGGACTGATACAACGTTTTCTGTCAGTCAGGTAAGCCGGTTGCTCAACGATTCTGGACTGAGCTGTGGACTGCTGTTAAACGGATCCTGAAGTGTCTTCGAGGTAGAAGAGAAAATGGTATTAAGTACAATGGTAACAACCTTAAACTTCACGTGTATTCGGAGGCTGAGTTTGCTGGATATAACGATACTCGTCGTTCTTCAACGGGCTTCGTCTGTGTGCCAACCAATGGACCTGTTACATGGGCATATTTCAGGCAAACATGGATTGCCAGATCTACAACAGAAGCAGAGTATGTTGCAGCATCTGTCACAGCTGCTAAAATCACCTGGCTTCATACATTCGTACATGGAGCAACTATCACCATTCTCTGAGGACAACCAAAGCGCATTACAATTAATGAAAAACAATGAACATCATAAAGGCACTAGTCATGTCGATATAATGTTCCATTGCATTCGTTAAAAATAAATTACGGATCTACTGTTGTTTCTTATGCGAAGTCAGAAGATAATCTGGCAGACATGTTCACAAAAGGACTGTCAAAAGAAAAGTTTCAGACTAATTGTAATCATTATCGACTGTGTCTTAAAAATCAACAAACAAGTGTTGGAATGTTGCGTAGTAGCCAGCACCTAGTTGTGCTGATTTAACGTCTTTATACGTCTGATGTTTTACCATGATTGCCGTTTTGGCTAGCACACGCTCTTTTATTCTTAGCATATGTTTTATTTTTTTATTTTTTAAAAAAGGTTCTGTGTCTGAGTACCTTCGATTTTTCAGAAATAAAACTCGTTAATCTTATGTGGCTACATTTTAATTACAGCCTGCCCAACACATTTTACCAGTACTTGCAAGTATTATGTATTTCTTGATGGCAATCTAACCGACGTACTGACGTACTGTGACGAACTAAAGATTTCAATCTATAAATTGAAGCACAGTATAGCATTTTTCTGACCACTGAGAGACGCCGTTGAATAACTATGGGGGCGAAACCGATTATGACTTTTCCTTTCAAAAAAGTCAAATCTTCCGATACATCTCTTACGAATACAGCAATTTGTATCTTTTTCCAAATCTTGTTGTGTATTATTTTAAGATCTATGTACTAACTACAATGGAAAACCATTGTCTGCTAATGTGTTTTACAAGCGCCTATTCCCTGTTGCCAGGTATCTTTTTTAATGGTACTTGTGACGATTTGTTGTTAGATTCCTAAATAGGCAAAATAATACCTCTGATAATTATTGGTGAAGGTTAAATCATGAAACATGTCGACGTAATATTTAAATCTGTGAGGCAAGTTACCAGTTTCCAACAGC
This sequence comes from Schistocerca americana, assembly GCF_021461395.2. Classification (NCBI taxonomy): domain Eukaryota; kingdom Metazoa; phylum Arthropoda; class Insecta; order Orthoptera; family Acrididae; genus Schistocerca; species Schistocerca americana. The sequence goes on along the minus strand of NC_060125.1, from coordinate 52,627,286 downwards.
CTTATAAATTTTCTATTTTATTTCATTAAGAAAGGAAACCTGCGTGGAATTTGACCATTTTGATATCAGGAAAATGTGAGTTCACAAATAACTTAATCCTCTAATATTACTTATTCTACGAAGGCAGTAAGCTGCAATTTTTGTGGACACAGCAGTCTATTTTACAGTTCATGAATTTATGTTTAACAATTTCTATTTTCTCTACTACTATTTCTGTTATAAAATTATTTACAGTAATTTTGTCCTGTAGTGTGGGAAGTAATCGTACCACATTTCGTCACCAACTATATTTTACGTCATAGTACAAGTGAATTCTCTGAAGAATTCACGATTTCCGATTGCTCGAAGGAAAGGAAAAACAGTTTATGGCTATATCAGAAGAACTTTTGCGGGTTTCACCTCTTCGACCTGATGTTTATTAATTATTTCTTGATCACACCTCTTTTCTCCTGTTAAGAGTTAATTATTTGCAATTTGCGAAAAAGGGTTTTTACATTTCTTACGTGAAATTCAAAGGGTATGCATATGGGCACCTTCTGCGTGCTCTCAGATGTTTCAAAGACGTATGAGGGCTTGAATAGACAACATCCACAGAAACTGAAAGTTCTGAGAGGCGCCGAGTGTTTGCCAATTAGGATGTCTACTTCTGTTTTATTTCACATATTTTGTCAGTATTTTAAAGCAGGAAACTCCAGGTGTAGTGATTTCTGCCACTAGACTCCTCTTTAATTTGTAAAGGTCGGAGTGGAACGTAGACCTAAAGAATAAATGACAACGATCGACTTCCGTTATCATTAGATTTTAGTAAATGCGAACCATCGCACCCGGTAGCAATAAAATTATAGAATAAGTTGACGTCGGTAACTGCATGCGGGTATTGACAATGGAATTCGCAACGGAAAACGGCTACCCAGGTACCTGAAGTAATGGAAAGTGTTAAAACGACATTTTTTTACTATAAAAAGTGGAATTTTTTTTTAGTTTTAAAATCATGATATCACTGTGCACAAAACGTTTCATTATTTAATCAACTTCATGCTATTAAATCCCAATAATATTATTAATTCATTTATTTCCATTAGTCAGAGGCCGGCCGTTGTGGCCAAGCGTTCTAGGCGTTTCAGTCTGGAACCGCGCGACCGCTACGGTCGCAGGTTCGGATCCTGCCTCGGGCATGGATGTGTGTGATGTCCTTAGGTTAGTTAGGTTTAAGTAGTTCTAAGTTCTAGGGGACTGATGACCTCAGATGTTAAGTCCCATAGTGCTCAGAGCCATTTGAACAATTAGTCAGTGGAAAGAAAAGATGGTGTCTCTGGCAATGGTCGTTGATCACTAGATACACTGAAGGTTAGAAGACAGTTTTAAAATTACGTTTTGAGATTATCTGGTGAGTTTATAGAAAAGCTTAGCTCATCTGCGTTGCGAAATGGAAGAAGCCATGTAACGCCAAGTGGAAGCCAGTAAAGTTAGGCCAAGGTCATACAACCTTCAGTAATGAGAATGGATAAACTGACAATGCCGTCGATTTTCAATACACACCAACGCGAGAAGAGGGGAAACAAACACTTTATGAACCGGGACTGTCCCCGTCGATGTAGGTGAGTATAGTCAATGAACTGAATGTTAATTATTATTGCGAACGTTATTGCTGCTAATTGTGAACGACAGATGCCCCAAATTTTTTCACGCACTGCGCTTCCACTCTGAAATGTAGTATTACCAGTTTAATTAATTTTGAGAATTATTTCACATAACAAATCCTAGCAGATAACGTTCTGCCAGTTTAATTAATATTTTAGCTAACGAAATAAACGTGCGATAAAAAAGGTGCGGGAGACTGGAAGGGCTCATAATTTTTTCCCCTCTGTGTTACCAATTGCTCTGAACACTATTTTTGCGAGCTGTGTAATCATGTTTTTCGGTTTCTCTTTGGGACCTAATACGAGAAATTTTTCCAGTATTAGTAGTTATATGGTCTTGACGCGTATGCAAAGAAACAGAATGGGCAGATCTGTCAATAGCAATCACGTCTAACCATACTAATCGATAGGAGTGTCGATTGTCATGGATTGCTTTGACTGTTTTATGACATGGGCCTATAGCCGATTGCATGATTTCCTTTTGGGTGGGCGGGAGGGCGGTCTTGTTACCAGTTGGACGTAACCCTCCAATATTTTCTACACTGTGTCACTTTGTTTCAGAGTAATACGTACATACAAGTTTCTTAATTACTCGTTCTCTTTATTCCAGTCTATGACTTCTGCTACAGCTTCTATCCATTATGCACCCTTTGATATCACGGAAGTTACCCACTGTTCTCAAAAGAAATGTCCTGCCCTTCTACTCCATCTTCAAGTTAATACTTCCGAAATATTCCTTTCCTCGCCAATTCTGCGAAGAATCTTCTCGTTTCTTTAGTTGCCTCAAAACACCCAGAGAACCGGTGGAGAATACTTACTATCGTAACTACGCCTTGGAAACCTCTGCAGTAAATTTTACCTGGTAGAAGGAAATCTGTTTCACAAGAGGAATAAGGAGGTGTACTTGGAAGAGGAATGACACGAGTACTTTTCAGATAAAGTGCATTACAGTGAGACAGATTTCCGATATCAGATTTTGGACTGTAAGACATACTCTGAAGCAGATACAGGCGCTAATCACAATTTAATAAAATAAAGAGTAGGGTGAAGTTCTAGAGAATTCTCAGGTAGATTCGAAGTGCAAAGGAGTAGTACTCTGAAGTACCGAGGAACTATAACGTCAGTTTGAAATTTTCTAAGGTTGCAGGCAAAGTGATAAACACCAGTGGGCAGTTCAGTTCAGCAGAAATGGATGTATCTGTAAAGGGCTGTTACAGACGCTGGGTAGACAAATATTTGTACATGTAAGGTAACTGCGAAAAAATCTTAGACAGCAGAAGAAATGTTTCACTTGTCAATCTTAAGAGTGAAATACACAAATTTTCAGCAAGAGAAAGGAGTACAGGTAAATAAATCCCTTGGAAGTGATCTTAATAGAAACTACAGAGAAGCTAAAACTAAGTAGTTTACAAAAAAATAAGATGAAATCAAAAGGTGAAGTTGGTCGTATGATCATATTCGGTATACACGAAAGTGCTGACGTAAGAGAAGAAGAAATGGAAGTCCGTCTGAAAGTCATATGGATCAAGGGTTACAGTCAGCGTTTGAAGTCCGTCTGAAAGTCATATGGATCAAGGGTTAGAGCCAGCGTTTGACGGAGCATTGGAAGACTTACGATCTAACAAGGTAATAGGGATAGAAGAAACCACTTCAAAATTTCTAAAGTCAAGGGGAGAACGAGGAACGAAACGATTTATTCGTTTTAGTGTGTAGAATCAATGAGACTGGTGACATGCGACTGGAATAGAGGAAGAATATGACCCATGTAAGAGCAAAGTCATGTAAGTCAGGGAGAAGAAATGAAAACTATGAGGTTTTCGATGACACAGCAGTTTTGGCAGAGACAGCAAAGGACTTGGAAGAGCAGTTGAACGGAATGGAAAGTATCTTGAAAGGAGAATATAGGAAAACATCAATAAAAGCAAAATGACGATAATTGAATGCAGTCGAATTAAGTGAGGTAATGCTGAGGGAATTAGATTAGGAAATGAGACAAAGTAGTAAATTAGTTGTTCTGTTTGCGAAGCAAAATAGCTGATGATGGCCGAAGTAGAGAGAATATAAAATGCAGACTGGCAGTGGCAAGAAAAGTGTTTCTGAAGAAGAGAAATTTGTTAACATAGTGTACAGATTTAAGTGCCAAGAAGTCCTTTCTAAAAGTATTTGTATGGAGTGTAGCCATGTGCGGATGTGAAATATGGACGATAAATAGTTTAGACAAGAAGAGAATAGAAGCTTTTGACAAGTGGTGCTACAGATGATTGCAGAACATTAGATGGGTAGATCACGTAACTAATGAGGAGGTAGTGGATAGAAATAGGGAGAAGAGAAATTTGTGGTACAAGCTGACAAAAAGAAGGGATCGGCTGGTAGGACATGTTCTGAGACATCAAAGGATCACCAACTTAGTACTGGAAGCATGTGGGGTAAAAATCGCAGAGGGAGACCAAGAGATAAATGCAGTGAGCAGATTCAGAGGGATGTAAGTTGCAGCAGGTAGTTGGAGATGAACAGGCTTGCACAGCATGGAGAGCTACATCAATCCAGTCTTCGGACTGAAGACCACAACAACAACAACAAGAGAAAATTAGGAAAGGCAGATAACTGCGACAGCAGCCACTTTGTCTTTTCAAAAGGTAAAGTACCAGAGAAGCAGTTACGACATTGCTCTTGATAGTAGGAGCAAAACATGGAAAAAACGAAGACATCTTGATAATATCTATGGACCTACAAGTAGCGTACAACAACGTGGGATGGTGCAACGAGTTAGAACTCAGAAAAATGGGTATAATGCATACCAGCTGAAAAACATTCGTACCAGGGCACAAAAAAGCGAATATGCCCCTGTCTGAAAGATTCTCGTAAAACAGTTGGGAACCAGATCTCTGAATACTCAATCCGCCTTTCTCACATATAATGTGCTACGTAACATATTCGCGCTCTTTAACACAGAACATTCAAAATGCCTCTCTCCTTGGCTTACTTTTCAGGAAAGCCTTCGTAATCACCATGTCACTCTACATATGTATCTCTCCCACTGTCTCATTTTTCTCCCATTGATACTTTCTCCTGTCTACCTCTCACACTGTCACTGCTTTCACTCTTTTCTCTCGCTCTTTCTTGCCACCGTCCTCTTCTCTGCCTCTTTCATTGTCACCTTATGCTACTGATATTGTCTTTGTACCATACTTTTCTTTCCCATTGCCACTTTTTCTTTCTCGCTTACACTCTGCTCTCTTTTCCTTCAGCCACACCCTTCTCCACACATGTCCTTGGGGATGATTTGCTCGAGGTTTAGCTCCTGACCGGAAAACGTAAGGCCGAAGTATGGGGTATGAAGTAAGGTGGGCAAATTTTTTCGTGTTCAAGTTCGCCGGTCTTGTAGGCCTATGTATGGTCTCCACTCATTTCCCTTTTTCATTTCCACTATCTTGTCTCCCTCTTATTCCCACTCCTACTATCCTCATTCACCTCTCTTTCTCTGTTAGTGCACTGTGTCTCTCATGACTCTTTCCTCTCTCTTTGGATCGCACTGCTGCTGTCTTCATCCATCTCTCTCCTTTTTTCGCGTGTTACAGCAGAGTGAGTTACTTACTTAAACCGAATTCTGTAGATCAGTGAAGTTTATACTTCGACACGTTTTGATACTTTGACACATACAAACAGTAAATAAGCACGAGAAATGTAAGGTTAACACAAAGTCGTCTCCCACCCAATGCAAGTTCACTTTAGCTAATTCACGTAAAAATAAAGAACAGTTTTAGGTTACACCTACACGACACGAAAAATACGGTGTTTAATTTGCAAGTACAAAGAATTTCATATGACAAAATAATGTGTTGTTAAAGTTTGCAGGTCACAAGGGGGCCCGTATAAGCGTGAAGTGGCCGTTGTACAGAGATAATGCATTATAACTGTTTATTGGTGAAAATGGCGACTATAATCACAGTTTTGTGACCCCTGAAGTCTTGTGGTGAATCCAGAACCCTGGCCTCGTGTTTTCTGCGTCGGTTAAAACGCCTCAGACTAGATATGAAGTAGACAATTAAGGTAACTTTGAACCATTGGAACCTGGTAACGGCTAACGATACCTAAAAAATTTCAAGGTCCCTTGAGGACATTATCTTAAGAAAGTATGGTAAAAATTTCGTTCCATTCATAGAAATTATAGACGTCGCCACCCTATAACTGGTACTTTTGGTATCTTCTTCTTCTTCTTCTTCTTGCGTTACGGCCTCTGTAGGACCACGGGTAGCCCCTTCGTGGACTGCATTTTCCTCTTCTTCTCCCAGAACCTCTTCATTCTTTCTTTTCTTCTCTCCCGCTCTTATTCCGAGATCTTCAGTTTCCGTTCCTCCTGGTGGCACCACTGGTGACATTCTAATCTTTTCCTGTATTCTTCTCTGTCATTGATCTCCGGCATATTTGTCGGTGTATACTTGTTCTTCCAATTTTCCTTTCCTTCGACCTTGATCCCCAATTCCAACCAGTTCTTCCGAAGTTCAACAATCCACTTGGTTCCTGTCTTTCCCTTATCCTCCCTGTTGTTTCCCACACTCTCTTCGTCATCCTGTCCATACTCATCCTAACTACATGCCCAGCAAACCTTGCCCTTTTGAGTCTGATTTCCCCGGATATTGTTCTCATGTGCAATTCTTCCCTAGGTCTTCGCATCCACCTCTCTCCACCTCTTTTGAGACCTAGTATTTTTCTCAGTATTTTTCTCTCTTCTTTCTTTCTCTAGTTGTTTTGCCCCAGTTATTCCTAGTGTCATCGTCTCAGCAGCATATAATACTGCATTCCTCACTGTTGCCTTGTATTGGCTTATCTTTGCCTTTGTGGATATATTCTTTTTATTGTATACTCTCTCATCATGCAGAATGCTGACCTCATCTTCTTTATCCTCTCTGTTATTCCCACCTTGCTCCTGTTCCTTCCTGTTATAAATTCTCCCAGGTATTTAAATTTGTCAACCATTTCCACAGTGCCTTCCCGTGTTTACCAGTCTGCAGTGGTGTTTAATGTCTTTGTCTTGTTATAGGCGATCCTCAGTCCCACTGTGGTGTCACCGCCAGACACCACACTTGCTAGGTGGTAGTTTTAAATCGGCCGCGGTCCATTAGTACATGTCGGACCCGCGTGTCGCCACTGTGTGATCGCAGACCAAGCGCCACCACAAGGCAGGTCTCGAGATACGGAATAGCACTCGCCCCAGTTGTACGGACGACGTAGCTAGCGATGCACACTGACGAAGCGTCGCTCATTTGCAGAGCAGATAGTTAGAATAGCCTTCAGCTAAGTCAATGGCTACGACATAGCAAGGCGCCATTAGTTACATAGCTTGTATCTAAAGAGTCTCACTTGTCTCATCAAGAGCGATGTACCACAAGGATGGATTAAAGTTAAGTATTCCAGAAGCTACGTACTTTTCTTTATAGCATTCATTACTTATCCTGTTTCAGACCTCACGCCCATCTGCGCAAGCTCAGCGCATGCCTTTCGGCTTCCTCTCATTGTGTCTAGGCTGTCTTGTCTAGACACAACATTTTTTGGCGACGAGTCAACGGAAAGGGTCTTGATCTTTCTAATTGCTTACATTTACTTGTGTCATGGCTTCGCCAGATGTACTGTCCGAATTTTATCGCTTGCAGAATCAGCAGACGCAGGCGTTATTGGATGCCCTTGGACAGCTCGTCCAGGGTCAACATGCACTGCAACACGATGCAGCCGCCGCCGCTTAATCGTTACTGCAGCCACAATATGCTGTTGCACCCACATTCCGGCCCTTTGACCCAGCTAAGGAAACGTGGGCGGAGTGGTCACGCCAGTTTGGATTTCATCTCGCCGCCTACAGAATTCAAGGTAACGAGCGGCAGCCTCATTTATTGGCGTGTGTAGGGGTGCAAACGTTCCGTGTGATAGTGAAATTATTTCCCTGATGCGACGTAGCAACTCTGTCCTACGAAGAAATTTTGTCTGCTTTAGATGCCTATTTCAAGGAAACAGTCAATGTCGTTGCAAAAAGGTATACTTTCTTTCGTACAAAACGTATGGCCGGTCAAACTAATAGGGAGTGGGTTGCAACATTGCAAGGCCTTACAAGGGATTGTGCTTTTGAGTGTGAATGTGGACTCCCTTATTCAGATACTATGGTACGTGATGCAATAGCACAGAACGTTTCTGATGTGCGCATACGGGAACAGATTTTGAAACTAGTCAATCCCTCCCTTCAACAAGTGAAAGACATATAGGATAGACAAGACACGCTTGACTTTGCACAGGAATCATTTGAAACTTCGCCAGCCGTGTGTAACATTAACCGGCCCGCTGGGCGCACTGCACGGCCCGGTAAACTGCCCTCGCACACGTCCGCGCAGCTGCCGCCACGCTCTAAACCAGGTGTGCCGCGCCAGCATACAAATGCAGTGAAATCATGCCCGCGGTGTGCTACTAGACATTCACGTGAAAATTGCCTGTCACGCCAAGCTATTTGCTTTTTCTGTAATAAGAAAGGACATATTCAAAGTGTTTGCCAGAAAAAGCTCAGATCAGACAATCACAACCATTCCAGGCCCTTTGCTTCGCGCTGGAATCGAACCAAGAATACTCAGGCTCGTGAACCTTCGCCCATGGACATTCATGTAGTTAATTCCACCCCGTCCAGAGCCACGTTCTCTAACAGTGATTGTGTTCGTCCCACACAACGTGTGCGTCGACGTCGCCGGAATCCCGTCAAGTCGCAAGTGCTTCTGTACCAGTGTCCGTTCAAATTGCACGAGACAGTCGCTCTTGTCGTCAGCAGGACATTAAACTTTTTGTAGATTTGGACATTCATGGCCACGTGATAGCATTCCAGCTCGATACCGGAGCTGCTGTTTCGTTGATCAATCACGACACGTACCAACAACTGGGCAAACCTCCGTTGCGTGCCGCAAATGTTAAGTTAAATAGTTATTCAGGTCAGAATATCCCTGTGTTAGGACAGTGCAGCCTTCTTGCAACATATAGGGGACAAACAAAACTTGTGTCATTTTACGTTCTTCGTTCTTCTACTGCAGTGAACTTGTTTGGTTTAGATTTATTTCAGTTGTTTAACATGTCTATAGTAAATCACGTCCTATCAGTGAATCAGACTGTGCCTTCAGACAGTGTTTCTCGTCTATGTGAAGAATTTGCAGACATTTTTGCACTGGGCCTTAGTTGCGCTAAGAACTATGAAGCACATTTGGGACTGAAAGTAAACGCGCAACCGAAATTTTTCTGAGCGCGCAATGTTCCTCACGCATTGCGTGATGAGGTCGCAAGACCATTACACGATTTAGAATCACAAGGTGTGAGTGAATGTGCGCAATGCCTCTTCCATTTCAGCTCCGCTTCATCGCTTACGCTGTACAGGTGTTCCGTTCGCCTGGACGACGGAATGCGAACGCGCCTTTCGCCAGTTGAAATCGGCGTTGCTTTCAAATACTTGCCTTACGCCAATCGAACCCCAGAAACCCCTTTTGTTGATGGTAGATGCATCGGATTTCGGGATCGGTGCTGTGCTTGCGCACAGAGATGGGTCGCATGATCGCCCTATTGCCTTTGCGTCCAAATTGTTCTCGTCTGCGCCGCAGATCGCTTCCCATGACCAGCCGTCCTCCGCCATGGAACTCTTGCCCACTACGGACCACATGGCGTCTTCGCGCGTCAGGTACCCCGACACAATGGAGGTCGACCCTTCGGCCCCTCCTGTCTCTTTCCGGGCGCATACACCGCATGTTGACGTGCACCCTGGACTAGGTTTTCAGGCGTTTCCTAGCTCCCCTCAGACCGAATGGCCGGGTGCGGGTGGCACAGCCTCGCCTGTTGTTAGGCTCCCCACCTCATCGCATACGTCAACATGGGGTCCTCCCCACGGCGGGCGGAAGCCTTATAACGCGACCGTTCGCCGATTTGCGGGGGAGGAATTTGGTGTCACCGCCAGACACCACACTTGCTAGGTGGTAGTTTTAAATCGGCCGCGGTCCGGTAGTACACGTCGGACTCGCGTGTCGCCACTGTGTGATCGCAGACCGAGCGCCACCACAAGGCAGGTCTCGAGATACGGAATAGCACTCGCCATAGTTGTACGGACGACGTAGCTAGCGATGCACACTGACGAAGCCTCGCTCATTTGCAGAGCAGATAGTTAGAATAGCCTTCAGCTAAGTCAATGGCTACGACCTAGCAAGGCGCCATTAATTACATAGCTTGCATCTAAAGAGTCTCACTTGTCTCATCAAGAGCGATGTACCACAAGGATGGATTAAAGTTTAGTATTCCAGAAGCTACGTACTTTTCTTTATAGCATTCATTACTTATCCTGTTTCAGACCTCACGCCCATCTGCGCGAGCTTAGCGCGTGCCTTTCGGCTTCCTCTCATTGTGTCTAGGCTGTCTTGTCTAGACACAACACCCACCTTTCTGGCTACCTTACTTAAGTTGTCGAGTTGTGTCTTTGCGTCTTCTTTCGTCTCACTATTGCTATGTCATCTGCAAAGGCTAGGCAGTCCACATGGGGCCTGTTGTCCTTTTTGTCCCTCACATGGGTCTTTGGTATACCTATTTCCTCGTTTATTGCTCTCCACTGCCTGATCACTTCGTCCAGTGCTATATTGAACAACAATAGTGACAACCCATCTCCCTGTTTAACACATCTTGATCTCAAATTCTTCTGACAGTGCTCCTCTGAATCTCACCCTTGCTTTTGTCAGAATTTCTTTTATGAGTTCTTGTGTAGTTCCATCAAGTCCTCTGTTCTTCAGAATCCTAACAAGAGTCTGTCTGTCGATGGAGTCATATGCCTTTGTGAAGTCCACGAAGGTTATTACTGTCTTTTTGTTTTTTAATGCCCTATGTTCTATCAGTTGCTTCAGGATAAATATCTGTTCTACACAACCTCTTCCCTTCCTGAATCCCTCTTGGTAGTCGCCAACTGTACTTTCTACCTATTCTTCTACTCTCTTGAGCAGTAGTTTTGACAGTACCTTGTATCCGACCTCTAGTAGCGATATACCTCTGTAGTTGTTTGCATCTCTCTTGTCCCCATTCTTGAGTATTGGTACTACAATTGCATTCTTCCATCTTTCTGGCAACTTCTTTGTTCTCCAGATCTGGTGAATTATGTTGGTCGTGTTGTCTATTGCTTTGTTGCCTCCCCACTTTATCATCTCGGCTGCTTTACCATCTTCTCCAGTTGCCTTATTATTCTTCAGATCGCTTATGGCGTGTGCGACTTCATCCCTGGTTGGAGGGCGTAGCTCTCTCTCTTCTGTGTCGGTATCCAGTTGCAGCTCTTCTTCAGGTGGTTCACAGTTCAGCAGGTCGTGAAAGTACTCTGCAAAAATCCGACAGTTCTCCTACTTTTGGTATTAAAAAATCATCTACTTTTTCAGGGTTTTCTCAGGGAACGAACATAAAGAAACTGCGCTTTTATAAGCCGCCCAATACCCATCATCGACCAAACCTAATGCGAAAGAAGCAACCAGTTTACTGAATTAGCCTGAGCTTAAGGAAGTGTGTAATGTTTACATACTGCTCATGTGCTGTAGGATGACTTGAGAATTCCACTTCTCTGATCAGTAGAACCCAACATATGACCGTCTGTAAAATTGAATTTTCGTGCGCGGATTTATGGAACTATTGGTCCGAGCGCTATTGTGCATGGACTGATTTCAAATCGGATAATAGACCATAGGTACAGGAACCACGAGAGGACAACAGAACAGAAGATAAAGAGAGACAGACAGCGTGCATCTAGGAAGCAAGGATGGAAGTGTAGCAAATATTCAAAACTGGAATTAAAATTTTGAGTGACAAAGTGCCAGTGATAACAGCCTCTGATGACATCGCTGTTAGCAATTAGAGTGAGGAAGAATTACTGGACTTGTTTAACGGAATAAACAGACTAATGAGTACAGAATACGGGCTAAGGGTAATCCAAAGGTAGACGAATGTAATACCGAGTAGCAAAAAGAAGATTGGCGATAAATATGTCTTTGATGATAAGGGCAGACCTCGCAGTACAAGAACTGAAGTAATTCTGTTATTTTGGAAGGAAAGTAATGCATGACTGACGAAGTGAGGGGGTTATAAGAAGCAGATCGACACAGGCACCAACGGCATTTCTCGTCAAAGACGTGTACGAGAATCAAACGTAGGTCTCAATTTGAGGAAGAAATTACACATAATGTACATCTCGAGCACAGTGTTGTGTGAAAGTGAATCACGAATGGTGGAAAAACATAAAAAAAATGAGAGTCAAAGCATTTAAATATGGTGTTACGCAAGGATACTTAAAACTGAGAGGTCTCATAAGAAATGAGGAGGTTCTCTGGAGAATAGGTGACGTAAGGAATGTATGCAAAACATTGATTATAAGAAGAAAAAGGACGATAAGGTACGTGTTACGACATATGAGGGTAACTTCTGTGGTACTCGATGGAGGCGTAGTTCCCAAAAACTGTACTGGAAGGTAGTGTGATAATGTACCTTCTAAGTAATTAAGGAAGGTGTGTGTATGTCCTACTGTCTGTCAGATGAACAGGTTGCTGCAGGTGAAGAACCCTTGGCTGCCATATCGAACCAGTCAGATTACTGGAAGGACAAAAAAACTTTGATAGTGTGTGTCCAGTAATACGAGCGCGATTCAGGATAGGAAAAATCTTGAGAGCATGAAATTCCAGCATATTGCTCGTTTCATGTTGTAATACTGCTCAGATGTCGATATTTGTCTGTGCATGTCTTCGACCACAGACATGAATTTCACTGGAACTGTTTATTCACTAATGGAGTTAAACTCTAGTTTGCTTGTAGATATGCCGGTAAATCTGATTTATGGGATTGTACTACGTTGCTTTATGTGGTTTCCAATCCAGTATGTACCTGAAATAACGCTTCCTATTGATTAGCGCAGAAAGTCAAAGACTCGCAGCGAGCACTATGGTTTGCCATGTAGTAATGAATTGTGAATGAGTTTTTATTTCCTTACGTGAAGTGTGGTTCAAATGGCTCTGAGCACTATGGGACTTAGCATCTGAGGTCATCAGTCCCCTAGAACTTAGAACTATTTAAACCTAACTAACCTAAGGAAATCACATACATCCATGTCCGAGGCAGGATTCCAACCTGCGCGAAGTATGAACTGCCTTTCATGTCAGTACTGACTGAAATAGTCTGGGCTTGAGTGCAGGGCTGGTTTGCTTCCGGAGCACTCTACTGTTTCTGGCTCTGGCGCGCTCTGCCCACGTGACCAGCGCTTCTATGACCGACCAGATGGTTTTCCAGTTGACATTGAAACAAGGTTGATTGCTGGCGGACTGGAAGTCGTGTTGTTTCTAATACAGACTCAACTAGGGGTGACGGATTCAGAACTGTGCTTAGTTTGATTGTACAGAATGCAACGCTACAGTCCCATCTTGTTCTTGTAACTGCTTGTCTGATGATTTTGTAGTTGCAAGTGCTGCAGAGTTACAGTGAGTACGCCAGTAGGGGGACTAAGTCTGTGCCACCCCGCTCTCCATTGTTGCCAAATTTATTCAAAATGCCGGCGATGACGTCATCCAAGATGGCGGCATGTAGACTTGGCAACATCGTATGACGTCATCCAAGATGGCGGCTTTTGGTGGGAAAATAGTCCACTAACCTAACCTCAAGAAGAAATGGCGCCAAGTTTGAATTTTGGCGCGAAAATAGTCCAATTGTGCTACGTCCACTAACCTAAGCCTCCAGAAGACAAAAAAATGGCGGAAAGTTTGAATTTCAACAGGATAATGCATGCAAAATACCTTACTTGTCCTTATTATTATTACTGATTATCATTCTTCAACATTCATTATCATTCTTTATCATTTATTATCATTTATTATTATTTATTATCATTTATTATTATTTATTATTATTGACCTGCCTCCACTAGAAATTCCCTCCAAATTCAAATTCCAACACGATAATGGCTGCAAAACCTAACTTTTGTTTATTAGTATTCATTATCATTTATTAACATTCATTCATTATCATTTATTATCATTCATTATCATTTAGTATTATAGGCCTACCTCCATTAGACAATTGCGCCAAATTCAATACGATATTCACTCCAAAACTGTACTTCTATCTATTATTATCATTTATTATTTATTCAAGATGTCCGATTTTCTCAGTGAGAAAGCCATTTTCCTTACATCCATAACAAAAATCTATCACAAGTTCAAATCCCCAACACCATAATTGATCACACGTACGAGCTTTCTCCGTCACTTATCTTTTTTTTCACTTGTAGCCTATCATAATCGCATTAAATAATAAACTGCTCTTATAGTACCGTAAGTCACGGCCTTTGATTTTGCAGGGGGGAAGGGACTGATGACTTTATTTCAAGCAGTACGGTCATCACTTGTTCTCCAACACAGTCAGCACACACATCTTTGATATCGCAGTGCAGTCACCACGATGTCCGCGCTCCAACTGAATTAGTTCAAATCATCGCCACCCCGTGGCCAGCATGCAGAGACACTGCCTACACCTCTCATGTGAGGCGGCCAACCACTAGCGTGGGGGGCGAGCCCAGCAATTGCTCCCATGTCGTAAACATGTTTTTGCTGGACACGCTGGAACTTGTCGAGTTTAACGTCAAGTGACCAACGGTGCCCGCACAGCCCCCCGCACGGCCAGCGCAACAGGTAGGGGGGGGGGGGGCGGCACCACAAACGGTCTCCCTACGTAAACATGCTCACCCGCCCACGAGCACTTAACGCTGGACAGGATGGAACCTGTCGACCACGTGCTGGACAAAGGACACGTTCCACGCCAATTTCTTTTTTTTGTGAACAGGTTCCAACCTGCCAGTATCTACCTCACACAACTGCCCGAGATGTTTCGAAAGTTCTATGATGAGATATACTAAAAGCTATATCGGTCCTAAAGTTCACAAATTCCCAGCACCGACAGACAGGAACCGACACGCTCGAACTGGAATGTTTGCTACCGAGTTGGATACTTCCTTGACGTCGCAACGGGCGATCGACCACGTGGCTCTGTGGGACAAAGAACGCTCTCACTAAGTCAACTGTTCACCCGATTCTCATTATTCACCCCACATACCCCTATTACCTAATCCAGGATCTTCGCGAAAAAACACACATACGCGTGAACCGTCGCTCCTGTCAAGATACATACCTCTGCAAGTCAATTTAACACGAAGCTCTCAAGACAAATAAAAAAAATTAACAAGTCAATATCACGCACACATACGGGAGCCATCACACGCTCCTAGCAAACTTCTCAACTAACATACCTATCAAATCACTCAAATTCTATATGGTCCCAAAATACTTAACCTCCCCTTTATTCATTCAAAATATATTCGCCCCTACCACAAACTCCTCGCCAGCAAAAAAATAGCTAACAATATTCATCTCCAAAAACATTACCTTCAACGCCATTCTTAATACCATCAACCTCCAATTACGCCTATATAACATACTTTTAAATAATAATAATAATAATAATAATAATAATAATAATAATAATAATAATAATCCCTGTGGAGGCCCGGGAAAAGAATAGGTCTTCGGTATGTTCTGCCAGTCATAAAAGGCGACGAAAAGAACAAACCACTAATAGGGCTAACCCCCCTTCTAGAGTGATTAGTTGTTTCAGAACAGAACTAATGAAGCCTCGGACAAGTGCTGTCATGGTTGGGGATGACGCTTGAACCCCATGCCCGTCCACAATGGTAACGACACCACTAGCCACACGGCAAATGATTTAAATCCAAATAGAGCTGTTTTGCAGGATATGCTTCCTGCAACCACTCTAGAAGGAAAACAACGGCAGAGGATGAGATGGTCAGATGAAGATAACCGACACCTCATGTTCTGTTATTACCAAGCAACAAACATAGGAACCAACACAACTGGATACAGATCACAAGTATAAACAAAATTTATTACCAGATACCCGGAATTAAAATTTTTAACTGAACAACGACTAGCTGATCAGATCCGTGTAATAATCAAAAATAACTGGATACCCCAGACAGAATTAGAAAACATCAAACAACAAGTACAACAAATTCTGGAACAAAATAATGTGCAATCAGAAGAAGAAGAAAATACATTAATTGACTCAAACATCCCAGAGCAAACAAACAAAGAACACCACGCATCAATTAAACAATCAGAGGAACATGAAATCTAAAGACAGCCACCAGAACAAGCACAAATAGAACATGAAGTGACACACATGTTAGATACAGACGAAAAATTTCAGCTAACATATATAGAATACAAAGACACAAATACAGACATTATACCATTCTTGCATAGTCCACCAAATGACCCACAAGTCGAAACAACAATAACAACTATCAATACAATCATACACAACAACATAAATAAAAATACAACTATGGATGAGTTACAAATACTGGTTTATATAGGAGCACTCACTACACTAAATATACACACTAGGCAGAGATTAGAACAAACCAATACACAGAAGAAACCCACAAAACCAGCATGGCAACACAGGCTACAGATCAGAATAGAAAAACTGAGAAAAGACATCAGACAGCTAACACAATTTATAAGAAATGAAATATCAGACAAAAAACGAAAAAGGTTAGGTGAAATCTCACAACAAGATGCGATAGAGGATTTAGATGAAAAGAAGCAGAAATTACAAGTATTGGCCAAACGACTTAGAAGATACAAAAAAGTGAAAATAGAAGGAAACAAAACCAAACATTCAACACAAACCAAAAGAAATTTTACCAGACAATAGATAACACACACATTAAAATAGACAATCCACCAAACATAACAGACATGGAACACTTCTGGAGAAACATATGGTCAAACCCGGTACAGCATAACAGGCACGCACAGTGTATACAAGCAGAAACAGATGCATACAAGATGATACCACAAATGCCTGAAGTGACAATATTGCAACATGAAGTCACCCAAGCAATTAATTCTACTCACAATTGGAAGGCCCCTGGAAAAGATAAAATAGCAAATTTCTGGCTAAAGAAGTTCACCTCAACACATTCACATTTAACTAAATTATTTAACAGTTACATCGCAGACCCATACACATTCCCTGATACACATACACATGGAATAACTTATCTGAAACCTAAAGATCAAGCAGACACAGCAAACCAAGCTAAATATCGCCCCATAACATGCCTACCAACAATATACAAAATATTAACTTCAGTCATTAGACAGAAATTAATGACGCATACAACACAGAACAAAATTATAAATGAAGAACGAAAAAGCTGTTGCAAAGGAGCACGAGGCTATAACGAGCAACTGATAATAGATGCAGAGGTGACATATCAAGATAAAACTAAACAAACGTCGCTACACTACGCATACGCAGATTACCAAAAAGCTTTTGATAGTGTACCCCACTCATGGTTACTACAAATTTTGGAAATATACAAAATAGATCCTAAATTGATACAGTTCCTAAACATAGTAACGAAAAATTGGAAAACCACACTTAATATCGAAACAAATTCAAATAATACCACATCACAGCCAATACAGATTAAGCATGGAATATACCAAGGTGACTCATTAAGTGCTTTCTGGTTCTGCCTTGCTCTCAACCCACTATCCGACATACTAAATAATACAAATTATGGATACAATATTACTGGAACATACCAACACAAAATCACACATTTGCTATACATAGATGATCTAAAACTACTGGCAGCAACAAATCAACAACTCAACCAATTACTAAAGATAACAGAAGTATTCAGCAATGATATAAATATGGCTTTTGGAACAGAAAAATGTAAGAAATATAGCATAGTCAAGGGAAAACACACTAAACAAGAAGATTACGTATTGGATAACCACAGCGACTGCATAGAAGCGATGGAAAAGTCAGATGCCTATAAATATCTAGGATACAGACAAAAAATAGGAATAGATAATACAAATATTAAAGAAGAACTAAAAGAAAAATATAGACAAAGACTAACAAAAATACTGAAAACAGAATTGACAGCAAGATACAAGACAAAAGCTATAAATACTTATGCTATACCAATATTGACCTACTCATTTGGAGTAGTGAAATGGAGTAACACAGAACTAGAAGCAATCAATACACTCACACGATCACAGTGCCACAAATGTACAATACATCACATACATTCAACAACAGAAAGATTCACATTAAGCAGGAAGGAAGGAGGAAGGAGATATATCGACATAAAAAACGTACATTATGGACAGGTAGACAATTTCTAGAACGAGCAGAAACTAGCAAAATACACAAAGCAATCGCTCATATAAATACATCGGCTACACCACTGCAATTTCGTAACCACTTCTACAACCCTTTAGATCACATAACACCAACAGATACGAAGAAAGTAAATTGGAAAAAGAAAACTCTACGTGACAAGCACCCGTATTACCTAACACAGCCACACATCGATCAAGACGCATCCAACACATGGCTAAGAAATGGCAATATATACAGTGAGACAGAAGGATTCATGATTGCAATACAGGATCAAACAATAAACACCAGATATTACAGCAAGCATATTATTAAAGATCCCAATACCACAACAGATAAATGCAGACTTTGCAAACAACAAATAGAAACAGTAGATCACATCACAAGCGTATGTACAATACTAGCAAATACAGAATACCCCAGAAGACATGGCAATGTAGCAAAAATAGTACGTAAACAACTTGCCATACAACATAAACTAATAAAACAACACGTTCCCACATACACGTATGCACCACAAAATGTACTGGAGAATGATGAATACAAATTATACTGGAGCAGAACCATTACAACAGATAAAACAACACAACATAACAAACCTGACATCATACTCACCAATAAAAAGAAGAAATTAACACAACTAATCAAAATATCCACACCCAATACAACAAATATACAGACGAAAACAGGAGAAAAAATTGAAAAATACGTCCAACTGGCTGAGGAAGTCAAGGACATGTGGCATCAGGATAAAGTTGACATTATACCAATTATACTATCAACTACAGGAGTCATACCACACAATATCCACCAGTACATTAACGCAGTACAGCTACATCCAAACTTATATATATAACTACAGAAATCTGTAATTATTGATACATGCTCAATTACCCGAAAGTTCCTAAATGCCATGTAACATATACCATACAGTTAAAATGAAGTCAGGCTTGATCAACGTCTGCGTCACTGTCCATTTTTGACCAGACATAACGTCTGAAAAAAGAAAGAATAATAATAATAATAATAATCATTCATCCTAACACACACATAATGATCGCACTATCATCCTCTCTCTAATCTAAATAAGATCTTCACTGATACTATGGATTATTTGTGTATAATTTTATAAATTATAAAATGCTCAGCCCTCCACCACGTCCAGGAACCATCTGACTATTTCAGCTTTCATCTACTTGGGGTGCTAGTGAACTCATTCACCACCCCACAGTATTCTCAACAGCCATTCGTTCATCCTAAGATCATGTGATACTACGTCATCACACTTATATATGGAGCCACCCCCTGGTCATATTTCTCACTCTTCAGTTGTCCGCCGCATCGTGCGTTTGTTCTCGTGTGTGTGTGTACTGTATCTGTTTTATTGAGATGAAGCCGATTAACAACACCCAGAAGTCTGCTGCGAAGAGACTTAGACTCCACGATTGGTCATTATCGAGTAAGTAAATAATTTTTATTTTTAATTATCATTTTTCCTTTATATCTTATATATTCTCCATATTAATAATATATCTCATTGTTATAGCTGAACTCGCGGACTTTATCATCGAGTCTGAGGACCGAGCAGGTGGCGTCAATCAGCCTTGTCCTGAACAAGTTCCATTACCTGGTAAGTACATTTTTTCAATGATATCTCTACCCATTAACTTCGTGTACGAGCGCTACATCTGTTTTGGATCGCTCTACATAAAGATCCGCTTTTCACTTGGTGTGTGTTATACTCGCTCTCTATAAAGATTTCATTTGTTTATACACTCCTGGAAATGGAAAAAAGAACACATTGACACCAGTGTGTCAAACACACCATACTTGCTCCGGACACTGCGAGAGGGCTGTACAAGCAATGATCACACGCACGGCACAGCGGACACACCAGGAACCGCGGTGTTGGCCGTCGAATGGCGCTAGCTGCGCAGCATTTGTGCACCGCCGCCGTCAGTGTCAGCCAGTTTGCCGTGGCATACGGAGCTCCATCGCAGCCTTTAACACTGGTAGAATGCCGCGACAGCGTGGACGTGAACCGTATCTGCAGTTGACGGACTTTGAGCGAGGGCGTATAGTGGGCATGCGGGAGGCCGGGTGGACGTACCGCCGAATTGCTCAACACGTGGGGCGTGAGGTCTCCACAGTACATCGATGTTGTCACCAGTGGTCGGCGGAAGGTGCACGTGCCCGTCGACCTGGGACCGGACCCCAGCGACGCACAGATGCACGCCAAGACCGTAGGATCCTACGCAGTGCCGTAGGGGACCGCACCGCCACTTCCCAGCAAATTAGGGACACTGCTGCTCCTGGGGTATCGGCGAGGACCATTCGCAACCGTCTCCATGAAGCTGGGCTACGGTCCCGCACACCGTTAGGCCGTCTTCCGCTCACGCCCCAACATCGTGCAGCCCGCCTGCAGTGGTGTCGCGACAGGCGTGAATAGAGGGACGAATGGAGACTTGTCGTCTTCAGCGATGAGAGTCGCTTCTGCCTTGGTGCCAATGATGGTCGTATGCGTGTTTGGCGCCGTGCAGGTGAGCGCCACAATCAGGACTGCATACGACCGAGGCACACAGGGCCAACACCCGGCATCATGATGTGGGGAGCGATCTCCTACACTGGCCATACACCACTGGTGATCGTCGAGGGGACACTGAATAGTGCACGGTACATCCAAACCGTCATCGAACCCATCGTTCTACCATTCCTAGACCGGCAAGCGAACTTGCTGTTCCAACAGGACAATGCACGTCCGCATGTATCCCGTGCCACCCAACGTGCTCTAGAAGGTGTAAGTCAACTACCCTGGCCAGCAAGATCTCCGGATCTGTCCCCCATTGAGCATGTTTGGGACTGGATGAAGCGTCGTCTCACGCGGTCTGCACGTCTAGCACGAACGCTGGTCCAACTGAGGCGCCAGGTGGAAATGGCATGGCAAGCCGTTCCACAGGACTACATCCAGCATCTCTACGATCGTCTCCATGGGAGAATAGCAGCCTGCATTGCTGCGAAAGGTGTATATACACTGTACTAGTGCCGACATTGTGCATGCTCTGTTGCCTGTGTCTATGTGCCTGTGGTTCTGTCAGTGTGATCATGTGATGTATCTGACCCCAGGAATGTGTCAATAAAGTTTCCCCTTCCTGAGACAATGAATTCACGGTGTTCTTATTTCAATTTCCAGGAGTGTATATATATCTGCCTTCGTCCTCTCATTTCTGTATCACCAAACGTCTTCTACAAACATTTTTTACTTTATATTATACTCATTATATTCCATCTTTCTATATTACATCGGCCCAGCGCTAGAAGAGCTTGATCGCCAACTCGAAATGGAGAGTGCTCGTCGTGAATGTAAGTACATCTCTAATAATAATAAAAATCATACTCGCTAAAAAATTAAATAATTTTTTCTTCTTGTTCTTTCAATATATACCCTTCTTCCTAGTCTATTGATATAGCCTTAACATATATTTTGTTTCTAGATCATCCTAATTCCACTGCTGAAGCCGTGGAATGAGATCGGAGAAGGTGAATAGTTTTCATCATTAGTCCAAAATAATTACCATTATTTACTGTTATAATAATAATTATTATTTATCCCTCTTTTAAATCCAGATCATTATACTTATATTTATGTTATAGGTATATCACACGGCATTGCCCGTGTTCCGCGAGCGGCGGTTGCAGGCGCGGGGCTCGAGGGTGGGCGAGGACACGCCCCACCTTGCATCGCACCGATCACCGCAGCTCGACAGGCCGCGGCGGCGGCGGCCCAAACTATCTGCCGTCCATGGGCGTCCCAGCAAGCGGGTAGCAGCACTGCCAGGGGTCCCTCGCCGCCTCCTCCGCCTCCGCAAGCTGACCGTCCACGACTCCGCCAGCGCAAGGTTCGTGTACCAAGACACATACCCCTCCCATTAAATGATGATGACGCACCATCGCCAACACCATCATCCACCGGCTGGACCCCCCAGTATCATTAGCATTAATAGTATTAGTGATCATCCTGTGGCTAGTGGCGGTTCTCTAACTCGCCCTTTTAGTGAAGTAAATCAGGTCGGTGACACCATACCTCAGTTGCAGTAGTCGGCGATTGCCGACGCCTTCGAGGAGCGAATTTCGGTCACTCGCATCGAAAACCCGCAGGGGGGTACCGTGATCCTGTTGGATTTTTAAACGCATGCCTCCCTGTCCTGGAAACCGAGCTCCTCAGGGTAGTCGATAATCCGCGTTATCCCGTCGTTAAGTGCAGTGCAGTGCTCTGCATTGAGTTACCTCAACCCCCCAAAGTTCAGTCTGGTCAGGAAGAGACCAGCATTCATTATCTTTGGGGGGATAATGGGGTGATAACGCGGAGCACATCGATCGCCGAGTGGTTTCGTAAATCCACCTTGAGTGTCATATTGGGCCGCTTTTCCGAGATGGAATTCTACACCTGGACATCCATATACATGTCCACGATCCTTTAAATGGAGGGTCTAGCTATATCAAGCTCCCTAAAGATATAGCTAATAAGCAGGCATGCATTAATGTCCAAAATACAAAAGATCAGACTTGTTTTGCATGGTCAATCCTGGCTTGTGAGAGTAACTACAATTATAGAGCTCATCCTGAACGTCCCAGTACATACATTGTAGGAGATAATATTTATTCATCTTATAACTTTGATGGTATTGACTCCCCATCAAAATCCAGGACATACCTAAATTTGAGACACAAAATACCGGAATATCGGTACACGTTTATGGCCTGGAGAAGAAGAAAAGCAAGTCAGATGAGCAAGACAAGCATGTCGTGGTCGGCCCCCTCCATATCTCAAAATTTCCCGGTGAGCGTGAGCTGCATGTAAATATTCTGCTCTTTTCTGAAGGTGACAGTAATTATCACTATGTCTGGATCAAGGACATGTCCCGACTCCTTTCCTCCCAACTATCGACTAATTCTCGTGTAAAACATATTTGTTTAAGGTGCCTCAATTATTTCTCCTCTGAACAGTTATTAGCTACGCATCTAGTAGACTGTACTTCCAAGGATGCGGTACGTGTTGTTATGCCCACGGGGGAAAGCAAATTCATAAAGTTGAGGAATGCTCACCACCAGGAGCGGTGTCCGCTTGCTGTGTACGCCGACTCTGAGTGCCTCCTCGCTCCTGTGACCCGTGAGAAGGCGATCCTACGACCTCGCACACCACCTTTACAGAAAAACACGCACCTTATGCCGCAGCGTACCAAATTGTATCGTCATATGACACCAACCTTAACCGATACAAATCTTACGTCGGCGATAATCCATCGATTTGGTTGCTCTCTGAGCATGAAAAATTTTTCACTGGAAGTTGATAAGCTGTATAGCGGCAACGTTCCAATGACCAAATCGAAGGAGAATAAAGATTTGTATAATAAAGCCACCGAGTGTCGTTTTTGTGGGCTGCCGTTGGACAGAAAAGCGGAAACTCCTCGTAGGGACCACTGTCATCTTACAGGGAAATTCCGTGGCGCTGCTCACAATGCGTGCAATTTGAAGTACCAATTACCTAGGCACATACCAGTTTTCTTTCATAATTTAAGTGGGTGTGATGCTCATTTTCTACTTGAGCACTTGGCCGATTTCGGTTTGGAAAAAGATCAGGTGAGTGTCCTACCTGAGAGCGTCGAGAAGTATATATCATTCTCCAAACGAATGACGCCAGGAATTACGCTGCGCTTCCTCGATACACTACGTTTTATGCAGGCACCACTACAGAAACTTGCTGAAACTCTACCTCCGGCGGATATGCATATCACTCGAGCTGTATTTCCCGACGAGGAAAAGTTTCAACTTGTGACTAGGGGAGGGGTTTTTCCATACGAATATGTGAATAGTATGGTCAGACTCGACGAAACCAGGCTACCCGAAATAACTGCATTCTCCGGCAACCTCACAGGCGACACGATAACGAATGCAGAGTATGAGCATGCCGTGAATCTCTGGCGGGACCTCAACATTTCTAATTTAGGACAGTACGCACGTCTTTACATGGACACAGACGTACGCTTGCTTGCGGACGTTTTCGAGAAGTTCCGGAGTCTATGTATGAACATATATTCTCTGGACCCTGCCTTTTATTACACGGCACTTGGGTTGCCTTGAGACGCGATGCTCAAGAAAACGAAGTGCTGTATCGAATTATTGACCGATCCTGACATGCTTCTTTTCTTTGAGCGAGTGATCCGTGGGGGGCTCTGCCAATGTATTCATAGACACGCGAAAGCAAATAACCCACGGATGGGTGGCCGGTTTAAAGCATGTTGTGGAGGCAGAACTCAAATACCCTATTAGTTTGCATGACGCGCATGCCGATTTGCCGCTGTGTCAGAGCAACTAGTTCCGCGAGGAGGTTCCACACCGAAATTGATGACAACGCTGGGGGACAAGCAGAGGTACATCATTCACTATCTTAACCTCCAGCAATGGCTCAGCTTTGGTATGGAGCTGGTTTAAATCACCCGGGCCATCTCCTTCAAGCAGTCCCCTGGTTGAAGGAGTATATTGATCTGAATACAAGACAGAGAACTTCCGCGTCGTGTGACTTTGAGAAAGATTTTTATAAATTAATGAATAATTCAATTTTCGGAAAAAACTATGGAGAATTTGAGGGAACGACGTGAAATTTTTATTAGAACTCAATGGGATGGGCGTTATGGCGTACGAAAATGCACTGCCAGACCAAATTTTAAACGGGTCACTATTTCAATAAGAATTTTGTTGCTGTGGGGATGGCTAAAACTGCAGTAGAGTTTATTAAACGTATCTATGTGGGGATGTGCATACTAGACCTATCCAAATTCCACATGTACCGCTTTCATTATGAGTTTGCGAAAACTCATTTCACAGATCCTAAATTACTTTATATGGATACAGATAGTTTCATCTATTGGGTGAAGAACTGCGATTCATATGAAGTAATTAGATACCACACCAATGAATTCGACACGTCTTCTTATGCGGGCGATAATCCTTACGGTATTGTTCCGCAAAACAAGAAGGTTATCGGTCTCATGAAAGACGAGACGAATGGATTGCCGATTGTGGAGTTTGTAGGTCTTCGGTCCAAGATGTATGCATATCGCACATTGGAAGGTCCCACTCAGAGACGGGCTGAGGGGGTACGACGGATGGCATCACGAGCTCTGTCTATCGAAGACTATTTGCAGTGCCTACGTGGTGGTGTTCGCGGTGCTGAGCTGCAGCCGCCGCATATTGTCCGGCAAACTAGTATTCGATCGATAGCGCACGAGGTGTACACTGTGCTGCAGTTTAAAATCGGTCTGTCGCCTCATGACGATACAAGGGTCACCTGTGATGACGGCATTGAAACTCGCACGTACTCACACTGCTCAGTTGTAGCGAGAGAAGGGGTGCGGGACTCTGAGAGAGAGAGAGAGAGAGAGAGAGAGAGAGAGAGAGACGGTGAGGGTGTCTGCAGAGTAGCAGTATGACCCTCTTATCATAGTGTAAATACTGAATGAGAGTGTTTTGTAGTGTGTATCAGCTTGCGTACTTCCGTGTATGTCTGAGTGTGTGTGAATGTGTGCGAGCCTGTGTTAAGTGTGCATGTGTGCAAAATTTATTCATTCTATAAAAAAAAAAAATCGTTAAAAAACAAAAAAACGAAAATAATCCCATTTATAAAAAAAGTCTTTATATATATTTGTATATTTTCCCCCCACTGTTACTAGACAATGGCTATATGACTGAAAGCAGATAAAAATTTTACACCTCTTATAATCAAATAGAAGAAGACGAAAATACAGTTTTCGCAGTTCGTATCTGCTTTGATCTTAGTAGTAGTTGTAAGTTTCACCTGCCGCTAGCCATCCTGTCAGAACTAGTTTTTTTTATAAGAATGTGAGTTCCACCAATTAAATTCTTTATATAAACTTGACTGTGGAAAAAAAAAATCTTTATACCGAAAAATATGTGTTCACCCACTTGTTGTAGTGGAAAATGTCTAGAGCTACTTACTGCAATGAAACATATTTTAAATTGCTAATGGAAAATGTTTTAGAGCCACTATCGTGAACTAAAAATACGTTTGCCATCAGTTAAAAAAGTGCTACCGGTGGAACTTGACTAGAGATATTATTTACCTTGTAAGATAATATAATTATGTTCTAGTACCTCTGCTTTAGTTTTATATATATACAGTGCTTACATATTTATGAACAATGTAAAAACACGTATCTGGAAAGATCAGAACTTTCATATTTTTACTTGAAGACAAGTAATCTATCTGTAAACTCCTATAATGTGAAAAAAAAAGTGAATCATTTTACTGTAAACCGATATATCGCAAACAAAATCCGAATTCAATAATAAATTCAATTATTTTATTGTAAAAAAATGCCCGAGTTTGTTATTATTTGATCCTCAATCATCATCCACATACGTTGCACTGGCACAGAGAGAAACCTATAAGAATTTTGCTGATTTAAAGACAGAGATGAAATCTGAATGATGCGTGCTGGACTTGGTCCGCCGGTCACAAACAGACCCCGCCACTCTCTATGTGGCCCTGTCACTTTAAACAGCGGCTGTCTGGCGAAGCCGACCCTAGCACTCTCTCTTTCAGGTCCTGTCACTTTCAACGGTTGACTCATCGCCGCGTCGCCGAGGTGGAAGCAGGTAAACTGGCTCAGACAGCTCCAGTGGAATGTGCCTCACGAACAGTATCACCAATAAACTTACTTCTATGGAAGTAGGTGTCATAGAAAGAAAACAACAATAATTCTTATGGAGAAAAAAATTATTTATTTATTTGTAAGCCATTTTAAAAGTAATTTTACGTTTTCAGATGCTGACACAAAACTATTTTTTTCTTCTTCACACGTTCGCTGTCTAAGCTCTGGATAGCCGCATGTTTGAAGATTCGACGCAGCCAGCTACTCTTCTCATCGCCTTTAACGTAGATTACTGTCTGCTTGTGATCAAATACTCTCAGCAATTGCATCAAATGTTTATAAGAGATGCCAGGGGCGTTCCACTTAATACCATGACAGAATCTTGTTAGCCACATCGCGCTTCTGACTGTCTTATTGCACTTGACGTCTTTAAATGGTTTCGGCTATTCAACTCTTGATACAAATGTTCCTATTACTCCATCACTTTGCGTGAATGCTATTAATGCACAGTCTTTAATTATGAAACGCCTGCACTCATCATAGTAAAATCCTTGAACGTCAGCTACGATCCTCACACCTTCAGGTAACATCGTGATCTACGCTAGAGCTAGCAGAGTGCGTATTAATTTATACAACTCGTTGCACTACACAAGTGAGCGGACAGTAGTTAACGAGACGATCATGCAAAACGAGAGCATATGCCGAAGTCTGATCAGGGAAGTTTGCTGAAGATTTAAATTCAGTCCGTACATCTATAGGTCCTGATTTAATTATCTCATTCTGTTTTGAACAGTCAATCACGATTATTGGCGCTAGCTTCTTGAAACTCTGCCGGCCGAAGTGGCCGTGCGGTTAAAGGCGCTGCAGTCTGGAACCGCAAGACCGCTACGGTCGCAGGTTCGAATCCTGCCTCGGGCATGGATGTTTGTGATGTCCTTAGGTTAGTTATGTTTAACTAGTTCTAAGTTCTAGGGGACTAATGACCTCAGCAGTTGAGTCCCATAGTGCTCAGAGCCATTTTTTTGAACCAAACTCTGTGGGCTGAGTAGGCATCCTTAATTTTCAACACCTTCGTAGTAAGATGCTCGGAATCTCGCATACATGTCAAATGTCAGACTGTATACATTGCTGTCCCACTGTAGATGTAGATTCTCATATGGGTAGTATTCTGAATTCAAGTAGACTCTGGCGTTAGTTAACTTGCAGTGGTCAAATTCAGTTGAGTCCTTTGACACATTAGCACGCCTTTGAGTTTGAAATGCTAGTATGATGAATAGAGGTGCTTCCAACTGCACTGATGTTTTAATAGCCCAAGTATGTGTGGACGCTGTAGGTAGGACTGGGTATTCAAAAAGCTCCCATGATCGGAAAGTTAGTGGTAGGTAGGTGCCAGCGTTCAGAACTTTTAAGAGCTTCAAGCGCTCCTCGTCGGCAACGGTGATGTGACGCATTTTCCATGATATGCTATTAATCTTGATTTGAACATTCTCTGCAGCTGTTTGAGAGAATTAATTCGTGTCACTTGCACTTCTCACCAAAATAAGTTCCTGTTTAGCGTTGATAATTATTCGCTGCATATCCTCAAAATAACCCATAAGCATTTTTAATGGCATGCACGCGGTAAATCGGCTTTGTCCATACTCCCCATCCGCTGCATCTATGAACCACCCAGCATTTTCCAAACTGTTTGAATCAGAGGGTGAGGCTGAAAAGTACGTCTTAAGGGATGATGTAATGCCAACATTTCTAGTTCGGTCTATTTCAATTCCGTTGAGTTCATAGCGTATCTCTTGAAACAGGAATGCTACGGCATTTCGAGTGAGCTTCGAGAGCGCTACGGCAGCCCCGTCAGCATTCTTCAATGTGTAGTCCAGATAGAGGAAGCTCTTGCTAGGCAGTGTTACCGCGTCCTGATGCTGGATAACAATCCTAATTTCATCATTTTTGTTAAATGTGCTTGAAGCGTAGGGTTGTGTGAGTGGTATTCATGACGAATAATTCGGTCTTCACACTCTACTGACTGAGTTACGTTGGGCGACGTCATTCTGCGGCTTTAAACCTGCTGAAATGAGGAATTCGTAATTAATGCGTGTTATCACCTTGCCCTTCCGCGTTGCACTAATGGGTTGTGAGCCTGGTGTGCTGGCTTTATACCTTATTCCCATCTCGCCTTAGATGCAGGGGTACAATGATCTCTTCTCCTCTAAAGTTAACAAGCTGATTATTCTGATCCACAATACGCAGTTCAAGGTAGTCCAGTGTCAGAACAGTCACCGGGAGGTATATAGCGTTTGTGGGGGCTTCAACTATTTTATACCCTGTGCCGACTGTAGGAAAGAATCCGTAATTTGAGTGAATCAATTTATCGTTCAGGTATGAGTTTGTAGCAATTGTACTCACTGTGAGTATATCTACAGCATGATATGATGGGTAAAATTTACTTCTGTCCTTACTCACTGTGAGTATATCTACAGCATGATATGATGGGTAAAATTTACTTCTGTCCTTCACCAAAACACGATCCTTCGCAAAACCTAGCAGTGGACCAATTGAATGCCTCTGTGTAAAGTCGATAGTAGCACTCTCTGTCCATATTTCAGATTTAAGGGTATTAATGTTTGCCCGTAGTTCACTACCTTTTTCTGGCTGTTTCAAGAGTTCGTTTAAATCATCAATATCGTAGGCACCAGGTTGTATTTGTAGAATCTCCTTCCGGCCGTCAGTTTCTAGATGTAGTTTATTGTTGTTCTGTGTAAAATTTGAAATGCTGTTATACGTCTCTAGACCAATCAGTGCAATACTCCAGTCCCCTGCACTTAAATGAATCGGCGGAAAGTAATTTGCGCGTAATACTGATCCTCACTCTTTTAAAGTCAGAGTGTACGACATTGCATCTAAACATCAAATGATGGTCATGTGTTCAATGACAGCTCTTTTATATATCGCTCACATGATCTGACTATGACGCATTCTAGAGTGGGTTCGCCGTCGCTGTGATGAGGAACACAGCGCAGAGATGACCACAGATATATGTGTTAAAGTCCTGATATCGCCGGACATTGTAGAAGACGCGTTTTTTGCTGGTGAAGTAGCGTTGTAATCTTCAGGCGGCTGTAAATCGCCGAATGAATCGAAATACTGAACTCTATTTGCACTTTTCTTAACATACGCAACCCAATGGGTCCCTGAACCCCCAGCTACATCTAAATTTACAATTCCGCACTCATTAGTCCGCCACATGGTCTTCGGTAATGTATTCCGCATAAAGACGCCGTGGAATCCGCGAATGTGAAATTTTTGTTTAATAATTTTAACTAGATCTTTATTCGTGAGCGCTCGGTCGGGTAGGATAACTAACGGACTTTTTTTTTATTTATGAAGAGACCTAGTCCTTTCCTGTGTGGTTACAAGTAGAGACATTTTCCGATAGCTGCTGCCTCCATAGCGCGATTATGTCTTCTGGCTTCCTCTAGTTTGGTTTGCGCATTCTGTGTGTTTTTGACCGTTTTGGCTACAGCTGCGGCACCGCCTGTGAGTGAACCTACGAGGTGCATTCAAGTTCTAAGGCCTCCGATTTTTTTTCTAATTAACTACTCACCCGAAATCTATGAAACTGGCGTTACTTCTCGACGTAATCGGCCTGCAGACGTACACATTTTTCACAATGCTGACGCCATGATTCCATGGCAGCGGCGAAGGCTTCTTTAGGAGTCTGTTTTGACCACTGGAAAATCGCTGAGACAATAGCAGCACGGCTGGTGAATGTGCGGCCACGGAGAGTGTCTTTCATTGTTGGAAAAAGCCAAAAGTCACTAGAAGCCAGGTCAGGTGAGTAGGGAGCATGAGGAATCACTTCAAAGTTGTTATAACGAAGAAACTGTTGCGTAATGTTAGCTCGATGTGCGGGTGCGTTGTCTTGGTGAAACAGCACACGCGCAGCCCTTCCCGGACGTTTTTCTTGCAGTGCAGGAAGGAATTTGTTCTTCAAAACATTTTCGTAGGATGCACCTGTTACCGTAGTGCCCTTTGGAACGCAATGGGTAAGGATTACGCCCTCGCTGTCCCAGAACGTGGACACCATTATTTTTTCAGCACTGGTGGTTACCCGAAATTTTTTTGGCGGTGAATCTGTGTGCTTCCATTGAGCTGACTGGCGCTTTGTTTCTGGATTGAAAAATGGCATCCACGTCTCATCCATTGTCACAACCGACGAAAAGAAAGTCCCATTCATGCTGTCGTTGCGCGTCAACGTTGCTTGGCAACATGCCACACGGGCAGCCATGTGGTCGTCCGTCAGCATTCGTGGCACCCACCTGGATGACACTTTTCGCATTTTCAGGTCGTCATGCAGGATTGTGTGCACAGAACCCACAGAAATGCCAACTCTGGAGGCGATCTGTTCAACAGTCATTCGGCGATCCCCCAAAACAATTGTCTCCACTTTCTCGATCATGTCGTCAGACTGGCTTGTGCGAGCCCGAGGTTGTTTCGGTTTGTTGTCACACGATGTTCTGCCTTCATTAAACTGTCGCAGCCATGAACGCACTTTCGACACATCCATAACTCCATCTCCACATGTCTCCTTCAACTGTCGATGAATTTCAATTGGTTTCACACCACGAAAATTCAGAAAACGAGTGATTGCACGCTGTTCAAGTAAGGAAAACGAAGCAATTTTAAGTATTTAAAACAGTTCTCATTCTCGCCGCTGGCGGTAAAATTCCATCTGCCGTACGGTGCTGCCATCTCTGGGACGTATTGACAATGAACGCCGCCTCATTTTAAAACAATGCGCATGTTTCTATCTCTTTCCGGTCTGGAGAAAAAAAATCGGAGGCCTTGGAACTTGAATGCACCTCGTATAGCGGACAGTGCTGTAAGGGCTGGAACGAGGAAAGGGATAATTCAGCCCGAAGTCTTTGGTAGCGGTAGGACCCTAGGTGGTTTAATTGACGTCGTGTTTCTCTACTTCTTCCGACCATTGAACACACGTTTAGCTGCAGACATCGAGGTGAGAATACATTTTTTCAAACAACCGGGTTTGTTGTTCTTCCTGTTCTTCTTCGCTCGCAAAGCTGTTCGCGCTGCTTTCATTATTCGTTTGAAATTCATCACACCCAAGCCCAACTTAATTTTTCCACGCATGGTTTTATCAACCACGAATGCAGCAACGCGTTGACCTATTCCGAGGTCTTTTCTTCGCCTTATTTGCTTGGCTTTACCTGCTAATATCCGGTCGGCGACGTGGCGTGCTGGGAGATCCTTATTTGCTGCGTATGCGAGGTCTTGCTCAAGGCAGGCTTCGTCTAGTAGGTTAATACCTTTATCGCCTCGTGCCAGGCGCTTCTGAGGCTTTGTTCCAGGCTCACAGAAGTTATATCCGGGAATGTGCAATTCAACAGGCAACTTGTCGAGAACACCACCTCAACCTCTTATTATGATGTGCCTCCTATCGTGCATGGTACGCTACTGAGGAGATACAGGTCTACTCTCCCCGTTACATACTAACATGTCAGCTTCGATCCAACTGTTTTCTGATGATGGAAATCCTAGCCATTTAACTAGTGCTCTATTCCCACGACGTCTTATCACCCGCTCGATGAGAAATAAATCTGGTTCAGAACGCTTATGCTATTCCTCCGTGTAAAAGCATCCTGCAATTTCATCGCCCTTTCCGTCCTTTAAGATATATGTCCTAGGGTTGGTTCGCTGCACTTTGGATACTGTGAATATCTCAGCCGACCATTTTGGTAAGTACGATTTCTCGAACGCTGTTTTGTGTTTTGAAATACGTACTAAGTCACCTCTGTTTGCGAGGGTCGAGCATTTTAATCCGGAAATATACTGTGTCCATGAGTGAATTATCGCGAACATCGAACGGTCTCATTTTTATTGTACTATGTTTAGTTCGATTATACTTTGCAATTATCTGTGGGCGGATATCTACCTACTTGTACGAACCGCGAAGATTAAACTGCATCCACATTTGAGCTTTGATTGTTCTGTTCAACCGCTCGACGATGCTAGCTTTAAGGTGGGTAAACGTGGAGTTTGTTTAATCAGAATCGACAGCAGACCAACACCGACAACTATAGTTCAGGTATACATGCCGACGTCGCAAGCTGAAGATGAACAGATAGAGAAAGTGTATGAGGATATTGAAAGGGTAATGCAGTATGTAAAGGGGGACGAAAATCTAATAGTCATGGGCGACTGGAATGCAGTTGTAGGGGAAGGAGTAGAAGAAAAGGTTACAGGAGAATATGGGCTTGGGACAAGGAATGAAAGAGGAGAAAGACTAATTGAGTTCAGTAATAGCGAATACCCTGTTCAAGAATCATAAGAGGAGGAGGTATACTTGAAAAAGGCCGGGAGATACGGGAATATTTCAATTAGATTACATCATGGTCACACAGAGATTCCGAAATCAGATACTGGATTGTAAGGCGTACCCAGGAGCAGATATAGACTCAGTTCACAATATAGTAGTGATGAAGAGTAGGCTGAAGTTCAAGACGTCAGGAAGAATCAATACGCAAAGAAGTGGGATACGGAAGTACTAAGGAATGACTAGATACGTTTGAAGTTCTCTAACGCTATAGATACAGCAATAAGGAACAGCGCAGTAGGCAGTACAGTTGAAGAGGAATGGACATCCCTAAAAAGGGCCATCACAGAAGTTGGGAAGGAAAACATAGGTACAAAGAAGGTAGCTGCGAAGAAACCATGGGTAACAGAAGAAATACTTCAGTTGATTGATGAAAGGAGGAAGTACAAACACGTTCCGGGAAAATCGGGAATACAGAAATACAAGTCTTTGAGGAATGAAATAAATAGGAAGTGCAGGGAAGCTGAGACGAAATGGCTGCAGGAAAAATGTGAAGACATCGAACAAGATATGATTGTCGGAAGGACAGACGCAGCATACAGGAAAGTCAAAACAACCTTTGGTGACATTAAAAGCAACGGTGGTAACATTAAGAGTGCAACGGGAATTCCACTGTTAAATGCAGAGGAGAGAGCAGATAGGTGGATAGAATACATTGAAAGCCTCTATGAGGGTGACGATTTGTCTGATGTGATAGAAGAAGAAACAGGAGTCGATTTAAAAGAGATAGAGGATCCCGTATTAGAATCGGAATTTAAAAGAGCTTTGGAGGACTTACGGTCAAATAAGGCAGAAGGGATAGGTAATATTCTATCAGAATTTCTAAAATCATTGGGGGAAGTGGCAACAAAACGACTATTCACGTTGGTGTGTAGAATATATGAGTCTGGCGACATACCATCTGACTTTCGGAAAAGCTTCATCCACACAATTCCGAACACGGCAAGAGCTGACAAGTGCGAGAATTATCGCACAATCAGCTTAACAGCTCATGCATCGAAGCTGCTTACAAGAATAATATACAGAAGAGTGGAAAAGAAAATTGAGAATGTGCTAGGTGACGATCTGTTTGGCTTTAGGAAAAGTAAAGGCACGAGAGAGGCAATTCTGACGTTACGGCTAATAATGGAAGCAAGGCTAAAGAAAAATCGAGACACGTTCATGGGATTTGTCGATCTGGAAAAAGCGTTCGTCAATATAAAATGGTGCAAGCTGTTCGAGATTCTGAAAAAAGTAGGGGTAAGCTATAGGGAGAGACGGGTCATATACAATATGTACAGCAACCAAGAGGAAATAATAAGAGTGGACGATCAAGAACGAAGTGCTCGTATCAAGAAGGGTGTAAGACAAGGCTGTAGCCTTTCGCCCCTACTCTTCAATCTGTACATCGAGGAAGCAATGATGGAAATAAAAGAAAGGTTCAGGAGTGGAATTAAAATACAAGGTGAAAGGATATCAATGATACGATTCGCTGATGACATTGCTATCCTGAGTGAAAGTGAAGAAGAATTAAATGATCTGCTGAACGGAATGAACAGTCTAATGAGTACACAGTATGGTTTGAGAGTAAATCGGAGAAAGACGAAGGTAATGAGAAGTAGTAGAAATGAGAACAGCGAGAAACTTAACATCAGGATTGATGGTCACGAAGTCAGTGAAGTTAAGGAATTCTGCTACCTAGGCAGTAAAATAACCAATGACGGACGGAGCAAGGAGGACATCAAAAGCAGACTCGCTATGGCAAAAAAGGCATCTTTGGGCAAGAGAACTCTACTAATATCAAATACCGGCCTTAATTTGAGGAAGAAATTTCTGAGGATGTACGTCTGGAGTACAGCATTGTATGGTAGTAAAACATGGACTGTGGGAAAACCGGAGCAGAAGAGAATAGAAGCATTTGAGATGTGGTGCTATAGACGAATGTTGAAAATTAGGTGGACTGATAAGGTAAGGAATGAGGAGGTTCTACGCAGAATCGGAGAGGAAAGGAATATGTGGAAAACACTGATAAGGAGAAGGGACAGGATGATAGGACATCTGCTAAGACATGAGGGAATGACTTCCATGGTACTAGAGGGAGCTGTAGAGGGCAAAAACTGTAGAGGAAGACAGAGATTGGAATACTTCAAGCAAATAATAGAGGTCATAGGTTGCAAGTGCTACTCTGAGATGAAGAGGTTAGCACAGGAAAGGAATTCGTGGCGGGCCGCATCAAACATCAAACCAGTCAGTAGACTGATGACAAAAAAAAAAAAAAAAAAAAAAAAAAAAAAAAAAACGTGGAGTAGTGGTGTATGCCATACCGCGCCATCACAGTCTTGAAATGGTCATTGTAAAACTCCCCACCGTGATCGGTTTGAAGATTGGTCGGGCATCGATTCGTTCCTGTCTGCAGGAAACGCTCAAACACCACAGCAGTATCTCTACCGGTTTTCGTTTTCACAGGTAATGCCCAGGCGAATTTAGAGTATA
The DNA here is from genome assembly GCF_021461395.2 of Schistocerca americana. NCBI lineage: Eukaryota > Metazoa > Arthropoda > Insecta > Orthoptera > Acrididae > Schistocerca > Schistocerca americana. The sequence continues at coordinate 52,591,821 of NC_060125.1, read as the reverse complement.
TATCAATAAATATTAAAATGTATTTCAGTCCATTATTATGAGGTGAATATCGATTCATATCTACAAGATCAGCTTGCCAGAGGTCATCCATCCCTTTAATCATGACGTGTCTCCGAGGGTATGTTTTGCGTGCTGGCTTGTGCAGTTCTCGAACCACGGTTTCCATACTTATTCGATGAAACCTCTCTCTCGAAGCTCTGAGATTATGAATACAACCTCATTCGAATGAGCTGTATTGCCCGCAGCAGCCGAAGCCATCAACAGTCTAAGTCTGTCTATTAGTTCATCTGTGTCATCGTAATATGTATACTGCGGGACTTGATTGCTCACTCCTTTACGCTGAAAGTCTACACCCTCACCGACACTTTTAGTTTGCTCATTCTGTAAAGGTTGTATAATAGTAGTGTATTTAGAGTTTTCAGTCTTTTTCAGTGTTCCGTCGGGATTTTTGTACAGATCAGTCAAGTTAAGTATTTACCGATAGACTTTGCGATCATCGGTTGAGTATTTTAAGTTTTTTGATGGTTTTAGAAAGATTAGGTTCATTAGACTTTGCGATCATCGGTTGAGTATTTTAAGTTTTTTGATGGTTTTAGAAAGATTAGGTTCATTAAGACAGGTGTTCTTTTAAACTCTGTATCGCCGATGCGTATTGTGCTATCGGATAAAGTTATAGTTTGAGAGCCCAGCATGTACGGTCTCGCCCTGCTGACACCAAATGTTCTATCTATCTTAACGGTCGGATACTGGTTGGTGAATTATGCGGTTGGGTCATTATTATACAAAGCTATCTTGGTGATAGATTCGGTATAAGGTTTAAAAGTTTCATTTAGTATCTGCTCGCGATCTATATGCCCCAACTTCAGCAAACGTAATTTCTCTCGAACTGCTTTGCGCGCCTGAATGACTTTATGATTTGTCGACATCTCGCAGGATACTAATCAGAGCTCTGCATATCACGTGGTTTTATATATGCCTCGTTGTACTTCTTCTTCTCCTTTTTTCCTACGCCACCTTCTTCAATAACAACGGCCTCGACTTTTATCACGCCCTCAATTGCACTAATTCTGTTCTCTATCCGGTTTTGGTTAATGGCAAGAAGTTTATGGGTGTCCTTTAATTCCCTTGCAACTTTAACTAGTCTGGACTCAAGATTTTTAAATTTGATATCGGTGTACATTCTGGTACTCTGTCTTTGCACACCTAATCTCTCAGACTGAACGTCCGCGATGCGTGCGAATTTGTCCATGGTGAAGTGTTAACTAATGGGATAAGGTATTTTCGTACGTTTATATATGGAGAAAGTCTTGGATGTTCCGCCTATACCTACAGTCATTTAGTTTACGAGTTTTATCAATAACGAGAAAGCCGTATTGTGAGCGGTTCCAGCAATCAGCACATATCTTTACAAATTCATTGTACGGCATGTCAGTCCCTACGTGAGCATGGTAAATGTGCTTTAAATTGAGGTTGTCTTGTTTGAATGTTATAATGAGATTTGCGTTGTCCCTCACCAGCTGTTTTGGGATCCTGGAATACATTTGACTCAGATAAATTACATCAACACTCATATGACGGCCAAAGCAGAAATATTTACGGATTTGATCCTGCTTTTCAACAGCGACATCGTCAAATGTGAACGCTGTGTTAGGCTTTACCTCTTCAGGTGGGGGGACGTCGTCGCTTTCACTGAAGGCTCTCTACGTTCCACCGTCTACTCCATCTAATATTTTCTTCAGTAACTGGTACTTGGGCTGAAAGAGTGTTTTGGAGAAGACGAAAAGGTGCTCGAAGCGGACTCCGTCTACGTGCGATAACAGAGCCATGAGGACATTTGTCTTACCACAGCTGGATGGACCTACAATTATAGCTCGTATGCTGTCGGGAAGGAGTGGTCCATTCTTGTTGGTCCATTTGGAAACTCAACGAAGTAAAACCAATAAACACATACGTATTAACGTACAAGAGCAAGACAGTGAGCTCTGAAGAGTCCATATGAAAAGCAACCCAGACAGTGAGTTACAGAAACGTTACAAATGCCAAACATCCTTTCATGTCATCGCTAACATAGAAAAATATCGTGCCATCCATTTCTTACCCAGTCGCAGTCTACTTGAAGTAATATCAGACGAAATGCATTATTCACGTAATAAAAAGTACACACAACACACTGTTATAGCGGGAAACCAATGTAGAAACCGAATTGTTCGCCCGAAATCACTTCGTACAGAGAAAATCAACACTGAACCCACTCCCAGTTACTAACGAATCAGACTCAACCACACATTTAAAACCAAATCGGGAGTCGTAGTTGAAGTCATTCATTATATAACATAACATAACTGCCACAAAGTCACAACCGAACACTGCACAAGCACACACGAAGTAGTAAAGAGGCGAACTAATATATGAAACAAACGACAGGCTGACACACTCTAAAAACAGGAAGTGATCGTTAAATATCCAGACCAAATTGTCCAAAAAACATTCCAATACCACACACTGGGCAAGTGATAAGTGATACACCCAGTAACAACAAGTTACAGATGACCTAAGTAGCCACATGGAAATAGCTGCACGCACTGTGCACACGTTAACCACCAGAATGAACTGTTTTAAACAAGCACCAGAGAACCCTAAAAGACATAAAACATTCGTAAAAATCTAAAAACTAAATACATATTCACACTGGGAATTGCAAGTTATAGGAAACATCTGTACGTTTTTGAAAACACAAAACACGAAACATTTGAATATCTGCAAAGCAACGAATTAGCAGACCGATTTAGAAAAGATATATGTATGGTGCAAAAATTAACAACTGACCCTAAATAACGAAAAGTGTGGGGTCATCCTCGGGAGTGCTAAAAGGAGTCCGTTAAACTTCGGTTACACGATAAATCAATCAAATCTAAAGGCCGTAAATTCAACTAAATACCTAGGAATTACAATTACTAATAACTTAAATTGGAAGGAACATACAGAAAATGTTGTGGGGAAGGCTAACCAAGGACAGCATTTTATTGGCAGGACACTGAGAAAGTGTAAAATGTCTAATAAAGAGACTGCCTACACAACGCTTCTCCGTCCTCTTTTACAAAACTGCTGCGCGGTGTAGGATCCTTACCAGATAGGACTGACGGAGTACATCGAGAAAGTTCAAAGAAGGGCAGCACGTTTTGTATTATCGCGAAATAGGGGAGAGAGGGTCAATGAAATGATACTGGATTTGGGTGGACATCATTAAAACAAAGGCGTTTTTCGTTGCAGCGGAATCTTATCACGAAATTTCAGTCACCAACATTCTCCTCCGAGTGCGAAAATATTTTATTGACGTCGACTTACATAGGGAGAAACGATCATAATAATAGAATAAGTGAAATCCGAGCTCGCACCGAAAGATACGGGTGTTGGTTTCTTAAGCACGCAGTACGAGATTGGAATAACAGATAATGATTAGAAGCTGCTTCGATGAACGCTCTGCCAGGCACTTAAATGTGATTTGCAAAGTATCCATGCAAATGTAGATTTAGATGTAGACATAGACGTAGAATTGCATACACATAATCAACCGAAGAAATAACAAAATATTACATGTGGAAGGTAAAGTGAGATCAAATGGCTCTAAGCACTATTGTACTTAACACACGTGGTCATCATTTCCCTAGATTTAGAACTACTTACACCTAACTAGCCTAAGGACATCACTCACATCCATGCCCGAGACAGGATTCGAACCTGCGACCGTAGCAGCAGCGCGGTCCCAGACTGAAGCGCCTAGAACCACTTGGTCACAACGGTCATGCGAGACACAGCTGGCCCTCTTTCTGCATGATGTACAACAGGATCTAGATACCGCCTCCCAGGTTGATGCCATATTTCTCGACTTTCCATGTGGACGGGTGGAAAGAAATATATCAGGCTTCATAACACGTATTTATATGTGTCATGTATAATGCATTTCTTTTACGTGAATGTGAATCTGCACGTAAACTCTCCTAATTTACCTCACACCTTTCCATAAAGCGTGGCCAAATCTTAGTTGGGAAGTAGCTCTGTAATATAGTAGTACCAACCTTACTCCTGGTAGGGGATCAGAGAGACAGCACAGGCAGGTAAAAGTCAAAGACGTTCCAGTGTCACAAGATTTGGGATGGAGAAGTTGGTCACGGCCAGGTGGTTCGACCATACCCTCCACTGGGGCCCAGGAAGACCTCTGGGTGCCCGCGATATTCTGGGAGTGTTACAGAAGACGGGTAAGTGAGCAGACGTGCCCTCAGTGGGTCTGTCTCGATGTTCACGCGTGGAAGAGAAGTATTTGAATACTTGAATTAATTTTTTTATTTCCAGCTTCGGATTGTGTAAGGAAATGAATGTTCTCGTTTAATTTCGGAAATTTGGACCCCTTTTGTTAATGTATGTGGTCCCCACTTTCCCCGTTATCCTATTCACATAGTGGAGGTCCCATGTAAAATATTGGGAGACTTTGGTGGTATACATTTGGCCAACGCAATTCCGTCTTGCTCGTAGAAATGTGCCTGCAGATTATTTAATATAACCGACCTATAAGTTGTAAAATTGTAATATCTGTAAACTGGAACAATTGCTGAAATCGCTGTAAAGTCGAGTGATAATGTTTAAAATAAATAGGTAAACAATTGTCATCAATCTTTAACATACCCTAAAAATCACAAAGGAGTCAAGTTAAAGGAATTCATTTAAAGTGTTGTTGTGGTGTTCAGTCCAGAAACTGGTTTGATGCATCTCCCAGTACCTACTGCAACCTACATACTTCTAAATCTGCTTAGTGTATTCATCTCTTGGTCTCCCTCTACGATATTTACCCTCCACGCTGCCCTCCAATACTAAATTGGTGTTCGTTGATGCCTCAGAATATGCCCCACCAACCGATCCCTTCTCCTAGTCAAGATGTGCCACAAATTTCTCTTCTCTCCAATTCTATTCGATACCTCCTCATTAGTTATGTGATCTACCCATCTAATCTTCAGCATTCTTCTGTAGCACCACATTTCGAAAGCTTCTATTCTCTTCTTGTGTAAACTATTTATTGTCCACGTTTCACTTCCATGCATGGCTACACTCCATACAAATTCTTTCAGAAACGACTTCGTGACACTTAAATCTATTCTCGATGTTAACAAATTTCTCTTCTTCAGAAACGCTTTCCTTGCCATTGTCAGTCTACATTTTATATCCTCTCTACTTCGACCATCATCAGTTATTTTGCTCCCCAAATAGCAAAACTCATTTACTACTTTAAGCCTCTCATTTCCTAATCTAATTGGCCCAGCATCACCCGATTTAATTCGACTACATTCCATTTAAAGTAAAAGATATAGAGAGAAGGGACCCACACATCAGCGTGTGAGCCCTCCAGCCCCTTGCCAAGTTTCGTACAGAATAGGGCACGCTCTCTAGGTAGCGCTCTCAAGCTCCCCTCCCCGGTTATCCGTTGCGCAAATTTTATTCACAGCTTGACGACATCAACTTTCATCTGGCGTCCCTAGGCAAGGAGGTTTGACGGTAATCTATCAACATATGCGGTTGGATAGAAAGTTTTCTAACAGACTGAGAGTAGTGAGACCTCGTGATACTAGGGACTACGCACAACTCAACATTTAGTCACAGGCGAACAGTACTACCATCAACCTAGAAACGTCCAAAAATAGTAGACCAACACCAAGGGCCATTACTTAGTTCAGTGCAATAAACCAGGATTCCGTATATGCCAGACAAAACACCTACGACTGGGGAAACACCCAACGGTCACAAGCAAATACATAGTAATCACCGCTATTCGGACAGCTATAAAATACGGTAGAAATGGCAGCTGTAGACGAAAGGTTAAATAATGCATAAAGGCAGTGTCTGTAGCCGTAATGCCCAAAAACAGCCACTGCCATACAAGCAATACTGTTAAAAGTTGATAAAATAACAAATCTACATCTACATATATATCCCGCTAGCCACCAAGCGGTGTGTGGCGGAGGACACAATTCGCGCCAAGGTCGTATTTCGCCCCCTCTCGTCCACTCGCGGATCGCGCGAGGGAAAAATGATTGCCTGAACGCCTCAGTACGAGCTCTTATTTCCCTTATCTTTGAAGGGTAATCACTGCGCGATTTGAAAGTTTGTGGTAATAATATGTGCTCTATATCCTCGTTGAAGATCGGATTTCAGAATTTAGTGAGCATCCCCTTCCGTTTAGCGCGTCGTCTATCTGCAAGTGTGCCCCACATCAAACTTTCTACGAGATTTGTAACGCTCTCGCGATGGCTAAATGTGGCAGTCAAGAATCTTGCCGCTCTTCTTTGGACCTTCTCAATCTCTTGAATCAGACCCACCTGGTAACGGTCCCGCAGGCCGGAGTGGTCGAGCGGTTCTAGGCGCTACAGTCTGGAACCGCGCGACCGCTACGGTCGCAGTTTAGAATCCTGCCTCGGGCATGGATGTGTGTGATGTCCTTAGGTTAGTTCGGTTTAAGCAGTTCTAAGTTCTAGGGGACTGATGGCCTCAGAAGTTAAGTCCCATAGTGCTCAGAGCCATTTGGAACCATTTGGTAACGGTCCCATACAGATGAACAATACTCTAAGACTGGACGAACTAACGTATTGTAAGCAATTTCCTTTGTTGAAGGACTGCATCGCTTCGGGATTCTACCAATAAATCGTAATCTAGAGTTCGCCTTGCCCGTTACTTGTGTAATGTGATCATTCCATTTGAGATCATTTCGAATAGTCACTACTTGACCGATGTTACCGTTTCCAAAGACTCGTCATTTATTTTGTACTCGTACATTATTGGGTATTTTCATCTTGTTGTACGCACTAGATTACACTTACTAATATTGAGAGATAACTGCCAGTCATTACAGCACGCATTTATTTTTTGCAAATCCTCATTGATTCGTTCACAACTTTCGTGTGATACTACTTCCCTGTAGACTACAGCATCATCGGCAATTAGTCTGAGGCCGCTGTCAATACCATCAACCAGATGGTTTATGTAAATCGTAAAAAGCAGTATACCTATTAAGCTGCCCTGGGGCACACCAGAAGTTACGCTTGTTTTTGTTGAAGTCGCCCATTCAGGACGACATACTGTTCTCTGTCTGTTAGAAAACTTCCTATCCAACCGCATATGTCATCGGATAGACCGTAAGTGCACACTTTTTGGAGCAAGCAACAGTGCGGAACTGAGTCGAACGCCTTTCGAAAGTCGAGAAATATGGCATCAACCTGGGAGCCGGTCTCTAGAGCCTTTTGTACATCATGCACAAAGAGGGCCAGCTGTGTCTCGCATGACCGCTGTTTCCTAAAACCGTGCTGGTTTCTGCAGATGAGGTTCTCAGAGTCTAGAAAGGTTATTATGTCTGAACACAAAATATGTTCCATGATTCTACAACAAATCGATGTCAGTCAAATTGGCCGGTAATTATGTGTATCCGATTTCTTGCCCTTTTTGTAGATTGCTATGACCTGGGCCTTCTTCCAGTTCCGTGGAACTTTCCGCTGTTCGAATGATCTCTGATAGATGAAGGATAAATTCTAGGTGATCGTCACTAATGCACCATGATGGATAAATTCTACGTGATCGTCACTAATGCACCATTACTCATGAATTGTGACACTGGGTACCAACTCAATCAGCGCCTGGGATCCTGCAGTGGAGATGGTAAAAATGCAACGGTTTCAGCAGCAGAACGTAACAGAATGAAGAAATGATGATGTGGATTTGGGGAACGAATGCCAGACAAAGAACAGAACGACAGATCGCTATAAGGCGTACCGGGATGAAATCTGAATCTCAGCTCTGGGTCAGGCGTACCGGCCCGAAGGGAAAACATCTCAGGGCGTCTCTGGTGGGAACGGACCGCAGGCGGAAAATGAAGAACCGACTATGGAGGTGTACGAGATCGAAAATGGAACGCCATGTCTCTGGCAGGTACTCCGGACAGAAGGCGGAACTTCTCAGGACGCTTCTCATGGGAGCGGACAGCAAAAGGAATGTCTAGAATTGACCAGAAGGTATAAACATTGGACCCGTTCCGTTCGACTACCAGTCTCAGGAGAGCAACGCGTCACGTTGTCGAAATTTTATGCATGGACGACGCTGATATCGGACGGGACATCCACGCTTCAATTCCTTATAACTTCTAAATAAAGTATTGTATCGGAATAGCAATAAACACTGGTCTTTATTTTTATATCCTTTGTAACCTAGGCAAAGTACAAGAGTTACAGTCAAATCAAGTAGATAGATTTGTCTCGTTATTTGACTGTCAAGGTCTGTTCTCCCTCTTAGGTCTTCCTGTACTCCCTTGTCTTGTCAGTTTTGCGGAAGCAAATAAATTATTAGATGCCAAAAGCAGTAAGCGCTGTTGGTTCAAATATGAGCTCTAGACACTCTTGTATCAACTTTATTACAGACTAAAAAGAATAATTTTATAAGCTCCTTTTTGTAGGATAAAGATCCATCCAAAACGGAATAAACGTGGTATCTCGCTCTAGAGCAAGAGAGGAAAGATCATACGGAACCTCAACAGCACGTCGTTACTACCCGATGTTTTGGGCTGTGAATACAGTCTCTCGGAGATTCGGTAAGGTTGTCATATTGTGCACAGTTGCAAAGCTAATACCTTGATAGTCAAGTTGCAAAATGGTGTGAAGCCCGTGCCTCATCTTCTCTAAACTGTAATTTGTGAACGTTAAGTGTCTTCCGACTCTGTCTGTGGCTGAAGTATAACCATAGTGTTACTTAACATCAGTGGATTTAATCACCCCCCATATGCTTTTACTTGAATTTACTTTTAAAATTTTGCCTTCCTTGTGAAGTTCCAGGTAGTGTCGCAAATCGGCAACAAAATAGTAAGCAAACATTATTTACTATCATCAAATCACTGGATCCACAATACCGGGTGCTTCGCATGTAAATACCTATCAAAGCATGAGACATAAAACTATGAAACTTTAAACTCATATTTAAGAATATCTGAAGTTTATATTACAGAGCCGCGCGGAGTGGCCGAGCGGTTTGAGGGGCCCTGTCACGGACTGCGCGGCCACTCCCTCCGGAGGTTCGAGTCCTCCCTCGGGCATGAGTGTGTGTGTGTGTGTTGTTCTTAGCATAGGTTAGATTAAGTATTGTGTAATTCTAGGGACCGATGACTTGAGCGGTTTGGTCCCTTAGGAATTCACATACATTTGAACATATATTAGGCCTACAGATGTTCAATATGTCCTCCGCCAGCGACACGAATAATATCACATCTACACTCCAATTTCTCCCATACGCGGGTAAGAATGTCCATCGTTATTGGCGTTATTCCGGTACGAATCCGGTTGTTCAAACCTTTTAGGTTCTGTGGTAGTGTTGATGCTTAAAAATTGTCCTTAACGAAACCACAGAGGCAGAAATTACAGGGCATCAAATCCAATGACCGTGGACGGCAGATGAGAAAAGCTATGTCACCGCCTGTTTAAGGACCTATCCAGCGGTTGGGTAGAGCTTCATTCACATCTTCACGCACTTGGCGACTCCTGTGAGAAGGTGTCCCATGTTGTTGAAACATGAAGCTGCCAGCATTGAGTCTAAAAACAAAAAGACTTGTAACATAGCGATATACTGCTGACCGATAACCGTGTTTTCATCAGCGAAGAAAGGGCCGTAGACAGATTAGTGGGATATCGCACAATACACGCTGACTTCGGGTGAATCTTGCACATGGTCGCTATGTGCATGTGGAATCTGTACGCCCTAAATTCGAAAACTGTGATTACTTTCCCACTACGATGGAAAGTCGCTTCATCACTGAACACGATGCGCTGAGCAAAAGTGTTATCATTGTCAGTAGCAGTCTCAAGTTCGTCAGAAAGTACTACACGCTTATCGTTAGTCGTCATGACGTAAAACCTGTAACAGATGAAACTTGTCAGGTTTCATAATCAACCGACGCCTCAAAGCATTCCAACTTGTTGTTGTAGGCAGTTGTAGCTCCTGGTAGCAGGACCAGTTTATTTTGTAGACTATGCTGGAAAGCGGTTTGAATTCATGCGACACTGTCGTCGCAAACACGGGGTAGGCAGGACTCTTTCCTTTACACTCATATCCTGTGTGTAACAAAATGTCGATACCAACTGTGAATGCTGCATCCATTCAGTGAGACAGTTTTGTGCCTCAGCTTGAAACATCTTTGCAACGTAATCACGCAAACTCGAAAATACAAAATGATATCTGCTGCAAAGAAGTATTTTGTGACATTTGACGGTAACAAAAAAAGAAAGAAAAGGCGGAAACAACCGACATCTTGCCACGATGAATATAAAGTGACAATGTGTTCGCTCCTCCAATATTCGAGCCCTGGTGAAGCGATCGATAGTTTTGACAACATAATATTTTGTGATATGTACAAGAACTATTCGGAAAGTAAGATCCGATTTCTCCCGAAATGGAAACCGCCGTTAAACACAAAAATGGTTTATTTCAAACCTTCCAGTTACTATATAGTCACTACTACGACATTTGTAGTAGCATTGTACAAATTTTCCAATAGCTTGTCACAGAAGGCAGCCGGCTCTACTTGTCACCAATTCTGTACTCTGGTCCACAACTCGTTGTCTATGCAATGGTGCTGCCTCCATAGCTAGCCGTTCACGTGGGCAGAAATGAAACTTAGCATAAGTGAATTGTTTGTTGCACTGAGGGCGATCAAACACTTCCCATAGAAAACGCTGCAGGAGCGTCATCATTTCCATGCAGATTGCGGTCGAGAATTGTCATGGTGAAGGAAACGAATGACAGTTATGTTATGTGGGCTGCATGACACCAGACGAACTCTCACACTAGCCCCTCATACTTAGCGGGGGACACTATTTACTATGCATCTTTACGTGATCACTGTGCATCCCAAACTGAAAAGAGTGACGAGATGCGATCGACGGGCATGTTAGAGACACTGCACAGCACGTCTGTGGAAAGCTTCGTCGGATTTTCACAGTTGTTTCCATTTCGCCCCCGATCGGACCTAACTTTCTGAATAGCCCTCGTACATTCTTTTCGAAACGCCTTGAAGCACGAAAATTTCGTTACCTTGTGTAATGAATTTGATCAATTACATCTACCGTTACCGCGACAACCGGGAAGCTCTCACTGTTTGGGTTTCACGCGCTGTGCCCTCTTTTGATGTCATTTGTGCAGCACTTCACTGTTCCAGAGAGCGGCGAGGGCACTCCTGCATTGTGTGTTTCCGCCCACACACAGCGGGCGGCCGTTATTGAAATGGACGGCGCAGAACGCCGGGCGCGCAGGTCAGTGGTTGGTGAGGGTCTGGTGTGGTGTGGTATGGTGTGGTGTGGGTGTTAACGACTCCCGGGGGGCCGCTTCACACACGACGCCCCTCTCTGGCCTGCTGTTACGACGTCGTTCGCGATGCACAGAGTCCATTCTCAAATGTAACGAGTACAGCGTATATGGCGAAGAGAATATCTTATAGATGTCAATAGCACTTCCGAATGCACCTTTGCAGCGCACATGGTACCGATTTGGAGCCACTCCCAGAATTTTATGAACACCTCTCGTCCTCAACACTTAAAACACACACACACACACACACACACACACACACGCACACACACACACACATGTATGCATCTACTACCCTTTCACTCAGCACAATCTTCTGCCAGAATGCATTAGAAATTCGCTGGGAGGCGAGAATTACTATGCTGGGCCAGAGCTGATGAGGAACTTTGCTCCTCGATTTTATCACATCCTATCCAGGAGTTTCAAAAACGCATCGATCCCTCCACCATTTCGTATTACTATGTCGAGGTCACAGTTCTGGAAAACCAAAGAGCAACCAACTTTTCAACCTTGCTTTAACCCACCAACGTACTCTGGAGTTTACTTGATCCGCTCGTTTCCAATATTGTCAGATATGTTTATAAAAATGTTATCCGCAGTGTTGTCTCTTTTAGTCTGCTAAATTTAAAATAATATTGCACTTCTATGGCAGCCATGATGGATGACGGTTCCAACATAGGGACGAATATACACTGCATTTTGTCACGTGGCAGCACCGGAAATAATTCCATGATACATAATGGTCTATGGAAAGTCCAGTGATTTAGCTTATAAAGATGTAATTCGCCAAATTGGTATCGTTAGTCATCTCAACGTGAAGTGTTTACCGCGTAGAAAGGTGTGCTATATAGCCGCCTTTACCAGGAAAAAAGAATATCTGTATCACTAAACGGTTAACTCGGGACACAATCCTAGTTGCGGGGTGCCCATCTAACATCTTCCAGGAGCGACAAATAATTCGTTTTCAATATTCTATACACTTATTGACCGGCTTAAATATGTTCATAATCTTCTTTTATAGAGCTATAATTTAAGTTCATAGATTAACATAGTATGACAGGTATTAGAGTCAGAAACTGTGTGTACATCTTAAGGCAGGTATACTTTTGCAAATTATCCGAACACTGTTCGTCCAATATTTGAGGAAGAGAGTGTTTAGCAGATTCCAACACTCTCTATACATACTTTCACACCTTTAGGAAACTTTTTCTTGCCGGCAGCCCTCACAACGGAAAACGATTTATCGCTTTGTACATTTTCGCTGCATGTGCAGTAAAACTTTAGCATCAGATATTATGGTTTAATGTGTTACTTCTTCACTACTATCTCTATTCGCAACACATTTTGCATACTGCATCAGAATATAGCACTGAATGTAGCTGCAAAATTACGTCATAGTCGACACACAGTTCAGGAGATACGATACAGACATTGAGATGCGTGAGAAATAAGCCTTCGCTTAAAAGCGATCGCAAATTACCCAGAAAATCCTCACGCACTCTTTGATAATGGGAGTACTTCCCACTTCCAATAAACTTCGTAATAGTTTCTAACCTTTACTAAACTTTTCTCACTGTCACGCTTAACGGCAAATGTTTCACACATTAACTTATTACACTACTGGCCATTAAAATTGCTACAACACGAAGATGACGTGCTACAGACGCGAAATTTAACCGACAGGGAGAAGATGCTGCGATATGCAAATGATTAGTTTTTCACAACATTCACGCAAGGATGGCGCCGGTGGCGACACCTACAACGTGCTGACATGAGGAAAGTTTCTCATACACTAACAGCAGCTAACCAGCGTTGCCTGGTGAAACGTTGTAATGCTTCGTGTAAGGAGGAGAAATGCGTACCATCACTTTTCCGACTTTGATAAAGGTCGGATTGTACCCTATCGCGATTGCGGTTTATCGTATCGCGACATTGCTGCTCTCGTTGGTCGAGATCCAATGAGGGGTTCTGGAGGGTAATACGGAACGCCGTGCTGGATCCCAACAGCCTCGTATCACTAGCAGTCAACATGACAGGCATCTTAACCGCATAGATGTAACGGATCGTGCAGCCACGTCTCGATCCCTGAGTCAACAGATGGGGACGTTTGCAAGACAACAACCATCTACACGAACAGTTCGACGACGTTTGCAGCAGCATGGACTATCAGCTCGGGGACCATGGCTGCGGTTAGCCTTGACGCTCCATCACATACAGGAGCGCCTGCGATGGTGTACACAACGACGAACCTCGGTGTACGAATGGCAAAACGTCATTTTTTCGGATGAATCCAGGCTCTGTTTACAGCATCATGATGGTCGTAACCGTGTTTGGCGACATCACGGTGAACGCACGTTGGAAGTGTGTATTCGTCATCGCCATACTGGCGTATCACCCGGCGTGATGTTATGGGGTGTCATTGGTTACACGTCTCGGTCACCTCTTCTTCGCATTGACGGCACTTTGAACAGTGAGCGACACATTTCAGATGTGTTACGATCCGTGGCTCTACCCTTCATTAGATCCCTGCGAAACCCTACATTTCAGCAGGATAATGCACGAGTGCATATTGTAGGTCCTATACGGGACTTTCTGGATACAGAAAATGTTCAACTGCTCTCCTGGCCAGCATATTCTATCTCTCACCAATTGAAAACGTCTGGTCTATGGTGGCCAAGCAACTGGCTCGTCACAAACGGCAGTCACTACTCTTGATGATCTGTGGTACCGTGTAGAACTGCATGGGCAGCTGTACCTGGACATGCCATCCAAGCTCTGTTTGACTCAATGCCCAGGCGTATCAAGGCCGTTATTACGGCCAGAGGTGGTTGCTCAGGGTACTGAGTTGTCAGGATCTATGCACCCAAATTGCGTGAAAATGTAATCAAATGTGAGTTCCAGTATAATATATTTGTCCAATGAATACCTGTTTATCATCTGCATATCTTCTTCGTGTAGCAATTTTAATGGCCAGTAGTGTAGACGTTTAGAGCTGTTTCATACAGTGAAGTTCGATTTTTTAAAGAAGCAAGGACTGTGGGCATCATACTGGTCTATACTGGTATGGATTTTCCTCAAATGACATTGGAAGCAATTAGCCGAAGTAACATCCTGGACTCGAGAATACAGACCAGGCTCACCATACGTTCCAAAGTCGTTTCCTCGGCTCTTGATGACAGAGCAACAAAAACCAGTCACACAAGTGTTGCTTTCCCAAAATTTGTATTAATTGTTGCAATATGATACAAATTAAGTGCAGTAAAACATTATTTTTGGTCAGACTTGTGAGGAAATCAATGGTTTAAGGAGTGCATAAGCGTTTCCAAGAACTTCGTAAAGACGTTGAAGACGACGGGCGTCCTGCACGCTGCAACATAACATCAGCACATGAAATCCTGGGAAACGTGAGAGCGATGATCATGAACGATCTCAGAACCTTAATGGAGAAATAGCTAATGGTGCTGGTATATCTCCTGGTTTCTGCCAATTTGGGTATGAAACGCGTGACAGCAAATTTTGTTCCAAAATTGTTGAATTTCGAACAAGAACAGCAGCGATTGCAAGATCCTCAGGAGCCGCTAGACAAAACAACGATTCAGAGCTACTAGAACATGTAATACGCATCACGTGTTTGCAGATGTGACTTCGGAATTAATGCTTAATCGTTCCTATGGAAGCTTCCTGGATCACCAACGCTGAAGAAATCTGGAAGAATGCGGTCAAATATGAAGATCATACTCATTGCATTCTTAGATTTTCATTGTATAGTGCATCACGACCTCTTGCCAAAAGATCGAAAGATCGGTAAAGAGTGCTAATTACAAGTTCAACACCGTTCGCGTGGAGCAATCCGGAAGAACCACAATTTGAGGCAAAACACTCATTGACTTTGCACCTGTCCCTGAGAGACACACCTGTCCCTGAGAGACACGGTCCTTGCCGGGGTGGGGTGGCTTCCGCGCCTCAACGATACAGATGGCCCTACCGTAGTTGTTATCGCAGCGGAGGGTGTTTGTGGAGAGGCCGCACTGATCTTGGGTTCCCGGGCAGGAAGACTGGCTTCTCAGTGATTACAGGGAAACAAATTGGATAACTTACAAAATCAACCAACATAGTCTAGCTGGTACTGTGAACGACTGGAAGCAGAGGAAACTATAGCCCTTGCTTTTCCCGAGGACATGCATCTCTTCTGTGTGGGCAAATGTTGATGCCTTCTTCTTCGGTAAAATAGTCCAGAGTTAAAATAATGCCGGCCCGAGTGGTTCTAGGCGCTTCAGTCTGGAACCGCGCGACTGCTACGGTCGCAGGTTCGAATCCTGCCTCGGGCGTGGATGTATGTGATGTCCTTAGGCTAGTTAGGTTTAAGTAGTTTTAAGTTCCAGGGGACTGGTGACCTCAGATGTTAAGTCCCATAGTGCTCAGAACCATTTGAACCAGTTAAAATAATCCGCCTTTCGGATTTCCGGCGGGGACTACTCAGCAGAATGTCAGCAGGAAAGACAAAACTGGCATTCTACATCTCGGAATGTTGGATACTTTAATCGGGTTAGAAAGTTTCAGATGAAATGAACATATACATAGTGGGAACTAGTGAAGTGCGGTGATAGGATGAACAGCACATCTGGTCGTCTACTTACAAAAGAAGATTAAACTCGGCATGACGTCTTTCTAAGAGACAGTCTCCACTACTTCCAATCAGACTGCTAGCGTAGACCAGATGTGGTTCAAATTCATAGAAATCGTATCGACGTTAACTGAGATGTATACAGAAGCGCCAAAGAAACTGCTATAGGCATGCGTATTCAAATACAGAGATATGTAAGCAGGCAGAATACGGTGCTGCGATCGGCAACGCCTATATAACACAACAAGTGTCTGGCACAGTTGTCAGATCGGTTACTGCTGCTACAATGGCAGGTTATAAAGATTTAAATGAGTTTGAACGTGGTGTTGTAGCCTGCGTACGAGCGATGGGACACAGCATCTCCGACGTAGCGATGAAGTGAAGATTTTTGCGTACGACCATTCCCAAGTGTACCGTGAATATCAGAAATATCGGTAAAACAGAAAATCTCCGACATCGATGCGACCAGAAAAAGATCCTGCAAGAACGGGACCAACGACGACTGAAGAGAATCGTTCAACGTGACGGAAGTGCAGCCCTCCCGCAAACTGCTGCAGATTTCAGTACTGGGCCATCGACAAGTACCACGGTTCGAGCCATTTAACGAAGCATCATCGACGCGGGCTTTCGGAGCCGAAGGCCCACTCATGTACGCTTCATCACTGCACGACACAAAGCTTTACGCTTCACCTGGGCCCGTCAATACCGAAATTGGACTTTTGATAACTGGGAACATGTTGCCCGATCGGATGAGTCTCGTTTCAAATTGTATCGCGCGGATGGACGTGTACCTCATGAATCCATGGACCCAGCATGTCAGCAAGGGACTGTCCAAGCTGGTGGAGGCACTGTCATGGTGTGGGCTGTGTACAGCTGGAGTGATACGGTGCATGGAGGCTTAATTTAAATGCGTGCATGGGGTCTTAATTATTTTTAGAATGTAAATACACTCCTGGAAATTGAAATAAGAACACCGTGAATTCATTGTCCCAGGAAGGGGAAACTTTATTGACACATTCCTGGGGTCAGATACATCACATGATCACACTGACAGAACCACAGGCACATAGACACAGGCAACAGAGCATGCACAATGTCGGCACTAGTACAGTGTATATACACCTTTCGCAGCAATGCAGGCTGCTATTCTCCCATGGAGACGATCGTAGAGATGCTGGATGTAGTCCTGTGGAACGGCTTGCCATGCCATTTCCACCTGGCGCCTCAGTTGGACCAGCATTCGTGCTGGACGTGCAGACCGCGTGAGACGACGCTTCATCCAGTCCCAAACATGCTCAATGGGGGACAGATCCGGAGATCTTGCTGGACAAGGTAGTTGACTTACACCTTCTAGAGCACGTTGGGTGGCACGGGATACATGCGGACGTGCATTGTCCTGTTGGAACAGCAAGTTCCCTTGCCGGTCTAGGAATGGTAGAACGATGGGTTCGATGACGGTTTGGATGTACCGTGCACTATTCAGTGTCCCCTCGACGATCACCAGTGGTGTACGGCCAGTGTAGGAGATCGCTCCCCACACCGTGATGCCGGGTGTTGGCCCTGTGTGCCTCGGTCGTATGCAGTCCTGATTGTGGCGCTCACCTGCACGGCGCCAAACACGCATACGACCATCATTGGCACCAAGGCAGAAGCGACTCTCATCGCTGAAGACGACACGTCTCCATTCGTCCCTCCATTCACGCCTGCCGCGACACCACTGGAGGCGGGCTGCACGATGTTGGGGCGTGAGCGGAAGACGGCCTAACGGTGTGCGGGACCGTAGCCCAGCTTCATGGAGACGGTTGCGAATGGTCCTCGCCGATACCCCAGGAGCAACAGTGTCCCTAATTTGCTGGGAAGTGGCGGTGCGGTCCCCTACGGCACTGCGTAGGATCCTACGGTCCTGGCGTGCATTCGTGCGTCGCTGCGGTCCGGTCCCAGGTCGACGGGCGCGTGCACCTTCCGCCGACCACTGGCGACAACATCGATGTACTGTGGAGACCTCACGCCCCACGTGTTGAGCAATTCGGCGGTACGTCCACCCGGCCTCCCGCATGCCCACTATGCGCCCTCGCTCAAAGTCCGTCAACTGCACATACGGTTCACGTCCACGCTGTCGCGGCATGCTACCAGTGTTAAAGACTGCGATGGAGCTCCGTATGCCACGGCAAACTGGCTGACACTGACGGCGGCGGTGCACAAATGCTGCGCAGCTAGCGCCATTCGACGGCCAACACCGCGGTTCCTGGTGTGTCCGCTGTGCCGTGCGTGTGATCATTGCTTGTACAGCCCTCTCGCAGTGTCCGGAGCAAGTATGGTGGGTCTGACACACCGGTGTCAATGTGTTCTTTTTACCATTTCCAGGAGTGTATATTTTAGTCGCTGTGTTTCCGGTTACGAAGTCTCGTACCCGGTTGGCTCTGAGTAGTATTAGTACGCAGTCTGACTGCATAGAATAACAATAAAGAATGAAAGGAAATTTCTGTTAACACAATTGATTAATCAAGTCCCCAGCAACTGTAAAAGCTACGAAACAACAAAGCACAAGTGTAACTGTTTTGTGTGTGGAAGTGTAATTCAACGTTCACATCTGGCACGGCTTTTCCTCAATACGACAAGATATTTTAAACACCATTTACAATGAAGTAATAAAAAAAACAGAAATACTATAATTGCACATAGGAACCAGAATTACAGTCTAATACATGAACACAAGCCAGATGCTTTGCTGACTGAACCTGTGACCAAGAGGCATTGTTATTTAGGAAGTTTGAAATAAAAATAAAATAAAATAAAATAAAAAACAATAAAAAATTTTGTTACCTTCATATATATTGACGAAAAATACACTGTAATCATTGCAACATCCCCAATCGAACAGCATCTGCAGTCTCGTCCAACAGAACAACTGCATACGACATGCCCTCAACTAGTACAGCTATCGACATCCTCTCAACAAGCACTGCCCACGGAAACCTCTGAACTACTACTGTCAACGGCAGCTTCTGAACTACAACTGCCCCAGGGGAGGCGGCAGAAAAATACTCTTTGGCGCAATCTCTGGCGCTGTGACTCAGTGTAGCCACCTTTCATATGCCCCTCCTCCCCGGGCTAGAATTTGATGGTATTTTTGCCAGCATTGGTGGTGAAAATACCACCAAATTCGCCCAAAATTAATAAGTAAATATCACATAACTAAATAAATTTTGGCTTTGCACTGACCCTTCAATAACCTAATATATAAAATACAGTAAGGAATACAAATGCTTGCATACATGTGGTTTTACATAATAGTTTACACAAGTATCATTCAATCAATGGCACCAGCAATGACGAATAGGTGTAGGTGAGAGTCTCATAACATTTCATAAACAGTAAATACACGCAAAATCAGTTTATAGAAATATTCATATAAAATCTTTTCAATAGTGCAATAAACAAGTAGCACTCTTCAGAGTAGTTGACAGTTCCAACAGTAGCACCCAGCAATGGTCAACAGGTGCAAATAGCAGTCTCATAACATTTCATCAGCAGTATTTAAACAGCTCTAACAGTGGCACTCAGAAATGGTCAACAGGTGCAAATAGCAGTCTCATAACATTTCATCAGCAGTATTTAAACAGCTCCAACAGTGGCACCCAGCAATGTTGAACAGGTGCAGACATCAACAAGTGACATCATTTCAGTAGAAGCAGTTCCATCAGTGGCACCCAGTAATGTTGAACAGGTGTAGACAGCAACAAGTGACCTCATCAGTAGTAGCAGCTCCATCAGTGGCACCCAGTAATGTTGAACAGGTGCTGACACCAACAAGTAACATCATTTCAGTAGAAGCAGTTCCATCAGTGGCACCCAGCAATGTTGAACAGGTGCAGACAGCAACAAGTGACATCATCAGTAGTAGCAGTTAAATCAGTGGCACCCAGCAATGTTGAACAGGTGCTGACACCAACAAGTAACATCATATCTGTAGAAGCAGTTCCATAAGTGGCACCCAGCAATGTTGAACAGGTGCATATAACAGTCCATAATATTCACTATCACTAATCAGACAGTTTATCAGAGTTTATCAGCAGAAATTAAACATTTCCAAGTGGCACCCATCATGTTGAACAAGTGCAGGTAACATCCCATAATATTCACTATCACTAATCAGACAGTTCATCAGAGTTTATCAGCAGGAATTAAACATTTCCAAGTGGCACCCACCAATGTTAATATATGTAAGCACGAACAACAGTTTGAATGCACACACAATTGCTTTTACAAAATTATTATCAATGCCCTTACACTAAACATACAAGTTATAATAAACACACAAATGATATCAGATAATTGTCATATTAACTATTAGAAATACACAAATATCAGTAAACGTATAATGTTTATGGGTGCCAGTGCCAGCCACAACAAAGAAGTAAAATAATATTTAGGAGGTAGGTCATTACCAATTATTTGGGATTAGGAAAGGATAACACACAAAACACACTCACTCATCTTTCTAATTGAATAGTGTAAACTGTATAAATGCAATTCTGTCAAAAATTTGATGTTCAACATGTGTATCAAGTAGTAGTGGCAGCAGTGTATAATAGTCAATAATAGTTAGGCAATGCCATAGTCATCATGTCAAGTGTTTGCCAAGCCAAATCAAATGTACAGTTGCTGAACAACTGTCAGTGTGCCAAGATATGCAAATACTTCCTCTCTCCAAAAAAAGTATATACTACTTATTGATTTAACAAAGTGTGTGTGTGTAGACAATCTCCCTTCCACTTGAGTGTTCTAGTCTGCCATCTTCATCCTCCTTGTTCCATGTAAACCAACGAAAGAAATATGCTCCTCACTTACTTTACCTCTTATCCACCAAAACTCCAATAATCATCAGCATCACATAATCTTAATACTTCAATAATACCTCTTACATCGATACATATAAACCTTATCATCAATATCATTTACCTTACCTCTTGTCCACCAAAACTCCAATAATCATCAACTTCACACAATCTCAATACCTCAATAATACCTCTTCAATATGTCGATACATATAAACCTTATCACCAATATCATTTCACTTCCATAACAACTCTTTCCTCTAGTCAGTCTCCTCGAACAAGTACAGATAAAATCCTAGTGCAAACTTCAATTCATCATCCCGTACAATCCGAAGACACAATGTCCACACACAACCTCTGTGTAATCCATCTGACCCAAATCTTCTACTCATTATGAATTATAAAGTACATTTTGGTTACCTTGTCCATCATTAAATAAAAGAAATGCATACGTAACCTCTAACAGCCTTTAGTTTGAATAACTTCCAGTAAGTAAGTACCAGTACGGAGTGTGAATGATCGTAATATTTCACAGTGTGTGCACCACTTCAAGAATCATGGCAAAACAGAAGCAAACATGTGGAGTATTTCTTGTGTCAAGTGTCATTTGCTATTTCAATTGCTCACGAAGAATGCAGTGTAATAACTGTCAATGGTCTACCCCTAGTGTTGGTATGTCATGTCGTTAGCTTCCTTCCTGTTAACATAAATTTATACAGCTTCCATAAAACCTCCAGCCCATGTGACTTCAATGAAGTTTCTTGTACCAATGACGTTCGTAGAATTATAGCAGTTCATTTTCTTATCTTAAAATATAAGGCACTGACCGTGAGCAAAACATGCAATAGCGAGTAAATATACCAGTAGAGAACAGAATGTTAACAAGTGGATGTAGCACAATCCCTATAACGACGCTCTGCCAAGCGAACAATCTATACTTAATACCATAGTGTGACCTAATTTCCATGTTCGTACACCGTATATCAGCATTTCTATATACCAAATTAAAGAGTAATTATGACAACAAAACAGAAATGTGTAAATATGCAATCCATACGCAAAGCAGCAAATATATATCTTCCATAATAAACAGGTCATTAGCATCATATCAGCATAACCAAATAAATGTTCATATGTAATCTTAATAAGTAAACATGAAGGCGCAAGCAGATAAATCACAAAGTATAACCTACATACATAACCATATCAGCACAACTAATCAGGTGACAATTATAATTTAAATAAATAGGCACAGCAGGCACATAATAAAAAGAAAATGTGACATCAGTGAAAAAGTAGTGCAGCCAAGCGATGCATAATATACATAAGTAAGAACCCTGTCCATTAATCAATCATTGTCAAAATCAGTTAACACAAAGTATAAATCACGTAATCGCGAGCAGCAAATTACGTCTAAAGTACGTACCTAAGTGGAAATATGTTACCTGAAAAATAAACTCAATTAATAGTTACCTAAATAGTTTATTACTTTCTTCTTCGAAATTACATTCTTCCTGAAATTTTCTCGATAGCAATTCCTCTTAACGTCGGACACACACAGAATTTACCTGAAGTTGTTAAATATTTTATACAACTGTATCCTGAAAAAAACTGAACGTTAATAACATAATTTATCAAGTCACTATAGCTTTATACTGAATTTAATCAGAGAAATTAGACTGTGTATTTGTTTACGGCTGTCAGTGCATTCGTACTGAGCGCTCGATCAGCTGTAGGTACGCGTGACGTAGGAAGTAATTGTTTGCGGTCAACGACTGCCTTGTGCGGTGCGCAGACTTGACTGTTGCTTTGAGCATGTGCCGCCGCCAGAACACTGCGCTGTATCCTTGTATTCTCTGCGTGTTTACGTATAACTGTTAGTTTTTCAAAGGTATGTCATTCCACAAAAATTTTAACGTTCGCTATATGATGTATTCTCTTAGAGCGCCGAGATTTAAGAGTTTCTACTTCGACACTGTTATCGTGAATAATTTTGCGAACTCTATATGGACCGTTATAAAGCAGAAAAATTTGCGACACAAGCCTTTTCCTTTGTGAGACAAACGGTGAGACTTAATTAACACCTTTTGACCAACTGACAAGGTTTTTAAACGACCAGGACGTTTAGCTGATTTCTCTCTTTTGGCAGCCGCAGATGCAATATTTTGTAGAGCCAAGTTGACAACTACAGAATACCGCACTTTCCGTGTAGGCGGAAAAGGAACGATTTCAGAAATGCGATTTGTCGGTGCTTTATTTTTTTAATATCAATATAGGCGGTAAAGAAGTTGAATCATTAGGGAGTTCATTCAGAATGTTTTGAAAAATATGAAGATACTGATCCCATGTTCTGTGATTCTGATGACAATGAAGTCGACACAAATTATTGATTTCCTTCATCCATCTCGCTGAAGCGTTAGATTGAGGGTGAAAAAGTGAAATGAAAATTGGTTTAATGTTACCACGCCGTAGAGTACGAAGCCAAATTTTAGAGTGAAACTGTGATCCATTATCTGATATAACCTTATCAACATGAGCCACTTCTTTAAGAAAATGGTTGATGAAAGCATTAGATACTGAACGAGGTGTTGCTTTGTGTAAAGGTGTAAAACACACATATTTTGATGTCAATTCCACTGCTACCAAAATGTACGCGAAACCATTAGTACAACGAACCACTGGACCGAACAAATCGACTGCAGCCATCTCCTTTAATTTCGCTGGAATGATAGGAAACAACGGTGCTCTGTGAGAAATAGTTGTCGGCTTAGCCTTTTGACATAATATGCATTTGGCAAGAACAGACCGAATACGTTTTTCCATATTAATGACGTAGTAATTTTCTTGTAATTTATGAAAGCATTTTCTGGGACCAAAGTGTGCATAACTGAATCGTGTATACCAAATCAATTTATTAACCCACTCATCAGAAATGCAAACCAACCAAACAGAGTTGTTGACCGGTTTTCGTTTAAAAAGAATGTCATTGCGAACTAAATAATACTGTCTAATCGCTACGCTTTCCTTTCTCCTCCACTTCTCCTTAATGTCCTTCCAGATTGGATCCTTGTTTTGCTCCTTAGTGATGTCCTGGAGCGAAGACGAAATAAAATTTTGAAACGCAACACCTTGAATATACATCAAACAATAATTGTTTTCTTTGTAGTCCTCCTCAGCACTTTGTTTCAAACCCATAGGTGCACGTGATAAAGCAACAGCAATAATATTTGAATAACCCTGTATGTAAACAATACTAAAATCAAATTCCTGCAGATACAGCGCCCAACGAGACAATCTTCCATGTGTTAATTTTGTTGACATAAGAAATTCCAGAGCTCGATGATCGGTGTAAACCTTAGTATGTCTGCCATACAAAAATATGCGAAATTTTGTGAATGCCCAAACAACAGCCAAGGCTTCAAGTTCCGTAATCGAATAATTCTTTGCTGATTTAGAGAGAACACAACTTCCAAAATCAATAGTTTTCTGTACTACAACGCCGTTTTCTTCTATCTCTTGAAATAAGTGTGCACTTAGGCCTTTGTACGATGAGGCCGTCGCCAAACAAAATTTTTTAGATAAATCCGGATGTGAAAGAAGTGGAGCAGCAACTAAAGCCTCACGAAGTTGTTCAAATTCTGATTGAGCTTCCTCATCCCAACACCAATTAGAATTCTTTCCAGATAGTTCACATAAACTAGGTGTGGCCAAATTGTGCAATCTAACAAAGTATCTAAGAAAATTACAGACACCAAGGAAACTACGAACATCACGTTTTGTAGTAGGAACAGCATAATTACGAACAGCGTCTAGTTTCTCTGGATTAGGAAGAATACCTTCTGTAGAAATAATATGACCAAGAAATTTCACCTGAGAACGACCAAATTCAGATTTTTCCAAGTTCACTGTAACGCTAACTCTTGCAAAAATACGTAATAATGAATCCAAAATTTTGTAATGCTCACTTTAAGAACATTTAGCAATAAGAATATCGTCAACATATGAAGTAATATTGTTAGAAAGATAAACAGGTAAAATTTTGTTTAAACTACGAATGAATGCTGCTGAAGATACAGTAAGTCCAAATGGTAATTTCCGAAATCACTTTTGGGTAAAATAGTCATATCCGGTTATTCTTTATCGACTCTCTAAATAGATTGATAGTTAAAGAGTTGTTTTGATAGATACAAAGAATAGTAAAAGAGTAGGCAGCAGTGCAGAAAAAAGGGAAATAGCACCACTACAGCTCGAGGCCCTGTGCACGTTACGGCACATATTCACTTAGTGTAGCGAATCCCCTGAGGACTTAAATAGTCGCACATAAATTCCAGTATGTGACTTAGTGGCCAATTTGGTGGAAGTGCGTACATAAATTGATCTAACCATGAACATGGATGTATGTCATTCTTAGAATTTCGAAAGATCTTAAATTTCCGAACAGTTAAAAAGTGTTTATAATCAAAGTTTTCGCCTCGTGGCGACAAAGACCTATCGCGTCTGTCCCAGTCCGAATGTCGATTATTGTCAAGTTCGCGCGCCTGGCGCTCTCTTGTTGCTTCTTGTAAATTAAATAAATTATTTTCTTCAAAACCCGCTGCTATCTGTGATTCTAAATTTCTTCTACTGTCTTTTCCTACGATGTCGCTTTCAATTTGTTTGATTTGCTTTCGTAACGCCTCAAATTCCCTTTTAACGCGTTCATTAAATTTTCCCCGATTTTCAACATGTTTATTTATGTTCTGGTACTCTTCGGTTTCTGCAAATGGCAATGGAGCTGTATCATCTGAATCTCTGGCCCCATTTAAACTAAGACTTGTCAATTTATCTGAAATCTCCTCAACTCTTTACGATAAGTCACCTATTTGTTCTTTCTGTTTATTTACGCCTTCCGTAAGTGTCGCGACTCGGGTTTCAGTATTGACACATTTAGTAGTTAACTGTTCATATTGTTGTGTTAGGTTATTTATTCTTTCATTTGCTACGGATTCCTCGATTCTTTCAAATATTTCTTTCTTATCGTGTGCACGTAGTAAACTGAACTCTGAAAATCTTTGTAGTATCGCGCGATCTCTTTCTTCCTGTCCTCTATCCTGTTCCATTTGTCTAATTTCTATTGAAATTAATCTATTATTGTGAGCATTCAAAATCGGTTGTACTTCTTCTCTAATTTCTTTTGTTTAATCCATCTTTCATGTATTTAAAACATGTCCCTATTCGTAAATCTAACGTGTTTCCATTGTTCCCATACCAGTTTTAATTGTTCCTATTTGTGAGTCTAACTGTGTTGCCAATGTTCCCATCTGTGATCCCAAATGTTATATAGCACCCATCAACTGCTCCATATTAACTGGTTCAAAATTCTTTTCGCCCCTAACATTTCCCGTAAAACTAACTTCCTTCGTCATAGCCGTAAAGCTATCTGTGTTCGATACTATTTCAGAATCTTCTCTCGTTAACATAGTGTTCTGAAAATTTTTTTATTGTGAAAAATTTTGAACTGCTTCCGTACTATTTTCCCGGCTTATTAAATTGTTTTCTACTTCATTATTCATCATACCGTTCTCCTGTGTTGACGAGTTCGCCATGTTAACAATTTCGTCATTCTGACTATCCATCACTTTTGCCTTTTTCATCGATTGCGTAATCATTTACAAAACGTACAAAACTCGTCACTATACGAAAATTATACACAATATAACACTATCACCAACAATACCATTCACACGAAATGCTTCACGACAAACAGGCCTAACGAACAATTAAAAGCTTCACAATTGCACAAAATTGTCAAACCCGTATACGACTCATCACAAATTAAATTCTACAAAAGTAGCATCAGAGGAATGACAAGACAACTACAAATGTTCAATTACAAAATCTATACATGCAATATAGACTACAATTACTAAACTACAAATCACTACAACAATCCTACTGTCTGCTATTTTTACTATTAAAAGAATTCCAGAAGACGATCCGAAGCAGCAGTAGCCACGTGCGTGGGGCCTTAATTATTTTAAATGCAAATAATTTTTAGACGCTGTGTGTCCGGTTACGAAGTCTCGTACCCGGTTGGCCCTGAGTAGTATTAGTACGCAACCTGACTGCATAGAATAGCAATAAAGAATGAAAGGAAATTTCCGTTAACACAATTGATTAATTAAGTCCCCAGCAACTATAAAAGCTACGAAACAACAAAGCACAAGTGTACCTGTTCTGTGTGTGGAAGTGTGATTCAACGTACACATCTGGCACGGTTCTTCCTCAATACGACAAGATATTTTAAGCACCAGAAGCCAGATGCTTTGTTGACTGAACCTGTGACCAAGAGGCATTGTTATTTAGGAAATCTGAAATAAAAATTTTTTTTGTTACCTTCATATATATTGACGAAAAATACACTGTGATCATTACAACATCCCCAATCGAACAGCATCTGCTGTCTCGTCCAACAGAACAACTGCACACGACATGCCCTCAACTAGTGCAGCTATCGACATCCTCTCAACAAGCACTGCCCACGGCAACGCCTGAACTACTACTGCCAACGGCAACTTCTGAACTACAACTGCCCCAGTGGAGGCGGTGGAAAAATACTCTTTGGCGCAATCTCTGGCGCTGTGGCTCAGTGTAGCCACCTTTCAGCGGGTCCCTGATACGTGTAGGTACGACTCTCGCAGGTCACACGTACGTAAGCACCCTGTCTGATGACCAGCATCCATCCATGGCCATTGTGCATTTCGACGGACGTGGGAAATTCCAGCAGAACAATGCGATACCCCACACGTCCCGAATTGCTACACAGTGGCTCCAGGAAGACTCTTCTGAGTTTAAACACCACCGTTGGCTACCAAAATCTCCAGACATGAATATTATTTAATATATCTGGGATGCCTTGCAGCGTGCTGTTCAGAAGAGATCTCCACCACCTCGTAGTCTTACGGATTTACTGACAGCCCTGCAGGATTCATAGTGTCAATTCCCTGCTGCGCTCCTTCAGACTTAAGTCAAGTCCATGCCACGTCGTGCTGCGGCACTTCTGCGTGCTCGCAAGGGCCCTACACGATATTAGGCAGGTGTACCAGTTTCTTTGGCTCTTCAATCGATATATAAAGTAAAATCATGCCAAATTTAAAACAACGCAAATCCCCAAGATTGTCGAAATTTTATATAACCTGCAAGACGTAATCAGTACCATCACTGCGCGATAACGATGGTGATGTTACTGATGACAGAGCCACTAAAGCAGAGTAACTACACATAGTTGCCCTTCAGCGAAGAAGATATGTATATTCTAGAACTGGCATCAAGACCAATTGGAGACATGAATAACTTAAAAGAAGGCTCAAATGGCTCTGAGCACTATGGGACTCAACTTCTGAGGTCATTAGTCCCCTAGAACTTAGAACTACTTAAACCTAACTAACCTAAGGACATCACACACATCCATGCCCGAGGCAGGATTCGAACCTGCGACCGTAGCAGTCGCGCGGTTCCGGACTGAGCGCTAGAACCGCTAGGCCACCGCGGCCAGCTAAAAAGAAGGTATCTACGATGTAGCGAAGCAGCTTAAATCTCTGAGAAAGGCAAGTCCTCCTGTCCAGATTGTATACCAGTCCATTCAGAGTATAATGAGACAGTAGCTCCATACTTATCAATCACGTACACCGCCCGCTCATAGAGACATCCGTAACCAAAGACTGAAAAGTGGCACAAGTCACAGTAATACCCAATAAAGGAAATAGGAGTAATCCGGTGAATCACAGTCCCATATCACAAACCTCGATTTGCAGTACGATTTCGTAACGTATTCTGCGCTCGAACATCATGAATTACTTCGAAGGAAATGATTACGTCTGAAACAGCCAACATAGATTTAGAAAATGACGCACTTGTAAGCACAACAAGCTCTTTATTCTCACAAAGTAATTAGTGCTGTCGACAGAGGATGTCAAATTCATTCATATTTTTAGGTTTCCAGAAGGCTCACAAGCGACTTCTAATCAGAATGCACAATAATGGTGTCCCGTCTCATATGTGCGACAAGATTGTCGATTTCCCGTTAAAAATGTCATAGTTCAAAGTAATTTATGTAAAGTCATCGAATAAAGCGTAAGTAAAATCTGGCGTTCTCCAAGGAAGTGTTATAGGTTCACTGCCGCCCCTGACGCACGTAAAAGAATTAGGAGACGGTCTGAGCAGCTCTCTTAGATTGTTTGCAGACGATGCTGACATTTACCGTCTTATACAGTCGCCAGATGATCGAAGCAATTGCAAAGTGATTTAGACAAGTGGGAAAAGTGCCAATCGACTCTAAATTTTGAAAACTTTGAAGTCACCTTGTAACCTCCCCCTCACTTATCGACCTTAATGATAGCGAAAAATTAAACCGCGTGCACCTAATAGAAAGTTGGTAAAAGCAATCGTCACCGAAGTTAATTTGTCGGTAAAGAGGGAGGAAAGGGTTACATCTTAATGAAAGGTAAAATGCAAATGAAATTGGTGGAAATTAATTTTGAGAAAAGGGTAAAATTAATAAAGAAAGTAAATGTGCGGTCGTTACGTTAACAATTAATTGGCGTTAGTTAGATATTTGAGATTTGGGGAAAATTACGGTCGCCAGTCCTATGGACAACTACTATAATAACTGAAAATGAAAGATTAATGCACATATAATTAGCACTAAACTGAAGGTCGACACGTGTTGTGTGAAAACTGAATGTTTGTCAGAAGTAATAAATTTCGCTACACTCTAACTTAATTTAGCAAAAGAATTAATAAAACCGGAAAATTGAAAGTTAATTTAGTGACTGAAATTAATAGTGAACTTGGTTTCTGAAAATTTCTGCGAAATTCAATAAAATAAGGTTAGTCTTGGGCTACATCAACAATTATTTCAAAAGCTACTTCAATCTACGCAATTTAGAAATAAGGGATTTAACTTTGAACTTGAATTAAATGATTCTGAACAATTAACAATAGTAAAATTTAGTACGTGCCAAGCTGAGCTGCAGTCACAGGTAAGCTAAAATATGGTAACAAAACTCGCACTCTTAATTTCTGCTTGTGTAATCCAAATATTGTAGCCAGCTATGAGTACTTTAACTGAATACTTTAACTGAAATTAAAGCAGTTAAATGGAATGATATTACTTTAATGCTGGCGTATGAATTTCAACGACACTCGGGTTCATTCCAGAAAAGGAAGAGACCCTGCTTGGTAATGCAATTGGGACAATGAGCAACAAACGTTCATGCTAAGTTGCTGTATTTTTGAGATGCAACAGTTTGAAAAGCTGAGGTCTGCCATAAAGTTCTAAACTTTACGTGCTTTTAGTCTTCCTTGTTGGTTGATTGAAGGTTTGCAGTCGTCGATCGGGGAGGTGGCGACAGTCACTCATTGTCGGCCGTCGCTGTTGCAGAACTGCAGAAGCTGGATGTTGGCGCGCCTTCTTCTCGACACGGTCACCAGGCGAAACGGGCTCCTGATGTGCGCCAGCTAATGCTTCCCGTCCGCAACACCGTGTCAGAAACTATCATAGCAAGTCGAGCGCAATTACATGCTGCCAAACCCCGAAAGCGCGGCAACTCGCGGGAGCGTCACACAACCGACCTGCTCTACCGCCCTACTCCAGCCAGACTCTCTGCTCTGCCCGCGCTCCATGCGGCAGAGTTAACACTACCAAAGATCCTAAACACTTGGTTCCCCACACGACCTATCGATGCAATCGTTCGATAGCATAGTTTTCCCTAGGCAAGACCCAGCGTAAAATACAAATAATATTTACAACACAAACCAATTATACAATGGACATAAATGCATATATATATATATATATATATATATATATATATATATATATATATATATATATATATATATAGAGTAGAACAATTCCAATATATAAAGACACAGAAATGTCATATCTTCAGGTAAAAAAATAAGGAAATAAATTTTTTTAGCACAATAGATGGAAATAGGGGGATATGCATTTCCGGCGTTACAACCTACATGAGTACTTAAAGTAATTCGCTACATTTCGGTTACGGATAAATCATACAAATCTAACTGTTGCCCGTTCATCTAAATACTTAGGGATTACAGTTACAAATGACATGAACTGGAAAAATCACATAGGCGATGTTCTGGTGAAATCAAACCAAAGACTGTGATTTATTGCCAGAACACCCAGAAAAAGAAAGAGCGCTACCAAAGAGATTGCTTACACAATGCTTGTCCGCTCTCGACTGCGTTTTTACGTGTGGTGTTGCATCCACATTAGATAGGATTGACGGAGGATATCGAAAAAGTCAGTAGAAGGGCAGACTTTTTCTGCACTTTCACGAGATAGAGGAGAGAGTGCCACTGTGAAAATATTTTGCTGACGCCAGCGTACATAGAGGATAATGATCATCATAATAAAATAAGAGAAATCAGAGTTCGCACGGAAAAATTTAAGTATCCGTTTTTACGCACGCTTTTCGAGAATGGAACGGTAGAGCAATACTGTGAAGGTGCTTCGATGAACCCTCTGTGAGGCACTTAATTGTAAACTGCAGAGTAATCATATAGAAGTAAGTGTAGAGGATATGGTTATACTGACAAAACAGGAGTCGGTTATAAAACTTGGGAAGAAAATATGAATGCCGGTAAGCTGCTGTGAACATCATAGTGAATATATTACCGTAGCCAGGATAAGCACGAAACCATCACCCATGACAGTTCCTTGTATATCGAAGAGGTTGAAAGAATGTATGATGAGATAAAATAAATCATTCAGTGAAAAAAAAACGTAATTGTACTGGGGGACTGGAATACGATAGTAACAAAAAGACGGGAAGGGAAAGTAGGACGAGAATTTGGAATGGTGGAAAGGAATGAAAGAGGAATCCACCTGGCAGAATTTTGTACAGGTCACAATTGTCTCAGAGCTACAGCTCGGTATGAGATTCATGAATGAAGGTTTTTACTCGTGGTACAGACTTGATTATGTAATGGTACGAGACTGATTTCGGAGCCAGATTCTGAACTGTAGGACGTTTCCATGGGCAGATGAGGATTCTGAAACACTTTATAGTTTATGAACTGTAGATTAAAAACGAAGAAATTGCAGAAAGGCAGGGAAATAAAGAAATGGAACTTTGACCAGTTGAAAGAATAAGAGCACGTTCAGAGTTTCAAAGAGAGCACTAGGCAACGACGGACTGAAAAAGGAAACGAATAACAGATGAAGACGAAGGGGTAGCTTTGAGAGATGAAACAGTGAAGAAAGCGGAGTATCAAATAGGCGAAAAGATGAAGTCCAGTAGAAATCGTTGGTTTTCACAGAAGTACTGAATTTAATTGCTTAACAAAAGTATAGCAAATGAGGCAGCAGAAAGGAAACACAGACGTTTCCGAAAAGATATTGATAGTGTAAGGTAACATACTGACGCGGCAAAACGCCGAAACTTAAAGACGGTAACAGATGAACATTCTCTCCTTTTTATGACAAAGGGGGCCTGGCGTTTTTGGCTAGACTCAGGGTTGCACTAGGTATTTAATAGCTGATGGCGTTGCCACTCTAGGCTGGCCGGATACTATTCGGAGAATGAGCGAGGAGGTAGCGAGGCTTCAGTCGCCGTTGCTGTGGCCTACAAAGCATGCTACAAATATTTAGATTCCGTGATTGGCGTGGAAGGGAATGTGGAAACCGGGAAGCTACACATGTACGCTGCTGCTGGCATTACCAATTTAAATAATAATAGAGTCTATTCTATGGGAGAGGGCCTTAAAATAATAATATCGATAATTTGAAAGAAGAACCAAAATGGACTCGAATATTTAAATTGGGGATATAAGTGATAAACTGTTGAATTTAAATGTAAAAGTTTGGTAAGGTCGAGCCTAAACCGACATCCAGAGTGAAAGCAGTTGAAGCTGAATGAAGGGGAATTTTGATTCAAGCAGGTAGAGATGAGAAAGTATGGATGATAGGCAGCGCCTGATCAAGGTGAACGACAAGATCGTGGCTCGCAGTGATGAAACAAAATCTATGCGAGACGTGAACCGATAATTGCAGCTGATAGTTTAAGAAACGAAATGGAAGATGTAGTCACTTTAAGGAATGATGAGTTAACCGAAGTTCAGCGTAGAATAATTATTTAGAATGAAGCAATATTTCTGAAAATGTGGGATGGTCTGTGGTGAAGGTTCCCAATACCAAAACATTTTCTGAACATAGCAAGTGTAATGCAGTGGACTCCCTTCCTGCTTGTAAAGATTGTTTTGTGGAGAGCATGAACCATGAAGCTAAGATTAAATCTGCAAAATGATTTCTGGAGGGATCTGCTCAGACCTTTGAGAATCAAAATTATGACCGATTTTGAAATCTTTGAGCAAGTGTTTGAAATAGATACTAGTGTCGTGAAAAATAAATAAATAAATAAAAGTAGATTGCAAAATGAATTTCATAATGCACTTGTAAACCTATGTGGTCAGGAAGATTTACAATGAGGGTGTTATGCCAGCAAGAGTTAAGATAGTTGGTGCACCTGATTTGGCCACTGTGATATTAAATGAGATATCCACTCTAAGCAGGAGGTTATCTCAGCCATTACAGAGGAAGTTCATACATTACCCCACTGATTCAGTTGAAAATTTCATTGATTTTGTCGAAAAATGGATCAGGCAATGTCCATTCACCCAATTGGGTGAACATTACTCAAGCTAATAATCAGAGAAATTATCAGGGTAGCAAATTGGGAAAGAAATAATCAGAATAATAATGGAAAGGGGAATCAGGATGAAAAATGGAAAGATGATAATGAGCGAAACAGAAACCAAAGATTAATGGGAATACAAATACAGGATTGAGGACGGCAATACATGATAATAGGCCAAAGATCGTCAAAACTAAGAGAGGTGAACAGCAGGGAAATTGGTATCTGTTCCAATTCGAGTCCATTTTGGGACAATGAATTATGAGAGAATTAGGACCAGAGATGGAATATTATTAGGCATAATAACAACAGGGGCGTTTTAATAACAAATAATAGAAGTGTAGAGCTAAGAAAGTAAGAATTTGCATAATGGGTTCAATCTTCGGAAAAAGTAATTTATAGAAAGGTGGATTTGGGCTGAACGATTGGAGAAAATTAAATAAGGGAATAACTTACACAAAATCATATTCAGGTCAGAAATTGGTATTGGAAATATATTTGGTGAAGAAGGTTTGGTAGCTTTGGTAGCTTCTGAGAATTCAGAACCTGAATCACTTATGGTGCCAGAGGGAGTAAATGCGTACTGTAACTAGATGAATTAGAGCATGAATGACAAAATTAACAATACTGATGTAAGTAAGGCAAGATATACTGCAGTTGAAGTTGATGTGTGCTGTGTGCAGGGAGAAGGGCCTGCGTCTGGTGTCTTTGTTGATAGAGATGTACAAGGAAGCACATGCTCTAGTAATAAGGCTGAAGACGGTTGTATGCACGCAGTAGGGACGGTGTCTTATCTTTTTGTAGGTGGAAATGTGGAAGGATATACATGTTGCAGTAATGAGGTAAGGTTAATTGTGTACTGGTAGCGTAGCCTTTGGTAGATGATGTGTGTAAAGAGGTGGTACACTCACTTTTGTTTGTTAATGGTGACCAACATACGATTGCTGATAACGATGAAGGCAAGGAACCTGGGCATAGTAAAAGGAAAAGTGATTTTGATGATGGTGATGGGATATCTAGGGATAAATTCTTTCAGGAGTGGGTACCTGAAGACAGGTAGATGCATAAATTTGATTATGCTAAGCAGATAAGGGGCTTAAGTGATTCAAATGGTTCAAATGGCTCTGAGCACTATGGGACTTAACTTCTGAGGTCATCAGTCCCCTATAACTTAGAACTACTTAAACGTAACTAACCTAAGGACATCACCCACATCCATGCCCGAGGCAGGATTCGAACCTGCGACCGTAGCGGTCACGCGGTTCCAGACTGTAGTGCCTAGAACCGCTCGGCCACCCCGGCCGGCGGCTTAAGTGAGAAGATGCCGAATGTAACGATGCTTTTAACGAAATATTTGTTGGGGATGAATATTTTAATCTTGGGAATAATAGCTGTGCATGATGTAGAAAGATTACGTGGCTAATATTGGTGAGGTGAGTGATATTATTAATAATACTGGAAATGGTAATGATGGAGATGAGACACATTGTCAGTGAGCAACATATGGTTGTGGATAAAAATGAATGAAGCGATGATTGGACAGAAAAATATGTGCGTAATTATGGGTTCAGTGATTGGGTAGAAGTTCCATCAGCTATTAATACGGCAACAATGAGAGGAAGATAAATGTAATGTAGCTAAGGTTTACGTACAGAAAATTCAAAATTTGAGGAAATTTTTAATGTAATCTTTGATGAGGATAATTAGCTAGGATGATCTACCATGGGGTTACATTGGGGTTAATTAATCCTGTTGAGAGAGTTTTTTTAGTAGATAACGGAATATGAAGCGAGCGTGGCTAACGGTGGGAGGCAAATCTTCGACGTATAGAAAAATTAGTTTAATCGCACTGATGAGGAGAAGTTATGTAAGGATACTGCTTGAGTAGAAGCAGTCCAGAGAAAGAAATTAATATTTGCTAGACGAAAACATTATGTGCTGCACTGAGATGAATGTGTGAGTGGCAGCATGGGTGATACTGATTTAGGGGCCAGTTGCACAGCTGATAGTTATATCATGGAAGTTCGGATTACGGCTAGTGTTTTCCTGGATGGAAATGTATGTGGAAGCACATGTGCTAATGATTCTTGTGTCGTGCAGAATGGAGCTGTGAATGACAGTTTTGCTGTAGGTACTGCGAAAGTTGTACTGGAGACTTCTGATGATATCAACTTTGTTACAGAAATTGTGTTTCAAGAGGCAGTACAGAAACTTTTAGCCATAAGACCTGCACTAGATTCGTTGCTACCTATGCGGCGACGGTCTCTCAAAAGATGGGGAAAGTGTAAGGGAAAGCACAATACTGTTGCTGCTCTAGGACAACGCATGGCTGAACTACGAGGACCGATGTTCCATCTGGGGCAAACTGTTGTCAGTGATATTCTGCCACAAGGCTCGTCTGTTGTGAAGGATAAACAGGTTAAACTATATGCAAAGTCACCAAGACTCACTTCGAATGTTGAAGTACTGCAGGTCAGAGGAAAAGGTAGGTCTACAGGGATGATTGAACCCATGATTAATACGCAATAGGAAGTAGTAACAGAGACTGCCTTAACGAGTACTGGTAGTTGTGCATTATGTGTCAGCATAGTTTCAGGGAGGAATTTTCAGCGATATCGTAAGGAAATCTTTGTTGCAAAGACGAGGTACCAAAAAATGTACCGAAACGGAGTGTATAGAAAAAAACCGTTAAACGAGCGGGAATGAGAAGAATGCGAGATCAGTTAAATTAGGTCCATTTGCTTTTAAGAGACGAATTCCTAAGGAATTTGCTGTGCAGAAAGAATTTTCAAATATTATTGTTAGTTTTTTCTCTATGACTGCTGCGAAATGATTCAGCGAAGCAATGTCCATAGATGAGAAATAAGGTTAGTTGGCTGAATTAATAGCAACACAGAAAGGAAGTGTTAGTGCAGAGAAAATGCTTCAGCATGTGCAAAAATATCGCAGTGAAAACAATAATAAAGTCGTAGCAATAACTATTAAAGAGTCGGGACAATCTTTGTTTTGATTTTTGCTGTGCAACCTGTATCAGTCTAAGGTAGACAACTGCCCTCCAGCCTCCACTCCCTGTGCGCAAAACTCGGACCGAATGGATCATTCATTAACAAAAAATAATTAAGTATACAGACAAGGAACACTGAGTTGGTGTAAGGAAAACCTGAATGGAGTGCAGACGTACGTAAAAAGTTAAATTATCCGCTATCTTACTGTTTGTACTGTTGTGGGGTGTCCATCCGGATGCAGTCGTTTCCGTAGCACGATATTTCGACAATGTACCTTCCCGCTACCTTAATTTGGTACCTGTAGAATGAGTGTTTTGCTACATCCCTCCTCCTTTATACTCTGCCTCCTCCCACCCCACACCCACCTCCATAGCGCGAACTCTGGTCCGTTATTACTCCTGTGGCCAGCATCGGGCGAAGAAGTCGCTTTCGGCTGACGCTGTGATTTCCGTTGGCCGGATGCTGTATCCCAAGATTTGCTGAGAGTGAGCCCAGCTTCTCTGTTGATCAGTCCGTCAGCCTCTCGCATTTCAATAGTCTCGTTCAGAACACACTCCCAAAATGAGGAGATACTGTCTTAGCAGATCCGTTTTTTCATACTTCATAGACTCCCTTGCAGCCATCCAGTGTTCTGCAACCTCTAATTTTTGTTGGCTGCTTCAGTTCGGTGCGTCTTCTGTTTTCCTTGCTTCTTCCTACGATTGCTGTACAATCTCCCCGAAATACGCCTTACCGCATTTACATGGAATATGGTAAACATCTGGCTTACGGAGCCCGAAGTCATCTTTCACCGTACCGAACAGCGCACACGTTTTCGGGACTGGATGGAAAACACATTTAATGTTACGTCTGGCCACGATTCTGCCGATTTAGTTCGATAGTTTGCCGGCGTAAGGTAGATACGCCATTGCCTTCTCCTACTCGTCGTTTCCTTTCTGCTGGGCTTGTATTTTCTACCCGAAAGAATTTGTCTCCCGCCCATAGGATTAGTTAGTTTGACACTTGTAAGGGAAAGGATCCGGTACACAAGTCAGCGACTGGATACAACTTCTAAAGAATTACTCGCAGTCCACTTAGACATAACTTGTTCATTCTCGCCTGATTCTTCGGAGGTGGATGGCCCGTTTCTTGGACTCATGCGGACCAATCTCAACCAGTGCTGCTACCAAACAAGTCTCCAAGTTCGAACGTCTGGCAGCAAGAGAGCAATAGCTGCAAGAAGAGCCCAATGACTAACCGTTTTCACCCTCACGGGGACGGAGATTGATGATGCGGCAAAATCAGTTCTGACAGAAATTTGCTCCAA
Organism: Schistocerca americana; assembly: GCF_021461395.2. Lineage (NCBI taxonomy): Eukaryota > Metazoa > Arthropoda > Insecta > Orthoptera > Acrididae > Schistocerca > Schistocerca americana. Next base: position 52,553,965 of record NC_060125.1, on the reverse strand, counting down.
CACCGAGAGTTATACCAGTTGCTGATTTAATCAGTGGGATGGAACAATTAATTTTCACACTCCCTAGCGACAATGTGGAAGAGATACGCCGAGAACGAGCCGCTCGCTCAGAAGGGCCATCCCACCGAGAACGAACATCACGAAAGAGGCAAGAGCTGCCATTCGAGAACTGTGGAGTGATCCTGAAATAGTAATTCTACTTGCGGACAAAGGAAATGCCACAGTACTTCTACCGCTGTCAGTGTACTCGAGGATGCACGTACAGAAAACTGAAGGGAGACCAGACCAACAGAGTGATGAATAACAGTACTGCCGAAGGAAACTGTAAAAAGCTTCAACCAAGAGATGCTACACCACCAAGGTTCTATGGCTTACCAGAAGTCTGCAAACGGAACGTTTTTCTACGTACTATTGTAAGCAACATAGGCACACCAACGTACCAACTGGCCAAACGTCTATTGACAGTATGAAGCACCTACGTCAGCAAATGTCAGCAAGAAATCAGGAAGTCTGTACATTTTATTCAACAGGTGCAAGAACTACGTCTCTTTGACCAGGACCTTACGGTGAGCTATGACGCGCTATCCCTCTGCACCATGTTGCCGCTTGCTGGTTTCCTCATATCGATCAAGGAGAAATTCAACCCGACAGTGACCAATCTCTTCGAATTTGCCCTCACATCAAGATTATTTCTCTGTAATGGTGAATAAGATGGACAAAAGAATAGTGTCGCCATGGGCTGCCCTCGGTCACTGGTTGTGCCAAACTTGTTTATGGAGGATGTAACCGCTCTTTAGAGAGTGGTTATACAGAAACGAGTATTAGATTAAATTCTGTAATACATAATGACATAAGAGTAGATGTTAGAAATAGAGTGACGCAAAGTAGTACAAACGGAATCCAAGGAAGACATAACAGAGCTGCGTTTTGTTTTGAACGTAATATTTAAACCAATGCGCAGCATTGTTAGGTCTCTTGAATTTTTGTTTTCAGCGTTGGCGAGTGTGTTCGCAGTTCTTCCGTGGTAGTCGGAATTTTGGGATTAGAAGCCTAATTAAATTGCATTCTTACAACTGGATTAGACATTGGAGTGGTGGAAAATAGATTATTTTCCGATAAATTCAGAGACGGAGTCAATTAGAGATGATTGGGTGTACGAACATTCATATTCAAGTTAATGGTGAATTTATGTGTTAAACGATACGCTGCGATCGTATACTTAAGATTCTGAAGAGATTTATTGACAATACGGAAACGTTTATGTTCAATTAGAATTTTATTCGCTGTATGCGATTTATTAAAGAGTATTGGGACGGAAAATAGTTTGTACCTTATCACACTAGTATCTCTGCCGCTCGTTGTCAAGGTGATTCCGCTAATAAACGAGAAGTGCGTGTTAAAAGACTAAACTTCTACTGAACCGACGTTGAAAGGATTCGAACCCATAACTAATATCGTGTCGTGAGATTTGAGAAGCTTAGACACTCTAAGGCCCAGAGACATATTTATAATTTATCGGACATTTCATGGGAAATCATGTCTTTGGTGATAGGTACACGAAGGCATGTGGTACTGACTGACTGTTATCATACCGAAACAATACACATTAGGATCAACTCTCCTTTCGTTCATCCCCCGGTGCCATCTCTCATTAATTTAAGAACTTACTTGTGTCAATAAAACAGAAAAATTCGAGACATTCCCAGTATTTACTTAACTCCATAGTGAGCTAGTACATAGACAACAATGCCTGTGAACATTCAAGGGTTACTGAAAGAAGCGGATATACCTTTTTACAAACAGATTTAATAGGATTCAATGGATGCATACAGACTGCTAAAGTAACTAAATCAAATTACTCAGAGGAACAAATTAGTAAAAATAGACTGGAGCTCAATTGATATCTTACTCCAAAGGAATAAAAAAAATGTCTTTGGATACGTCGTGGTTGAAACTGTATGAAATATCTGCGGAAAAAAGCGGGCAATTCTCAACTACTAGTTCCCACGAGTAGATTCACGACGTGATTCAGAGATGTTTTATGCCCGATCCACACGGCAGGGAATGGTTCTTAAGTAGCCGGGACAATATATATATACACAAACTTTTGAGATCAACTCCGCTGCCGGGTGGCGGGGGAGAGGGGGAGGGGGGGGGGAGGATCTACAGAGCGATATCTGTGCAGTCGCGACGACGATGGGTGTGCAGGACTTCGAAGCGAAAGCTCCGGAAACAGTTACACTGAAGTGTACGTGCTCTCCAAGAAGGTCGATGACCCGTTTGTGATGTGGCCACATGGAAGTGAACGACTAGTTCAAATGGTTGAAAAGGCTCTGAGCACTATGGGACTTAACATCTGAGGTCATCAGTCCCCTAGAATTTAGAACTACTTAAACCTAGCTAACCTAAGGGCATCACACACATCCATGCCCAAAGCAGGATTCGAACCTGCGACAGTAGCAGTTGCGCGGTTCCGGACTGAAGCTCCTAGAACCGCACGGTCACAAGGACGGCGTGAAAGACTCCAGGAGCTCCTCCAACATCTGATCTTTTGGCAACTTAGTTTCAGATTCACCATGGAAGTGGATGGGAATGGCGAAATACCCCTTTTGGACGTCTTAATCAACCGCAAAACGAACGGCACTATTGACACATTTTGTACAGGGAAGCTACCCACATTGATTTGTGTCTCCAAGCTGCCAGTTACCATCATCCGTCACACCATAAGGGCGTGCTATGTATACTGGTACACAGGGCCGGAGCAATATCGGATGAAGAAAGCCAACTAAGGGAGCATAACCGCCGGCCGCGGTGGTCTAGCGGTTCTAGACGCTCAGTCCGGAACTGCGCGACTGCTACGGTCGCAGGTTCTAATCCTGCCTCGGGCATGGATGTGTGTGATGTCCTTAGGTCAGTTAGGTTTAAGTAGTTCTAATTTCTAGGGGACTGATGACCTAAGATGATAAGTCCCATAGTGCTCAGAGCCATTTGAACCATTTGGAGCATAACCGCAATAAGCACGTTTTGAATGAGAACGGACACGACGGGGGATGAGTCCAACTATCCGACGTGCTTTTAGGCAGAAAGTACAAGACCAGAAGACAAAAAACTACGAGCAGAAGACAATGGCGTATCTGCCTTGCGCCGGCAAACTGTGGTACAAAATTGACAGAATCCTGGCTCGACATAACATTAAATGCATTTTCCGTCCAGCTCCCAAAACGCGTGCCCTATTACGTATAGTGAAATATGACTTGGGGCTCCATAACCAGGTGTTCACCGTATTCCGTGAAAATGCCGTAAGCCTTGTGTCGGGGAGACTGTACAGACAACTGAAGAAAGATGCAAGGAACACAGAAGACACACCGAACTCAAGCAACCAACAAAATCTGCTGTTGCAGAACACTGCATGGCTACAGGGGATCCCATGAAGGAAGGCAAAATGGAAGTGCTAAGATAGACCTCGTTGTTTTTGGAGTGTGCTTTGGTGTTCTGAAGAAGGCTATTGAAATACGAGTGGCTGACGGGCCAATCAACAGATATACTGCGTTCAATTTCTGCAAAGCTTGGGACCCAGCACCCAGCCAACGAAAATGACAGCGTCCGCGACGAGCGACTTGCTTGCCCGACAGTGGCCACACGAGTACAGAGGGGCCATAGTTTGCGCGCAGCATCCGGCGGTGCCCTTCCCCTTCGCCCCTCCCCCCGCTCCACCCTACTATCCCTCACTTCACCCTTCGAGGTGTGCGATGGGCAGTGGAGGAAAGGGCGGGTGCCGATCAGAGTATGAAGGAGGCAGGATGTACCAAGACGCTCATCAGGTATCAGCTGAAGATGATCGCGAGGTATGTTGTCGAAATATCGTGTTACGGAAACGAGCACACACGTGTAGACACCCGGCAACAGTACTAACAATGTAAAACATCTTTGCATAATATTTTCAGAGGTCTTGACAAATTGTGGTCCGATGGACCATGTCCACCAGACAGGGGAGGCCTCATGCTTTCCGCCATTTGGCAGTGACATCTACATCTAGACTTAAATTTTTGGGTCAAGTTTAAGTGAAAAATTTAAAACTTATATGGAATCTGGCATAAGAACTCATTAAAAACAATAAATATCTTTTTTTCAAAATTTTAGGTTTAAAAGGAACTGACTAGATTACTACACTTACAAAAGGTAGACATCAAGTATCGCCGCCCCCTTGGTATTGCGAGACTTAAACACGGATGCAGCTGGCTTCGGGATACCCGTACCATGCCTCAGTACAAGTTTCAAATATAAAGTAATTAAATATTAGTAACAAATTGTGCAAGCATCAACGAAATGTTACGCGGTAAAGGCCTACCAAAAATTTATCAGACCCATTTAATATTCGGCACCGAGAGTTTGCGAAAGCCAAGGTTCTACACCATTGAAATATCGAGGACAGACCCCATCAGAAAACTTATATTTATGGAGGAGGGACAGTGGAACTGAATTCGTGGCAGCAGACAGATTCTTAAATTACTTACAAATTGAGCCTGCAATTTTTGTCATGAATAACAAATACGAGTTGGATAAATATTACCTGCCGGATTCTCCTGAGTAAGTACGTTTTCCTTAACAAAAACAGACTTTAGTCACTGCACATCATTTGCGGTACATTCAACTTCAAAAGTGGTGAATGGAAGAATACGTCTTTTGAAACATTTACGTAAGTTTTCCTTGAAACTTACCTGTAAGTTCAAAATCGCCTAGAGAACAATACACGACGGACAGTTAGCAGATGTGTTGGTGACAAAAAGACCATTCCTCTCTGTGGATGTTTACACATGGCATGAGATCAGTTATCACAAAGCAGTTGTAGCTGCTATGACAAGGCACAAAGGGCTAGAAAGTAACGATGAAAGCCAACACAGTGTGCAATATGGGCATGAGCAGGTCATCTCATCTCTCAGGAAGAAGCCCGAGCCATTGAACATACAGATTAACGATGTCTCAAATTCAATCACATAGTCGGGCCAACTCTAGTAAAATATGTACTAACGACGACCAAAACCGCAACTTTATGTTCTTTCTTAAAATGTTTTTCCAGAAATAAACATGATGAGGAATGTAGTGTACAGCTTGCACGATATAGTACATTAACCAGTACTAGTTACATTTTGGGAGATATTTCAGTTGAGTACTGGACATGGAGTGTGTTTCACGTATTCTTTTTTTTTTAAAAAATGAAAGAAATAAAAAAGTGAATCAACCTTACACTAAACCAAAATTTAACATGGAACTCTTGCGTAGAGAAAAGTTACCCTCGTTGAAAGAGGCACTTTCCGCGCATATTTAAATAGAAACACTTTGAAAAACCTACGACTTTTTGTGGAAGCGTTTAAACAAAAGTATTAAATAAAGTAGATTAGAGAATCATTTGACGTGTCTTTGATTTTGCTTGGAATCATGTACAGCAAGTGAGGTGTCATCTGAGAATTTGATGTTCAGTGTCTCGCCTTCAGTATTTTTTAAGTAGTGGAGGATAGATGCCAGGTGGATTATGTAGACAGTGAAGTGTGCACTTGTGTGATCTTCACATATTATTGTTATGTGTAGTCAGTCGATAAAATATTTTATCAGTTGAGACGCTATTGAGTTGGAAAGTCAAATGTTTAAATATTTTGCTGACAGGTATACCATAGTTATGCGAATCATTAACAGTAGCAACTGATACCCTTATAGGTTAGTGAGGTGAGGGGACCATCGAGTGAAATTCGTCAACCAATTCCAATTGCTGTGCAATTGAAGACTCCAACATTATTCCATTTTTTTTGATAAACCTTTTTGTGTTGGCAGACGTTAGTGAGCAAGAGCAAGCACTATTTCCCTCATCAATTGCATCCTGCTTTTTTGCACTGATAGATTCCATAGCGAAAAATATTTCACTTCTAAAATATTGTTGAAGCTTTTTCACATCTTTTGCTACAGATCAGCAAAATATGTCAGAGCCACACAGTAGCATTGAATAATGTGAACAATATCCACGAGAATGATATTTCCTTGAACCCTTGACTATTTCAATCCGAATAGTGAAACAAAAGTGTGGTTGACTTTACCACATATAATCAAGCCTTTAAATATTTAAAATCAGGAAAATAACGTAACAGCTGGAAAAATCGTACCTTACTTGTATAGATGGAGCAGTACGGGTTAGTGGAATCCGCAGTTCGGTTGGGACTGCCCTCTGCTGTGCGGTTCACATTTTACACTCTCTTTGTATCGGGGAAAGTGAGAGAGCATGAAGAATGATGCCAGCAGCACTTCTAAGGGCGGCATTACTCCTTGCACCACACTTAATCTCCTTCCTATTATTCGAAGGATTCTACAAAGATAAATTTTTGAAACCGAAAAATTGTTGGAACCTATTAACATTTTCGAGGGTAAATGATATACAATACAAATATCTCAAGACGTACGGAAGGAGATTTCACGTTCCACATAATCCACAAAACAAGTATTCCCTATCACTCTTTAAAATCTCAATCGGCATGTTATTGGCTGTACACCATTTTCAGAATCTTTCAAAGGTGCATCAAATGTTTCTCTAATCTGTTTCAGTTCTTACTTTCTGACAAATCATTTCACAAAACATTTGCCCACTTATTTTTCATTTTTATATTTCCAAGTTGTGTTCAGAAAGTATAAACGATAATATATTTAAATATCGATCGGTGATCGATTACTGTTTAGAGTATATAGATGACGTGAAAGCGTAGAAGTTTGGTGTTATGCTGTGGTTTGATATTTAGTTTAATTTTTTCAATACGAAAGAAAGAATTTCACAACATAACGATGAGAAGCAGAAGTCTAATAAATTCTGGCTCACTATTAGCATAGTTGAAGAGCAGTTCGATGGTACTTACAGAAGGTCCTTCCATTCTAATGTGCTGCTCCGCATCAAACGGGACTATGTATCCCTGACGCGCTCCTGGATGATCTTATTTGTTCCTTGTCCTTCTGACACGCCTTTAGTGATGCTTGAAGGCTTGCCACGTTTACAAGGCGTCTTTGAACATCAGCCATGATTGCGCACTTCATGTGATGGTGTAGACATTTCAAAAACTCATTCTGTGTTTCTATACACGTGATGTGTCATCTAGAATACCGGATAAAAAATTTTACTTCACGTATTGTTATTTTCTACACGTTATTCTGGGACAGTGAACTAATATCGAGAAGCGACTTTTTTCTGTGAAAGCTGACCGAAAACAGGGCGAGACAGGGCGAACCGCACCTTCTTTAGGACTTTTCTACCCACTTATTATTTTTGTTGACTCTTCCCATCTCTTCGTGCATTTTTCTGTTTTTGATAACCGTGTGTCATATCAGGTCTCATTTTACATCAAAATGAGCATAAAATCAATGCCCACTTTTCAGTTTTTACATTTAGATATGTGTCATCAGCTAGACCTGAAATGTCCTAAATATAGGTATTGATTCAAAGGGAACCATTTAAAAAGCAAATATCTTCCAAACGCAACTTGTTTTATACAAACAGTTAAGCCTCATTTTCTTTCACAGCGTCTAAGTCAAACAATGTATCTTTTCACGCTACTAATAGCTACGCCGTGAAAAGACAAACTGTTTTACAGTACATTCGTCTTCCTGATATTTGTTGTTCTCGAAATGTCCTAAAAATAGTTCTTTATTCGAAGTGAGGTCTTTTAAAAACGAATATAATACGAGCTCAATGTTTTGTACGCAGAATTGCCAAGTCTTGAAGAGATTAACTTCCTGACAGCTAATTTGTCTTCCTACCGTATGCTGTTCACGATACTCCTATATGTAACACTTCATTTGAAAGAAGCCTTTCTTACAGTGAATTCTTACATTACTGTAACATTTTATGCGCAAAATAGCTAGGGCTTCGAGAGGTGAGATTTTTGGCACTTACAGCAGCAGCCGTTTGTGAAACAATTCAACTTTGCCTCGAATCACTTTCTGAATTAAGCTGTTTACTTTCATGCAATTAAATTTTTTTTTGGTAAATCTATACTACACGCTGGTTAATTTGATACCCGTTTGTCCACTTCTCACTCTTCACCTCGGTATGAAGATTCCTATAGTAATTTTCCCTCGGTTCAAGAAGCAAGTTCTTCTTAATTATCTTGATTACTTTCATGCACATAAGCTGGTTTGTTCAAGAACTAGACTTTGCGCTGGTGAATTTGATTTTAGACTCTTTATCTGGATTTGAAAATGAGCAGAAAATCCATTGTTTAATTTCTAGGGAGTTCTGTTCTTAGTCCACTCAAAAATTTGACAAAAACAAATGGGTAGAGTAACTGCGGCACTAGTGTACCATATTACTCAGAATAATCAATGGAAAAAAGTAACAGTGTTTTCTACGTTCAAGTAATTTCTCCTTAGAAATTAGCATCTGTTCCGAAAACATCAATCATGCTGTACTCAGTCGGTCTCCCAAGATGCAAATTCTCCTCTCTGGGACGGATGTTGAAACAAGGTTATTTGCATTGCCGTGAAAAATCCGTGAAATGTAGACTTAGCATGATACTTCGGAGAAATACAAGGGCAATCCGTAATTTAACCTCCGAGTGGCTATTAAAAATGAACTAACCCTTGTAGTTTCATAGCGCTTGTGTGGTCAGAACATAAATCTGATGATAACGTTGAGTCAGTCACCTTTCTGTTCCGTTCGTCGGTGTATAGGGAGCAAGCTATGAGTAATCTTGTTGTGCAAGTGTGTCGCAGAAAATTCCAGTCTGGTGCTACAGTGGAGCGTGATTAAAGTAGTCGAAAAAGTCATTGATATGTCACAGATGAACTTCAGCAACATTTCAACGAATCAGTTATCACAAAACTGGAAGAATCGGTTTGGCGTTGACATTTCTTCAGCGCTACCATCAAGAGGAGGAGGAATTTTTGAACAGAACCCACGACTGGCGTGAGTCATAGATTCAGTATGTTAACTCTAAAACTAAGGAACACTCTAAAAATGGATACACGCTCATTCTCCCAATAAACCAAGAAAACTCAGACAGACATTGTGACACGTCGAAATGATAGTTTCAGTTTATCGGGGTCGCAAATAAAACTTGAAAACTGATTTCAAGAGACTAACTCATGAAAATACTTTGATATCACTGGTTTATTGTGAGGAATATCCGGAAATCAACCAAGCAGACAGGATCGTCATTGGAGGAATCATTCTCCTTCACAATGCTCGACCCTCTACTGCGAATCGATGTTAGGAGAAACTCAGGCATTATGCAGCATCCTCCCTATAGTCTTGACCTGGCGGTAAACGAGTTTCATCTCTTCCCCATAATGAAGGCATTGCCAGGTATTTAATACACTACGACAGACAATGAGCTCAAGGATGCCGTCGAGAAGTGGGGCACTACTGTTTGAAGAAGGGATGAATACGGCAAAATAAGACAAATGTTTGAAGTAGCACGAGGACTATGTGGAGAAGTAGTAGAATGGTATACTCAAATAAGGTGAAAAGAAAAAGAAAATAGAAAGAAAGAAGGGTAAAGTGAGAATACGTCTCGTTCTCTGAGGGTTCCGTGCAATATTAATTACGTATTTAGATAGTTAATCTAGAGGTTTGATCAATGACTTTGCGACTATCAAAATTTCTGACATAAATGGCTATGTCTTCTGATTTCACTGACTTAGAGTATCAAAATAAGTGACATAAATCGGCGTATCTGCATTGACTTAGAAGCATAAATTTTTAACACCATCAAGGGACCAGTATTGGCCAAAAATTGAAACTTTATACCTCTACTCATTCCTGAGTAAAAAGTGTCTTAACAGACGGGTAGGTAGATGGACAAACAAGTAACCCTGTACGGGTCGCGAAAGCCGTCAGAAACGGCCGGGAGAGCGGTGTGCTGATCACAAGCCCCTGCAGTCCTGCACACCGCATAGCAGAGGATGACAAGGCGGCCGGTGACATGTCCAGGGCGTTCAAGGACGGAACGAGGAACTTAAGAAGAATCGCCGCCGTATTTATCATTGCAATATCAAGACAGACACGCAATAGAAGATATGAAAACTATCAGTCCATTAATGTAAAAAGTCTTGCTTACAAACTGTGGACTAGAATGTCAGCTTGCTTCGATTCAGGTAAGGAGGAATTCCTGCTTTGTGTCTGTAATGGAAGACAGATAGTTAAAAGAACTGGTAGCTTCCTGGGACATGTGGACCAATAGAAACCCTTAGACCGCATAACATGGTGTAAGATGTTCGCAATTCTTAATAAAAGTCAATAAATTCGAAGTTGGAATTATAAATGTGGACTGTAAAGAAAATGACGTTTGTTTTCAAAAGATTATAGTATAAAGTTTATCACAACTGTTTTCCAAGTAGATCTTCAAAGAACCACAGAAGGATATGAGAGAAATCTTCTAAGATGCAAAAAAGTTGAAGAGGAACAGACTGCAATTCTGCTGTTCGCTGACAAGAATATCTTTGTAGTCGGAACTAAGCGAACTGTTGATATGAATGGACCGCATATTTATCACGCAACATGGCTTAACGATTTTTACTCTTATTTTGGGTAATCTGTCTTCGAGCTGGTTTTATGCGGCCTGCTATGAATTCCCCTCCTGTATCAATCTCTTCATCTCCGAATAGCAATTGCACCGTACATCTTCAATTATTTGTTGGATATATTCCAGCCTTTGTCTTCTTCTAATGATTTACCTTCTAAAGCTCTCTTTACTACCATGGAACTCATTTCCTGATGTTTTAACACGTGTCCTATCATAAAGTACCTTCTTCTAGTCCGGGTTTTCCTTATTTCCCTTTCTTCGTAATTCTGCGGAGAACCTCCTCATTCGTTCCCCTTTTAATCCACATGATTTTAAACTCTCTTCTGCAGTACCACATTTCAGATCCTTCGATTCTCTTCTGTTTCGTTTTTCTCACAGTCTATGGTTTACTACCATACAATTCTGTGCTCCAGACGTACATCCTCAGAAATTTCTTCCTCAAATTAAGGCTGGTATTTGAGATTTGTAGACTTCTCTTGGCCAGAAATGCCTTTTTTGCCTTAGCGAGTCTGCTTTTGGTGTCCTCCTTGCTCCGTCCGTCATTGGGTCTTTTACTGCCTAGGTAGCAGAATTCCTTAACTTCGTGACCATCAATCCTGATGTTAAGTTTCTCGCTGTTCTCATTTCTACTACTTCTCATTACCTTCGTCTTTCTCCGATTTACGCTCAAACCATACTGTGTACTCATTAGACTGTTCATTCCGTTCAGCAGATCATTTAATTCTTCTTCACTTTCACTCAGGATAGCAATGTCATCAGCGAATCGTACCATTGATATCCTTTCACCTTGTATTTTAATTCCACTCCTGAACCTTTTTTTTATTTCCATCATTGCTTCCTCGATGTACAGATTGAAGAGTAGGGGCGAAAGGCTACAGCCTTGTCTTACACCCTTCTTAAAACGAGCACTTCGTTCTTGATCGTCCACTCTTATTATTCCCTCTTGGTTGTTGTACATATTGTATATGACCGGTCTCTCCCTATAGCTTACCCCTACTTTTTTCAGAATCTCGAACAGCTTGAACCATTTTATATTGTCGAACGCTTTTTCCAGGTCGACAAATCCTGTGAAAGCGTCCTGATTTTTCTTTAGCCTTGCTTCCATTATTAGCCGTAACGCCAGAATTGCCTCTCTCGTCCCTTTACTTTTCCTAAAGCCAAACTGATCGTCACCTAGCGCATTCTCAATTTTCTTTTCCATTCTTCTGTATATTATTCTTGTAAGCAGCTTCGATGCATGAACTGTTAAGCTGATTGTGCGATAATTCTCGCACTTGTCAGCTCTTGCCGTCTTCGGAATTATGTGGATGATGCTTTTCCGAAAGTCAGATGGTATATCGCCAGACTCATATATTCTACACACCAACGTGAGTAGTCGTTTTGTTGCCACTTCCCCCAATGATTTTAGAAATTCTGATGGAATGTTATCTATCCCTTGTGCCTTATTTGACCGTAAGTCCTCCAAAGCTCTTTTAAATTCCGATTCTAATACTGGATCCCCTATCTCTTCTAAATCGACTCCTGTTTCTTCTTCTATCACATCAGACAAATCTTCACCCTCATAGAGCCTTTCAATGTATTCTTTCCACCTATCTGCTCTCTCCTCTGCATTTAACAGTGGAATTCCCGTTGCACTCTTAATGTTACCACCGTTGCTTTTAATGTCACCAAAGGTTGTTTTGACTTTCCTGTATGCTGAGTCTGTCCTTCCGACAATCATATCTTTTTCGATGTCTTCACATTTTTCCTGCAGCCATTTCGTCTTAGCTTCCCTGCACTTCCTATTTATTTCATTCCTCAGCGACTTGTATTTCTGTATTCCTGATTTTCCCGGAACATGTTTGTACTTCCTCCTTTCATCAATCAACTGAAGTATATCTTCTGTTACCCATGGTTTCTTCGCAGCTACCTTCTTTGTACCTATGTTTTCCTTCCCAACCTCTGTAAGGGCCCTTTTTAGGGATCTCCATTCCTCTTCAACTGTACTGCCTACTGCGCTGTTCCTCATTGCCGTATCTATAGCGTTAGAGAACTTCAAACGTATCTCGTCATTCCTTAGTACTTCCGTATCCCACTTCTTTGCGTATTGATTCTTCCTGACTAATGTCTTGAACTTCAGCCTACTCTTCATCACTACTATATTGTGATCTGAGTCTATATCTGCTCCTGGGTACGCCTTACAATCCAGTATCTGATTTCGGAATATCTGTCTGACCATGATGTAATCTAATTGAAATCTTCTCGTATCTCCCGGCCTTTTCCACGTATACCTCCTCCTCTTGTGATTCTTGAACAGGGTATTCGCTATTACTAGCTGAAACTTGTTACAGAACTCAATTAGTCTTTCTCCTCTTTCATTCCTTGCCCCAAGCCCATATTCTCCTGTAACCTTTTCTTCTACTCCTTCCCCTACAACTGCATTCCAGTCGCCCATGACTATTAGATTTTCGTCCCCTTTACATACTGCATTACCCTTTCAATATCCTCATACACTTTCTCTATCTGTTCATCTTCAGCTTGCGACGTCGGCATGTACACCTGAACTATCGCTGTCGGTGTTGGTCTGCTGTCGATTCTGATTAGAACAACCCGGTCACTGAACTGTTCACAGTAACACACCCTCTTTAGGTTAGTTAGGTTTCATTAGTTCTAAGTTCTAGGGGACTAATGACCGCAGATGTTAAGTCCCATAGTGCTCAGAGCCATTTGAACCACTGAAATACTGTATCCCTGTCTTACAGTCGTTTTAATCCGAGCACCTCGTTCTTAGTCTTCCAATCTGATTTTTGTTCCCTCTTGGTTGTTGTACATATTGTTTTTTACCAGTCTTTCCCTATAGGCTATAGCCTACCTATATTTTTTGAGAATTTCGAACAACTTGAACAATTGTGCAATAATGAACGCTTTTACAGGGTCTACAAATTTTATGTTCGTGTCTTGATTTTCCTTCAGCCTTGCTACAAGCGCAGCGTCTGACTGCCTCTCTGGTGCCTTTGCCTTTGCCAAAGTCAAACTTATCGTGCTCTGAGAAATTCCAAATTTTCTTTTCAGTTCTTCGGCGCATCACTCACGTCAACAACTTGGATGCATAAGCTATTAAGGTGGCTGTGGTATAGTTCTCGCACTTACCAGCTCTTCTTGTCTTACAATTGTGTCGATGATATTTTTCCGAAAGTCAGATGGTATGCCGCCAGTGTCTTAGATTCTACACAGCACCTTGAACAGTCGTTTGATTGCCAGTTCCTCTAATGATATTAGAAATTCGGATTGAATGTTGTCTATCGCTTCTACCTTCTTTTACCTCATGTCTTCCAACGCCATTTTAAATTGTGACATTTTATATATGCTGAATCAGACGTTCCGAAGGTAATTTCTATTCTAATTTCTTAACGTTTTCCATGTAGCCATTTCGCTTTGACTTCTCTTCACTTCCTACTTAAGTATTCGTAAGTGATTTATATTGTTGTATTCCTGTCTTCCCTGTACTTTTTTGTATCTCCTTCTGTCGCCGATCAGCTAAAATATCTCTTCTGTTCCATAACTTTTCTTCGGTGTAATCTTTCTTGTATAATGTTTGTCTGTCCATCACCTGTGATTGCTCTCCTTAGAGACATCCATGGGCCTGCGACTGAAGTGCTGGCTGCGGTATTTCTTTTCGCGGTGTCCACATCTTGAGCAAACTTCCAACGCGTTTAGTTATTCCGAGGTACTTTAATATCCCACGTATTGCCACACTGACTCTTCCTAACTAGTGTCTTAGACTTCGGCCTACTCTTCAACATCACTAAATTGTGAGCTGAGTTTAAATCTGTTCCCGGATACGCCTTACAATCCAATGCCTGATTTCGGAACCTCTGCCTGATGATGTAATCCAGCTCGAATCTTCCCATGTCTCTTGGCCTTTCTCAATAATACCTCCTCCTGTAGCGATTTTTGAATAGAGCATTCGTTATTACTATCTGAAATTTATTGGAGAACTGAATTAGTCTTTCCCCTCTCTCATTCCTACTACCAAGTTCATATTCTCCCGTGTACCTTTCCTCTAATCCTTCCGTTGAAAACGCATTTCGCATCGAAATTATTAGATTTGTATCTCCTTTTACATACTGAATTACCAGTTCAATATCGTCATATATTTTCTCTACTACTTCTTCTTGCGACGACGTCATGTGTGCACCAACTATTGCTGTCGGCTTAGGTTTGCTGTCGAATCTTATGAGAAGAATATTATCACTGAACTGTTAGGAATAAGAAAAAGAGCACAGATTAAAGTTTTGAAGACTGACACAAACGAGAATTAGGACTTGTTTAACATCAAAAACGGGAAAACACAATATTGGAGGAATCGAAATAGTTCCCCTCTCTAGGAATCCAGTTTTATGGATGAAGCAAGGAAAGCAAGAAAAATATCAGAAGTAGATTTGCAGTGACGGAGAATCCATTCTCCATTTAAGAGTTCTCTTGGTGTCGCATACAATTTTGGGTATGGGGTACTTGTTCTCGAATGCGTCAGTGTTAAGCACAGCGTTCTGTGGAAGGGAAATGCGGAACATAAAAAATACGGTGCAGTAGGAGAAAAAAAACCTATGTGCACATATGAAGTAGGAAATGAATAGTTACTGCAAACATTAGGTGGAAATACGTCTTTGGAAGACAGTTAGTGGATGAAGAGACAGGTTTACGGATCATCTGCTGAGGCATCTAGAAATAGTTAATCTGCAACTGCAAGGGAGCACCGGAAATGAAAAATGTTTATGCAGCGCAATGAATGAAACTATGAAAAGATAAACATATAAAGGGTGATGAAGAAGGGACTTCATTCAGAAAACTTGTACAGCTTATTCTTGAATACTACCGATGCCTATGGTACTGTATCAGGTCGTATAAATGGACAGTGCTTGTTCCACTAGCGAGAGTGTTAGTGGGGCACTGAACATGCACACTGGAAGGCCCTCGCTAAAAGACGCTGTATATTTAGCGACAATCGGCTTAGAAAACTACACGAACGCTCCTTCAGGGCTGCAACTAGAAATATTCTTAAAACCCTTACGCTTCTATGCAACAGATACCGTGCAGATAAAAACAGGCCGCAATAACAGCTCGCATAAAGGCGTACAAGCACTGCTATTTTCCATTGTCCACGCCCTATGATTGCAGGGAACAGCAACAAATATCTATAACCGGTTCATTAGTAAGCACCGCCAGAAACGTACTTCTTAGTGACTCGCAGACAATAGATACAAATGTAGATATCCATTTAGACGAAAATAAAAATATAGAGCAGGTATCCCTTAAATGATTGGACTGCAAGATATTTATCTCAATTAAAGAGAGGCCATAAAGAAAGTGATGACAGTCTTGAAATAATATCAGATGACACGGATGGGTAGAACAGCTTTGATTTTGTGGAGTATGCTATGGTTACTTCAGCCACACTTCGTGTAATGAGGTGTAGCCACGGAAGGACCTGGCTGTGCCCCAAGAGCTATAGCCGTCACCTGAGTTCCTTAAGCCAAGTACTCCCAATATTTGTTTCACTCGCAGCCCTAACATCTTTGGAACTTGCAAGGGGCAGTAGGACATCCCGAAGACTTTGGCTCTACACGGGATACAGGTACCACTCACATGGTTCTGATCTTGGTAGTCTCAGCTCAGACCTATGTGCCACGGACTCTCAAATACTGAGGCGAATGTAACACGATAGTGTACTGCTCAAGTAATCACTGTGCCCTCAGATCTCAATATTTTTCGTTAACAGTGAGTCAGTCCTTGTGAGCAACTGTTATCATAACGTGGACAGGCTTGCTCACAGTGGCTCACCAGTCCGTCTACAGTGGGTTTAGAGTGTAGCCGACCTGTAGGTCTTCCTCACAAAGCAGACTGTCAACATAGTTGCCATGCGGATTCCGACAACTTTTACGGCGTTAACTTCTCAATTAGTCGTTGTGATATTCTCCTGGAGCTTCCCTGTATCAGAATGAAGATCTGTCACCACAGTTACTTGTACTATCAGGTCTTACAACCTAGAAAGGACATAGAGCAAATTATTGTTACACTTAAAACGTAGAAAGGATTTGTAGTACAGATAAACTTGTGAACGTTGTCCCTAAACACAATAAAAGTGTGTTCGTTTCCGAAGAATAGATTTTGGAAAGCAATATACTCAAAAACCTACCGTATCATTATTTTTTCTTCACTGAAGTTTGAATACAGTACTCGTTTTCATCATAAGGTAAGACGTCATGTGACTGAAATACATCACGTCGTCATCCATCCAACTATAATTATCATACAGCTGCAATGCTGCTCCTGTAATTCCACAACTTTGTTACAATTTTCTTTAATTTTAACACTAGTGTCATTTCAGACACATTGGAAGTAGCGTGATGGCCCTGCTTGACAATGAGAAGAAATGGATATGATTTATACATCTAGCTCCTGCCCCTCTGAGACCATGGAACAGCTGAATACCTGCAAATCTGTATATCACACAGCAACACTGATTATTTTCGGAATTTGTTGTTAGTCACTGAAGCACCTCATGAAAACATTTTCCTGGGACCTACAGTCACATTGGACAAGGCATAGGACGTGAATGAAACATTGCGCAAGTTGTAGTGCCATTGGACCGGTCGGTAACTTACAAGAAACGAGAGGATAAAGCAAAGGAAACGAAATTTCAGATACATACAGAGAAAATTCCACTGCAGAGAAGAAACTGAATGTGCCGTCCATAACTTCTTTGCTGAAGGGAGCTTATGCTGAACTTGTAGAAATTTAAGGAATCTGTACCAAGATCGTGTTCCAGATTCGTTTCCATACATCAATGCTCTTTCGTATGTTATTATAATTTTGATAGCAGTACACAAATTCTCCAATAAACAGAGTAAGTTTGTTCCTGCTTTGATATTTGTGAGCTTTTAGCCTCTCACGAGTGTTGCATCACAAAACTACACCCCGCTGAGCAACTTCACCCAGTAGCAAGTACGTGTCCTCCAAAGTTCTCCAGGAAGGGGGAAGATCCCAGTAGCGAGATATGACTTCCGTCCCTTAACGATCAGTGTTCGCCCTTGTACCGGTAATTACGCTCTAACTGTTGCGTTAGATTCCAGAGCGAGCCCTGGAAGTATGGTCTCAACAAGTATAGCATATCTTATGGTTTACCAGATATATTAGCATTGATAAGAAAGTAAATGGTAATAATTCATGAAGACTGGAGCTAAATTTTGCCTGTGCCGACCGCACACGCATTACAATAGATATGAACAGTCTAAAACAATTTCAAGAAACCTCGATGGAGAAAAAAGCTGTAAAACAGAAGGTGTTATTGTATATACTAGTCATCTCACGACATCATGTGAAAGCGTAATAATGAGCGTTAAAAATATTATTTTTTCAAGAATGAAATCGAAGTGAGATCTTGTGCATTTATAATTATTTAAGGATTCTGATGGAATGGTGAGAATGCTGACAAGCGATAAGTAAATGAACAAGAACAAACAATGCTTTCTTTTTAACTGTTCAAGTAGGTTGATATAATGTACAGTGGTGGACAAAACGAGCGTGACCCCTCAATATTTTTATGTCCTTTAAATTACATTTGCTACATGATTCGCACTCAAGACGTAGGAAATGTATCTTATTTGTTCCAGGAAGCACGTTCCAACAGAAATTTCTGCTTACATTGACATTTATGTTGCGAATTAGTCGTCTTATCCATCACATGGACAACGAGGATGCTCTGTTTTGCTGCAGTTGTTTCATAGCTTAGTGATATTGCGTGTTGGTGGCGTTGCCAGTTTACAAACTGCGCGTGTAACACACAATAAAAGCGTCGGATGCCTACACTGATCAGTCTACTTGAAAAAATTTTGTTGTCATCGTAATTTATGTAACTTGCTCTTCGACTTCCTATTTGACAATTCGTGGAAAAATGTTTTACCATGCTTGTCCCAGTTTCAAACATTGTCTGACAGAAAACGTAGGCATAAAGGAGTCAGTGAAAGCAATTATTCGCTATTATAGCAAACTTTTGAATCCACTGGACACTTGAATTCTCTATTTTGATTCTGAGATGTAACTACGTAGGCTTTCCCGGCGTAATAAGTCTTGAAAGACTTTTCGGGTTTGCTGCCGGATCCTAAAATCAACTTGACTCGATATTTCGGCGATCCAACTGTTCGCCATCTTCAGGGAATGCTGCTTCTGCTGATGAGTCCCGCTGAGAACTGACGCAAGATTGCAATTCGACGTCCTATATAGGCCACCGTTCAGTACACGGCGCATGCGCCGCCCATCACGGTTTCTGCCTCCCAAAACAGGGAGGTGGCGCCGCCCTTAGTGAAACACTGCTGGCAACGATATATCGCAATCAAGGCCGCACCGAAGAACGTTCTGTTTTGATGCGAGATAATACAGGATTCCACGTTTTGCTAAGAGGAAACCCATTGTCCCTGTTGATTAAATTATCAGCCAACCTAATTTCGATCGCCTCTTTATACACACTATTCCAAAAACCGGAAATGTTGGCAATTACAACAGTTTCCTCAAATTTCATTTTGTGTCTTTCATTGAGACAGTGTTCTGCTACGCCGATTTTTCCGGCTGTTGTAGCCTCGTGTGACGGCGATGTTCCACACACCTGTCATTCACTGTGCGAATAGAACGACCAACGTAAGCTTTCCCACATTGACACGGGATTTTGTACACCCCGGGTTTTCTAAGTCCCAAATCATCCTTCACAGAGCCGAGCAGAGCCCTGTGGAACATCGCCGTCACACGAGGCTACAACAGCCGGAAAAATCGGCCGTAGCAGAACACTGTCTGAATGAAAGACACAAAATGAAATTTGAGGAAACTGTTGTAATTGCCAACATTTCCGGTTTTTGGAATAGTGTGTATAAAGAGGCGATCGAAATTAGGTTGGCTGATAATTTAATCAACAGGGACAATGGGTTTCCTCTTAGCAAAACGTGGAATCCTGTATTATCTCGCATCAAAACAGAACGTTCTTCGGTGCGGCCTTGATTGCGATATATTGTTTCCAGCAGTGTTTCACTAAGGGCGGCGCCACCTCCCTGTTTTGGAAGTCAGAAACCGTGATGGGCGGCGCATGCGCCGTGTACTGAACGGTGGCCTATATAGGACGTCGAATTACAATCTTGCGTCAGTTCTCAGCGGGACTCATCAGCAGAAGCAGCATTCCCTGAAGATGGCGAACAGTTGGATCGCCGAAATATCGAGTCAAGTTGATTTTAGGATCCGGCAGCAAACCCGAAAAGACCTTCATTGATTCTGAGAGTTTTGTAACTCCTCTTATTATTTACTGTCTTAAGGTCATCCGTGAGAATAAAATGAAAGGCAGTGGGATTTGGTTCCTGATCTATATACTGTGTATCAATATTCTGCGCTGCTACGTAAATTTTTAAGGTTATATCCTTTACGTAAAACAGAGTATCGGTTTTAGTCCTAGGATGGACGATAAACTTCAGAAGTACAATTACAGAATAGGGGCATTAGATTATGGCTTCTCACCATCAACAACAGTTGTTACCCATACTTTCGTATTTGCTATTTGACAGTCGTCATTCTTTAGAAACCAACCTGATCTTTCCACAATTTCATTTTTGATTTGCTTCTTAATACGTCCTAGAAATACAAATTTGTGGAAAATATTAATTGTTAAATACTCTATTCCACAAATTAAAAACTTCCAGTTATTCTTTATATCCTGAAACTTACTACCGTTCACTTTCACTGAAGAGAAGTTACATAATAATAGAATGAAATAATAGATAAGTACCTCAAAGCATACTGTGAATGGTTAAAATAAAATGAACTAAAAATCATCTTCTTGTCTGAAACACGTTACTGTTCCAGAGAACTTCGGCACCTCCCAAAATTTTTTACACCTATGATATTTATACACCTGTGGACATGTCTCATGAAGTAGCACTGTTCAGCCGTCACAAAATAAAGCCTCAAAAAAAGGCATTTATTCCCTGGGAATTATCCTACTAAATTTACTCGCTAATAACAGTATTTTGCTATTTCGATAAACATCCCGAATGTTTGTCACATAAGCGGTGACATAAAGGTAGAAAATGCATGTTTTTCAGTCCAGAAAACTCTATGCAACAGAAACTGCAGATCATTTTGCCATTTTAATTGCAAAATTGCCGGCTTATTCATGTCTGTGGTAATAATAGAGGACTGTTTGCCTGGGTTGTCTGCCAGCGTAGTGAAACGTGTTTGCTACTGCAAGGGAGATCTGGTCTGTTTTCGGTTCTAATCTCGATGGAGGAAGATAGACTATCAGTAAAGCGATTTTAAGAAATTCTCGCGCCCCCCAATACGTTTTATTGCTACCTTTATTCTGCACTGGCGCACTGAGGATGTCAATATGAAACTCTTGTCGAATTTCATACTTGTTACTGCCTTCCTTTTTCCACCTCTGTCCATAATTGAATTGACTTACGTGTGGCACTGAATAATTTTTTACTGAATTTCGCTATGAATCTTCACGCATTGCTAAATTTGCACACTTTCATGGTAGATCAGCAACGATAACCCACTATGACTGGTCTGAACGTTGACACAAACAGTTTCGCGGCCGAATGCGCATAATATTTTGCTAATTCGTAACGATCTGGGATACTTTGTCTTACTAGAACAGTTGTGCTATCTCGAAGAGCTGAAATTCATTTTTATTAGTACAGTTCATACTAATTAGAGTTTCTTCTTTTATTTACATCTTATATTTATGTGTTGTGTTTAACACACTAATCAGCATTAATTTAGTCTTACACATGATTGAAAACAGTCTGACAAAGTTCGGATAATTTGTCAATTTCACGCCTGTGCATAGTATGTTGGTAGCACTTCGTCGCCTTGCTTGTTATGCTGTGCAGCAGACTTTAAAGCTGTGCGGATCAGCATAACGAAAACGCGAGGGGTCTCGCTCGTCAACTTTTTCCTCAAGACAACCAGCACAACTCCCTCTCAGTCTGTTGGTATCGTTTGGTAACACCATGAATAAATATTTGATGTGTATTGAATATATGCTGACAGGAAAAAAATGTAGCAGCAAAAAGTAATTATTGTACAGCAATGCAATTTTGGAAATACATTTATGTATGTAACATATTTAAGTACACTACTGGCCAATAAAATTGCTACACCAAGAAGAAATGTAGATGATAAATGGGTAGTCATTGGAAAAATCTATAATACTAGAACTGACATGTGATTACATTTTACGCAATTTGGGTGCATAGATCCTGAGAAATCAGTACCCAGAACAACCACCTCTGGCCGTAATAACGGCATTGATACGCCTGGGTATTGAGTCAAACAGAGCTTGGATGGCGTGTACAGGTACAGCTGCCAATGCAGCTTCAACACGATACCACAGTTCATGAAGAGTAGTGACTGGCGTATTGTGACGAGCCAGTTGCTCGACCACCATTGACCAGACGTTTGCAATTGGTGAGAGATCTGGAGAATGTGCTAGCGAGGACAGCAGTCGAATATTTTTTCTACCCAGAAAGGCCCGTACAGGACCTGCAACATGCGATCGTGCATTATCCTGCTGAAATGTAAGCTTTCGCAGGGATCGAATGAAGGCAGAGCCACGGTCGTAACACATCTGAAATGTAACGTCCACTGTTCATAGTGCCGTCAATGCGATCAAGAGGTGACCGAGACGTGTAACGAATGGCAGCTCATACCATCACGCCGGGTGATACGCCAGTATGGCGATGACGAATAAACGCTTCCTGTGTGCGTTCACCGCGATGGCACCAAACGCGGATGCGACCATCATGATGCTGTAAACAGAACATGGACTCATCCGAAAAAATGACGTTTTGCCATTCGTGCACCTAGGTTTGTCGTTGAGTACACCATCGCAGGCGCTCCTGGCTGTGATGCAGCGTCAAGGATAACCGCAGCCATGGTCCACGAGCTGATAGTCCATGCTGATGCAAACGTCGTCGAACTGTTCGTGCAGATGTTTGTTGTCTTGCGAACGCCCCCATCTGTTGACTCAGGGATCGAGACGTGGCTGCACGACCCGTTACAGCCGTGCATGTAAGATGCCTGTCATCTCGGCTACTAGTGATACGAGGCGGTTGGGATCGAGCAGGGCGTTCCGTATGAACCCACCGATTCCATATGCTGCTAACAGTCATTGGATATCGACCAACGCGAGCAGCAATGTCTCGATACGATAAACCGTAATCGCGATAGGCTACAATCCGACCTTTATCAAAGTGTCTTGAAAGGTGGGTATAAGATGAACATAAAAAAAAGCAAAACAAGGGTAATCGAATGTAGTCTAATTAAGTCGGGTGATGCTGAGAGAATTAGATTAGGAAATGAGACACTTAAACTAGTAAAGGAGTTTTGCTATTTGGGGACCAAATAACTGATGATGGTCGAAGTAGAGAGGATATAAAAAGTAGACTGGCAATGGCAAGGAAAGCGTTTCTGAAGAAGAGAAATTTGTTAACATCGAGCATTGATTTAAGTGTCAGGGAGTCGTTTCTGAAAGTATTTGTGTGGAGTGTAGCCACGTATGGAAGTGAAACATGGACGATAGATAGTTTGGACAAGAAGAGAATAGAACCTTTCGAAATGTGGTGCAACAGAAGAATGCTGAAGATTGGATGGGTAGATCACATAACTAATGAGGAGGTATTGAATAGAATTCGGGAGAAGAGGAGTTTGTGGCACAACATGACTAGAAGAAGGGATCGGTTGGTAGGACATGTTCTGAGGCATCAAGGGATCACCAATTTAATACTGGAGGGCAGCGTGGAGGGTAAAAATCGTAGAGGGAGATGAATACACTAAGCAGATTGAGAAGGATGTAGGCTGCAGTAGGTACTGGGAAATGAAGAACCTTACACAGGATAGAGTAGCATGGGGAGCTGCATCAAACCAATCTCAGGACTGAAGACCACAACAACAACAACAGCAACAACATCAAAGTCGGAATCGTGATTGTACGTATTTCTCCTCCTTACACGAGGCATCACAACAACGTTTCACCAGGCAACGCCGGTCAACTGCTGTTTGTGTATGAGAAATCGGTTGGGAACTTTCCTCATGTCAGCACGTTGTAGATGTCGCCACCGGCGCCAACCTTGTGTGAAAGCTAATCATTTGCGTATCACAGCATCTGCTTGCTGTCGGTTAAATTTCGCGTCTGTAGCACGCCCTCTTCGTGGTGTAGCAATTTTAATGGCCAGTAGTGTAATTAACATTGAAAGATCACAGGTTAATGTAAGTGCAAGATAATGTATTGGAAGTGATAGTGCTAGTACGTTAATAACCTGTGATACCACTAGAATATTGAATGCAAGCAGCAAACGTGTTGTATTGTGTTGTACAGCTGCCGGATGTCAGTCTGTGAAATGGCCTTTTGCACTTGGTCGGTGAGTACAGGGATGGTTATTTCTGTTTATGGGTGATGCTGAGTTGTCGTCCGATGATGTCACAGATGTGCTCGGTTAGACTCAGAGATGTTGTTCGAGCAGGCGAAGGCAACACGTCGACACTGTGTAGAACATGATGGGTTACAAGAGCGTAATGTGGCGAACTGTTGGAAAACACTCCCTGGGATGCTGTTCTTGAATAGCAGTTTAACGGGTCGAATCAACAGGCTGACGTACAAATTTGCAGTCACAGTGCGTGGGATAATCAACGAAGTGCTCCTGCTATCATAAGAAATAGCACCCCACACCATAACTCCAGGTGTAAGTCTGATGGGTGTAGTTCGCAGAGAGGTTGATTGCAGACACTAACTGGCCTCTTTTCTACTGACACACGGCCAACACTGGTACTGAGACAGAACATAGAACCAGCCACGGTCGCTGTGGCCGAGCGATTCTAGGCGCTTCAGTCCAGGACCGCGCTGCTGATACAGTCGCATGTTCGAATCCTGCCTCGGGCATGGCTGTGTTTGATGTCCTTAGGTTAGTTAGTTTTAAGTAGTTCCACGTCTAGGGGACTTATGACCTCAGATGTTGAGTCCCATAGTGCTTAGAGCCACAGAACTAGCTTCCATCAGAAAACACAACAGAACTTCATCCTGCCCTCCAATTAGCTCTCGCTTGATGTCACGGAAGTTGCAAGTGGTGGTGGTTTGACGTCAATGGAATGGGCGCTGTAGGGCTTATGGCTCGGAGCTGTCGTTGAATTACCCGATTTGCAACAGTTCTTTGCACGAGCGTGGTGCCAACTGCTGCCCAGATTGCTGTTGCAGACGCAGTGCGATGCAGCAGAGCCATACTCCGAACACGATGGTTTTCCCTCTAGAAAGTGGCCGATCTTGTTGAGACGGTGCATTCTCGTGATGATGATGATGATGTATGGTGTGTGGGGTGCTCAACTGGGCGGTTATCAGCGCCCGTACAAATTCACATCCTTTGCTCAGTCCAAACTCGCCACTTTCATGAATAATGATTAAATAAGGACAACACAAACACCCAGTCATCTCGAAGCAGGTGAAAATCCGGCCACTGCTTCCTGAAATTTAGTCGTTGTTTGTGATATTTTCAGAACTGTCGTATCGCTTATTGTTCTTTAATGATGAAGAAGAGGTACAAACCAAAATTAAAATTCTAGCAATTCGGCCACAGAGAATCCGGAAATGAAAAAGACAAATGTGTCTTTCTGTATAGATGTGGATGGACCATTATATGACAAGTTCAATATTATTCTGCTTGCTATTTAATAATGATTTTAATTCGTTAGTTTACACATCATATTTCACTCTAATCTTTATTTCAGGGAAAACATTAGTGAGAGTAGAGATCTCTGGCCTGAGGATTATATACAAATTTATGGACGCTAGTTTTATCCAAGAATGCTGTAATGTTTTCTCAAGTGTTAGCGGATTTCGTGACTGTGTAGTTTGGTGCAGTGCGCTGAGACGATTTTATCGCTGACAAAAGACACAGCGATTATATATGCAATTTAAGCGAACAAGGACTCGCAACTATTTTTTTTTCCCGCTCAGCCATTGTCTGGTAGGGTCATAAATATATTGTTTCGTTTATGTTACGTAGAGATATTGTTGTTTGTGCTCATTTTGCATAATAATAACTATTTAATTTCACTGTGTTTGTTATTCCGACTAATCATCCCTCTTTTCCTCAGCTTTTTTTATGAATTTGATAATTAAATGAGCCTTACTTTGTGTGGGGATGTCTGTTAGTGAATGATCGCTTATCAAAGGTACCAATCAGTGAAATACGTTTGGTTTGCTTTCAGCATTGAACTTGTACCTAAAATTTCACTTTTCACAAAACGAAGTCCGATAGCTTTTAGGCGTAAATCATGTCCCAAATTTATATTCGCAAACAAACAATTCATGTAGAAGGGCCTAGCTAAAAAATATGAACCATAATGGTGGTAATATCTGGCGAGTTGCATTCAAATTTCAGTTTTCAATATGTAATTTTTCTTGATTTAATTGAAGACTCAATTAGCCAAAGATAATTTTAATTCAGACTTGCATTTGAGTTCATACATTTTAAAAGCCAGAACAATATAAAATTAAATAAAAATTATAAAACCTAATAATAATAATAAAAATAAGATAAATAATAATTTAAGACCACCATTAAAAATTGCCCCCTTAGTACAGTACCTATTTGTGTATGTACATATGTAAGTATACGAGTATGTATCATTGTAATTTAGGTATCTAAAAAAAAATTGGTATATTTCTGTTACATGAAAAACCACTGTAACGAGATACGAGACTATTTCAACAAGCTGCGTAATACGAGACGTGCAGCACGATCTTTAAAAGAAAAAAACGCCACGCGAGACGTTGCTGAAGCGCAGTAAGAAAGGATGTAAGAACATTACTGTTTTCCTTTGCCCTGGTGTAAAAACGTCTGTTAGGGAGTGTTTAATTCCAAAAACACGTTGCTCACAATAGTATGCAAATTTTTTGGTGAACTTTGCGAAACGAAATGTCGGCAAGATGGCCGTTTCCTACAACGGCTGAGAATCGTCGTAGATTGTTTTATCGTAAATCGCTATCCATTAACAGTAATTCTTATTAAATAACATTTGACGTGTGTAACTTGAAAAGAATTAACGGTCAAGTTTATTGAATTCAGAGAAGTGTATTTATTTAATTCATGGGAAAAGTTGGTGGAAACATTAAAAAGGCTACATTGCCCAGAGTAGTCAGACGTAGAAGGTGACGAACAAAATGTCGCGAGTCACGAAACTCAAAATAATGAATTATCAGTGGGTGAAAATCCAGCTACGGCCGCACATACTGAAGACCCCGCCCAAAGAGAATCAGTACGTACTAATTTCGCGGAACTGTTCGCATTTTTCACAGAACAGATGCAGGGTTTACATCGCGCTTTTCATGAGCAAAATGCACACTTTATAGAAGTTCAGAAAAATGTAACAGGCAGTTTAGATGCAGTACTGCAAAATCTACATCTACATCTACATGGATATTCAGCAAATCACATTCAAGTGCCTGGCAGAGGGTTCATCGAACTACCTTCACAATGCTCTGTTATTCCAATTCCGTACGGCGCGCGGAAAGAATGAACACCTATATCTTTCCGTACGAGCTCTGATTTCCATTATTTTATAGTGGTGATCGTTCCTCGATATGTGGGTGGGTGTCAACAAATATTTTCGCATTCGGAGGAGAAAGTTGGCGATTGGAATTTCTTGAGAAGTTTCTGTCGCAACGAAAAACGCCTTTCTTTTAGTGATTTCCAGCCCAAATCCTGTATCATTTCTGTGACACTCTCTCCCATATTTCGCTATAATACAAAACGTGCTGCCTTTCTTTGAACTTTTTCGATGTACTCCGTTAGTCCTATCTGGTAAGGATCCCACACCGCGCAGCAGTATTCTAAAAGAAGACGGACAAGCGTAGTGTAGGCAGTCTCCTTAGTAGGTCTGTTACATTTTCTAAGTGTACTGCCAATGAAACGCAGTCTTCGGGTAGCCTTCCCCACAACATTTTCTATGTGTTCCTTCCAATTTATGTTGTTCAAAATTGTAATACCTACCAATTTAGTTGAACTTACGGCTTTTAGATTAGATTGATTTATCGTGTAACCGAAGTTTAACGAGTTCCTTTCAGCACCCATATGGATGACCTCACACATTTCGTTATTTATTGTCAACTGCCGCTTTTCGCACCATTCAGATATCTTTTCTAAATCGTTTAGCAGTTTGTTTTGATCTTCTGATGACTTTATTAGTCGATAAGTGACAGCGTCATCTGAAAACAACCTAAGACGGCTGCTCACATTGTTTCCCAAATGTTTTATATAGATAAGGAACAGCAAAGAGCCTATAGCACTTCCTTGGGGAACTCCATAAATCATTTGTGTTTTTTTGATGACTTTCCGTCAATTACTACGAACTGTGACCTCTCCGATAGGAAATCACAAATCCAGTCACATAACTGAGACGATATTCCATAAGCACGCAATTTCACCACCAGCCGCTTGTGTGGTACAGTGCCAAAAGCCTTCTGGAAATCCGGAAATACGCAATCGATCTTAAATCCCTTGTCAATAACACTCAACACTTCGTGTGAATAAAGAGCTGGTTGCGTTTCACAGGAACGATGTTTTCAAAATCCATGTTGACTGTGTGTCAATAGCCCGTTTCCTTCGACGTAATTCATAATGTTCGAACACAATATATGTACTAAAATCCTGGTGCATATCAACGTTAACGATATTAGCGTGTAATTTAGTGGATTACTCCTACTACCTTTCTTGAATATTGGTGTGACCTGTGCAACTTTCCAGTCTTTTGGTACGGATCTTTCGTCGAGCAAATGGTTGTATATGATTGTTAAGGGGCTCCGGAACGCCCTATACTTGCAATGTTAAAATAAAGCTTATAAATTACATCTTTCCTCACAAAGTATTTGAGGTAGGAAGTTGAACTTTTTATAGGTTATTTATTGGAATATGGGCTACAACTTAACACAGGGATTTTACAAAATTTTAGTTCAGTTACTAAAGATGATTTTTTTTCAATTGTAATGAAAATTCACAACATTTTTTTGCAATTTTTTATTTATATATTCAAAAATATACAGTTTTTTGGAAAAAGGCTGTGATATATTATGCAGAAGGTACTGTGTAATATTTACTGAAAGTTTGAAACAAATATGTTTGGAAGATCCTTAGAAAACATGTAATTAGTATGAGAAAATAAAAGTTTTAGGAATCGAGCGACAAAGATTGGATTAACTATTTAGTGCATTCCAGGTCCATAGGATGGATTATCTTCATCCTCTGCAAACTCCTCTTCCAGCTTCCTCTTGTTCCTCCTGCTGTTTACTCTTGGTTGTATTTCTAGACTCTTTACAGCCCTGTCTGCAGCCCGAAGGCGTTCCTTGTCTAAAGCAAGCATCGCTCGTTATTGTGTTCGTAGATTTTGCTACCATTTTCTTCAGTTGCAGTTACTGCAACACTGTTCCAAAAGGTGGTCATGTATGAACACTTATCACATTTCAGTTGTATTTCACTGGCAAGTCCTACGTGCTTTATTATGGAGAGTTCCAGACCAACTTCACTACAATGAATACATCTTACACAGTTTGAAAAAATTCCTTTGAGAACCGAAATATCAAATATTTCATTCACATCCGATTCGCCCATAAAACATTCATAGTTTTCACTCATTGAACCAAGCTTCTTCTGTGAAGTATTTTCTTTCCCACTTTGACTGCTATGGGCAGGTGTACTTGAGAGATTAGGTTCACTCACTTGGTTATCGTCTTTATTGTTTACAGTAATAACACATACCTTTGGCTTTCCAACATTTCTCCTTTTCTTAAAAGCCTTCAGAGGATTTCTAATAACTTTACTTTTACTCATTATTATACTTCAACAAAACAGAGACTCAAGAAACAGAATTAATTACGAATATTTTCGAGATAACCACAGAGTAAATAAACATGAAACAATTGACAATCACACCAGCGATATATATTGAACCATCACAGGTTAGCCACAACACATACTTTATCTCACATCACTAAAATGTACCTGATGAACACGGACGTTAATAATAACACCATTTGACAGCAGTTTAACAGCGCCACAGTGGGTCACGCCCATGTAGAACACATTTCAAAAAAATTTTTAAAATAGTTGTAGTCTTCGGAATTGAATAAATTATATATCTATTAAAAGGTAATAGTCTGCAGATTCAGAAAACGCAAAAAAGTAAAAATTGAACTTTTCATGATTTTGAGCCTTTCCGGAGCCCCTTAAGTACGGAGCTAATACATCAGCATACTCCGAAAGGAACCTAATTGGTATACAGTCTGGACCAGAAGACTTGCTTTTGTTAAGTGATTTAAGTTGCTTGACTACTCCGAGGATATTAACTTCTACGTTAATTATGTCGTCAGCTGTTCTCTATTCGAATTCTGCAATATTTACTTCGTCTTCTTTTGTGAAGGGATTTCGGAAGGTTGTGGTTAGTATCTCTGCTTTGGCAGCATTGTGTTCGGTACTATCTCCATTGCTATCGCGCAGAGAAGACATTCATTGTTTCTTGCCGCTAACGTACTTCACATACGACCAGAATCTCTTTGGATTTTCTGCCAGATTTCGAGACAAAGTTGTGGAAACTGTTATAGGCATCTCGCATTGAATTCCGGGCTAAATTTCGAGCTTCTGTAAAAGATCGCCAGTCTAGGGGATTTTGCGTCTGTTTCGTTGTTTCTGCAACAGTGTTCTAACACGTTTTGTGTACCAAGGAGGATGTCACTGACAATTTAGATGCAAAACTAGAAAATGTGACTGGCAATTTAGATGCAAAACTGCAAACTGCAGCCACTGAAATCAAAACTAGTATGACTGGTAGTTCTACTTGTCTGAGGTAGCAACAAAGTGAGGATTTTCCCGTATGACGATTTCACGAGTGTACCGTGAATATTTCCGACATCGCTGTGGCCGGGAAAAGATCCTCCAAGGACGGGACCAATGACGACTGAAGAGTATTGTTCAACGTGATGGAAGTGCAACCTTCCCGCAAATTGGTGCTGATTTCAATGCTGGACCATCAGCAAGTGTCAACGTGCGGACCATTAAACGAAACATCATCGATATTGGCTTTCAAAGCTCACTCGTATACCCTTGATGAGACTGTACGACACAAAGCTTTACGCCTTGCCTGGGCCCGTCAACACCTATATTGGACTGGTAACATGTTGCCTGGTCGGACGAGTCTCGTATTAAATTGAATCGAGCGGATGGACATGTACGGGTATGTAGATAACTTCATGAACCCTTGGACCCTCCATGTCAGCAGGGGACTGTTAAAGTGGTGGACGTTCTGTAACGGTGTAGGACGTGTGCAGTTTGACTGATACAGGTGCCTTGGATACGTCTAGATATGGCACTGATACGTGACACGTACGTAAACATCCTGTCTCATCACCTGCATCCATTCATGCCCATTGTGCATTCCGACGCACTAGGGCAATTCCAGCAGAACAATGCGACATCCCACAGGCTCAGAATTGCTACAGAGAGGCTTCAGGAAGGCTCTTCTGAATATAAACACTTCGCTGCCAAGCAAACTGCCCAGACGTGAACATTATTGAGCATGTCTGGGATATCTTGCAAAGTGCTGTTCGATTGAGATCTCGACCCCCTCGTACTCTTACGGATTGAAGGACAGCTCTGCAGGATTCATGGTACCAGTTCCTTCCAGCACTACTTCAGACATTAGTCCATGTCACGTGTGTATAAAGCAATAAAATTAGCTAATGCAGAACTACATCGACAGGACATTGTCTGTCTAAAATTATTCGCTGGCATCGGAGATACAGATCTTATACAAGAACTAGAAAAAAGTTCGTTCAAGGGATAACCCACATTACCTCAGTGTAATTCGGAAAACTTATGCTGTTGTCACTAAAATTCTCCAACAGGAATATTTTTCACATATTTTAACGAAAAAACGCTTTCCTTTCCTTCCTTTGTGTCGAGTACCGTAAAGGGAAGCTGACGGAGTTCAACAAATAGCCATACAGAATTTGAATAGAATAGTTCTCCAAGTTTGCAAATCATGAAATATTACTACCTTTTGTGCGAAATCCTAGAAAATGTTTGATTTCGTTGCCCACGCAATCTGGTTCTGCTCAAAGCAAGCCGTTATTTTTTACTTTGCTTATGAGATCCGTCGGAAATTGGTGTCATGTTCCACCATGATAGCCCACGCCCCAAACCGAACAAAAAGTGGTACCACGTGCAGCGCTTTGTGCGATCCGCTCCGGCGCGGCGCCTCGTAGACTTTCATTTTATCGAAGACGCCGCTGCATCGAAAGCAGCGCATTGCAGGCGGGCGGTCGAGTGCTCCCACTCAGCGTACGTGGTAACAAGGCTGTGCGACGGGGCAGCCGCGCAGAGAAGGTGCCGGAACAATTGCCGAGCACAACACGGATAAAGTCGAGAGAGGGTACGTGGCTATAGCGTTCCCCATTTACTCAAAACAACAAGTTTCGATAATACACAAAACGATTATCAACTTACCGCTTAAGTCACTTTTATTTTAAGCAGCACAGCGCGTGTCAGCAAACATGTCATCGTCATCATCATCAGGTGGGATTTACTTGCGACAAGCACATGTATCGATTATGATGTAGACAGTAATGTGGCAACAATATTATTTCGTGTCCTGTATGTTACTGTGGAATAATACCTTCATTGTTTCGATGGTAGCGGAATCTGGAGATAGATAATTTTATGTCGTTGATACCTCTCGAAACACAAATTTTGTGAGAAGTAGAATGATGACTGGCAGAAACAGAGAGAGCTCCTAATCTTCTGTTAAAATACCAATTAAAATGACTGCTTATAATTTCACGTGCTAGTTTTTGTTACGAGTCCAGGTAATTTAACTCAAAGATTTTGACAAGTAGTTCGCAATGTAAATAAGTAAATGGTTCAAATGGCTCTGAGCACTATGGGACTTAACATCTGTGGTCATCAGTCCTCTAGAACTTAGAACTACTTAAACCTAACTAACCTAAGGACATCACACACATCCATGCCCGAGGCAGGATTCGAACCTGCGACCGTAGCGGTCACGCGGCTCCAGACTGAAGCTCCTAGAACCGCACGGCCACACCGGCCGGGCTAAATAAGTAACTGTAATATGATTTAGTTCGAATCATTGAATTGTAAGGTGAACAAATATTACGAAAAAGAGAACTAAATAGTGATCATGAGTTACATCACTACAAATAAAAACTACTCAGAAAGTAAACTCTGAAACGTGGTTCATCTGATCCAATCAACGATTCTGAAATTGTCGTGAGTAGAGAGAGCCTTAGTTATACGCTCATTAACGAACATGAAATGTAGCGATGTATTACAGTTATCTTTGATAAAGATGTCAGAATTTCAGTTGAGTTCGAAGATTACAAGGCAACGGCCGTGCCGCAGTGGGGACACCGGTTTCCGTCGGATCGCCGAAGATAAGCGCTGTCGGGCTTGGCTAGCACTTGGATGGGTGACCGTTGGCAAGCGGCATGCACTCAGCCCTTGTGAGGCCAATTGAGAAGCTACTTGATTGTGAAGTAGCAGCTCCGATCACGAAAACTGACAATGGCCGGTAGAGCAGTGTGCTAATCAGATGCCCCGCCGTATCCGCATCCAGTGACACCTGTGGGCTGCGAATGACACGGCCTTCGGTCGGTACCGTTGGACCGACAATACGAGCTGGGACGGAGTTTTAGTTCGAAGATTAAAAAGTACTTGCTTGTATATGGATGAACGAATTAAACCTACACGCAAGAAAAACAGAAACTACACCAATAAATTTGTATTAATTTAGTGTATACTGCTTTCTGCCTATCTTTTGTACCATCAACAAAATTGGTATCTCTTAATTTAGAACTGGTTTCTTATTTTAAGTGAACAACGCTGGATTAGATTTAAGTTTAGATTCTTCGGTAATTGGATTGTTGTATTTATGATTTTGTAACTAACTTTTCTCATTCACTTGTAATTTTATAAGTATTTTGCACACCCTATAGCTAATCAAGCTACGGATTTTCAATAGTATCAACTTATCAATTTTAGGTGGAAATTACTATGTGCCTTGCGATCTATCACAAAACACTAGGAAGGAGAACAGTGCTTTAAAATGGATCATCTGGAAGGCACTTATTTTTTAGATCTTTAAATAAGTAATGACAAGCGGCTCCCACTCCATAGGCACACTTATTACATTCAGCCCTTCTGACCAACTAACCATCATCTTTCTCACTTGTAAATAAGCAATTGTGACCTGAAATACAGTAAGAATTGTGCAAAACACTTTGGCTTTGCTAAGTTTGTTGACTATTGAAACCAACATGGGATGGACAAAACATGAAAATAACAAAAGCACAGCATTACCATGCAAAATACAGTGTAGGAAAACCATTCGCAATTCAATCCTCTCGGAATGGATAAATCCAGGTCGTGTATGTTTCTCATGGGAATCTTCCGCCATTTTTCCTGCGAAATAGTGGCACGTTCACGCAACAAAGATGGTGGATAGCGACCACGTATCATGCTCTCCAAAGTAGACTGGACACAATGATTTTGACATGTGGTGATTGTAGTGCCCAAGGGAGACACGGCAATTCCTCATCATGTCCACAAAAACAAACATGGATGATGGGAGCTGTGTGAACAGGAGCGCAGCATCACTATGGGGAACAAACACTGTGCCATAGGATGGACTTGATCAGCCAAAATGGTCACCTAACTCTTGGCACTAATGCGAACTTGTAGAGTGGCCATGGGGCCCATAGAATACCACCATATGACTGACGAAGTCATCACCAAACCTCTGCCATGTCTGACTGTTGCAACGTAAACTCGGTCAGAAGTTGGAAACATTGTGAAAAAAGACTCGTTCAGCCAAATAGTTTTCATTCATTGCTTCTTAGTCCAGATTTTGTGCCTTCAACACCACGTTCTTATGTTGCTGATATTTGCTTCACTCATGAGTGGTTACGAAATTCCAGTTTGCCCTACATTCCCTCCTAATGAAGCTCCCTCTGAGTTGTTTTGCCAGTGTTCATGACTGCGACGTCTGCAGTGACTTTTGCAGCTCAAGTCCTCTTATTTCACGTCACAATCCTGTTCAATAACCTTCTCTCACAATCACTGAACACACACTTTCGTCAGCGTGGGACTATGCGGGTGATATCTTTCGGCATTCCCTGTATGCTGCATAAATCTTTGATAAGTGCCTCTTTAAAAACAAAACACTTTGTCTTCCTTGCATACGGTAGCACCCATCAAACGAAAAACAACAACTTGGCCACTTTCGACTTCAGTTAGCTCTGACATTATGCACTCAAAAGTACTCAGAAGACTTGCAACAAGATGAGGTACCTTTCGTGGTCAGATACAACAGCGCAACCAGCAAGGCTGGCTAGCATTTGAGTTTATGTACAAGCATGCGTTCCTCTCGCGGTGGCCGAGCGGTTCTAGGCGCTTCAGTCTGGAACCGCGCTGCTGCTACGGTCGCAGGTAAGAATCCTGCTTCGGGCATTGATGTCCTTAGGTTAGTTTGGCTTAACTAGTTCTAAGTCTAGGGGACTGATGACGTCATTTACTACTTTAAGCCTCTCATCTCCAAATCTAATTCCCGCAGCATCACCCGATTTAATTCGACTACATTCCATATCCTCGTTTAGCTTCTGTTGATGTTCATCTTATTGCCTCCTTTCAAGACACTGTCCATTCCCTTCAGCTACTCTTCCAGGTCCTTTGGTGTCTCTGACGGAATTACAATGTCATCAGCGAACCGCAAAGTTTTTATTTCTTCTCCACGGATTTTAGTTCCTACTCCGAATTTTTCTTGTGTTTCCTTTACTGCTTGCTCAATATACAGATTGAATAACATCGAGGATAGGCTACAAACCTGTCTCACTTCCGTCCCAACCACTGATTCCCTTTCATGTCCCTCGACTCTTATAACTGCCATCTGGTTTCTTTACAAATTGTAAATAGCGTTTCGCTCCCTATATTTTACCCCTGCCACCTTCAGAATTTGAAAGAGAGTATTCCAGTCAACATTGTCAAGCTTTCGGTAAGTCTACAAATGCTAGAAACATAGGTTTCCCTTTCCTTATTCTATCTTCTAAGATAAGCCGTAGGGTCAGTACCGCCTCATGTGTTCCAACATTTCTTCAGAATCCAAACTAATCTTCCCCGAGGTCGACTTCTACCAGTTTTTCCATTCGTTTGTATAGAATTCGTGTTAGTATTTTATAGCCGTGATTTATTAAACTTATAGTTCGGTAATTTTGAGATCTGTCAACACCTGCTTTCTTTGCAATTGAAATTATTATATTCTTCTTGAAGTCTGAGGGTATTTCGCCTATCTCATTCATCTTGCTCACCAGATGGTAGAGTTTTGTAAGGCCTGGCTCTCCCAAGGCTGTCAGTAGTTCTAATGGAATGTTGTCTACTCCCGGGCCTTGTTTTGACTTAGGTCTTTCAATGCTCTGTCAAAATCTTCATGCAGTATCATGTCTCCTATTTCATCTGCATCTATATTCTCTTCCACTTCTATAATATTATACTCAAAAACTTCGCCCTTGTATAGACCCTCCATACACTACTTCCACCTTTCTGCTTTCCCTTCTTTGCTTAGAACTGGGTTTCCATCTGAGCTCTTGATATTCATGCAAGTGGTTCTCTTTTCTCCAAAGGTCTCTTTAATTTTCCTGTAGGCAGCATCTATTTTACCCCTAGTGATATGCGCCTCTACATCATTACTTTTGTCCTCTAGCAGCCCTGCTTAGCCATTTTGCACTTCCTGTCGATCTCATTTTTGAGACTTTCGTATTCCTTCTTGCCTGATTCATTTACTGCATTTTTGTATTTTCTCCTTTCATCAATTAAATTTAATATCTCTTCTGTTACGCAAGGATTTCTACTAGCCCTCGTCTTTTTACCTACTTGATCCTCTGCTACTTCCACTATTCCACCTCTCAAAGCTACCCATTCTACTTCTACGATATTTCTTTCCCCCATTCTTGTCAATCGTTTCCTAATGTTCTGCCTGAAGCTCTCTACAACCTCTGGTTCTTTCAGTTTATCCAGGTCCCATCTGCTCAAATTCCACCTTTTTGCAGTTTCTTCAGTTTTAATCTACAGTTGATAACCAATAGATTGTGGTCAGAGTCCACATCTGCCTCCGGAAATGTCTTACAGCTTAAGACCTGGTTCCAGAATCTCTGTCTTACCATTATGTAATCTGTCTGAGACCTTCCAGTATCTCCAGGCTTCTTCCATGTATACAACCTTCTTTTGTGTTTCTTGAACCAAGTGTTAGCTATGATTAAGTTATGCTCTGTGCTAAATTCTATCAGCCGGCCTCCTCTTTCATTCCTTAATCCCATTCTATATTCTCTACTATGTTTCCTTCTCTTCTTTTGCCCACTGTCGAGTTCTAGTCACCCATGACTATTACATTTTCGTCTCCCTTCACTATCTGAATAATTTCTTTTATCTCATCATACATTTTATCAATCTCTTCGTCATCTGCGGAGCTAGTTTGCATAATAAGTTGTACTATTGTGGTAGGCATGAGCGTCGTATCTATCTTGGCAACAATAATGCCTTCACTATGCTGTTTGCAGTAGCTTACCCGCATTCCTATTTTCCTATTCATTATTAAACCTATTCCTGCATTACCCCTATTTTATTTTGTGTTTGTAACCCCGTAGTCACCTGACCAGAAGTCTTGTTTCTCCTGCTAACCCTATAGTCACCTGACCAGAAGTCGTGTTCCTCCAGCCACCGCACTTCACTAATTACCACTATATCTAACTTTAATCTATCCATTTCCCTTTATAAATTTTCTAACGTACCTGCCCAGTTAAGGGATCTGACATTCCACCCTCCGATCCGTAGAACGTCAGTTTTCTTTCTCCTGATAATTACGCCCACCTGAGTAGTCCCAGCCCGGAGATCCGAATGGGGGACTACTTTACCTCCGGAATATTTTACCCAACATGACGCCATCATCATTTAATCATACAGTAAAGCTGCATGCCCTCGGGAAAAATTACGGCTGTAGTTTCCCCTTGCTTTCAGCCGTTCGCAGTACCAGCACAGCAAGGCCGTTTTGGTTATTGTCACAAGGCCAGATCAGTCAGTCATTCAGACTGTTGCCCCTGTAACTACTGAAAAGGCTGCTGTCCCTCTTCAGGAACCACACGTTTGTCTGGTCTCCCAACAGACACCCTTCCGTTGTGGTTCTACCTACGGTACGGCTATGTTTATCGCTGAGGCACGCAAGCCTCCCCACCACGGCAAGGTCCATGGTTCGTAGGAAAGGGGGTAATTAGTTACCGTGTTATAATGTGTAAAGTAGGGTAACTTTAATCACATCCACCCGGTATGTATAGAGTCGATCAAGCTTCCAGCCCACTTTATAAGTAGCGCACCCAGCGGGAGCACATAAGCGTCCTTTCAGTGTTTGTGATTGTTAATCTGTTCTGCACTCTGTTCCCCGTGTCCAATGCTGGAAGCGCCATTCCCTGCAATGGAAGTTTCTACGTGACTGGCAACTAAAGCGGGAACGGCATAAAGGCAGGATCCA
Source organism: Schistocerca americana (assembly GCF_021461395.2). Lineage (NCBI taxonomy): Eukaryota > Metazoa > Arthropoda > Insecta > Orthoptera > Acrididae > Schistocerca > Schistocerca americana. The sequence goes on along the minus strand of NC_060125.1, from coordinate 52,515,761 downwards.
ACAAAGGAAAAATTCATATAAAGTATAGGGCAGGATTGTTTATGCAAAAGAAGAGCGTTTCATTGCAGTCACACAAAGTAGGTAGGAGTTACACTTGTTGGGATTCGACAGCAGCAGAACTGTTTGCTATGAAGATAGTTGTGTATTATTCTGCAATATTTTTGCTTGCGTTCATGTGGAATGCTGGGACTGTCCTGCGAATATAGGATGAGTAGTTTCAGGATAGTCATATTCAACGTCACTCGGAAACCCACCGACCAAGGGCGCCCTTACCCGGCGGCGAGGGTGCTGGCTCCCCCTCCCCCAACTCTAAGGGAAAGCAAAAAAAAAAAAAAAAAAAAAAAAAAAGAAGTGTAGTCATGTGTTTTTCTTTCAAGAGTATGGTTTAACAGTCAGTATTACGCAGGTAATCAATTGTTTCGGAACTAGGAATGGTGGTTATCGGTGAAACAACTTGTTTCCAGTTACACCGCTTTTTTTTTTCATGCCCAGTTTAAGGTGACTCACAAAGCCACCCAAAATACTGGTTTCTGAAATAACCGACTTAAGAGATTGTATTGCTGGTATTTCCGGTAGTAAACGTAGGCTGTAAAGTCCTAACGCTTCCTCCAAATTTTGAATATGTTTCAAGAACCGCCCAGCATTCGCTGATTTTCTCGAAAAAAAAAAAGAAGCACCAGTGTTCTCGTACTGATGCTAATTTTCTGAAAGTGGGCTGAAAAATAATATAATCTGGAATTATGACACTATTTGGGTATTACGAGTAGTCACAGCCAAAGGGTGAAAACTGGGGTTGTTGCGTTGTTCATTTCCAAGAGCTAAAAGCAAATAAAGACACATTATTTAGACGGAGGCGGCATATCAGATGCTTACTATTTTTATTATAAAATATGAATGAATTGTTAAGTTTTCGTTTTACTACTTTTGTCATAATTTCCTTCTCTTTAATTATTATTTTTTTTTTTTTTTTAGGAGTGGCAAACAAATGATAAATTTCTGTGTAAAATTTAAAGTATGTTTCTTCATTAATTGTTTCTAATTTAAAAGCTGTTCTGTAGTCAGGGATATTTATTACACTTTTTAAGAGAAATTTGAATGCAATTAACTTTTTGATGACAGAAACACTCTTTCAAAAGTATTTAGTAGTACGTAAACGAACATTTGCAAGGAACAATTGCAGAACAATGTGTAAAATCTTAATAATGAATTTATTTATTATACTATCTGTTCATAAATATTCGTTGTATAATGTGTTGATCTATAAGTCGACTGCCGGCCGGAGTGGCTGAGCGGTTCTAGGCGCTACAGTGCGCAACCGCGCTGCTGCTACGGTCGCAGGCTCGAATCCTGCCTCGGGCATGGATGTGTGTGATGTCCTTAGGTTAGTTAGGTTTAAGTAGTTCTAAGTTCTAGGGGACTTATGACCTAAGATGTTGAGTCCCATAGTGCTCAGAGCCATTTGAACCATTTGAACTCTGCTCCCATAGTAAAGGATGCTGAAAGTAAAGATACGACTCTGGCTGCACTACGTTTAGAACAGACTTTTCTTAACACATTTTCGAGAATGTTTACTAGGGCAATAGGATTTCCAGTAGAGTATTCGCTTCCAGCAATCTTTGTGGCCGCATCTAAAGGCACTGAAATGTCCAATATTTCTGACAACAATCCATTGCCATTCAATACCAGCGCGCCGGAGTGCCGAGCGGTTCTAGGCGCTACAGTCGGGAACCGCGAGCGCTACGGTCGCAGGTTCGAATCCTGCCTCGGGCATGGATGTGTGTGGTGTCCTTAGGTTAGTTAGGTTTCAGTAGTTCTAAGTTATAGGGGACTGATAACCTCAGCAGTTAAGTCCCATAGTGCTCAGAGCCATTTGAACCATTTTTTGTAAGTCAACTACAGACAGAAAGAGTATGATTCGAAGACGATGCTAATTTTTCAAAAATGACAAGTGTGTCTTACGTCGTTCACTCTGCTCCCAGCCGGCCGCGGTGGTCTAGCGGTTCTGGCGCTGCAGTCCGGAACCGCGGGACTGCTACGGTCGCAGGTTCGAATCCTGCCTCGGGCATGGGTGTGTGTGATGTCCTTAGGTTAGTTAGGTTTAAGTAGTTCTAAGTTCTAGGGGACTTATGACCTAAGATGTTGAGTCCCATAGTGCTCAGAGCCATTTGAACCACTTGAACTCTGCTCCCATAGTAAAGGATGCTGAAAGTAAAGATACGACTCTGGCTGCACTACGTTTAGAACAGACTTTTCTTAACATATTTTCGAGAATGTTTACTAGGGCAATAGGATTTCCAGTAGAGTATTCGCTTCCAGCAATCTTTGTGGCCGCATCTAAAGGCACTGAAATGTCCAATATTTCTGACAACAATCCATTGCCATTCAATACCAGCGCGCCGGAGTGCCGAGCGGTTCTAGGCGCTACAGTCGGGAACCGCGAGCGCTACGGTCGCAGGTTCGAATCCTGCCTCGGGCATGGATGTGTGTGGTGTCCTTAGGTTAGTTAGCTTTAAGTAGTTCTAAGTTCTAGGGGACTGATGACCACAGCAGTTAAGTCCCCTAGTGCTCAGAGCCATTTGAACTATTCAATACCGCCATGCTAGGCATAGGTCCGGTGCCCTTTTGCAGTTCAACCGATGTCCGCCAACGACCGGCAGACATGTCAAGTCTTCCAAACTGCACATAAACGCCTACGTCTAGTAGGCCACGTCACATGCCAAGGGTTCTCAGCAATGCTGTACCGAGCCTTTATTGTTCGTTGCTCATTGTCGGTGTTGTTATTAAAATACCATTGATCGTTTTTCCCATTTGGGGAGCAAAATAACTGATGATGGTCGAAGTAGAGAGGATATCAAATGTAGACCTTCAATGGCAAGGAAAGCGTTTCTGAAGAAGAGAAATTTGTTAACATAGAGTATAGATTTAAATGTCAGGAAATCGTTTCTGAAAGTATTTGTACGGAGTGTAGCCATGTATGGAAGTGAAACATCGACGCTATATAGTTTAGACAAGAAGAGAAGGGAAGCTTTTCAAATGTGGTGCTACAGAAGAATGCTGAAGATTGGATGGGTGGATCACATAACTAATGAGGAGGTATTGAATACAATTGGAGAGAAGAGAAATTTGTGGCACAACTTGACTAGGAGAAGGGATTGGTTGGTGGGGTATATGCTGATGCATCAAGGGATCACCAATTTAGTATTGGAGGGCAGCGTGGAGGGTAAAAATCGTAGAGGGAGACCAAGAGATGAATACACTGAACAGATTCGGAAGGATGTAGGTTGCAGTAGGTACTGGGAGATGAAGAAACTTGCACAGGATAGAGTTGCATGGAGAGCTCCATCAAACCAGTCTGAGGACTGAAGACCACAACAACAAGAACTAATTACCATACGAGTACCAAGCTTGGTAGCATTAATATCCACAGTACGGGTGCCTGATTACCATGCGCCACAGCGCCACTTTAGGACGCGCAATGACGCGTTGACTTAAGTCACCACTTTCTCACAAGGATTGAAGTTGGCGAGGGCTGGCCCTGGACCATCCTACAGACAGACAAATCACATTTTTTCTCTGACAGGTAAAGAGAACACACAGAAATGCCGAGTGTGGGGATCGTCACATCCAGTCACTGTGCATGAATTTCCTCTGTATGGTGAACGTGTCACCATAGGGTGTGACTTCATGGCTACGTTCATTATTGGCCCATTCGTTTTTTAACAGATTGACGCTCAAGGACCAAACGTTTGCAGTGTGATTGGCCAGCATTACTGTGATATGTTTTGCCAGCATGTCATACCCGCCCTACAGGAGAGAGATGCATTGAACTCAACAGTTTTCATGCAATATTGTAATGTGTCCTTGGACTTGTTAATTTGAATGCAGCAAAGGATAACGTTGTGACTGTCTTCTCAAACCCAGGGTGGTAAACAGTATTCCACATAGTTAATAATTATGGACCTATCTAAAAGCAATCAAAATGTTACTGTGACATTCCAAGAATACATAAATTGATATTAATGACAAGTTTGGGAATTAACCTAAAGTGATAACACACTCTGTCCCTTTTCCATATTACATTTAATTTACCAAAGCTCTCAAGAATCAAGTTATAATCGATAGGCAAGTTTAATAACTTCTTTTCTGAAGAAACCAATTAAAATTTAGACATTGAATATGTAATTAATCAAACTATATCTCTATATGTGAAAATGTTATCAACTGAAAGAAATAAATCGTTAGCTGGGAAAGTTACACCTATGACATAGCTGTACAATAAACTAAGTTGGGGGAGAATGACTTTATCTAATCTATTCTCATGTACTCATTGGTGGGTAGGTTAGTCATTAGCTCTTGAATTTCTCTGTTCAAAGCGTACGCATGTTGGAGTATGCAACTCTCGCAAAATTGGACTCGACATTTAATTTAACCAAAAGCGCTTCGTACATTACCAAACGGTAACTGCGGCTGCGTTGTCTCCGTGCTGGATTTGAAATCGCTAATTCCCTACTCTGGTCTTGACTGAAAGTAATAATGGAGCATTATGCGTTCCGTGGAAAGTTCAAATTTCCCTAGTCGAAATTAATGGCAATTGCACACTCGCTCTGGTTTGAAGTGACGTGAGCAAAATTCAGCCAGAAAAGATTCCCGCAGGAATATTTAACTATCGCTTTACATTTGTCGCCACGGTGCATGAAGCCTATCGCCCTCACTTCGCAAACGTAAAGCAGAGTGATAGTCGTGCCTTTACCACATGTAGGTGTGTGGTCGGCCGCTAGATGTGAGCGCCCTCTCTCTGTCTCTGTGGGTTAATTGAGTTCTCAAAGTGCTTTTATATGACGTTACCATCCCCACCTTGATTCTACTACGTCACACGTGTGGCTTCAGCCGACCGCTCCCACGTTAAAGGGAAATTCTCGTTTTTCTTGATCGGATCTTCACCTGTTAATGTACTCTGGCCACTTACTTGCGTCTCGGCCATGTTTATTCTGATAAGTATTATATTGATTTTCTCTTATTTCTTTCTGTAGTGCACCTGGGCTTTCTTTTGTTAAGGCTAATTGAGTCGTTCCAATGTCATTAGCCACCTACCCTGTCCGTCTCCAAGCTGCTTTCGCTTTGTTATATTACTCATGCCCTTGTCGTTAAAAGGGTACGTAGTTTGTTGTTCCGTACACGAGATGGCTGTAATTATTTCCTGCTGTCAATAATATCGTTGTTTGCTGGGGATTTTATTCGGTATCGTCGTTATCCATCTTATGTAAGGCCGTTCCTTCCGACTTCATTTTGTACTGCTGTGAACAATGGTTGAGGCATTGGTCATTACAGTGCAAAATTATACTCTCAATTAATTTTCCATTGTCCACCTACTGGTCTAACCTATTCTAGATGATCTTATTCGAAGTTTAATTTTTTATTTGAATCCTGACTTTACATGTTATATGCTCTTGATGATCTTGTCTTTACAGTCGTTATAAGAGTCCAGATATATCCTACAACTTCTTTATTTTTTTGTTAATGTATTTAGAAATGTTTCATGCACACTGATATTGTCCTTCCTCAATAATAATTATGGTCATTCCACAATTAACAAACACTCATGAGATTGTTTATGAGGATGATTTGAAGTTAAGGAAACTTTTTTTTTTCTTTGTTACTAATATCTATAGCCTCAACCAGTATATATCTATTACTCTGATTCAGCTCTCATTTTATTAATGCAATCATTATTTGTTTTTACAAATATGTTTTCTATATTTACAATGCATCAATAATTAAATAAATGGACTTTACATATGAAATACAAACATATAATATATGATAATTCAGATTAAATGTAACATCTCAACATGTGAATTACATAATATAAAAACACAGTACATTTTTCAATGGCATTACAATGAATTTACAACATTACAATGAAATTACAAATATGCCGAGGTACAGGTCAACTGTCATGTAAAATTTTATATCTGTTTGTTTAAATGAGTGTCTATTTCTCTCTCAATTTTTTACTATTTTACAGTGACTTTGCCACATGCATCAATTTTTCTCAATACAGTTTCATTTTCTGCTGGTTTTCTTCTCGATGTTGCTGATTAGTGGTTGCTGATGTTGGTCGATGGTTGTAGACTCTGCATAATTGAAGTTCAGTGACGTCTACAGTTCTGAGTGATTTAGTATGACTGCTAATACATGGTCGATTTGGACAAGGTATTGTCATAAGGCGATGACATCAGTGCCCTTGCTCCTTTTCTGGTATGGTTACCATCGAGGATGTCGAATGTAACTCCTCGATGACTGAGTACTGTTTATTGATGTTTTATGTCCGCAATGAGTGCTATTCTGTTGAATAAGTTATTTTTTACAGTTTGTTGATTATTACTTGTAGTGAATTTAAGAAGTCTCATACTGGCGTTGAGGTAAGGGATTGGAAGGAAAAAGGAATCTTCTTTCTCCTGTCCTCATCTTGGGACCTCTCTTCTCTTCGTTTTTTGGAGCTTCTTCACGTTTTCTGTCTTGGAACTTGTGCTTCTAGGACATAGGAATAGGATTTGCTGTTTAGAGGAATTATTTGAAAGGATTACCAGTTATTGTTATGAGAGACTAAGTTTGACTATATCATGGAAGTCATCTATTTTCAGGTATACATGTGTCTATTAGGTCATTAAGAGAAATATTCCATATATACTTTCCCAGGTGGCCATAATGATATTATGAGCTTGTTTCTGTCGCTATTGTTGTCGCTAATGAGGTTTACTTGCCTTCGTCACAGATATTCCAAATGTATTAATTTCTATATTTCACCAACCTTTGCGGCAAAGGGGTGGTGAAGTGTGAGACACATTCCTTAACATCTGGCTCGTTGTCCACCTGGCGCATTATCCACCCTAATGTGAGGTGTGAGTCAGCGAATTCATTCCCCTGGTTCCTGGTTTATTGCTACACCATGTTGTGCAATCGTTTTCAGTCAGACCTGTAGCTTCTTGTCGACTCTGGATTTTTTTTTAACGTCAGCTTGGCAGCGCCTTGCTTCCCCCAGACGTTGGTGATGATGTGGTGTGCGTCTTCTTGACCTCTTGACCCTTTACAATTCTTTTAAATAAATGTACAACAATTTTTACAGTAAATAATTATATAGATAACACAATAAATATGAAATTTACATTAAATAGTAACGCAGACCTTAACATTGAATTTTTGTCATGAATAGCATAATGAGTATATATTAGATATTTAAATACTTTTTTTCAGTTACATACATTTATCATTTATATGTCTGTATTATGTGTTGTACGTTTCCTTGACCTCATATATGAATATGATGAGTGATATATGGATTAATGCCTTAGTTTGTCATGCTATTAGTTTCCTGTTTATTACTCTTTTTTATCTACTTTACTATTTTAATTGATTACTGTGATGAGATTTAAAGATGAATAGTTACTTTTTTATAGTTCTGTGTGCTTCAAGATGTCTGCTGCAATCTGTTACATAACTGTTGTTCTCCTATATTATGTGTGGTCTATTGATTATTCTTTTGGCGTTTTATCGTGTAATTATTGTAAGACACTTTATTCAGCATAAACTTTAAGATGGCTGACATGATGTAAACCAACATTCTTCCCAGTTCATGGGTTTACCAATTCCACTGCATCGGCATGAATTATTTTATTAATTACCATAGGTCCTTTACATACGGGATAAAATTTGTGACGGACCTGTTTCCCTTTATTTGATAAGACATGTGTTGTAACAATAACGAACTGTCCCACCGAGAATTTTCGTGTAGATGCACATCTGTCAGCTCTAAACTTCGGTTTTTCAGCTGCTCGCGTCATGTTTTCCAGTGCTGTTTTTATGTACTGTTGGTGTGATGGTTTTCTGGACGGGGGGAACAGTACCACTTCTCTTACCGTATCCACAGGTCTTTTGTTCTTGAGTAATGTGATTGGTGGTAAACGCGTAGTACTATGTGGCATTTCATTAATGATATTTTTTAATTGATGTAAACTGCATCCCATGTCATGTGTCGTGAGCTGTGGTACAACTGACACCATGCCCCAATATCTTTCATTGTCCGTTCGGCATTATTAGCACTTGGTTTGTAGCGGGATATGAATGTGAGTTTAATTTTGTGTCTTTTCAAAGTTGCTAACTACGGTTTTGACCTATATTGTGGCCCATTGCCTGAAATTAATCTTTGTACACGTCCCACTTGTTTAAGGAAATGACGCTGTAGTGCTTTACTAATTGTGATACCTGTCGCACGTTTCAGAGGGGTGAATGTGGCATATTTTGACGTTAATTCTATAACTACGAAAATGTGTTCCAATTCCTTGTTCTTGGTAACGATTCCAATAAAACTGTTGCTGCCAAATGCTTTAATTTTTTTGGTACTGTAGGTGGTAATGGTGGTCTGGTCTGAAACGTCACGTGTTTAGCTCATTGGCAATCTTTACATCTTTTATGTACATGACGAATTCGTCTTCCCTTATCGGGGAAATGTGCCGTCTCTTTGAGTTTCATGAAACGTTTCTTTGCCCCAAAGTGTCTATTCCTTAAATGAGTGTACCATATATACTTATGAATTAATTCATCAGGAACGCATACAGTCCACAAACTAGTGCCTGGGTCTCGTCTGTGGAACAACACATCATTCTTAGGCAGATAATGCTGACGAATTCCGACCGAGTTCTTGTCCCTCCATTTATTCTTGACCCCCAGTACTTCTGGATCTTTGTTTTGTTCGTGTGCAATATTTAAAAAGGCCGTTGTAATGTAATTCTCAAAAGGTACTCCTCTTATACGATGTATTCCAACTTGGTCTTGATCTGTACCGAACTTACCTGGTGTTGTACCATTTGGACATCGTGAAAGAAAATCTGTTAAGCTGTTTGCCGGTCCTGGTATGTGTTTTACACAGAAATCACATTCTCGCAATATTAAAATCCACTTTTCTAGGCTCCCATGTGTCAACTATGCTGTTCGTAAAAACTCGAGAGCTTTATGACCTGTGTATATAATAGTTTTCCTCCCAAATATGAAATATCGAAACTTTTGGAAACCCCAGAGGACCCCTAAAGCTCCCAACTCTGTAATGGAATAGTTCCTGTCGGTTTTTGATAAGACACGACTTGCAAATGCAATGGTTTTATGTACAGTCTGTCCATCTAGTTCGTAGTGTTGAAATAATACTACTCCTAAACCACTCTTGGCGCTGTCTGTTGCTATACAGCAATCTTGGGTAAGATCTGGGTGTGACAAATTTGTGCTTCCACTAGCGCCTTTTTTAATTTCTGAAACTCTTGTTCTACAGTTTCATCACATATCCATGGAGTGTTTTTACAAGTTGAACTGCATAACCGTGGTGTAGCTAGAGTATCTATGCAAATAAACCTTCCAAAAATGTTACTAGTCCCAAAAAGCCTCTCAGCGTCTTCCTATTATATGGTATTACAAAATTTCTTTTGCTTCTAATTTATCTGGATTCGGTTTTATTTACTGTGCAGATGTGATATGTCCCAGAAAGTTTATCTGTTGTGTTCCAAATGTGGATTTTTCGAAATTTACTTCCACCCCATGTTCTTTAAGTGTTTGCAGTGATGTATCCAGAACTTCATTGTGTTTCTCCCATGATGACTCAGTTATGAGAATGTCATCTACATAATACGTCAATCGTTCCTGTAACTCCTTCGGTAAAATACTTCCTAAACCTCGAATAAAAGCTGCGGATGAAATGTTCAATCCGAAAGGGAGTCTTTTAAATCTATAACACCTACCTAAAGCAGTGAATGCACTATACTTACTACATTCTGATGCTAGTTCAATTCGCCAAAAATTACTTCGTAAATCGAGTGATGAAAATACCTTTACATTATGAAAATTTTGTAGTAAATCTTCTAGTCTCTTGAGATGATCTGTTTCTGGAATTATGATTGTGTTAATTTGTCTGGAATCTAGCACTAAACGTATCGTTCCATCCTTCTTTTCTACTACACGTAACGGGCTGTTATACATTGACGGTACCTGTTCAGTAACACTCTCCTGTTCCATCTTGTTTAATTCTAAGAATACAGCTCGTCGGTAGCTCAATGGAATGTTATATGGAGCTACTCTAAAAGGTTTGTGGTCTTTAACCTCGAATCTGTATTGAAAATTCTTGATTGCTCCCGGTTTTCATTCAAATACAATAGTATGCTTGGGTAATATTCCATCTAAATCCCGAATTTGTTGATCTGTTAACCCCTCTAGACTTTGTATTTTTTTTATCTCTGTGTGAATAAGTGTTTCTACACCCATAGGCTCTGATTCACTTATTATTAGACATCGCGGATTATCCTGACTCGCCATATCTCCTTCTACTTGCATCTGCAACTGTGTGTAGTTTCCGCAGATTTCTTCAGGTTGTCTTCAAACTTTGAAGTAATGTCTCCTAAAGTGGGACTTCCTCTGCCCATATCTAATACCGCTTTCTGTTGACTAAGAATATCAGCTCCGATAATCATATCGACTGACATTTTCGGTACTATGACGAAGTTAGTTTCTATTATATGACCCTGGTAGTCAAATGTAAGTCTTGTCTGCCTTCTGAAGTTCGACGAACGTCCTATAATTGGACCATGTACTTTCACCTTGCGTGTTTTGAACTCTAACAACTCATTGTCACTATTACATCGATTAAATAACGTCTCCGATATTGCCGTTAACTCACCTCCACTATCTATAATCGCGTTAACGCCAGTACCTTTTACTGTTACACGCAGTATCGGACTTATTTCCAAAATTCTATCATATTTAACTTCCTCCATTAATGTATCCTAAATTACATCGTAATTTAATCGATTTATTTGTGTCTGTTCAACAATTTGGGAAGAAGTATTTCCCGTTTGCAATTCGTGTAACTGTATTTTTGCTGCTTTTAGATCAGCTGCTACCTTAGCCAATCTCGATTTTAAAATCTCATTCTGACACCTTGCTCTCTCTTTTAAACGTATTTGTTCGTCACATATTCGCGTGATCGTGTTTAATTTTTATTTGAAGACATGACAACTGTTCTTTAACTGTGATATTACCTCTCGCTTAGATTCTATGGTTTCATTAAATTCCATATTAGGTGTGTCTGTACGCGCTCCCTGAGTCAATAATTCGTTCTCATGTTTGTTGTCTGCCACTGAAGATTGCAGATTCATCTTTGCAGATAAATCATTTTTTTATGGCGACGCTGTTTTCTGTATTTGGCTTGATAATATTGCCGTACTATGTCGTCATATGTACCACAATTATATACGTTTGACTCTGATTTATCGGCCTGTTCAGATTCTTCCCGTTCTGATTGATTTTTCACACTAGCGGAAATGTGTGCCCTGTTATTGGCCTCTCTATGTTCTATTTGTTCGTCTCTATTCTGTTCGATTCGCAGTATCCATAGCGCTTCCGACTCTTTCTGTGTGTCTTCTAAAGTGCCATGGAAGGATCTTAGCAAAACTTTTAATGTGTCAAACTTTTGGTTAGGTGTACGTGTTCGTACTTTCCATTTTTCTCTCGTTCATATACTAGCCATATTTGGTGGGTTACTCTTGTCGTCATGATCAAGTGTATTGTGACTTACATTAGGCTGTAGATTATCCTGCCCAGAATCGTCTTTCGTCTGTTCAGAATCAAATATTTGCGCCATATACCTCAACGCTTCCTCATTGTCATTTGTTTCTTCAATAGCTTAAGCTAGGAGTTCGTTCTCGTCGTAAATATCTGTCCATTCTATCTCGTCCCAACACTTCAATTGTGACGTCCTTCCTACACTCCTGGAAATGGAAAAAAGAACACATTGACACCGGTGTGTCAGACCCACCATACTTGCTCCGGACACTGCGAGAGGGCTGTACAAGCATTGATCACACGCACGGCACAGCGGACACACCAGGAACCGCGGTGTTGGCCGTCGAATGGCGCTAGCTGCGCAGCATTTGTGCACCGCCGCCGTCAGTGTCAGCCAGTTTGCCGTGGCATACGGAGCTCCATCGCAGTCTTTAACACTGGTAGCAAGCCGCGACAGCGTGGACGTGAACCGTATGTGCAGTTGACGGACTTTGAGCGAGGGCGTATAGTGGGCATGCGGGAGGCCGGGTGGACGTACCGCCGAATTGCTCAACACGTGGGGCGTGAGGTCTCCACAGTACATCGATGTTGTCGCCAGTGGTCGGCGGAAGGCGCACGTGCCCGTCGACCTGGGACCGGACCGCAGCGACGCACGGATGCACGCCAAGACCGTAGGATCCTACGCAGTGCCGTAGGGGACCGCACCGCCACTTCCCAGCAAATTAGGGACACTGTTGCTCCTGGGGTATCGGCGAGGACCATTCGCAACCGTCTCCATGAAGCTGGGCTACGGTCCCGCACACCGTTAGGCCGTCTTCCGCTCACGCCCCAACATCGTGCAGCCCGCCTCCAGTGGTGTCGCGACAGGCGTGAATGGAGGGACGAATGGAGACGTGTCGTCCTCAGCGATGAGAGTTGCTTCTGCCTTGGTGCCAATGATGGTCGTATGCGTGTTTGGCGCCGTGCAGGTGAGCGCCACAATCAGGACTGCATACGACCGAGGCACACAGGGCCAACACCCGGCATCATGGTGTGGGGAGCGATCTCCTACACTGGCCGTACACCACTGGTGATCGTCGAGGGGACACTGAATAGTGCACGGTACATCCAAACCGTCATCGAACCCATCGTTCTACCATTCCTAGACCGGCAAGGGAACTTGCTGTTCCAACAGGACAATGCACGTCCGCATGTATCCCGTGCCACCCAACGTGCTCTAGAAGGTGTACGTCAACTACCCTGGCCAGCAAGATCTCCGGATCTGTCCCCCATTGAGCATGTTTGGGACTGGATGAAGCGTCGTCTCACGCGGTCTGCACGTCCAGCACGAACGCTGGTCCAACTGAGGCGCCAGGTGGAAATGGCATGGCAAGCCGTTCCACAGGACTACATCCAGCATCTCTACGATCGTCTCCATGGGAGAATAGCAGCCTGCATTGCTGCGAAAGGTGGATATACACTGTACCAGTGCCGACATTGTGCATGCTCTGTTGCCTGTGTCTATGTGCCTGTGGTTCTGTCAGTGTGATCATGTGATGTATTTGACCCCAGGAATGTGTCAATAAAGTTTCCCCTTCCTGGGACAATGAATTCACGGTGTTCTTATTTCAATTTCCAGGAGTGTATTTAAAATATCGGTCCTGATGCTTCTGACGAACCATCTCTCGTCTCTGTTTCCAGTTTCTATTCCTGACTATCACATCTTAATCTATTTATCACTACGTTTACTATGTTGTCCGTCTTTGCAGAAATTATATCATCTGCTCGAACCCCTGCAATACCAGATGTTAGTCGTTCTGTACACTTCCTTGGATTTGGTGGTCGTAATTCCACCTCCCTCGGCGGTTTATTTCTCCTTTAATTTTCTGACATGTTTGGTTGTGGCTGCGTTTCAGCACGGCCCCCCCCCCCCCCCCCCAATCTGCTTTCTCTCCAAGGACCTGGCGATCGCTGATTGAAATCAGGCTGTCGGTTTTCCCGTGTTCTGCAGTTGCCATTCCGATTATCGTCCCTGTTTGTCCTGTTCAACTATTATTATTATTAAAGCTATATTCGTTACGTTGTGGTCGTGTGTTTACACTGTTCCAAAAAATGGTTCAAATGGCTCTGAGCACTATGGGACTTAACATATACGGTCATCAGTGCCCTAGAACTTAGAAGTACTTAAACCTAACTAACCTAATGACATCACGCACATCCATGCCCGGAGCAGGATTCGAACCTGCGACCGTAGCGGTCACGCGGTTCCAGACTGAAGCGCCTGGAACTGCACGGCCACACCGGCAGGCTTACACTGTTCCCACCTACGTAATTATTGCCACTTCTCCCAGAATTGAAGCCCATTACCTGTCTACCATTACCGCCAGTACTGTCATTCTTATTACTCGTCCTTTCAAAGTTATTCTGCCCTGACCCGCGGCGTCTTTGAGCGTCATTTTCATACATGAATTCGACATCTCGCAAAATACCTTTGAATGTTTCAACATCGTCACCCCCTTCTCCTATCAATGCCTGTTGATATCTCATCGGTAATTTCGTCTTGCACATTTGGATTCACCGTCACTATGTGGACTGTCTAAAAATTCATTTCGTTTAGCCATATTCTCGAAGAACGTGACCGCGGTTTTCTCTCGCGAGTTTTCAAATGAGACATTTTGCAATAGGCCATACTTTATTCTCATTTCTGCCTCCGGTGAACAGTATCTGGCAGTAAAGACTGCTCGAAAGGATTCATTCGAATCACAAGTCTCCGCTATCTTTTGCTTAGTTTCCGCTCTACTTCCGTCCATGCGTGCAGAAATTAAATCTAATTTATGTGTCACAGGCCAGTGTGTTGGTATCCCTACTTTGAATTGATCTATGAACGTGCGAAGATGCGGACTGTTTGTGTCTTCCTTATAGTGCTGATATTTGCGCACTGTCGTAAAGTGATTACCATCGAGCCGGCCGCGGTGGCCGAGCGGTTCTAGGCGCTCAGTCCGGAACCGCGCGACTGCTACGGTCGCAGGTTCGAATCCTGCCTCGGGCATGGTTGTGTGTGATGTCCTTAGGTTAGTTAGGTTTAAGTAGTTCTAAGTTCTAGGGGACTGATGGCCTCAGATGTTAAGTCCCATAGTGCTCAGAGCCATTTGAACCAGTTTTGATTACCATCGAAGTTTCGTACTTCGTTCTGCGATGTACCTGCTGTCTTTTGGAAACACAAATTCTGCCCTAGGTTTGCATCAAATTTCCACAAACGTGTGTCTAATTTGGCTGCTCATTGTTTGACATTTGTGCTGCAGAATCACTTGCAGGTTTCATTGCGCAGTATGCGTGCATAACACCCGCTGCTACTGGCTCTGTATCTTGTCTAGAATGCAATTCTGGTCCGTGAGTAAAGTGGCGCTATCGCTTGATCTGTGTATGTCACGCTTTGTGTTTGAAGTACGTAACCTTGCTGTAATTGTTCTCTACTGTTACTGTACTGTTCTGGAATATGCTGTTTTGAATTAATTTCCCGATTTCTGTTTGTGTTTTCGGAATGACATTCACATGTGCCTTTCCGTCGTGCGTCACACGTACTTTAGCGTTCGTTTTCGGTCATGTTAGTAGCGACTGTTGACTTTGCCATCTTCACAGTAGTGTATTCTGATACTAACGTGGATTCTGTCGCCGTCTGCAACTCCCCACTAACGCTTTCTGCGTCTCCTCGACATTCAATTGAACGCAAAATTTCCGACACGAGCCTTTGGAGTTGATGTTCGTTTTCCTCTTGTATCTTTACTATACGAGCATCGAATTTCCGTAATGCAGTCTCAGTTGTTCGTTTGTGAGACATCATCTTGTGAATGACATGTTTCGACGCTCTGAAGGCAAAAGCTTCGACCTGTTGTTTTACCTTCTTGACAGTTTGTTGCGTATTTTCACTTAACGTATTCAGTGTCGATATCCGTTCTCATTTGTGCTTGCCCTGTCATAAGCGTTTGAAGTGCGCATGCTTCTTGAGCTTCAGTTGGGATTTGATCTAATTGTCCTTGTATATTATCACGCGTTTTATGTTTTCCTTCAGCCCCTGTTTTATACATCCTTCTGAACGCTATGCTAATTCTTTTTGCCCTTTATTAGTTTCTTGAGATGTTTGCAGTAAATGCTGGAACATAACAAATATGTTAGCATTTTCTATACTTACATCATTCTCACCTGTTGCCATGTGATCCAACTGTTCCCTCTCTCGTTTTTCGTAAACCATTTCCCTCTCTTCCGAACACATTGTAGTGCACTAGCACTCGATCTTTCATATGATTGTAAACCTGTCTGATTCATTATAATCACGTTCGGTTCTACACACTGTAAATTGCTGTCTACTGATTCTACATCTGAACCATGTGCGACACTATTCCCTTGCCCATTACTTGACCTGATTGAACACCATGCGTTGCATTTTTGGTCTCATCTGGTATTGCCACGTTCTCTGTTTCGGTTTGTTCGGGCGGCTGTTGCCTATCCAACTCGATGCTATCAAGATTTGTCATTATTTCGCTCTGTCTTGACCTATTGTTGTCTGTCATTTTCGATCGTTCTTGTACACGTTGTTGTTCTTCAATTTTACGTACCTGACTATGCATTAACATCAGATTGTAAGATTTGACTCTACCCCAAAATATCATTCACACAGTCCTATACTCAATCTTTTCTGTTCATGGAGTTGAACACGACCCAATACAACAATATTTTTGAGCCAGCAATAAACATACTCTTGTATCTACACTTATGTACTTCTTATTTACTTAACTACTCAGTTGAGTCACATTTAATGTTAAAACTAATTTTTCTCCAATATGCGTTAGCTTTTGTCTACCTCTCTATCTATCAGTCCTCAATCCTGTCTAACAGAATGCTGTTAATTCAAAATCCTGGGACACTACCAGAATGCTGTTAATTCCGTATTCTGGCAGGATAAAGCCATTTTGTAATGTGTAGTTGGATTTGTTAATTTTGAATGCGGCAAAGGATAACATTCTGACTGTCTTCTCAAGCCCAGGGTGATAACCAGGCATTTATATAGCCATAATTATGGCCCTATCTCAAAGAAATCAAAAATGCTACTGTGACACTCCAAGAATACGTAAATTGACGTAAATTGATATTAATGACAAGTTTGGGATTTAACCTAAAATGATAACACACTCTCTCCCTTTTCCATATTACATTTAATTTAGCAAATAATTTACCACGCTCTCAAGAATCAAGTTATAATAAATAAGCAAGTTTAATTACTTCTTTTCTCAATAAATCAATTAATATTTAAACATTGAATATGCAATTAATCAAACTATATCTCTATATGTGAAAATGTTGTCAACTGAAACAAGTAAATCTTTAGCAGTAAAAATTACAGCTGTGTCGTAACCGTAAAATGAACTAAGTTGGTGTAGGGTGGCTTTATCTAATCCAGGGCTTCCCAACCTGTGGTCCGTGGACCTCTTAGGGGTCCGCCGGATATTTCTAGGGGGTCCGCGGCCACCTTTCACCAAATCGTATAAAATAATGAGTAAAATTATTGAATAAAAACGTGAAAATCGATTTCAACATTTTTTTTTCGTGTGAAAAATATGTGTACTTTCACTTCAGGTCGTATTTCCAACAGCCTTTTGCGGTTCCTAAGTGAGAACGTATACACAGTTTAGTGTCGGAGAATGCGGCTTCTCTGATCGACTCTTTAGCAACAATACGGGGGTCGTTTGTCCGCCGGCTCACGGCTCTAGATGCGCTGAAAGCTTCTACGCATGCGCGGAGCGAGCTTTGTCGACCAATCACAGCACTCGCTGGCACGTATGCCGCCCCAGGCATCCTTAAATGTTAAACTTGCTTTGTCATTGCACTACCTATTTCAGAAGTCGATTTTTTACCAGTTTATTACTTCAAACATGGATCGGTGGCTGAAGTCAGGATCATTGAAGAAGGGTGCAGTTTCTCCATCGCCTTCACGACAAGGGAAGTTTCCAGTTGAAATGAATGAGGTGGGAGGACGACCAAAGGAAGACTTTACATACATTTGAACATTTTTCTTCAGATTTCACGAAAAATCACATGCACACACACACACACACACACACACACACACACACACACACACACACACACGACTGTTACGAAATATGCATGCTCCTTACACAACAGTAGCCAAATAGTGAAAGTGAACATACCATAAGCAGCAGCTTGTCAACAGCGAATTGTTTAGAGGTGACGTTGATTGCTGTTGGAGGAAGACAGCTCCATCGTGAGAAATTTCTATTACCAAGTAATTTTAATCAGGCTATAGTGTGCTGAAAAAATGGAGTAAATCCACTAGTAAGTGTCTGGATACAGTGGGAATCAAATTGGATCGTTAATTTCAAGTTATTTCCATTCATCCCTAAACCAAAGACTATTGATACGTCGGTGGGGGGGAGGGGGTCATTGGGAACATGGCACCTGCATTAAGAAGCTTTCAGTTCCCATGGGGTTCGCTCTGAAATTTAAAGTTACTGTGCTTTTGACTGACTGGGGGTCCGTCATGGATTTTCGACTGAAGAAGGGCTCCGCCAGCTGAAAAGCTTGGGAATCCCTGATCTAATCTATTCTCATGTACTCATTGGCACTGGAGGGCAGGTTAGTCATTAGCTCTTGAATTTCTCTGTTCAAAGCGTACGCATGTTGGAGTATGCAACTCTCGCAAAATTGGACTCGACATTTAATTTCGCCAAAAGCGCTTCGTACATTACCAAACGGTAACTGCGGGCGCGTTGTCTCCGTGCTGGATCTTAAATCGCTAATTCCCTACTCTGGCCTTGACTGAAAGTAATAATCAGTCTCAAGCATTATGAGTTCTGTGGAAAGTTCAAATTTCCCCAGTCGAAATTAATGGCAATTCACACTCGCTCTGGGTTGAAGCGACGTGCGCAAAATTCAGCCAGAAAAGATTCCTGCAGGAATATTTAACTATCGCTTTCGTTTGTCGCCATGATATGTGAAGCGTATCACCCTCACTTCGCAAACGTAAAGTGGAGTCAGAGTCGCGCTTTTACCACACACAAGGTGTGTGGCCGGCCGCTAGATGTGAGCGCCCTCTCTCTGTCTCTGTGTCTTAATTGAGTTCTCAAAGTGCTTTTATATGACGTTACCATCCCCACCTTGATTCTACTACGTCACACGTCTCGCTTCAGCCGACCGCTCCCACGTTAAAGGGAAATTCTTATTTTTCTTGCCCAGGTCTCCACTTAATGTACTCTGGCCACTTACTTGCGTCTCAGCCATGGATAGGTATTATATTGATTTTCCCTTATTTATTTCTGCAGTGCACCTAGACTTTGTTTTGTTAATGCTAATTGAGTCGATGCAATGTGCGTCTCCAAGCTCCATTCACTTTGTTGTATTACTCATGCCACAGTAGTTAAAAGGGTAAATCGTTTGTTATTCCGTACATGAGATGGCTCTAATTATATCCTGTTGTCAATAATATCGTCATTTGCTGGGGAATTTATTCGTTATTGTCGTTATGCATCTTATGTAAGGCCTGAAAATGTGGACACCTTACAATACGTTTCTCCACAGTACATGGCTCTTGAAGTTCACCTGCTGCTTTGAAACACATTTGGAAACGGTCAAATTATCAGCTGATCGTTTCCAAATATTTGGACTGGACAATCTCACTCCCTGCGATTTCTAGTTGTGGGGCTACCTGAAGGATCGTGGTTAACCAGGGGAACATTTGCACATGTACTGATCTGAAGCACAGCATATCAAGAAAGGTAGCCAGCATACCCACGGAAATTCTTCGTTCTTCTGTGCAGTATGCAACCCTGCGCTTTCAGTTTCTTCTGGACGCTGCTGGGCGCCGTACTGAGCTCATTTCGTAGCAGTAACGCTACTGGTATGTAATTGTATGACGTTGTTGTTGTTATTGTTGTGGTCTTCAGTCCACAGACTCGTTTGATGCAGCTCTCCATGCTACACTATCCTGTGCAAGCTTCTTCGTCTCCCAGTACCTACTGCAACCTACATCCATCTGAATCTACTTAGTGTATTCATCTCTTGGTCTCCCTCTAAGATTTTTACCCTCCACGCTGCCCTCCAATACTAAATTGGTGATCCCTTGATGCCTCAGAATATGCCCAACCAACCGATCCCTTCTTCTAGTCAAGTTGTGCCACAAATTTCTCTTCACTCCAGTTCTATTCAATACCTCCTCATTAGCTATGTGATCTACCCATCTAATCTTCAGCATTCCTCTGTAGCACCATATTTCGAAAGTTTCTATTCTCTTCTTGTCCAAACTATTTATCGTCCACGTTTCAATTCCATACATGGCTACACTCCATACAAATACATCCAGAAACGACTTCCTGACACTTTAATCTATACTCTATGTTAACAAATTTCTCTTCTCTTCTCTCCTCTAATGGTATGATGTACGGTACATTAAAAGTATTTCAATTGAACTAATTCTGCATGATTTACCTTCTCCATGCCATTGACATTAATGCTACTAAGTTTGGTCCTCGTAAGGTAATTAGTTTCCGTGTTTAACGTGTTAAATAGGGAAAGTTTAAGTATAACCACCCGGTACACTGACTTCGGCATACGCATCACGAGGAGCAGCCCTATCGAACACCACAGCGACGGCTGGTTACGGAGAGGCTCCACTGTCTACCTATGGAAACAATGTTAAACTCCGTCACAGTTTTACGATGTAAGAGAGTATGATGTAAAACGCTCCATATCCGGTTCGTGTTGGATCGTTTCTGGTTGTTATTTGCTGTTTTCATGACCCCAAAAATGCTCTATCTACAACATCACAATCAGTAAGAATCTACTAATAGCCACTAAGTATTAAAACAAATGTTCAAATAGTTTGATCTATGTAACTTCCTATCAATGACTTTGTAATCTTTTACCTGCAGTATATACCAGTGCGACAGATGGTATTACACCTCGACGTGAACTTACGGTCTATAATACATACAGTTGAAGTAGAGGCGTGATAGCGAAAGCTCCAAGAGGTTATTTGCAGATGATGCGGTTGTCTGTTAGAAAGTAGCAACTCCAGAACACTACAGCGAACTGCAGGAAGAGCTGCATAGAATTAATGACTGGTGCAGGAACTAGGAGCTGATATAAACAAACCTAGAATACGGCGCACGAATGGGTGAATGAAATACACTATTGTACGATTACAACAGTTTTGATAAGTCGTTGGAAACATTAACTACTGTAAAATATCTCAGAGTAACCATCTGGAGCACAATCACAGCAGAATGGCTGTATATGTCTAACATAAAAGGATATCAAAGGCTGACATTCAAAGGATATATCTTAAGCAAATGTAATTCACATGTAAAAGAAGTACATCGCAAATCGATTTTTCCACTGATTGCTGAATATGGGTAATGAGTCTCCGGGACCCTTATCAGTTTGTATTAACAGGAGAGCTTGAATAATGTTGACAGAATCAGAGGCCGTATTTCGATCTAACGTAGTGCCCACGTTGGGCTTCTTATTGCCACAGAAGTTACGGAATCCAGTTAATTTTGGCCCGCTGTTTACTGTTCAGTTCATTGCTCATGGAAATAGATGTGGATAGCAGGTTACGTGCGGGACCTGAAGATGACACCTTGTGGCCTCGAAACTGGTATGTTCCAAAAAGAGTAAATGTCGTTAGATCCACATACAGCTGCTGGTTTTGTCATTATTCAAGTAATATGTGTCCGGCTGCAGTCCCACTCGGTGGATTACCAGAGACCCATTGACAAGCGGTGCTTTTCATTACACGACCGTTCAGTCGTTTGGAGAGCGCTACGCAGATGCTCAGCAAACTCCTGTGGCAGACGCTACTTGCCTCACGGAAAGCTTTGCTACTGCAATTCCGAGAAAATACGTTTCCTTGAAGAGTCGAGCAAAGAATTACTTCCTCCCACATACGTCTCGCGCAATGGGAAAACGAGAAAATCCGAGGAATCAGAGCTAATATGAGGTATATCGACAAAAGCTCCTCCCACGGACCGTTCGCCAAAGGAAGAGAGAAGCAAGGAACAGATAGTGATGATAGATGTACTCCCCGCCACACACAGTAAACTACCTTGCTGAGTATAGATGCAGATATAAAAGCTACTTTTATTGATCTGTATGCTTTTTATATCTAGATGCATTCTATATTAAACATGAGTTGCATCTGACACGATTAGGCTGATAAGACAGTTTTTACAATTAATTATTTTGTTTAAGAATTCTCCTACATTACTGGACTATCTTGCCCGGAATTGTGTTGCGTAATATTGTGTTTCCATGCCTCTGGTAGCATATATGTAACCTCAGATGTGGTGCTGGACTGCATAGAAGTGTCGGTAGGCAACTAGAACGTACGAAAACATGGAAGATGAGGATTTTAACGTCTCGTGCACGATAGGGTCGTTAGAGTAGGATCAGAGCCTCGGAGTGGAGACACACAGGATAGAACAACGGTCATGTTCTCGTCACAGAAACCATTACGATGTGGCTCGGGTGATTTAAGGAAAGATACAGAATCTAAATTTGGATGGGCGGACGTGGATTTGAAATGTTGAACCACCGTCACCCAGAATACAACTTCAGTATTCGATAAATTTTGCTTTTTGAAAATTGAAATTGATTTAAAGTCTTCGAGGTATTTATACAGTAAGTGATCAAAAGTATCCGGACACCCATATAAAAAATAAGTTTCTCATATAAAAAATAAGTTTCTCATATTAGGTGCATTGTGCTGCCACCTACTGCCAGGTAGTCCATATCAGTGACCTCAGTAGTCATTAGATATCGTGAGAGAGCAGAATGGGGCGCTCCGCGGAACTCACGAACTTTGAATGTGGCCAGGTGATTGGGTGTCACTTATGTCATACGTCTGTACGCGAAATTTCCACACTCCTAAACACTCCTAGGTCCACTGTTTCCGATGTGATATTGAAGTGGAAACGTGAAGGGACACGTACAGCACAAAAGCGTACAGGCCGACCTCGTCTGTTGACTGACAGAGACTGCCGACAGTTGAAGAGGGTCATAATGTGTAATAGGCAAACATCTATCCAGACCATCACACAGTAATTTCAGACTGCATCAGGATCCACTGCAAGTATCATGACAGTTAGGCGGAGGTGAGAAAACTTGGATTTCATAGTCTAGCGGCTGCTCATAAGCCACACGTCACGCCGGTACATACCAAACGACGCCTCGCTTGGTGTAAGGAGCGTAAACATTGGACGATTGAACAGTGGAAAAACGTAGTGTGGAGTGACGGATCATGGTAAACAATGTGGCGATCCTATGGTACGGTGTGGGTATGGCGGATGCCCGGTGCACGTCATCTACCAGCAAGTGTAGTGCCAACAGTAAAATTTGATGTTCTAAGCACGTGTTTGCTTCCCACTGTTGAAGAGCAACTCCGGTATGGCGATTGCATCTTTCAACATGTTCGAGCACTTGTTCATAATGCACGGCCTGTGGCGGAATGGTTACACGACAATAACATCCCTGTAATGGACTGGCCTGCACAGAGTCCTGACCTGAATCTTACAGAACACATTTGGGATATTTCGGAATGCCGACTTCGTGCCAGGCCTCACCGACCGTTATCGATAACTCTCCTCAGTGCAGCACTCCGTGAAGAATGGGCTGCCATTCCCCAAGAAACCTTCCAGCACCTGATTGAACGTACGCCTGCGAGAGTGGAAGCTGTCATCAAGGCCAACACCATACTGAATTCCAGCATTGCCGATAGAGGGCGCCACGAACTTGTAAGTCATTTTCAGCCAGGTGTCCGCAAACTATTGATCACATAGTGTATATTACTGAAGGATGCGACAAGTACAGGTTACGACGAGTCTGTAAATCAGGGCCGTATTAATATGAATGTTAATTACACGTGACTAACTAGGTCTAAAACTGACAGTAGGACTTTATTTTAGCTGTATCTGTAATCCTGTTTAACTGAAATCGGAGCTCGATACTGCAGACAGTGCATTCCAGGCCTTAAAAATAACTGCAATGGTCGTAGGTGAATAAAAAGATTGCGTTCATAAGTCTGCAATATTGAATTTCACTTCAAGTCGTATTCTTACAATAGTACATATTGGTTAACATCAACTGGTGTCCAAAATTAAAACAAACGGAAATTTTGGAATGTTATGTTTACTTTGCCACAAAACAGTGTAAACAGGTTATAGTAAAATACGAAAAAATGTAAAGAATACAAAACTTGAAAAACTCCCATACACATAACGGTGTACAAAAACGTTTTTGGTTTTTTTCGACGTAACGGATTTGCACACACATTCCGACAGGTGGTTAATGTGCTCAGTATTGGCTGTGACGACCTCTGGCAGCAATACAGGCCTGCCAACGGCGGGGCATGCTCTGAATATCATCAATCTTACGCTGAGGCAATAACGCCCATTCTTCCTGGAGAGCTGCTCGCAAGTCTTCGAAAGTGGTTGGTGGATGCTGAAGTGATGCAGTCCGTCTTTCTAGTGCACCCCGACATGCTCTATGGGACTAAAATCGGGAGAGCGAGCAGGCCACGCCATTCGTGCAATATCTTCCATTTCCAAGAAAACATCAAACACTGGTGCTCTACGAGGTCGATGATCAGCGTCCATCAGTACGAAGACTGGGCCGGCACCACCCCGAAATATCCGCACATGAGGTCCCAAGGTCTCGTCACGATGCCTGACAGCGGTTAAACCATGCCGATTAACCATGAAGGGACGTTCATGTGGTCAATACAATCCCTGCTCACACTATTAAGGATCCTCCTCGATATAGGTCTCTTTCCATAATGTTCGGGTCCCGAAATCGTGTTCCACGTTCCCTCCAGATGCAAATGCGTCGAGAATCACATTCCAGACTAATTCGGGACTCATCTGGTCCACTGTTAGACCACCCAGGTGACATGTTGACGACTCCACATTAGGTGTTGCCTTCAGGGAAGACGCATCAGAGGCACACATACAGCAGGTCTCCAACAATAGAGGCCACTCCGACGAAGCTTTCTGGACAACGTTTATGTCGATACAACATGACCAGTGGATGCTGTGAGGTCAGATGCCAGTCGCTGTGAAGAGCTAGAGCCGCACAATCGTTCCCTTACATCCAAATAATGGTCCTCTCTTTCTGATATCACTCGCGGTCGCCCTGCTCTGGTCTTCGGGGTACTGTTTCGGTCTCTACAAATTGTTGCCGCATCCGAGAAACAACAGAGCGATTCAGATTAATTACAATGAAATGAGCACCCTTAGCTGCTTACAGGCGTTGACAGACGTCAACGGGGACAGATGAAAATGTGTGCCCCGATCGGGACTCGAACCTGGGATCTCCTGCTAGCATGGCAGAAGCTCTATTCATCTGAGCCACCGAGGACGCAGGGAATAGCGCGACTGCAGGGATTTATCTCTGGCACGCGTCCCGCGAAACCCACATTCTCAACGTATTGTCCCGCACTACATTCGTAGTGCCCCCGCCCATTATATTCATTACTCGCGGAGCGTTGCCGATTCCCGTAAGAGTTCGGGCACTGTTTGTGCATTCGCACAGAAGAAGGAGATGGTCAAGTGGCCGGTGAGCCTTAACTATGTAAGTATAATGGGCGGGGGCACTACGAATGTGGTGCGGGACAATACGTTGAGAATGTGGGTTTCGCGGGACGCGTGCCAGAGATAAATCCCTGCAGTCGCGCTATTCCCTGTGTCCTCGGTGGATCAGATGGATAGAGCTTCTGCCATGTAAGCAGGAGATCCCAGGTTCGAGTCCCGGTCGGGGCACACATTTTCATCTGTCCGCGTTGACGTATGTCAACGCCTGTAAGCAACTAAGGGAGTTTATTTCATTGTAATTTCCTTGTAACGAGCTGCATGGTCACCGATGGTATCTGTTCTTTCGGACATGTCCGAAAGAACAGATACCATCTTAGTACAGATTCAGATTAAGCCATCGGGCCTGATCAGTATGCGACTGTCCTGCTTCCATTCTTCTTATGGGCCTCCACCGCAGAGAGTTTGATAGGCGTCTTCTTTGTCGATGAATGTGTACATGGCGATTTTGGATGTGAGACTGCCCGGCAAACACTACCACGTTTTATAGGTGCCATGACGTCATCGTTGACGTGGTTGTCCGTTGACCGGAATGCTATTTTCCGTACAGAAGGTAATTGTACGTACCTCTGTTGACAGTTTGTATGATTATACGACGAACTAGACACAGGACGGGGAAATAGCGGTTTCCTGTTTTAATTTTGGAGACCAGTGTAGTGCTTACTACACAGTTGGGTAATAGTAGACGTACCTGTCCTAATGTCTTCAATAAAAACATGCGGGATGTGGTAATCGCAAGCACAATTCCATTAAGCTGAGGTGGATATATACATTAACAACGGAAGATCAATGCAGAGAATAAGAACGAGGTTTCCTCTATAGATCGAAAGTCGCAATTCAGAGAACAGGTGTAATAACCAAGGAAGTTAATTACTTCCCCAGGAGGGGCCGAATTCCATTTTTCCCTGAAGTCACTAATTTAAAAAGTGTCAGCCTAAATTAAGTTGCTTCCAGTTTTCAAGAGCAGGCATTCACGAATCAAGTGTATTTAACAATATATACTTCCAGAGGAAAGGCTGTTGAGCAACAGGCCTCTAGCATCTTCATCATGAAAATAATTGTGGGAAATAACGGTTACTGTAAACTCTGGTTGTACGGCGGCTGTATTTATTCTAGCTGCTTACCCTTGCCTCTTGTAGACTGATTCGATACGCCAAATGTAAGATCTTAGACAAAACAGAACCCCGAATGTACTCCCCACAGTGACGGTGTCCCATGCTTAGTACAAACAACAACTCGTTGCGAGTGATGTCAGACTAGCATGGACCAAAAGATGCATGTTTCAGTTCTTTTCCCTGGGATACTTATGAATCAGGAGCTCCCTGATAATTAGGGGCGAATCACACGAACACATTTTCCAACACGTTTTGCTTCGAAGTCAGAAAGGAAGACTTTTGTAAACCGCCATCGCCAGTTTAGTAAAGGCCTCGTCGCTACTGCTATGGAGGCCGGTTTGCCACTGTTGTTACGGTAGGCCGAGTTTGTGAACTCGTGGAACGGCTTCTGGTGCAGTACACTGCTAAGACAATTTCTCCCGGTCATATTACACAGCTACGCCCCAGGGTCAGGTAACAGGATAGAAGAAAGAAGGTATCAAGATCACACAAACGAGTTAAACGAGTTTATTTATCTTTGTGACTTGTCGAATAATGAAGTCTGCAACACTGCATGTAATAGATTAGATTAGATTAGATTAGATTAGATTAGATTAATATTAGTTCCATGGATCATGAATATGATATTTCGTAATGATGTGGAACGAGTCGAATTTTCTAATACATGACATAATTAGGTTAATTTAACAACATACTTAAGTTAATATAACAACTTTATTTTTTTGTGTTTTTAGTTTTTCTTTATTTTTTATTTTTATTTTTTTGAAATATTTTTTTTCTTTTTTTTTCTTAATTTATATCTAAAAATCCCTCTATGGAGTAGAAGGAGTTGTCATTCAGAAATTCTTTTCATTTCTTCTTAAATACTTGTTTGTTATCTGTCAGACTTTTGATACTATTTGGTAAGTGACCAAAGACTTTAGTGCCAGTATAATTCACCCCTTTCTGTGCCAAAGTTAGATTTAATCTTGAATAGTGAAGATCATCCTTTCTCCTAGTATTGTAGTTATGCACACTGCTATTACTGTTGAATTGGGTTTGGTTGTTAATAACAAATTTCATAAGAGAGTATATATACTGAGAAGCTACTGTGAATATCCCTAGATCCTTAAATAAATGTCTGCAGGATGATCTTGGGTGGACTCCAGCTATTATTCTGATTACACGCTTTTGTGCAATAAATACTTTATTCCTCAGTGATGAATTCCCCCAAAATATGATGCCATATGAAAGCAATGAGTGAAAATAGGCGTAGTAAGCTAATTTACTAAGATGTTTATCACCAAAATTTGCAATGACCCTTCTTGCATAAGTAGCTGAACTCAAACGTTTCAGCAGATCATCAATGTGTTTCTTCCAATTTAATCTCTCATCAATGGACATACCTAAAAATTTGGAATATTCTACCTTGGCTATATGCTTCTGATTAAGGTCTATATTTATTAATGGCGTCATACCATTCCCTGTACGGAACTGTATGTACTGTGTCTTATCAAAATTCAATGAGAGTCCGTTTACAAGGAACCACTTACTAATTTTCTGAAAGACAGTATTGACAATTTCATCAGTTAATTCTTGTTTGTCAGGTGTGATTACTATACTTGTATCATCAGCAAAGAGAACTAACTTTGCCTCTTCATGAATATAGAATGGCAAGTCATTAATATATAATAAGAACAACAAAGGACCCAAGACTGACCCTTGTGGAACCCCATTCTTGATAGTTCCCCAGTTTGAGGAATGTGCTGATCTTTGCATGTTACGAGAACTACTTATTTCAACTTTCTGCACTCTTCCAGTTAGGTACGAATTAAACCATTTGTGCACTGTCCCACTCATGCCACAATACTTGAGCTTGTCTAGCAGAATTTCATGATTTACACAATCAAAAGCCTTTGACAGGTCACAAAAAATCCCAATGGGTGGTGTTCGGTTATTCAGATCATTCAAAATTTGACTGGTGAAAGCATATATGGCATTTTCTGTTGAAAAACCTTTCTGGAAACCAAACTGACATTTTGTTAGTACTTCATTTTTACAGATATGTGAAGCTACTCTTGAATACATTACTTTCTCAAAAATTTTGGATAAAGCTGTTAGAAGGGAGATTGGACGGTAGTTGTTGACATCAGATCTATCCCCCTTTTTATGCAAAGGTATAACAATAGCATATTTCAGTCTATCAGGGAAAATGCCCTGTTCCAGAGAGCTATTACACAGGTGGCTGAGAATCTTACTTATCTGTTGAGAACAAGCTTTTAGTATTTTGCTGGAAATGCCATCAATTCCATGTGAGTTTTTGCTTTTAAGCAAGTTTATTATTTTCCTAATTTCAGAGGGAGAAGTGGGTGAGATTTCAATTGTATCAAATTGCATAGGTATGGCCTCTTCCATTAACAGCCTAGCATCCTCTAATGAACACCTGGATCCTACTATATCCACAACATTTAGAAAATGATTATTAAAATATTTTCAACTTCTGACTTTTTGTTCGTAAAGTTTTCATTCAATTTGATGGTAATACTGTCTTCCTCTGCTCTTGGTTGACCTGTTTCTCTTTTAATAATATTCCAAATTGTTTTAATTTTATTATCGGAGTTGCTGATTTCAGACATGATACACATACTCCTGGATTTTTTAATAACTTTTCTTAATATAACACAGTAGTTTTAATAATTTTTGATAGTTTCTGGGTCACTACTCTTTCTTGCTGTCAGATACATTTCCCTTTTCCGGTTACAAGATATTTTTATACCCTTAGTAAGCCATGGTTTGTTACAAGGTTTCTTACGAGTATATTTAACTATTTTCTTGGGGAAGCAGTTTTCAAATGCATTTACAAATATGTCACGAAATAAATTATATTTTAAATTGGCATCAGGTTCATGGTACACCTCATCCCAGTCTAACTGCTGTAGGCTTTCCCTGAAATTTGCAATTGTTAAATCGTTGACTGAACGTACTACTTTGGAGGACTGTTTAGTATTGCTGAATGGAGCTATGTCATATATTGTAACTAGCTGTGCACCATGATCAGAAAGACCATTCTCAACAGGCTGAGCATTTATCTGGTTAAACTTATCTTGGTCTATAAAGAAGTTATCTATCAGTGAGCTGCTATCCTTTACCACCCGAGTAGGAAAATCAATAATATAAATATAATACAAAACATGACCTAAATGGCTAAGTGCGAAGAATCGTAGGTAAAGTTCATAGCACATAGTGAATGCAATTTAAAACAACTGTCAGTTCACTTCTAAGAGTTCTACATCTACATCTACATCTACATCCATACTCCGCAAGCCACCTGACAGTGTGTGGCGGAGGGTACCCTGAGTACCTCTATCGGTCCTCCCTTCTATTCCAATCTCGTATTGTTCGTGGAAAGAAGGATTGTCGGTATGCTTCTGTGTGGGCTCTAACCTCTCTGATTTTATCCTCATGGTCTCTTCGCGAGATATACGTATGAGGGAGCAATATACTGCTTGACTCTTCGGTGAAGGTATTTTCTCGAAACTTCAACAAAAGCCCGTACCGAGATACTAAGGATCTCTCCTGCAGAGTCTTCCACTGGAGGTTATCAATCATCTCCGTAACCCTTTCGCGATTACTAAATGATCCTGTAACGAAACGCGCTGCTCTCCGTTGGATCTTCTCTATCTCTTCTATCAATCCTATCTGGTACGGATTCCACACTGCTGAGCAGTATTCAAGCAGTGGGCGAACAAGCGTGCTGTAACCTACTTCCTTTGTTTTCGGATTGCATTTCCTTAGGATTCTTCCAATGAATCTCAGTCTGGCATCTGCTTTACCGACGATCAACTTTATATAATCATTCCATTTTATATCACTCCTAATGCGTACTCCCAGATAATTTATGGAATTAACTGCTTCCAGTTGCTGACCTGCTATTTTGTAGCTAAATGATAAGGGATCTATCTTTCTATGTATTCGCAGCACATTACACTTGTCTACATTGAGATTCAATTCCCAATCCCTGCACCATGCGTCAATTCGCTCCAGATCCTCCTGCATTTCAGTACAATTTTCCATTGTTACAACCTCTCGATACACCACAGTATCATCTGCAAAAAGCCTCAGTGAACTTCCGATGTCATCCACAAGGTCATTTATGTATATTGTGAATAGCTACGGTCCTATGACACTCCCCTGCGGCACGCCTGAAATAACTCTTACTTCGGATGACTACTCTCCATTGAGAATGACATGCTGTGTTCTGTTATCTAGGAACTCTTTAATCCAATCACACAATTGGTCTGATAGTCCATATGCTCTTACTTTGTTCATTAAACGACTGTGGGGAACTGTATCAAACGCCTTGCGGAAGTCAAGAAACACGGCATCTACCTGTGAACCCGTGTCTATGGCCCTCTGAGTCTCGTGGACGAATAGCGCGAGCTGGGTTTTACACGACCGTCTTTTTCGAAACCCATGCTGATTCCTACAGAGTACATTTCTAGTCTCCAGAAAAGTCATTATATTCGAACATAATACGTGGTCCAAAATTCTACAACTGATCGACGTTAAAGATATAGATCTATAGTTCTGCACATCTGTTCGACGTCCCTTCTTGAAAACGGGGATGACCTATACCCTTTTCCAATCCTTTGGAACGCTACGCTCTTCTAGAGACCTACGGTACACCGGTGCAAGAAGGGGGGCAAGTTCCTTCGCGTACTCTGTGTAAAATCGAACTGGTATCCCATCAGGTCCAGCGGCCTTTCCTCTTTTGAGCGATTTTAATTGTATCTCTATCCCTCTGTCGTCTATTTCGATATCTATTTCGCTAAATGACGTTCCACATCTAAGTCATCCCTGGACGACGATCTATAGCCAAGTGGGCGAGAGCTGCTCTGCTCTTCTGTCTTCCTAGTAGGATTGAGTCCCTTGTCGTTCGGTCATTGGCGGACTGTACTCGGCCGGCAAGTGGCCGAGGCGAAGTCGATATTTTCATCCTCAGCGCCGTACGTGGCGCTGGTGGAACTCGCGCAAGTGGCGAGTTCTATGGCACAATGATAGCTGACATCTTTGCACCCCTGGTGCTTTTGCCCTGGCGGTGTCTTGTTCGGACGACACAGTACAGTTTATCTTGTAAAATATGTTAGTAGATTTGTATTATCGTTATGATCACTGGAACATGCTGCTGCGAGCTGTGCTACATGCAGTGTTGATTAACGGTTGACGTCGACACCTGGCGTGCTGTGTGACATCAATTCAAATCACTTAATCAGAAAGCATTTCTTATTTAGTATTTATCATTTCTAGAAAGTCCTCGAAATTTCTTATCTTTGTAATGTCTGTATGTTTTGAAATATTCGGTGGTTGCGTAAGTGGTAGCACTCTCCGTCCACTACACAGTATTGTTTGTCTGTACGAGAATCCGTTACTAACGTGCTTTGTATAAAGTGCTGCATTTTATTGACGACAATGAATTCGGGTTTGAACTTGACTGAGTTTACGACATTACAGTATTAAGACAAAATGACAGGCTATCTGCTAAAACGACCGCCATTATTGTCTCCACACTTGAATTATTACGAAATATCGTCAAGTTTTGGTAACTTGATGAAAGGGAAGCATGACATAGGAGATGATCACATCTTAAATAACTAAGTTATATCTGACGATTTTGATTCACAAACTCTTTTGCTTTCTTAAGAGACAAATGTGGCTAAAATTGGTGGAACAGTAAGAAAACACAGCAAGAACTGAAAAACCATTAACTACTATAATCTCTGCGCCCATCAACCCACGCACACACATAAACAGATACACCCACAAACTTAAACCTTTGAATCAAGCATACCAGAATTCCTAATACTTTCCATAGGAAAGGAAATATGGTGTGGCTACTGACCTAGAAGACAAATGTGGCTAAGAACTGGCCCACAAGTAGACATGCCACTCACTGCAACACTCTAAGTGTGGTCTCACCGCCAGACACCACACTTGCTAGGTGGTAGCCTTTAAATCGGCCGCGGTCCGTTAGTATACGTCGGACCCGCGTGTCGCCACTATCAGTGATTGCAGACCGAGCGCCGCCACACGGCAGGTCTAGTCTAGAGAGACTTCCTAGCACTCGCCCCAGTTGTACAGCCGACTTTGCTAGCGATGGTTCACTGACAAAATACGCTCTCATTTGCCGAGACCATAGTTTAGCATAGCCTTCAGTTACTTCATTTGCTACGACCTAGCAAGGCACCATATTCAGTTACTATTGATATTGTGAATCATGTACCGTCAAGAGCGACGTTCATCATTTATGGATTAAAGTTAAGTATTCCACCAGGTATGTCCGTTTTTTCTAAATTCTAATTTCCTTGTCCTGTTCCAGACCTCACGCCAGCCTGCGTGAGGTAAAACGCGTGCCTTTCGATCTCCTCTAGTAACACGGTGTTGTCTCTCCTGCCAATCACAACACTAAGCCTCTAACCTGAGTGCTACAGATGGAGTCCAGACACCACACAAAATTTCACAAGGTTCACCACACTAGTCTTCTAATAATATAAAATGGAATGCAAGTACCGACTTAAATTTTCGTTTGCCCTCTCACCACACAGTCAAATGCAATCTGCTTAAATTTGCCTTTAATGACTCATACGATTCCGCCCCCCACTCCCCCCTTCCCCCCCCCCCCCCCCTCATCCCACCCCGCCCGGCCATGCGGGTAAAGGCGCTGCAGTCTGGAACCGCAAGACCGCTACGGTCGCAGGTTCGAATCCTGCCTCGGGCATGGATGTTTGTGATGTCCTTAGGTTAGTTAGGTTTAACTAGTTCTAAGTTCTAGGGGACTAATGACCTCAGCAGTTGAGTTCCATAGCGCTCAGAGCCATTTTGAACCACCCCGCCCGCCACCATGAACCATGCACCTTGCCGTTGGTGGGGAGGCTTACGTGCTTCAGCGATACAGATAGCCATACTTTTCAGTAGTTGCAGGGGTAGCAGTCTGGATGATTAACTGATCTGGCCTTGTAACATCAAACAAAGCGGCTTTGCTGAGCTGGTACTGCGAATGGCTTAAAGCAAGAGGAAGCTGTAGCCGGGCAATCAGTTTTACTGTATTGTTAAAAGATGATGACGTCGTCTTGAGAAAAAAATTCCAGACGTAAAATAGTCCCCCATTCGGGTCCCCAGGCGGGGACTACTCAGGAGGACGTCGTTATCAGAAAACTGACGTTCTACGATTCTGAGCGTGGAATGTGAGATCCCTTAATAGGGCAGATAGGTTAGAAAATTTTGAATACAGGTTTATAAATACAAAATCAAATAACCGTAATGCAGGAGTAGGTTTAATAATGAATAAAAAAATAGGAACGAGAATAAGCACTATGAACAGCATAGTGAACGCATTGTTGTAGCCAACACAAACACGAAGCGCAGGCCTACCAGAGTAGTACAAGTTTATGTGCAAACTAGCTCCACAAATGATGAAGAGATTGACGAAATGTATGATGCGAAAAAAGAAATTATTCAGATAGTTAAGGGAGACGAAATTTAACAGTCATGGGGACTGGAATTCGACTGTAGGAATATGAAGGGAAGGAAAAGTAGTAGGCGAATATGGAATGGGGGTAAGGAATGAAGATAGAATTTTGCACAGAGCATAACTTATTCATTTGTAACATTTGGTTGAAGAATCATGAAGGAAGGTTGTATACGTCGAAGAGGCCTGGAGACACTGGAAGTTTTCAGATGGATTATATAATGGTAAGACAGAGATTTAGGAACTAGATTTTAAATTGAAAGAAATTTGCAGGGCCAGATGTGGACACTGACCACAACCTACTGGGTTATGAACTGTAGATTAAAACTGAAGAAACTGCAAAAACGTAGGAGTTTAAGGAGTTTAGATCTGGGTAAACTGAAGGTAGCTAAGGTTGTAGAGAGTTCCAAAGAGTGCATTAGGGAACGGTTGACAAGAACAGTGAGAAAAAATCAGTAGAAGCATGGGCAGCCTTGAGAGATGAAATAGTGGAGGCAGCAGAGAATTAAGTAGGTGAAAAAACGAGGGCTAGTAGAAATCCTTGGGTAACAGAAGAGATATTGAATTTAATTGATGAAAGGAGAAAATATAAAAACGCAATAAATGCAGCAGATGAGAAGCAATACAAACGTCTCAAAAATGAGATCTGCGGGAATTGCAAAATGGCTAAGCAGGGATGGTTAGAGGACAAATATAAGGATGTAGAAGCATGTATCGGTAGGGATAGGATAGATACAGCCTACAAGAACATTAAAGAGACTTTTGGAGGAAAGAGAACCACCTGTATGAATATCAAAGCTCAGATCGAAAACCCGTCCTAAGCAAAGAAGTAAAAGCGGAAAGGTGGAAGAAGTATAAGAAGGTCTATACAACGGCGATGTACTAGAGGGCAATATAATTGAAATGGAAGAGGACATAGATGAAGATGAGATGGAAGATATGATACTGCGTGAAGAATTTGACAGAGCACTGAAAGACCTAAGTCGAAATAAGGCCCCGGGAGTAGACAACGTTACATTAGAACTACTGATAGTTTTCGGAGAGCCAGTCATAACAAAACTCTTCCATTTGGTTAGCAAGATGTATGAGACAGGAGAAATACCCTCAGACTTCAAGAAGAATGTAATAATTCCAATCCTGAAGAAAGCAGGTGTTCACATGTGTGAAAATTACCGAAGTTTAATAAGTCACGTTTGCAAAATACTGACACGAATTCTTTACAGACAAATGGAAAAACAGCATAAGCCGAGCTGGGGGAAGAACAATTTGCATTTCGTAGAAATGTTGCAACACGATAGGAAAGACTGACACTACGATTTATCTTAGAAGATAGGTTAAGGAAAGGCAAACCTACGTTTCTAGCATCTGTAGACTTAGAGAATTCTTTTGACAATGTTGACTGGAACACTCTCTTCAAAAGTCTGAAGGAGGCAGGGGTAAAATAAATGGAGCAAAAGGCTATTTACAGTTTGTACAGAAACCAGATGGCAATTATAAGAGTCGAGGGGAATTAAAGGGAGGCAGTGAATGAGAAGGGATTGAAACAGGGTTATAGCCTATTCCCAATGTGATTCAATCTGCATTTTGAGCAAGCAG
Source organism: Schistocerca americana (assembly GCF_021461395.2). Classification (NCBI taxonomy): domain Eukaryota; kingdom Metazoa; phylum Arthropoda; class Insecta; order Orthoptera; family Acrididae; genus Schistocerca; species Schistocerca americana. The sequence goes on along the minus strand of NC_060125.1, from coordinate 52,480,314 downwards.
TAAAGGAAAACAAAGAAAAATTTGGTGTAGAAATTTAAATCCATGGAGAACAAATAAAAACCTTGATTTTCCCAGACGATATTGTAATACTGTCAGAAACAGTGAAAGACCTGGAAGAGCAGGTGAACGGAATGGACAGTATCTTGAAAGGAGGATATAAGATGAACATAAACAAAAACAAAACGAGGATAATGGAATGTAGTCGAATTAAATCAGGTGATGTTGAGGGTATTAGATTAGGAAATAAGACACTTAAAGTAGTAAAGAAGTTTTGCTATTTGGGGAGCAAAGTAACTGATGATGTTCGAAGTAAAGAGGATGTAAAATGTAGACTGACTATGGCAAAGAAAGCATATCCGAAGATGAGATTATTTGTTAACATCGATTATAGATTTAAGTGTCAGGAAGTCTTTCGTGAAAGTATTTGTATGGAATGCAGCCATTTATGGAAGTGAAACATGGACGATAAACAGTTTAGACAAAAAAAGAATAGAAGCTTTCGAAATGTAGTGCTACAAAAGTATGCTGAAGGTTAGAATTGGGGAGGAGAGGAATTTGTGGATTAACTTGACTAGGAGAAGGGATCGGTTGGTAGGACATGTGTTGAGGCATCAAGGGATCACCAATTTAGTATTGGAGGGCAGCGTGGAGGATAAAAATCGTAGAGGGAGAGCAAGAGGTGAATACACTAAACAGATTCAGAAGGATGTAGGTTGCAGTAGTTATTCGGAGATGAAGAGGCTTGCACAGGATAGAGTAGCATGGTGAACTGCATCAAACCAGTCTCTGGACTTATGACATGACTCTGGTAGCGTCTTTCCGCTGCATCATTCAGTGTGAGTTCATCTTATCAGCATGTAGGACGTACGTCACGGGTAGATAGTTGGCACCACCATCGACAGCTCGTTGTCCTTTTCTGGCAGCTACTTTCCTTCGCATATTTTCACGGCTCTCTGACTCAACAACTAAATGGTAACCAACGTGGGACCGTCACATTGTGCCACTCTGGCACAATGAAAGTCTCCATTATTACTTGATCTGCTCGCTCATTTTTCTAGGGTTATATATTCTCTGTTCCAGGTAAAGTGATATATCTTTTCACTGCTGTCGAAGAAGAAGCAGTTCGACCTTTATGGTTCCTGTTAGCTTCCCTCCTGTCCATGTGCAGTACAAAACTTGTGGAACATTAAGGAAACTGGATGTAATGAGAATCATTTTTGTTTAATAACACCTCATCTACTGCAGTGCCATCACGATTTTAGGGTTTTCTGCACTAAAACCAGTGTGTGCATCGAGAAGTCGAATCCTGATGATGTTGGTGGGGAACACCAGTGAGCAGCGAAGGTAACCTCCTTGCTTCAAACCATCAGACTTCATTTCATTGGCAGGACAAAGAAATCAACCATCACGTCATGGTTAATACGATGTCCAAGACCAGTGAAAATGTCATTTCGGTTTTCGCAGCGTCCAAAAATTTTTTAAATGAAATTTTGTGTGCTCAGTCATGCTGTCCTGAGATTCATTAACATTAACTGACTGAGACATTCATTAGTTGTAACAGCGACCTCTCTAAAATGTAGGGTTTCCTTTGGAAACCGAAGATGTGAAGGATATTGTATGAATTATTAAAGGTGGTAGGGGTCCTTTAAAAAAAAAACAGTACAAGATGATTACTTTAAAAAATTCTCGTCGTATATTAATTATGGTTCGCTGTGTACAGAAGTTAGTTTGATTGTTAATTAAGTTTCCTAGTATTTTAATATGCCTCTCTTTGTGTCTCCTTAAATACATCATCCTAGGATGACTTCGTAATTAATATGAGATTTGTCCCCCTTTGCCTTTGTGATGACTCGAACACCTCTTGGTCATTCTTCCTCAACAGCTGAAATCAGAGACGGTAGTGTTCTTGTAAACTGGCGTCTGGAACGAATTCGCATTTTCACTCATCTCAAAGGTGTTCCATTGGGTTCAGAACTGGATTCTGGGCAGGTCAGTCCATTTCAGCCGGCCGCTGTGGCCGAGCGGTTCTAGACGCTTCAGTCCGGAACCGCGCTGCTGCTACGGTAGCAGGTTCGAATCCTGCCTCAGGCATGGATGTGTGTGATGTCCTTAGGTTAGTTAGGTTTAAGTAGTTCTAAGTCTAGGGGACTTATGACCTCAAATGTTAAGTCCCATAGTGCTTAGAGCCATTTGAACCATTTGAAGTCCATTTCAAGAATGTTATTCTCCACAAACCATTATGTTTTTCCTGGAAAGTTTGCATTCTCATGCTGTTACAAACAAACATCATCTCCGAGCCATTCCTTTACTGTACATGGTACATAAGGCCGTAAATTGTGTTCATATTATTCCGTATTTATCGTTTTCTTGACCGCAATAAGGGGAGCACAAACTACCCATGAAGTATACCCTCATCATAAAGTTACAAAACCTACTCCGTATTTCATTTGAAAGTTGTGTATTTGTTCATCTCTGATCAGAAAGGCAGTGCGCCCATGACGTTCGTTATGATATGACGTTACTATAAAAATGTTGTTGCTTATTACTTCTGAACACCACAAGGTCGTTAGCCAAATTTTCATGAAACAACGCACAGTGAAGTCATAATTTTAGTGGCAATGGATACGACGCTTACTAGCCCATTTACAAATTTATAATAGTATAAATCGAGCGAGTTAATTTCTCGTTACATCCACTAAATCCCAAGTAACTGATCGTTGAGTCTGCCCCTGTGCACAAAGATATCACTGTCACAGTGAGAACAACAAACTTAGGTGTACAATGGCTATATCTGATATTCATAGGCCGCCTAACCATGACAAAGTTGAAGGATAATCAAAGAATCCCGAAGTTTAATTCTTCTAATAACAGACTTTTAACTTGCTTTAAATGATGGTCACATTTCAAAAGAACTTGATGACAACAAAGTTTTCTAATATTTCGATTTAACGGACCTAAAGTGACGCTAACATTATGAGGAAGTACTACAATTGTATGGAAAACTGTGTGGAGAAAATACAATGTCTCCTTATCTTGATAGCTAGCAGATTTTAATGTAATGAGACACAATCACAAACTGAAACTGAAATTGGCAACTAAAACTGTACACCAGAAAAGTAAGTAACGAGTTGTCACAAATATGGATCGTACTACCACAGGTTGCATCTCTCATGAATCAGCAAAGCATGCGCCTATCACCACCTCGCCGCATGCGGGAGAGAAAAAACCACGAATTTTTGTTCTCCTTGGTCAAAAATATTACTGTGCCGTGTACTCCTGCGATTTGATTGTTCCGGTGTAGTGTGTTCGATCTCTTTCAATTCGCTTTGCGGTGCGCGGGTTGGTGCGCCCTCTGTGATTCCGTGCGGGAAGCCGAAAGGGAGTCCCGGGAGAGGGGGAGACGAGTGGGCCTGGGCGGAGCGACGCCGTAAGACCGCAGAAGCCGCGTCGGCAGGTGGTGTGAGTGTGGAAGTTGCAGCAGCGGAACTGGAGGTGCTGCAGTGACTCGCTGTCGTTAGTTCTGTTTACGAGTTCAACCTTCCTCACGCTGTGGCTACGGGCTGGTGTTATTCTGGCCATTACCCTATTAGCGGCATTTGGATTAGCTGTTAGTTTGGTGCATCTTCATCTGGTGGAGTTACAGCGAGACTTCTTTCTGTCGTATTCTGGCTTGCGCTGCTGAGCAGTGAGTGTTCCCACGTCGCGTGTTGAAATACTGACTTGTGCCCTCGTTGAATTACGTATGAACTGCAGTGCCTATGTAACCGTGTTTGCTTAAATTGTTGATGAAGTGTTTCACAATACCCTTACTTGAGTGTCTTTAAATTGCATTTCACTTTGTTACTGAACGTATGTCAGTTACGGGACGCCCAAATTCTCACGCTAGTCAAGTAAAGTTTAAGTCTACTGTGACATACCGGCCGGAGTGGCCGAGCGGTTAAAGGCGCTACAGTCTGGAACCGCACGACCTCTACGGTCGCAGGTTCGAATCCTGCCTCGGGCATGGATGTGTGTGATGTCCTTAGGTTAGTTAGGTTAGTTAGGTTTAAGTAGTTCTAAGTTCTAGGGGACTTATGACCACAGCAGTTGAGTCCCATAGTGCTCAGAGCCATTTGAACCATTTTCTACTGTGACACCACTCTTTACCTGTTGGATTAAAATTAATTCAATCTTAACCACGGCTAGGAATAATTCAAGGCTAATTGTAAGTGCCGTGTGTGTTTATTTTTTTGTCCTTTTCTCTTACTACTGTTGAGTGTTAAAATGTGTTGGAAACCCCTTTGACGTCATTTCACGGCGTGGGTTTAGAAAGAGTTCTGTGATACTGGTGTTAACTTCTCCTGTTGCAACGGGATTTCTGGCCCACACATCTGCCGCACTCCGGGGGTTTAGTGCCAACCGCCAACAGTGCGGTAACTTGTTATCAGTCCTTTTCGAATCACCGTCTGGCCTACGACTGTTGATGGATTTCTGTGGTATAATTAACTTGTCTGAACTGAATGTGCTTGTCTTGTATAACAGTTCATTACTGATTCTAAGTTGTTTATTCAGCGGTAGGGCACTCGTTATTCTGGACCAGACTGTACTTGGCATTAATTGCATTGTCTTCATAAATTGGTGTGCTACATAAGATTATAACGCAAGGGCCATTGTGGGTAATATTTACCACTTAAGTATATGAGTTGTTTTTGTGGATTATTGTGGCACACAAGATCACATAAGACAGTGCTGTAGTGGGCAGATATTGCTATACGTCTGAGATATTATTTCCTGTAAGCCATTGTGCCCATTAAGTTATGCAAGGCTTAAATACAGTGACCAGTTTGGTAATTTTCTGTGTTTCGTAATAACATTTTACCAGCATTAAAATTTTGGGAAAGGTTTAAATCGCATATTTTCAGATTGTTTGATGTTAGATAACTTATTGATTCATGTTAAATCAGCTGATGTACATTTATATTGAACAAGTTATATGTCAATATGTTGTTACCAGTACCTTGAATGAATTTTCTTGCGTAATAAATTAAATTTTATATTATATCCTCAGTTGTTGCTCAGCCTCTCACTCCAGCAGCCCCTCTATCCTGGTCCCTACCATATCAATTACACCGAGGGAACAACTCAGTGCCTTTGCCAATGTGATACATGATAATATCACTGATTTCAGGAAACATTACTAGCAATCAACAGCAATGCCGCACCCTTCCCATGCACAATTCACATTAGCAAACGTCAGGTTGGTACTCGCCTGTAGTAGGGTCTCCTCGATTGGTCAGATTCTTCGTCCCATGGTGGTGGAGGCGACACATTCGATAGGACACGACAAAATTTTTGGAGCGAAAGCGACCGACATTTTTTATACTGGCCAGCATCTCTGATGTTTATGCAGAAAAGGCAAAAGTGTCATGCTCAGTTACTCTCTGGGGATGGCAGTGGTGGCACGGCATCCTCTGCCGTCGGGCACTGTCTCTGCCCACAAATGTACGCAGTAGGCAACAGCCCCACCTCTGCGAAAACTGTCCATCTCCCTTCTGCGGAGGCGCGCTCCTCTTAGTATGGTTCACTGGCGACCTTTTCTGCCAAACAGGAACCTTAGGCCACACTGGGAGTGCATCTTCCGAGCAAGAAAACCGCAACGTCGCCCTCCCTAGCAAATACGTCAAGTATTCACAACAAAATAACCATGAAATAGTGGCAAGAAAATATCAGAATATTACTTAGTAATGTGTGAAAGTAATTTCACACATTGTTGGCTCTACAGATTATGGCAGCTAACACTCTCCAGTCACTCGTCAGACCTAACATTTCCACTAGTTTGTTACAGGACACAGTGTGATTGATGACCCGAGATCATTCGCTTACCGTCAGCTACAGTGTAGTGGTGTGGCTCTGTATCGATCACATCAAGCGTCTCTTAGCATGTACTGCAGTAATGGGTGGGTTCTGAGAAGATACTAGAGCACTGTACACCATTCTTTTCAACCCACTACCCACAATCATTGTTCTAGCTCCACTGTTGGTAGCACTTTGGAACTCATGAGTGATTCCTCCTGCTGTTTTCATGAGACATTCTATAGCTACCCTCTGCAGTGCTCGACAGTCCCTGTTCATTTGTACATAAAGTCTGTGGGGGCTTCGTTAAGATGTGCTTGTTTCTTCACGTTTCCACTTCACAATCATATCACTAGCAATCGACTCGTCTAGTTTTAGAAGGTTTGACATGTTACTGACTGACTTGTTTTTCACCGGCCGTAGTGGCCGTGCGGTTCTAGGCGCTTCAGTCTGGAACCGCGTGACCGCTACGGTCGCAGGTTCGAATCCTGCCTCGGGCATGGATGTGTGCGATGTCCTTAGGTTAGTTAGGTTTAAATAGTTCTCAGTTCTATGGGACTGATGAAATCAGAAGTTAAGTCCCATAGTGCTCAGAGCCATTTGAACCATTTGAACTTGTTTTTCAGGTGGCCTCAAACGACTAGTCACTGTTTAACTCACTGACCTCTCTTGACCGATTCATTCCGCTGTTAGTCTTTCCTTATTGACAACGCAACAGTCCCTACCTCATTTTACACTAACGTGCCCGCCTCTAATGATAATTAGTGGTGTATTCCACATTATGTAGTAGTGTTTGCATACTTTTGATCAGATTGTGCATAAAATAAAAATGATGATGATGTCATGTGTGAGTGTTCGACGGCAAAGGTTCTAGCACACACACTAAAATTTTATGAGAGAAATGTGGGTAAATGTCACATAATTACACAGACGGGAAAAAAAAATCACAACGCCAAGGAGTTGTGCGACGTAAACGAAAGTTAGTAGGCGAATTCTACATCGGAAAGATGATGTACATTCAGATTTCGCGCCAGTCGCCTAAGAGTGAAGCTAGTAGAACCACTAGGAGGATGCAAATCAGTTTTGCTTTGAACACTCGCCATTGCGGACGTGAGCGGTAAGTTGCCTTGGAGACTGGATGAGGTGAGTTGATGTTAGCCAAGAATTCCTCGCCATATCATCAACTCACTGAGTTCGGATAAAGTCGTGTAATCGGGCTACGAGAAGACGAATGTCAGAAATACTTAACAGGAATGTGGTCACTGTATGTTACTGTTGGCAGCGTTGTTCATCACAATGTACAGTCGCAACAAGACTGCTCTCTGGACGGGCACTTGGCACTACCGAGAGGGAAGACCATCGCGTTCACTGTATAGCTCTGACGCATCGTACTGCATCTGCAGCAGTAATTCGAGTAGCAGCTGGAACCTCAGTATCATAACGAACTGTCACAAATCTTTTACTTCAAGGACAGCTCCGAATCAGAAAACCTGTAGGTTGCATTCCACTGACCCCGAACCACTGGCTTCCGTGGTGTCAATCGAGAGCTCGTTTGAGGACAGGGTGGAGATGTGTTTCCTGATGAAAGCTGGTTCTGCCTGGGTGCCAGCGATGGCCGTGTGTTCTTCAGGAAGAGGGCAGTTGAAGACCTGCAACCAACCATCTACGTGCTGCTCACAACGGACCTACCCCTGGAGTTTACGTTCGTATGACAGCAGCAGCACTTTCCTGGTTTTACCACCCACCCTCACTGCAAACTTGTACGTCAGTCTGGGGATTGAACCTGTTGTGCTGCCATTCATGAACAGCATTCCAAGGTTTGTTTTCCAACAGGATAACGCTCACCCACATGCCTCTGTTGTAGCCCAATATGCTCTACAGAGCGGCGACGTGTTGCCTTGGCATGCTCGATTAGCAGATCTGTCTCCAATATGCGACATCATCGGAAGATAACTCCAGGATCGTCCACAAACAGCATTAACCATCCCTGTATTGACCAAGCAAGTCAACAGGCATGGAACCCCAATCAAACAATCTGACATCTGGAACTCGTACAACACAATGCATGCACGTTTTCATGCTTGCTTTCAACAGTGTAACAGCTACACTGGTTATTAACGTATCAGATTTCAGATTTGCAATGGCTTATCTCGTGCTCACATTAATCTGCGATCTTGCAATGGTAATCACTTACACAGGTTACTAAGCCGTAGCCGGACCGGCGCCAGTAGTATCTCTGACATGAGTATGATCGATTACGGAGTGCAGAGGTTTGTCTTTGGGCTTGGGTCGACTCGAGATATATGAGATTGCCGACCGCGAGTAGGAGAAGAGAGGACAACGCTGTGAGAACTGTACTCGGCGGTGCGCTTGTCGGCGTTTGGTGGGCGGACAGAAGCGAAGACGGCGTATCTGAGGCGGGGCGGCGGTTGTCACGTGGTTGTACTGGAGTCGGCGGGAGTTGGCCGGCACTGTGCATTCTGCGGCAACCTCGTGAGCTGTGGATGTGCCCGCTTCCTTGGAGGGACACGCTGTTATGGTATCGCGAAGTGATGGTCTGACATCTTCGCAAAATCGCCCTAGCATCAAGACACCAAGTTAAGTACGCTAATTTCTAAGAACGCTTAGTTAACTGTGATTGTGATCGCTCTTGGTACAATTAGACGTTGAAAAACGTGTGATGCTATGTTTGTTCTATTTCATTTGTGGCCTTTTCCTAAATGTGTTATCTGCTTCCGCATAAATTGATGTATTTGCCGATGGTTCAGAAGGCTCTGAGCACTATGGGACTTAACAGCTGAGGTCATCAGTCCCCTAGAGCTAAGAACTACTTAGAGCTAACTAACCTAAGGACATTACACACATCCATGCCCGAGGCAGGATTCGAACCTGCGACTGTTGCGTTCGCGCGGTTCCAGACTGAAGCGCCTAGAACCGCTCGGTCACAACGACCGGCGATGTATTTGCAGATGTGTGTCATCAAGTTATAGCGAGTGGCGGTTCATTTCCCACTCTTACAAGGGGAGGCCGCCAATTGTGTAATTCAGATTCGATTCATACTGCGCATAACAAAAGCTCATGGCCAGATGTGTAATGTGGCAAAGCACCAAGATGCAATTCTCAGCCGTTGTCGAGAAAATCGACAGTTAAAAAAAACAGTTGCGGTGAAATACTCTCAACGATTAATAATTTTCCACAGCGTCGTGGCGCAGCGGTAAGCGCTCGGGTTTGTAATCCGAAGGTCGCCGGATCGAATCTCGCACCATGCAACTTTTTTTTTAGTATTTGTTTTTTGTAATTCAGATATATATATATATATATATATATATATATATATATATATATATATATATATATATATATATTCCTGGCAATCAGTTGCAACAATTATGCATATAATAAGTTGTTGAAAGTCGTTTGTCGTGGAAAAACTGGCGACTTCGAACATCATTATGTTTTCCGCATACAAAGTTGTATTTCACAAATGTTATTAATTGTCTTCATAATGTTAACCACGTATAGTTAACGGAAGACGTAGAAACGATATTCCGAAACGAATACGTATAACGCAAGTCAAACGTTCGAATTAGAAATGAGAGCCCACGAACACAAATTCGCTGTGGCAGGTATGAAATATAAACTCCGTTACTCGCTCGTTGCACTTGAAGGACAGATGTTGAATGGGCCGAAACGAGCCGCCGCATAACAGCGTAGTTGCCTGCTAACTTCGAAAGAAGGTAGATGCGGTCCCTAGCGCAACTTATAACATCGTCGAAAATCAGTGCGGACGGGAGAGTTTTGGTACACCCTGTTAAAAAAACGGAAAAATGGAGGCGGTACAATTGGAGAGCGGGCCGCCTTCACCAACATGCATAAGCAATTCATTAATAGTTTGTTTATATATATATATATATATATATATATATATATATATATATATATATATATATAAAACTATTAATCGTAGAGAGTATTTCAGCGCAACGGCTTCTTTTAACTGTCGATTTTCTCGACAACGGCTGAGAAGTGCATCTTGGTGCTTTACCACATTACACCTCTGGCCATGAGCTTTTATTATGCGCAGTATGAATCGAATCTGAATTTCACAATTGGCGGCCTCCTCTTGTTAGTGTTAGTTTATCGAGTTTTACTTAAAAGAAGCTCTTGCGAGTGAAATTAGTTGTTGTTTAGCCTTGATTTTATAGAGTTAATTTACTGGTAAATCTTAAATGTTAAAGTTAGTGAAAGTTTTTCTGCCTCCTGTTGTCGGGTGTTCTTTGTGTTTCAGTGAGCTGAGGCAGTGGGGAACCGAAGCATTGGGCTTCCCTTTAGATTAAAAGTTTAGCTTGGGGGCGGTGTACTTCACCTGAGCTCGTGTGTTCGTCTTCGGTATCGTTTGCTTGGTTCACATTTTGGTGGCCTACTCGACGTGGGGTTGCAGACGGAGCCACGTCTTGGTTCGAAGTGTTTACCTCTCTCAGTTGGTTCCACCGTTCGTGGTTAACCTTTGTCCTTACAAGCTTGGGCCTTGCTTCTGTTGTTACACATTTATCACTGTACAATGTTGTAACTTTATATGCCCTAAACGTCCATCTTGCAAGTCAATGAGTACTTGAATTATTTCGGGTTCGCCCTGCAAGATGGCCCAGCTTACGTTTAATAAATATGTCTGAAGTATTCGTGTTAAAGCTGAGACTGTGTGTCCGCTGTTATTTTTCATGTAATGTTAAAGTTGAAACGGAAAGGGCCTTATAGAGTTGTTTCTTAAAGTTATGATTAAATTCAGCCTTGTGGGCTCTGTCAGTTTTGGTGGGAGATCGTGGGAGATGATTTATTAACTTTTTTATGATTTTATGTAATGAGAGTTTCTTAAATATTTTGCCTGACGCGGTTCTCAGTGCTTATGGGAGATGATTTTTTAACGTGCATATGATTTTATGTAATGTAAGTCTTTTAAATAATCTTTCCCGTGTGGCGCCTGTCAGATTTTGTGATTGTTTTGGGGAGCTAATAAACCCACTGAAATTGAAATGTTCACTTTATCGGGTCAGCCCTTCCACCCCCTTTAGATTTAAAGGTTAAACAAACAGGTGTTAAGTGAAAACCTTCCAGTTACCTAGATAAATGTATTCCCGAAATTTCATTCCTATACATTAACTGTATTTTGCTGTTGTGATTTTTTCCGTCATTGTATTAAAACGTGAACTCCAAATGGAAACATAAATTACGCCCCGAAACGCTGTATGCACACACACGAAACTACAAAAATCATGTCAAATCTGAACCTCAAAGTGAAAAGGGAAAAAACATTGGAGAGAATTAAAATAATGCAGCAGACAACTGTGTCCAGCTGATCACTGGACTGAAATGACTGAACCAGTCACTCTATAGCCTAATACAGTCTCCAGCATAAAATGTTAGGCTGAAATCAAGTCACTTCAGAAAATTTTAAAAGCGTTACCATACACATATCGTAAACAACTAAAATACAGGGCAGATCCGCACTTAAATTTGCTCTGCAGACTTATCATATTGTATAAAGAACTCATTTGAAAGTGACTTATAAATTCCCTAATAAAATATGTGCTATCCGTTTGACATCACAATCGCATAGTATTATAGACCAGTCGGTGATTTAAATGAGGGATTACACTTCCAACGGACTTCTGTAGTGTTTTCTGTCTGAAAGACAGAATATCCGTTAAACTTTTTGCTGTTGCCAGAGTGTTTAAGAAATAGCAGACAGTCTCACTATGGTTATGTGGCAATGCGCTTTATCTCTTATATCGTGGAAAGCACCGCAATAAGACGTACGAGACAGATTCACCGGCTATGCAGTTAACAGACGTAATTAGTAGAAGTAAAACATTTCAGCTCTAACGTGACAGAGCTTGTATTTCCTTCCTAGTGCGGCCCAGTCCTCGCTGTTTCCTCAACTGTGAAATTAGTTGCGTTCCTTCTGTGCACTGTTCAGACACTACTGAAACTTTCATAGGACTATAGAGTTGTAAGTAAATTGCAATTTAATTGAATAACACGTTCTGCAACACATATTAGATAAACTTGTTTTTGAAGAGTTTATGGGAACAGCGGAGTAGTCTGTTGTAAAACTTGTCAGTTTTGTGTACTTCTGGGGAGCGAGGAGGTACAGATGAAACCAATCCGTTACTGCCTAGAAGTTCCAAAAAAATTTATACTGATCATTACATATGTTATTAGTCTACGTGTTTATTTACCGACTGTCTTCTTTTTCTGCACAGATACTTGCTACCGGTCAAAACAGATGTCACATCTTATATTAAAAGATTGCTCTACGATATTATATTGAGCTGTGAAGTCAACGCCTTCTCACTCTCATATTTTGGACAATATTTACCACTCACATGTTCCGAGATCCATTATATCCACACCACTGTCGAAAGTACTTGTGTATCACCGTTAAGCTAAAGGTAGACTACAAATATGGACACACGCTAAATCGTCTTGCGCGTTGAAACAGCACCGCACTCTCTTTCCCGTACCCACTCGCTGTACCGGCAACAATTTTTATCCCAACGATTATTTCAATTACGGTGATTCCCTTATACCTAGGTGCGATTATACACACTTAGGCGACTCGAGATAATATTAGTTCTTAGTTCTTGAAATGAACTCAGTTCATGAATTCGCTGTGTTGTGTACCACTATAATTCAGTCAAGTGAAAGAGCTTCAGCGTTGACTGACGTTAGTGTCGGACAGTCATGTCAGTACTTATAGATCATCTGTCTATCGCAGTTGTTAATCTTCCAGCGGATTTACTCAGTATTTATTCGTCATGTAAAAATAAGCGGATGAAGGCGCACTCTTCAATCTTCACCACAACTCAAAATGGTTTAGCGCTGGAAGACGCCATTGACCAGGGCCCTCTAGTAAAAGGGCATAAGTAAGCACACTGTAATAAATGATTACTTTCCGTTGTTTGCTTTCAAAGGATGTCCTATTTCTTCATTCCACAGTATTTTTGATCTTGCGAAATATCTGTTGAAATGGTTGTTATTTACTTCTGTGAATTTTCACTTTTTCGGGGAGTATGTCGCAAGTTCTGTTGAACTAATCGTTGCCCTCAGTAGACACATGAGACTAGAAACGTTCATGTAAAGTAAATGAAATGAAAAAATGTGGGATGGTCCATACGTCTGCTACCCCCATTTTAAAACAAAAAACTGCTTAGTAACAAGAAACTTAAGGATAACTAGTATGAGTGGGAGATTAGGAAATAGTGTGTTCTAGGTAAGTATGATGCACGATGGCATAACATCATTACTGCAAAACGTGGCCGTACTGCTGTGACCCAGTAATTAGCGCAGATCGAATGTGCGCAACCACCCTCTAAAAGATCACGTGTGCTGAAGTCTGTGAATAAGGCCGTCATCATCCCACTTTACTATTACAAATGTATGATGCACGCTGTATTCTTAAACGTCGTTATTACTTCGTCTCCAATCGACGTGGGTACTTTGACTTTAGTAACCTGAGAACAGACTACGAGGGGCTCGGAGGTGTCAGTGTGAACAGGGCCACTGATCCAAACAAACAGTATCCGGAGCGCATTTAGAAGATAATGGTATGTGGGTCGCTCGACATCGTGGTCATCAGCGCCAGTACAAGTTACCAGCTTTTCGTTTCCAGTCCTGCCACTACCCGAATGATGAGGATGACGACACAGACACCCAGTTCCGAGGTGGAGAAGATCCCCGACCCGGCCGGGAATCGAAACCGGGCCCTCGTGATCCAAAGGCAGCAGTGCTAGCCACTTTTTTTAAAATTTTGTACGGTTTTGTTCGTTTCGTTTGGTATGGGTGGACGTCACCTGACATCCGTCCAAATTGGTCGTTGATTCCTTTAGTCAGTGTTTTTTTTTTTAATTAAAGAAGACATGCGGTCGTCTGGCCGAACACGCTGAGCTACCGTGCCCGCTCCACTACATCACAAGCTGCTGACAGGAATGCATCTAGATAAATATTACAACTAGTGAAGTAATTACAAATGTCTACATCCAGTACTTATTTATTCAGTAACACAAATACTCAACTTTCATATGATTGGTATGCAAACAGTCCTAGCTAGTGCCAGCGTCCCGTTCACAGATTAGAGCCTAGTTTACGCGACGACATTGGGTTGCGCCGCTCGTTGTGTGGACTGAGTTGCACGCAAATGGTTTCATATTTGACTATAGACACGGCGAAACCAGTATATACTTCAGTTTCGTCGTTTTGCGGGTTTCTGAGTCGTGTCTGAAATGAAAGTTTTGGCAGCTGCACGTCGCACGAGTTGTGATGGAGTTAAAGCTTGTTGCGTGGAATCGCTGCGTAAGAAAAGAATTAGAAACTTGTTTCGATTCGTGACTGGATGAAGAAAAGACCTCAGCTCGGTTGCTCTGCATCCTTGCTGAAATAATATGTAATCAAGACCCTAGAAGTTCTTTTAATTATCTTAGAATGTCACCAGAATTTTTTTTCTAAATAAAGTTAATTGTGCGATAAGGAATAAAGATATTGTAATGCATGAAGCACTGTCGCCAGAACTGAAATTACATATCACATTGCATGCATTACAGTCGAGAACAATCGGCATGCTGCAAGACGCTGTTTTAGTTGGTGGTGATGCTTTTTCATTAACACCAACAATTATTAACAGTAATAATTATTAATGCTAACAGCAGTAATTATTTGAATCTGGCTGCATTAAGAAGAGAATGGTTTGCAAACTACTCTCTTGAAGATAGATCTGTACAGTGGTAATATTTCAAAATTCAACCATATGTGAATGGAGAGCACTGTGCGACGTTTTAAATAGATGAATATTGAATAAAGAATGTAGCTTCTTGATTCGTGTAGCCTTCCCTCCTGTCAACAATATTCCTTAAAAAAAAAAGAGCCCACCAACTCGAACGATGGGATTTTAGTGTTGTAGGCAAGAGCATTTCTACAGCTAGAATTACATTTGCTTGTATTTTCTTAATTCAGTTGCATATGTGCTCCTAATGCAATAAATTTTGCCCTGCAGCTCAGATATTGTAAAACTGTATATGTCCTCATCGCCCGTGACGGTCTCAGGAGCAGCAATATGTTGCTTATTTTTGTTATCACCATCACTGAAATCCCACAAACACCTATGCAATGCATAGTTATCCAAAAAGCGCACATTATTCTCCATTCCCCACTTCATATTTCAGTTTGTCAACACTCTACGAACACACATAACCTCAAAACTCATGCAACTAGTGTCGCCAAAGTTGGAACACGCGGAAACTGTTTAGTTTCATCAACGCGCTGCGCAAACGCGCCGCGCGCATGCGCAGTGGCCGATAGTACAGTTGCCTGCCAACCTAGTGTCGTCGTGTAAACTAGGCTTAAGATATCTAAATCTTCCCGCGGGAGACCCTGCTCCTCGGTGGTATGTGACGTTGCCACTGGCCTGCTAATTTCCCCTCCGACTCGTCGTCTGTGAGTGTGGCGATAGGTTCGAGGAACAGGTCGATGCTCATGAGCAGGTGGAACTGCCCGTGACGCCACGGAACGTGAATTGGTACCTTGTTTTGCGCAGTGGTGCGAGCCCCCGCACTTCTTGTTCCACGTGACTGCTGCCGTGCAACGTAGTTCTTGTTACGCTGGCGACCTCTGTTTTACGCCTCTCGAATCGCTAACATTCTGTCACCGCCTAGCGAGTATGCTGCTCCGCGTACCCCACGTGGCTGGAGCGGTTGCCGGCCTGCGCGACCAGGCGTTCTACGATGCACCAACCAATTTAGAGCCTACATCTGGTACCATACGACACATTTCCTCCAGCCCACTACCAAAAAGGATCATACTGGACCTCATTTTATAATGAAACGATCGCATTGAAAACTATGAAGTGCATGACAAACAACGGACTTCAGTATACTCCTGTTTTCCAGGAGTGGCGACGGAGATGGGACATACGTATCGCTTTGCGTGGGAATGCATTGCAAGGTAACGGAATTTATGACCTTCTGGAAGGGAGTCTTTATTGAACATCCATCGTTTATCACGTTAAATTCCGGTCAAGTACTTTCAGGAAAGACTTTTTTACACTCATGTTAACAAATTATTTTTATTTGCAATAGCTTCTAATACTGTGGCACGTCTCTATTTTACATTCAGTTTTCTTTATATCCTCATTTCTTTGCTGGACACACCTATATCCAAACTCGTCTGCAGCTTCTAACGCTAACCTCATTTCTTGTTTGTTGGTGTTCTTATAACCTCTTTTCAAGACAACATCCATTTCGTTCAGCCGATTTTACAGCTCTCTGATAGACCTACAATCTCATCGACAAACACTGAAGTATTTATTTCTTATCTTTCTTTCATTATTTTACAGAATTTTTCGTTGGTTATCTCTACTACTAGCTCTATGTAAAGATTGAGTAATTGGGTGAACAGGCTGCAATATTGTCTCACTCATTTGTCAACTAAATGCTTTCCATTTACTTGCTCTACCGTTACAATTGCAACCTGACCTCTGTTCAGGTTGCAGATACCCTTTACGTACCTGTATTTCAACTATACAACATTCAGCATTCCCAAGAGCTTATGCTAGTCAACATGGCTGGACGGTCTCCCTAATTCTATAAATAGTATAAAATAGTGTCTTTTTGCCTTTTTCTAACTATTTCTTAAGACAGTTTGTAGGGTAAATATATCCTCTCGACATCCTACATTTTAACTGGAATCAAGAGTGGCCTTACCTCATGATGGCTTTTACCAGTCGCTCCATTCACCTGCTGATAAATGATGTTAGTATTTTGCCACGGTGCCTTCTTTAACTGATAGTTGGGCTTCCCTCTTACTTGGCAGACCAGTCGTCTGTTATACTACATTACTGGCCATTAAAATTGCTACACCAAGAAGAAATACAGATGATAAACGGGTATTCATTGGACGAATATACCATACTAGATCTGACATGTGATTACACTTTCACGCATTCTGGGTGCATAGATCCTGAGAAGTCAGTACCCAGAACAACCACCTCTGGTCGTAATAACGGCCTTGATACGCCTGGGCATTGAGTCAAATAGAGCTTGGATGGCTTGTACAGGTACAGCTGCCCATGCAGCTTCAACACGATACCACAGTTCATAAAGAGTAGTGACTGGCGTATTGTGACGAGCCAGTTGCTCGGCCACCATTGACCAGACGTTTTCAGTTGGTGAGAGATCTGGAGAATGTGCTGGCCAGGGCAGCAGTCGAACATTTTCTGTATCCAGAAAGGCCTGTACAGGACCTGCGACATGCGGTCGTGCATTATCCTGCTGAAATGTAGGGTTTCGCAAGGATCGTATGAAGGGTAGAGCGACGGGTCGTAACACATGTGAAATGTAACGTCCACTGTTCAAAGTGCCGTCAATGCGAGCACCGCAATCGCAATAGGCTACAATCCAACCTTTATCAAAGTCGGAAACGTGATGGTACTCATTTCTCCTCCTTACACGAGGCATCACAACAACGTTTCACCAGGCAACACCAGTCAACTGCTGTTTGTGTATGAGAAATCTGTTCGAAACTTTCCTACTGTCAGCACATTGTAGGTGTCGCCACCGGTGCCAACCGTGTGTGAATGCTCTGAAAAGTTAATCATTTGCATATCACAGCATCTTCTTCCTGTCGGTGAAATTTCGCGTCTGTAGCGCATCCTGTTAGTGGTGTAGCAATTTTAATGGCCAATAGTGTATTACACTGTTGGTGAAATGTCACAATTATACACTTGTCTCATCTATTATAAGTACTTAGGTTGAATGTCTTAGGTAACTTTAGAATTAGAATTAGCAGTGAATACCTTGCTGTAGACTCATTTCACCATTTATTACTCGAATAAATTGTGCAACGTTTTACCTCTTGCCCCATCCTAGAAATCCCTGTCTGCGGGGTAACTAGAATACGACTGATGAATGTAGTAAAAAACAAGTTGGACCGTTTAGTTATTCTTGGCTCTCCAAAGGATCTTAATAATACAGCAAGATTGTCGTCTACTCTTGGTGCGCTTTTTCGACTTAGGACTTACTGTGCTATGTCAAAGTCTTCTCCCAGTCTCGCATTATCTTTCTCATCGTCATCTACTTCTACTTTTCTTTCCATCAAAGTTTCTACAAGTTTCTTTTCTTTGTATAGCGCGTCTGTACATTCTCTGCACCTTTCCCCCGTCAGTTCTTTTCTTACAGTGGAATTTGAACTGAGATCTTGATGTTCACACAACAGCTTTTCTTTTCTTTAAAGCTTCCCTTAATTTTTATTGGCGTAGCACCTATCTTTCCCATAACGATTCCATGGTTCTCCAGTCCTCACCTAGTAATTCCTGCTTCTTTGTACTTCTATGAACAATTTTTTGACACCTTTATAAACATTTATCAGCTTTGTTTCAAAATTTTTATTTCTCATTTTATTAATTAAATTTAATATTTACCATGTAATTCAACTTTTTTCTTTCGGTCTTGTTTTTTGCATAGATCCAGAATTCGAATAAAGAACAATTGTCAACAGGAGTTGTTGTGGATTGGCAAGAGAGCCAACCCACTATGAGAGGAAGCCGAAAGGCACGCGTTTTAGCTCACGCAGGCTGGCGTGAGGTCTGGAACAGGTCAAGGAAATGAGACTAACAAAAAACGTACGTAGCTGCTGGAGTACTTAACTTTAATCCATAATTGGTGAACATCGCTCTTGACTGTACATGTTTTACAGCATCAATAGTAACTGGTAATGGCGCTTTGCTAGGTCGTAGCAAATGACGTAGCTGAAGGCTATGCTAACTATCGTCTCGGCAAATGAGAGCGTAATTTGTCAGTGAATCATCGCTAGAAAAGTCGGCTGTGCAATTGGGGCGAGTGCTAGGAAGTCTCTCTAGACCTGCCGTGTGGCGGCGCTCGGTCTGCAATCACTGATAGTGGCGACACGCGGGTCCGACGTGTACTAATGGACCGCGGCCGATTTAAAGGCTACCACCTAGCAAGTGTGGTGTCTGGCGGTGACACCACAGGAGTAACTCAGAAGCAGATATCCGTGGTGCAGCGAAGCAGTTTACAGCACTTAATACTTCCAGTACAGATAGTATACTAAGTAGATTCCTTCCAGAGGATGCTGGTACAATAGTCTCATACTGAGTAATCATATTCAACCACTTGCTCGACGAAAGATTAGTACCAAAAGACTGAAACGTTGCACAAGCTATAGGCACCAGTACTCAAGAAAGCAAACAGGAGTAATTACAGACCAATATCACTAACGTCGATATGCAGTAGTATTCTGGACCATGTGCTGTGTTAGAATTACCTTGAAGGTAACAGTCTATTGACACACAGTCAGCAGGGTGGCAATTTGCTCTTTATTCTTATTCAGTTATGAAGTAATGAGTACTGTAGACAGGGAATCTCAAATTGATTCGATATTTCTAGATTTGCCTTAGGATTTTGACACTATTTCTCTCAAGAGACATCTAAACAAATTGCGTGCCTATGAAGTATAGCCTCAGTTGTGCAACTAGATTCGTCACTTCCTGCCAGGTAGGTCACAGTATGTAGCAGTCAACAGAAAACCATCTTGTAGAACAGATGTAGTATGCGGCGTCCACTAAGGAAATGTTATGGGCTCTGTGTTGTGTCTAATCTACAAAAACTATACAGGAGACCGTCTTAGATTGTTTGGAGATGGTGTCATTTACCGTCTAGTAAAGTAATGAGAAGAGCAAAACCAAATGTAGATGTGGTGTCACCGCCAGACACCACACTTGCTAGGTGGTAGTTTTAAATCGGCCGCGGTCCATTAGTACATGTTGGACCCGCGTGTCGCCACTGTGTGATCGCAGACCGAGCGCCACCACAAGGCAGGTCTCGAGATACGGACTAGCACTCGCCCCAGTTGTACGGACGACGTAGCTAGCGACTACACTGACGAAGCCTCGCACCTTTGCCGAGCAGACAGTTAGAATAGCATTCAGCTAAGTCCATGGCTACGACCTAGCAAGGCGCCATTAGCCTTACATAGCTTGTATCTAAAGAGTCTCACTTGTATCGTCAAGAGCGATATATAAACAAGGATGGATTAAAGTTAAGTATTCCAGAAGCTACGTACTTTTCTTTATAGCATTCATTACGTATCCTGTTACAGACCTATCTCTTACCTGCGTGAACTAAACGCGTGCCTTTCGGCTACTTCCGTGGCGTGGCTGTCTTGCTATGCCACGACAGTAGAATGACATAGACACGATATCCGTATGGTGCGATCAATTGTATGGCAATAAGGAAAAGTCTGAGGTCTGTCACATTAGTACGGAAAGGAATTCTTTAAATTTCGGTTGCCCAATAAATCACACAAATTTAAAGGCTATGAACTCGACTAAATACCTGGCAATTACAATTACGAAAAACTTAAATTGGAGCGATACCATAAAGGCGAATCAAAGATCTTATTTTATTGGCCGAACACTTAGAATATGCAACACAGGCACTAAGGAGACTACATACACTACTCTTCTTCGTCCCGTGCTAGGGGACTGCTGAGCTGTGTGGGATATATACCTGATAGGATTGACGGAGGACATCGAAAAAGTTGTATTATAACGAATTAGGGGAAACTGTGTCACGGATATAACAAGCGAGTTGGGAAGGCAATCTTTAAAATAAAGTCGTTTTTCATTGCGGCGAAACGTTTTCACGAAATTTCAGTCACCAGCTTTCCCCTCGGAATACGAAATTATTTTACTGTCGCCAACCCATACAAGCAGAAATGACTAATCACAATCAAATAAGAGAAATCGTATGTGTTACAGAAAAATTTAAATTTCCATTTTTCCCACGCGCTGCTACAGAAGGGAGCGTTAGAGAAATAGTCTGAAGTTGGCTCGAATGTACGCAGTGCCTGGCAATTAAGTGTTAATTTCAGAGTTGTCATGTAGATATAGATAGTTGTTTCACCTGCTCTCTTCATTATTTCATCTCTGAAAGCTGCCATTTAGTTTTATATTGCGTTTCTTTGTGCTATACTAATAATTTCGTGTGGCCCAGTGATCCGACACATTCAACTGGACACGATTTCGACGACTTGCGTTTCCCTAACTTATCCTAGTTACCCATCCGGGAAAATGGGGCCTACAGTGTCAGATGGACTCCGAATGATGTCGTTTCTGGCGAATAGTAACATCATTCAGATGCCAGCGTTAAGTTGAAGGCAGACGGAAATAACCTGTGATGCAAAGAAGACTCAATCACGCTACCCTTTGGTTCCAGACACGTACATTACCCCTAGACCACCTCGCCCGACTTATTGTTACATAGCTCTCCATTTACGTCGGTCAATGTCCATTCACCATAATTTCTCAATTTCTTCAGCTATAAGCTGCGTTTCACATCGAACAAATTGTGGTCTGAGATCATATCTGCTCGCCAAAACGTTTTTTACTTCAAAACTCATTTCCCTTTGTATGCGTTGACGTTATCTCATCCATCTGAAACCTTTCGATGTCTACAGCTTTTTTCCACGTATACATCCTTCAACTGTGATTTTTAAATCAAGAGTCAGAAATTATCGTTAAAAATTTGTAATCATTTGTGTATGTTTTACAAATGGATCGCAAAAAAAAAAAAAAAAAAAAAAAAAATTCTCTGAGGAATAGCGAACTGAACACAAATTAAGGCATTATGCAAGGGGTATTCAACACATAGTACAGGATTTTATGCTGCAGGCTGAATTAGGCATCACCTGAATAAAAGAAAACTGACGTTCCAAGTATCGAGATGCAATTCATTCAAAACACTCATGGAAGAGACGAGCACGTGCTAGGTGTTCTAGAAGCTTTAGAGGTAAAACAACCGAAACTTTGTAATGATAAAAGTGACAGTGCTTCCACTTCATGTTCTTAGAGAACAGTCTGTTGTTATTGTACTTCATTGTTCTCCAGCCGACCACCTATTCAATTGATTATTGTGTTAGTTTATGTGTTTAGAGATTAAATATTAATTCGATATGTTTGCAGTGAAGTTTCGATACATATCTCTCTTTCTTACTCATATACTCGTATTACAATCAAAATACAAACTTTCACATTACCATTATATTTTCTCTATTGTATGATATAAAATTGTTATACTTAGGACGTTAATAACTGACAGACGTATTTTACTCGTAGTAAGTTTCATAGGTTTTATCATCAATAACTAATACGCCTAGGCCATTTATACTGTGCACAAGTAACCAGCTATAAAAATTACAGCGGATTGTTTCTTCTTCTGACATCAGCTCGCAAGTGTGCACCTGTGGAGTCAAATACGTAACGCGGTTACTGTTGGTAGGTGTCTTCAGATCTTGGAATTTAGAGGTGAACCTCCTTCTCTTGAAAGTATCTTACGATGTGGATATTAAATTTTTCGTTGTAAGACAAGGTCCGTGGCACTTCTGGACAGGGGGAATTCCTGATTTGAACACTGCCTTACAGAGTTTTTCCTTCTGATTGGCGTAGGCAGAAAGAGATTTAGATCTATCAGTTCTGAAGATTTATCTTCGCAATGTGGAGAGATCAAAACTTGGATCCTTAGAGATCTAAAGGATGAGACTCGTGCGTATGTCGCATTCGTATGTTGGAAAGTTTCAGCTCTGAATACCATGTTCTTTTAGGAATGAACACTTTCACTTTCACAGTTAACTAGCGTTGCGATTTCAATGGGGTAATGCTTTCTGGTGTCCTAACTCGTTTCAGGTTGTTTTCTTATGACCTGTTTCCTGTTTAGATCATGCTGTAATAAAGTGACGAAAAAACTTTCTAGGCGATATTTATTTAGACCGCCATTTATTAAAATTAATGTTCTTAAGGGAAGCTCTTGTGGCCAAGCGGAAGAAAGTGTAAAACTAGCAGAAACTCGTCGTCTGCGTGAATTTCATCGGGGACATGCATGCAGCATTTCATATTTGAGTGAGCATGGAGCAGGATTAGTGGCGAGCTGAATCTCTGAATCCAACAGCGAGTCTCGCTCGAAAAGCGCTGAGCGTGGTTCTCTACTCGTAAAATATAAGTATCTAAGATATAGTTCCATCCACCAAACTGTTTCAAGGGACATACAAATACGTCATTAAGTTTTAAACTTTTCTTCGAAAAGATAGACTGAGCAGCTACTCATAAAATTTAACAGGCGTCTTATCGAGACTGTTTAATATGTCTTGGTGGGATCTGAAATTTAAAAACCTCTCTCACACTGGCCTGATTTAGCTTCACTGATCAGGATAGTAAAAAACATGAGTATATTAAGGGAATTTTCATTCACAAAGCAGACTTATCACATTCACACAGTTCAATGCTGTTCTATCCAGATTAAATTGAGCTTAACTTAAATTCCACAAGACAGTGAAGCAATTTCGAAGTCTCGGTGCGACGAAAATTGTCAGTCGATCTCCTGAAAATATTTGTAATAATTATTAACTTTCGGTGATCACATGGGGAAGACCGGAGATCTGCTGGTAAGACCGTGTTAGCCTATTTATTGACAGTCATAAACTGGATATCTTGAGCATACAAAACGGCAGGTTCGTCCAGTGTAAATCAGACGTTCCCCACTGATCCCGTGCAACACAGCATACTAAGCAGACACTGTCAATAATAATCAGTTAAATAATGCGCGAACACACTTACTTTAGTTTAGTTCATGTATTAAATTCCTTCTCATACAGAATCTCCTCAAGATGGCGACTAGCTCAACAATACATACATATACATCTTCGCTCTTACACGGCTAATCGGCAAGATCTTAATCCTTCTTTTCATAAGAGAAAACATAAATAGCAGAGAAGCTATTTCATGGTGTAAATGTACGCTCCAAGGAATAATAGGGCTTGAAACTACTTTGCATTGATAATCATCGTATATTAAAGTTTAGGAATCGGTAAGATAAGAAGCGATATTTTGAGATATGTATTGAGTTATATAATTTGTAAAAAAATTTCTGAAAATATCGCGGAGGGACCGCTGCAAGAGACATTACAACTGTGTTCACCAACATGGTTGTTGAACAAACTTTAGCGTCAATATGTTCGCTTTAGAGATCAGCAGATAATTTGTGACTTCATATTTTCTGCGTTTAGAAATAAATTTCTCGCTGACACACTTGTACAAACGTCTATAGTTTTCTTTTTATTATCATTCAAATCTCTTACACTACGTATGTACTAAACTGTCATAGGACATACAGTATTGTGGTTTCAGAGAAACCTCATTCATGAATTACAAACTTATCTTTCATACTACCTACGAGAATAATGTAACCGCGAAATACATTGTGTTACAGACATTATGAAGATAATGACTGCAATTCTTTTGACAATGTTTGAAGATACTATTTGTTTTACGCTGACCGAAGTCAAAAGTGTTACACAATGCAGCACTAGTCCGAAATTTATCAAAATTTGTGGCGGTAACCCTTAAAATTTTTTTGAGTCGATAGTCTTGTGACTGTTTTGATGCGACCCGTCAAGAATTCCTCTCCTACTCAAAAAACTCTTCGTCTCCGAGTACCACTACGTACAAGTCCTCAGTTATTTGCGGGAGTTTCTTCTTACATGTCTTACCACAAGTCCTTTTATCCTCTCATTTTTCCTGTCAATGCTTTCCAGATGTTTCCACTTCGCCGATCTTCTCGTTCCTTATTTTATTAGTCAATATAATTTTCAACATTCTTCTGTAGCGCTGTATCTCAGACGCTTAGATTCTCTTCTGTACTGTTTTTACCATTGTCTGTGATTCACTACCATACAATCCTGTGTTCCAAACGTATATTCTCAAAAATTTCTGCCTCAATGTAAGGGTTAAGTTTGACAACTGTAGACTTCTCTTAGAAATGCCCTGTTTCATTGTGTTAGTGTGCTTTTTATGCCCTCCTTGATTCGTCCATCATATGTTGCTTCGCTTCGAAAATTACAGAATTCCTTAATTTTGTCGACTTTGTGATCAACAATCTTGATCTTAAGTCTCGCATTATTCTCATTCTGCCGCTTCTCATGACAGTTGTCTTTCCTTGGTTTACTGTCAGTCCATTTCTGTAATCATTAGACTGTTCACTGCAGTCAACAGATCCTGTGAATCTTCTTCACTTTCAGTGAGGATAGAAACTACATGAGTGAATCATACAACTGATATCCTTTCACCCCTAATTTTAGTCCCACTGTTAAAACTTCTTATTTCCGCTATTGCTTAACTATGGAATGAACAAGACAGACGAAAGACAGCTTCCCTGTCTTACATACTTTTTATACTACCACATCGTTCATGGATTTCCAGCCTTATTGTTCCCTCTTGGTTCTTCCAGGTATTGTATACTAGCTTCGAGTCCTCCCTCGGGCATGGGTGAGTGTTTGTTTTCCTTAGCATAAGTTAGTTTAAGTGGTGTGTAAGTCTAGGGACCGATGACCTCACCAGTCTGGTCCCTTAGGAATTCACACACATTTGAACATTTTAGAAACTTTTTGTTAATCATGCATTTTCCGTTCTTGTGCAGATGTTTCCACAGGATTTTCCATCCCATAACGAATGTTTTTTTTTATAGCTAACGGAGAAGTGAAATACCAGTTTTTATAAGTTTAACTTTAAAACATTTTTAATGTAACGAAATATTTTCTTAAATATTTTCATCCTCTTTTACATCCCCTTAGGGGTTGAATTCCCAGAAACACTGAAACACGTACTTTTTTTTATTTCTAACCGCGAAGTCAAATACCAGTTGTCACAAATGTAGCCTTAAAAATCCTTTAGTAGTTCTTTAATAAGTATTTATTTTAAGAAAAGCTTTCACCCACTATTTTACCACCTTAGTGGTTGAATTTTCATAAATGCTTATAGACGTATTTTTCTCCTACTGAGAAACCAAATACCAGTTTTCGTAGTTTTAGCTTCAAAATTCCCTTAATAGCGACATACTTTCAGAAAGCGTTTCATCCACTATTTCACATTCTTAGGAGTGGAATTACGGAAATCCATTCTTAAACGATGCCTACAATACAAGATCTACACCCTCTCGAAGCATCAACTTTCTATCCTTATCGGTTTGGACTGGACGATGATGAGTCAGTGAATCAGTCTGACCCAGTTTCACCCACTTAGGGGTTGAATGTGCTAAAACGGTGAAATACGTATATTTTTATCTCCAACCGAGAAGCCAAACACTTATTTTCAAAGATTTAGCTTTAAAAATGGTTTTTCAATGAAATATTTTCATAAAAAGATTTCGCCCCGTATTTCACCTCCTTAGGTGTTGAATTTTCAGCAACAGTGACATGTGTATATTTCATTTCTAACAGAGAAGCCAAAGGCAAATTATCATAGATTTAGCACCGAAAATGCTCGCAAAATTAAATCTTTCCATAAAAATTTTCACCCCACATTTCATCCCCATAGCAGTTGAATGTTCAACAACAGTGAAACATATTTTTTATTTCTAACTCAGAAGTTATATTTAAATTTTCAGAGATTTAGCTTTAAAAATGCTTTCATAATAAAATATTTTCATAAAAAATTTGATCCCCTATTTCACTCCCTTAGGGGTTCAGTTCCCAAAACACTGAAGCATGTGTTGTTTAGTTTGTAAAGGAGAAGTCAAATACCAATGTTCATAGATGTAGCTTAGAAAATACTTTAGCAGTTCTTTAATACCGATATATTGAAAAAAAGCATTCACCCACTATTTCACCACACATATGGTTAAATTTCCAAAAATATTGAAACACGTGTTTTTTTTATTTCTGACCGAGAAACCGAATACCAGTTTTCATATGTGTAGCTTCAAAATTGTCTTAATAGCGACATTTTTCAAAAAAATACTTCACCCCCTATTTAACCCCCTTATGGTTGGAATTTCTAAATGTCCCTTCTTAAACGACGCAACAGTATATGATCCACACCTTCTCCAAATTTCAAGTTTCCATCCTTAGCGGTTTGGGCCGAACGATGATGAGTGAGTCAGTCAGGGTACTGCCTTTTATATACAGAGATCACACGTCTTCCTCCTATTTCTCTCAGAATTTCGATCATTTGTTACAATTTTATATTGTCGATCGCTATTTCCAGGTCGACAAATCCTACGAACGTGTTTTGGATTTTCTTCAGTATTGTTCCATTATTATGCCCAGTGTCATCACTGCGTCCCTGTTACGTTTATCTTTCCTAAAGCCAAACTCATCGTCATCTAACAGATCCCCAGTGTCCTCCCCCGTAGCGTAGCGGTATCGTTTCCATTTATCACGCAGGGGGCCCGGGCTCGATTCCCGGCAGGGGACTGAGTGTTGTGTGTTTTTCGTCATCATTTTCATCATAATTGACCCGCAAGTCGCCGGAGTGGCGTCAACTAAAAAGGACTTGTAATACGGCGGCCGAACTCCCCCGCATGAGGCCTCCTGGCCATCAATGCCATAGGCTCATTTTATTATTTCAGATCCCCGGTTTTCTCTTCCATTGTTCTGTGTATTATTCTTGTCACCAACTTAGGTGCACGAGGTGTTAAGCACATAGTGTGATATTTCTCGGACTTACCTGCCCTTAATGTCTTTGTAATTATACGGTTGTTGTTGTTCCGAAAGTGTGATATTACGTCACCAGTCTCATAGATTCCACACATCAGTGTGAATAATCGTTTTGTTGCTACTTAGAAGTTGCGATGGGATGTTATCTATCTCTACTCCCTCATTTTATCTCAAAACTTCCGGAGCTCTTTTAAATTCTGACTCTTTTACAGGATCCCCTATCTCTTCCACGTCCATTAAAATTTCTCCTTCTGTCATATCAGCAAACGAATCTTCCCCCTCAAAGAGACCTTCAGTGTACCGTTTCCACCTATACGCCCTCTCGCCTGCAATTTAGGGTGAAATTTGCATTGCACTCTTAATGTTACCAGATCTGTTCTTAATTTCATCGAATGTTGTTTCGAGTTTTGTGCGTGGTGAGTTAGTCCTTCCGAGTAGCATTTCCTTTTTCGTTTCCCCACATTTCCCTCCGGCCATTTTGCCTTGACTGCCCTCCACTCGCTGTTTATTTAATTCCTAAGTGATTACTGTATTCCTGTGTTTCTTTGATAACTTTTTTACTTCTTTCATTCAGTTACTGAATTATATGTTTTGTTACCCAAGGCTTCTTCGCCTTGTTCCCCACATAGTGGGTGTTAAAATAACTGTACCTAATTTTATTCGGAGATGATACGTGTCATCGTAATGGTGTGACGTATGTCAAGGTGGACATGAATACATTCTTGGATTCTTTGCGTTGTGGAGTAAAAAGCCAGGGAATATTATGTAGAGGAATTTATGACCATGCCTAAAAATCATGCTTAGTCATTTCCTGAAGACTGCTGTCTGCAGGACGGTAAGAAGTGTCCACTGACAAGTTAGGAAAACTGGCAGGTCAAGGATTCAATCAATTCTAAAGGTATTTGTGATGTGAACTGTCGTGTAAGAGCTTACATTATCCTGCTGCAATATTCAAATTAGTAACATGAAAACAAGGTTGACATTCGTGCCACATACGGGTGAGCATTCAGCCTCTGCTCATTTATCGGATCAGTTCTCGTGTGATACCCAATAGCTCTAATCACCATAAGCCTTGGGCTTGGAGAAGTGCGGGTCTCGAGAGTTGCTGCTACCTATGACCTGCTACTTGTACCTACAAACGCGTTGGCGTCTGCCTGATCGCCAAGAACGGAAGGTAGACACAACACTCAACGTCACAGAGCACACCTCTACAACAGTTTGATTATGGCTCTATATCACGCAAATGTTTGTGATCTGTGGTAACGGTAAACGACACTTGGCAACTCGAGATCTGAACCCAACTTCCAGTAACCTGCACCCTACGGCTCTTTGTGACAATTTTCCTCTTCATTATCTCCAGAATTCAAGTGTTGTCACCCGACTGCTCGTCAGGACAAGTCCAATACTTTTGCCACCTTCTGGTGGTGCATTCTTTGTGACAGCAGCTGTACCTACTTTCTCGCCACAGTGTGTTGTCCTGAGCCCAGAAATCATTCTGCAGCCACTGTACTACAGCTTACTGCTGGTTGTCCCGTCTGTCGGTGGCGTGCTTCCACGTCCCTCACGCCAATGACTGGACCTTTGTCAGAGTCCGAAAGATGGTGATATGTTGCTCACGCACGCCCTCTGGGCACTTTGTGCTGCGACCCCCACTTGAAAACTGCCAATACCGTTAGAAACGCCCTGGAGGCGTGTGTACTCAAGCCATTCTTTGTCTGTAGCAATGGCTTTCTTCCGTGCTGAAGAGGACTGAAAATACTGTCCATAAGATTTTTTTTTTCCTTTTATTCTTTTGTCCGCGCATGTAGTAAGCACTACCGTAGCTTACCGATACTGCTGGAACCGCGCCTTCGAGGTTCCAAGAGGCACCTTGTGCGGCGCTTTGGAGATCGACACCAATGAAGGACTTCCAGGCCGCCGACCAATGGAGACCTCCACGACGGCCTTATAAGCGGTGGGCAGCTCGGCACCAGCCATCTACTAAAAGATTACTTCCGTATCGCTATTTGGAACAGAATATTACACCGAGTTGTTGATAATTATCTCTGCAGGCAAACATTCAGTGAACTTACACTCACACCTGTGCCGGACAACCGCTTATAGCTTATCACAACAGGCACAAGTTGTCATCAGTGTAGCATTTCTTTGCCAACAAACTGAGTATAATATTTGCACTTGTGTTAACCTATGTTTTGGTTGCCTGTCCTGATTCCTACGAGTATAAGCAGAGATCCTTTGGCTACCTTCCACCCATTGATAATAAGCAGAAAGAACTAACATCTAGCTCCTCGGAACATAGCGGTTACCGACTCGCATTATAACAGAAATGCAAGAGTATCAGTCTGCAAGAGTTCGGGAAGGTTCTCATTACACACACTTCTTTCAGGTCAGTGCGTGATGGACAAGTCCAAGTCTCACTTTCTACTTTATGCAAGAGAAGGAATAACACGAAAATGTAGACTAATAACTTGCTTGTTGAAAGTACATACACAGAAGTACGATATCACGCACATAAATTGTTGTATTAAGAAATCACTTATTTTTAGTCTTGTTTCAAGCACTTAAGGGGGGTAGGACGTCAAACGGGCCGACTTGGAGCAGGAGAGGCACCACAAAAATGGTTCAAATGGCTCTGAGAACTATGGGACTTAACATCTGAGGTCATCAGTCCCCTAGAACTTAGACTTACTTAAACCCAACTAACCTAAGGACATCACACACATCCATGCCCGAGGCAGGATCGAACCTGCGACCGTAGCGGTCGCGCGGTTCCAGACTGAAGCGCCTAGAAACCCACGCCCACCGCGGCCGGCCAGAGGTACCAGAAGACCTTTTAATTTCCACTGTTTATAACTTTACAAATAAATTCATAAATCTTCGTGAGCATGATCAGGAAGGGTACAGGATTCACACTCAGCAGCGGAAGTTCAAAAACATAACAAAATATATTTTTTTTACATGTGAAATTTCATCATTTTGTTCACTAACTATTGGCTACATTTCTTGCTATAGGTACACTTTTCTTCATAAGTAAGAGAGATTCTTCGATGAATTTTGCACAGCATACAAACCATACCTTAGGTATATGAAACTCTAGAATTTATTTAATTTATGAAAAAATGAATGAGCTGTTATATTTTAAACTTCATGTTTCGAAAAAAACTCGAAATTTCTAGCTAATTATCTCAGTTTTTACCACAGTTTTTAATAGATTTAAAAAATTCTGGAATTTCATACACCTGTAATTATGATTTGCATGGTGTGCAAAGTTGATCGACGAATGTCTGTTACTTATGAAGAAAAGTGTACCTATAGCAACAAATGCAGCCAATAAAAAGTGAAAGATTGATGAAATATCAAGTGTAAAAAAAAATATTTTTTATATTTTTGAACTTCCACTGCTATGAGAATGAATCCTGAATCCTTCCTGGTCATTCTGACAAAGTTCTATGAATTTATTTGTAAAATTATAGTGGAAATTAAAATGTCCTGTGATGCCTCTCCTGCTCCAAGCCGGATCGTCTGACGTCCAATCTCCCTTAAGATTTTTATACTACGAAGACATTGTTCTGTATGACATAGAGAAAAATATGCATTACATGCATCCTTTTGTTTGACCATGGGAAGACGCAGTGATTAGACAATATCGCTTTTACGTGGTTGCTTTTTTAGCCCTCAAAATTTGTAAATACTTTTTTTGTTATGATGAACGTGTTAACCTCGTTTGCCACGTTAACCAAATAACGCTGGTATCTGTGCTGAAGAGGTTCCAACCAATCGCTTAAACTAGACAGCAAGCAAGAACAGAAAGGCTTAGCGAAGATTTCGTAACAAAATGGAGACGTAACAAATCTTCTTTAACTGGCTGTCATACAAAGCCGGGAAAAGTACACACAGAAATATTAGATTACACATTTTTTAAATTGTGACTTAACTGATTTTTGTAAACATTTTCCAATCACTGTTAATGGTTGTAGTAACCATCGTGTTGACAAGCGGCAAGTCCAAATCTTCATCAACTAAATGATAAAGTGCTATATGTTAGACTTATCTATGGAAGGCATTAGGATATTGGACGTAACGTGCACATCTTGCTGTACCGTATATGTAGCCACCTGTCATGGGCATACAAAGCGTTTCATAGTTTCACGTTCGATTTGTAGCATCAACGAACTCACCCACGGGAATCCGACAATTCCCGTACAGTTACGTGAATTTATGAAGCCGGTAGTACGTTCATCAAGATGTCATTCACACGATGAGGCCTACGTAATTCTCCACGCGAACTGCAGAGGAACCGTAACTTTGTGACCTCGGAAGTTAAGGCCTCGTTCTCACGCATATAACCGCTCACAAGGTTACATCCGTAACTCTCACCTAAGTTACGGACTCTGCTTCAGAGGTCAAAGCTAAAAGTTTACAACATAAATCGGTAGGGGCCGTATTAACAGCGACCAATCAATTTTGCGACGTTAGTCCACCGCTCGATACCAGAAGCGAAACAGCAATTAAAAAGCTATGCGCATAGCCCAAAGCACATGAACCAATACAGGAGGAGTCTATTTCAACCGACGTGAAAGTTATAGTGAGTGTTATCTAGGACGATAGATGAACGTTATTTTGACGTCTTGCAAATGCTAAAAAATATCAGGCAAATGCAAGGGATGTAATTTCTATCAAAAGGAATGAATTTTAGTTCATATATCCATATTTGTTAATAACATCCGCTAATGCCTCTACGAACGGTATGATTTGTGCTGAAAAACCGACAGCAAGATAAAAATATGCAGTAACTATACATTAAAAAGTTACCAAACGATTACTTACACACATATCTGGAACCAAACGGTTCAATATATGACAATATTTTCCGTAGTGTAATATAACGATGTTAGTTTTACTGTTTTATAATGAAGAAACCTAATGAAAATGGCTCTTTTTCGCTGGAACTAGTTTAGGGAATTAAAAGAAAAAAATTGTTTGCGTTAAGGCAGACCCACAGTCCCATACTGTGTTAGCAAGACACGGAACGACAAAAGTAGAGTTCAAACTACAAATATTCCATTACTTTAATTTAGGTATTTCTCTTTTTCTCTGGTCTATCGCCTATTTCTTTACCTTGAATCCAATACTTCCGTGGCTTTACTTTCAAAAAGTGTAGTTAGCGTGGTCACCCTTCTAAATTAAATATTTTCTCCTATCTTACACTATCACTTCCACGTACGTAGCACATTCTCCCAGTGGTAAACTACAGAAGTATTTAATAGCCCTGCCTTAACACTGTTGCGAGTCGGCTGCTGCCTACTGAAAGGTAGTTTCATACGAGTGCATTGACTGTCGCTACAATTGCGTGATGGAATATACTAGGCATGACGTACAGCTGGATAGGAGAGCGGAACAGGTTGGCTAATATTCTTGCAGAAAATGTAAGGGAGGGGTGGGAGTGCATATCACACATCACCACGCAAAGCATCACGTGTCAGAGAAGTGGCTTTTTTAGGTTAGAATCAGGATTCACGCACTCTCTTTTCATAGTAATCAGAATAAGAAGAGCCCCACAAAATGCTTAGGACTGACCAGGAAACTACGGTTAGAGCACTTACTAATAATGTAGAAGAGCTTCTTGTTTGCTTGGAAAATTACAGGAACTCCGAAAAGATACACATTCCGTGATTTTCTGACCGCCACTTAAACGTACGTTTAGATACGTTACGAATAAAAGATTAAACTCTAGCGGCTTATTCATGCAGAACTAATATGGAAAAAGGAGAAGTTACATATATTACGACAGAACACAAGTTCGAAAACGTTGAGACAAGTAGATTTTGTAGTGATCAGCACACAGAAATGTGCCCTTGCGAATTAATACTGAAAAGTAGTCCGCTTTTAATTCTAACTGTACAGAGACCACTACCGGGAAATTTTGAACTATTTATGAGGAATCTGGATTCCTCATAAATATCTGTTAGACAGAAGCAACCAGTTAAAAGGTAAAATTATCTGGAAACCTTATTTGAGCCCTACTATTTAATCTCAGTAAGTAGCTTTTCAACACAGGTGAATAAGAATAATAGGACTCTAATTGATAAGGTTTCTTTGGTGAATATGAAAGCAAGAAAATAATTGTTGTCCAGCAACAAATACTCTCTCTGACCATGATCTACAGTTACTTAGGATAAATAAGACGGTGTCTTACAATGTTGATACTTCTCAGTGGAAGTCTGTTAGAGTAATTGATGACTGCACGAAAACTGTTTTTAAGAACGGTTTACAGGAAATGACCTGGATTGAAATTGAACCAAATGCTAACACAAAATTTTGTCTGCTTCACGATATTTTAATATTATTATTTCAAAAGAGCTTTCCACATAATCTAATCAGAAAGGACACCTAAACAGCTATATAACGAACCGTGGATTACTAGATGGATTAAAGTTTCTTCTTAAAGGAAAAGGGAAATGTACACTGCTCAGCGAGACCGTTATGCCTGTCCACCCATTGGCCGGTATGTCCATATTTGCCGGCCGCGGTGGCCGTGCGGTTCTAGGCGCTGCAGTCCGGAACCGCGGGACTGCTACGGTCGCAGGTTCGAATCCTGCCTCGGGCATGGATGTGTGTGATGTCCTTAGGTTAGTTAGGTTTAAGTAGTTCTAAGTTCTAGGGGACTGATGACCACAGATGTTAAGTCCCATAGTGCTCAGAGCCATTTGAACCATTTTTTTTTTGTCCATATTTGGCACAGATAT
Source organism: Schistocerca americana (assembly GCF_021461395.2). Taxonomy (NCBI): domain Eukaryota; kingdom Metazoa; phylum Arthropoda; class Insecta; order Orthoptera; family Acrididae; genus Schistocerca; species Schistocerca americana. The sequence goes on along the minus strand of NC_060125.1, from coordinate 52,446,187 downwards.
CAGTGGTGACGCGTCATGGCATGGAAGCAACGGGGCCTTGGTAGGTCGCTGGGGGGAGTCGGAACCACATCTGCAGACGCACAGGTCACCTAGTATCCCCAAATTCCGCGAAGGAAGGCGATGAGCTCTGACACCACGTACAGTCACATCCCACACGTATTCCGTTGGGTTCAGATCTGACGGGTTGGGAGAGGGGGCAGTACACCAGCTGGAGCTCGCAACTGCGTTCGTCGAACCATTCTGTCACACTCCTCGCCTAGTGACATGGTGTATCATAATGCTGAAAAAAGCCAGTGCTGTCTGGAAACGTGATCGTCATGAAGAGGTGTGTGTAATTTGCAACCAGTGTACGACACCCCTTGGCTATCATAGTGCCTTGCACGAGATCCACTGGACCCATGGATGCCCTGTGAATGTTCCTCAGACCATAATGGAGCTTTATTTTCACAAGTCCGTCTTGATCACGCAGATTTCTTAGACTTTACTACCGCTTTCGGCATACTGCCATCCTCAGATCTGTTACAGATCTGCAGACTTTCAGAAAAACGAAAATAAAAATTGAGTTTCAAACACAAGGTACAATTGGTTGTAAGCTACGGCACAAAGCTGACAACGACAGCAATAAATATATGGGGTCTGGTGTTTATAAGATCAGCTACCAAGACTGTGACAGTTTTTATATCGGTCAGACAGGAAGGAATTTCCAGACTCGTTTTAGAGAACATACGTATAAAACTTCCTGGCAGGACAGCTTCTGTAAAGTTTAGAAGGTAGGAGACGGATACTGGCAGAAGTAAAGCTGTGAGTTCCGGGCGTGAGTCGTGCTTCGGTAGCTCAGATGGTAGAGCACTTGCCCGCGAAAGGCAAAGGTCCCGAGTTCGAGTCTCGGCCGGGCACACAGTTTTAATCTGCCAGGAAGTTTCATATCAGCGCACACTCCGCTGCAGAGTGAAAATCTCATTCTGGAAACATACTTATAATCAAAACAAGAGCGCTTTCGGTACACATTTAGACAGAGAGAGACGTTTAGTAGGAAGCATAGACAATAATATGAAAGTGTTGTATAGGGCGCCAAAGGGACTGTTACTGAACGTACTCAAAGTAATGGAGATTTATGTGCACAGAAAACGACAACCGGAATTACTGCTGAGTGAACAGAATGAATTCAGTCTAAATGCTTATTTTGATATATCCATAGACCTACTAGTTTGAGTAGCATAGAGCACTCCAGAGGACTGACGTGCGCCGGCCGCCGACGACGAGAAGTCTGGGCCTTCAAAAATCGTTCAAATGGCTCTGAGCACTATGGGACCTAACATCTGTGGTCATCAGTCTCCTAGAACTTAGAACTACTTAAACCTAACTAACCTAAGGACATCACACACATCCATGCCCGAGGCAGGTTTCGAATCTGCAACCGTAGCGGTCACACGGTTCCAGACTGATGCGCCTAGAACCGCACGGCCACACCGGCCGGCGAACGGGCATTCCTCCGTAAGCTCCACCACAGGAAAACAAGGATACTACGACATGTTGCCATGGAGACCACGCGCTGGATATAACATCGAGTATCGATTTTTTAATTTCTAACGTTTAGTTACTGTTTTATTAATTGTACTAAATGCAAATGCATGTGACTAGGGCCTCCCGTCGGGTAGACCGTTCGCCGGGTGCAATTTTTTCGATTTGACGCAACTTCGGTGACTTGCGCGTCGAAGGGGATGAAATGATGATGACTAGTACAACACCCAGTACCTGGGCGGAGAAAATGTCCAACGCAGCCGGGAATCGAACCCGGGCCCTTAGGATTCGCTGACTACTAAGCTACCGGGGACGGACTATTAATTGTACTGCAATTACGTTTATGGTAACTGATCTGTTAGGCTGGAATATTTTTTTGATACTTTATTTTATTGTTACACTTTTTATACTACCTTATACAGGTTGTATGTTTTACCTAGTCAGGCCAGTGGCTGTATTATATTAGTATTTGTACTTTTTATGGCATTTTAAGTATGAATCCAATTTCACATCAGTTATGTTTTATTGTGAGACGCTCATTTTGCTATGAGCAGTAATTAAAAAAGTAAGTAATGACTGTGCATGCCGCAATTTAATCATCACATTGGCGACACTGGTTTAATATGCAATCTAGCTAAAATGCCCTCTGCTGGCATTAGTATCTTGTATAAATAGCAGACGCAATCTGAGTATTTCTCAGCACGTACCATGTACTTACGTATTTAACTTGATGATGATTTACACCAGAATATTTTAATTGTATGTATGGGTACTACAGGTGCCTATATACGTTTTATAATTTTATATATATCACTAAGACTTGTTAGATATAGCGTTAACTTATTGAACCTATCGCTTACACAATATTTACCCTTCTAACAGATCTGAGGATGGCAGTATGCCGAAACCGGTAGTAAAGTGTAAGGAATCTGTGTGATCAAGACGGACTTGTGAAAATAAAGTGCCAAAAATGATTGCGGACTAGTTTACAGACTATTTCTTCAATTAATATAGTGGAGCTGCCGCCAGTTTGTCCCTGTACCGCTGTGTAGATGTCAAAGTGCTCTTCCCCTGGAAGATGATGGATTCGCGCCCTCCCATCGGCATGATGAAGAAGGTATCAGGACCATTTCAGTCGTAGTTGCCGATACCAAGCTGTTAACATTGCCACATCCGTGGGGCGTCAAATGTGAAGGACCATCTTTAGCGTTCAGTGAACTGCGTGTTCAGACATATTTACACTCTGCTCAGCAGTGACGTCTGATGCTAGTTTCACCACAGTTCGCTGCCTGTCCCGTTTTACCTATCTGCCCAGCCTACGACATCTAACATCTGTAATTAGGGGTCGCCGCTCGACCCTACGATGGCTAGAAGACACTCATCACAGCACTCCTCGATCACTCGACAAGTCGTGCACTTTCTGAAATACTCGTGCTGAGCCTCTGGGCCATCACAGTCTGCCCTTGGCCAGGCCTAGACTGATCTCACGCCTTCCCCATTCTACTCACAGACAGCATGCTGACTGATACTAGATGCACCGTGTGTATGCCTGACTGGCAGTCATTGCTCGCCAGGTGACGTTTCTATCACGTGGGCGGGTTTTTCTCGATTGTAAGTTTCTCCTACTAATGTTCTTACTGATCAGTGTATCTGTTGGCGACAACAAGAAGACATCCGGCAGAAACTGCACGCTAAAAATCCTATTCAAAAGTGCTAAAAAAAGTTATTAAAAATCAATAAACACACACTTAATGTGGTGGTGTGTAGCGAAACGAGAGACAGGACAACCAGCTAACAGAACAGAAGTGGAAGGGCTATAATTAATGAGCTAAGGTAGCGAGTATATTTAATAACCATTTCTTAAATATGCTAGAAAGTACAGGAAAAGACAGTTTAAGAGAAAAACACAGAAGTGAGTTTGAAAAATCAACTCTCATAAACCTCAGTCATGTGAATGTAACACCAACTTCTCCTGAAATTTAGAAAATAATAATTTTTCTCAAAAATAAAAGTCTATCTTGATTTGATGGTACATCAAAATGGTTCAAATGGCTGTGAGTGCCGCCCGTGCTTTGTTACCGTAAGCTCCGGGCATGCTTCACCGACCACTGTGCAGCGCGGCTGTGGAATGTTGAGTGTTTCGGAGAACGGGGACCTTGACTTCACCAAATGGACTGCGAGGGACACGTACACTTCTATAAAAAATAAAAAAATAAAAAACAACCTTGACCTCAAAGTGTGCTACGTGCTGAGGAGATGAATGGATGTTGTGGTAAAACAGTCTCTAGTGGGCAACATCTGGAGCACTTGCTGCCCGCTGGTTCTATAAGGCTTGCTCAGGCCTGCAGTGCTCTGGCTGGGTCGACGTCTGTTTCCTAGCATTTCGTGGGATGGCTATGGAACGGTCTCACCAAGCAACTACTGCTGACGGGACAGGTGTACCGTCGCGTTGTATCTACACCAACTCATCAAAGAGAGCTCGGATAACCAGTCCTCCCGAGAAGAAGTCTGAGAATCATAGTAACAGGGCACTGGTGTGACGTAACACTTTCATTGTAATCAAGAGAAGAGGAGAACCTTTGATGAGGCATTGGAGGGTGTTTCTGGGTTCCTAAACAGTGTCAAACGCCTTTGTAATAGAACACTTCTAGTTGCAACTGCTAATTCAAACCAAATATCTACGCTTCTGGGACGTAAGGCCTTAGGTGACTACCCAGTCGAGGCTGAGTTGCAGAGCAACTTTAATCTGTGTGAAGGCGTGATTCCATGCTCCGATACAATGGAGATGGACCCTGCGGAATTACATGAAAGTGAGCGTCCTGGAAATGGAGACCTAAATTAGGAGAGTCGGTGGAACATTGGAAAAATCTGCTAAATTTATTTTAACTTATTATTCTACCTTCTTCTGTTGGCAAAAGACCTCCAGAGGGGCGATGCCTCGTTCGCGATCTGTGAGTGTGCTCACCAAAGATGTAGGAGCCTAGCTCTGTATATAATACACATGGAACTACGGAAACACCCTTCTCTGTACAACGCACGGGATGAAGAATATAAGAACAGAGAGAAAAAGAAAGATCAATGGTTTGCGGTATTAGCTGTTGTCGTACGGAGGAGAGGGATGGAATGGATTAGAAACAAAGATAAGATCTTGACAAGTATTGCCGGTATGTATTTTATTAATGTTTGTAGTATACTCACGGTGTTTAGAAGTGACGATCAACATTCAGGGATATGATAGGAATGATCATTCGAAACAAAATGTCAATAAACATGGGTTCTGAAACGCATACCTTAAGAGCTGTGAGCAATTCTTGATCGTCGATAGTGTGAAACAAATCTCTTCTACTGTAAGCTCATTGCTTTTCCATATTTTTGGAAGTGGTAGTATGGACCAAAGCAAGAAAAAATGTCCAGTAAACATGTGCTCCAAGCCAGCCGGAGTGGCCGCGCGGTTAAAGGCGCTACAGTCTGGAACCGCACGACCGCTACGGCCGCAGGTTCGAATCCTGCCTCGGGCATGGATGTGTGTGATGTCCTTAGGTTAGTTAGGTTTAAGTAGTTCTAAGTTCTAGGGGACTTAGGACCACAGCAGTTGAGTCCCATAGTGCTCAGAGCCATTTGAACCATTTGAACCATGTGCTCTGAAACACATACTTTATAAGTTATGAGCAGTTGTGTTCAAAGTAGCGATGTTGAACAAGCGCTCATAGTTCTTAAGGTACGCAGAGCTGGGCCCCTACATCTTTGGTGACCACACTCACAGATATAATTCGCGAACGAGGCACCGCCCATGTTTACTCGCCTTTTTAGTTTCAAATGATTATTCCTGTCATATCCCTGAATGTTGACTACCACCTCTGAAACACCCTGCATAGCAAAAAAGGCAAGACACCAATTTTTAGCAGGCCGGAGTGGCCGAGCGGTTCTAGGCGCTACGGTCTGGAGCCGCGCGCCCGCTACGTTCGCAGGTTCGAATCCTGCCTCGGGCATGGATGTGTGTAATGTCCTTAGGCTAGTTAGGTTTAAGTAGTTCTAATTACTAGGCGACTGACGGCCTCAGAAGTTGAGCCCCATAGAGCTCAGAGCCATTTGAACCAATTTTTAGAATGTAAATACTAGTGTTCATTGGAGGATGCTTACATGCCGATCTCGCCATGGTATATTTTCCTGAGGGGAACGGAATTTGTCAGTAAAACGGTCCCTGAGACTTTTGATGCAGTTAGTTCCTTTGGCCGCATGTCAGAAATAGTTTCTCTTTGTGTGACACTGCGTTATCATAATTGTAGCCCTTTCATGTCTCACAAATCTGCGAAGTGGTCAGTAATCTTCGATAACATTCACATTGACAGAAATTGGACTGTAGAATACACTGTTTTTGTGGTGTCACCGCCAGACACCACACTTGCTAGGTGGTAGCCTTTAAATCGGCCGCGGTCCGTTAGTATACGTCGGACCCGCGTGTCGCCACTATCAGTGATTGCAGACCGAGCACCGGCACACGGCAGGTCTAGATAGACTTCCTAGCACTCGCCCCAGTTGTACAACCGACTTTGCTAGCGATGGTTCGCTGACAAAATACGCTCTCATATGCCGAGACGATAGTTTAGCATAGCCTTCAGCTACGTCATTTGCTACGACCTAGCAAGGCGCCATATTCAGTTACTATTGATTTTTGTGAATCATGTACCGTCAAGAGCGACGTTCATCATTAATGGATTGAAGTTAAGTATTCCACCAGCTACGTCCGTTTTTCTAAATTCTAATTTCATTGTCCTATTCCAGACCTCACGCCAGGCTTCGTGAGCTAAAACACGTGCATTTCGGCCTCCTCTAGTAACACGGTGTTGGCTCTCCTGCCAACCACAACAGTTTTCACTAGTAAACTTGTCAAATCCACATTCTGCATAATTCAGAGCTCTTCATGGTCTCTGGTTTAAAGACTTTATTGTTTATTGGCCAGGCTTTTGCTTCATATTCAACTTCTGCATTCTTCTATAAACTACCCGTAACTTCACCTTCACATACTTCTCAAAGTGGCGCTTCCTTCCCATTTCGCCGGCGGGGGTGACCGAGCGGTTCTAGGCGCTACAGTCTGGAACCGCGCAACCGCTACGATCGCAGGTTCAAATCCTGCCTTGGGCATGATGTGTGTGATGTCCTTAGCTTAGTTAGGTTTAAGTAGTTGTAAGTTCTAGGGGACTGATGACCCCAGAAGTTAAGTCCCATAGTGCTCAGAGCTATTTGAACCTTCCCAGTTCAGTAAGCTTCTCGACGACATTTATACTCTAACGAAAGTAGTGAGTGAATGTGCACCAGACACAGAATGAGATTTTCACTCTGCAGCGGCGTGTGGGCTGATATGAAACTTCCTGGCAGATTAAAAATGTGTGCTGGAACGAGAGTCGCACTCGGGACCTTTGCCTTTCGCGGGCAAGTGCTCTACCATTTGAGCTACCCAAGAATGACTAACGCTCCGTCCTCACAGCTTTACTTCCGCCAGTAGGAAGTTTGGAAGGTAGGAGACGAGGTACTAGCAGAAGTAAAGCTGTGAGGACGGAGCTCAGCGTGTTCGGTCAGAGGGTGAGCTGCCCTCTGTAATAAAGAAAATGAGTTAATGGAGCAACGACGAACTGAAACGGGTGTTTGCGACGTCCGCCCCGAGCAGTTGCAACGAACTAAAACGAACAAAATGAGATTTACAAAAAAAAAAAAAAAAAAAAAAAGAAGAGATGGTAGAGTACTTGCCCGCGAACGGCATAGGTCCCGAGCTCGAGTATCGGTCCGGCACACAGTTTTAATCTGCCGGCAAGTAAAGACTGTTTACTCTCAGTTTTTAATTTTTGAATGTAAGTTGTATGACTGGAAACGACTTTTGCATAGGTGTAGACTGTTCCTAACTCGTGTTGCTTTACCAGCGTTAACTCTGACAAAAGCAAAAGGAAAATGAAATGTAGATTCGAAGTTACTTAAGTTTTCTATTGCTTTCATGTTTTCAAATGGTTCAAATGGCTCTGAGCACTATGGGACTTAACTTCTGGGGTCATCAGTCCCCTAGAACTTACAACTACTTAAACCTAACTAAGCTAAGGACATCACACACATCCATGCCCAAGGCAGGATTTGAACCTGCGATCGTAGCGGTTGCGCGGTTCCAGACTGTAGCGCCTAGATCCGCTCGGTCAGCCCCGCCGGCGAAATGGGAAGGAAGCGCCACTTTGAGAAGTATGTGAAGGTGAAGTTACGGGTAGTTTATAGAAGAATGCAGAAGTTGAATATGAAGCAAAAGCCTGACCAATAAACAATAAAGTCTTTAAACCAGAGACCATGAAGAGCTCTGAATTATGCAGAATGTGGATTTGACAACATCTGTGGTCATCAGTCCCCTAGAACGTAGAACTACTTAAACCTAACTAACCGAAGGACATCACACACATCCATGCCCGAGGCAGGATTCGAACCTGCGACCGTAGTAGCCGCGCGGTTCCGGACTGAGCGCCTGAACCGCTAGACCACCGCGGCCTGCTTTCATGTTTTCCTTAACGGTTGTGTTTCTTCTAGGAATTCTGTCTCTGACAGTATTCCAAAGCGTTTCGAATGAGTTGAAGGGCATCCAGTAGTATTCGAAAAACTTGTCCCGATTTCTTTTTAAGTCTGTTGTGCAGAAAGAAACTGGAAATTTGTTGTAAGTTCCTATGGGACCAAACTGCTGAGGTCATCGGTCCCTATACTTACACTACTCAATCTAACTAACTTATGCTAAGGACAACACACACTCATGCTGTTGTGAGGAAGAAAAAGCTTGCATTTTGTAGATATCTTGCACAGTATCAGGTGAATACAATACTTTTTCTCGTGCTTATAGTTGCTGATGCCTACTGACAGCTATCGCAGATTGGAGCCTATAGTGCAAAGTAAGTATTCTTATTTATTGATGTTCCGTTAAAGTTTACACTGAACTTTGCCGCAGCTTACACCAACTCACTTCTACTGGATTTGCGCTGCGTGACAAAAGCGGCCATTACGGCCAGCAAATTCGCTGTCGCACGTATCGTGCTAAACAAGTGCCAGCCGCTGCGTGAAAAGCACGCGCTTGTGACTTCAGCCCGCTAGCTGCCGCATCCTCAGCACCCTTCAGGCCGAGTTACCGCCTCGCCTTTACGCCCGAGCTCCATCGAGCGCAAAGCGTTTACCTAAGCGTCAGACAGGCCCCATCGGACGGACAGATCGTGAAGCGCTATCGCGTTGCGTGTGCACCTCACTTCCCCCTCAACTGCCGCCTTCTCTCCCTAGACTGTCAGCTCGGCAGCTGACTCGTGCCACACGAACAAAGCGAATCGCGTGCGTTATCGGGGCTTCCACCAGCCGTCAACATGCTTTATCTGCAGTCCTGTTCCCTGTCTGCTCTTTAGCTAACTTAGGGCGGTGTCTTTTACCAAACCACGGACTACGAGAATCTTTAGTTTTGTGTCGATCCTGACCTTAACAGTGTTGCACACAAAAAATTTCTGTTACCCGCCTATTACGTATTTTCGTTCAACAAACATTTAGTCTCTACGTAAAATGAAGAACAAACCGCCTTCAGTCACAAGTTGCGTTTATTTACTGCACTATGCATTTCGAAAAAAATGGTTCAAATGGCTCTGAGCACTATGGGATTTAACATCTTAGGTCATCAGTCCCCTATAACTTAGAACTTCTTAAACCTAACTAACCTAAGGACATCACACACATCCATGCCCGAGGCAGGATTCGAACCTGCGACCGCAGCATGCATTTCGAGCCCTGGAGGTTTATCTTCAGGTGCTTTTTAGTGATTTACATCAGGTTTTTTAGTTGTTTGCCTCTTGATATTACATTTTTGTGTTACAACATGGTATATTGTAGATATAAGTTTAACAGCGTTAATAATATGAAAATAACTTACAGTTTAACGTTGTATGATGTCTGCTTCTGTTGTGCAGTTGGTATACACAATAATATTATATCATATTATCTTCTGTGAAACAAGAAAATCGATTATATTTAGAAGTAGAACATATGTATGAACGAGAATCTTTGGCATATTTACGTTCGGCTACTACAACGTGCGAAAAAGTGTGTCACTATGTATACATCCCAGTATGTACTGCAAAATTAAAGATGTATATATTGTGTATACCAACTGCACAACAGAAGCAGACATCATACAATGTTAAACTTAGATCTACAATATACCATGTTGTAACACAAAAATGTAATATCAACAGGCAAACAACCAAAAAAACTTGATGTAAATCACTAAAAAGCGCCTGAAGATGAGCCTCCAGGGCTCGAAATGCATAGTGCAGTAAATAAACGCAGCCGCGTGGGATTAGCCGAGCGGTCTTTGGCGCTGCTGTCATGGACTGTGCGGCTGGTCCCGGAGGAGGTTCGAGTCCTCCCTCGGGCATGGGTGTGTGTGTTTGTCCTTAGGATAATTTAGGTTAAGTAGTGTGTAAGCTTAGGGACTGATGACCTCAGCAGTTAAGTCCCATAAGATTTCACATACATTAAACATTTTCGAAATAAACGCAACTTGTGACTGAAGGCGGTTTGTTCTTCATTTTACGAGAGTAAAACAGTCGCGGACGAAACACTGAAAAACAATGGACAAAATTAAATCTAGTCTCTAACTGACGTGTCTCTGAACGCTCCTACACTACATTTTGTGACTTGCGCCCGCATATCGGCCTAAGTGGCGCAGCGAGTGTCACCTTCAGAGCGTATTCATCTACATCTACATCTACATCTACATGGTCACTCTGCAAATCACACTTAACGGCCTGGCAGACGGTTCATCGAACCATTTTCATACTACTTCTCTACCATTCCACTCGAGAATCTTTCTTTCGAACTCAGATTTCACTTATTTTATTACTATGATCATTTATCCCTGCGTCAGTGCGTGTCAACAAAATATTTTCACATTCGGAAGAGAAAGTTGCTGATTGAAATTTCGTAAATGGATCTCGCCGCAAAGAAAACCGCCTCTGTTTCAGTGACTACCACCCAACTCGAGTATCACGTGACACTCCTACCCCTACTGCGCAATAACACGAAACGACCTGCCCTTCTTTGCACTTTTTTGATGTCCTCCGTCAATCCTACCTCGTAAGGATCTCATAATGCGCAGTATTATTCCAGCAGAGGACGGACAAGTTTAATGTACGCTGTCCCTTTAGTGGGTTTGTCGCATCTTCTAAATGTTCTGCCAACAAAGCGCAGTCTTTGTTTCCCATTCCCCACAATATTATCTATGTGGTCTTTCCAATTTCAGCTGCTCGTAATTGTAATTCCTAGGTATTTAGTCGAACTGACAGCCCTTAGATTTGTGCGATTTATCGTATATCCTAAATTTATCGGATTTCTTTTAGTGCCCATGTGGACGACCTCGCACTTTTCTTTGTTTAGTGCCAATTGCCACTTTTCGCATCATACGGAAAATCTCTCTAGATCATTTTGTAATTGGAATTGATCGTCTGATGATTTTAGACGGTAAATTAAAGCGTCATGTGCAAGCAATTTAATGGGACTGCTCAGATTATCACCTACATCATTTATGTAAATCAGGAACAGCAGAGGGCCTATGACACTACCTTGCGGATCGCCAGATATCCCTTCTGTTCTGCTCGATGTTTTACCGTCTATCACTACGAACTGTCACCCCTCTGAGAGGAAATCACGAATCCACACAACTGACACGATACTCCATATGCACACAATTTGATTAATAGTCGCTTGTGGAAAAACTATCAAAAGACTTCTGGAAATCTAGGAATATGGAATCGATCTAAGATCCCTTGTCAACAGCACTCATTACTTCATGGGAATTAAGAGCTAGCAGTGTTGCACAAGAACGATATTTTCTGATTCGTGAGGACAACGCTTTCATTCCCTGACTAGCCATAGAGGTATGCGTCTTCTGTTATTCCCTTAAACTGCACGAAGCCAACTCATTTGAAAGGGATATGGCCAATTTCCTTTCCATCCTTCACCATCTTAAACCTAACTCTTCGCTTTTTGAGGCCATCTACTAAAAGGCTACACAAAGGAGCTGTTGGAGGAGTTGTTACGCTGTCCGGCCAGCAGACGGAAATGATCAAACATTATTCCCTTAACTGCTCTCTTACCACTCCAGTGCCTTGAGGTTTGCCCCGTGAAGGATATACGGTAAGTACGATGGGGCGCAAAACTTGAGAACGAAAGTAAATTTCGCATGATGTGCCACCACTAAGTAACGTAGCTCGACGAAAATTGTGCCACACACAGAAAGAACTGCTACAGTGTAGCACAGAACGTAACGCAAGGAAATACACAATGGGACTAACGGAAATGACACTTTCATTCAATGAAAATAACTACACTGAAGTCACTGCTATTTATGATCGGCTCTTTGACATTACAAAAGACGGGATATAAAATAAATAAAATAAATATAAATAAAAAAATATATTGTTATTTAGATATTGATTATTCTTCTATCTGTATGATGGTGATTGTGATTGCAATTGTATTTGCTTATCTGGAACGCGGACGTTTAATTATTCGGTATCAGACGCTTGACAATGGCTTTTTCGTAAAGGCAATGTTACTCGTAGTTGACCGTGAAATAAAACTGAATAATCGGACTTCGTAATTAAATCGTTTCCAAAGACTGCTGCGGTAGGTGCGGACTCATAATCTAAATCTCAATATTACAATAATTTGCCAGCCATGCCAATACGTCGTACAGAGGTGATTGTCTACTAAACATAAAAAAGTTACACAGTTAGTTAAATCAGATATATTCAATGAATAAGCCTACAGTTCATAATCCTACTTACTTTTATAAATATAAATTCTTTACCGAATCGAGTGCCTAGTGTGGTTGCAACTCGCAGTATTCTTCTATAACATGAAATATGGCGGTGTGCCAGACAATAAAATAAAATACGTGCTTCTCGCACCACTTCAACCAGAGCTCTCTCTTTCTTAATCAAACATAAGAGTAACGTAATTGTGCTTTTGTTTTATCAGCGACACAGCGCTGCAGTTGTGTGCCATAGGCTTTATTTATTTGTCACTGATTATTTATTTAATTAGTATTTCGCGTTTCCGCGGAAACTCACGCTCGGCATGCAAATGTGCCTTTATATTGCCCCCTGAATTGCGAGGCGAAAGGACACACCTGCAGGCGAGCAATTCACCTAAAGGCACAAGAAAATCTAAGTTATCTACAACTATTTACATGACTTACATTACACATTATACACATTATATACAAAATTTGAATGACGCGGGTGCGCCGTAAAAGTTCTTATGTTGGCAGATAGAGTGCGCGCATGCGCAGAAGCGTCTGTGTAACTGCGGGACTGCCGTTATATCGTACAGTTAGATCACGCGGCACAGTATTGCAGTTCATATTGTTCGTGTGCGCGCGTTTTTCAGTCGTTGCACAAAGAAAATATTCAACCAAGATTACATATGAAGACTACATTCTATGACAGGTAACTTAGTTTTAAATTTACAATATTTGTTATAACACAATACAACTTAGATTGTTGAATGTTCTTAGTTACATAGTATTGTTTTGAAATACTTCAATGAAAAATATCCGTATTTTTCAGGTGCGTTGACCTATACACATCGTGTCGTTATTACAGTTCAGATTCATCCGCTGCACAATAATTTTTTTACAGGTTAGTATCGTCGTGGTAAAGTTTTTTGATCACCGTAACATCGTTGTATAACAACGTGATTAATACATAAGCGTGTCCATTTCCCATTTCCATTATAGTCGTAGTGATGCAGTTCGTTGTGACTAAAAGCATTGCTTATTACAGATCAGACGTGACCCGTCGAGTAATTGGTCCACGTGCAGTTCGTTTTTTACATTCCGTGGAAGCTTGGCTGCAGAACCTCGGACGGCACATAGCTGGCGTCGATCCTTGGACAGTCCAGGTAAGAGTGTCCGTCACATTTCGAGAACATTTCATTCCCTGAAGTTCCAACCAAAATTCTTCCACCCGTCGTGTTGTTTTCTGGACAGGCACTTTGTGTCCATTTAATCCAGTTAACATCTTGAAGTCGGGTACTGTAGTAATGTCACTAGACGATGCACGAATTATGCACTTCACATTATCAGTTTTTTTGCTGAATATAGCTCACCTAAATGTTCGTAGTTATTAATCAAGGAAATCGTTCATCGCGTTTACATAGATACGCTGCATAATGAATGGCATTAACAGTTTCTTTCACATAGGTTTCCGCGTAGTTGCAGAGTTAGTAATGTTCGTTAATGTCCGTGAACAGTGGTTCACTATGCAATGTCTTTTTGGCACTCGTTTTGTTCAAATTTTTACATAGTAACAGTTGCACTATACATTAGTTAAAAAAATAAGTAATTATACATACACATGTCACATATTTTCTTAGCATAAACATAATATAGTTGCACATAACCATGTTTACATCATCATTACATAGCTATAGGTTATTACATTGTGTCACATTTGATTACATGAATTGCAGATATTTACATCCTCTTTAGCGGTTTTGCTGGGATATTATCGATGTTTTTTGTGATGTCATCTGAAATTAAGATAGGTTAGACACAACATTCATTACATCAGTAGGCAAGACCAGGCGTTTTCACTACTCAATAAATATTCAAAATAGTAAGAGAGAGAAAATGTTCGATTCCTCGCGTTTTGTGCGTGTGTGTAGAGTGTCTGTGTGGCCTTGACTACTGATAGATGCTTTTCGTGTTAAGAGATGTGCGTCTAATCTATTTCTCAAAGTAAAAGATCGCTTCACAGATGACGTCTGTCAGTTCGTCAGGTGTCACACCAAGTCAGTGGTACCTTCAGTACCAAATGTTCCGTGAAAAATTAATATGTCATCCACTGCTACGTAATCATAAATTTTACTTTAATATTCCGTCTTTCAGGTGGAGGCGCGCGCTGAAAGAAGAGTTCTTCTGTCTTCAACTGCGTCACTGGAACCGCTGAAATGAAAATTTCTATACTACTTATTATCTGTGTTGTAACAACAGAGTTTTTTGAGTTGCTTAGCAATATTTTGATGGGTATGACCTTGACATTATTCAGCATGAAATGCTCTAAGATCTCGGTGTGCGTATAGCCCAATAATTTTGTTAGTTCTAGGATGTTGTAACAGATACGCACCAGGATGCGGTATGTTAACAATTATATAAGGTCCTTCATATAGCAGACGCCACTTAGCGTTGCGTCGTTTGAGTGCTACAGATTTATGATGAGTACGAAGTAGTACAAGCATTCCTACCTCGAATTTTTGTTTTCTTTTTATTATGTTTCTGTGATGTTTGTTTCGTATTTGTGCGTGATGTGTCAATGTAGTCAATACTTCTTTTATTTTCTGTTCAGGTGTGGTTTCCTTGTCTGACAACTTAGGTAATGGTTCTATCCACTGATCGTTCTGTTTGCAATTGAACATGATCTCGTTAGGTGTGTAATTCGTATCGTAAATATTTAAGTTATTGTGTACGTCTTCGAAAAGACTTAGGTAGGACACCCAATTAGTATGTTTTGATGAAATATAGGTCCTCATGAATCGATTTAATTCTCGGAAAAGTCTCTCAGTCGCGTTACATTGTGGACTAAACCTCGAAATAAATATACTTTTGATGTTATTGTCCTTCAAGAAATTTCTCCATTTGTACCCAGAGTAGTATGCTGCATTATCTGATAGAATTGCTTTAGGTTTTCCCACGTGCGTCAGGTAATCACTTGAGAATCTTCGTATTATAGCATTTGCGGTGGCGGATTTTAAAGCATAAAGTTTTACATGTTTAGAAAATATATCGTAAAAAGCTAAGATATATTTGATGCCTCCAGAGCTTGCTGGATGCGGTCCACTGATGTCAGTACACAGAATTTCCAGGGGTTTACTAGATAAAATAGAATGTAAATCTGTTTTTGTGGATAAATTCTGAGGTTTTGATTTTTGACATATGACACATGTTTTCAGTTCCCTGTAAATTTTTCTTCTCATATTGCTAAAATAACAGTATGTACTGAGCTTTGCCAAACACTTTTTCGTCCCATAATGACCCCAAACTAAGTGTGTGTGCCAAATTAGATTACGTTCAGACTCTTTGGGAATGCATACACACCAGTTAGTAGCATTTGGATGTCGGCGGTAAAATAACACATCATTGTGTAACTTGTAATACTTAGTCAAAGGATGATTGTGTTTTCCTACCAGTAATGTTATTATCTTATACCAGTGAGGATCAGATTTTTGTAATTCAGCCATGTTTCTGCACATATCAATATAATATTGGTGATACTGCTTGTCTTGCATTAAGAGAATCCTGTAGTCATTTATATTTTCTAAGTCACTGTTGGTATCATTCATACCTTGTGGATGTCTAGACAAAGTGTCTGCAATGGTGTTGTCCTTACCTCTTATGTACTTAATTTCAAAAGAGTAGTTCTGAAGTGTAACTGCCCATCGTGATAGTCTAGGATGTACAAGTTTACAAGTTAACAAAAATGTCACGGCCTGGTGATCGGTGTAAATTACTGTATGTTTTCCAAATAAATAATAATCGAATTTCTTGAATGCCCATACTATGGAAAGTGTTTCTAACTCAGTATGCTCACATTCAGTTAGAGTGCGACTCGCAAACCCAATAATTCTTATCTGTTCCTCCTCTTTATTCTTTACAACTTGAAATAAGCAACAGCCCAAGCCAGTACGTGAAGCGTCACAAGTCATACAAAAATCTAAATTGAAATCTGGATGGCTCAATATGTTAGCATTCACTAAAGCATGTTTAATTGTATTAAAGTCATTCTGGCACTGTTCCGACCAGATCCAAACTTGATTCTTTCTGAGTAGATTTAGCAGATGTTTACTGTTCAAAAGTGGTTGTGGCAAAAAACGTCTGAAAAATGAACATAGCCCAAGGAATGATTTTAACTGCTTTTTAGTTCGAGGGCTAGGAAAGTTTCTGATAGCATCTAATTTACTGGGATCAGGACGTATGCCCTGTGAATTAATGATATGTCCTAAATACTTTATCTCACTGCAACCAAATTTTGATTTTCGTAGGTTGGCTGTGACTCCAGCTTGTGCAAATTTTTCTAAAATTCTTTGAAGAGTGTCAACGTGTTCATTCCAAGATTGTGTAGCTATCAGTATATCATCTACATAGTGTGTGACTGTCTCAACTAAATCGTCGCCAAGCACGGTATCCAGGGCTGTAATGAATACCCCCGAGCTGACATTCAGTCCGAAGGGTAGAACACAAAACTGATAGGTTCGCCCCCCGAACATAAATGCAGTATATTTCCGAGAATCAGGAGTGATACCCACCTGCCAAAATGAATTAGCGAGATCTATTGTGGAAAAATATTTTGCATCTAGAAATTTCTGTAATTGCTCTTCTAAATTTACAGGTTTTGCGTGAACCGGTAAAATTATTTCATTAATAGCTCGTGCGTCTAACACTAACCTAATGCTTCCATTTGATTTTTTGACAACAAGTAGAGGACTACAATAAGGTGAGGTGGATGGTTCAATGACCTTCCAGTCTAACATTTGTTTTAATTCTTGCCACACAGCAGGTCGTTGAGATAATGGTACGTTATATGTCTTATGGTAGAAGATCTTGTGAGGCTTAACTTCAATCTTGTACACATACGTGTTGATAACACCTAATCGTTTGGTAAAAACTTGTAAATATTTGGATAACACTTCCTGTAGTTTTATACGTTCATGTACACTGAGAGCTGTAGCTTCACTTATCTTATGATCAAGCGATGTTTTCAAGTCCATTATCTCTGTGTCAGATGAGTGTGTTTGCCTGTCTTGAATGTCATTGTCAAGTACTAACTGAACCTTGTACCCTGTACAGTGTTTGTCATGCTTTAGAGTTCTCCTGTCCAAATCAACAATAATTACACTGCCTTTATCATTTAAAATACATTTACCTTTGGAGAAGTCTATAATGCAGTCCTTCTCGCTCATAATATCTATTCCTAATATGCAATTTGTCACAAGGTTTTGTACAACCAGGAATGGCCATTGTACGGTTCCATTACCTATTTTAACGTTTACAAAAACTTGCTTCGTAACCCTACATGACTTATTACCTAGTGCAGTAGTTATTTTACAGTTTTGGGCAGGAAACTCAGGCACAGGTTCCAATTCACACATCTTTTTATAGAAATTAAAAGACAAAACGCTCACAGCTGCACCTGTATCTAGGATAATAGTAGTTGGAATCCCACCTAATACACCAGTAGTAGATGCTAAAACAATTTCATTTGTGTTTAAACGACATTGTGTACTGTCTTGTAAAAGTTCATCTGATATATTGTTATTGTGGTTGTATCTTATAAATAAAACAGGTAGTTTTTGTTTAGAATTACTCGGCATATCATTATTCTGTTGTTCAAGTGTGGTGTCAAATAACTGATTAACATTGAAGTCGCCCCCCAAGAATTCTTCAGCCACGACCTGGGGCAAAGTAGTGACTGTTTCTAGTTTGTTGGATTAGCATTTGTACTAGGTACTGACACAGATTGAGGTTGTGCATCAGGTGTCATTTCTATTATATTCACATTCGGATATTGCCTATTATGATCTCCAAACTTTTGCGGTTGTTGTTGCTGTTGCGCATTATAACTTACCTGTCGGTCGTAAGGTATGCTCCAATTTTGACCTGGTGGCTGCTGTGGTAAAGCAGAGTTTGAATGAAAGTACTGATTGTTACGAGTCCAACCTTGATGCTGTCTTGGCTCGTAGTTATTATTATTTCTATTTCTGTTTGTGTTTTTGTTATTACCTTTGTATCCGTTGTTACCGTTGTAGTTATTACCGCGGTGCCTTTTGTATGGATTGCCGCATGAAATGTTATTACTGTTGTAACTATTGTTTGCATTGGAATACGCGTGTTGATTTTGATTTCCGTACTGAGACGGCATGTGAGTTTGCTGTTTTTGTTGTACCGCGTATCCAACTGTGGGCGCGCCAGAATTGAGTTGGCAAGCCTGCATGTTTTGCATACCACTAGTGTAAACATTGTGGCTGCTGTTTTGCCGCGCGAAGCGCTGATCTTCAAGTAACATGTCAACCGAATCTAAGGCTGTTAAAAAATAATCTGAATCGTCATCCGGGATATGTAGGAGTTTTTCTTTAATGTTGAAAGGCAATTTGGCCTTCAACGCTCGGAGTATATCACGCGTTGCGACTGGTTCGTCTAAAAAATGTCCCATGTTCAAGTATTTTTCAAAATATCTGCATAAGTTACCATTTTTACTGTTAAAAGTTTCAGGTTCTAAAATTTGTCTTCTGAGTCGCTCCTGGACGGATTGCGACCAGAATTTGTTCAGAAAAGCACGCTCAAACTCACTGTACGTGGTACATACGTCAGCTTGACTGTATGCCCAGACAGCTGCATCGCCTTGGATGTAACCGACAATATATGAAATCTTTTTCCGGTCACTCCAAGTGCGTGGAAATGCGTTACTAAAAGATTTAAGAAAAATCACCGGATGAATGGTTCGTTTTTCTGGGATAAAAATCTGAAATTGCCTGTGTTTCATTAAGCTTTCATCTTCCTTCGCATTGTGATATGGATTTATTCCACTGTAATTACTGGTATGTTCAGCTGGCGAGTAATTACGATAATGTTGCTGTGGTTTACCATGATAATAGCTTGTGTTTGTGTTTCCACATCGTGGTATGTGTTGTAGTCGTGGTGTGTTTTGTTCTTGTGTATTTGTCGTGTGCGGAATGTGTGTATCATACTCGAATGTATATTGGTTTCTGAACTGTACATTTTGACTGATATTTTCGTTACATTCAGACTGTAGTTGATCGGTGAATTGTCTCATGGGTGCAGTGACGGATTGTACTGCGTCACTGATCAGCTGTTTGTTATTAGTAATGTATTGCGCTACGGAGTCGTGCACAATTGTTGGTAAATTTTCACGTAAGCATCTATCAAAATGTTTGTCTTTGTTCTCAACCCAATCATGAAATTCTTTATTAACATTTTGAAAATGAGCTGTGGCATCAGATTGTAAGATGTCAGTCAGGTGTTGTTCAACATTGTCAAATTTATTCTGTACGTCAGTAATTCATTTTTCAAGGTTGTCATGTACTGAAGGATATGTTTGAATTTGTTCAGTAAGAACTTCACACGTGACATTAAGGTTTTTTACTTGTGTCTGTAAAAGTGCTACGTCAGTTGTAGTCTTTTCTTGTCTCGTATTGAGCTGGGAAAATTTAGTACTGAGTTCGGTCATCTGTTTGGTCAGTGTGGCGTCTATAAGTTCCACACGTTTACACAATGTGTCACTACCTATCTTGATTGCTACGAGATCAGATTTGATTTCGTCATTTTGTGTTTTTAACTGTTCATTTTGTGTCTCTAATTGTGCCTTTAAGGTTGCCATGTTTTCGGCGTTCTCTTTCCTTATGGTTGTCATATTTTCTGCGTTTTGTTTCATTAGCATTTGTAACATGTCGGCAATGTTTACCGTTTGCAAGGTCTCTGCCCCCGCCGCGTCATTAGACGTGACGTCATGCATTAACATGGGCTCTGATTGAGATTTTGAAATTTTTGTAGTGGACGGCCTATTGTCAAAATTTTCGTCAACACTTGCGTCAATGTTTGATGAATCGTCACTACCGGTTGCTGTCGTAAAGTCATTTTCTAACACTTGTCTCACGTCCGAGTCGGATTGCGTCTGAATAGTACGTCCTTGCTGTTCCATTTTTGCGTATTGTTTTCTAGTTATTACCATGCCACACGTGATATATGTTTCAAGAAAATTTTTGACACTGATTTTAAAATAAAATGTAGTTGAGCATGAATCGCTCGTAGCAACAATGGCTGTCTGTTAATTTAAAAATATAAACTGAATTTGAGATTATTGGTAATGGCTGCTGGCCATGTTACATGATATCGTACAGAAGTCGGCCATATTGTACACTCGCGTATTGGTATTGTTGCATACGTTATTGTTTAGGGAAAAGTACTGAGAATGAAATTTATCACTGAAACTGTTATGCGGAAAAGAAACACTACAGAATTTACTGAAAAGCTAATACACTGAATTATACGTCTGGTCAAGCCTGCTAATGCAAAGATGCTGCGTCTTACCTTATTTTGCTGGAAGTTTCATTGCGTCTTCCCGCAAAATTTCAGAATTGGAAAATATCTTCAGATTTTGTTATCTCTCATACATTGACGTCCAGGTCCAGAAAGTTGATTTTTTACATGAAACAAAGAGAACAATGTAACAAATGACAAAATAACAAGTCCGACACGCAGTCGCCAATATAAAATAAATAAAATAAATATAAATAAAAAAATATATTGTTATTTAGATATTGATTATTCTTCTATCTGTATGATGGTGATTGTGATTGCAATTGTATTTGCTTATCTGGAACGTGGACGTTTAATTATTCGGTATCAGACGCTTGACAATGGCTTTTTCGTAAAGGCAATGTTACTCGTAGTTGACCGTGAAATAAAACTGAATAATCGGACTTCGTAATTAAATCGTTTTCAAAGACTGCTGCGGTAGGTGCGGACTCATAATCTAAATCTCAATATTACAATAATTTGCCAGCCATGCCAATACGTCGTACAGAGGTGATTGTCTACTAAACATAAAAAAGTTACACAGTTAGTTAACTCAGATATATTCAATGAATAAGCCTACAGTTCATAATCCTACTTACTTTTATAAATATAAATTCTTTACCGAATCGAGTGCCTAGTGTGGTTGCAACTCGCAGTATTCTTCTATAACATGAAATATGGCGGTGTGCCAGACAATAAAATAAAATACGTGCTTCTCGCACCACTTCAACCAGAGCTCTCTCTTTCTTAATCAAACATAAGAGTAACGTAATTGTGCTTTTGTTTTATCAGCGACACAGCGCTGCAGTTGTGTGCCATAGGCTTTATTTATTTGTCACTGATTATTTATTTAATTAGTATTTCGCGTTTCCGCGGAAACTCACGCTCGGCATGCAAATGTGCCTTTATAGGGACATAGTCCTTAATGGGCTGTTTGATGACCACGAACAACAATACATGCTCTGTGACGTGCTCCCATGCTAGGCACAGGCTTGGTGACGAGTTCTTGTGGCAGGATGTTCCATTCCTTCGCCAGGGCGGATGGCAACTGCTGGACGGTCACTGGTGCATGCTGAGCAGCTTTCATCGGTCCACCAAGGTCCTGGTTGGCTCCAAAGATGAGCAAATGACTTCGGACGCGCTGCAATACTTCTCCCCAACGCGTCCCATTGGTGCTCGATGGAATTTAAGTCGGAAGAACGAATAGGCCAATCTTTTCGCTGACTATCGTCTCGTTCTAAGTGCTCCTCACTTGCGCTGTTCTAAGCGATCGTGCATTGCCATCCATAGAAATGAAGACAGGGCCGAATGCACCCCTGGATTGACACAGCTGGTGAAGAAATACAGTTTCACAACAACGTTGATTGGTGAGTTTATCGTGTTCAAGAATCTGAAGACCAGTCTGCCCATGCAATATTAAATCTTCGCCATTTGTGTGGCCATATAGTCCGTAGTTGCTTTGACCCGCCAGGGTAGCCGAGAGCGCTAACGCGCTGCTACCTGGACCCGGGTAGGCACGCCAGCCCCGGATCGAATCCGCCCGGTGGATTGACGACGAGGGCCAATGTGCCGGCCAGCCTGGATGTGGTTTTTAGGCGGTTTTCCACATCCCGCTGGGTGAATACCGGGCTGGTCCCCACGTTCCGCCTCAGTTACATGGCTCGCAGACATCTGAACACGTTTGCACTCTTCCATGGATTACACTAGACGCTGACAGTTGGGGTACACAAATTCCGTCCCAGGGGGTACGAGGTGGCGGCAGGAAGGGCTTCTGTCCATCCATAACACTAACATTGCCAAATCCGTTGTAACCACGCCGACCCTGCGATCGCTGCGGGACTATGGCGTAAGCGAAAGAAAACTAATGAAACAGTCCACAGTTGCTTCACAATTCTTGAGGGTATTTTCGTTCCGTCGTTGCGACTACAAAAAGTGGGTGTGTCTTTTCACCAGACGCGTTTCGCTTTATTGAAGTAAAGCGTTATAAGTGGTCGTGATTTCCGTGTGATTTCTCGCCGACATCGGGAAAATGCCGTCTGCTAGCACGTCGTTGATGTCTTTATTCTGTAGACACTGACAGCTGTGGACTTACTTTTAGTTGAATCGCAGAACTATGGAGAGTTTTTAATGTTTTATATAGTTTTGCATACTGTAGTGTTGGCAAAAGAGCCAACACTGTTTTTCTAGAGGAGACCGAAATGCACGCGTTTAATTACACGCTGACTGGCGTGAGGTCTGGACAGGTCAGAGAAATAAGACTAGCAAAACAGGAGGTAACTGGTAGAATACTTAACTTTAATCCACAATTGTAGAACATCTCTCGTTACGGTACATGCTTCATAATATTAATTATCAATTGAGGAGGAGGAGGAGACTAGTGTTTAACGTCCCGTCGACAACGAGGTCATTAGAGACGGAGCGCAAGCTCGGGTGAGGGAAGGATGGGGAAGGAAATCGGCCGTGCCCTTTCAAAGGAACCATCCCGGCATTTGCCTGAAGCGATTGAGGGAAATCACGGAAAACCTAAATCAGGATGGCCGGAGACGGGATTGAACCGTCGTCCTCCCGAATGCGAGTCCAGTGTGTTAACCACTGCGTCACCTCGCTCTGTAATTATCAATTGAATACGGCGCCTTGCTAGGTCGTAGCAAATGTAGCTGAAGGCTATGCTAACTATCGTCTCGGCAAATGAGAGCGTATCGGTCAGTGAACCTTTCCTAGCAAAGTCGGCTGTACAACTGGGGCGAGTGCCAGGACGTCTCTCTAGACCTGCCGTGTGGTGGCGCTCGGTCTGCGATCACTGACAGTGGCGACACGCGGGTCCGACGTATACTAATGGACCGCGGCCGATTTAAAGGCTACCACCTAGCAAGTGTGGTGTCTGGCGGTGACACCACACATACTCTGCAGAGCAACTAAAAATTAGATCACAACTATCAGTGTTTAAGACGAAAAAATCTGCGATGTGCTAGCAGTGGGCATTTACCGACGCAGGCGAGAAATCAAGCCGAAATCATGACCATTGATGAAGCTTTACCTCAATAAAGCGAAACGCGTCTGGTGAAAAAAACAATTCGCATATTTTGTAGTTGCAACGGCAGAACGGAAATAACCTCAAGAGCTTTGTATCTGCCCACGTCGTAGGAACTGAACCTCAAAAACGATCATGTTCGACAATGTTTGCGGCTGCTTTCCGCGTTACCACCTCTCACCATATGAGGGCACGTCTAGCATTGTCGCCCCGTACAGCCGTCAGAACATTCGAGTTTTTCCGGAGGCTTCAAAAGGTGACAAACAAGCTCGATCAGCTTCTCATACTTTTATATTTCACATCTTTATTATTGACGAGATACAATGCGTAACGACGATGTACACTACCGGCCATTAAATTTGCTACACGAAGGAGAAATGCAGATGATAAACGGGTATTCATTGGACGAATATATTATATTAGAACTGACATGTGATTACATTTTCACGCAATTTCGGTGCATAGATCCTGAGAAACCCGTACCCAGAACAACCACCTCTGGCCGTAATAACGGCCTTGATGCGCCTGGGCATTGAGTCAAATAGAGCTTGGATGGCGTGTACAGGTACAGCTGCCCATGCAGTTTCAACACGATACCACAGTTCATCAAGAGTAGTGACTGGGGTATGGTGACGAGCCAGTTGCTCGGCCCCCATTGACCAGACGTCTTCAATTGGTGAAAGATCTGGAGAATGTGCTGGCCAGGGCAGCAGTCGAACATTTTCTGTATCCAGAAAGGCCCGTACAGGACCTGCAACATGCGGTAGTGCATTATCCTGCTGAAATGTATGGTCTCGCAGGGATCGAATGAAGGGTAGAGCCACGGGTCGTAACACATCTGAAATGTAACGTCCACTGTTCAAAGTGCCGTCAATGCGAACAAGAGGTGACCGCGACGTGTAACTAATGACACCCCATACCATCACGCCGGGTGATACGCCAGTATGGCGATGACGAACACACGCTTCCAATGTGCGTTCACCGGGATGTCGCCAAACACGGATGAGACCATCATGATGCTGTAAACAGAATCTGGATTCATCCGAAAAAATGACGTTTTGCCATTCGTGCACCCAGGTTCGTCGTTGAGTACACCATCGCAGGCGCTCCTGTCTGTGATGCAGCGTCAAGGGTAACCGCTGCCATGGTCTCCGAGCTGATAGTCCATGGTGCTGCAAACGACGTCGAACTGTTCGTGCAGATGGTTGTTGTCTTGCAAACGTCCCCATCTGTTGACTCAGCGATCGAGACGTGGGTGCACGACCCGTTACAGCCATGCGGATAAGATGCCTGTCATCTCGACTGCTAGTGATACGAGGCCGTTGGGATCCAGCACGGCATTGCGTATTACTCTCCTGAACCCACCGATTCCATATTCTGCCAACGGTCACTGGATCTTGACCAACGCGAGCAGCAATGTCGCAATACGATAAACCGCAATCGCGTAGCTTACAATCCGACCTTTATCAGAGTCAGAAACGTGATGGTACGCATTTTTCCTCCTTACACGAGGCATCACAACAACGTTTCACCAGGCAACGCCGGTCAACTGCTGTTTGTGTATGAGAAATCGTTTGGGAACTTTCCTCATGTCAGCACGTTGTAGGTGTCGCCACCGGCGCCTACCTTCTGTGAATGCTCTGAAAAGGTAATGATTTGCGTATCACAGCATCTTCTTCCTGTCGGTTAAATTTCGCGTCTGTAGCACGTCATCTTCGTGGTGTAGCTATTTTAATGGCCAGCAGTCTATAAACCGTGTACTCTGGTACACTTCTTAATATGCATGTTTCAGAATCTGATTCTGTAGCTTCGTTGCTATAACTAACACGGTATGGAAACATGGCTTGTTAATGTGCATGTTTGGAGAGACACTATCAGACGTAGTGTTCTAAGCTCCATTGTACGCACGCACTTTTGAGCACAAGTGTTGTGAAAATGTTTCTTCAGCGACTGAAACTGGGAACCAACTGTATTGTAATGCATTTTTGCGATCAAGAAAATTAAAATATTTCATAACTTTTTCGAAAGAAGTTATAAAAATATGTAAGTATGCTCATCTCCATGACTTGATAATGTTTGGTTTTACTGAGATTCGTACGATATTGTCTCTGCTGTACCCATGCATACAGTGTTGCGGTCACGGGATTAGTGGCTGATCGACGACATACCACACGTTTGAACAGTGTACATCATCAAGCTCTCGACCGACCGTAAATTTGGAATTGTTTTGGATTGTGACGTTGAATCAATTCCGCTACTTCTAGGGATGCTATATTTTCGTCATTCAAACTATACTCGTACTTATTTACCGCGCCGACAATGAAACAGGAATATAATTTACAATAGCAAAGCTCAAGATTCAGGCCGAACTGTTTCTTTCTTCAATGCAGCGGGTATTCGTAACAGTCGCTTCAGTGACATTCTTGAGGTTCTGGAGTTTGCTCTGGAGACACATCGGTAGACCAGCGTGACGCTGCCAGTCTCGGTCGCAAACAAAAACAAACGCTACTTGGTGGGCGAGTAACCCCATTGAAAATCTTGGTCTGGCTGTTGATGCCTTACAATGTGTGTGCGGCAGAGCTACAGGAAAAGCGGTGCTGTGCGGGAATTACATAAGAGTTCTCTCTACCCGTTACTGGTGGAAGAGCGAAAGAAAGGAGCCATCTCCGTTAGTAATGGTACAAAGGTAGTGCGGGTATTTTGTCACAAACAAGCAGCAGCTGGCGAGACGTGGACAGACCTCCAATGCTTCAACCGAATTGTACTGTTTCCCCACGTCATTCTCAGAAAATAATAGAGCACCCCAGGTGTTCTTCTTCTAGGAACGAACCGGCTAGGATTTCCTCCCAAAGTTTTCTCCTGCCTTTGGTGTTCATTCTAAAAGAGTTAAGAGCTATTCTCATTGGTTCATTTCTTGTACATTTTGCAGGCAGTGGGAGTAGAGCTACGAACTTTTGGCTTTCCGTATGTCTTCCCGGTACAACGTTTTCAATCCGCCAAACTAATTTTTGCAGCGACATGTTACGATGGGAATATACGTGTTGGGCTGTTTCTGACCACATTTCATGGCAGCTTTGTTTTTTGCTTCCTTTCTTTCTCTTTTTTTATACAGATGTTTCTGTTTTGGCTCTTTCTACCCTTCCCATTATATAGGTGATGCTTCTTGTGTTAAGGTGGTCGGTTAGCGTATGAAGCATGCGAGGCTCACTGGCGACAAATAGCTAACATGAAAATTTCAGGGATATTTATCGTTGTAGCTCAGTACTCCTTCCTTATTCGTAAGTTGCCGGTTCATGCTGTTGTCGCTAGGTGCCTCCCTGGTTTAGTTATCTCGTTTGTTCATCACCCAGTGTTGTTCGAGTAGAGACTGCAATAATATTACAGAAAAAGGGGCTTTGCTTTCTCCGTTTTAAATGCTACACTTCAGTTGCAACTGTGCGGTGTAATGTTTTGCCTCAGCGATAGACCCCCATCTCGCACTGCACCATAGGCGTCTGAAGTCTGCTGGTAGCACGGTAAGCGAAATTATTTATGTGACAGTTTGCGAAAGACTCTGTCGCTGGCCGCGGTGGCGGAGCTGTTTTAGGCGCTTCAGTCCGGAACCGCGCAACTGCTACGCTCGCAGGTTCGAATCCTACCTCGGGCATAGGTGTGTGTGATGTCCTTCGGTTAGTTAGGTTTAAGTAATTCTAAGTTCTAGGGGACTGATGACCTCAGATGTTATGCCCCATAGTGCTCAGAGTCATTTGAACCAAAGACTCTGTCTGTGTGTCTCCCTTCCAGCAACTGTGTAAACTGTGACGCCGAGTAGTGGCAGCAGAGAATGCAATAACTCCAGACAGCCTCGAAAAATCTTGGAACGAGTTTTGCAGTACTCTGGACGTTATACTACGAAGTAGTACTGGTCACAAATTCATATTCGGCCGGTATCGACGGAAAATAAAAAATTGCTAACTTTTGCTGTCGATAGACTAATATGTGACGCTGCAGCGCAATTTCACTGCTCAATTGGCAAGGATAGCAGACATTCGACACGTAGACACGGGGGCCATCTAATCTTTGCGAATTTCATTCCGTGTACTCAGTTGAACAGAAACCACCCTCGCAGGCAGACGCGTGAACAATATACGCAGATGTCAGCATTTGAGAGAGGACGTGTAATTGGGTGTAAAGAAGCCATAATCGGCGAAACGATAGACATTTTAGTGGAAGGGATGCCACTACTGTTCGGTGTTGGCAGGAATGGGTGAACCATGACCGAATACAGCGTCAAAAAGGAAGCGGTCAACCTAGAGGGACGACAAAACATGAAAAGCGAACAGTCGTCAGGTAGGCACTCAAAGCCCCAGATTTACCATCACCATCGGTCTGACGGGCAACTGTTGCTTTAGTGATCACAGGCGCCTCGTCTACCCCTGACCGTGAACACCAACAAGCACGTCCTCCGTGATGAGCCCCACTTCGAACAGCGCCCGACGCCCCGGGCAGCAGTGATCAAAAACTCTCCACTTATATTAAACCTCCAGCAACGACTCAAATTAACCACTGAATCAACAGAGGATGGTACGAGAGGCGTACAGTACGAATTTCCGTGCTTTTCCATCCGAGTTTTGCGGAGACTACTTAACTACTGAGGTGCGATCTGTGAGATCACGTGGTTACAGCACTTTCCAGCGCTCACTTCCCCGCCACCCTTTCAGTAGGTTCTGAGAAGTGCAAGCCGAGTCAGGTAATCGCAAGTGAACGAGCCTTTCCGCTAGACAGGTGAGCTGCAAATAAATACATGTTGACTGTGGTCTTTCAGACAGCACCCCAGAGTCAGTGTCATTTACAACAAAGGGGCTATTTTGTCATTCTTCTTTATAGGTACTGTACAGATAAGAAATGGAGGTGGCTGGAACTAAAATAAAGTAAAAGATTAACAAAGATCGACTGACAACATGTACCGTCAAAAAAAAAAAAAAAAAAAAAAAAAAAAAAAAAAGAATTGGT
Source organism: Schistocerca americana (assembly GCF_021461395.2). Taxonomy (NCBI): domain Eukaryota; kingdom Metazoa; phylum Arthropoda; class Insecta; order Orthoptera; family Acrididae; genus Schistocerca; species Schistocerca americana. Next base: position 52,417,496 of record NC_060125.1, on the reverse strand, counting down.
ACTTGCTGATAATGAAAATTCTGAAGCGGTGATGCAGCGTTGGTTGTACGCAAAAGATTATTCAGGCTTTAATATTGTAAAGGAGACACACAAGATTTCTGAAAGCAAAGAAATTGATTATAACAGACGTTCTGAAATGCATGTTTCAGAAGTGATGAAGAGGTAGACCTGGATCTCGTACAAAGAACCCCAAGGAGTTTTTATGGCAAGACCATATACAAGTGGTCCAAGAATGCTCCGAATAGAGAAGTTAGAACTCCTTCGTACAATATTATCATAAAATTACCCTCTTCAAAGACGCCCTAATATCAAAAGCATGATCCTATTTTCATTTGATGTTAGCTAATGGATAATGAAGTCATGGGTGAAATTTTGAAATGGGCGAATAGAAAGCTCGTTGCCTACAAAAATCAATCCTCAAACTAAATACGACCTGAACTCACTGAATTGCATACAGTAGAGATGAGACCGTTTCCTGGCGTGTTCTTCTGTTCGACACTGTTCAATTCAAATCATGAATTTTGTGACCATATTTTCACAGTTTATGATTCTGTCTTTGAAATTTTCCTTTCCATTACGAGCAAAAATAGATTTCTTGTACTACTGCACTGCTTACGATTCGATAATGTAGCAGACAGAAGTGAAAATATTATCGATGATAAGCTTGCGGCTGTATCGCTTACATCTGAGAATCTATTTCTAGTTCCCAAAGCCTGTACAATTTAGGAGCAAGAGCTACTGCAGACGAAATGTTGGTACCTTTCCGAGGCCCTTCTTATTTTCAGAATGAGATTTTCACTCTGCAGCGGAGTGTGCGCTGATATGAAACTTCCTGGCAGATTAAAACTGTGTGCCCGACCGAGACTCGAACTCGGGACCTTTGCCTTTCGCGGGCAAGTGCTCTACCATCTGAGCTACCGAAGCACGACTCACGCCCGGTACTCACAGCTTTACTTCTGCCAGTACCTCGTCTCCTACCTCGTAGCTCAGATGGTAGAGCACTTGCCCGCGAAAGGCAAAGGTCCCGAGTTCGAGTCTCGGTCGGGCACACAGTTTTAATCTGCCAGGAAGTTTCCTTCTTATTTTGTTTGCTACATGCCACGAAATCCTGTCAGCTAGGGCATCAAAATTATGAGTTAGTGCGACTGTAAAACAAATTACTTCTACAATGGGTACGTTTATAGTGGAAAAGGTTCCCATGGCCAAAATTTATCTTCCGAAGAAAAGAAATTTTTGGTACCAACTCTATCTGTTGTCCGCTTATGTAGATCAATTTACGGCTTTCATCGCAATATTACTATTGACAGTACGTTACATCGATTGAGTTCGTCCATTATGATAAAAATTTCATGTATGTTGGAACTGTGAAAAAAATCCAAGGAATTTCTTAGGAACAAAATTAGTGAAGAAGGATCTGCGTTATTTGGTTTCACGGGTACCAAGACATGTTCCTACGTACCTAAAATAAATAAATAAAAGTGAAAATAAATCGGTGATGCTAGTTTCATCAATGCACCACTCTGATGAAATAGATAGGCATACAAAGAAGCCCGAAACCATGGTATTTTATAATTCCTCGAAGGAGGGCGTAGATGAGCTGGACAAGAAATGCGCAATTTACTCGACAAGCTTTAGATTTGATCGCGGTAAATGCATTTGTGTTGTATAACACTTTATCAAGCCAACAAAAGAAAGGGTTTTTCCAAAAATGTTAGCGCGAACTTTAGCGTTACCTAAGATGCAACTACGCGCTGCAAACAACAGGCTGTCAGGAAAATTAAGAGCGACAATCACCTGAGTTCTTGGACCCGACGCAACCGAAGAATAAGCACCTGCTTTCAAGGAGGCAAAAATAGACGTACATGCTACGCCTGACCATCAAACTGAAGAGAAAAACGGTTTGTACCCGTACCGCGTGCAAAATGCCTATTTATCTATAATGTGCTACATTTCAATGCAAAACTGCGGCTAATTTTGTGCTATTGCATGTTTTATTGTATGAGCAAAATATCTAATTTGTGTATTACATTACTCAGAATATTTTATAATTTACTGTTTCAAATTTTGTTGTTTATTTTATTCATATTGCGTAATTTCTGCTGGGTTAATGTTCGTAATACATTTTATGGAATGTGACAAGCATTTAAAAATATGTTTATAAATAAATTAAGATCCCTTTTTGTTATATGCATTTGTTTGCAGTAGTTACATATACAAAATTAAATAAAACATCGCATTACTGCATATACGAGGGGTGCAATAAAGCGGTCGCAGAGACTGCACCTTGTAAGTAGGCTGTTTATGTTTTCTTATTGGCAACGTTACGTAGCGCTCTGTATGAAAATCACTGGCTGTGCTGTGTGCAGTCTGTGGCCAGTTTGCATTGTTGTCTGCCATTGTAGTGTTGGGCAGCTGGATGTTAATAGCGCGTAGTGTTGCGCAGTTGGAGGTGAGCCGCCAGCAGTGGTGGATGTGGGGAGAGACATGGCGGAGTTTTGAAATTTGTAAGACTGGATATCATGAACTGCTATATATATTATGACTATTAAGGTAAATACATCATTTGTTCTCTACCAAAATCTTTCATTTGCTAACTATGCCTATCAGTAGTTAGTGCCTTCTGTAGTTTGAATCTTTTATTTAGCTGGCAGTAGTGGCGCTTGCTGTATTGCAGTAGTTGGAGTAACCAAGATTTTTGTGAGGTAAGCGATTTGTGAAACGCATAGGTTAATGTTAGTCAGGGCCATTCCTTTGTAGGGATTTTTGAAAGTCAGATTGCGTTGCGCTAAAAATATTGTGTGTCAGTTTAAGCCCAGTCACGAGTACAATTGTTCTAAGGGGAAGTTTCATATGTCGATCCTTAGCCGAGGATACCTCACTGGAGTCTTCTGATTTTTTCCTTCTAGTTTGTGTAATTAGTGTAGATTTTGTTTATTGCTAGCGCGTAATTGTAGAGAGAGTCTCCTTTGTAGTTGCAGTCTTTCATTGTTGTACAGTAAAATAGGTGTGGCACGCGTGTAAATTTGCACCAAGTATTTCGCAGCTGCGCTTGCAATTAACTAGATATTATTTTCAATGCTATGTTAATGTGTTCTCTTATTTTTGCTCTTCAAATTGTGCTTTTCTGTGTTTCGTGTGAAATATTGTGACAATAATGGCGTGTGAAAAAACGTAACACTAGGCTCCAAAGTAAACTGAGAAATAATAGTGACGACGAGCGTAGCTTATCAGTACCACTGTGTAATTAATTAACAGACATTCAAAGTAGTAATTTGATAATCGTGCATAGGGAAATGGAGAGGGCGTCAAATAATGGTGTAGACAGTGAAACAGGTAGTGAACAGAGAAGCATTATCGATCGATCGGTCGGCAACAGCTCGCCTCAGGAATTGGGAATGACAGACCACAATATTGCAAATACTGTAGACTCAGGTTTTGGGTTCTCACCGTTTTCTCAAATGAGTCAAGACACATTTTCCGCTTGTCAAAATGTGAATGTTGCCGGTGCAAATTCACTGCCGAAAAGCACTGAGGAACATGCTTCAGACACCAGTGCATTGTTATTACAATTAGTGCAACAAATGGGACAAAAGCTTCAAAAGTTAGACACAATGGAACAAAATCAGAGACAAACACAGCAAACGCTTCAAAAGTTAGACACAGTGGAACAAAATCTTCAAAAGTTAGACACAATGCAACAACACCAGAGACAAACACAGGAACAGTTAGATGCAATGGAACAAAATCTTCACACCACGCTTAAACAAACACGTGAAGATTTAACTACTGAGGTGCATAAAATCGAATCGAAATGTCAAAAAGTCTGTAACGACGTAAAAACACAAATTTGTGAGCATTTTCAACCTATTATTTCACGGCATGAAAATGCATTATAGAATCACGAAGCAGCCATAAAAGAACTGCAAATTATTGTTCATGAAAATCATGAGACCTTGCAAGCTAAAATTGACTCAGTTGCATCTACCGATTCGGTTACGCAACTTGCAAAACTCAGGAAAACTTAAAGGACACAGTAAAAAGACACATGGAGGAAATTAGTTCATTATCAGAGAAAGTAGTTGAACTTTCGGATCAGCTAAATAATTTATCTACGAAGGTAGATGATAATCTGAATGACACAAAAGCGGTAGTCCTTAATGACACAGAAGAGTGCGAACAAATTAGGAAATTCAAACAAAATCAGAATCAAATTAATACGCAACACCAAAGAGAAATTCGAGAAGTACAAGATCAGCTGACACAGGTAATACAAAAATTACATATTTCACAGGCCACTCGCGCTCCAATACGGGAAGAAGGACATAGAAATACGGAACAGCCACAAAATAATAACTCAGGGCACTTCGGAAATTATGAAAGAAATTGGCAAGGTACACCGAATTTTGAGATGGAACCGCCGACACGACATAACAATGTCCGACATGCGACTCGCCGACATGATGATTTTGACTATAAACTGTTCATTACTACACATAAATTCAAAACATTTAAGAATTCTGGCAACGACATTCATCCACAAGCATGGGTCCATCAATTCTCTCATTGTTTTCCTCCCAACCGGTCATTAGAGCACAGATTAGAATTTATGTGTGGCTATTTAGAGAATGAACCAGCTGTAGGAATGCGATCGGTCACTCACGATTGTCACAGTGAAGGAGAGTTTTACCATGCCTTCCTCTCAGCATATTGGTCTCAAGCTACACAAGACCTAGTAAAACATAGCATCATGATGATGAAACACTTTGAACTATCTGAATTTTCCAGTCTTGTCAAATAGTTTGAAGACATGTTGCATAAGAATCAATATCTTTCAAACCCCCTCAGAACTCATCCGCATTTGCTTAATGAAATTGCCTGAACATTTAAGAAATATTATTTAGGCAGGACGTTGCAAAGACGACATTGAAGCTTTTCAGGGACTCTTACAAGAATTAGAAATTGACACAATCAGTCGTGGAATGCGAAAACAGGAAAACAATCACTACAGCTCACATCCGTCACAATTCCGTGACGACAGAAACAATAACTGGACACGACAAGTCTATTCTTACAACGCAAATCGTGACCAAAACAGACACCACCTATATGACAACCACTGGCAGAGTAATAATAGTTACAGAGAAAGATCGCATTTTCGTAGTAATGAATATGACAGAGATGACCTTAGAAACAGACAATATGGGAACCAAAACACTTATTATCAAGTCGACAGAATAACTTCAGACACAACAGTTCAGCGCGCAGTTACGATTCAGGAAGAAATTCTCCACCACATGACCGACAAGAAAGAAATTATGAAATCTACCGATATGACGACAGACGAGATAATCATAACGACAGACCTGAATTTCATCAGAACTGGCGGGAGTCAAACAGAGCAGGGCACTCTCGAGAAGGTGAATTTGTAGAAGTTAGGTCTCCTAATCCGAATAACAGCGCGTGCCAACAAAAAGACAGACAGTGACTCGCACCGCAGGCACCCTCGTGCGCCAGCCGGGTCAGCGAAAAATAATATAGACGCTAACCTTGAGGAAAATTTTAGCATTCCTTACCGACGTATACGACATGATAATTGCGTCAAAGTTGAAAATCTGCGTACTAGGAAGAGCAAAGGGTTACACCACATTTCACACATAAAACCGTTTATTTTAACTTAATCTTTGCCATAAAATTTTTCAATTTACGTTACTAGTACAATGTGTCACACGTAGAAACTGTTAACATGCAACTATGTCTTAAAGATAACTATCCAGTCATGAACCAAGATAACTTATTTAAACAGAAATTACGAATGTATTGTTATTGTGAACAGACGACACAGTGTTATTGTGTGTGCACATTCTTGCTTGTTAGTTGCACGATTACGTAACGCCTATATGGCTTACTTACTTAGGACATATACTGGTACTGCTAATGAGATTTTAATGCAACATTTTGGTTTACTGGAAAATACATTCTGGATTTAAAGTACTTTCAGTGAGATACCAGATGACATAGTGGTTAGTTTATGTGACAGCTACACGATTATATCACGACGTTACTAATGAGTGACAATTTACAATGTTGCTTTTGCGGTGTATCTGTTTTATATCTGCACAGTTTTTCTGAACTATTCTGGAAAGTAAAACATGTTTTAGTAGTAACTTTTGTGGTATAGCTACAATGAGACAGCCTTTTCCGTACCACAACAATACGTTACAGGACAGTACTTTCTTCATCACAACAATAAGCGTAATAACTACGATATCCATACACAAAGCATTTCACTTTTGTTTATCATGAGGTAAGTACATTGACTTCTGCAGAACTTAGCTTTCGGAGGACGATAACTACGACACTTCCACAGAGATTATCTTACAACAAGACGCACAGTTTAGCGCTACAGTACACGTATTTGAGTGATTAATTTTGTACTTAAAACATTTATTTTAAAAGATATTTGAAGTACAAAGATACAAAGGTTTTCCGTGGTACATTTCATTCCATTGCTGTAATCTGTAACACCTGAGGGTATAATTACATTTATCCTCAGGGGGGTACACGCTTACTTTGTGTACCATGTGTGTGGCAAGCACAAGGATCCCTAGCTAATATGGTATTTGCTTATACAACTTTACACATCGGTACCATATTTCTCCAACACAGAATTACACAGCTATCTGATTATTTAACAGAGAAACAAAAAATTTTTTTATGTCAGTGACACATGTTTACGCAGTTACACATTTGGATAATTTCACACTTATGAAATTGTATTTGGTCTGTACTTTGTGAACTGTTCATATTTTTTTGGAACCATTATGATACTATGAGAGCTTTGAATGATGTATTTGGTATGAGATCATGATTTTTAAAGTACGTTTCAGGTAGATGACACTCTTGAAATGAGCAGAGAATTTTTTTTAGGTTTTGAAATTATTGCAGACGGCTGCGACGTTTTTGAGGTTTGACTGAGGTGTTATGATGTTATTATTACGAAGACAATATGTATTATGCTGTTGAGGTATGTTTATGATCAATAAGATGATGCTACCGTATATGAGGAATTTGATTATGCTACGTATTTCTTATGATGAAATATTGAAGAAGTGTCGACGAATATGTATATGTGTAATAAGGTAAGGAGTAATGAATAGTGGTTAGGGACTCTGACTTGTGAAAAAAGATGTTGGAAACCAAGAATCGTACTTTAAGAATTATGAAATGTGTGTAAATGCATGAATGTATCACAATGCCAGCAAAAATTTTTTGGACACTGTTATATTCATAAGATTTTGTTTCTACACATTTGCAACGCAAATTTTGGTCTGTGAAAATTTGTATATGAGACTGCCACTGTAGTGCAAACTGGTGTTGTAAATATTTTGGTAAGAAAGTTAAGTGACCTTCACGTAATGCGTCGTGGGCACGACGCATTACGTGGGCAGCTGCGCGACAGTCACCTGGAAAAAAAGCCATTAGTGTGTGCCTTTCAGAGGCACATGTGGAGAAAAAAGGAGGCCATTATCCTCGCTATTGACATTTCTTTGTAGAAAGCATCCTAAATATGACACGCTCAAACTTGAAAATATATGATTACACTGTGGAGCTCTTAATTTATTTTAATTACTAAAATGCCTAATGAAATGATGAGAAACATCTTACATCTATTGTCTTTCTAGTTGAGAGATTTGCACATTTTGTTTAATATCTAGTTTCTAGCTGCACTGCAGCATTGGTTAAAATAGAATTTTATAGATGTACTAATATAAATATTTTTTGTCTACAGATCCAGTAAAAACTAATTTTGTAATACACTTCCCAAAAAATGAGGGAGCACAAAGACATTTCACTTCACACGAACTGCATACATAATTTTCTTTTCAAGTACTTGGTAATTTATTTCAAAGAATAAGTTTTTTTTGTGCACCACTTTAATTACATAGACATTAAGATGTGAATAGACATTTCCTTTATCTGCAATGTTGTCTTTAGTGTAATATTTTTTCTGCTTGAGCATTTGCTGCTATTTGCCAGGCATAGTGTTACTAAATTTCACTTTGTATTACTCTGTTAAGCTAGTTTTACTACTGATTTATTTTTCTTGTTGCTGCACATTGGCTCATATTAGTTGTAATGTTGCATTGCTTGATAATTTAAATTTACTGTAGCTTGCTTTGTAATTTTCCATTTTTTTTGTCATTGATGTTTGTGTTAATTGTTTTGTACTGCTGCATTGCCTCGTCCCTTAGTTTAGCATCTGACCTCAGTAGATTTAAGTTAGCTTAAGAGGGGGTAGACTATATAAGAGAATGATTGCGATGAATTGGAAGAAATGCATTGAGAAGTTTTACGAAAAAAGTATAGAAAGCAGGTGTAGATAGCACTTTTTGAAATAATGAAGAACGAAGAGAGATCTCCGAGAAGCAAAGAAAGTTTTGTTTGCAAAATACTTCAGTAAAACAAACCCTGTCCTTTCCTTGTGTTATCCCACTATGTGTTTGTGTACCCTTGTGTATTTATGTTCTTCCTGTCTTTATGTGTTTATCTGATAAGACTTATGTTGTAGAATTTTTCTAATACTCAGCTACATGAACTATGATGAGGAATACTGTTATCCTCAAATATAATTTGCATTAATAATATGTAATTTACTTTGTAAAGATGTTAGACATTATTAATTCTGTTCTGTTGTAATGCTCATGTGTGAAGTTGATGTTTCAATAATTATTCTGAGCTTTTATGTATTTACTTATGTCATAATTGCTGTAAAACTGATGTTATCTGTATTGTTATGTTCTTTAATGATGTATTTTATACCTTTGTATTTGTATTCTTATGTTATAAAATTGTAGTTGACACCAGTTCATCATACTATTTACTTGTAAGTTCCATTTCACTGCACACGTTTCTGTTGGTCATAGTGTATGGACAATAAATGAGAAGTAGGGACTGTTAGTGTTTACACGTGTGATAATAATTCAGCAAGGGACTGGCTAACAGCATTGCTGGTTCTAGGGACAAGTCCAAAAAATTTGTGAGTGCACAAGTGGTGGTTATGGACTTGCCATATTGTCCGCAAGACTCATCGATGGTGATTGTGCATCTCCACAGTCGCAGCAGATGGCTGCTGTCCATCTCTACAAGGACTACAGTGGGTCTACACCTTCGATGATTCATCAATACCATTATTTCTACAAGGACTACAGTGGGTCTGCACCTCTGGTAGCCCACCAATACCATAATCTCTACCAGGACTGCAGTGGGTCTGCTCTGTGATGACCTTCCTACAAATATTCTTCAAAACGTCGAATGACTCTGCTGTGGGTTTGCTCTGTTGTGGCCCATTACCTGTCTGCAAGTCGAGAGTCATCACTGTCTTTCCGTTGGAAGGACAACACCACTTCTGTTGTGGCATAGCAAGACAGCCACGCCACGGAAGTAACCGAAAGGCACGCACTGAGCTCACGCAGGTGGGCGTGAGGTCTGAAACAGGATACATAATGAATTCTATAAATAAAAGTATGTAGCTTCTGGAATACTTAACTTTAATCCATCATTTGTATACATCGTTCTTGATGAGACATGCTTCATATGATAACTATCAATTGCTATGGCGCCTTGCTAGGTTGTAGCCATTGACTTAGCTGAAGGCTATTGTAACTATCTGCTCTGCTAATGAGCGAGGCTTCGTCAGTGTGCATCGCTAGCTACGTCGTCCGTACAACTGGGGCGAGTGCTAGTACATCCCTCTAGACCTGCCGTGTGGTGGCGCTTGGCCTGCTATCACTGAAAGTTGCGACACGCGGGTCCGACATGTACTAATGGACCGCGGCCGATTTAAAGCTATCACCTAGCAAGTGTGGTGTCTGGCGGTGACACCACATTCCTCCCCCACAAATCGGCGAACGGTCGTGTTATAAGGCTTCCGCCCGCCGTGGGGAGGACCCCATGTTGATGTATGCGATGAGGTGGGGAGCCTAACAACAGGCGAGGCTGTGCCACCCGCACCCAGCCATTCGGTCCGAGGGGAGCTAGGAAGCGCCTGAAAACCTAGTCCAGGGTGCACGTCAACATGCAGTGTATGCGCCCATAGAGATATAGGAGGGGCCGAAGGGTCGACCTCCATACCGTCGGGGCACCCGACAGGTGAAGATGACATCTGGTGCGGAGCGGGCAAAAGTCCCATGGCGGAGGACAGCTGGTCACGGGAAGCGATCGGCGGCGCGTGACCCAGGGAGGCGCCAGGTGGTTGCAGCGATGCATCCAATGCGGGTGGCCCCGGCGGGAGAAAAGGCGGCGGCGGCGGCGCGTCGCCATGGGGCAAAATGAAAGGCAGCGTCGGTAACACCTGGGTATGTGGCGAGCCAGTAGATGGGTCCCCAGGGCGCTGACCGGACGGCACCGTCGCTGAAAGCAGACGGGGAGCGGCAGAACCCAGGCGACGACAGAGGCGCAGCTGATTGAGATGCCTATGCACCTCACCAGAGGCCCCCAAAACCAAATACATAGCGCGGACGAGGCAGCGAAGAATGCGCCCTGCGAGCCAACGCTGTGAATCGCAATAGTTGCGATAATAGACAACGTCGCCTGTAGCAAAAGCAGGAGTCTGCCGCTGCACAGGAACCTGATGCGGCAGATGCAGCAAAGACATCAAGGTTCGATGAGGACGACCGTGGAGCAACTCAGCCGGCGAGCGACCATCTCAGGGCTGAGAGCGATACGAAGACGAAAAGAGCAACAATGCGTCCTCCCGAGAATGCGACTCTTTCAACTTCAACATCTGTGACTTGAAAATCGTTCAGCGGCACCGTTTGACTGAGTCGAAAACGGCGCGGATGTCAGATGTTGAATACCATTGGCCGTGCAGAATGACTGAAATTCTGCGGACATGAATTGTGGGCCATTGTCGGAAACAATAGTCTGTGGAAGGCCTTCAATGCAAAAGATAGCAGATAACGCTTGGATGGTGGCAGAAGACGTCGTGGAAGACATCCGGACAACAAAAGGAAAATTACTGAAAGAATCGACCACAACCAACCATCGAGCATTCCAGAACCTACCAGCGAAATCAATGTGCAAGCGTTGCCAAGGGGAAGTGGCGTGCGGCCATGCAAAGAATTTCCGCGGTGGTGTAGATTGTTGTTCGGCACACGCCATGCAAGAAGATCAGATTTTCGTAATCGCAGCACCGATTCCGAACCAAGTACAGTGCTGACGAACAAGTTGTTTCGTTCGCACTATACCCCAATGTCCTTGGTGGTGAAGCCGTAAAACAGTGGACTGTAATGAACATGGGACCACAACTCTGGACTGATCATTATCAGAACGCAACAACAAAACACCACGTCGTACAAAAAGTCTTCTTGTGAGCAAAAAATCGGCGAACCAGCGGATCCTCGATCCACGACTTTGACAAGGGCCATTGCGTAGCAACAAAATTCAAAACGGTAGCAAGGACAGGGTCAGCAGCTGTGGCTGTAGCTACACGACGAAAATCAATCGGAAACGATTCGACCACGTCATCGGTTTCCACATCAATGAACATGCAAGCAAGTTCGGAAGAATCGAATGCTTTATCCTCAGCAACAGGCAAACGGGTCAACGCATCGGCGTTGCCGTGCTTAGCAGTGGACCGATACAAGATATCGTAGCGGTACTGCGAGAGGAAAATAGACCAGCGAATGAATTTCTGCGCTGTACGTGGAGGTACAGGCTTGTTCGGATGAAAAAGCGATGTCAAAGGTTTGTGGTCCGTAATGATGGTAAAGTGACGACCATACAAGAAATCATGGAACTTAGTAACACCAAACACGAGAGCCAAAACTTCTTTCGCTATCTGTGAATAATTTCTTTGCGCAGATGAGAGCAATTTGGACGCAAAGGCAATAGGGCGATCATGCGATCCATCTTTGTGCGCAAGCACAGCACGGATTCCGAAATCCGATGCATCTACCATCAACAAACCGGGTTCTGGGGATCGAATGGCGTAAGGCAAGTATTAGAAAGCAACGCCGATTTCAACTGGCGAAAGGCGCGTTCGCATTCCGTCGTCCAGACGAACGGAACACCTGTAGGGTGTAAGCAATGAAGGGGAGCTGAAAGCGAAGAGGCATTGCGCACATTCAATCACACCTTGTGATTCGAAATCGTGTAATGTTCTTGCTACCTCATCACGCAATGCGTGGGGAACATTGCGCGCTCTGAAAAATTTCGGTTGCGCGTTGACTTTCAGTTCCAAACGTGCTTCATAGTTCTTATCGAAACCAAGGCCCAGTGCAAAAATGTCTGCAATTTCTTCACATAGACTAGAAACACTGGCTGAAGGCACAGTCCGGTTCACTGATAGGACCTGATTGACTATAGACAAGTTAAACAACTGAAATAAAACTAAACCAAACAAGTTCACTGCAGTAGAAGAATGAAGAACAAAAAATGACACAAGTTTTGTTTGTCCTTATATGTTGCAAGAAGGCTGCACTGTCCTAACACAGGGATAGGCTGTCCTGAATAACTAGTGAGCTGAACAGTTGCGGCATGCAATGGAGGTTTGCCCAGTTGTTTGTATGTGTCGTGATTGATCAACGAAACTGCAGCTCTGGTATCGAGCTGGAATGGTATCACTTTGCCTTCAAAGTCCAAGTCTACAAAAAGTTTATTGTCCTGCTGACGACAAGAGCGACTTTCGCGTGCAATTTGAACTGATACAGGTACAGAAGCACTTGCGACCGGACGAGATTGCCGGTGACGTCGACGCACACTATTTGTGGGACGAACACAGTCACTGTTAGAGAAAGTGGCACTGGGTGGAGTGGAATTAACTACATGAACGTCCATGCGCGAAGGTTCACGAGCTGGAGTATTCTTGGTTCGATTCAGGCGCGAAGCAAAGGGCCTGGAATGGTAGTGAGTGTCTGATCTGAGCTTTTTCTGGCAAACACTCTGAACATGTCCTTTCTTATTACAGTAAAGGCAAATAGCTTGGCGTGACGGGCAATTCTCACGCGAATGTCTAGTTGCACACCGCGGGCATGATTTCACTGCATTTGCTCGCTTACGCGGCACACGTGGAGAGCTAGGCGGCAGCTGCGCGGACGAGCGCGAGGGCTGTTTATCGTTCCGTGCAGCGCGCCCGGCGGGACAGTTAATGTGACACACGGCTGGCGAAGGTTCAAATGATTCCTGTTCAAAGTCAAGCGTGTCTTGCCTATCTAATATGTCTATCACTTGTTGAAGGGAGGGATTAACTAGTTTCAAAATCCGTTCCCGTATACGAGCATCAGAAACGATCTGTGCAATTGCATCACGCACCATAGTATCTGAATAAGGGAGTCCACATTCACACTCAAAAGCACAGTCCCTAGTAAAGCCTTGCAATGTTGCAACCCACTCCCTATGAGTCTGACCGGCCGTACGTTTTGTACGAAAGAACGTATACCTTTTTGCAACAACATTGACTGTTTCTTTGAAGTAGGCATCTAATGCCGACAAAATTTCTTCGTAGGATAGAGTTGCTACGTCGCGTCGGGGAAAAAATTTCACTATCACACGGTAGGTGGACACACCTACACAGGCCAATAAAAAAGGCTGCCGCTCGTTACCTTGAATTCCGTAGGCGGCGAGATGGAATCCAAATTGGCGTGACCACTCCGTCCATGTTTCCACGTCCGCTTGAAAATTACGGAATGGGGGTGCAACTGCGTGTTGTGGCTGCGGTAGCGATGAAGCGGCGGTGGCCGCATCGTTTTGCAGTGCACGTTGACCCTGGACGAGCTGTCCAAGGGCATCCAATAACGCCTGCGTCTGCTGATTCTGCAAGCGATAAAATTCGGACAGTACATCTGGAGATTGTGGCGAAGCCATGACACAAGCAAATTAATACAAACTCTATTGGCTCGTTGCCAACTGTTGTGGCGTAGCAAGACTGCCACGCCATGGAAGTAGCCGAAAGGCACGCGCTAAGCTCACGCAGATGGGCGTGAGGTCTGAAACAGGATACGTAATGAATGCTATAAAGAAAAGTACGTAGCTTCTGGAATACTTAACTTTAATCCATCATTTGTATACATCGTTCTTGATGAGAGATGCTTCATACGAGAACTATCAATTGCTATGGCGCCTTGCTAGGTCGTAGCCATTGACTTAGCTGAAGGCTATTCTAACTATCTGCTCTGCAAAGGAGCGAGGCTTCGTCAGTGTGCATCGCTAGCTACGTCGTCCGTACAACTGGGGCGAGTGCTAGTACGTCCCTCTAGACCTGCGGTGTGGTGGCGCTCGGTCTGCTATCACTGAAAGTGGCGACACGTGGGTCCAACATGTACTAATGGACCGCGGCCGATTTAAAGCTACCACCTAGCAAGTGTGGTGTCTGGCGGTGACACCACAACTTCTTCAAGGCGGCATGGAAATTCACTACTTCCAAGTGCATTTTCTTTTACTGATCAGACTTTGTGCGATGAAATTATACTGTGATGAATGATCAGGACTGTCTTTATCGACTGTGAGAAAATTTTAGCTTTTGACCACTTTGTATCAATAAGTGTGTGCATTTGATATCTTTGTTATTGTAATTATGAAAAATTTTATCAAATCACTATTGGCCACTGCCCAAAACAATTTGTAAAATTTTTTGTGGGGAGTATGGGGGCTATGTAAGTAGGCTGTTTATGTTTTCTTATTGGCAACTTTACGTAGCGCTCTGACTGTGCTGTGTGCAGTCTGTGGCCAGTTTGCATTCTTGTCTGCCATTGTAGTGTTGGGCAGCTGGATGTTAATAGCACGTAGCGTTGCACAGTTGGAGGTGAGCCGCCAGCAGTGGTGGATGTGGGGAGAGAGATGGCGGAGTTTTGAAATTTGTAAGACTGGATGTTATGAACTGCTATATATATTATGACTATTAAGGTAAATACATCATTTGTTCTCTATCAAAATCTTTCATTTGCTAACTATGCCTATCAGTAGTTAGTGCCTTCCGTAGTTTGAATCTTTTATTTAGCTGGCAGTAGTGGCGCTTGCTGTATTGCAGTAGTTGGAGTAACCAAGATTTTTGTGAGGTAAGCGATTTGTGAAACGCATAGGTTAATGTTAGTCAGGGCCATTCCTTTGTAGGGATTTTTGAAAGTCAGATTGCGTTGCGTTAAAAATATTGTGTGTCAGTTTAAGCCCAGTCACGTGTACAATTGTTCAAAGGGGACGTTTCAACCTTAGCTGCAGTGCGACAAGGCCGGCAGGTCATCAGTTAAAGGTTAAGACAATCCATCCATTGACTGTCTTTAAGAGCCGCCGTGTAGGATTCTTTCTACCTGTTTTCTGAGAAGCTCTCGAAGTTTATGACCCTCCCGTAAGCAATATTAGCATAGTCCAATTCTTTGTAAGTGCAACTCTACTTCCTGTGATTCTAAGTGATGAAGTGAGAAGCTATAGTACTTGGAATAACGTTCAAAAGGGATGCAATTATGATTTATTTATTTACAAAACACCACTAAAGATGATAATGATTAACTGAAAACTTAACATTTTCCTGAGAGCATGGTCTTACAACAGAACTAGACCGGAAGGCAACCTATCGGCAACTGACGACTGTAGCGTGCATCCTATACTAGTACTTACACTCTCGATATTTCGTAACCATTCGTATCTTTTCTTTAGATTCATCATTATTCATTCATTGATAAAGATGATCGATTTCTGGCGTTCTAATATTGTTGTAAGAAAATAAAGAGACACCTATCAGCAAACATTTATTGAGCAAGATTACTCGCTTCGTTCCTGAATTACTGTGCTTTCCTACGTAACTCGCTGCTGATGTAACCGGCCTTCTACCGTCTAGCCTCAGCGCCCCACACCTCCTTCCACTGGCAACGCCATCTGGTCCGCCGGCTCTTTCAGACAGCGTGGGAACCGAAATCTTACTCCCGACTACGTGCGTTCTGAGGTGTCGCTTTACTCACTGAATGCTACGTGATGTCTGCAGAATCGATACAGAATTGTAAAACTGAAAAATATTGAAATAAAGTAGTCCCTTGCACATTCCCTTCGTTAATTTGTTTTCGAAATTGTGTTTTCTTAAAGAAAATAGTAATTGTGGAAACACTAGAAACGCGGTCTTTCATCTCTCAGGAGTAGCCTGTACAATTGCGTCAGTTCATTTTTTAAACCAGTCGTTTTATTTATTTGTCTTTATCAGCAAATTAATTTTACTGTTTCGTTATGAGATGTTGTAAACACAAAATCCAATTTCTCATGAGATACTGATACATTTGTGGGCGGTAAATGTGTATTCTTGCCTTTAAGATTATTTGTATCTGCAGAATCTTTGAATTTTATCACCCATGCTTTCGTAAAATTAAGCATCTTCACTTTTTCAAATAAAAAATCATTGAACTCCAGTAATACATCAGACATCACACTTCAAATACAATATTAGAGACAGTAAACATAGTTTTGAGAATATTGATTACCCACATAAAGTTTGCTTAGAACATCAGCAAAATATTCTTTGATTTCGCACACTTTCAGAAAGATAATAAAACCATGTCGCTCAGATTTTCTAGCGGCTAGATAGCCGTCGCAAAGAAATACAACGGAGCATGTTTTCACATTTTACACCTTACGGCAACCATATAGACAAAATACACAAACGCATTGCACACTATGCACACAGGAAACGCCTGATAATGACACAATTATTTTGCGTTAAACACTGCTATTCGCCTGCCGAAACTGCTGGTCCTAGGCGATGCGTTTGCACAGTATTGCCCTGATGACAGCCATCATTTGCAAGTCGATGAAGCGCATCGCCTGTTGCTAATTGTTCATCTGATTCGGCAGTGACTTCATGTCATCTGGTTATACTTTACGCGCTCCGAGTTTTCCCCTCTTCCCATCCACCTATACATTTAGTATGACTACATTAGAAAAAAGCACTCGTTTTAGAAAAAAAGTAAGAAGAATAGTTTACATTTCCCTTACAAAGAATGTTTTAATAACCTTACTTCTTATTCTCTCCAAGTGCCAAATTAAAAAAAATATATCAAATTTCTAGTTTTATCAATTAGTGATTTCTTTGTTTCTAAATATATTTTTTTCCGTTCACTAGTTCATAATAAACACCTAATTCATATATTAAATACGACCTTTATCACTACTTTCTTAATATAATTTTCCATTCTAAGCTTGTTGGACTCTGATTTCATTATTTACTATTTTTATTCCTCTAACTGATCGTTTAACAACTATTAATCTCTCACTTGAAACAAATGTGTTTACAAGTATTGTTTATAGTCTTTCCTTGGGGTCTATACCCTTTACCTGATTTGTTTACTGACACGCGCATTGAGACGCATCCTTGATGACGTCACGCCAGCGCCCATTCAGTCACCCGACTGTCTCCTCTGTGCCACTGAGAGGCCATTAGCATTGCACCTTCTGCAGTGGTTCTTTAATCTGAAGTCATAGCACATCCGACAGAAGGTCCTCGCGAATTTCATTTCAACACCTGCTACCTAGTGAATATAAACAAGAACTGAACACACGTCATTTCAAAGTTCTTGCAACTGCTGTTTCTCTTAATATGTTTACAGTGTTACTATGTAAAATGAACTGTACGTCATATCAGTTCGTTTTAGGACATACTTCATATGTTTGTTTTCTATAGACATATTATCTCTGTCTTTAGGCTTCCCTTGAACTACTAGGGTATCTCTTAGCATCAACTACAACGGATATGCGAAGATAGAATGCTCTGTATTTATTTATCTATGGCTTCCTTCTTTGCTAATGGTTTTAAATGTGCCCTTAATTTGCAAGATTGACGCTGCTTAATTTTAAACTCTTCAGATTCTCCCTTCATTAATCCTGGTTCATGAGAAAATACGCTTTCAAATTTTAATTATAAATTCTTCAACTCTATTTTACCATCATGATCTATAACATCTATATTTCTTATTTTATTCCGTTTCTCATCTACTATTTCAGATTCAACCTCAATTTGATTTCGATCTCTTTTTAATGGTATACCTTCCTTTTACCCTCTTCCCGTTGAAAACATGAACGCACTATTCTGCTTCCTGTAATTCTAAGTGATGAAGTAGGAAATAATATTTTCCGAATAACGTTCAAAAGGGATTCCATTATGACAGAATTATTTAATAAACAATGTAAACTGATAACGTCAACACAATTAACAATGATTAACTGGAAACTAACAATTTCCTGAGAGCATGGTCTCACGACAGAACCAGTTTGGAAGTCCTCTTCTACGCGGTTAACGACTACAACGCCCAGTCTGTACCTCGTACTTATGACACTTCATAGCTGTTCGTACATTTTCATTAGCTTAAACATTATTCGTTTATTTATTAAGGTGATCGTTTACTGGTGTTGCAATATTGATGTCAGAATGTATTTGCGACCTGTGGGCTCCTCCTAATATCTGTACCGGAAAAAGCTACTTTCACTCCAAATATTTGTTAAACCTCTGTTACTCCCACGATAATTCCTAACATGGCCACTCGCATGGGTGACAGGTGTTATCCACAACATAAACAATGTATCTGGACATTTCGAACGGTCTATATGAACGATTTTATTTAAATCTACATATAATACAGTTAATACACGAATACAATACGGTATACGTTAGGCGATAAATATTTTTGGCAATTGTTCGTAAATAGCTCCAGTATCTCTCTGACAGCAGCCAACTTTTCATTCTCTCGTTGAACATCTCTATCAAGAATACTACAAGATGTCAGAAATCGCAACTGCAACCTGAATCGGTTTTCGCTCACGAGTAAGTAGCGTGGTTCAAGTCTGTTGCCCTTCGGAGTTATCCCACAACACTGACAAAGTCTTTCTGGAATGTTTGACAGATCCACACCTATATTACAAAGCAATGAATACTCTACTCTCTGAAACATTGTTTCTTTAGCATTTCTTTCCGTAGACCAAGTTACGATGAACTTCATTGATGTAAATATTAGTACATGTTGCAGTTATGGATATTATATTTTATCCAAAAATGACTTCGTAATATCTGTTTCTGTCTTTGTTAGCCGGCCGGAGTGGCCGAGCGGTTCTAGGCGCTTCAGTCTGGGACCGCGCGATCGCTACAGTCGCAGGTTCGAATCCTGCCTCGGGCATGGATGTGTGTGATGTCCTTAGGTTAGTTAGCTTTAAGCAGTTCTAAGTTCTAGGGGACTGATGACCTGAGATGTTAAGTCCCATAGTGCTCAGAGCCATTTGAACAATTTTTTGTCTTTGTTACACAAGCTTCTTTTCTCCGTCCAGGTAAATGCGTAATTATATTACAAGATCTTGTTCTAATATTCGTAGGATGTTTATTTTTCCCTCCATCTAGCTATTCCATATTTTAGTGCAAGAAATATGTTCCCGTCCGCAGCTCGTGGTCGTGCGGTAGCGTTATCGCTTTCCACGCCCGGGTTCCCGGATTCGATTCCCGGCGGGGTCAGGGGTTTTCTCTGCCTCGTGATGACTGGGTGTTGTGTGATGTCCTTAGGTTAGTTCGGTTTAAGTAGTTCTAAGTTCTAGGGGACTGATGACCATAGATGTTAAGTCCCATAGTGCTCAGAGCCAAATATGTTCCCTTGAATTACTTCTTCCTGTGATTCATATGCATTCTTCACTGACACTTCTTATTCTGTTCCTGAATCACGACCATTTTCATGTACACAATCCTCGTTTTCTGAGTCAGGATTTTGGTCACTCAGCTGATGGAACCCTTCCAGCCACGCATGAGGACCTCTGCTAGACTCTGCCCTTTGACGTTTATTCCGCGGACTAAAAGTATAGAGAATATTTACATTTCGTAGGTTAATATTCTAGATAGCAACCAAGTAGCTGCAATTAGTTTCGATATGCATAAAATTACGTACATAAAAGTTTGATTGTAACTAGTGAAGCAGAAACGTACAGGCCCCTTACATTGTTTCAGAGTCTAGCAGTAGTGCTCACGCAGATGACCAGCGTACTCCATGCTACAATGCAACTGTGCGTAGCTGAAAGCCAGAGATGGCTGAAGCTAACTGATGGAGAGTTAATGGAAAGGTACTGAAAATGACGCGAACTCAATCCAGCCCACAACAGAGCAGGAAGCCCAGGCGGACGACGAGTGTCATCCACGTGAGCAACGGAGGGTTAAGCGAGATTACTCGCTTCGTGCTAGAATAACTGTGCATCCCCACGTACTTTGCTGCTGACATAAAGGACTTAACCATGCCTAGTCACAGCGCTTTGCAGCTGCTCCTGCTGTCAATGTAGGAAAGGAAATCTTACTCCAGACTGAGAAGGTTCTGCAGCACCGCTTCATCACTGAGTTGTATATGATATCTGCAGACCCGATACAAAATTATAAAACTGAAAAGTATGGAAAAAAATGTGGCTTAAACATTTCCTTACAGTGGAATATCAACGTGACTGTCGCCTACCATATGACGCGACACCCAAGAGTAATGATCTGGGGTGCAATTTATTTTCATAGCAGGATCCCTACGGTATTCATCTGCGACACGCTCAGGACACGGCGGTATGTCGACGACATTTTACACCCCGTTTTGTTGTCCTTGATGGTAAGCCAACCTGGGCTGACATTACAGCAATGTAATGCCCGCCTGCACACGGCGAATGTTTCTACTGCTTGCCTTCGTGGTTGCCAAACCCTACCTTGGCCACCGACGTCGCCGAATCTTTCCCCAGTTGAGAACGTTTGGAGCATTATGGATATGGACCTCCAACCATCTCGGTATTTTGACGATCTAACGCGCGAATTGGACAGAATTTGGCACAATACCCTTTATGAGTACATCTAACAACTCTATCAGTGATTCCAAGCCGAATAAGTGCTTCCACGGGTAGAACAACACGTTATTGACTTGCCCAGTATGTGACACTCTTTGTCCGGAATAAATCATCGAATTTTTCTGAAACTGTAATAATTTGTTTTTCTGTACATGTAACTCACATCTATAGATTTCTGTACTGTTCGGTTATTTCCTTCGTGGTGTGTTTTTTCTTTTTTTTGTCTTAGTTTACAAATACTTTGGTCCTAAACGTAATAATTGTAAAAAAATGCATTGAATCTATATGTGCATGCATATAAGAAATCTACCTGAGAAATATCTAATTGGTCTTTTGCAAATAAAATCTTTGTTGTCCTACGCGTAAGATAAAATAAACCTCAAGTTTGTATCTTGATTCATATACCAGATATAGCGCTGTGAATTGGGATGGCTCTTACCGATAGGTCCTGTATAAGCACTCACACATTATATTACTTCATTCCTACATCATGCACACATTTCCGTCATCACAGCACAGAACTGGTACAAGCTCAATGTATGGTGTCACCGTCAGACACCACACTTGCTAGGTGGTTAGCCTTTAAATCGGCCGCGGTCCATTAGTATACGCCGGACCCGCGTGTCGCCACTGTCAGTGATAGCAGACCGAGCGCCACCACACGGCAGGTCTAGAGAGACGTACTGGCACTCGCCCAGTTGTACAGCCGACGCTCATAGCAATGGTTCACTGACAAGTACGCTCTCATTTGCCGAGACGATAGTTAGCATAGCCTTCAGCTACATTTGCTACGACCTAGCAAGGCGCCATAGCTTTGATAATTAATATTGTGAAGCATGCATCATCAAGAGCGATGTTCTACAAATGTGGATTAAAGTTAAGTATTACAGCAACTGCGTCCATTTTCTAAGTTCTCATTTCCTTTTAACTGTTCCGGACCTCACGCCAATCTGCGTGAGCTTAACGCGTGCCTTTCGGCTTCCTCTCGTTGTGACTTGGCTGTCCACAATGTACGTGCATCAGATGGCAGTAGAAAGTGCTGCTGGAGCCAATAACTTTTGATGCCAAAAGATAAAAAAAAAATAAACTTTGCTCCTATAAATGTTCATCTAGGTAAAGTGTAATAAAATTTTAACAGATTACTTGGCTAAGTAATGGTATCTCCTTTGTACAAAAAACTGAAAAAAAGCATCAGTCCTAATATATATTTGCAGGAAAATCGGAACTTAAGAGCAATTATATGATTCGGAAATAAGAAAGTTTTCAAGTGCCTTCAAATGGTATTTAGTGAACTTAAAAGATAACCATTCTAAAGTACAGTCATCTTTGAGACTGTTATAGGTGATTTAATATCACATAATACAGTATCGTGGTTTTACAAAGAAAATTACCACTCGACACTTTTATATGATAAAAGGAAGGAAAAAATATATTAGACTTTTAGAAACAAAACTATCATTCAAAAAGTTGTGACCAAACAAAAATAAAAGTGACAGAATTAGTAAGGACTGTGTAAGGGATATACTAAGTATCTCTTGAAGAATAACAAAGAACCATGTCTCACACATACGAGTTCAATATTGCTGATATCATTTGGGTTACTGTAAAATAAGAATATTGTGCCCATAATAAAAGAGGTAGAATTTAACAAAGTACCTTTCAGCGGAGTAAATAAATCAAAATTCAATATTCCTGAATGTAATTTTAGGGAAAGAACTAATTTTCATATGAATCAGTGGTGAGCACGAAGTTAAAAATAAATGCTTAACTTAGTGATTGTATGGAATCGGTTTCATATGAGTAATCATGGCGTATTGTTAGAACAAAAATGTTATAATAAACCACCTTCATATATTGGGTTTGAGAAATTTGCATCACATGAACTAATTTGTGGGCTTAGGAACGTTACAAGTCGGTATTAGTGTTGAATGTGATTCTAAAATACAGGTTACCCCAAGAAAGCAGAAAAATGTGAGTAGCTCCATGTTTATTGTAGAAAATGCATTGCAAGTAACTTTACATTATTACTTGAAATTGATTAAGGCACTTCAGATGCTGAAGATAGTTGTCAAAATGGAAGTTGTTCTGATTTCATTTTTACCTTTACTCATATCGTGAGTTTCATCTGTACTAACGGTACTTTTGTAATAATTATGTGCATATTTTCCTTCTGAGGTTGCCAAGAGAAATAGAGATGAAAAACGCTTTATGTCAATGTTGTGGTACGACATTTTGGTACCATCCCATGGGAGTCAACGTTGGCAAAGGAACTGCAAGTTCCCTTAAGATGCCGACAGTGCCTGCGTGGGATGTGGTGGCCTCAGTGGTACGCACCTACTGAGACACGCCTCCAGTGGCTCCGTGTCAGGAGCGTCATCTACCGCCACGGTGTAGGACTCCCGGCGACAGCCACACAGCCCAGTCGCAACTGGAGTCACTTTGCTATGTGACGTCATGCAGACACCACTTAATCACGTGTCCGACACCAACGTTTGTGCTATAGTTCAGAGAGCCACATCGTTGTTGCTGTTGAATCAGCTGGACTCTGTTTCTTGCTGCATCTTTTGTAATGTGTCTTCATGCGCTTGGAGGAAGAAAGTTTACTAAAATTTCTGTTTACTTTGTTAACTTGTTCGCTCATCATTTCGGCTCCTGTCCAGCTCTCACATGACAGTTTCCACACCACTCTATTGCCCACCCCTCGTTACCATTTTGTGTTCAGTTGTTGACAACAAATACGTTGTGTGACGTAGAGAACTCGAAAAGTGGACAGCCAAGAGCTCCAACGCACCCAGTTCCACAACACGGGGATGCGAGCTAGCCACGGATATACTCCGCCTCACGGATCAATGAGAGGAATGATGAGCTGGCCAGCCTGGATGCGGTTTACACACGTTTTCCCACATCGAGCTAGGCAAATACCGAGCTGGCAGCCACACTCCATTTCAAATACACGCAATGCCTGAGGTAGCAGGGCAGAGCGGATTAGGTTGTGGAAAGGGGCCAAAATGAGTTCCTGTCAGTTGCACTCAACATAGAAACTTTATTTATCAACACACAATATTACCAAAACTTTAAGCGACCTCCTTTGATTAACTTTAGATCGGCTGAAGGCCTTATCTTAAAACATTTGATACAAAGTAAAGATTAACAATCTGACGCCTTAAGGGCAAGACAAGGACATTAATTTAAGAGGTATTAAAACTCGGCTTCAGGCCACAAATCAACACATTAATTTAAGGGCTTTCGGACTCAAAAGATTTGATGTATAATTCGGCTGAAAGGCCCATATATAGAATAACAATCTTATGTCTAAAGGGCAAGACAGGAACATTAATTCAGGATATATATAACTCGGCTGAAGACCACACATCAGCCAAATAACTAAAACTCACACAGGGAAGTTACTATGTAACAGACAAGGAACGGCGCTCAGAAGTTTCCATGGGTAGGCCTGGAATTGTAACTGTAACGCCCGTTTAGGCGAGACAGGCAGCCTGACCAACAATCTCTTAATCGGAAGGTAACCCGACCGACAGACAGCCGACGAACGAAGCAACTACCTGATTTCGGTCACCGGTCCAGAAACACTACAACCAGTAACACTCGTCGTCAGATTTGGTGCGTTAATAAGCTAAGGCACAATAACCACTGACATACATAAACATCGCAACGGCTGTGGAACTATACGCCGTGGCGGACAGCATCAACACGGTAAGAAGACACTCACTCGCTGCTCTGTCGCAACCGACCAACTGGCTACTGCAGTACGCAGACAGCATTACATCATTTAAAGCTTTGCTCAGTCGAACTGACACAGGGTGCACAGTGTTCCACGAAACAGCGCCACAAGAAACTCGAACACTCGTGAAATGAATCTCTGATGAACATCTAGAACAAATCACGGACGGACACACACACAGAACCGAAAGACGGTCGGAGACGAAACACACGTCGTCTGACCAGACGAACGACCGACAACCAACCACGGTCGTTGCCACTCGAACCACGTGTGTCAGCAACGGCCGGGCGAGCCTTGACTAGCCGGAGCTCACTGCAGCTCCAACCCGACTCAACCTGACGTCCGTCCAGAACAGGGAGACAAGGCGATCCGGGCTCACTGACCCGGACCCAATCGTGCAGAGGTAACTCTTGCCCATTGGCCACGACGTCTCCGCACAAGAAGGAACCGAGCCACGACCAGCAAGATGACCCAATGACGAGGCCCAGAAACGGTCAAAAGACCAAAACGCACGTCTCCCAAAGAGGCGACCAACTGAACGATCGACCAACGGTCGAACCCGCTGCCATCTCAGTCGTCGGACAGTTCATCCAGTGTCGCGAGCAGTCGGCGAGTACTGGCTGTCCGCGCCTCCCTAGCGCTCCGTCCCCGACTGGTGCTAAATCCCGACTGCGCTTTTGACGCGTTCGAACTCCAACCGCTCCAGGTCTGATCTCCCCCACGACACATCACGACCGGGAAGTAATAGCCGCCTAGCAAAGATAACACGGCAGGGCAAATATCTATACGCGTTGCTGCGGCCACTCCTGGGCAGGTAAGACAGTAATTCAGTGACAGCAGTAACTGAAATTTAAAATGATGAGGCAGCCGTACGGTAGAATAAGATGTTACGTAACAGACGGCAAGAACACGAGCCACGCACGATCACACTTGGAGAACATTATTACTGTGGTGTCACCGCCAGACACCACACTTGCTAGGTGGTAGTTTTAAATCGGCCGCGGTCCATTAGTACATGTCGGACCCGCGTGTCGCCACTGTGTGATCGCAGACCGAGCGCCACCACAAGGCAGGTCTAGAGATACGGAATAGCACTCGCCCCAGTTGTACGGACGACTTTGCTAGCGACTACACGGACGAAGCATAGCTCATTAGCCGAGCAGATAGTTCGAATAGCCTTCAGCTAAGTCAATGGCTACGACCTAGCAAGGCGCCATTAGTAACATTGCATGCATCTAAAGAGTCTCACTTATATCGTCAATAGCGATGTACCAAGGATGGATTAAAGTTAAGTATTCCACAAGCTACGTACTTTTCATTATAGCATTCATTACGTATCCTGTTACAGACCTATCTCTTGCCTGCTGAACTAAACGCGTGCCTTTCGGCTACTTCCGTGGCGTGGCTGTCTTGCTACGCCACAACAATTACATTTGATAGTGTGGAAATCCACCTCTGAATGCCACTAACAATGCCTAAAAAAATGTCTAACAAAGCTAATCTCATAGAGAATCTATTAAAATGTCAAAAAAAGAGAACTTGGAGATAAACTTGAAATGCAGCTTCCTATACCCTCCCGTGCCCTTCCTGTGGAAGAGGGAAGTATTTGCGCTTGTGTGAGGTGCAATTTGGCGGAAGTGCATAATGATTTTACTGCTGTGTGAGGGACGAAGAATGAGGAAACCATGTGTCTTCATGGCAGCAGAAGCCCGACTAAAATCAGCATTACCTGTATCATTCAGACATGTTTCTGCTGTACACTATATTGGGCTCATTGTCAGAAGAAACAGACTCCATCGTCACGTAAGTGGCTGCTACAGACTTACGACATCTCTACATAGCGCGCTGTACCAGTCTTGCTTGGCACTAAATCACAATACAAGAATTTTACACAAATACGGTTTGTCTTGAACATCATGAGCTAACGCCAGTCTCTTCGTTATGACAATTCTGTGTAGTAATTGCGCTTCTAAATAGGTTAAGTAAATTAACTGAAAGAGTTATAAGAATGGTAGTAACGACCACCTTCTTCCAAAAACGTAAACAATTTCTATTCTTCCAAATTGATATTACAGGATAAATATTTACTCAGTGGTTCGTTGCTAAACGAACAATATCAACAGAATTGTCAGTTGGCATCGGTGAAACTGCTGAAAAGTGACATGTGTATGTCTTGAAATGTTTTATACGCTACTCATATTAAAGTTGCATCACTTGTGCAAGCACGTAGAAGTAAGTCAGTAACATAAACTGAAGTCAAACTCAGAAGAAAACATGAAATCTATTGCTTTACACTGTCGACATTGTATTCACAAACTGAAATATTCTGAAGAGATTTATTGATTGCATAAGATGCGTCATTTACATTCAGAATTCCTGTACGTAAGTGGTTTAGCTGATATAATTATGGGAGCAGCAGTATTAACTAAATGTTAAGAAAAAACGAAATAACTTCCATTCATTCTAACTGCCTCATCAAGTAATTGTATCAGAGAGCAGAAAGACAACTGCTTTCGCTGATCCAGATTCGAAGAGGTCACTAGTTTCTTTTTAGTGCAATCATGCAAAATTGGAACTGATTAACGTTAATCATAAGGTTCCGGATGAAGTGAGAAAGTATATTACGTGCAACTCAGTAACTGCACGCAGCTCTGCTCTATATCAGAAGACGGACTTACACGGCCCAGAAACCAACAGCTTTAGGGATGGAATTGTGGTATCGATAGCTCCGATGCCACAGTGTAGGTGCAAGTTGTTAGGTTGGCACTACGACACCGACACCGACGACAGCACCCTCTAGCCGGCGCTGTGCAGCTCTACGAGCGCCGCTCCAGGTTCATCCCATTTAACAAGAGCAGTCGACCAAGCAACTTAGCTTCTACTTCATAGGGGCTAGCAAAAAATGGTTCAAATGGCTCTGGGCACTATGGGACTTAAGATCTGAGGTCATCAGTCCTCTAGAACTAGCCTAAGGACATCACACACATCCACTCCCGAGGCAGGATTCGAACCTGCGACCGTAGCGGTCGCGCGGTTCCAGACTGAAGCGCCTAGAACAACTCGTCCACACAGGCCGGCCGGGGGCTAGCCATTAGAGACTTAGCCTATGTTACTTCAATGATGGTCTGTCCAACTACTAGTAGTTGTTAACGTTGATACCTGTACGGCTTCGCACCTACGTGCTCATCTCGGCCAAAGTTAAGTAACCATTATGTAATCATAATTTTGACTATAGTAAACTTGTAAAATCTACAAGCAGTACCGAAGTACTTCACCTTTTCCTGCTACTACTCGCTTCCTACTTTCGGCCTACGTTTCAGTTTACAGGAGCAGACCCACGCTGCGCCTTCCAGGCGGGATACAAAAGGAATAGGAGAAGTAAATTATACTGCTGAATGCAAAGCTGAAGTCAACAGCCACTGGTAATCTCCTATTTTCTCCTTCGTCCACAAGATGTGTACAAAGATACAGATCAGAATATATGAGGGAATTTCGCGTGCAACCAGCAAATGACTCTGATCTTTAACATTAGTGTAGTATACAGAGAAGTTGCAGCATTAGAAAATTGCAGCGAAATGCAGGAAGATCTGCAGCGGATAGCCACTTGGTGCAGGGAGTGGCAACTGACCGTTAACATAGACAAATGTAATGTATTGCGAATACATAGAAAGAAGGATCCTTTATTGTATGATTATATGATAGCGGAACAAATACTGGTAGCAGCTACTTCTGTAAAATATCTGGGAGTATGCGTGCGGAACGATTTGAAGTGGAATGATCATATAAAATTAATTGTTGGTAAGGCGGGTACCAGGTTGAGATTCATTGGGAGAGTGCTTAGAAAATGTAGTCCATCAACAAAGGAGGTGGCTTACAAAACACTCGTTCGACCTATACCTGAGTATTGCTCATCAGTGTGGGATCCGTACCAAGTCGGGTTGACAGAGGAGATACAGAAGATCCAAAGAAGAGCGGCGCGTTTCGTCACAGGGTTATTTGGTAAGCGTGATAGCGTGATAGCTCTGCATCGCGGTGTAGCTTGCTGTCCAGGTTTCGAGAGGGTGCGTCTCTGGATGAGATATCGAATATATTGCTTCCCCCTACTTATACCTCCGGAGGAGATGACGAATGTAAAATTAGAGAGATTCGAGCGCTCACGGATGCTTTCCGGCAGTCGTTCTTCCTGCGAACCATACGCGACTGGAACAGGAAAGGGAGGTAGTGACAGTGGCACGTAAAGTGCCCTCCGCCACGCACCGTTGGGTGGCTTGCGGAGTATAAACGTAGATGTAGATGTAGATCATTCGCTGTTCACTAAAAGTGATAAATTGTCTGTGGGCGGACAGTGCTTGATATTTTAATGAAATTTCTTTATTTTCTAGAAGATTCTATATTGTTCAGCGAATATTTAGTCTAGTAGAGGTTGAAATTCCTTCAAATGCTACAGTTAACTAAGTTGAAAAAATTGGCCTGTGGTAATTAACACTATTTGTTTCCACGACATTATGTCACAATTATTGAAGCTATCATGTATCGTTTCCTACAACTCTTTGTGTAAAGAAAACAATGGCAGATGATAGTGGATGAGGAAACTGCAATGTGTTTTGAAATTATGAAGTTTCATCTGTACTGTGGCCCATGTGTTGCGCAGAAATGGTTTTTAGGTGACTCGTGTTAATCATTTGAATGTTGAACGAATATCGGTAGACCACATACTTAAGCTGCCGGCAAGGTAACTGGGTGTAGGCATGGATGGGCAGCTGGCAGTACTTCAAACAGCAGCAGGACAAAGCAAGGACCCGGACGACGGCAGCCCTGCCCCTGTACAGCGGTGGAAGGTCAGCTACCACAATGGTGGAATTCTGTTGTTGTTCACACAATGGCCGCCGGCATCCCATTGTTGTCAACTACAGCTGTCGCTGCTTGTCTGTCGAGGCCGGCGTGGGCGATAGCTGTACACACAGTGGTGCGAGCGTTGGCGACGCTATGCTCTCATGGTTGAGTCACAACGTCGAGGGTTATGATGTAGTCAACGAGGAAAGAAAACTCAGAGAGAAAGAGAGAGTGAGGAACCCAAGAACTATATTCAGCATTAAATGGCATTCTCGAGGATTAAGGTGGCCTCAATCCTTAAGTATACGTCAATGACGCGTTCAGCATGTGATGAACTGGGAACATAATCCTTCCTCCAAAATTACGTGATAGTTCAACAGCGTTTCGCTCATCTACGCATCATGACGTATCCTACAATTAATTATCCCACGAAATTAATGTTAACAAATAATATGTAAAATGTAGAGACTGCAAATCAGTAGAAGTTTCGTGAATGATTTACCTAAAGCGGAAATGTTCGTGAAAATTATTAAGGTCCTCCCTACCTCAAAACGAAAATATGTCTAGAGAGTGAGCATACTGAGTGGTATTTCGTCCCCACGTCCTTCTGAAATCCACATAGGACGTGACCATATTACTGAGAATGAAATAAGGTAAGATTTGCGTCATGACTGGCACGTAGATGAGTTAGATGGGTAATTTTCACAGACATTACTGTACCTGTGACTGTACCATGTATATGGTTCCAATATTACTGCATTCAGTTGAGCATGCAGTAAATTACTAAGGTAATGAAACTTGAATGCCGACCGTTGTGGCCGAGCGGTTCTGGTCGCTTCAGTCTGGAACCGCTACGATTGCAGGTTCGAATCCTGCCTAGGGCGTGGATGTGTGTGATGTCCTTAGGTTAGTTAGGTTTAAGTATTTCTATGTTCTAGGGGACTGATGACTTTAGGTGTTAAATCCCATAGTGCTCAGAGCCATTTGAAACTTGAATATGTGCTTTGTGACATACTGAGGTTTAGGCAATATAGTCCATCATATTTTAGAGAATTTTTTAGACGCTGTTCATTTTTCTTCTTTGTTGAATTATCAAGTAAATTTGGAGAATGTAGTCAGAGTACAGTAAATTTGTTGACCTTCAATACAGGAAGGGTATATGTGAGGATCATAATTTACCCATATTCCAAGATTATAACTGATACTAAAATAATTGTTTATCCCCAGCTGAGTAATGATAAACTGGATGAGCACAGGGCTAGTCAGATGATTTTGGAGCTGGAAGCAGGCCAATCGCAGTAATTCACCGGCTCGGCGCAACGCCACAGTCCGCCTTCCGTCGCTGCCCCGGCTCTGCCACAACAAAGAGACCTCAGGAATGCTGCCCAACGTGACTCTGGCCGCTGCTAGGCCACAACAGACCCGTTCCTGCGACCGTTAGTACTGGACATCAGGCCAGGCAGGTCATCGAAGCATCGGTGGAACGTCGAGACGTGTAGCTTCTTCGTGTCATTTCCGCCACAGTTTCATGTACCCTGCCGAGACCCACTGGGGTTCGTCAGCGCCAGCAGAACAAGAAAACTGTGAAGTGCTTCGTCAGCCGGTGTCTGTCTACATCTTCTGTACTTCCTTCTCACCTCCACCAGGGAACCACTCGCCCGAACCCGATCTACATTCGTTACGAAAGGAATTGTGTTGTGAGTATTAATCGTAATTCCATTGTTTGCTTCCTGTTTATTCCTCCAATGCCGAAGCAACCCCTGTCGAACTTCAGTATACATGAACCACTGTTCCATCCAATAGAAACTAGTAAATAAATGTTTCAATAGGCGTCTTTCACCACCTGGAATGGTCGCCACCACTTCGTACATTAGCTGTACATACTAATAGTCTTTTGACTAATACTAAGGCTCTGAGCTGATCAGAAGGCGATGTTTTCAATACAGAACATGCTGTGCTTGGGCGTGACTGATGACCCGAATGTTCTGATACTTTGTACTGGCCGTTTGTGTGATATTGTCCCACAGATATTGCCAGTCACATGACAAAGCATCATTTAACAGCAGGGAGCATCATGGGTGGCTGACACATAGTCCAAGATGAGCCACGGGGATTATAATGTTCCACTGTGTCCAGGTGTGTGGTGTATTGGTTGTGGTTGGAGTCGGCATAATCCTGAGATGCAAAATTAAAGTCTCTGAGATCGGAAAATGGAGTGAAGAGATAGGTCCACCTTAGTAGGTTAATAGTCGTACATGAAATACTCAGGTCAACCATTACACGACAGCACGTTTCACTTAATGGAGGCATCAAGCGATTAAATGAAAATGCATGGTTATAAAAGTTGCTATTTACATCCCTTAACGTGCTTACAGGTGGTAAATCCTTCAAAAAGATAACAATGAATGAAAACGTAGAGAACAGTTGTATTTAATTCCGGTTCTGGTACCAATTTTAGGATTGTGTAATGAATATTGTCAATGGACAATTGAAGAGCATATAAGAAAGGCTGATGGAAAGTGAACTCGGAGGACCAAAAAACGTTCAAAGAGGCAAAGCACACCCACCTAACAAACAACTAAGTGCGGTCATCAGTAACCGAAACGACAAACTCCTCACAGCGAACAAGTACCACACTCTCTGAAGTATTCTACAGAAAAGCATTGCTTACCGAAGCTCACCAAATAAACTTCCATTACTCGGCTGCGTGTGCAGCTGTTGTGGATGGCAGTAATAACAGACTGGACTCATCTTCGCGTGTGTGACTCGCGAAGTACTGCAAGACCATCATCCATGGACGCAGCAGTCAGAGTGTGTCTAAACAGAAATTCTACTGTTTTCGAAGAACTCCTATTCATCCACTAATGACGGTAATGACTCCGAGCGCCGCCCAATCTCTAGCCTATTTTTTCCGAGATTACGACCACCGCCCTAATGAAACTTCAAGATTTCAACAGACCTTCAGCAGGAGTGAGACTTATTTTGTAGATGGGGGCAGGCGCAGAAGCTAACCGTCTTTCTAGCCACGTTCCACAATAGGCGTTGAGATACTGTGCCTTGTGGTTTCCACAGCAAACTTCCAACAGTCTTGTGGCCCCCATAGCAAACTTCCAACCACCACTTTCTTTACCTGAAGGAGACATTCCTCCTTGTAGGCATCGCGCATTTCCACGGACACTTTCTAGCCATACGGCGAGTTACCTACTGTTGCGTTAACATGGTCAGCCCCGAGTCAAGGGAAGTGCCAGTGCGGATGCTGCATCCGTCCTGTTGACCATTTAAAGCTAAAAGTTTATGGCTGTGGTGAAGGTGGAATGCTTGTGTCCCTTTACCGTCTCTATCTGCTAGGCTGCTCTGCCGAATAAACGGAAAAAACACAGGTTCTCTCAAACCGAAGGGAACAGCTAATTCAGTTCTTATCTTGACCGTGGGATTACATATCTATTTCGCAAATAGTAGTACGAATTATGAAAAGAATACCTCAGTTACCCATTCATTTAGGGAGTGGTACTAGAGCATAAAAATATGAATAAATATGTAGCGTGGCGCTACATGATTAATTAAGCCACATTCCGCTGGGTGTGGGGTGAGCATCTCGATTCATGGAAAACAGGCGCCACCAGAGTGTCACCTATTTAACTCACCAGCTGTTACAACTGAATGCGTGCCTATGATATAAGATTTACTTAAGTTCTGCCAACAGCCTTGTCAAAGAAGGAAGAGGACCGGGTAGAGGTTCGGGACACACTCTTCTTCTTGGGGTAGGAAACCGCCTCTAAAAGGCAGAAGATTCAGCAATGATCAACGGTATGAGGATGCTTGAGGCAATGGAAACCACTTTATTAAAGCACATAATGTGAAAACACAGGCGTGTAGCCTTTAATTTATAAATTCCATGAGAAAATGGTTCGCAATTTTTCCTTAGTTCGGTTCACCGAGAAGGTGTGGAAAAACGTAAAGTGACCATGGTAAAAAGATTGAACTAACGAAGAGTGACTTCCTGCGAGTCAGAGTGTGAATTGTCAAAAGTCTGAATGTAGAAGGGAAGTTAGAGAATCTTAGAAATGGAAATGTAAAGGCTCCAGAAAGATACAGTACAGTTCGGTGAAGTGCAATGCAAAGTAGATACCGATTTCTGGTCTTATGAATATAAGCTAACATCAGCAGTGACGCAAAATGGTTTGACGGGAGAAGAACTTGTCATGAATAGAAAGGTAGACAAAGGGTGAGTCACTTACCACTTCAGTGATTGTGTAATTCTCAGCATAGTCAATAACAAAGAAACTGCAAAAACAAGAGGTGTGCATGTCGATGGTACAAGCAGAAGATCAATATACAGAGAGTGTAACAGGGAAGTGAACGAGTAACGCAGTATCTAAGGTAAAATCATAATATGATTTCATGACAGACTGGAACATTGTGATAACGGATGGAATAGAAGACCGAATCGTGGGGAGCATGTGCACTCGGAAGTAGTAATGAAAGGAATGAAGATAGTGTTCTGCACCCGGTAATAGCCAATACACTGTTCAAAAATCACATGAGGAGGAGGTAATCTTAGAAAAGACCTGGAGATACAGGAAAACTCCAGTTCAATTCCATCAAGGTCAGAGAGATTTAGAAATCCCGTTGCCACCGCATTTCATCCTTGCTTCATTCAGTCACGTACAATATTCCGGAACTTCGTGTAGTCAACGTGAAGTCTATGGTACCCACAGGCCGTTTGCAATGAGTTCACATGTTCCAGCGCCTGTTTTCAGTTTTCCCACGATTTCACTACTGTGCCATTTATTATTGCTCCAGGGATAGCTGCACAGTCATTCTAGTTCTGTAGTTCGCTAAATTGCTTCAACTAGACAGTCATGTCGTTCACTGAACAAAGTCTCAGTCAGTTTGTAAGTAGGCTGTTTGGGTTTTTATACTGACAACGTTACATAGCGCTCTGTATGAAAATCACTGGATGTGCTGTGTGCAGTCTGTGGCTAGTTTACATTGTTGTCTGCCATGGTAGTGTTGGGCAGCTGGATGTGAACAGCGCGTAACGTTGAGCAGTTGGAGGTGAGCCGCCAGCAGTGGTGGATGTGGGGAGAGAGATGGCGAAATTTTGAAATTTGTAAGACTGGATGTCATGAACTGCTATATACATTATGACTTTTGAACACTATTGAGGTGAATATATTGTTTGTTCTCTATCAAAATCTTTCATTTGCTAACTATGCCTATCAGTAGTTAGTGCCTTTCGTAGTTTGGATCTTTTATTTAGCTGGCAGTCGTGGCGCTCGCTGTATTGCAGTAGTTCGAGTAACGAAGATTTTTGTGAGGAAAGTGATTAGTGAAACGTATAGGTTAATTTAGTCAGGGCCATTCTCTTGTAGGGTATTACTGAAAGTCAGATTGCGTTGCGCTAAAAAAAAATATTGTGTGTCAGTTTAAGCACAGTCATGTATAATTTTTCTAAGGAGACGTTGCATATGTCGACCCTTAGCCGAGGATACCTCACTGGAATCTTCTGATTTTTTCTTGTAGTTTGTGTAATTAGTGTAGATTTTGTTTATTGCTAGCGCGTAAAATTGTAGAGAGAATCTCCTTTGTAGTTGCAGTCTTTCATTGTTGTACAGTAAAACAGGTGTGGCACGCATGTAAATTTGCACCAAGTATTTCGCAGCTGCGCTTGCAATTAACTAGATATTATTTTCAATGCTATGTTAATGTGTTTCCTTATTTTGCTCTTCAAATTGTGCTTTTCTGTGTTGTCGTGTGAAATATTGTGATAATTATGGCGTGTGAAAAACGTAACACTAGGCTCCAAAGTAAACTGAGAACAATAGGTGACGACGAGCGTAGCTTATCAGCACCACTGTCTAATGAAATAACAGACATTCAAAGTAGTAATTTGGTAACTGTGCATCGGGAAATGGAGCGGGCGGCAAATAATGGCGTAGACAGTGAAACAAATAGTGAACAGGGAAGCATTATCGATCGATCGGTCGGCAACAGCTCGCCTCAGGAATCCGAAATGACAGGGCACAATCTTGCAAATACTGTAGATTCAGGTTTTGCGTCCTCGCCGTTTTCTCAAATAAGTCAAGACACATTTCCTGCTTTTCAAAATGCGAATATTGCTGGTTCAAATGCATTGCCGAATAGCGCTGAGGAACAGGTTTCAGACATCAGTGCATTGTTATTACAATTAATACAACAAATGGGACAAAAGCTTCAAAAGTTAGACACAATGGAACAACACCAGAGACAAACACAGCAACAGTTAGACACAACGGAAAAAATCTGCAAAAGTTAGACACAATGGAACAAAATCTGCAAAAGTTAGACACAATGGAACAAAATCAGAGACAAACACAGCAAAAGCTTCATAAGTTAGACACCACACTTGAACAAACACTTGAAGATTTAACTACTGAGTTACATAACATTGAATCGAAATGTCAAAAAGTCTGTAATGAAGTAAAAACACAAATTTGTGAGCATTTTCAACCTATTTTTTCGCGTCATGAAAATGCATTACAGAATCACGAAGCAGCCATAATAGAACTGCAAACTATTGTTCATGAAAATCATGAGACCTTGGAAGCTAAAATTGACTCAATTGCATCTACCGATTCGGTTACGCAACTTGCAAAAACTCAGGAAAACTTAAAGGACACAGTAGATACTATTTCAACACAAATGGACACTCTGAAACTCGGTTCAGAAAAACACACAGAGGAAATAATTTCACTATCGGATAAAGTAGCCGAACTTTCAGATCAGTTCACTAACTTATCTACAAAGGTAGATGATGATCTGAATGACATAAGACCTGTAGCCTTCACGGACACTGAAGAGTATGAACAAATTAGAAAATTCAAACAAAATCAAAATCAAATCAATACACAGTACAAAAGAGAAATCCGGGAAGTACAAGATCAGTTGGCACAAGTAATAGAAGAATTACATATTTCAGAGGACACTCGCACTCCAGTATGGGAAGAGGGACATAGAAATACGGAACAACCACAAAATAATAACACAGGACATTTCGGAAATTATGAAAGAAATTGGCAAGGTGTACCGAATTTTGAGATGGAACCGCCGACACGACGTAACAATGACCTATATGCTACTCGCCGACACGATGATTTTGACTATAAGCTGTTCATTACTACACGTAAATTCAAAACATTTAAGAATTCTGGCAACGACATTCATCCACGAGCATGGCTTCATCAATTCTCTCATTGTTTTCCTCCCAACTGGTCATTGCAGCACAGATTAGAATTTATGTGTGGCTACTTAGAGAATGAACCAGCTGTAAGAATGCGATCGGTCATTCACGATTGTCACAGTGAAGGAGAATTTTATCATGCCTTCCTCTCAGCATATTGGTCTCAAGCTACACAAGACCGAGTAAAACATAGCATTATAATGATGAAACATTTCGAACAATCTGAATTTTCCAGTCTTGTGAAATATTTTGAAGACATGTTGCACAAGAATCAGTACCTGTCGAACCCATACAGCCCCCCAGAAGTCATCCACATTTGCTTAACCAAATTGACTGAACATTTACGACATATTATTTTGGCAGGACGTTGCAAAGACGACATTGAAGCTTTTCACGGACTGTTACAAGTATTGGAAATTGACACTGACAATCGCGTAACGCGAAAACAGGAGCACAACAATTGCAGGTCACATCCGTCACAATTCCGCAATGAAAGAAATAATAACTGGACACGACAGGGCAATTCTCACAACACAAATCGTGACCAAAACAGACACCACCCTTATGACAACCGTTGGCAGAATAATAGTTACAGAGCAAGATCGCACTTCCGTAGTAATGAGTATGACAGAGATAACCATAGAAACAGACAATATGGGAACCAAAACAATTATTATCAGGGGAGACAGAATAACTTCAGACGCAACAGTTCAGCGCGCAGTTACGATTCAGATAGATTATGGAATCTACTGACACGACGACAGACGAATAATCATAACGACAGACCTGAATTTTATCAGAAATGGCGGGATTCAAACAGAGTAGGGCACTCTCGACAAGGTGAATTTGTAGAAGTTAGGTCTCCAAATCCCAATAACGACGCGCGCCAACAAAGAAACAGACAATGACTCGCACCGCAGGCAGCCGCTTGCGCCGGCTGGCTCAGGGAAAAATTACAGACGCTAACCTTGTGAAAAATTCCAGTATTCTTTACCGACGTATACCACATGATAATTGCATTGAAGTTGAAACTCTGCGTACTAGGATGAGTAAAGGTTTACACCACATTTCACATGTAAAACCGTTTATTGAAAGATAATCTGCTTTTTGACTTTGTCTTTGCCATAAAACTTTTCACGTTACTAGTATGCTTAGTCAAACTTAGAAACTGTTGACATGCAACAATGTTTTGAAGTTCACTATCCAGTCTAGAACCTAGGGAACGTATTTAGACAGTATTTACGAGTGCATTGTCATAGTGAACAGACGACACAGTGTTATTGTGTGTGAACATTCTTGCTTGTTAGTTGCACGATTACGTAACAACTATAAGGCTCACATTCTTAGAACATATACCGGAACTGCTAATGAGATTTTAATGCAACATTTTGGTTTACTTGAAAATACATTATGAATTTAAAGTACTTTCTGAGAGATACCAGATGACACAGTGGTTAGTTTATTTGACAGCTACACGATTATATCACGACGCTACTAATGTGTGACACAATTTACATTGTTGCTTTTGCGGTGTATCTGTTTTATCTCTGCACAGTTTTTCTTAATTCTTCTGGAAAGGAAAACATGTTTTAGTAGCAACTTTGTGGTATAGCTACAATGAGACAGCCTATTCCGTAGCACAACAACACTTACTTCATCACACAATAAGCGTAAT
Organism: Schistocerca americana; assembly: GCF_021461395.2. Lineage (NCBI taxonomy): Eukaryota > Metazoa > Arthropoda > Insecta > Orthoptera > Acrididae > Schistocerca > Schistocerca americana. The sequence goes on along the minus strand of NC_060125.1, from coordinate 52,379,207 downwards.
AACTAAGATATCTATACGCAAAGCATTTCACTTTCGTTTATGATGAGGTAAGTACATTGACTTCAGCAGAACTTTGCTTACAGAGGACGATAACTACGACACTTCCACAGAATTATCCTACAGCAAGATGCACATTTAAAGCTACAGGACACGCATTTGAGAGATTAATTTTGTACTTAAGCCATTTATTTTTCAAGATTTTTGAATTACAAAGAAAGTTTTCCATGATACATTTCATTCCATTGCTGTAATCTGTAACACTTGAGGGTATAATTACATTAATCCTCAGGGGGGTACACGCTTACTTTGTGTACCATGTGTTTGGCAAGGACACGGAGCCCTAGCTAATATGGTATTTGCTTTCACAACTTTACACATCGGTACCATATTTCTAAGGGGACGTTTCTAATTTATTCAACATTACTGTCTCATTTGAGTTGATGCTCCACCCCTACGCCTGCTTGCAGCTAGATATACGTTCTCTCTCTCTCTCTCTGAAGTCTACACCAATCCAAAATTACTCTTGTTTAAGAATGTTTATGTTCATCGACGTAGCTATAAATCCTGCGGGTGACATAAAAATTTAAGAATGTTGAACTGCTGATCTGCGCACGAAACAACAGGAATTCTACATGTTACGAGAAGAGGGCTGGGGAGAACATTTACAGCGGTCTGTGAGGAATAAGAAAATTGGTCTGCAGCGTCACCAAGCAGTGACGCCAACGGTTTGGAAAATGGACGACTTTGTGAACTATTTTTTCAGTAAGTGGAAACACTAATTACAGTACATAGTCTCTACCATTCCACAGACTTACACTACTGGCCATTAAAATTCGTACACCACGAATGTGACGTGCTACTGACGCGAAATTTAACCGATAGGAAGACGCTGCTGTGATATACAAATGATTAGATTTTCAGAGCATTCACCCAAGGTCGACGCTGGTGGCGACACCTACAACGTGCTGAAATGAGGAAAGTTTCCAACCGACTTCTCATACACAAACAGCAGTTGACCGGCGTTGCCTGGTGAAACGTTGTTGTGATGCCTCGTGTAAGGAGGACAAATGTGCACCATCACGTTTCCGACTGATAAATGTCGGATTGTACTCCATCACGATTGCGGTTTATCGTATCGCGACATTGCTGCTCGCGTTGGTCGAGATCCAATGACTGTTAGCAGAATATGGAATCGGTGGGTTCAGGAGGGTAATACTGAACGCCGTGCTGGATCCCAACGGCCTCGTATCACTAGCAGTCGAGATAAGAGGCACCTTATCCGCATTGCTGTAACGGATCGTGCAGCCACGTCTCGATCCCGGAGTCAACAGATGGGGACGTTTGCAAGACAACAACCATCTGCACGAACAGTTCGACGACGTTTGCAGCAGCATGGACTATCAAATGGTTCAAATGGCTCTGAGCAGTATGGGACTCAACTGCTGAGGTCATTAGTCCCCTAGAACTTAGAACTAGTTAAACCTAACTAACCTAAGGACATCACAAACATCCATGCCCGAGGCAGGATTCGAACCTGCGACCGTAGCGGTCTTGCGGTTCCAGACTGCAGCGCCTTTAACCGCACGGCCACTTCGGCCGGCTCATGGACTATCAGCTCGGAGACCATGGCAGTGGTTACCCTCGACGCTGCATCACAGACAGGAACGCCTACGATGGTGTAGTCAACGACTAACATGGGTGCACGAATGGCAAAACGTCATTTTTTCGGATGAATCCAGGTTCTGTTTACAGCATGATGATGGGCGCATCCTTGTTTGTCGTGTATTTGTCGTCGCCATACTGGCGTATCACCTGGCGTAATGGTATGGGATGCCACTGGTTACACGCCTCGGTCACCTCGTGTTCGCATTGACGGCACTTTGAAGACTGTACGTTACATTTCAGATGTGTTACGACCCGTGGCTCTACCCTTCATTCGATCCCTGCGAAACCATACATTTCAGCAGGATAATGCACGACCGCATGTTGCAGGTCCTGTACGGGCCTTTCTGGATACAGAAAATGTTCGACTGCTGCCCTGGCCAGCACATTCTCCAGAGCTCTCACCGATTGAAAACGTCTGGTCAATGGTGGCCGAGCAACTGGCTCGTCACAATACACCAGTCAGTACTCTTGATGAACTTTGGTAGCGTGTTGAAGCTGCATAGGCAGCTGTACCTGTACACGCCATCCAAGCTGTTTGACTGAATGCCCAGGCGTATCAAGGCCGGTATTACGGCCAGAGGTGGTTGTTCTGGGTACGGATTTCTCAGGATCTATGCACCCAAGTTGCGTGAAAATTGTAATCACTTTCCAGTTCTAGTATAATATATTTGTCCAATGAATACCCGTTTATCGTCTGCGTTTCTTCTTGGTGTAGCAATTTTAATGGCCAGTAGTGTATTATCCTTTCTTCTATAGATGTAATATGGCAATCAGCGTATTTTTGGTGTAGTTTTGATCTGAATTTTTAACAAATCAACATGCTATTTTTGACGTTAATGTGATGGGTTAGCAACCCATAGCGTTTTTCTTAGAGAAAATGTCTGAAGACAAAATTGTCAGATGGCTAAGACCTCAGTGACAGAGTGCAGGTTTACAGAATCCATCAGGTACCGTCCGTAGCCATCCAAATGTCTCACGATTGATACAAAGCTAGGTTGCTGGTGGAAACGGTGTGGCATTCGGTTAAATAGAGAGGTGTCTGAGCAGCGATTTAGTCGCAGTGAACCCCCCAGTTTCGTCTCCCCTGGAATGGCTTTCGTGCTCTGGAGTAGGTCTGCAACATTTCACGCGGCGGTTCTCACTAGGAGAGAACACTAGAGGCGACTCATTTTCAGCAAAATACCTCCCAGGAATTTATGAAGAACGGCTTTTCCATAACTACGACATGAGAGGTATGAGTGGTGAAGGCACATGCGTGCTGGGAACTTTCAGCATTGTAGATGATCTGATCGTCATCATTAATGTAAGTAATATTTCTTTTGTATGCTGTTTTGTAGCCATGCTGGAAACCAGAAGAATAGATAAAAAACTCTCGTGGACTACCGTTACAGTGCATTTCAAACAGCGTAAGCGATTAGGCTGTTGGCCTGTCTTGTATTCAAAATGTGGATATAGTTTAAATGTACGAAATGGATACATTAGCTCTAAATGAGTCAATAACGTCAATATCGAGAATAATGCAATGGAGTAGTTTGCGGTGACGTCTGGTGCTGTTGACGAAGCTGTTGATGAGCTCATTAAGACTGTGCAATTAGTGCGGCTACACTCAGTAGCGACCAAGGGGTTAAGGGCTCAGCAGCTTAGCTGGAGAGCTTCTGAGAAACTAGGATGGTGTGAAGGGGGCGGCGACTTAAAAGCCGAAATTATGAGTCGGACCGTCAGGTTTGGAGATGTAGCGAACCAAGGTGGAGCACAGTTTATGACAGACACTCAAATTTCTTCAGTTGTCGCAGAGAAATTAGAACGTATCTAAGTATGTACTGTGTCACGTTCCTAAGGGATGTCCGAAATCTTTGGATACAAAATTATACATATGGTAAACCGAGTACATTGAGGAAATTGGCTTATGATCACAAATGAATATTTAGTTTTTTAGTGTCGTAAAGAACTTATTCCTTCCGGCAAGAAATGAAACATGTAGCCACATTTCGAAGTGACCGCTGCAGCGTGACGGTCTGGTTCAGAGGAATTTTGCGTATTAATTAGACAGTGATCGGAATGACATTTTCACCAGAGCATACGCCACACTACTGTTACTGGTTAGGAATATACACTCCTGGAAATTGAAATAAGAACACCGTGAATTCATTGTCCCAGGAAGGGGAAACTTTATTGACACATCCCTAGGGTCAGATACATCACATGATCACACTGACAGATCCACAGGCACATAGACACAGGCAACAGAGCATGCACAATGTCGGCACTAGTACAGTGTATATCCACCTTTCGCAGCAATGCAGGCTGCTATTCTCCCATGGAGACGATCGTAGAGATGCTGGATGTAGTCCTGTGGAACGGCTTGCCATGCCATTTCCACCTGGCGCCTCAGTTGGACCAGCGTTCGTGCTGGACGTGCAGACCGCGTGAGACGACGCTTCATCCAGTCCCAAACATGCTCAATGGGGGACAGATCCGGAGATCTTGCTGGCCAGGGTAGTTGACTTACACCTTCTAGAGCACGTTGGGTGGCACGGGATACATGCGGACGTGCATTGTCCTGTTGGAACAGCAAGTTCCCTTGCCGGTCTAGGAATGGTAGAACGATGGGTTCGATGACGGTTTGGATGTACCGTGCACTATTCAGTGTCCCCTCGACGATCACCAGTGGTGTACGGCCAGTGTAGGAGATCGCTCCCCACACCATGATGCCGGGTGTTGGCCCTGTGTGCCTCGGTCGTATGCAGTTCTGATTGTGGCGCTCACCTGCACGGCGCCAAACACGCATACGACCATCATTGGCACCAAGGCAGAAGCGACTCTCATCGCTGAAGACGACACGTCTCCATTCGTCCCTCCATTCACGCCTGTCGCGACACCACTGGAGGCGGGCTGCACGATGTTGGGGCGTGAGCGGAAGACGGCCTAACGGTGTGCGGGACCGTAGCCCAGCTTCATGGAGACGGCTGCGAATGGTCCTCGCCGATACCCCAGGAGCAACAGTGTCCCTAATTTGCTGGGAAGTGGCGGTGCGGTCCCCTACGGCACTGCGTAGGATCCTACGGTCTTGGCGTGCATCCGTGCGTCGCTGCGGTCCGGTCCCAGGTCGACGGGCACGTGCACCTTCCGCCGACCACTGGCGACAACATCGATGTACTGTGGAGACCTCACGCCCCACGTGTTGAGCAATTCGGCGGTACGTCCACCCGGCCTCCCGCATGCCCACTATACGCCCTCGCTCAAAGTCCGTCAACTGCACATACGGTTCACGTCCACGCTGTCGCGGCATGCTACCAGTGTTAAAGACTGCGATGGAGCTCCGTATGCCACGGCAAACTGGCTGACACTGACGGCGGCGGTGCACAAATGCTGCGCAGCTAGCGCCATTCGACGGCCAACACCGCGGTTCCTGGTGTGTCCGCTGTGCCGTGCGTGTGATCATTGCTTGTACAGCCCTCTCGCAGTGTCCGGAGCAAGTATGGTAGGTCTGACACACCGGTGTCAATGTGTTCTTTTTTCCATTTCCAGGAGTGTATGTTCTTTTAATCGCAATTTTGAGTCACAGTAGTTTCCTTCGCATGGTTTCGTGCGTTACAGCGTTTTGTTAATACAGAATAAATTTTAGTTCCAAACTTCAAAGACATTAATTACGCTTCTACAGAACCTCGTGAAAAGTAATTACTTTTCCTTTTTCCCAATACTTCATTTATATTTCATGAACAAATAGTTGTGGATAAGTCTTTCACTGTACAATCACAAAATTTCTTGATAACGTATCTTTATTGCTAGAAAATAACTCTCCGTGCAACGTGTGTTTTATTGGCATCATGTATTGAGATATACACATACAATGTACCAAATAACTTCAGAGCATGTGTACTTCATGAACGCACAGGCTTAAGTAGACATTAAAACATGCCAGGTTACATTACAGATACATAAACTCTTTCACCTCTTTTTCTTTCTACAGTGGAATACTCCCGTTCAGACTGGAGTGAGAGGTCGGCAACAGTGAACGGCCGGGTCTTGTTGCGATCCTGCTCCGTCTCGTAAGAAGGGGGTTATGCAATATAAAATACTGTATTACACAAATAATAACATTATCCCACCTATAGCCGCTTTGGCTGGAAAGACAACATCGTGTGGAAGTTTCAGTCTTGTCATACTGCACCAATGCAGATTTCGGTCTGCGAATTACAACGTTCAAAGAATTTCGCTGCACAGTCTACACATTTCCCTACTGCCAGTTCTAAATTGAATCAATAAACCATGACATTATCAATCAGTTGTTCTAAGATCCTACTACGGTTACAACCCAGATGGAAAAATTAAATTATAATGTTTATTCGTTCGTATTTCCAGGCACTACATCCCATTACTCCAAAAACATATGGGATGTTTCGCAATGACTGTTACAGGCTTCTATGTGTTGTACAGATTCTACTACATAAACGTTTGATAAGGAACGCAAGTCCAGAAATGTACAATTTGGGCATAAAAGAAGTTTGATGTCGGAGCAGTTCCAAATTTCTCGCTTCACGGTACACACATAATCTGAGAAGAGGGTGCCATTTTTGTCCGACTACAACAAAGGCTGGGAGAAACTGATACATTTGCATCTGGGAGGCTTGACTGTGGTGCTCCATGGATGTGCCTCGCTATTGAGTTTGAACAGGACGCCCTTAGCACGTCGAAGAGAACCGAACGACGAATACCTGAATTGTTGCCCATGCCACAGATTCCTGTACAGGAAACAAGTGAGCGCACATTATCTTCGATGTATTCGAATCGTAAACCGGGAGATTCGAAAGTGATCCGATCTTCAATATCTATTAAAATCAAATGGTGCATTTTTGAACAGGGATTCTTTAATACACCTTCATCTACTAAATACTCTCTACAATGCCTAGAAGCCGTTAACACCCATTGTGAAACGCCCTCCACATTCAAGTTCCTGTAACCTGTAAGTCTTCATCTTCGACATCCAAAAACATTTACATCTAGTGCCAGTCCCAGCGTTTTCTTGCATTTAATAAATTCCTGATATGTCTCTGTATCTTCCAGTGGTGTGTGAGTGTATCCGCAACGCGAGTCTTAAAAAAGGAGCGGTGCATCCGACAGGATTCTCGAAGCAATAGTAATGCTTTTTGGGGGGGGGGGGAGGGAGAGTTGATGATGATATATGGTTTTGGTAGGAATGTGGGTGGCTATAGCGTCCGACAGTGTCTGCTGCAGGAAGGATGTGGCATGAGGGATATCGTCAGGTTGGTGGAAGGACAGGGGGTGGCTTCCAATCTGCGTTTTTATGGATTCCCAGTAGGCATTCCTGCTAGTATGGCAGTAGTCTTGGATACCTCTTGGCTGGAGGTTTGGATTGAGTGCACGCAGATGACGCTGTATGGAGGACATGGTAAGGAGTACAGGTAGGTGGTCACTTCCAGTTGAATCAAGGACTTCTGCAGTGAGGCGTCCAAGAAGACAGGGAGATACTAGGATGACATTGGGGGATAGTGTTGCTTTCAGGATGGATGTAGTGGTGCTTTCAGAGAATAGTAAACTGATTTTCTATGGATGTCGACGTGTGCGCCAATAATGTTGGTGGAAGTCATATCACATGGGGTGATTAGGTCAGATATAGATGGTGGAGCAGGTGACGGCATGGGTTTGGAAGTAGAGGATAGGGATAAGGTATTTATTGGGAGTATTGTATTAAGTTTGTGGCCAAACAGGGATGTTCTTTCTGTGGCTATTCACCACTCTGCCTCTGGCCACGGGAAGAAGTTTACCTGTGCAGTGGAGGATATAGGGAGAATTCAGATGGTGTGATAGGATTGGTAAAAAGTTTCATTAATGTGTGAATGTTGTATTGGGATAAGTTACACATTAAAAGGTGGTTATTGGTGGGGAGGGAGCAGTTATTGTGGTACAAGGTTTTGTAGTGCTGTCATAGTGAGGGATAAGAATGGTTTGTGGGGTTGAAGTCTGAGGAAGTTCAGAGAAGGCTGTTGGAGTGGGTGAAAACGAAGTGGACCTGGTTGTGGAAGCAGGTAGCTTGGGTGTTGAGATGGAAGATGAAGAGGAAAACAAGGGAGATTTGTTGGAGGATGTGTGGATGTTGGCGTAGATGGATGCTTTGGAGGACAACTGTAATGAAATTGATAATACCTTCAGGATGGGAGTTGTATTGAGAGAATTGTTTGGGGAGTAGGGCTCTCATTGGGACAGACTGGGACAGTGAGCTCAGGTTTGATAGATTGTGGGTTAGCTTTGCATTTCGCAGTGTAGTGGGGTGGGAGTCATTGTAGGTGTTGCTGAGTATTGACACTGTTAAACAGAGTTTAGGGCTTTGTTGTGTGGACAGGTAAGTGGGTCGCAGTAAGGTGGTCACTGAAATGGAGGCATGTTTGGCAGTGGTAGGACTGAGGATGAGATTTTGAAGGTTCAACCTTGTGGCAGTGATTGTAGACTAGGTCTTCCCACTTTAAGGGAAAAAGTGGCAGCAGGTTCAGAGAAGACGCAGATGAAGTGAGTGAAGCCCAGGCCATTATTGATCTGTAGGGATTTTCAAACTCCAGGTACCTGTTTAGCTCAGATGTCATTTCTGCAGCTGTGACTTCAAAGTCAACACTTGGGATCACTGTAGTGAGGATGGGAGGACGGTGGGAGGCTGAGGTTGTTTGGCCCTGGCTGAGATGGTGAGAGATGTTAAAGAGGGTTTGGAACCAAAGGTAATGCAAGGAAATTTGGAGAGGAGAGTAGTATGGAAGTTGGGTTGGTTCAAATGGCTCTGAGCACTATGGGACTCAACTGCTGAGGTCATTAGTCCCCTAGAACTTAGAACTAGTTAAACCTAACTAACCTAAGGACATCACAAACATCCATGCCCGAGGCAGGATTCGAACCTGGAAGTTGGGATTTATGGACTTTAGTAAGATGGAATCTCTTCTTTAGATGATTTGTTGGATGTGGAGGCTAGGTAAGTGTTTTCTTGATTTCTAGGATGAGGGATTTGGGTTTAAGAAACATTGGGTTAGGTGTGGTTGGTAGGGGAAGAATTTGGAGAAGTAGTTGTATCCATATGCTGAGTGGCTTCAGGTTCATTTTGTGGGTTTTTAGGTGGGGGAGCGGGAAGTATGTCAATGATTTGGCGTTTTGTAAGTTTCTTAATGGCTGTTGGAGGGAAGGATGGTTGTGGGTTGCGGGGGGGGGGGTGGCATGATATGGCGTTGCTGATGGTTATTAGGAGTTGTGCAGGTCCTTCAGCATGGCCTTAGTCGGTCAGTGGGGTGAGCCTTGATAAGGAGATGCTTGAGACGTCATCTGTTACAACTGTGGTTCAGTGGGCAGTGACTTGTGCGCCTGAGCTGGAGGTGGCTGGTGAGTTTTGGCTGAAAGGTAAAGGTGATGGGCGCTGAGGACAGAGGGAGATGCTTGTGTAACTACTGCAGTAGGACAGCATATGGTACGTAAGGGGGAATAGATGCAGGGAGCTGGGTTAGACGACATGCTCCATTCGGTGACAATGGGAGCAGGAGATGAAGAGGTGAGGATGATGGACGTAGTGGAGTGGTCCAAGATGGTGCAGTGTGACAAATGGCGTTGACTGCAGTGAGCGGCAGCCGAAGCGGCACTGGGACGACGGTGACGAGTTGTGGTGAAGTTGTGAACGATGAGAATGCCTCTGATGTGACAGGGATGGAAGCTACGTCAAGCGTGGCGTGGTAGCGGCGGCAGAGACGGCGGTGGAGGGGGCGACGATGATAGACAGCGGTGAAGCGGTGGTGACACTGATGGAGGCGAAGACGGGGAGTGAAGATGTGCGCTGGCGATGAACAATGACGACAGCGAGATGTCGCTGGAAAGACGATGACTGGCAGCGAAAGCGATGGTGGGGTGCCGCGCGGGGTTAGCCGAGCGGTCTTAGGCGACGCAGTCATGGGCTGTGCGGCTGGTCCTGGCGGAGATTCGAGTCTTCCCTCGGGCATGGGTGTGTCTTTGTCCTTAGGATAATTTAGGTTAAGTAGTGTGTAAGCTTAGGGACTGATGACCTTAGCAGTTAAGTCCCAAAAGATTTCACAGCCATTTGAATATTTTTTTGAAAGCGATGGTGGGCAGCGACTGATAGTGGCGATGGCGATGACAAGTAGCGAGGCCTGGCAGCGAAGGCGACGACGAAGTCGATTGCAAATTTTCCCTGTCAGAATTTAAATCTTGAGAGCAGTCCAGGCATTTCTCATGCCCTAGAGGGGTTCCATCCCTCGAATATAGGCATGGGTTGCTATTCAAAATATCATGTAATCCCTCCTGTCTACAAGTCCCAGATGTTTGTAACGGGAATTTCCGAATTAGTCTAATCTCGCCTTTGTAGTCGCTACCGGAGCTATAATTTGCAAGCTGTCTCATCTTCCTAGGTTTCTCACTCAATGCTGGTTGCTTAAACGTTTCAGATAGACACCGGACGGGACGGACACCTATGACGGCTGCTTGGTGGCACTGGTGCAGTTGCGGTCGCCGATGTAAGCTCCGCCGGAAGCCACACCCGTCCATTGTAATGATTTTTTCGTTTATTGGGTGGGTATTTGTGTGTGTATACTTGTGCTGTTAACAATAAATCCTTAGATCACTTTAGACTACACAAAACATATTCACTACGGCTTCTTATCACGAGCGAGTACTACTGTTTATAAAATGGTTAAGGCTTTGTGTATGCATGTGTCCGATACGTGAATCACTTTGGAATGTCTGTTTAGACGCAAAATAAATTAGGGACAGCTCGGTGTGAAGCACCTTAGTCTTTTACATTTGGAAATATCTCAGGATTGTAACTGAACGTCTTTTCACTTAGATTATAATTTATACTTTCGTGGATTCCTGTAGAGAAACTTCTTTTGTATGGTGCACTTATTATTAATTCAAGGATGATAACTTTCTTAACTGTGAAAATCTCATCACTTGAACAAAAGATTGCCTTGAAGCGGCAACCACAGGAATGTTTAAATATCGATACGACTTCTTTTTAAATGAATACAATTAACTTGACTTAAGTATGGTTACTCAAGAATTAATCGTAAGCCCTCTCCATTTTGCTTTATACCACTTGATCTTGGAGTAATTTGAACAAGTGTCTGCCATCTTGCAAATGGCGGCGAACAATACAAATTACTACTCGCACTGTGCCGCACATTATTAATCTCTGAAAAAACGTACAATTAAATTTCACACATGTGAAGGTGCTATCGCTGCTGAGATACATGGTTTGGCTATATATAACGGCATATATTTACTAGGAATACGTTACAAGATACATACGTCTCCATCCACGTCTTACTAATATGAATGTTCGAACCAAAGTAAAATTGAAAATTTATTTCTATTGCTTCATTTTTGTCTAAACATAGATTATCATGCGATATCAATACTGCTTTTCACATACATCACAGCGAGATAACTAATATTTTTGGGTATTCTTCTGCACACAGAATGTCAGTTTATTTAAACGTGTGACATCAATCACAAATAAATATTTCTCGTTCCCAAAGGACCAGCACAATGGCCTCCTGGAATGACAAACAAAATTATCTCAAGTTTCGTGGACAGGCATTCCACATGTACTGTCCGTTAATTCCTCGCATCACAGTATGTCACACTGCATTCGCGAAAACAAAAAAGAAAGTTCATAATGTGAACACACTTACATCAGTTGTGGGTTCGGAATCGCATTTATTTGAACCAGTTATTAATTAATCAGTTTATCAAGCATTGCTAGTTATTGCTGTCTACACACGACTACATTGGATGCATGTTCAAAACAGTGGTTAAAGAGCTCATTAGTTAGTACTTAACGATAGCTATTTTATAAGGCTTCTTGGTATTTGTTATTTAATTATAGTTTAGTATATAGTTATAGTTTAGTATACAGGGTGAGTCACCTAACATTACCGCTGGATATATTTCGTAAACCACATCAAATACTGACGAATCGATTCCACAGACCGAACGTGAGGAGAGCGGCTAGTGTAATTGGGTAATACAAATCATATAAAAATGCACGGAAGTATGTTTTTTAACACATACCTACGTTTTTTTAAATGGAACCCCGTTAGTTTTGTTAGTACATCTGAACATATAAACAAATACGTAATCAGTGCCGTTTGTTGCATTGTAAAATGTTAATTACATCCGGAGATACTGTAACCTAAAGTTGACGCTTGAGTACCACTCCTCCGCTGTTCGATCGTGTGTATCGGAGAGTACCGAATTACGTAGGGATCCAAAGGGAACGGTGATGGACCTTAGGAACAGAAGAGACTGGAACAGCACATTACGTCCACATGCTAACACCTTTTTATTGGTCTTTTTCACTGACGCACATGTACATTACCATGGGGGGCGGGGGGGTAGGGTACACGTACACACGTGGTTTCCGTTTTCAATTACGGAGTGGAATAGAGTGTGTCCCGACATGTCAGGCCAATAGATGTTCAATGTGGTGGCCATCATTTGCTGCACACAATTGCAATTACGGCGTAATGAATGTCGTACTCGCCGCAGTACATCTGGTGTAATGTCGCCGCAGGTTGCCACAATACGTTGTTTCATATCCTCTGGGGTTGTAGGCACATCACGGTACACATTCTCCTTTAACGTACCCCACCTGCACATTCCGCAATTAACACTAGGCTGACCCTTGCCAGGATGTTCGACGGGCGTTTCATAGGACGTGGAGGACGCATAAATTGGCCAGCCCGTTCACCTGATCTTACAGCTCTGGAATTCTTTCTGTGGGGTACGTTAAAGGAGAATGTGTACCGTGATGTGCCTATAACCCCAGAGGATATGAAACAACGTATTGTGGAGGCCTGCGGCGACATTACACCAGATGTACTGCGGCGTGTACGACATTCATTACGCCGTGATTGCAATTGTGTGCAGTAAATGATGGCCACCACATTGAACATCTATTGGCCTGACATGTCGGGACACGCTCTATTCCACTCCGTAATTGAAAAACGGAAACCACGTGTGTACGTGTACCTCACCCCTCATGGTAATGCACATCACCGTTCCCTTTGGATCCCTACGTAATTCGGTGCTCTCCGATACACACGATCGAACAGCGGAGGAGTGGTACTCAAGCGTCAACTTTAGGTTACAATATCTCCGGATGTAATTAACATTTTACAATGCAACAAACGGCACTGATAACGTATTTCTTTATATGTTCAGATGTGCTAACAAAACTAACGGGGTTCCATTTAAAAAAACGTAGGTCTGTGTTAAAAAACATACTTCCGTGCACTTTTTATGGTTTGTATTAACCAATTACACTAGCCGCTCTCCTCACGTTCGGTCTGTGGAATCGATTCGTCAGTACTTGATGCGGTTTACGGAATATATCCAGCGGTAACGTTAGGTGACTCACCCTGTATAAGGGAACTTCACATCAAACAGAAATATAGATAAAGCCTTGCAGGAGGAGGGCTATGCCAGAGGCGTTCAATGAATTCGAAAATAAAGTTCTATGTACTGACGCGGCAGAAAATCCTAACAAAATTTGGTCTTATGTCAAAGCGGTAGGTGGATCAAAACAAAATATCCAGACACTCTGTGACTAAAATGGTACTGACAAAGATGACAGACTAAAGGCAGAAATACTAAATGCCTTTTTCCGAAGCTGTTTCACAGAGGAAGACTGCACTGTAGTTCCCTCCCTAGATTGTCGCACAGATAACAAAATATTAGATATCGAAATAGACGACAGAGTGGTAAAGAAACAATTAAAATCGCTCAAAAGAGGAAAGGCCACTGGACCTGATGGGATACCAGTTCGATTTTACACAGAGTACGCGAAGGAAGTTGCCCCCCTTCGTGCAGCGGTGTACCGTAGGTCTCTAGAACAGCGTAGCGTTCCAAAGGATTGTAAAAGGGCACAGGTCATCCTCGTTTTCAGGAAGGGACGTCGAGCAGATGTGCAGAACTATAGACCTATATCTCTAACGTCGATCAGTTGCAGAATTTTGGAACATGTATTATGTTCGAATATAATGACTATTCTGGAGACTAGAAATCTACTCTGTAGGAAAGCATGGGTTTCGAAAAAGACGATCGCGTGAAACCCAGCTCACGCTATTCGTCCACGAGACTGAGAGGGCCATAGACATGGGTTCCCAGGTAGATGCCGTGTTTCTTGACTTCCGAAAGGCGTTCGATACAGTTTCCCACAGTCGTTTAATGAACAAAGTAACAGCATATGGACTATCAGACCAATTGTGTGATTGGATTGAAGAGTTCCTAGATAACAGAACGCAGCATATCATTCTCAATGGAAATAAGAATTCCGAAGTAAGAGTGATTTCAGGTGTGTCGCAGGGAAGTGTCGTAGGACCGTTGCTATTCACAATATATATAAATGACCGTGTGGATAACATCAGAAGTTCACTGAGGCTTTTTGCCGATGATGCTGTAGTATACCGACAGGTTGTAACACGGAAAATTGTACTGAAATGCAGGAGAATCTGCAACGAATTGACGCATGGTGCAGGGAATGGCAGTTGAATCTCAATGTAGACAAGTCTAATGTGCGCCGGCCGGGGTGGCCGATCCGTTCTAGGCGCTACAGTCTGGAACTGCGCGACCGCTACGGTCGCAGGTTCGAATCCTGCCTCGGACATAGATGTGTGTGATGTCCTTAGGTTAGTTAGGTTTAAGTTGTTCTAAGCTTTATGGGACTGATGACCTCAGACGTTAAGTCCCATAGTGCTCAGAGCCATTTGAACCATTTTTTGTAATGTGCTGCGTATACATAGAAAGAAAGATCCTTTATCATTTAGCTACAATATAGCAGGTCAGCAACTGGAAGCGGTTAATTCCATAAATTATCTGGGAGTAGGCAATAGGAGTGATTTAAAATGGAATGATCACATAAAGTTGATCGTCGGTAAAGCAGATGCCAGACTGAGATTCATTGAAAGAATCCTAAGGAAATGCAATCCGAAAACAGAGGAAGTAGGTTACAGTACACTTGTTCGCGCACTGCTTGAATATTGCTCAGCAGTGTGGGGTGCGTACCAGATAGGGTTGATAGAAGAGATAGAGAAGATCCAACGGAGAGCAGCGCGCTTAGTTACAGGATCATTTAGTAATCGCGAAAGCGTTACGGCGATGACAGATAAACTCCAGTGGAAGACTTTGCAGGAGAGACGCTCAGTAGCTCGGTATGGGTTTTTGTTGAGTTTCGAGAAAATACCTTCACCGAGGAGTCAAGCAGTATACTCCTCCCTTCTACGTATATCTCGCGAAGAGACCATGAGGATAAAATCAGAGAGATTAAAAGCCCACACAGAGTCATACCGACAGACTGGAATAGAAGGGAGAACCAATAGAGGTACTCAAAGTACCCTCCGCCACACACCGTCAGGTGGCTTGCGGAGTATGGCTGTAGATGTAGATGTAGTATTACTTGGGCATTATATTAATGATTTTATGATTTTTGCCCGTTTCTCTGTATACTACTGAACCAATGGAAACAGTCTGGTTAAGTTTAACATTCCTCGGAAAGATACAAGTTAATCCCCGCGTTTGGGTTATAGGCAGTCGTAAAAAATCGGGGATGACAAAAAAACTAGCTCGTAGTGTTCAGACTGTTCCCACCTGAGCATTGCAACAATAATTACCAGTTCGGTTAGAAACTAAGCTAATGAAGTTCTTAACGATATTTCCTGATTAACACAATGGAATTTTTAAAATAACAATGTTTGCTGAAATAAGTCGTTGCAACTACTGTCATTATATTATTCTTTGGATCTCAAGAACGCAAATGTGAGCAGTAGTATTTGCAAAAGTAATGGGTAAACTGTTCTTGTGTAGAAAAAGTATGTTACAGGATTGGTTTTTTAGAGTCTTGCAGCGTACTGCATAAAGAGTTTCTTCTTCGGCTATCTGTGTCGGCAATGTTGATCTAAGGCACAGGAAAATATGGTCGTATATGCACGTGGGTTGGCTGGTGAGCTGCGATGAAGCGTGGACAGGGCCACACGCCCCATTAGTGGTCAGTTGTCGTAGCCGGCTCCGCCTCCCGCGTCAGTCAGCTGTTTGTGGGGCGTCGCTGGTCTTATCGCCGGTATTGTTGACACGTGAACATGTACACAGCAGTAATACACTTACATGAAGATTCGAACCAAAGTAAAATAATTCTAAAGATTTCTTTCTATTGTTTCATTGTGCATGAGAGATTATCCTGCAATATCGATACTGCTTTTCACGTACATCACAGTGAGACAATAATATTTTTGCATATTATTTTGCACACATAACATGTCAACCTCAATAAATATTTCTCGTTCCCGGAGGACCAGTACATCGCACAGCCTATGAGGGCTCGCGGCCGCCCTTTAAAAACCATCGGCGCGGCCACTCTGTGCGTTAGTTGTGATTTCTCTGCATTACCGTATAGATCTCGCCACGTGTCAGTGTTCGGCAATACTTTGTCCTTTGGAGTTGTTATTCTGCCGTGCCGACTCCACTG
Source organism: Schistocerca americana (assembly GCF_021461395.2). Lineage (NCBI taxonomy): Eukaryota > Metazoa > Arthropoda > Insecta > Orthoptera > Acrididae > Schistocerca > Schistocerca americana. The sequence continues at coordinate 52,363,018 of NC_060125.1, read as the reverse complement.
TCTGTCTTTCTCTCGTGTTGTTCAGGCCAGCCACGTCTGGTTCTAGTCTTTCCCGGACTTGTCCTATTCTGTTCACGACAGAATTTCACGAGATAATTGGTGTTTGTCTTTCGGCATCTTTGGAGCGTTTCTCCATGGGCTAGTCAAACCTGAGAGCATGGGTTCTACCCTTCTTAGCACACATTTCACATTCGTGACTGTCCTATTTCTTACGGGTCCCACACATTTGAACACTGCTGTAATATGAAACACATGAGTATATTGTAAGCAATAACTTTGTCAAATTATATTTCCCCAGTACCCTATCAATGACCGGAATCAGTCACCTGCTTTCCCTATGTGATCGTTTCATAATAAATTTCCCAATAGGTTGCTACATCCCGGTGTCTGTACGGAATAACTTTACCAGTTGCGAGTCATTGATACCATAGTCATAGGACACTACGTTCATTTTCGTTTTGTGTCAATATCCCAGGAAAGGCCGGACTTTTTTTAGTTTCAGTTTATTGGGTTTCTGTACGTGCCCAAGCAACCATCTCAATAGCGGAAAAACGATACTACAGAGTGTCTAAGGCGAACTTAGTGTCACCAATGACGATACTAATGTAAGATCAACACGACGCACAGTCGCCGGGAGGAGAAAATCCCCTACCCGGTCGGCAATCGAACCAGGGCCCTTCGGTTAGCAATCTGCCGCGCTGAACCCACAGCTAACGAGGTGGAGGAGGACAATGTCAACTACTCTCCTCTACAGAGAGTAACGTAGCTTTCCAGAATACTGATACAGATGTACTTAAAATAGGCACATCATCTCAAATTCAGACAGCACCAGCTGTCATCCCATTGTCTAACACTATTTACAGACGACGCAATCGGACAGCAAAGCCGTTCGTTGTCTTTGTATGGTAGTCGGCACTAACGAATCCAGCTTTCACGTTAAAGATTTTCTTCCCACACCAATTTATTTCCTCGATCATACGATTACTTCTTAACTGCCCCTAACATATAAATTAATATTTGAATGATATGCTCGTCCTTGTACGCATAGTTTACTTTCGAACTAAATGTTTGTAGCTCCGTCATAAGTTACGTTAAGAAGTATCTTTTCTATTTGTCGATAGTGACTAGCTTGAGATACCTATATCGATTTTCAAACCATGCATATTACAAGTGTGACAATACAGGTGAAAGCCTATGTACAAAAACTGCCCCTACAGTGATGATCAGAGCTGCACTATGGCCGACTCATCAACGGGAAGTAGACCACATTCGAAAGAGACTGGAGCGTGTTGCAAGTCCGTAATATATTTTGTAATAATGTTTCAGAGAAGTCGAACATATGCTTCACATTGCAGTGCATGTCATTTTTCGTTTCGCTTTGTTCGCCCGTTTGGAAATGATTGACACCTTTCGGCTGCAGGATGCTCATTTATATCGCCAATAAAGTTTCAGTCTTTGTGACTGCCCTTATTCATGTGAAGTTCATTAATCACAGATGTCAATCTCTTGTGTTCATCCGTTGTTAAGTGGAGTATGCACTTCATCTGTCTGCATTGTCTGGTAATCAAAGGCGGAAATTCCACCCCCCCCCCCCCCCCGTTTTTTCCATCATATACATCCACCACCGTATCAATGGACAGCGTATGACGAGTATATTTCACATAAATAGTGCATTCATCATTTTACTTAAGAAATAATTTATATCTCAAAGAATAGTGACTGCAAGAACTTGATTGGTTTTCGCTTTAGTGTTTACAAATTAAGCTTATCTTTGTGTGCCCAACAGTGAAGAAGCAATGTTTAGTTATTTTAGTGAAACATGTTCATGTCTAAGTTAAAGAAATCAAAGTTTTTAACCGTCAATTGCTAAACAGTGTACTAACGCTGAAGGCCAAATAAATAAATAAAATAAAAACATAAAGCGGTGTGTTGTCTTGCTGAATCTGTGGATTGGTCCTTGAATTTGCAGATAAAATGTTGCTTTCAGCGCGGACTCCTTTCCTTTGCATTCTACTGCTGACTAGTATACAACGGTTAAACAGAATTTTTTCTATTCACAATTCTGTAAATCAATGATCTATTACTGCAGGAAAGTCACAGGTATGGTATGTATTCGTGATTTATTACGTTTGTTTCTTGTGTGTGCGCTTGTATGTAAATACTCGCCTTCCCGCTTTCTCAACATAGTTTTTGTGGTCGCTTCATTGCTTTAATCTGCCGGGATGAGTTCAGGCACGTAATGAAACACAATAATAAGTTTATTACGTCATCGACATTATCATTAGCTGTTGAGCTTATAATTTGTCACACTCATAATCAAGAAGTAAATGATTTACGAAATTCCATACCAGTAACGAATATGTCGTTGTATTTCGTCTTTCTTCGGATATTCATTAGCAAATTGATAGAGAATGTTAAGCGTAAGCGTACTAAACGAAACGCAATTTCATTAAGATGAGAATATATTACTTAATACATTAACAACTTAGACGTAAATCCTTAAGAAATTCAACATTACCTGCATGCATCTAAGAAAGCAAAGGACAAATCGAATAGCTTGCTCAAATAAGAACTAGAAGACCGAAGGGGGAATCAGTCATTCCGTAAATTGTGAAAGAAAAAAGTGGGTTTCAAGTTTGGTTATGAATGCAGGAACGAAAAAGGCTGAACACAGTTAAACAGAGAAACCCCTATCTTCCAAATTGTAGTATGTAATTTACAACGGTGTATATTCAATCAGTAATCGTTGCTTTGGTTTACATCTCGTTGGCCGTCGGCTAGAAATTGAAAGGTGACTGCATTACAGTTTAAATTTTTCGTGTATTTTAGTACTGGAATAAATAAATTAAAAACTTTTTGCTACGAAGAGATTCTCATGTGTCAAATATTTTAAAATACTATGTAGAATTATCTTTAGGACAAGTAAAGTATTTTAGGTACTTTAAGAAGAAGCAAATGTACGTTAGTCTCCGGTAAGATTGTGGCTCTGTTAGAATTTTTGAGAACCAAATTGCAAACCATTTTCTAGGCTGCAACGTAAACCACCGTTACACTAGTGTATAGAATGAGTCATTCAGAAGGGGACAGGTTAAGAAACAGTTCTGTTCACATTGAGCCAAAGAGAACAGTCTCGCATGATTTGGGTAAATGCGTGATTGGTGCCCGCACTTTCTGCCCTCCAAAGAGTAACGGGATGTGTGCGAAAAGGCTGAAGATGCAATTTTTAAATTCCGAGAGATATCAAAATAAAAAACCCCAGTAACTGGTAAGAATTAAGTACTACAATGTAAGATAAACTTTATTTTAGATCTTTTAGCGTGCTATGAATAGACACATACGACATAGGAAGGCAGTAAAGTAACAGCGTATTTAGCAAAAGATCACTATTGGCAGTTGCTACCTATTTTGGTCGAGGCAGCAAAAGTAAAATCTGTCTTTCTTTATATTTTCACACCCTCTGCACGAAACGAAATACCACACATGAAATTAAACCTCTAGTCACACCATCGTGATATTTGCCGGCAGAGCTGAGAGTTGCTACAGTGCTGTAGGGAAGGCACTTCCTGCTAAAGCTTAAGGGCGTCTTTTTGTGAACTCTTTTTAATTAATTAATTAATTTTATATGACTAACGTAGCAGCGTGAAAATATGTATGTTTATCCTAGAGCCTCGTTTGAGAACGGTAATATACGCCGACGAGCCGAAACATTATCACCACAGCCCACCGAGATACTGAATGACGACAAGTTACTTTGTTGGCACGTGACGAGCTGAGAGAAGTGGACTATAGGAGCAGAAACGAATGGGGAATATTTCTCCCGACTATACGGGCCACAAATTGGAACACAAGGCACTTATACGAACGACGGATTCCTACGGCCCGGCACCAGGGAACGAGCAACTAGAAAACGGCGAAAATGGACAGATGTTCCCGTTGTAGCGTCATGAAGAGTGGCGGATTGTGCGAAACTTTACAAATGTACAATATCAAAGAAATGAACAGACTGTGTTTCACTATGTCGTCATGATAAGCGGGACTTAAAATTGTTGAAATATTAAGTTTACCTAATCCACTATGATTAAGTATGTTGTTCATATATTTATAATATCCGCTACAATTTTTGTTAATGCTTTAATATGCCCTGGATCTTTCACTCACCCTTACTCCAGGCATCACAACCTGGAAGGCAAGAAAATGCATTGCAAACATTACATGAAGATCCAATTCCTTTCATACAATTTCATACTAAATATCCACGAACACACGCTTTTTCTGCCACCACGTATAATCTTCTGACTTACGAGAGTAGTGATCATAACTAAACTGAATATATTACCTTTGCGTATATAAATTTATCTGTTTAAATAGGCCTATATAGGGTTTTGTAACTAATAACTTAACATTACGATGAATAAAATAAAATGAAAAGAAGAAAGAAATATGGTATCAGCAGGAATCTAATCCGAGCCGATGAAATGCCAGATGGTGAACTTGATCACTTTCTTTTATTGCCAATCATTTCTTTGTATCTAGAGGTTCTCAATACGTATCACATGATCGTTCTATTGAGGAAATTTGTATCATGTTTGTTTTAGTATTTAGTTCGTATGAGATTGATCTTGTTCCCTTCTGTGAAGGTTCACAGCGTTTCGCTTCGTCCATGGCAATGAACTACGTCTGGAACCACGACATCTGCTGGTGTGAAAGCGCTGCCAGGTGGCCTGGTGATGACTGCCAGCTACTGTCGACTTAATCCCACATTGCTTTCGCCTTCTCACCTGAACACCAGTGTTTTTCATTGTAAGCTAGCATGCATGTTGTGCACATGGGCGAATCCGTGAGATGGATGGCGTGATGTTTTGCGTTTGTAGGTATCTTCTCGTTTACCAATTTATGCCGTTTCACTTTGATCACAGACGGCAAATCTTTGCCGTCAGTACTTTTCCATATCGCTTTCTAGTCTCTGTCATATTATTTGTGTACAATATTTTTTTTAATTATTGGCTTCCATTAGTTCTGAATATAGTTCCTTGGCTTTCATGACATATTTTTTTCATACTTTTTTTGTGTTTCGCAGTTGTAAGGCTTGAGACTTGTTATAGACATCGAAAAGTTTAAGTCCTCTATTTTCTGCAGTGAACGTCAGCGTTTCACACTTGACTTTGAATACGTGGCTGCGGCTTGCGAAGTGGCTTAACGCTGCATTGATTCTTCGGGCAATTCTCGAGATATGGTCAGGAGTTGCGCCACATAATTAATTTTCGAGACCAAAATACATTGCCTGTGCTATTAAGAAGAACGATGGCAAAGTTCCTTCGCACGTGCGTGCATATCCAAAGGAACAGGCACTGCGGCGGCTACAGACGGTATGAAGTACGTGACATGTATTCGCAGTCGAGAATCCGGAAAACCAGAGGCTGCATCCAGTGGCATCCTGCAATTTTTCTCTTCCACTACTCCTTCCACCGCACAGTCCAGCTCTGCAAACGCCTTTGTACAATCTACTTTTACTGAAAATGCCTGTAGGTGGACTTCGGGTTTCCTCTTTCGTCTAATTCCTATTTTTCCCTGGTTCACTACCTATGGAAGTACTACTACCATTATATTGACGTCTGCGTTTACTTCCATTGTTCCGTGCATGGCAACATTGCGTCCGCCTATATCCCATCTGCTCACGCCCATAACATGTTATATCAGCTGAAAATACTGCCCGTTTGTCTTCCAAGCTATTCGACGCAAGAGTCTCCTCGCATTTCACTGCCAATCTAACAGCTACATACATATCAACTGGAACTCCTGTTTGCACTTTTCTGGACATTTCTGAAGGCAAGCCACTTATAAATGTGTCTAGCGCGTTTTCCTTAGCTTCACGCAGTGTTTCCGTGTACACTGCTGTGTATCGCACCAACTCATCCGCATAACCCTTGGTCTTTCTAACCCTGCTGGCATGTTCTTCCGCAAATTCTCCATGCCTCTTCACTACCATACCTAACTGCTGTCGGAAACGTCCGGCACAGTTCTACTTTCTATACCTTTGCACCAACCCCTTCCAAAACTCCACAAATGTCCCTGTGCCCTTAAGAGTTTCTATATATCCCGCATCAGCCTTTGCTTGTCTCGTTAACCTAAACTTAGCCGCTCTGAAAAGCCCCACGTCAGTCCAATCTTCCATCTCAGCACAATTCTTACGATCTCCAATAAACGCTTGCTCATTGTCACTCGATTTACCAGGGAAAGGAGCAAATACACCGGTAGTTGACAGATCTACCGGTTGCTGTGGCGACTCCACTTCTAACTCTGTGCAGCTCGGTCTTAACTGCTGTTAACTGTGGTGACCTTTCCGGCATTATACGCACTGCCTCTGCCTCTGACGCTCCTTGCCTCCATTATGGCTGTATCAGTGCCTTTGTGTTTATTCGTTTTGGAACATCAATAAATACAATGGAACAAAATATACCAACTTAATTCCTACGTCTAATTATTAATCACTTTCAATTCTGCCACTGTTTAGCCACGTGCCCATTGAGCTGCTGCGCTGCTGGGGCCAGTCTCCATTAGTTGTCATGCCGATCGTGGTGAGCCGATTCCCGATGCCTGCTTGTCTTCTTCGCATCTTTGGCGGATGGCTATTTAGCTGCGGCGCGCGCGCTCTGCAGGGGCTGGAGTTCGGGTACCTCAGCTGTGTGTGAGCGGCAGTGGCGTGTGGCGCCGGCGAGTGGCCGAGTCGGTACGACGGGGGAGCGTGGCCAGCTGCGGCGGCGGCGTGTTCAGCCGTTTGAATGCAGATCCGCTGCCGACGGTGATTGGGATTTCTGGGAGATTTAGAGGACAGATTTCCTTCGCGTCTGTTGCACGTTACTCAAAGTGAACGAAGTGGAGTCGTCGAATTGTTCCTTAGTGGGTTCTGTCCGTGTTAATTGAATACCCGAGTGCACCGAGAACTATCTTGATTATTTCAGTTACTTGTTACTGTATTTGGTCTGGTGGTGTGATATGTTGATGGTGTTTAAGGGAGTGCTAGCTACGCACGACAAATAGATATGAAGCCGTGCTTAATGCGTAGCTGGAGGTCATGCCAAGTAGTACGTAAGCTTTTGCCTGAGCGGGACGAAATAATTTTTCGTATTTCCCTCTTTATGTTTTTATTTTATTTGTTTGTTCTAGAGAATTGGCTAATCAAATTTTAAGAGCCGTTGCTGTGCAAGTGGTCACGTTGGTTAGTTCTGCTTGGGTTCATTTGTGCCATGTATAATTAAAGGTTTATTTATAACCAGTTGGGCACATATGTTTTGTGTATCTGATGCGCCAGGATGTTGTCTGCCGCTGATGTGTTTATGTTTCAGATATTTGGCAGTGGTGGACGCGAGCAAACTCCGATCGGGGTATCACGGTGGAAGAGGGATATTTAAGGACCGGGATCGGTGTCTATGATTACGTTGTTAGTGTCCTGCAATTCCATCTTTCCGGTGGAGCGCTGTGGTTTGCTGTAATGATAACTGTAGCTCAAAGTTGAGTGTAGTTCCACTTTACCTTCTGGTCCGTGAATCTCCTGTATCTGGTAGAACCGTTCGGTCTGCACGCGTCCATCGCTAATTTTCTACGTAAAATTTAAACGACTCCATTTTAAGACATTTTAATATGCTGTTACTATATTCTGGCAATGAAATGTATGTGAACCTCTTACCGGTGAGTAATAGTAAAGACAAGCCTAGTTGAGCGTATTAATATGATAATACTTTTAATTTGTTGTAACTGCTTAAGATCAGTCCATGGAAGATGTCTTAGTTGTTGGAAGCAGTTTTGGAATTGGATATGAGTTATGTGAAAGCCAGTCATGAAGCATTCAGTTATGTCAGTTAAATTTGATTAATGGTGGTTTTATCGACATTGTTTTAATTAGTGGAAAATTTTGAAAGATCTGTGTCTATCGCATTTAAATACATTAATGTTCTAATCTGAGTACGGCTGCTGGTTCTGTAGGGCAGGTGCCCTTATTATAATCGTTGTTACTGTTGGTTTCATTAACAGCATGTGTTTATAATAAAGAAGTCTACGCAAATTAAAAGCTGGTTATCTGTTTAATTTCGATGTGTCGAAAGGAATCACACATCACCCATAATGCGTGTGAAACATTTCTTTGCTGCTGATTCTGAGTACAGTGCTGAAATACCCAGCAAACTGAACTGCGTGTACCTGACAGGTAATAGCGAATCGTACTTTCTGTTCACAGATTCCTTACTCTTCACAAAACTAATTTTCCACGTAGCACCACAGTCAGCTTTCTTCCAGTGACAAACTCTGCACATTAAACAATCATCGTAGATTGTACATTCGGACGTCGGACTAAAATGACGTCGCCATCAACTCTGACAAAACCTGTAATACCGTCGGTTGCTGGGTATGGTGCATAGACGGCAGATTCCACCAGAGACACTATCTGTAAACACTTAATCCTCTGTAATAATCTATATTGCTGCTGCCCAGTTGAGGATGGCGGCGACTTGGCCGAGGAATTCCGCTGCCTCGGGTCTCGTTGACGCCCAGCACTGCTGATGGTGGTTGGCGCTGGACGATCGTGGACCCTCTTCCGCCAGCAGTGTGTTCTCGTGCTAGCCCCCCATCGTGAGGGGGCCGTGCGATCCCCGTCTCGCCTCCTCACAGTGCCAGAGAGTGGCTGATGGTGACGTAGGAGTCACTGACTCACTTCCAGCATTTTGGTGGTCGCGGCTGTTACCTTGGGGGACGTTGGCCCGCCGTAGCGACAGCTTCAGGCAGAACAGCTTCAGGGTGGGCTGTCCCAGCGTAGATCCTAATTGAGGTCCTCGATCAGCGTGCCATACTGTGGTCAGGCGACAGAGCCCCTCTGGCGGTAGAGCTGTGGTACTGACAGAAGTGATTATAGTACAAATGATTCGGATATTTACGCTCTTCCGAGTTACGCGTCTTTGGCCCACGCTATGCCTTTCGGTATGTAGAATAAACGCCGATGTGACCACGAAAGAGACTAAAATACAATAAACAAAATGTAAGAAGAAGAGCTATGGCTGTCGACATGCTATCACACAGATTCTTCTAAATATTCATGAGACTGGTGTTACTGACCCCTTTTAATAACAACACTCATAATGCACTGCCTTGCCATTATATTGCGGAATGTGTAGAATTATAGACTGCTTAATTAACATGTTCACGGCAACGTGTACCACTGATGACTCACGCTGTATCCTTTCGGGCTGTTGTGTCCCGCTGACGAGTGCTGAGAGGAAGTAGAAGGACTGCGAGAATGCGCGTCAAAGAACTTACTTGGCAGGAGGTCTCGTGGTCACGGGCTGCCTGCTGTGCACCTGCTCCACTGAAAAGAGGGCTGCAGGGTGAGTTAGAATACGGAACTCGGCTGGGATTTCAGAGTACACTCGATGCAGTCATAAATCCATGCATGCGGATACATACACTGAAAGCACCCCTGGCACATCCGTTTTATACACAATTATATGTACAAAGTCTGCTAACTGCCTTCTTAGTAGTGTAGCTTCTCATAGTTCCCTAAGTCCAAAATTAGCAGTGGCGCGCGCCAGACTAAGTGTTGACTGCATCGAAATAAGTCTAACTCCTTCTGTAGTTATGCAGCACTGTAGTGCGATCTCACAGCATCAGAACTCCATCTAAACCATATCTGACAGACTGACCTGCTGCTCCATCACTGCCATCACTCACATCACTGTGCCAACAATATGGCGGCTAGTCTTTTTATAGCGCTAATGCACCCGGCACCACTTGTTCTAGAAGTTTCCAGAACTATTGAGCCTTGCTTGTGCGTCACGCGGTGCACGTGAGGCCTACTGTCCAAGGGTTGCGTCTTCAGACGGTTCTCGAGCCTCGTGATTCGGCATAGTCTGCTCTTGTTAGCAAAGTCAACGTTACACATAAGCTACGTCCGGTCACGTCTGCCTCGCTGGTAACAAGAATTTCCCAGCCCACATTCCACTTGAGTTCAAACTCCAGTTTCTAACATTCGCGACAGGGGGCCGTGTAGCACCAATGGCTCACGCTGGATTGTCTCATGAGACGGCATACACAGGGTGACAATTATTGGACGATATGAAAAAAACCGTAAATTAGTTACACCTACGCCGTGCACACACTGAATATCTGTAGTGACGTTTACATGTGGAGTAAAGTGTGTGCACGGCGTAGGTGTAACTAATTTACATTTTCTTTCGTATCTGTAGTGACGTTTACAAGTGGAGTAAAGAGTTAGGTTACGACATGTTCGATACGCCTGCTGTCATTGGCGATGATGTGGCGCTGGCGAAAAGCGAAATTCTGCATGACCCGCTAAAGTGTCGGAACACCGATGCTGTTGATGACCTCCTGAATGGCCGTTTCCAGCTCAGCAATGGTTTTGGGGCTATTGCTGTACACCTTATCTGTGGTGTCACCGCCAGACACCACACTTGCTGGGTGGTAGCCTTTAAATCGGCCGCGGTCCGTTAGTATACGTCGGACCCGCGTGTCGCCACTATCAGTGATTGCAGACCGAGCGCCGCCACACGGCAGGTCTAGAGAGACTTCCTAGCACTCGCCCCAGTTGTACAGCCGACTTTGCTAGCGATGGTTCACTCACAAAATCCGCTCTAATTTGCCGAGACGATAGCATAGCCTTCAGCTACGTCATTTGCTACTACCTAGCAAGGCGCCATTATCAGTTGCTATTGATATTGTAAATAATGTACAGACAAGAGCTACGTTGAACATTAATGTATTAAAGTTAAGTATTCCGCCATCTGCGTCCGTTTTTCTAAGTTCTAATTTCCTTGTCCTGTTCCAGACCTCACGCCAGCCTGCGTGAGCTTAAACGCGTGCCTTTCGGCTTCCTCTAACATTAGTGGGTTGTCTTTAACATAACCCCGCAAAAAGGAGTGCATGTGTTCAAATTCAGAGAATATGGCGGCCAATCGCAGCCCATGCCAGTTGCCTCTAGGTTCCCCAGAGCCAGAATGCGGTCCCCAAAGTGCTGTTCCAGGACATTAAAACCCTCTCCTGCTTCGATGGCGTCGAGCTCCGTCTCGCATGAACCACATCTTGTCGAAATCAGGGTCACTTTATATAATGGGTATGAAATCATATTCCAAAACCTTCACGTTCCGTTCGGTAGTCACCGTGCCGTCAAAGAATACCGCACCGATTATCAGCGACTGGACGTTGCAGACCACACAGTCACCTGTTGAGGGCAAAGAGACTTCTCGATTGAGGAATGCGGATTCTCAGTCCCCCAAATGCGCCAATTTTGCTTACTGACGAAGTCATTAAATGAAAATGGGAGTCGTCGATAAACGAAATCAGACGACGCATACTAATTCCCATCATGCCCCGCGGACAACCGTGAATTTTGAACGTCCTAACGCAAACCGTTCAAAAGTTATGACGATTTTATTTCATATGGTTCAATAATTGTCACCCTCCACGATTGGGGCTCACTCTCTACTGCACCAATTGTGCTACCAACACTACAATAACAGGCGAAACGACAATTTTGAATACAATTTTGTGTGGGAGCGTCAACGAGAGAGCTATCTGAACAAATGAGATATTACATAACTTGTGATTAATTCACTAATTTTTTAATAGAATGGATTTATGCCACTTTCAAAATAAAGCTTCAATGCAGGGTGTTCCAAAACTATTCACTGAAATTAATACAGGAGATAGATAACATCGAGACAAATATATTTCTATAAGAAACTTGTGTCTCTTAAGTCAACTTCTAATGATAGAGAACTATTTGTTAGTGGTACTAATGTAAGGTGCTGTGCGATGCCGCTGACTGGGAATTTATCCTGATATTCAATGGTTCAAATGGCTCAGAGCACTATGGGACTTAACTGCTGAGGTCATGTCCCCTAGAACTTAGAACTACTTAAACCCAACTAACCTGAGGACATCACACACATCCATGCCCGAGGCAGGATTCGAACCTGCGACCGTAGCGGTCGCGCGGTTCCAGACTGTAGCGCCTAGAACCGATCGGCCACTCCGGCCGACTCCTGATATTCAAAACTGCTCTGTGTGCGGAACATATGTTACCGTAACTGCTGGATGATGTGCCTCTGAATGTCAGAAAACGGACGTAATTCCAGAATGATGAGGAGCCAGCCCATTTCAGCATTGCTGTGAGGAATGATCTGGGAGCGACCTTCGGTAATCAAAGGATCGGAGAAGGTGGACCTGAGGCCTGGCCACACAGGTCACTTCATCTCACGCGAATGGATTTTTTCCCCCGGGGACGTATGAAGCAGCTAGAGTACGACACCCTGCTTGAAACGGAAGACGACCTCGTCGCTAGAATTTCCGTCGCTTCTGGTGCCATTGCAGATACGCCAGCAGTCTTCGAACGGACACGACAGTCAATGGTTCAGTGATGTAGAAGAGTGCATACAGACCAATGGCCGCACATTCGAACACTTCGAGTGAATACCACTGCTGTGATTAGCATACTAGATTATGTTCCATGTAAATCGTCCCTAGCATCAGAAATTGCCGTAGGCCCACGTTTCCCGTAACTAAACATATCTGTTTTGATGTGCTCTTTCTTCTGTAGCAATATGAACAAATTATTTAGGAACACCCTAGGGCGTTTAAATACAACTGCCACCCCACGGTGACAAATAGTAAAAGCAGTGCCGCCAGATGAAGAAAAGCGTGATATGGGCGCCACCTCACAGCGAGAAACACAATTTGCAGCGCCAACGTAAAGGTGACAAGAAATTTCATGCGTCACATTAAATTTATTTAAAGCTTGAACCTGATCTAACATTCTGTGTAGCAATGAATTACCAATAATATCGATAAACAACTTCTCCGTTGGAAGAATATATGCCACTGGTTACTTTCAAATGTAAAGGGCAAATTTCTGTTGCAACAGCGAGATATCCTGCTGTATCAGAAAATACAGTTCTGTGACACAGAAGTGTGTGTAAAACAAATGTATACATGAGTTCTCATAAATAACTTAGTAAAAAGCCCACAGCCTGGCGTGACATTTCGGGCTATCCTGACTGATCTGTTGCAAACACTCTTCCGTAGGATCATATTGCCCAAATCCCACATTTTTTCGTCAATACAACTGTGCGACCTCACTACGTTGTGGCAAACGCTATTGAAAATGCTGCAAGGCGCGAGTTTTAGAGGTGACAATGCCAGCTATCACCTTATATTGACGAAGTACTGTGGGATTTGGGCATCATGATACGACGGCAAACCCGAGAAGAGTATTTGCAGCCCGCAGCCATTTCAAATGAAAATATTTAACTTAAAATTAATAACCGTTCTTCTCACCATATAGCGGAGATGCTGAGACGCAGATAGGCACCACAAAAATACTGTCACAAAATGAGATTTAGGCCAACAAGGGCTACATCGAAATTAGTCAACAGACACACATACACATTCACGCAAACGGAACTCACACACATGACGACAGTCTCTGGCAGCTGAAGTCAGACATTCCACCCTGGATTTTCCAATGTTTAAATTAAAATTAAAACAGATTTTAGCTGAAATATGCTATTGAATTTATTATGTCTTACGTAAGTCTCATTTTACACTATTAGCTTCAAAGCGGTCACTTTGATGAATAAACCGATTGAAAGATATGTCTCATTCCTTAAATGCATGCAGACTGTTTCGACAGTGTCTGGCAGCTGAAGTCAGACATTCCACAGTGGATTTTCCATTGTTTAAATTAAAAGTAAACCAGGTTTTAGCTGAAATATACTATCGAATTTATTATGTCTTAGTTAAGTCTCATTTTACACTATTAGCTTCAAAGCGGTCACTTTTATGAAAGAACCGATCGAAAGATATGTCTCATTTCTGAAATGCATGCAGACTGTTTCGACAGTGTCTGGCAGCTGAAGTCAGACATTCCACCCTGGAATTTACATTGTCAAAATTAATCCAGGTTTTAGCTGAATTATACTATCGAATTTATTATGTCTTAGTTAAGTCTCATTTTACATTATTAGTTTCAAAGCGGTCACTTTGATGAATAAACCGATCGAAAGATATGTCTCATTCCTTAAATGCATGCAGACTGTTTCGACAGTCTCTGGCAGCTGAAGTCAGAAATTCCACATTGAATTTTACATTGTAAATAATTAGACCAGGTTTTAGCTGAAATATGCTATTGAATTTACTATGTCTTATGTAAGTCTCATTTTACACTATTAGCTTCATACCGGACACTTTGATGAATAAACCGATTGAAAGATATGTCTCACTTCTTAAATGCATGCAGACTGTTTCGACAGTGTCTGGCAGCCGATGTCAGACATTTCACCCTGGATTTTCCATTGTTTAAATGAAAATTAAACCAGGTTTTAGCTGTAATATACTATCGAATTTATTATGTCTTACGTAAGTCTCATTTTACACTATTAGTTTCAAAGCGGTCACTTTGATGAATAAACCTATCAAAAGATATGTCTCATTCCTTAAATGCATGCAGACTGTTTCGACAGTCTCTGGCTGCTGAGGTCGGACATTCCACCCTGGATTTCACATTGTTAAAATTAAACCAGGTTTTAGCTGAAATATACTATTGAATTCATTATGTCTTACACAAGTCTCATTTTACACTATTATCTTCAATGCGGATACGTTGATGAATAAACCGATTGAAAGATATGTCTCATTTCTTAAATGCATGCAGACTGTTTCGACAGTGTCTGGCAGTTGAAGTCAGACATTCCACCCTGGATTTTCCATTGTTTAGATTAAAATTAAACCAGGTTTTAGCTGAAATATTCTATCGAATTTATTATGTCTTACGTAAGTCTCATTTTACACCATTAGTTTCAAAGCGGTCAATTTGATGAATAACCTGATCGAAAGATATGTCTCATTCCTTAAATGCATGCAGACTGTTTCAACAGTCTCTGGCAGCTGAAGTCAGACATTCCACCCTGGATTTTACATTGTTAAAATTAACCCAGGTTTTAGCTGAAATATACTATTGAATTTATTATGTCTTACGTAAGTCTCGTTTTACACTATTAGTGTCGAAGCGGTCACTTTGATGAATAAACTGATCGAAAGATATGTCTCATTCCTTATATGCATGCAGACTGTCTCGACAGTCTCTGGCAGATGAAGTCAGACATTCCACCCTGGATTTTACATTGTTAAAATTAAACCAGGTTTTAGCTGAAATATACTATTGAATTTATTATGTCTTACGTAAGTCTCATTTTACACTATTAGCTTCAAAGCGGACACTTTGATGAAAAAAACCGATTGAAAGATATGTCTCATTTCTTAAATGCATGCAGACTGTTTCGACAGTCTCTGGCAGCTGAAGTCAGACATTCCACCCTGGATTTTCCATTGTTTAAATTAAAATTAAACCAGGTTTTAGGTGAAATATACTATCGAATTTATTATGTCTTATGTATGTCTCATTTTATACTATTAGTTTCAAAGGGGTCACTTTGATGTATAAACCGATCGAAAGATATGTCTCATTTCTTAAATGCATGCAGACTGTTTCGACAGTCAGACTGTTTCGACAGTCACTGGCAGCTGAAGTCAGACATTCCACCCTGGATTTTACATTGTTGAAATTAAACCAGGTTCTAGCTGAAATATACTATTGAATTTATTATGTCTTACGTAAGTCTCATTTTACACTATTAGTTTCAAAGCGGTCACTTTGATGCATAAACCGATCGAAAGATATGTCTCATTCCTTAAATGTATGCAGACTCCTTCGACAGTCTCTGGCAGCTGAAGTCAGTCATTCCACCCTGGATTTTCCAATGTTTAAATAAAAATTAAACCCGGTTTTAGCTGAAATATACTATCGAATTTATTATGTCCTACGTAAGTCTCATGTTACACTATTAGATTCAAAGCGGTCGATTTGATGAATAACCCGAACGAAAGAAATGTCTCATTCCTTAAATGCATGCAGACTGTTTCGACAGTCTCTGGCAGCTGAAGTTAGACATTCCACCCTGGATTTTCCATTGTTTAAATTAAAATTAAACCAGGTTTTAGCTGAAATAGACTATCGAATTTATTATGTCTTACGTAAGTCTCATTTTACACTACTAGCTTCAAAGCGGTCACTTTGATGAATAAACCGATCGAAAGATATGTCTCCTTCCTTAAATGCATGCAGACTGTTGCGACACTCTCTGGCAGCTGAAGTCAGACATTCCACAGTGGATTTTACTTTGTTAAAATTAAACCAGGTTTTATCTGAAACATACTACTGAATTAATTATGTCTTACGTAAGTCTCATTTTAAACTTTTAGCTTCAACGCGGTCACTTTGATGAATAAACCGATTGAAAGAAATGTCTCATTTCTTAAATGCATGCAGACTGTATCGACAGTGTGTGGCAGCTGAAGTCAGACATTCCATCCTGGATTTTCCATTGTTTACACTAAAAGTAAAAAAGATTTTAGCTGAAATGTACTATCGAATTTATTATGTCTTACGTAAGTCTCATTTTACACTATTAGTTTCAAAGCGGTCACTTTGATGAATAAACCGATCGAAAGATATGTCTGATTCCTGAAGTGCATGCAGACTGTTTCGACAGTCTCTGGCAGCTGAAGTCAGAAATTCCATCCTGGATTTTACATTGTTAAAATTAAACCAGGTTTTAGTTGAAATATACTATTGAATTTATTATGTCTTACGTAAGTCTCATTTTACACTATTAGCTTCAAAGCGGACACTTTGATGAAAAAAACCGATTGAAAGATATGTCTCATTTCTTAAATGCATGCAGACTGTTTCGACAGTCTCTGGCAGCTGAAGTCAGACATTCCACTCTGGATTTTCCATTGCTTAAATTAAAATTAAAGTAGGTGCTAGCTGTAATATACTATCGAATTTATTATGTCTTTCGTAAGTCTGATTCTACACTATTAGTTTCAAAGCGGTCACTTCGATAAATAAACCGATCGAAAGATATGTCTCATTCCTTAAATGTATGCAGACTGATTCGACAGTCTCTGGCAGCTGAAGACAGACATTCCACTCTGCATTTTACATTGTTAAAATAAAATCAAGTTTTAGCTGAAATATACTTTCGAATTTATTATGTCTTACGTAAGTCTCATTTTACACTATTAGTTTAAAAAGCGGTCACTTTAATGAATATCCCGATCGAAAGATATGTCTCATTCCTTAAATGCATGCAGACTGTTTCGACAGTCTCTGGTAGCTGAAGTCAGACATTCCACCATGGATTTTACATTGTTAAAATTGAACCAGGTTTTAGCTGAAATATACTATTGATTTTATTATGTCTTACGTAAGTCTCATTTTACACTATTAGTGTCAAAGCGGTCACTTAGATGACTAAACCGATCGAAAGATGTGTCTCATTCCTTAAATGCATGCAGACTGTTTCGACAGTCTCTGGCAGCTGAAGTCAGACATTCCTCCCTGGCTTTTACATTGTTAAAATTAAACTAGGTTTTAGCTGAAATATACTGTTGAATTTATTGTGTCTTACATAAGTGTCATTTGACACTATTAACTTCAAAGCGGACAATTTGATGAATAAACCGTTTGAAAAATATGTCTCATTTCTTAAATGCATGCAGACTGTTTCGATGGTCTCTTGCAGCTGAAGTCGGACATTCCACCCTGGATTTTCCATTGTGTAAATTAAAATTAAACCAGGTTCTAGCTGAAATATACTATCGAATTTATTATGTCTTTCGCAAGTCTCATTTTACACTATTAGTTTCAAAGCGGTCACTTTGATAAATAAACCGATCGAAAGATATGTCTCATTTCTTAAATGCATGCAGACAGTTTCGATAGTCTCTGGCAGCTGAAGTCAGACATTCCACCCTGGATTTTCCATTGTTTAAATTAAAACTAACCAGGTTTTAGCTGAAATACACTATCGAATTTATTATGTCTTACGTAAGTCTCATTTTACACTACTAGCTTCAAAGCGGACACTTTGATGAATAAACCGATTGAAAGATATGTCTTATTCCTTAAATGCATTCAGACTGTTCCGACAGTGTCTGGCAGCTTAAGTCAGACATTCCACCCTGGATTTTCCATTGTTTAAAGTAAAATTAAACCATGTTTTAGCTGAAATATACTATCGAATTTATTATGACTTACGTAAGTCTCATTTTACACTTTTAGTTTTAAAGCGGTCACTTTGATGAATAAACCGGACGAAAGATATGTCTCATTCCTGCTATGCATGCAGACTGTTTCGACAGTCTCTGGCAGCTGAAGTCAGACATTACACCCTGGATTTTACATTGTTTAAATTAAACCAGATTTTAGCTGAAATATACTATTGAATTTATTATGTCTTACGTAAGTCTCATTTTACACTATTAGCTTCAAAGCGGACACTTTGATGAATAAACCGATTGACAGATATTTCTCATTCCTTAAATGCATGCAGACTGTTTTAACAGTCTCTGGCAGCTGATGTCAGACATTCCACCCTGGATTTTCCATTGTTTAAATTAAAATTAAACCAGGTTTAGCTGAAATATACTATCGAATTCATTATGTCTTATGTATGTCTCATTTTAGACTATTAGTTTCAAAGCGGTCACTTTGATGAATAAACCGATCGAAAGATATGTCTCATTCCTTAAATGCATGCAGACTGTTTCGACAGTCTCTGGCAGCTGAAGTCAGACATTCCGACCTGGAGTTTAAATTGTTGAAATTAAACCAGGTTTTAGCTGAAATATACTATTGAAATTAATATGTCTTATGTAAGTTTCATTTTACACTATTAGCTTCAAAGTGGTCACTTTGATGAATAAACCGTTAGAAAGATATGTCTCATTTCGTAAATGCATGCAGACTGTTTCGACAGTCTCTGGCAGCTGAAGTGAGACATTCCACCATGGCTTTTATATTGCTAAAATCAAACCAGGTTTTAGCTGAAATATACTATTGAATTTATTATGTCTTACGTAAGTCTCATTCTATACTATTAGCTTCAAAGCGGTCACTTTGATGAATACACCGATCGAAAGATATGTCTCATTCCTTAAATGCATGCAGACTGTTTCGACAGTCTCTGGCAGCTGAAGTCAGACATTCCACCCTGGATTTTCCATTGTCTAAATTAAAATTAAACCAGGTATTTAGCTGAAGTATACTATCGAATTTATTAACTCTTTCGTATGACTCATTTTACACTATTAGTTTCAAAGCGGTCACTATGATGAATAAACCGATCGAAAGATATGTCTCATTCGTTAAATGCATGCAGTCTGTTTCGACAGACTCTGGCAGCTGATGTCAGACATTCCACCCTGGAATTTACATTGTTAAAATTAAACCAGGTTTTAGCTGAAATATACTATCGAATTTATTATGTCTTACGTAACTCTCATTTTACACTATTAGCATCAATGCGGACACTTTGATGAATAAACCGATTGAAAGATATGTCTCATTTCTTAAATGCATGCAGACTGTATCGACAGTGTCTCTCAGCTGATGTCAGACAATCCACCCTGGATTTTACATTGTTAAAATTAAACCAGGTTTTAGCTGAAATATACTATTGAATTTATTATCTCTTACGTAAGTCTCATTTTACACTACTAGCCCCAAAGCGGACACTTTGATGAATAAACCGATTGAAAGATATGTCTCATTTCATAAATGCATGCAGACTGTTTCGACAGTCTCTGGCAGCTGAAGTCAGACATTCCACCCTGGGTTTTCCATTGTTTAAATTAAAAGTAAACCAGGTCTTAGCTGAAATATACTATCGAAATTATTATGTCTTACATAAGTCTCATTTTACACTATTAGTTTCCAGGGGTCACTTTGATGAATAAACCGATCAGAAGATATGTCTCATTCCTTAAATGCATGCAGACTGTTTCGACAGTCTACGGCAGCTGTAGTCAAACATTCCACCCTGGATTTTACATTGTTATGTTAAACCAGGTTTTAGCTGAAATATACTATTGAATTTATTATGTCTTACGTAAGTCTCATTCTACACTATCAGTTTCAAAGCGGTCACTTTGATGAATAAACCGATCGAAAGATATGTCTCATTCCTTAAATGCATGCAGACTGTTTCGACAGTCTCTGGCAGCTGAAGTCAGACATTCCACCCTGGATTTTACATTGTTTAAATTAAAATTAAACCAGGTTTTTTAGCTGAAGTATACTATCGAATTTATTAAGTCTTACGTATGACTCATTTTACACTATTAGTTTCAAAGCGGTCACTATGATGAATAAACCGATCGAAAGATAAGTATCATTCCTTAAATGCATGCAGTCTGTTTCGACAGACTCTGGCAGCTGATGTCAGACATTCCACCCTGGAATTTACATTGTTAAAATTAAACCAGGTTTTAGCTGAAATATGCTATCGAATATATTACGTCTTACGTAAGTCTCATTTTACACTGCTAGCCCAAAGCGGACACTTTGATGAATAAACCGATTGAAAGATATGTCTCATTTCTTAAATGCATGGAGACTGTTTCGACAGTCTCTGGCAGCTGAAGTCAGACATTCCACACTGGATTTTCCATTGTTTAAATTAAAATTAAACCAGGTTTTAGCTGAAATATACTATTGAATTTATTATGTCTTACGTAAGTCTCGTTTTACACTATTAGCTTCAAAGCGGTCACTTTTATGAATGAACAGATCGAAAGATATGTCTCATTCCTTAAATGCATGCAGACTGTTTCGACAGTCTCTGGCAGCTGAAGTCAGACATTCCGCCCTGGATTTTACATTGTTAAAATTAAACCAGGTTTTACCTGAAATATACTATCGAATTTATTATGTCTTACGTAAGTCTCATTTTACACTTTTAGCATCAAAGCGGACACTGATGAATAAACCGATTGAGAGATATGTCTCATATCTTAAATGCATGCAGACTGTATCGACAGTCTCTGGCAGCTGAAGTCAGACATTCCACCCTGGATTTTCCATTGTTAAAATTAAAATTAAACCAGGTTTTAGCTGAAATATACTATCGAATTTATTATGTCTTACGTAAGTCTCATTCTACACTATTAGTTTCAAAGCGGTCACTTTGATGAATAAGCCGATCCTAAGATATGTCTCATTCCTTAAATGCATGCAGACTGTTTCGACAGTCTCTGGCAGCTGAAGTCAGACATTCCACCCTGGATTTTACATTGTTAAAATTAAACCAGGTTTTAGCTGAAATACACTATTGAATTTATTATGTCTTACGTAAGTCTCATTTTACACTATTTGCTTCAAAGCGGTCACTTTGATGAATAAACCGATTGAAAGATATGTCTCATTTCTTAAATGCATGCAGACTGTTTCGACAGTGTCTGGCAGCTGAAGTCAAACATTCCACCCTGGATTTTACACTGTTTAAATTAAAATTAAACCAGATTTTAGCTGAAATATACTATCGAATTTACTCTGTCTTACGTAAGTCTCATTTTACACTATTAGTTTCAAAGCGGTCACTTTAATGAATATACCGATGGAAAGGTATGTCTCATTCCTAAAATGCATGCAGACTGTTTCGACAGTCTCTGGCAGCTGAAGTCAGACATTCCTCCCTGGATTTTACTTTGTTAAAGTTAAACCAGGTTTTATCTGAAATATACTATTGAATTAATAATGTCTTACGTAAGTCTCAGTTTATACTATTAGTTTCAAAGCGGTCACTTTAATGAATAATCCGATCGAAAGATATGTCTCATTTCTTAAATGCATGCAGATTGTTTCGACAGTCTCAGGCAGCTGAAGTCAGACATTCCACCCTGGATTTTACATTGTTAAAATAAAACCAGGTTTTACCTGAAATATACTATCGAATTTATTAAGTCTTCGTTAAGTCTCATTTTACACTATTAGTATCAAAGCGGTCACTTTGATGAATAAACCGAATGAAGGATATGTCTCATTTCTTAAATGCATGGAGACTGCTTCGACAGTGTCTGGCAGCTTAAGTCAGACATTCCACCCTGGATTTTCCATTGTTTAAAGTAAAATTAAACCATGTTTTAGCTGAAATATACTATCGAATTTATTATGACTTACGTAAGTCTCATTTTACACTTTTAGTTTTAAAGCGGTCACTTTGATGAATAAACCGGACGAAAGATATGTCTCATTCCTGATATGCATGCAGACTGTTTCGACAGTCTCTGGCAGCTGAAGTCAGACATTACACCCTGGATTTTACATTGTTAAAATTAAACCAGGTTTTAGCTGAAATATACTATTGAATTTATTATGTCTTACGTAAGTCTCATTTTACACTATTAGCTTCAAAGCGGACACTTTGATGAATAAACCGATTGACAGATATGTCTCATTCCTTAAATGCATGCAGACTGTTTTAACAACTTCTGGCAGCTGAAGTCAGACATTCGACCCTGGATTTTCCATTGTTTAAATTAAAATTAAACCAGGTTTAGCTGAAATATACTATCGAATTCATTATGTCTTACGTATTTCTCATTTTAGACTATTAGTTTCAAAGCTGTCACTTTGATGAATAAACCGATCGAAAGATATGTCTCATTCCTTAAATGCATGCAGACTGTTTCGACAGTCTCTGGCAGCTGAAGTCAGACATTCCGACCTGGATTTTAAATTGTTGAAATTAAACCAGGTTTTAGCTGAAATATACTATTGAAATTAATATGTCTTATGTAAGTTTCATTTTACACTATTAGCTTCAAAGCGGTCACTTTGATGAATAAACCAATCGAAAGATATGTCTCATTTCGTAAATGCATGCAGACTGTTTCGACAGTCTCTGGCAGCTGAAGTGAGACATTCCACCATGGATTTTATATTGCTAAAATCAAACCAGGTTTTAGCTGAAATATACTATTGAATTTATTATGTCTTACGTAAGTCTCATTTTATACTATTAGCTTCAAAGCGGTCACTTTGATGAATAAACCGATCGAAAGATATGTCTCATTCCTTAAATGCATGCAGACTGTTTCGACAGTCTCTGGCAGCTGAAGTCAGACATTCCACCCTGGAATTTCCATTGCTTAAATTAAAATTAAACCAGGTATTTAGCTGAAGTATACTATCGAATTTATTAAGTCTTACGTATGACTCAATTTACACTATTAGTTTCAAAGCGGTCACTATGATGAATAAACCGATCGAAAGATATGTCTCATTCCTTAAATGCATGCAGTCTGTTTCGACAGACTCTGGCAGCTGATGTCAGACATTCCACCCTGGAATTTACATTGTTAAAATTAAACCAGGTTTTAGCTGAAATATACTATCGAATTTATTATGTCTTACGTAACTCTCATTTTACACTATTAGCATCAAAGCGGACACTTTGATGAATAAACCGATTGAAAGATATGTCTCATTTCTTAAATGCATGCAGACTGTATCGACAGTGTCTGGCAGCTGATGTCAGACAATCCACCCTGGATTTTACATTGTTAAAATTAAACCAGGTTTTAGCTGAAATATACTATTGAATTTATTATCTCTTACGTAAGTCTCATTTTACACTACTAGCCCCAAAGCGGACACTTTGATGAATAAACCGATTGAAAGATATGTCTCATTTCTTAAATGCATGCAGACTGTTTCGACAGTCTCTGGCAGCTGAAGTCAGACATTCCACCCTGGATTTTCCATTGTTTAAATTAAAAGTAAACCAGGTCTTAGCTGAAATATACTATCGAAATTATTATGTCTTACATAAGTCTCATTTTACACTATTAGTTTCCAGGGGTCACTTTGATGAATAAACCGATCAAAAGATATGGCTCATTCCTTAAATGCATGCAGACTGTTTCGACAGTCTCTGGCAGCTGAAGTCAGACATTCCACCCTGGATTTTACATTGTTTAAATTAAAATTAAACCAGGTTTTTTAGCTGAAGTATACTATCGAATTTATTAAGTCTTACGTATGACTCATTTTACACTATTAGTTTCAAAGCGGTCACTATGATGAATAAACCGATCGAAAGATATGTCTCATTCCATAAATGCATGCAGTCTGTTTCGACAGACTCTGGCAGCTGATGTCAGACATTCCACCCTGGAATTTACATTGTTAAAATTAAACCAGGTTTTAGCTGAAATATGCTATCGAATATATTATGTCTTACGTAAGTCTCATTTTACACTGCTAGCCCAAAGCGGTCACTTTGATGAATAGACCGATTGAAAGATATGTCTCATTTCTTAAATGCATGGAGACTGTTTCGACAGTCTCTGGCAGCTGAAGTCAGACATTCCACACTGGATTTTCCATTGTTTAAATTAAAATTAAACCAGGTTTTAGCTGAAATATACTATTGAATTTATTATGTCTTACGTAAGTCTCATTTTACACTATTAGCTTCAAAGTGGTCACTTTGATGAATAAACCGATCGAAAGATATGTCTCATTCCTTAAATGCATGCAGACTGTTTCGACAGTCTCTGGCAACTGAAGTCAGACATTCCACCCTGAATTTTATATTGTTTAAATTAAAATTAAACCAGGTTTTAGCTGAAATATACTATCGACATTATTATGTCTTACGTAAGTCTCATTTTACACTATTAGTTTCAAAGCGGTCACTTTGATGAATAAACCGATCGAAAGGTATGTCTCGTTTCTTAAATGCATGCAGACTGTTTCGACAGTCTCTGGCTGCTGAAGTCAGACATTCCACCCTGGATTTTCCATTGTTAAAATTAAAATTAAACCAGGTTTTAGCTGAAATATACTATCGAATTTATTATGTCTTACGTAAATCTCATTTTACACTATTATCTTCAAAGCGGACACTTTGATGAATATACCGATTGAAAGATATGTCTCATTTCTTAAATGCATGCAGACTTTCTCGACAGTCTCTGGCAGCTGAAGTCAGACATTCCCCCCTGGATTTTCCATTATTTAAATTAAAATTAAACCAGGTTTTAGCTGAAATATACTATCGAATTTATTATGTCTAACGTAAGTCTCATTCTATACTATTAGTTTCAAAGCGGTCACTTTGATGAATAAGCCGATCCTAAGATATGTGTCATTCTTTAAATGCATGCAGACTGTTTCGACAGTCTCTGGCAGCTGAAGTCAGACATTCCACCCTGGATTTTACATTGTTAAAATTAAACCAGGTTTTAGCTGAAATACACTATTGAATTTATTATGTCTTACGTAAGTCTCATTTTACACTATTTGCTTCAAAGCGGTCACTTTGATGAATAAACGGATTGAAAGATATGTCTCATTTCTTAAATGCATGCAGACTGTTTCGACAGTGTCTGGCAGCTGAAGTCAAACATTCCACCCTGGATTTTACATTGTTTAAATTAAAATTAAACCAGATTTTAGCTGAAATATACTATCGAATTTACTCTGTCTTACGTAAGTCTCATTTTACACTTTTAGTTTTAAAGCGGTCACTTTGATGAATAAACCGGACGAAAGATATGTCTCATTCCTGATATGCATGCAGACTGTTTCGACAGTCTCTGGCAGCTGAAGTCAGACATTACACCCTGGATTTTACATTGTTAAAATTAAACCAGGTTTTAGCTGAAATATACTATTGAATTTATTATGTCTTACGTAAGTCTCATTTTACACTATTAGCTTCAAAGCGGACACTTTGATGAATAAACCGATTGACAGATATGTCTCATTCCTTAAATGCATGCAGACTGTTTTAACAGTCTCTGGCAGCTGAAGTCAGACATACGACCCTGGATTTTCCATTGTTTAAATTAAAATTAAACCAGGTTTAGCTGATATATACTATCGAATTCATTATGTCTTACGTATGTCTCATTTTAGACTATTAGTTTCAAAGCGGTCACTTTGATGAATAAACCGATCGAAAGATATGTCTCATTCCTTAAGTGCATGCAGACTGTTTCGACAGTCTCTGGCAGCTGAAGTCAGACATTCCGACCTGGATTTTAAATTGTTGAAATTAAACCAGGTTTTAGCAGAAATATACTATTGAAATTAATATGTCTTATGTAAGTTTCATTTTACACTATTAGCTTCAAAGCGGTCACTTTGATGAATAAACCAATCGAAAGATATGTCTCATTTCGTAAATGCATGCAGACTGTTTCGACAGTCTCTGGCAGCTGAAGTGAGACATTCCACCATGGATTTTATATTGCTAAAATCAAACCAGGTTTTAGCTGAAATATACTATTGAATTTATTATGTCTTACGTATGTCTCATTTTATACTATTAGCTTCAAAGCGGTCACTTTGATGAATAAACCGATCGAAAGATATGTCTCGTTTCTTAAATGCATGCAGACTGTTTCGACAGTCTCTGGCAGCTGAAGTCAGACATTCCACCCTGGATTTTCCATTGTTTAAATTAAAAGTAAACCAGGTCTTAGCTGAAATATACTATCGAAATTATTATGTCTTACATAAGTCTCATTTTACACTATTAGTTTCCAGGGGTCACTTTGATGAATAAACCGATCAAAAGATATGTCTCATTCCTTAAATGCATGCAGACTGTTTCGACAGTCTACGGCAGCTGTAGTCAGACATTCCACCCTGGATTTTACATTGTTATGTTAAACCAGGTTTTAGCTGAAATATACTATTGAATTTATTATGTCTTACGTAAGTCTCATTTTACACTATTAGTTTCAAAGCGGTCACTTTGATGAATAAACCGATCGAAAGATATGTCTCACTCCTGAAATGCATGCAGACTGTTTCGACAGTCTCTGGCAGCTGAAGTCAGACATTCCACCCTGGATTTTACATTGTTTAAATTAAAATTAAACCAGGCTTTTTAGCTGAAGTATACTATCGAATTTATTAAGTCTTACGTATGACTCATTTTACACTATTAGTTTCAAAGCGGTCACTATGATGAATAAACCGATCGAAAGATATGTCTCATTCCTTAAATGCATGCAGTCTGTTTCGACAGACTCTGGCAGCTGATGTCAGACATTCCACCCTGGAATTTACATTGTTAAAATTAAACCAGGTTTTAGCTGAAATATACTATCGAGTATATTATGTCTTACGTAAGTCTCATTTTACACTATTAGCATCAAAGCGGACACTTTGATGAATAAACCGATTGAAAGATATGTCTCATTTCTTAAATGCATGCAGACTGTATCGACAGTGTCTGGCAGCTGATGTCAGACAATCCACCCTGGATTTTACATTGTTAAAATTAAACCAGATTTTAGCTGAAATATACTATTGAATTTATTAGCTCTTACGTAAGTCTCATTTTACACTACTAGCCCAAAGCGGACACTTTGATGAATAAACCGATTGAAAGATATGTCTCATTTCTTAAATGCATGCAGACTGTTTCGACAGTGTCTGGCAGCTGAAGTCAAACATTCCACCCTGGATTTTACATTGTTTAAATTAAAATTAAACCAGATCTTAGCTGAAATATACTATCGAATTTACTCTGTCTTACGTAAGTCTCATTTTACACTATTAGTTTCAAAGCGGTCACTTTAATGAATATACCGATCGAAAGGTATGTCTCATTCCTAAAATGCATGCAGACTGCTTCGACAGTCTCTGGCAGCTGAAGTCAGACATTCCTCCCTGGATTTTACTTTGTTAAAGTTAAACCAGGTTTTATCTGAAATATACTATTGAATTTATAATGTCTTACGTAAGTCTCAGTTTACACTATTAGTTTCAAAGCGGTCACTTTAATGAATAAACCGATCGAAAGATATGTCTCATTTCTTAAATGCATGCAGATTGTTTCGACAGTCTCAGGCAGCTGAAGTCAGACATTCCACCCTGGATTTTACATTGTTAAAATAAAACCAGGTTTTACCTGAAATATACTATCGAATTTATTAAGTCTTCGTTGAGTCTCATTTTACACTATTAGTATCAAAGCGGTCACTTTGATGAATAAACCGAATGAAGGATATGTCTCATTTCTTAAATGCATGGAGACTGCTTCGACTGTGTCTGGCAGCTGAAGTCAGACATTCCGCGCTGGATTTTCCATTAATTAAATTAAAATTAAACCAGGCTTTAGCTGAAATATACTATCGAATTTATTATGTCTTACGTAAGTCTCATTTTACACTATTATCTTCAAAGCGGACACTTTGATGAATAAACCGATTGAAAGATATGTCTCATTCTTAATTGCATGCAGACTTTCTCGACAGTCTCTGGCAGCTGAAGTCAGACATTCCCCCCTGGATTTTCCATTATTTAAATTAAAATTAAACCAGGTTTTAGCTGAAATATACTATCGAATTTATTATGTCTTACGTAAGTCTCATTTTACACTATTAGTTTCAAAGCGGTCACTTTGATGAATAAGCCGAATCTAAGATATGTCTCATTCCTTAAATGCATGCAGACTGTTTCGACAGTCTCTGGCAGCTGAAGTCAGACATTCCACCCTGGATTTTACATTGTTAAAATTAAACCAGGTTTTAGCTGAAATACACTATTGAATTTATTATGTCTTACGTAAGTCTCATTTTACACTATTTGCTTCAAAGCGGTCACTTTGATGAATAAACCGATTGAAAGATATGTCTCATTTCTTAAATGCATGCAGACTGTTTCGACAGTGTCTGACAGCTGAAGTCAAACATTCCACCCTGGATTTTACATTGTTTAAATTAAAATTAAACCAGGTTTTAGCTGAAATATACTATCGAATTTACTCTGTCTTACGTAAGTCTCATTTTACACTATTAGTTTCAAAGCGGTCACTTTAATGAATATACCGATCGAAAGGTATGTCTCATTCCTTAAATGCATGCAGACTGTTTCGACAGTCTCTGGCAGCTGAAGTCAGACATTCCTCCCTGGATTTTACTTTGTTAAAGTTAAACCAGGTTTTAGCTGAAATATACTATTGAATTTATAATGTCTTACGTAAGTCTCAGTTTACACTATTAGTTTCAAAGCGGTCACTTTGATGAATAAACCGATCGAAAGGTACGTCTCATTTCTTAAATGCATGGAGACTGTTTCGACAGTCTCTGGCAGCTGAAGTCAGACATTCCACCCTGGATTTTCCATTGTTTAAATTAAAATTAAACCAGGTTTTAGCTGAAATATACTATCGAATTTATTATGACTTGTGTAAGTCTCATTTTACACTATTAGTTTCAAAGCGGTCACTTTGATGAATAAACCGATCGAAAGATATGTCTCATTCCTTAAATGCATGCAGACTGTTTCGACAGTCTCTGGCAACTGAAGTCAGACATTCCACCCTGAATTTTATATTGTTTAAATTAAAATTAAACCAGGTTTTACCTGAAATATACTATCGACATTATTATGTCTTACGTAAGTCTCATTTTACACTATTACTTTCAAAGCGGTCACTTTGATGAATAAACCGATCGAAAGATATGTCTCGTTTCTTAAATGCATGCAGACTGTTTCAACAGTCTCTGGCTGCTGAAGTCAGACATTCCACCCTGGATTTTACATTGTTTAAATTAAAATTAAACCAGGTTTTAGCTGAAATATACTATCGAACTTATTATGTCTTACGTAAGTCTCATTTTACACTATTAGTTTCAAAGCGGTCACTTTGATGAATAAACCGATCGAAAGATATGTCTCGTTTCTTAAATGCATGCAGACTGTTTCGACAGTCTCTGGCAGCTGAAGTCAGACATTCCACCCTGGATTTTACATTGTTAAAATTAAACCAGGTTTTACCTGAAATATACCATCGAATTTATTATGTCTTAGTTAAGTCTCATTTCACACTATTAGTTTCAAAGCGGTCACTTTTATGAATGAACCGATCGAAAGATATGTCTCATTCCTTATATGCATGCAGACTGTTTCGACAGTGTCTGGCAGCTGAAGTCAGACATTACACCCTGGATTTTCCATTGTTTAAATTAAAATTAAACCAGGTTTTAGCTGAAATATACTATCGAATTTATTATGTCTTACGTAAGTCTCATTTTACACTATTAGCTTCAAAACGGTCACTTTAATGAATAAACCGAACGAAACCAGGTGGCTTTTGTGTGATGCAAAGTATGTTATGATTTTGCCGTGCATTCCATTTTTCAGATCATACGTTTGTGATACTGAAGCCCTCGTGCACACAGTTCCTTGCTGTTCTTGTTGGCGGTTTTCCTAGATCGAAGCCTATCAGTATATGCAGCCTCAATGCCTTGGTGGATTGGCAGGCTTCGGTTTCCCATGTTGTTTTTGTATTCACGTACAAGGGCGTCAGTACGTCGCAGGTGTGGCGGCGGGATGTGGCTTAATATTGGGACCCATTGCGTTGGAGTGGGTTTAATTACTCCAGAAATCATCCTTAGAGTGTTATACAACTGCACACAAACCTTTCATTACAGCTCACAACCATAAAATCAATTTACCACAAACGCTACAGTAGCTAGGATCGAGAACTATCTAGCGATCCCCATCTACTATCAAAAGAAATCACACAGCAGCCTGAGGTTACAAAGCACCTGTACAGACAACCTAACCCTGATGACCGTCATTCATACATACGAAAGTATTATCCATCCTATCCTCACCTATGTAGATGTTGTGAAAGAACCACGTATACAAACTCGTAGACTTTCTCGCAGACATAGAACGAAACACTTTTGTTAACTATTTAACACAAATGTCACAAGTGCACCGTACTCCTTTGGACCCCTTGAAAGTATTTGACGCTGGACTTCCCCCACGCTAACGTTAGGCGTTCTTACGACTTCGTATGCAATACGTTGACAATGGAATCTGATTTTCTGTACAGTTGATTCTCACTGCTAGGGAAGGTAAGTTTTCGTAACTGCTAGCAGTGTTCACGACCATGGATAAACAGTTACATGCAAACTGAACGCAGATGGGGGAGAAAGCGAGGAAGAGGAAATGGACTATCGATGTCAGCTGCGCGAGGACTTTACGCGAAATCAGCGTCGACGAGTGAAAACAACGAAACCAGATAGTTAGCAACGCAGGACTGGTATTTCGGCCCGCATTGTAAGTCTGTGCGTTTGTCCAGCAAGAAGGACCAGTAATCTAACACGTTTTTGTCACCGTTCCAGAAGAAATTGTACTGTGGCACCTCCTTAATCCATTTGACTGCATTTGTCCGGATGGCTGAAAAGTAGACGGAATCCCGGTGGGATAAAGCGATTAGCGAA
Source organism: Schistocerca americana (assembly GCF_021461395.2). Taxonomy (NCBI): domain Eukaryota; kingdom Metazoa; phylum Arthropoda; class Insecta; order Orthoptera; family Acrididae; genus Schistocerca; species Schistocerca americana. The sequence goes on along the minus strand of NC_060125.1, from coordinate 52,331,854 downwards.
TTTGCCATTCACTAACATGAACCACGAAGCCCGCACTTCCGTGGGAAGAAAGGATAAATTGATCGCACACCGTTTTCTCTTCGATCGAACGGCCGGGAAGCGTCGTTCAACTACGTTGACGTGTTGGTGTCTCTTCAATCGATGGTGATAGTGCTTAGGCGTAGGCGATCGAATAGAACACAGGTCTTTCAGAAAATAACTGTAGTACACGAGGAGCTTACTAATGCGATTGAATGGCGGTGGAATATGACCGACAGGGACAGAAGAGTGCAGCGAATGTGGCTCCACTTCATCGATCGCCGGCCGGAGTAGCTGAGCGGTTCTAGGCGCTACAAAATTCAAGTGGCTCTGAGCACTATGGGACTTAATATCTGAGGTCATCAGTCCCCTAGAACTTAGAACTACTTAATCCTAACTAACCTAAGGACATCACACACATCTATGCCCGAGGCAGGATTCGAACCTGCGACCGTAGCGGTCACGCGGTTCCAGACTGAAGCGCCTAGAACCGCACGGCCACACCGGCCGGCTCTAGGCGCTACAGTCAGGAGCCGCGCGACCGCTGCGATCGCAGGTTCGAATCCTGCCTCGGGCATGGATGTGTGTGATGTCCTTAGGTTAGTTAGGTTTAAGTAGTTCTAAGTTCTAGGGGACTGATGACCTCAGAAGTTAAGTCCCACGGTGCACAGAGCCAGTTGAACCATTTGAACTTCATCGATCACGGTGCCTGTCAGACTCACTTCCTCAGAGTGCCATAATCAGCGCATCGTTCCAAGAAATAGTGCCCGTGCTCTGTTTCTGACATTGGTCAGACCTATGCCACCTTCAGGAGGGGGACATATCAGGGTGCGTTAATGAATTTTGAAAACAAATTCAGTACACACAAAATGTCCAAACACAGTTTGTAGCCTCGTAGAAATCGCAATGGGCATCGGTAGTACGCAGGCGAAATGGTTTAATTTTGGACCCAGGTAGACATTAATGTACTTTGCACGCTGGAACATGACCATCGTGCGTAGCGTGAAGAGTCGACATCGAGTATGAGCAGGAAAGAGTACTCTAAACATGTGAGGGTAGCTGATTTTCTCTTGAGTACTGTTGTTCCTTGGGTCATCCCCCTGCCCACATCCATATACTTCGACTTCCGCAGAATGATGATACGGCCCGCCACAGAACCGTACTGTCGAAGCCATCATAGCACCGTCTGTACGTCATCCCCTGACCTGGCCAGGACTACGACGTCGTCGGTATGTGCAGAACGTCGAAATCCCTTCCAAGCGTCAGGGAAGACCGTGCAGAGCTGGTTCAGGGCTACGGCAAATATAACGGCGGACAAGGGGCATTCCAGCCTCACGGAAAGTTTGATAGTAAAGGGTTCTGATCAATAAGTGTTCACCATCACCCCCGAATGTGCTCCAAAATCGAGCGCAGGACTATAACGCCAAACACGCCAGGGAGGTTTATGCACGGCCTCACGCAGGAAACTATGATAGACGCGGTCGAATGTGTGATCGAAATCTGCCGTAACAAGAGCGCCCTGGAGGTTGCAGGCTGACATCTGTGAGATTACGTCCATATACTATCCAAACGCCGTGTGAACATTGCTCTTTCCAACGAGGCACGTTTGATCGTTATGTATTGCGTCCTTGACTGCGCAGTGCTGACTTGCACGGAGGATGCGTCTAAAAAGCTTATAGTCGGAATTTAATAAGGTCAAGGATCCGGTAGGGGCAGCCTGCCGTTGGGCTTAGGCGGGGACTCTAAAGGTGCGCGCCATAAGTGTTTACAGATCTGGATCCATGTTACACCCAAAATAGGAGCCCATGAGGCCCAGGTGATCCGTTAAACTCACCACCCTTCAAGGCCATATCTAATTCGTCCGAGGGAATGTCTGCTAGAAGGGCATGGTCGTCTTGCAAATCCTCGGTTGTAGGCGTATCGTGCAGCAAGCCTCCCAGTTCAACGTCTCTTCTTTGGCCCTCGGCATAATAGTTGCGATAGTACTGGGTGAACGCTCGGGTAATTACCGGGTGATCAAAAAGTCTGTATAAACTTGAAAAATTTGAAAACTGATTGAATCACGGAATAATGTAGATAGAGAGGTACAAATTGACACCCGTGCTTGGAAGAACATGGGGCTTTATTAGAACCAAAAAAGTACAAATCTTCAAAAAATGTTGACAGATGGCGCTTCACCTGATCAGAATAGAAATAATTAGCATAACAAAGTAAGACAAAGCAAAGATGATGTTCTTTACAGGAAATGCTCAATATGTCCACCATCATTTCTCAACAATAGCTGTAGTCGAGGAATAATTTTGCGAACAGCACTGTAAAGCATGTCCGGAGTTATAGTGATGCATTGGCGTCGGATGTTGCCTTTCAGCATCCCTAGAGATGTCGGTCGATCACGAGACACTTGCGACTTCAGGTAACCCCAAAGCCAATAATCGCACAGAGTGAGGCCTCGGAACCTGGGAGGCCAAGCATGACGTAAGTGGTGGCTGAGCACACGATCATCACCAAACGACGCGCGCTAGAGATCTTTCACATGTCTAGCAATACGTTATTTTTTTGTTTCTAATAAAACCCCATGTAATTCCAAGCATGTATGTCAATTTTTACCCCTCTATCTACATTGTTCCGTGGTTTATTAAGTTTTCAAATTTATACTGACTTTTTGATCTCCCGGTGTTGTGGACTGGCAAGACAGCCAACCCACAATGAGAGGAAGCCGAAAGGCACGCGTTTAAGCTCACGCAGGCTGGCGTGAGGTCTGGAACAGGCCAAGGTATTAAGACTAGCAAAAAAGGTACGTAGCTTCTGGAATACTTAACTTCAATCCATAATTGGTGAACATCGGTCTGACGGTACATGCATCACAAGATAAACAGCAAATGATAATGGCGCCTTGCTAGGTCGTAGTAAATGACGTAGCTGAAGGCTATGCTGACTATCGTCTCGGTAACTGAGAGCGTAATTTGTCAGTGAACCATCGCTAGCAAAGTAGGTTGTACAACTGGGACGAGTGCTAGGAAGTCTCTCTAGACCTGCCGTGTGGCGGCGCTCGGTCTGCGATCACTGATAGTGGCGACACGTGGGTCCGACGTATACTAATGGACCGCGGCCGATTAAAGTCTACCACCTAGCAAGTGTGGTGTCTGGCGGTGATACCACATTCCTCCCCCGCAAATCGGCGTACGGTTGTGTTATAAGGCTTCCGCCCGCCGTGGGGAGGACCCCAAGCTGACGTATGCGACGAGGTGGGGAGCCTAACAACAGGCGAGGCTGTGCCACTCGCATCCTGCAATTTGGACTGAGGGGAGCTAGGAAACGCCGGAAAACCTAGTCCAGGGTGCACGCCAACATGCGGTGTTTGCGCCCGTAGAGAGACAGGAGGGACCGAAGGGTCGAACTCCATCGGGTCGGGGCACCCGACGGGCGAAGACGACATCTGGTCCGGAGCGGGCAAGAAGTCCATGGTGGAGGACAGCTGGTCACGGGAAGCGATCGGCGGCACATGACCCAAGGAGGCGCCGGGCGGTTGGAGCGACGCGTCCACTGCGGGCGTCGCCGGCAGGAGAACAGGCGGCGGTGGCGGCGGCGGCGCGTCGCCATGGGGTAATATGGAAGGCAGCGTCGGTAACACCTGGGGCTGAGGCGAGCCAGTAGATGGGTCCCCAGGGCGCTGACCGGACGGCACCGTCGCTGAAAGCAGACGGGGAGCGGCAGAACCCAGGCGACGACAGAGGCGCAGCTGATTGAGATGCCGACGCACCTCATCAGAGGCCCCCAAAACCAGATACATAGCGCGGCCGAGGCAGCGAAGAATGCGCCCTTCGAGCCAACGCCGTGAACCTCGATAGTTACGATAGTAGACAACGTCGCCTGGGGCAAAAGCAGGTGTCTGCCGCTGCACAGGAACCTGACGCGACGGATGTAGCAAAGGCAACAAGGTTCGATTAGGACGACCGTGGAGCAACTCAGCCGGCGAGCGAACATCTCGGGGCTGAGAGCGATACGAGGACAAAAAGAGCAATAACGCGTCCTCCCGAGAATGCGACTCTTTCAACTTCAACATCTGTGACTTGAAAGTCCGGACCAATTGTTCAGCGGCACCGTTTGACTGAGGCGAAAACGGCGCGGATCTCAGATGTTGAATACCATTGGCCTTGCAGAATGACTGAAATTATGCGGACATAAATTGTGGGCCATTGTCGGTAACAATAGTCTGTGGCAGACCTTCAAAAGATAGCGGATAACGCTTGGATGGTGGAAGCAGACGTCGTGGAAGACATCCGGACAACAAAAGGAAAAGTACTGAATGAATCGACCAGAACCATCATCGAGCATTCCAGAAGGGACCAGCAAAATCGATGTGTAAGTGTTGCCAAGGGGAAGTGGCTTTCGGCCATGCAAAGAATTTCCGCGGCGGTGCGGATTGTTGTTCGGCACACGCCATGCAAGAAGAGCACGTATTAGTAATCGCAGCATCGATTCCGAACCAAGTACAGTGCTGACGAGCAAGCTGTTTCGTTCGCACTATACCCCAATGTCCTTGGTGGAGAAGCCGTAAGACAGAGGACTGTAACGAACGTGGGACCACGACTCTGGACTGATCATTATCAGAACGCAACAGCAAAACACCACGTCGAACAAAAAGTCTCTCCTTGTGAGCAAAAAATCGGCGAACCAACGAATCCTCGATCCGTGACTTTGAGAAGGGCCATTGCGTAGCAACAAAACGCAGAACGGTAGCAAGGACACGGTCAGCTGCTGTGGCTGTAGCTACACGACGAAAATCAATCGGAAACGAGTCGACTACGTCATCGGTTACCGCATCAATGAACATGCAAGCAAGTTCGGAAGAATCGAAAGCTCTATCCTCAGCAACAGGCAAACGGGACAACGCATCGGCGTTTCCGTGCTTAGCAGTGGACCGATACAAGATATCGTAGCGGTACTGCGAGAGGAAAATAGACCAGTGAATGAATTTCTGCGCTGTACGTGGAGGTACAGGCTTGTTCGGATGAAAAAGCGACGTCAAGGGTTTGTGGTCTGTGATGATGGTAAAGTGACGACCATACAAGAAATCATGAAACTTTGTAACACCAAATACGAGAACCAAGGCTTCTTTCTCTATCGGTGAATAATTTCTTTGCGCAGACGAGAGCAATTTGGACGCAAAGGCAATAGGGCGATCATGCGAGCCATCTTTGTGCGCAAGCACACCACCGATCCCGAAATCCGATGCATCTACCATCAACAAAAGGGGTTTCTGGGGATCGAATGGCGTAAGGCAAGTATTTGACAGCAACGCCGATTTCAACTGGCGAAAGGCGCGTTCGCATTCCGTCGTCCAGACGAACGGAACACCTTTACGGCGTAAGCGATGAAGCGGAGCTGAAATGGAAGAGGCATGTGGTATATATCGGTTGTAATAATTGATTTTACCCAGCACACTCTGTAGCTGCTTCAAATTCTGCGGCGAAGGCAAGTCTTGTATGGCATGGAGGTGCTCGGGACTGGGATGTATGCCGTGGGCATTGATAACATGTCCCAAATATGGTAAGTCACGAGCAAACAACACACATTTGTCCTTCCGCAAGCGAAGACCATTTTGTCACAAGACCTGAAATAATGTTCTGAGATTGGCTAAATGTTCTTTTTCTGTCTTTCCGGAGATCACAATATCGTCCAGATAGTTTGCTGCAGTAGGGACCGACGCACAAACAGTTTGTAAATATTGCTGAAACAATACAGGGACGGATGCACACCCCAATTGGCAGTCATTTGAATCGATACAAACCAAGATGCGTGTTAACCACCAAAACGCGCTGGAATTCTTCGTCCACCGGTATTTGCAAGTACGCATCTGCGAGGTCCAACTTCGAGAAATATTTACCCGGCCGGCGACTAGTTTCAAAATCTGTTCCCGTATACGAACATCAGAAACGTTCTGTGCAATTGCATCACACACCATAGTATCTGAATAAGGGAGTCCACATTCACACTCAAAAGCACAATCCCTAGTAAGGCCTTGCAAAGTTGCAACCCACTCCCGATTTGTTTGACTGGCCATACGTTTTGTACGAAAGAAGGTATACAGTTGGCAACTAATGCAGACAAAATTTCGTCGTAGGACAGAGTTGCTACATCGCGTCGGGGAAATAATTTCACTATCACTCGGTACGTCTCGACGCCTACGGATGCTAACAAAAAAGGCTGCCGCTCGTTACCTTGAATTCTGTAGGTGGCGAGATGGAATCCAAATTGGCGTGACCACTCCGTCCAGCTTTCCAGTGCCGCATCAAAAGGACGAAAAGGTGGTGCAACTGCGTGTTGTGGCTGCGGTAGTGGTGGAGCGGCGGCTGCCGCATCGTTTTGCAGTGCGCGTTGGCCCTGGACAAGCTGTCCAAGGGCATCCAAATGGCCTGCGTCTGCTGATTCTGCAAGCGATAAAATTCGGACAGTACATCTGGAGATTGTGGCGAAGCCATGACACAAGTAAATCAGGGCAATATCAATACGAACGCAAAATCCTCGTCGTCAACTATTGTGGACTGGCAAGACAGCCAACCCACAATGAGAGGAGGGCGAAAGGCACATGTTTAAGCTCACGCAGGCTGGTGTGAGGTCTGGAACAGGCCAAGGTATTAAGACTAGCAAAAAAGGTACGTAGCTTCTGGAATACTTAACTATAATCCATAATTGGTGAGCATCGGTCTGACGGTACATGCATCATAAGATAAATAGCAAATGATAATGGCGCCTTGCTAGGTCGTAGCAAATGACGTAGCTGAAGGCTATGCTAACTATCGTCTCGGCAATTGAGAGCGTAGTTTGTCAGTGAACCATCGCTAGCAAAGTCGGCTGTACAACTGGGGCGAGTGCTAGGAAGTCACTCTAGACCTGCCGTGTGGCGGCGCTCGGTCTGCGATCACTGATAGTGGCGACACGCGGGTCCGACTTATACTAACGGACCGCAACCGATTTAGAGGCTACCACCTAGCAAGTGTGGTGTCTGGCGGTGGCACCACACCCGGTATCTCTGTGTCACTGCTTGCATTCCCTGCGCCGTTTCGCCTGCTGCAATGAGCGCGAGTCTGGGCTGACATCTTTCTCTTTGTATGTGGTGCCGCGATGCTTGTTCGTCACGATGACTGTCTTGCTTTTCGCACGGACTCTGACACCTTCCAAGTGTACCGCAGTGAGTTGGAGCAGGCGGACGTTGAGTGAATTAGACGGAACGTTGACGGTCTGGTGACGGCGGTTGCATTACCTGTTCCCATAATGCCGTCTAATATGAAGTCGTACGTTGCCAGCCTTAGTTATCTTTGCTGTGGCCGATGAATCTCATGCGTATGGCAGGTTTGACAGAACTAATCCGCCTCAGCCATGTGGATCTGTAAGCTCCTTGGCGCTATCGGCATCGACGCCGAGTATCCCCAATCTCACGGCGACAGGCATCATCGCGGAGGTGGGAAGCGTTCACTTTCCATGGTTCCCTTCTACGTCTTGTATGCTGGCGAGGCAAGGCAACGACGCTGGCATAGGTTTGTTCGTCAAAATAAGCCGTTGGACATGTCTCAGCGTTAACAATCGCCGCGCAGAGCCCTCGTGATACGTACACCTTGTTTAAGGGGCTCCGGAAAGGCTCAAAATCATGAAAAGTTCAATTTTTACTTTTTTGCGTTTTCTGAATCTGCAGACTATTACCTTTTAATAGATATATAATTTATTCAATTCCGAAGACTACAACTATTTTTAAATTTTTTTTGAAATGTGTTCTACATGGGCGTGACCCACTGTGGCGCTGTTACACTGCTGTCAAATGGTGTTATTATTAACGTCCGTGTTCATGAGGTACATTTTAGTGATGTGAGATAAAGTATGTGTTGTGGCTAACCTGTGATGGTTCAATATATATCGCTGGTGTGATTGTCGACTGTTTCATGTTTATTTACTCTGTCGTTATCTCAAAAATATTCGTAATTAATTCTGTTTCTTGAGTCTCTGTTTTGTTGAAGTATAATAATGAGTAAAAGTAAAGTTATTAGAAATCCTCTGAAGCCTTTTAAGAAAAGGAGAAATGTTGGCAAGCCAAAGGTATGTGTTATCACTGTAAACAATAAAGACGATAACCAAGTGAGTGAACCTAACCTCTCAAGTACACCTGCCCATAGCAGTCAAAGTGGGAAAGAAAATACTTCACAGAAGAAGCTTGGTTCAATGACTGAAAACTATGAATGTTTTATGGGCGAATCGGATGTGAATGAAATATTTGATATGTCGGTTCTCAAAGGAATTTTTTCAAACTGTGTAAGATGTATTCATTGTAGTGAAGTTGGTCTGGAACTCGCCATAATAAAGCACGTAGGACTTGCTAGTGAAATACAACTGAAATGTGATAAGTGTTCATACATGAGCACCTTTTGGAACAGTGTTGCAGCAACTGCAACTGAAGAAAATGGTAGCAAAATCTACGAACACAACAACGAGCGATGCTTGCTTTAGACAAGGAACGCATTCGGGCTGCAGACAGGGCTGTAAAGAGTCTAGAAATACAAGCAAGAGTAAACAGGAGGAGGAACAAGAGGAAGCTGGAGGAGGAGTTTGCAGAGGATGAAGATAATCCATCCTATGGACCTGGAATGCACTAAAAAGTTAATCCAATCTTTGTCGCTCGATTCCCAAAACTTTTATTTTCTCATACTAATTACACGTTTTGTAAGTAGGCTGTTTATGTTTTCTCTATGTAAGTAGGCTGTTTATGTTTTCTCTATGTAAGTAGGCTGTTTATGTTTTCTCTATGTAAGTAGGCTGTTTATGTTTTCTCTATGTAAGTAGGCTGTTTATGTTTTCTTATTGGCAACGTTACGTAGCGCTCAATATGAAAATCACTGGCTGTGCTGTGTGCAGTCTGTGGCTGCTTTGCATTGTTGTAATTCTCGCCATTGTAGTGTTAGGCAGCTGGCTGTGAACAGCGCGTAGCGTTGCGCAATTGGAGGTGAGCCGCCAGCAGTGGTGGATGTAGGGAGAGAGATGGCGGAGGTTTGCAATTTGTCATGAACTGATATATATATATTATGACTTGTGATGATATTAAGGTAAATACATTGTTTGTTCTCTATTAATATCTTTCATTTGCTGACTATCCCTATCAGTAGTTAGTGCCTTCAGTAGTTTGAATCTTTTATTTAGCTGGCAGTAGTGGCGCTCGCTGTATTGCAGTAGCGTGAGCAGCGAAGATTTTTGTGAGGTAAGTGATTTGTGAAAGGTATAGTTTAATGTTAGTCAGGGCCATTCTTTTGTAGAGAATTTTGAAAGTCAGATTGCGTTGCGCTAACAAAATATTGTGTGTCAGTTTAAGCACAGTCCTGTATAATTGTTCAAAGGGGACGTTTCATATGGCGACCCTGCCAGGATACCTCACTGGAATCTTCTGATTTTTTTCTTGTAGTTTGTGTAATTAGTGTAGCTTTTGTTTATTGCTAGCGCGTAATTGTAGAGAGAATCTCCTTTGTAGTTGCAGCCTTTCATTGTTGTATAGTAAAACAGTTGTGGCATGCATGTAGATTTGCACCAAGTATTTCGCAGCTGCGCTTGCAATTAACTAGATATTATTTTCAGTGCTATGTTAATGTGTTCTCTTATTTTTGATCTTCAAATTGTGTTTTTCTGTGTTGTCGTGTGAAATATTGTGACAATAATGGCGTGTGAAAAACGTAATACTAGGCTCCAAAGTAAACTGAGAAATGACAGTGAAGACGAAAGCAGTGTGTTAGCGCCACCGAGTAGTGAATTAACTGATGTTCAAAGTAGTAATTTGGTAATTGTGAATAGGGAAATGGAGCGGGCGGCAAACAATGGCATGGACAGTGAAACAATTAGTGAAGAGGGAAGCATTATCGATCGATCGGTCGGCAACAGCTCGCCTCAGGAATCCGAAATGACAGGACACAATTTCGCAAATACTGTAGATTCAGGTTTTGGGTCATCACCGTTTTCTCAAATAAGTCAAGACACATTTTCTGCTTGTCAAAATGTGAATGTTGCCGGTGCAAATGCACTGCCGAAAAGCATAGAGAAACAGATTCCAGACACTAATACATTATTATTGCAATTAATGCAACAAATGGAACAAAATCAGAGACAAACACAGCAAAAGCTTGAAAAGTTAGACACAATGGAACAAAATCAGAGACAAACACAGCAACAGCTTCAAAAGTTAGACTCATTGGAACAAACTCTTGAACAAACGCGTGAAGATTTAACTACTGAGTTACATCACATTGAATCGAAATGTCAAAAAGTCTGTAATGACGTAAAAACACAAATTTGTGAGCATTTCCAACCTATTTTTTCGCGTCATGAAAATGTATTACAGAAGCACGAAGCAGCCATAAAAGAACTGCAAACTATTGTTCATGAAAATCATGAGACCTTGCAAGCTAAATTTGACTCAGTTGCATCTACCAATTCGGTTACGCAACTTGCAAAAACTCAGGAAAACTTAAAGGACACAGTAGATACTCTGAAACTTGGTTCAGAAAAACACACTGAGGAAATAAGTACACTATCGGATAAAGTAGCCGAACTTTCAGATCAGTTCACTAATTTATCTACAAAGGTAGATGATGATCTGAATGACACAACACCTGTAGCCTTCACTGACACAGAAGTGTATGAACAAATTAAGAAATTCAAACAAAATCAGAATCAAATTAATACGCAACATCAAAGAGAAATCCGGGAAGTACAAGATCAGCTGACACAGGTAATACAAGAATTACGTATTTCAGAGGACACTCGCGCCCCAACACGGGAAGAGGGACTTAGAAATACGGAAAAGACGCAAAATAATAACACAGGGCATTTCGGAAGTTATGAAAGAAACTGGCAATGTGCACCGAATTTCGAGATGGAACCGCCGAAACGAAGTAACAATGACCGACATGCGACTTGCCGACATGATGATTTTGACTATAAGCTGTTCATTACTACACGTAAATTCAAAACGTTTAAGAATTCTGCCAACGACATTCATCCACAAGCGTGGCTCCATCAATTCTCTCATTGTTTCCCTCCCAACTGGTCATTGGAACACAGATTAGAATTTATGTGTGGCTACTTGGAGAATGAACCAGCTGTAAGAATGCGATCGGTAATTCACGATTGCCACAGTGAAGGAGAATTTTACCATGTCTTCCTCTCAGCGTATTGGTCTCAAGCTACACAAGACCGTGTAAAACATAGCATCATGATGATGAAACACTTTGAACAATCTGAATTTTCCAGTCTTGTCAAATATTTTGAAGACATGTTGCATAAGAATCAATATCTTTCAAACCCATACAGCCCCTCAGAACTCATCCGCATTTGCTTACTCAAATTGCCTGAACATTTACGACATATTATTTTAGCAGGACGTTGCAAAGATGACATTGAAGCATTTCAGGGTCTGTTACAAGAATTGGAAATTGACACTGACAATCGGGGAACGCGGAAACAGGAGCACAACAATTACAGGTCACATCTGTCACAATTCCACGATGAAAGAAATAATAACTGGACACGACAAGGCTATTCTCACAACACATATCGTGACCAAAACAGACACCACCCGTATGACAACCGTTGGCAGAGTAGTAATAATTACAGGGAAAGATCACCTCTCCGTGGTAATGACTATCACAGAGACAATCAGAGAAACAGACAATATGGGAACCAAAACAATTATTATCAAGGGAGACAGAATAACTTTACACGCAACGGTCCAGCGCGCAGTTACGATTCAGGGAGAAATTCTCCACCACTTAACCGACAAGAAAGAAACTACAGGAGCTATCGACATGACGACAGACGATGTGATCGTAACGACAGACCTGAATTGCATCAGAACTGGCGGGATTTAAACAGGGCAGGGCCCTCTCGAGGAGGTGAATTTGTAGAAGTTAGGTCTCCTAATCCCAATAACGACGCGCGCCAACAAAGAAACAGACAATGACTCACACCGCAGGCAGCCGCGTGCGCCGGCTGGCTCAGAGAAAAATAACATTGACGCTAACCTTGAGCAAGATTCCAGTATTCTTTACGGACGAATACCGCATGATAATTGCATTCAAGTTGAAATTCTGTGTACTAGGAAGAGTAAAGGTTTACACCATATTTCACATGTAAAACCGTTTATTGAAAGATAATCTGCTTTTTAACTTAGTCTTTGTCATAAAATTTTTCGCTTCACATTACTAATATGCTTTGTCAGACTTAGAATCTGTTAACATACAACAATGTTTGAAGTTAAATATCCAATCAAGAACCAAGAGAACTTATTTAAACAGAAATGACGAATGCATTGTTATAGTGAACAGACGTCACAGTGTTATTGTGTGTGTACATTCTTGCTTGTTAGTTGTACGATTACGTAACGACTATAAGGCTCACATACTTAGAACATTTACCAGTACTGCTAATGAGATTTTAATGCAACATTTTGGTTTATTTGAAAATACATTCTGAATTTAAAGTGCTTTCTGAGAGATACCAGATGACACAGAGGTTAGTTTATGTGACAGCTACACGATTTTTATCACGACGCTACTAATGAGTGACAATTTACAATGTTGCTTTTGCGGTGTATCTGTTTTATATCTGCACAGTTTTCTGAATTCTTCTGGAAAGAAAAACATGTTTTAGTAGTAACTTTTGTGGTATAGCAACAATGAGACAGCTTTTTCGTGGCACAACAATACGTTACTGTACAGTACTTTCTTCATCACGCCAATAAGCATAATAACTACGATATCTATACGCAAAGCATTTCACTTTTGTTTATCATGAGGTAAGTACATTGGCTTCTGCAGAACTTAGCTTTCGGAGGAAAATAACTACGACACTTCCACAGAGATTATCTTACAACAAGATGCACATTTAGCGCTACAGGACACGCATTTCAGTGATCAATTTTATACTTAAAACATTTATTTTTAAAGATTTTTGAATTACAAAGAAAGTTTTCCGTGATATATTTCATTCCATTGGTGTAATCTGTAACACCTGAGGGTATAATTACATTAATCCTCAGGGGAGTACACGCTTACTTTGTGTACCATGTGTGTGGCAACCACAAGGAACCCTAGCTAATATGGTATTTGCTTATACAACTTTACACATCGGTACCATATTTCTCTAACACACAAATTACACAGCTATCTAAACTTTTTTTTATTACATCAGTGACAGATGTTTACGCAATTACACAGTTGGATAGCTTCACACTTATGAAATTGTATTTTGTCTGTACTTTGTGAAATGCTCATATTTTTTCGGAACCATTGTGATACTATGAGAGCTTTGAATGATGTATTTGGTATGGATTCATGATTTTTAAAGTACGTTTGAGGCAGATGACACTTTTGACATGAGCAAAGAATTTTTTTAATTATTGGAGGAAACTACGACGATTTTGAGATTTGACTGAGGTGTTATGATGTTATTATTACGACGACGATGTGTATTATGCTGTTGAGGTATGTTTATGATCAATAAGATGATGATACCGTATATGAGGAATTTGATTATGCTACATGTTTCTCAGGATGAAATATTGAAGAAGTGTCGACGAATATGTATATGTATAATAAGGTAAGGAATAATGAATAGTGGTTAGGGACTCTGATTTATGAAAAGGATGTTGGAAACCAAGAAACGTACTTTAAGAGTTATGAAATGTGTGTGTATATGCGTGAATGTATTACAATGCAGACGAAAATTTTTTTGGACACTGTTATATCAATAGCATTTTGTTTCTACAGATTTGTAACGCAAATTCTTGACCTGTGAAATATTTTTATATCAGACTGTCACTTTAGCGGTAAATATTTCCGTAAGAAAGTTAAGTGACCACCTGCACGTAATGCGTCGCGGGCACCCAGCTGTGTCAGACGCCTGGAGAAAAAGCCATTATTGCGAGCCCTTTTCAGCGGCACAGGTAGAAAAAAAAAGAAAGGGAAGGCCATTGTACGCGCTACTGACATCTCCTTGTTGAAAGCATACTGTGGAGCTCGTAATTTATGATATTTACTGAAATGCCTAATGAAACGATGAGAAACATTTCACAGCTATTGTCTTGCTAGTTAAGAAAAATGCCATATGGCTTGCTTTATGTATTTATTTACACATTTTGTTTAATATCAAGTTTCTAGCTGCACTGCAGCAATGGTTAAAATAAAATTTAATGTATGTACTAATATAAATATTTTATGCCTACAGATCCAGTAAATAATTTTATGATCCATCCAAAACAAATGAGGGAGCACAAAAAGAAATTTCCCTTCACAGGAATTGCATAAATAATTTTTTTACGATTTGGTAACTTATCTACTAGCGTAAGTTTTTGTGATGCATCACTCTAATGTTAAGATGTGACATAGGTATTAGACATGGCCATTTTAGTGTAATATTTTTTCTGCTTGCGCTATGTCATGTTTAGGTATAAGTTGCTGCTGTTTGCCAGGCATAGTGTTATTGAATTTGATTTTTGCTCATTTATGCTACTAGCTTTGCCAATTTGCATTTTTTGCATTGCTGTTTGTGTTGATTTGTTATGTGATGCTGCATTGCCTCGTCCCTTAGTTTAGCATCTGAGCTCAGTAGATTTAAGTTAGCTTAAGAGGGGGTAGCCTCTAAGAGAATGAGTTGCGATGAATTGGAAGAAATGCATTGAGAAAACAGGTTTAGGTAGGATTTTCTTGGAAATAAATGTTGAGGTGAGAAATGTGTGAACATATAAATACAGAAAGCATGCTTAGATAGAATTTTTTTTGGTGGAAACAAAGGATGAAATAAGAAGAAAGATATATGAAGTTTTGGGTTGGACTGCAGTACCAAATGTGACACTGAAAACGAACCCTGTCCTTTCCTATTGGTGTTATCCCACTATGTGTTTGTGTACCCTTGTGTATTTGTTTTCTTCCTGTCTCTGTGTAGTTTCATAGAATTTTTTCTTCTTTTAATATTAAGCTACATTCACTATGATGAGGAATACTGTTATCCTCGAATATAATTGGCATTAATAATATGTTATTTACTTTGTAAAGATGTTTAGACATTATTTACTCTGTTTTGTGTTAATGCTAATGTGTGAAGTTGATGTTTCAAAAGTTATTATGATCTTTTATGTATGTACTCGTGTCATAATTCCTGTAACACTGACGTATATGTCTATTTCTATTCTTTTGTAACGCCTGTTTTACTACAAATGTTATCTGTATTGTTATGTTCTTTAATGATGTATTTTGTACCTTTGTTATTGTATTCTTCTGTTATAAAATTGTAATTGTCACCAGTTCATGATATTATTAACTTGTAAGTTCCATTTCACTGCACACATTTCTGTTGGTCATAGTATATGGACAATATGTGAGAAGTAGGGACTGATAGTGTTTGCACGTGTGTTGGTAATTCAGCAAGGGACTGGATAACAGCATTGCTGGTTCTAAGGACAATTAAAAGAAAAACTTTCTGAGTGCACAAGTGGTGGTTTATGGACTTGCTATATACTCTGCAAGAATCTTCGATGGTGATTGTGCACCTGCACAGTCGCAACGGATGGCTGCTGGCCGTCTCTACCAGGACTACAGTGGGTCTGCACCTCTGGTGGCCCACCAATACCATTATCTCTACAAGGACTACAGTGGGTCTGCATCTATGATGACCTACCAACGCCATTATTTCTACAAGGACTGCAGTGGGTCTGCACCTCTGGTGGCCCACCAATACCACAATCTCTACCAGGACTCCAGTGGGTCTGCTCTGTGATGACCTACCTACCAATATTCTTCCAAACTTCAAATGACTCTGCTGTGGGTTTGCTCTGTTGTGGCCCATTACCTGTCTGCATGTCGAGAGTCAGCACTGTCTTTCCGTTGGAAGGTCAACACTACTTTTTCAAGACTGCATGGAAATCCACTACTTCTATGTGCATTTTCTTTTACTTCTTGTACTTTGAGAAAAACTCTGCATTTTTACTGTGATGAACAATGTGGACTGTCTTTATGGACAGTGAGAAAATTTGAGCTTTTGACCAACATAATATCAATAAATGTGTGCATCTGATTTCTTTGTTATTGTAATTATGAAAAATTTTAT
This sequence comes from Schistocerca americana, assembly GCF_021461395.2. NCBI lineage: Eukaryota > Metazoa > Arthropoda > Insecta > Orthoptera > Acrididae > Schistocerca > Schistocerca americana. The sequence continues at coordinate 52,315,702 of NC_060125.1, read as the reverse complement.
CAAATCATTATTGGCCACTGCCCAAAAAAAAAATTTGTAAAATTTTTTGTGGGGAGCATGGGGGCTATGTAAGTAGGCTGTTTATGTTTTCTCTATGTAAGTAGGCTGTTTATGTTTTCTCTATGTAAGTAGGCTGTTTATGTTTTCTCTATGTAAGTAGGCTGTTTATGTTTTCTCTATGTAAGTAGGCTGTTTATGTTTTCTTATTGGCAACGTTACGTAGCGCTCAATATGAAAATCACTGGCTGTGCTGTGTGCAGTCTGTGGCTGCTTTGCATTGTTGTAATTCTCGCCATTGTAGTGTTAGGCAGCTGGCTGTGAACAGCGCGTAGCGTTGCGCAATTGGAGGTGAGCCGCCAGCAGTGGTGGATGTAGGGAGAGAGATGGCGGAGGTTTGCAATTTGTCATGAACTGATATATATATATTATGACTTGTGATAATATTAAGGTAAATACATTGTTTGTTCTCTATTAATATCTTTCATTTGCTAACTATCCCTATCAGTAGTTAGTGCCTTCAGTAGTTTGAATCTTTTATTTAGCTGGCAGTAGTGGCGCTCGCTGTATTGCAGTAGCGTGAGCAGCGAAGATTTTTGTGAGGTAAGTGATTTGTGAAAGGTATAGTTTAATGTTAGTCAGGGCCATTCTTTTGTAGAGAATTTTGAAAGTCAGATTGCGTTGCGCTAACAAAATATTGTGTGTCAGTTTAAGCACAGTCCTGTATAATTGTTCAAAGGGGACGTTTCAGTTTTCTAAGGATTTTCCAAACATATTTGTTTCAAACTTTCAGTAAATGTTACACAGTACCTTCTGCACAATTTAACACAGCCTTTTTTCCAAAAACTGTATATTTTTGAATATATAAATAAAAAATTGCAAAAAAATGTTGTGAATTTTCATTACAATTGAAAGAAATCAACTTTAATAACTGAACTAAATTTTGTAAAATCCCTGTGTTAAGTCGTAGCCCATATTCCAATAAATAATCTGTAAAACGTTCAACTTCCTACCTCAAATACTTTGTGAGGAAAGATGTAATTTACAAGCGTTATTTTAACATTGCAAGTATAGGGCGTTCCGGAGCCCCTTAAGCTGCTGGTCGAGTGGCTAGTAAATTTCGCGCACCTGCCACTGTCCCCGTATTGTGGGAGCCTGTTGCCTTGCTAAGCGAGGTCTCACACCAGTGCGTGCAATGATCGGTAGGCGACGAAGTGCAGGATTGGTCCTCAAGCCACAAAACGTAGTAGAAATCGCCGCCCACTATGTAATGTTCCGATTTCCTTTAAACAATGAGGTCACCTCCTCGGAGGAGAAGACGGACCTTTCTTGGCCCTTCGACCAGCGTGATGGCGCATAAAATTCACCAAGTGGACTGCACCGATCGTCAATGCGATACCGCGTACTGACGGTAGGAAAGTTACGTCCGGCGATTCAATTCCTTCCCTTAACAGTCGTACCACCACTACTACCTCCGCCAGCTGGTGAGCTATAAGCGTAGAACCCGCAAAAATCCAGTCTTACGTAATGTTGCACCTCTTCGAGGAAAGCAATATGCATGTAGTCTGCTCGTAGCGAATCCCTTGACATTTGTACCTTCGTCGGTGTGCAAATGCCTTTGATGTTGATGGTACCAGGCGATATACTTGCGACATTGCAGTTAGGTGGGCTGCGAATAGTCACGGTGTCACCATGACTATGAACTGATTGTCGTCCCGTCACTGGGGAGGCCGACACGTAACTTAAAGGTCACCTTGGTGAGGGGCATGTCTGAAGCAGCGTTGGCGTGGGGCATCGGTTGATCATCTTCATCCAGCATCACATCGTTGAGTTATGCGTCATTATGGTAGTCTACCTCCGCCAGCTGGTAAGATATAAGCGTAATACCCGCAACAGTCCAGTCTTACGTAAGATTGCACCTCTTCGAGGAAAGCAATATGCATGTCGTCTGCTCGTATCGAATCCCTTGACATTTGTACCTTCGTCGGTGTGCAAATGCCTTTGATGTTGATGGTACCAGGCGATATACTTGTGACGCTGCAATTAGGTTCACAGGGAATGGTCACGGTGTCACCATGACTATGAACTAATCGTCGTCCCGTCACTGGGAAGGCCGACACGTAAGTTAAAGGTCACCTTAAGTGAGGGGCATGTCTGAGGCAGCATTGGCGAGGGGCATCGGTTGATGATCTTCATCCAGCATAACATCGTTAAGTTATGCGTCATTATGGTAGTCTACCTCCGCCAGCTGGTAAGATATAAGCGTAATACCCGCAAAAGTCCAGTCTTACATAAGATTGCACCTCTTCGAGGAAAGCAATATGCATGTCGTCTGCTCGTAGCGAATCCCTTGACATTTGTACCTTCGTCGGTGTGCAAATGCCTTTGATGTTGATGGCACCAGGCGATATACTTGTGACATTGCAGTTAGGTGGGCTGCGAATAGTCACGGTGTCGCCATGACTATTAACTGATCGTTGTGCCGTCACTGAGGAGGCCGACACGTAAGTTAAAGGTCACCTTGCGTGAGGGGCATGTCTGAGGCAGCGTTGGCGAGGGGCATCAGTTGATCATCTTCATCCAGCATCACATCGTTAAGTAATGCGTCATTATGGTAGTCTACCTCCGCCAGCTGGTAAGCTATAAGCGTAGTACCCGCAAAAGTCCAGTCTTACGTACGATTGCACCTCCTCGAGGAAAGCAATATGCGTGTCGTCTGCTCGTAGCGAATCCCTTGACATTTGTACCTTCGTCGGTGTGCAAATGCCTTTGATGTTGATGGTACCAGGCGATATACTTGTGACACTGCAATTAGGTTCACAGGGAATGGTCACGGTGTCACCATGACTATGAACTGATCGTCGTCCCGTCACTGGGGAGGCCGACACGTAAGTTAAAGGTCACCTTGCGTGAAGGGCATGTCTGAGGCAGCGTTGGCGAGGGGCATCGGTTGATCATCTTCATCCAGCATCACATCGTTAAGTAATGCGTCATTATGGTAGTCTACCTCCGCCAGCTGGTAAGATATAAGCGTAATACCCGCAAAAGTCCAGTCTTACATAAGATTGCACCTCTTCGAGGAAAGCAATATGCATGTCGTCTGCTCGTAGCGAATCCCTTGACATTTGTACCTTCGTCTGTGTGCAAATGCCTTTGATGTTGATGGTACCAGGCGATATACTTGTGACACTGCAATTAGGTTCACAGGGAATGGTCACGGTGTCACCGTGACAATGAACTGATCGTCGTCCCGGCACTGGGGAGGCCGACACGTAAGTTAAAGGTCACCTTGCGTGAGGGGCATGTCTGAGGCAGCGTTGGCGAGGGGCATCGGTTGACCATCTTCATCCAACATCACATCATTAAGTAATGCGTCATTATGGTAGTCTACCTCTGCCAGCTGGTAAGATATAAGCGTAATAACTGCAAAAGTCCAGTCTTACATAAGATTGCACCTCTTCGAGGAAAGCAATATGCATGTCGTCTGCTCGTAGCGAATCCCTTGACATTTGTACCTTCGTCGGTGTGCAAATGCCTTTGATGTTGATGGTACCAGGCGATATACTTGTGAAACTGCAATTAGGTTCACAGGGAATGGTCACGGTGTCACCATGACAATGAACTGATCGTCGCCCCGTCACTCAGGAGGCCGTCACGTAAGTTAAAGGTCACCTTGCGTGAGGGGCATGTCTGAGGCAGCGTTGGCGAGTGGCATCGGTTGATCATCTTCATCCAACATCACATCATTAAGTAATGCGTCATTATGGTAGTCTACCTCCGCCAGCTGGTAAGATATAAGCGTAATAACCGCAAAAGTCCAGTCTTACGTAAGATTGCTCCTCTTCGAGGAAAGCAATATGCATGTCGTCTGCTCGTAGCGAATCCCTTGACATTTGTACCTTCGTCGGTGTGCAAATGCCTTTGTTGTTGATGGTACCAGGCGATATACTTGTGACATTGCAGTTAGGTGGCTGCGAATAGTCACGGTGTCGCCATGACTATGAACTGATTGTCATCCCGTCACTGGGGAGGCCGACACGTAAGTTAAAGGTCACCTTGCGTGAGGGGCATGTCTGAGGCAGCGTTGGCGAGGGGCATCGGTTGATCATCTTCATCCAGCATCACATCGTTAAGTAATGCGTCATTACGGTAGCCTACCTCCGCCAGCTGGTAAGATATAAGCGTAATACCCGCAAAAGTCCAGTCTTACACAAGATTGCACCTCTTCGAGGAAAGCAATATGCATGTCGTCTGCTCTTAGCGAATCCCTTGACATTTGTACCTTCGTCGGTGTGCAAATGCCTTTGATGATGATGGTACCAGGCGATATACTTGTGACACTGCAATTAGGTTCACAGGGAATGGTCACGGTGTCACCATGACAATGAACTGATCGTCGTCCCGTCACTGGGGAGGCCGACACGTAAGATAAAGGTCACCTTGCGTGAGGGGCATGTCTGAGGCAGCGTTGGCGAGGGGCGTCGGTTGATCATCTTCATCCAGCATCACATCGTTAAGTAATGCGTCATTATGGTAGTCTACCTCCGCCAACTGGTAAGATATAAGCGTAATACCCGCAAAAGTCCAGTCTTACACAAGATTGCACCTCTTCGAGGAAAGCAATATGCATGTCGTCTGCTCGTAGCGAATCCCTTGACATTTGTACCTTCGTCGGTGTGTAAATGCCTTTGATGATGATGGTACCAGGCGATATACTTGTGACACTGCAATTAGGATTACAGGGAATGGTCACGGTGTCACCATGACTATGAACTGATCGTCGTCCCTTTACTGGGGAGGCCGACACGTAAGTTAAAGTTCACCTTGCGTGAGGGGCATGTCTGAAGCAGCGTTGGTGAGGGGCATCGGTTGATCATCTTCATCCAGCATCACATCGTTAAGTAATGCGTCATTATGGCAGTCTACCTCCGCCAGCTGGTAAGATATAAGCGTAATACCCGCAAAAGTCCAGTCTTACATAAGATTGCACCTCTTCGAGGAAAGCAATATGCATGTCGTCTGCTCGTAGCGAATCCCTTGACGTTTGTAACTTCGTCGGTGTGCAAATGCCTCTGATGTTGATGGTACCAGGCGATATACTTGTGACATTGCAGTTAGGTGGGCTGCGAATAGTCACGGTGTCGCCATGACTATGAAGTGATTGTCATCCCGTCACTGGGGAGGCCGACACGTAAGTTAAAGGTCACCTTGCGTGAGGGGCATGCCTGAAGCAGCGTTGGCGAGGGGCATCGGTTGATCATCTTCATCCAGCATCACATCGTTAAGTAATGCGTCATTATGGTAGTCTACCTCCGCCAGCTGGTAAGCTATAAGCATAGTACCCGCAAAATTCCAGTCTTACGTAAGATTGCACCTCTTCGAGGAAAGCGATATGCATGTCGTCTGCTCGTAGCGAATTCCTTGACATTTGTACCTTCGTCGGTGTGCAAATGCCTTTGATGTTGATGGTACCAGGCGATATACTCGTGACACTGCAATTAGGCTTACAGGGAATGGTCACGGTGTCACCATGACTATGAACTGATCGTCGTCCCGTCACTGGGGAGGCCGAAACGTAAGTTAAAGGTCACCTTGCGTGAGGGGCATGTCTGAAGCAGCGTTGGCGAGGGGCATCGGTTGATCATCTTCATCCAGCATCACATCGTTAAGTAATGCGTCATAATGGTTGTCTAATTCCGCCAGCTGGTAAGATATAAGCGTAATACCCGCAAAAGTCCAGTCTTACACAAGATTGCACCTCTTCGAGGAAAGCAATATGCATGTCGGCTGCTCGTAGCGAATCCCTTGACATTTGTACCTTCGTCGGTGTGCAAATGCCTTTGACGTTGATGGTACCAGGCTATATACTTGTGACACTGCAATTAGGCTTACAGGGAATGGTCACGGTGTCATCATGACAATGAACTGATCGTCGTCCCGTCACTGGGGAGGCCGACACGTAAGTTAAAGGTCACCTTGCGAGAGGGGCATGTCTGAGGCAGCGTTGGCGAGGGGCATCGGTTGATCACGTTCATCCAGCATCACATCGTTAAGTAATGCGTCATTATGGTAGTCTACCTCCGCCAGCTGGTAAGCTATAAGCATAGTACCCGCAAAATTCCAGTCTTACGTAAGATTGCACCTCTTCGAGGAAAGCGATATGCATGTCGTCTGCTCGTAGCGAATCCCTTGACATTTGTACCTTCGTCGGTGTGCAAATGCCTTTGATGTTGATGGTACCAGGCGATATACTCGTGACACTGCAATTAGGCTTACAGGGAATGGTCACGGTGTCACCATGACTATGAACTGATCGTCGTCCCGTCACTGGGGAGGCCGAAACGTAAGTTAAAGGTCACCTTGCGTGAGGGGCATGTCTGAGGCAGCGTTGGCGAGGGGCATCGGTTGATCACCTTCATCCAGCATCACATCGTTAAGTAATGCGTCGTTAATGTAGTCTACCTCCGCCAGGTGGTAAGCTATAAACGTAGTACCCGCAAAAGTCCAGTCTTACGTAAGATTGCACCTCTTCGAGGAAAGCAATATGCGTGTCGTCTGCTCGTAGCGAATCCCTTGACATTTGTACCTTCGTCGGTGCGGAAATGCCTTTGATGTTGATGGTACCAGGCGATATACTTGTCACACTGCAATTAGGCTTACAGGGAATGGTCACGGTGTCACCATGACTATGAACTGATTGTCGTCCCGTCACTGGGGAGGCCGACACGTAAGTTAAAGGTCACCTTGCGTGAGGGGCATATCTGAGGCAGCGTTGGCGAGGGGCATCGGTTGATCATCTTCATCCTGCATCACATCGTTAAGTAATGCGTCATTATGGTAGTCTACCTCCGCCAGCTGGTAAGATATAAGCGTAATACCCGCAAAAGTCCAGTCTTACACAAGATTGCACCTCTTTGAGGAAAGCGATATGCATGTCGTCTGCTCGTAGCGAATCCCTTGACATTTGTACCTTCATCGGTGTGCAAATGCCTTTGATGTTGATGGTACCAGGCGATATACTTGTGACACTGCAATTAGGTTCACAGGGAATGGTCACGGTGTCACAATGACAATGAACTGATCGTCGTCCCGTCACTGGGGAGGCCGACACGTAAGTTAAAGGTCACCTTGCGTGAGGGGCATGTCTGAGGCAGCGTTGGCGAGGGGCATCGGTTGATCACCTTCATCCTGCATCACATCGTAAAGTAATGCGTCGTTAATGTAGTCTACCTCCGCCAGCTGGTAAGCTATAAGCGTAGTACCCGCAAAACTCCAGTCTTACGTAAGATTGCACCTCTTCGAGGAAAGCAATATGCATGTCGTCTGCTCGTAGCGAATCCCTTGACATTTGTACCTTCGTCGGTGTGCAAATGCCTTTGATGTTGATGGTACCAGGCGATATACTTGTGACACTGCAATTAGGCTTACAGGGAATGGTCACGGTGTCACCATGACAATGAACTGATCGTCGTCCCGTCACTGGGGAGGCCGACACGTAAGTTAAAGGTCACCTTGCGTGAGGGGCATGTCTGAGGCAGCGTTGGCGAGGGGCATCGGTTGATCACCTTCATCCAGCATCACATCGTTAAGTAATGCGTCGTTAATGTAGTCTACCTCCGCCAGGTGGTAAGCTATAAGCGTAGTACCCGCAAAAGTCCAGTCTTACGTAAGATTGCACCTCTTCGAGGAAAGCAATATGCGTGTCGTCTGCTCGTAGCGAATCCCTTGACATTTGTACCTTCGTCGGTGCGGAAATGCCTTTGATGTTGATGGTACCAGGCGATATACTTGTGACACTGCAATTAGGCTTACAGGGAATGGTCACGGTGTCACCATGACTATGAACTGATCGTCGTCCCGTCACTGGGGAGGCCGACACGTAAGTTAAAGGTCACCTTGCGTGAGGGGCATGTCTGAGGCAGCGTTGGCGAGGGGCATCGGTTGATCACCTTCATCCAGCATCACATCGTTAAGTAATGCGTCGTTAATGTAGTCTACCTCCGCCAGCTGGTAAGCTATAAGCGTAGTACCCGCAAAAGTCCAGTCTTACGTAAGATTGCACCTCTTCGAGGAAAGCAGTATGCATGTCGTCTGCTCGTAGCGAATCCCTTGACATTTGTACATTCGTCGGTGTGCAAATGCCTTTGATGTTGATGGTACCAGGCGATATACTTGTGACATTGCAGTTAGGTGGTCTGCGAATAGTCACGGTGTCACCATGACTATGAACTGATCGTCGTCCCGACACTGGGGAGGCCGACACGAAAGTTAAAGGTCACCTTGCGTGAGGGGCATATCTGAGGCAGCGTTGGCGAGGGGCATCGGTTGATCATCTTCATCCTGCATCACATCGTTAAGTAATGCGTCATTATGGTAGTCTACCTCCGCCAGCTGGTAAGATATAAGCGTAATACCCGCAAAAGTCCAGTCTTACACAAGATTGCACCTCTTTGAGGAAAGCAATATGCATGTCGTCTGCTCGTAGCGAATCCCTTGACATTTGTACCTTCGTCGGTGTGCAAATGCCTTTGATGTTGATGGTACCAGGCGATATACTTGTGACACTGCAATTAGGCTTACAGGGAATGGTCACGGTGTCATCATGACTATGAACTGATCGTCGTCCCGTCACTGGGGCGGCCGACACGTAAGTTAAAGGTCACCTTGCGTGAGGGGCATGTCTGAGGCAGCGTTGGCGAGGGGCATCGGTTGATCACCTTCATCCAGCATCACATCGTTAAGTAATGCGTCGTTAATGTAGTCTACCTCCGCCAGGTGGTAAGCTATAAGCGTAGTACCCGCAAAAGTCCAGTCTTACGTAAGATTGCACCTCTTCGAGGAAAGCGATATGCATGTCGTCTGCTCGTAGCGAATCCCTTGACATTTGTACCTTCGTCGGTGCGGAAATGCCTTTGATGTTGATGGTACCAGGCGATATACTTGTGACACTGCAATTAGGCTTACAGGGAATGGTCACGGTGTCATCATGACTATGAACTGATCGTCGTCCCGTCACTGGGGAGGTAGACACGTAAGTTAAAGGTCACCTTGCGTGAGGGGCATGTCTGAGGCAGCGTTGGCGAGGGGCATCGGTTGATCACCTTCATCCAGCATCACATCGTTAAGTAATGCGTCGTTAATGTAGTCTACCTCCGCCAGGTGGTAAGCTATAAGCGTAGTACCCGCAAAAGTCCAGTCTTACGTAAGATTGCACCTCTTCGAGGAAAGCAATATGCGTGTCGTCTGCTCGTAGCGAATCCCTTGACATTTGTAGCTTCGTCGGTGAGCAAATGCCTTTGATGTTGATGGTACCAGGCGATATACTTGTGACATTGCAGTTAGGTGGGCTGCGAATAGTCACTGTGTCGCCATGACAATGAACTGATCGTCGTCCCGTCACTAGGGAGGCCGACACGTAAGTTAAAGGTCACCTTGCGTGAGGGGCATGTCTGAGGCAGCGTTGGCGAGGGGCATCGGTTGATCACCTTCATCCAGCATCACATCGCTAAGTTATGCGTCATTATGGTGGTCTACCTCCGTCAGCTGGTAAGCTATAAGCGTAGTACCCGCAAAAGTCCAGTCTTACGTAAGATCGCACCTCTTCGAGGAAAGCAATATGCATGTCGTCTGCTCGTAGGGAATCCCTTGACATTTGTACCTTCGTCGGTGTGCAAATGCCTTTGATGTTGATGGTACCAGGCGATATACTTGTGACATTGCAGTTAGGTGGGCTGCGAATAGTCACTGTGTCGCCATGATAATGAACTGATCGTCGTCCCGTCACTGGGGAGGCCGACACGTAAGTTAAAGGTCACCTTGCGTGAGGGGTATGTCTGAGGCAGCGTTGGCGAGGGGCCTCGGTTGATCATCTTCATCCAGCTTCACATCGTTAAGTTATGCGTCATTAAGGTAGTCTACCTCCACCAGCTGGTAAGCTATAAGCGTAGTACCCGCAAAAGTCCAGTCTTACGTAAGATTGCACCTCTTCGAATAAAGCAATACGCATGTCGTCTGCTCGTAGCGAATCCCTTGACATTTGTACCTTCGTCGGTGTGCAAATGCCTTTGATGTTGATGGTACCAGGCGATATACTTGTGACACTGCAATTAGGTTCACGGGGAATGGTCACGGTGTCACCATGACTATGAACTGATCGTCGTCCCGTCACTGGGGAGGCCGACACGTATGTTAAAGGTCACCTTGCGTGAGGGGCATGTCTGAGGCAGCGTTGGCGAGGGGCATCGGTTGATCATCTTCATCCAGCATCACATCGTTAAGTTATGCGTCATTATGGTAGTCTACCTCCACCAGCTGGTAAGCTATAAGCGTAGTACCCGCAAGAGTCCAGTCTTACGTAAGATTGCACCTCTTCGAGGAAAGCAATACGCATGTCGTCTGCTCGTAGCGAATCCCTTGACATTTGTACCTTCGTCGGTGTGCAAATGCCTTTGATGTTGATGGTACCAGGCGATATACTTGTGACACTGCAGTTAGGTTCACGGGGAATGGTCACGGTGTCACCATGACTATGAACTGATCGTCGTCCCGTCACTGGGGAGGCCGACACGTATGTTAAAGGTCACCTTGCGTGAGGGGCATGTCTGAGGCAGCGTTGGCGAGGGGCATCGGTTGATCATCTTCATCCAGCATCACATCGTTAAGTTATGCGGCATTATGGTAGTGTACCTCCGCCACCTGGTAAGCTATAAGCGTAGTACCCGCAAAAGTAAAGTCTTACATAAGATTGCACCTCTTCGAGGAAAGCAATATGCATGTCGTCTGCTCGTAGCGAATCCCTTGACATTTGTACCTTCGGTGGTGTGCAAATGCCATTGATGTTGATGGCACCAGGCGATATACTTGTGACACTGCAATTAGGTTCACGGGGAATGGTCACGGTGTCACCATGACTATGAACCGATCGTCGTCCCGTCATTGGGGAGGCCAACACGTTAGTTATAGGTCACCTTGCGTGAGGGGCATGTCTAAGGCAGCGTTGGCGAGGGGCATCGGTTGATCACCTTCATCCAGCATCACATCGCTAAGTTATGCGTCATTATGGTAGTCTACCTCCGTCAGCTGGTAAGCTATAAGCGTAGTACCCGCAAAAGTCCAGTCTTACGTAAGATTGCACCTCTTCGAGGAAAGCAATATGCATGTCGTCTGCTCGTAGGGAATCCCTTGACATTTGTACCTTCGTCGGTGTGCAAATGCCTTTGATGTTGATGGTACCAGGCGATATACTTGTGACATTGCAGTTAGGTGGGCTGCGAATAGTCACTGTGTCGCCATGATAATGAACTGATCGTCGTCCCGTCACTGGGGAGGCCGACACGTAAGTTAAAGGTCACCTTGCGTGAGGGGTATGTCTGAGGCAGCGTTGGCGAGGGGCCTCGGTTGATCATCTTCATCCAGCTTCACATCGTTAAGTTATGCGTCATTATGGTAGTCTACCTCCACCAGCTGGTGAGCTATAAGCGTAGTACCCGCAAAAGTCCAGTCTTACGTAAGATTGCACCTCTTCGAATAAAGCAATACGCATGTCGTCTGCTCGTAGCGAATTCCTTGACATTTGTACCTTCGTCGGTGTGCAAATGCCTTTGATGTTGATGGTACCAGGCGATATACTTGTGACACTGCAATTAGGTTCACGGGGAATGGTCACGGTGTCACCATGACTATGAACTGATCGTCGTCCCGTCACTGGGGAGGCCGACACGTATGTTAAAGGTCACCTTGCGTGAGGGGCATGTCTGAGGCAGCGTTGGCGAGGGGCATCGGTTGATCATCTTCATCCAGCATCACATCGTTAAGTTATGCGTCATTATGGTAGTCTACCTCCACCAGCTGGTAAGCTATAAGCGTAGTACCCGCAAGAGTCCAGTCTTACGTAAGATTGCACCTCTTCGAGGAAAGCAATACGCATGTCGTCTGCTCGTAGCGAATCCCTTGACATTTGTACCTTCGTCGGTGTGCAAATGCCTTTGGTGTTGATGGTACCAGGCGATATACTTGTGACACTGCAGTTAGGTTCACGGGGAATGGTCACGGTGTCACCATGACTATGAACTGATCGTCGTCCCAACACTGGGGAGGCCGACACGTATGTTAAAGGTCACCTTGCGTGAGGGGCATGTCTGAGGCAGCGTTGGCGAGGGGCATCGGTTGATCATCTTCATCCAGCATCACATCGTTAAGTTATGCGGCATTATGGTAGTGTACCTCCGCCACCTGGTAAGCTATAAGCGTAGTACCCGCAAAAGTAAAGTCTTACATAAGATTGCACCTCTTCGAGGAAAGCAATATGCATGTCGTCTGCTCGTAGCGAATCCCTTGACATTTGTACCTTCGGTGGTGTGCAAATGCCATTGATGTTGATGGCACCAGGCGATATACTTGTGACACTGCAATTAGGTTCACGGGGGATGGTCACGGTGTCACCATGACTATGAACCGATCGTCGTCCCGTCATTGGGGAGGCCAACACGTTAGTTATAGGTCACCTTGCGTGAGGGGCATGTCTGAGGCAGCGTTGGCGAGGGGCATCGGTTGATGATCTTCGTCCAGCACCACATCCTTAAGTTATGCGTCATTATGGTAGTCTACCTCCGCCAGCTGGTAAGCTATAAGCGTAGTACCCGCAAAAGTCCAGTCTTACGTAAGATTGCACCTCTTCGAGGAAATAATATGCATGTCGTCTGCTCGTAGCGAATCCCTTGACATTTGTACCTTCGTCGGTGTGCAAATGACTTTGATGTTGATGGTAACAGGCGATATACTTATGACATTGCAGTTAGGTGGGCTGCGAATAGTCACTGTGTCGCCATGACAACGAACTGATCGTCGTCCCGTCACTGGGGAGGCCGACACGTAAGTTAAAGGTCACCTTGCGTGAGGGGCATGTCTGAGGCAGCGTTGGCGAGGGGCATCGGTTGATCATCTTCATCCAGCATCACATCGTTAAGTTATGCGTCTTTATGGTAGTCTACCTCCACCAGCTGGTAAGCTATAAGCGTAGTACCCGCAAAAGTCCAGTCTTACGTAAGATCGCACCTCTTCGAGGAAAGCAATATGCATGTCGTCTGCTCGTAGGGAATCCCTTGACATTTGTACCTTCGTCGGTGTGCAAATGCCTTTGATGTTGATGGTACCAGGCGATATACTTGTGACACTGCAATTAGGTTCACGGGGAATGGTCACGGTGTCACCATGACTATGAACTGATCGTCGTCCCGTCACTGGGGAGGCCGACACGTATGTTAAAGGTCACCTTGGGTGAGGGGCATGTCTGAGGCAGCGTTGGCGAGGGGCATCGGTTGATCATCTTCATCCAGCATCACATCGTTAAGTTATGCATCATTATGGTAGTGTACCTCCGCCACCTGGTAAGCTATAAGCGTAGTACCTGCAAAAGTAAAGTCTTACATAAGATTGCACCTCTTCGAGGAAAGCAATATGCATGTCGTCTGCTCGTAGCGAATCCCTTGACATTTGTACCTTCGTCGGTGTGCAAATGCCATTGATGTTGAGGGCACCAGGCGATATACTTGTGACACAGCAATTACGTTCACGGGGAATGGTCACGGTGTCACCATGACTATGAACCTATCGTCGTCCCGTCATTGGGGAGACCAACACGTAAGTTAAAGGTCACCTTGCGTGAGGGGCATGTCTGAGGCAGCGTTGGCGAGGGGCATCGGTTGATGATCTTCGTCCAGCACCACATCGTTAAGTTATGCGTCATTATGGTAGTCTACCTCCGCCAGCTGGTAAGCTATAAGCGTAGTACCCGCAAAAGTCCAGTCTTACGTAAGATTGCACCTCTTCGAGGAAGCAATATGCATGTCGTCTGCTCGTAGCGAATCCCTTGACATTTGTACCTTCGTCGGTGTGCAAATGCCTTTGATGTTGATGGTACCAGGCGATATACTTGTGACACTGCAATTAGGTTCACAGGGAATGGTCACGGTGTCACCATGACTATGAACTGATCGTCGTCCCGTCACTGGGGAGGCCGACACGTATGTTAAAGGTCACCTTGCGTGAGGGGCATGTCTGAGGCAGCGTTGGCGAGGGGCATCGGTTGATCATCTTAATCCAGCAACACATCGTTAAGTTATACGTCATTATGGTAGTCTACCTCGCCAGCTGGTAAGCTATAAGCGTAGTACCCGCAAAAATTCCAGTCTTACGTAAGATTGCACCTCTTCGAGGAAAGCAATATGCATGTCGTCTGCTCGTAGCGAATCCCTTGACATTTGTACCTTCGTCGGTGTGCAAATGCCTTTGATGTTGATGGTACCAGGCGATATACTTGTGACACTGCAATTAGGTTCACAGGGAATGGTCATGGTGTCACCATGACTATGAACTATCGTCGTCCCGTCACTGGGGAGGCCGACACGTAAGTTAAAGGTCACCTTGCGTGAGGGGCATGTCTGAGGCAGCGTTGGCGAGGGGCATCGGTTGATCATCTTCATCCAGCATCACATCGTTAAGTTATGCATCATTATGGTAGTCTACCTCCACCAGCTGGTAAGCTATAAGCGTAGTACCCGCAAAAGTCCAGTCTTACGTAAGATTGCACCTCTTCGAGGAAAGCAATATGCATGTCGTCTGCTCGTAGCGAATCCCTTGACATTTGTACCTTCGTCGGTGTGCAAATGCCTTTGATGTTGATGGTACCAGGCGATATACTTGTGACATTGCAGTTAGGTGGGCTGTGAATAGTCACTGTGTCGCCATGACAATGAACTGATCGTCGTCCCGTCACTGGGGAGGCCGACACGTAAGTTAAAGGTCACCTTGCGTGAGGGGCATGTCTGAGGCAGCGTTGGCGGGGGGCATCGGTTGATCATCTTCATCCAGCATCACATCGTTAAGGTATGCGTCATTATGGTAGTCTACCTCCGCCAGCTGGTAAGCTATAAGCGTAGTACCCGCAAACGTCCAGTCTTACGTAAGAATGCACCTCTTCGAGGAAAGCAATATGCATGTCGTCTGCTCGTAGCGAATCCCTTGACATTTGTACCTTCGTCGGTGTGGAAATGCCTTTGATGTTGATGGTACCAGGCGATATACTTGTGACACTGCAATTAGGTTCACAGGGAATGGTCACGGTGTCACCATGACTATGAACTGATCGTCGTCCCGTCACTGGGGAGGCCGACACGTTAGTTAATGGTGACCTTGCGTGAGGGGCATGTCTGAGGCAGCGTTGGCGGGGGGCATCGGTTGATCATCTTCATCCAGCATCACAACGTTAAGGTATGCGTCATTATGGTAGTCTACCTCCGCCATCTGGTAAGCTAAAAGCGTAGTACCCGCAAAAGTCCAGTCTTATGTAAGATTGCACCTCTTCGAGGAAAGCAATATGCATGTCGTCTGCTCGTAGCGAATCCCATGACATTTGTACCTTCGTCGGTGTGCAAATGCCTTTGATGTTGATGGTACCAGGCGATATACTTGTGACACTGCAATTAGGTTCACAGGGAATGGTCACGGTGTCACCATGACTATGAACTGATCGTCGTCCCATCACTGGGGAGGCCGACACGTAAGTTAAAGGTCACCTTGCGTGAGGGGCATGTCTGAGGCAGCGTTGGTGAGGGGCATCGTTTGGTCATCTTCATCCAGCATCACATCGTTAAGTTATGCGTCATTAAGGTAGTCTACCTCCGCCAGCTGGTAAGCTATAAGCGTAGTACCCGCAAAAGTCCAGTCTTACGTAAGATTGCACCTCTTCGAGGAAAGCAATATGCATGTCGTCTGCTCGTAGCGAATCCCTTGACATTTGTACCTTCGTCGGTGTGCAAATGCCTTTGATGTTAATGGTACCAGGCGATATACTTGTGACACTGCAATTAGGTTCACAGGGAATGGTCACGGTGTCACCATGACTATGAACTGATCGTCGTCCCGTCACTGGGGAGGCCGACACGTTAGTTAATGGTGACCTTGCGTGAGGGGCATATCTGAGGCAGCGTTGGCGAGGGGCATCGGTTGATCATCTTCATCCAGCATCACAACGTTAAGTTATGCGTCATTATGGTAGTCTACCTCCGCCAGCTGGTAAGCTATAAGCGTAGTACCCGCAAGAGTCCAGTCTTATGTAAGATTGCACCTCTTCGAGGAAAGCAATATGCATGTCGTCTGCTCGTAGCGAATCCCTTGACATTTGTACCTTCGTCGGTGTGCAAATGCCTTTGATGTTGATGGTACCAGGCGATATACTTGTGACATTGCAGTTAGGTGGGCTGCGAATAGTCACGATGTCGCCATGACTGTGAACTGATCGTCGTCCCGTCACTGGGGAGGCCGACACGCAAGTTGAATATCACCTTCCGTGAGGGGCATGACTGAGGCAGCGTTGGCGACGGGAATCGGTTGATCATCTTCATCCAGCATCACATCGTTAAGTTATGCGTCATTATGGTAGTCTACCTCCGCCAGCTGGTATGCTATAAGCGTAGTACCCGCAAAAGTCCAGTCTTACGTAAGATTGCACCTCTTCGAGGAAAGCAATATGCATGTCGTCTGCTCGTAGCTAATCCCATGACATTTGTACTTTCGTCGGTGTGCAAATGCCTTTGATGTTGATGGTACCAGGCGATATACTTGTGACACTGCAATTAGGTTCACAGGGAATGGTCTCGGTGTCACCATGACTATGAACTGATCGTCGTCCCGTCACTGGGGAGGCCGACACGTTAGTTAATGGTGACCTTGCGTGAGGGGCATGTCTGAGGCAGCGTTGGCGGGGGGCATCGGTTGATCATCTTCATCCAGCATCACAACGTTAAGTTATGCGTCATTATGGTAGTCTACCTCCGCCAGCTGGTAAGCTATAAGCGTAGTACCCGAAAGAGTCCAGTCTTATGTAAGATTGCACCTCTTCGAGGAAAGCAATATGCATGTCGTCTGCTCGTAGCGAATCCCTTGACATTTGTACCTTCGTCGGTGTGCAAATGCCTTTGATGTTGATGGTACCAGGCGATATACTTGTGACACTGCAATTAGGTTCACAGGGAATGGTCACGGTGTCACCACGACTATGAACTGATCGTCGTCCCTTCACTGGGGAGGCCGACACGTAAGTTAAAGGTCACCTTGCGTGAGGGGCATGTCTGAGGCAGCGTTGGCGAGAGGCATCGGTTGATCATCTTCATCCAGCATCACATCGTTAAGGTATGCGTCATTATGGTAGTCTACCTCCGCCAGCTGGTAAGCTATAAGCGTAGTACCCGCAAAAGTCCAGTCTTACGTAAGAATGCACCTCTTCGAGGAAAGCAATATGCATGTCATCTGCTCGTAGCGAATCCCTTGACATTTGTATCTTCATCGGTGTGCAAATGCCTTTGATGTTGATGGTACCAGGCGATATACTTGTGACATTGCAGTTAGGTGGGCTGCGAATAGTCACGATGTCGCCATGACTGTGAACTGATCGTCGTCCCGTCACTGGGGAGGCCGACACGCAAGTTGAATATCACCTTCCGTGAGGGGCATGACTGAGGCAGCGTTGGCGACGGGAATCGGTTGATCATCTTCATCCAGCATCACATCGTTAAGTTATGCGTCATTATGGTAGTCTACCTCCGCCAGCTGGTATGCTATAAGCGTAGTACCCGCAAAAGTCCAGTCTTACGTAAGATTGAACCTCTTCGAGGAAAGCAATACGCATGTCGTCTGCTCGTAGCTAATCCCATGACATTTGTACTTTCGTCGGTGTGCAAATGCGTTTGATGTTGATGGTACCAGGCGATATACTTGTGACACTGCAATTAGGTTCACAGGGAATGGTCACGGTGTCACCATGACTATGAACTGATCGTCGTCCCGTCACTGGGGAGGCCGACACGTTAGTTAATGGTGACCTTGCGTGAGGGGCATGTCTGAGGCAGCGTTGGCGGGGGGCATCGGTTGATCATCTTCATCCAGCATCACAACGTTAAGTTATGCGTCATTATGGTAGTCTACCTCCGCCAGCTGGTAAGCTATAAGCGTAGTACCCGAAAGAGTCCAGTCTTATGTAAGATTGCACCTCTTCGAGGAAAGCAATATGCATGTCGTCTGCTCGTAGCGAATCCCTTGACATTTGTACCTTCGTCGGTGTGCAAATGCCTTTGATGTTGATGGTACCAGGCGATATACTTGTGACACTGCAATTAGGTTCACAGGGAATGGTCACGGTGTCACCACGACTATGAACTGATCGTCGTCCCTTCACTGGGGAGGCCGACACGTAAGTTAAAGGTCACCTTGCGTGAGGGGCATGTCTGAGGCAGCGTTGGCGAGAGGCATCGGTTGATCATCTTCATCCAGCATCACATCGTTAAGGTATGCGTCATTATGGTAGTCTACCTCCGCCAGCTGGTAAGCTATAAGCGTAGTACCCGCAAAAGTCCAGTCTTACGTAAGAATGCACCTCTTCGAGGAAAGCAATATGCATGTCATCTGCTCGTAGCGAATCCCTTGACATTTGTATCTTCGTCGGTGTGCAAATGCCTTTGATGTTGATGGTACCAGGCGATATACTTGTGACATTGCAGTTAGGTGGGCTGCGAATAGTCACGATGTCGCCATGACTGTGAACTGATCGTCGTCCCGTCACTGGGGAGGCCGACACGCAAGTTGAATATCACCTTCCGTGAGGGGCATGACTGAGGCAGCGTAGGCGACGGGAATCGGTTGATCATCTTCATCCAGCATCACATCGTTAAGTTATGCGTCATTATGGTAGTCTACCTCCGCCAGCTGGTATGCTATAAGCGTAGTACCCGCAAAAGTCCAGTCTTACGTAAGATTGCACCTCTTCGAGGAAAGCAATATGCATGTCGTCTGCTCGTAGCTAATCCCATGACATTTGTACTTTCGTCGGTGTGGAAATGCCTTTGATGTTGATGGTACCAGGCGATATACTTGTGACACTGCAATTAGGTTCACAGGGAATGGTCAGGGTGTCACCATGACTATGAACTGGTCGTCGGGCCCTCACTGGGGATGCCGACACGTAAGTTAAATATCACCTTGCGTGAGGGGCATGTCTGAGGCAGCGTTGGCGAGGGGCATCGGTTGATCATCTTCATACAGCATCACATCGCTAAGGTATTCGTCATTATGATAGTCTACCTCCGCCAACTGGTAAGATATAAGCGTAGTACCCGCAAAAGTCCAGTCTTACGTAAGATTGCACCTCTTCGAGGAAAGCAATATGCATGTCGTCTGCTCGTAGCGAATCCCTTGGCATTTGTACCTTCGTCGGTGTGCAAATGCCTTTGATGGTACCAGGCGATATACTTGTGACATTGCAGTTAGGTGGGCTGCGAATAGTCACGATGTCGCCATGACTGTGAACTGATCGTAGTCCCGTCACTGGGGAGGCCGACACGCAAGTTGAATATCACCTTCCATGAGGGGCATGGCAGAGGCAGCGTTGGCGACGGGAATCGGTTGATCATCTTCATCCAGCATCACATCGTTAAGTTATGCGTCATTATGGTAGTCTACCTCCGCCAGCTGGTAAGCTATAAGCGTAGTACCCGCAAAAGTCCAGTCTTACGTAAGATTGCACCTCTTCGAGGAAAGCAATATGCATGTCGTCTGCTCGTAGCTAATCCCATGACATTTGTACTTTCGTCGGTGTGCAAATGCCTTTGATGTTGATGGTACCAGGCGATATACTTGTGACACTGCAATTGGGTTCACAGGGAATGGTCACGGTGTCACCATGACTATGAACTGATCGTCGTCCCGTCACTGGGGAGGCCGACACGTTAGTTAATGGTGACCTTGCGTGAGGGGCATGTCTGAGGCAGCGTTGGCGGGGGGCATCGGTTGATCATCTTCATCCAGCATCACAACGTTAAGTTATGCGTCATTATGGTAGTGTACCTCCGCCAGCTGGTAAGCTATAAGCGTAGTACCCGCAAAAGTCCAGTCTTACGTAAGATTGCACCTCTTCGAGGAAAGCAATATGCATGTCGTCTGCTCGTAGCGAATCCCTTGACATTTGTACCTTCGTCGTTGTGCAAATGCCTTTGATGTTGATGGTACCAGGCGATATACTTGTGACACTGCAATTAGGTTCACAGGGAATGGTCACGGTGTCACCATGACTATGAACTGATCGTCGTCCCGTCACTGGGGAGGCCGACACGCAAGTTAAAGGTCACCTTGCGTGAGGGGCATGTCTGAGGCAGCGTTGGCGAGGGGCATCGGTTGATCATCTTCATCCAGCATCACATCGTTAAGTTATGCCTCATTATGGTAGTCTACCTCCCCCAGCTGGTAAGCAATAAGCGTAGAACCCGCAAAAGTCCAGTCTTATGTAAGATTCCACCACTTCGAGGAAAGCAATATGCATGTCGTCTGCTCGTAGCGAATCCCTTTACATTTGTACCTTCGTCGGTGTGCAAATGCCTTTGATGTTGATGGTACCAGGCGATATACTTGTGACACTGCAATTAGGTTCACAGGGAATGGTCACGGTGTCACCATGACTATGAACTGATCGTCGTCCCGTCACTGGGGAGGCCGATACGTAAGTTAAAGGTCACCTTGCGTGAGGGGCATGTCTGAGGCAGCGTTGGCGAGGGGCATCGGTTGATCATCATCATCCAGCATCACATCGTTAAGTTATGCGTCATTATGGTAGTCTACCTCCGCCAGCTGGTAAGCTATAAGCGTAGTACCCGCAAAAGTCCAGTCTTATGTAAGATTGCACCACTTCGAGGAAAGCAATATGCATGTCGTCTGCTCGTAGCGAATCCCTTGACATTTGTACCTTCGTCGGTGTGCAAATGCCTTTGATGTTGATGGTACCAGGCGATATACTTGTGACACTGCAATTAGGTTCACAGGGAATTTTCACGGTGTCACCATGACTATGAACTGATCGTCGTCCCGTCACTGGGGAGGCCGACACGTAAGTTAAAGGTCACCTTGCGTGAGGGGCATGTCTGAGGCAGCGTTGGCGAGGGGCATCGGTTGATCATCTTCATCCAGCATCACATCATTAAGTTATGCGTCATTATGGTAGTCTACCTCCCCCAGCTGGTAAGCAATAAGCGTAGAACCCGCAAAAGTCCAGTCTTATGTAAGATTGCACCACTTCGAGGAAAGCAATATGCATGTCGTCTGCTCGTAGCGAATCCCTTGACATTTGTACCTTCGTCGGTGTGCAAATGCCTTTGATGTTGATGGTACCAGGCGATATACTTGTGACACTGCAATTAGGTTCACAGGGAATGGTCACGGTGTCACCATGACTATGAACTGATCGTCGTCCCGTCACTGGTGAGGCCGACACGTAAGTTAAAGGTCACCTTGCGTGAGGGGGATGTCTGAAGCAGCGTTGGCGAGGGGCATCGGTTGATCATCTTCATCCAGCATCACATCGTTAAGTTATGCGTCATTATGGTAGTCTACCTCCCCCAGCTGGTAAGCAATAAGCGTAGAACCCGCAAAAGTCCAGTCTTATGTAAGATTGCACCACTTCGAGGAAAGCAATATGCATGTCGTCTGCTCGTAGCGAATCCTTTGACATTTGTACCTTCGTCGGTGTGCAAATGCCTTTGATGTTGATGGTACCAGGCGATATACTTGTGACACTGCAATTAGGTTCACAGGGAATGGTCACGGTGTCACCATGACTATGAACTGATCGTCGTCCCGTCACTGGGGAGGCCGACACGTTAGTTAATGGTGACCTTGCGTGAGGGGCATGTCTGAGGCAGCGTTGGCGGGGGGCATCGGTTGATCATCTTCATCCAGCATCACAACGTTAAGTTATGCGTCATTATGGTAGTGTACCTCCGCCAGCTGGTAAGCTATAAGCGTAGTACCCGCAAAAGTCCAGTCTTACGTAAGATTGCACCTCTTCGAGGAAAGCAATATGCATGTCGTCTGCTCGTAGCGAATCCCTTGACATTTGTACCTTCGTCGTTGTGCAAATGCCTTTGATGTTGATGGTACCAGGCGATATACTTGTGACACTGCAATTAGGTTCACAGGGAATGGTCACGGTGTCACCATGACTATGAACTGATCGTCGTCCCGTCACTGGGGAGGCCGACACGTAAGTTAAAGGTCACCTTGCGTGAGGGGCATGTCTGAGGCAGCGTTGGCGAGGGGCATCGGTTGATCATCTTCATCCAGCATCACATCGTTAAGTTATGCGTCATTATGGTAGTCTACCTCCCCCAGGTGGTAAGCAATAAGCGTAGAACCCGCAAAAGTCCAGTCTTATGTAAGATTGCACCACTTCGAGGAAAGCAATATGCATGTCGTCTGCTCGTAGCGAATCCCTTTACATTTGTACCTTCGTCGGTGTGCAAATGCCTTTGATGTTGATGGTACCAGGCGATATACTTGTGACACTGCAATTAGGTTCACAGGGAATGGTCACGGTGTCACCATGACTATGAACTGATCGTCGTCCCGTCACTGGTGAGGCCGACACGTAAGTTAAAGGTCACCTTGCGTGAGGAGGATGTCTGAAGCAGCGTTGGCGAGGGGCATCGGTTGATCATCTTCATCCAGCATCACATCGTTAAGTTATGCGTCATTATGGTAGTCTACCTCCGCCAGCTGGTAAGCTATAAGCGTAGTACCCGCAAAAGTCCAGTCTTACGTAAGATTGCAAATCCTCGAGGAAAGCAATATGCATGTCGTCTGCTCGTAGCGAATCCCTTGACATTTGTACCTTCGTCGGTGTGGAAATGCCTTTGATGTTGATGGTACCAGGCGATATACTTGTGACACTCCAATTAGGTTCACAGGGAATGGTCATGGTGTCACCATGACTATGAACTGATCGTCGTCCCGTCACTGGGGAGACCGACACGTAAGTTAGAGGTCACCTTGCGTGAGGGGCATGTCTGAGGCAGCGTTGGCGAGGGGCATCGGTTGATCATCTTCATCCAGCATCACATCGTTAAGTTATGCGTCATTATGGTAGTCTACCTCCGCCAGCTAGTAAGCTATAAGCGTAGTACCCGCAAAAGTCCAGTCTTACGTAAGATTGCACCTTTTCGAGGAAAGCAATATGCATGTCGTCTGCTTGTAGCGAATCCCTTGACATTTGTACCTTCGTCGGTGTGCAAATGCCTTTGATGTTGATGGTACCAGGCGATATACTTGTGACACTGCAATTAGGTTCACAGGGAATGGTCACGGTGTCACCATGACTATGAACTGATCGTCGTCCCGTCACTGGGGAGGCCGACACGTAAGTTGAAGGTCACCTTGCGTGAGGGGCATGTCTGAGGCAGCGTTGGCGAGGGGCATCGGTTGATCATCATCATCCAGCAACACATCGTTAAGTTATACGTCATTATGGTAGTCTACCTCGCCAGCTGGTAAGCTGTAAGCGTAGTACCCGCAAAATTCCAGTCTTACGTAAGATTGCACCTCTCCGAGGAAAGCAATATGCATGTCGTCTGCTCGTAGCGAATCCCTTGACATTTGTACCTTCGTCGGTGTGCAAATGCCTTTGATGTTGATGGTACCAGGCGATATACTTGTGACACTGCAATTAGGTTCACAGGGAATGGTCACGGTGTCACCATGACTACGAACTGATCGTCGTCCCGTCACTGGGGAGGCCGACACGTAAGTTAAAGGTCACCTTGCGTGAGGGGCATGTCCGAGGCAGCGTTGGCGAGGGGCATCGGTTGATCATCTTCATCCAGCATCACATCGTTAAGTTATACGTCATTATGGTAGTCTACCTCGCCAGCTGGTAAGCTATAAGCGTAGTACCCGCAAAATTCCAGTCTTACGTAAGATTGCACCTCTTCGAGGAAAGCAATATGCATGTCGTCAGCTCGTAGCGAATCCCTTGACATTTGTACCTTCGTCGTTGTGCAAATGCCTTTGATGTTGATGGTACCAGGCGATATACTTGTGACACTGCAATTAGGTTCACAGGGAATGGTCACGGTGTCACCATGACTATGAACTGATCGTTGTCCCGTCACTGGGAAGGCCGAAACGTAAGTTAAAGGTCACCTTGCGTGAGGGGCATGTCTGAGGCAGCGTTGGCGAGGGGCATCGGTTGATCATCTTCATCCAGCAACACATCGTTAAGTTATACGTCATTATGGTAGTCTACCTCGCCAGCTGGTAAGCTATAAGCGCAGTACCCGCAAAATTCCAGTCTTACGTAAGATTGCACCTCTTCGAGGAAAGCAATATGCATGTCGTCTGCTCGTAGCGAATCCCTTGACATTTGTACTTTCGTCGGTGTGCAAATGCCATTGATGTTGATGGTACCTGGCGATATACTTGTGACACTGCAATTAGGTTCACAGGGAACGGTCATGGTGTCACCATGACTATGAACTGACCGTC
The DNA here is from genome assembly GCF_021461395.2 of Schistocerca americana. Taxonomy (NCBI): domain Eukaryota; kingdom Metazoa; phylum Arthropoda; class Insecta; order Orthoptera; family Acrididae; genus Schistocerca; species Schistocerca americana. The sequence goes on along the minus strand of NC_060125.1, from coordinate 52,291,351 downwards.
GTCCCGTCTTTGGGGAGGCCGACACGTAAGTTAAAGGTCACCTTGCGTGAGGGGCATGTCTGAGGCAGCGTTGGCGAGGGGCATCGGTTGATCATCTTCATCCAGCATCACATCGTTAAGTTATACGTCATTATGGTAGTCTACCTCGCCAGCTGGTAAGCTATAAGCGTAGTACCCGCCAAAGTCCAGTCTTACGTAAGATTGCACCTCTTCGAGGAAAGCAATATGCATGTCGTCTGCTCGTAGCGAATCCCTTGACATTTGTACCTTCGTCGGTGTGCAAATGCCTTTGATGTTGATGGTACCACGCGATATACTTGTGACACTGCAATTAGGTTCACAGGGAATGGTCACGGTGTCTCCATGACTACGAACTGATCGTCGTCCCGTCACTGGGGAGGCCCACACGTAAGTTAAACCTTGCGTGAGGGACATGTCTGAGGCAGCGTTGGCGAGGGGCATCGGTTGATCATCTTCATCCGGCAACACATCGTTAAGTTATACGTCATTATGGTAGTCTACCTCGCCAGCTGGTAAGCTATAAGAGTAGTACGCGCAAAATACCAGTCTTACGTAAGATTGCACCTCTTCGAGGAAAGCAATATGCATGTCGTCTGCTCGTAGCGAATCCCTTGACATTTCTACCTTCGTCGGTGTGCAAATGCCTTTGATGTTGATGGTACCACGCGATATACTTGTGACACTGCAATTAGGTTCACAGGGAATGGTCACGGTGTCTCCATGACTACGAACTGATCGTCGTCCCGTCACTGGGGAGGCCGACACGTAAGTTAAAGGTCACCTTGCGTGAGGGGCATGTCTGAGGCAGCGTTGGCGAGGGGCATCAGTTGATCATCATCATCCAGCAACACATCGTTAAGTTATACGTCATTATGGTAGTCTACCTCGCCAGCTGGTAAGCTGTAAGCGTAGTACCCGCAAAATTCCAGTCTTACGTAAGATTGCACCTCTTCGAGGAAAGCAATATGCATGTCGTCTGCTCGTAGCGAATCCCTTGACATTTGTACCTTCGTCGGTGTGCAAATGCCTTTGATGTTGATGGTACCAGGCGATATACTTGTGACACTGCAATTAGGTTCACAGGGAATGGTCATGGTGTCACCATGACTACGAACTGATCGTCGTCCCGTCACTGGGGAGGCCGACACGTAAGTTAAAGGTCACCTTGCGTGAGGGGCATGTCTGAGGCAGCGTTGGCGAGGGGCATCGGTTGATCATCTTCATCCAGCATCACATCGTTAAGTTATACGTCATTATGGTAGTCTACCTCGCCAGCTGGTAAGCTATAAGCGTAGTACCCGCAAAATTCCAGTCTTACGTAAGATTGCACCTCTTCGAGGAAAGCAATATGCATGTCGTCAGCTCGTAGCGAATCCCTTGACATTTGTACCTTCGTCGTTGTGCAAAAGCCTTTGATGTTGATGGTACCAGGCGATATATTTGTGACACTGCAATTAGGTTCACAGGGAATGGTCACGGTGTCACCATGACTATGAACTGATCGTCGTCCCGTCACTGGGAAGGCCGAAACGTAAGTTAAAGGTCACCTTGCGTGAGGGGCATGTCTGAGGCAGCGTTGGCGAGGGGCATCGGTTGATCATCTTCATCCAGCAACACATCGTTAAGTTATACGTCATTATGGTAGTCTACCTCGCCAGCTGCTAAGCTATAAGCGCAGTACCCGAAAAATTCCAGTCTTACTTAAGATTGCACCTCTTCGAGGAAAGCAATATGCATGTCGTCTGCTCGTAGCGAATCCCTTGACATTTGTACCTTCGTCGGTGTGCAAATGCCTTTGATGTTGATGGTACCAGGCGATATACGTGTGACACTGCAATTAGGTTCACAGGGAACGGTCATGGTGTCACCATGACTATGAAATGATCGTCGTCCCGTCTTTGGGGAGGCCGACACGTAAGTTAAAGGTCACCTTGCGTGAGGGGCATGTCTGAGGCAGCGTTGGCGAGGGGCATCGGTTGATCATCTTCATCCAGCATCACATCGTTAAGTTATACGTCATTATGGTAGTCTACCTCGCCAGCTGGTAAGCTATAAGCGTAGTACCCGCCAAAGTCCAGTCTTACGTAAGATTGCACCTCTTCGAGGAAAGCAATATGCATGTCGTCTGCTCGTAGCGAATCCCTTGACATTTTTACCTTCGTCGATGTGCAAATGCCTTAGATGTTGATGGTACCAGGCGATATACTTGTGATACTGCAATTAGGTTCACAGGGAATGGTCACGGTGTCACCATGACTATGAACTGATCGTCTTCCCGTCACTGGGGAGGCCCACACGTAAGTTAAACCTTGCTTGAGGGACATGTCTGAGGCAGCGTTGGCGAGGGGCATCGGTTGATCATCTTCATCCGGCAACACATCGTTAAGTTATACGTCATTATGGTAGTCTACCTCGCCAGCTGGTAAGCTATAAGCGTAGTACCCGCAAAATTCCAGTCTTACGTAAGATTGCACCTCTTCGAGGAAAGCAATATGCATGTCGTCTGCTCGTAGCGAATCCCTTGACATTTCTACCTTCGTCGGTGTGCAAATGCCTTTGATGTTGATGCTACCACGCGATATACTTGTGACACTGCAATTAGGTTCACAGGAAATGGTCACGGTGTCACCATGACTATGAACTGATCGTCGTCCCGTCACTGGGGAGGCCGACACGTAAGTTAAAGGTCACCTTGCGTGAGGGGCATGTCTGAGGCAGCGGTGGCGAGGGGCATCGGTTGATCATCATCATCCAGCAACACATCGTTAAGTTATACGTCATTATGGTAGTCTACCTCGCCAGCTGGTAAGCTATAAGCGTAGTACCCGCAAAATTCCAGTCTTACGTAAGATTGCACCTCTTCGAGGAAAGCAATATGCACGTCGTCTGCTCGTAGCGAATCCCTTGACATTTGTACCTTCGTCGGTGTGCAAATGCCTTTGATGTTGATGGTACCAGGCGATATACTTGTGACACTGCAATTAGGTTCACAGGGAATGGTCGTGGTGTCACCATGACTACGAACTGATCGTCGTCCCGTCACTGGGGAGGCCGACACGTAAGTTAAAGGTCACCTTGAGTGAGGGGCATGTCTGAGGCAGCGTTGGCGAGGGGCATCGGTTGATCATCTTCATCCAGCATCACATCGTTAAGTTATACGTCATTATGGTAGTCTACCTCGCCAGCTGGTAAGCTATAAGCGTAGTACCCGCAAAATTCCAGTCTTACGTAAGATTGCACCTCTTCGAGGAAAGCAATATGCATGTCGTCTGCTCGTAGCGAATCCCTTGACATTTGTACCTTCGTCGTTGTGCAAATGCCTTTGATGTTGATGGTACCAGGCGATATACTTGTGACACTGCAATTAGGTTCACAGGGAATGGTCACGGTGTCACCATGACTATGAACTGATCGTCGTCCCGTCACTGGGAAGGCCGAAACGTAAGTTAAAGGTCACCTTGCGTGAGGGGCATGTCTGAGGCAGCGTTGGCGAGGGGCATCGGTTGATCATCTTCATCCAGCAACACATCGTTAAGTTATACGTCATTATGGTAGTCTACCTCGCCAGCTGGTAAGCTATAAGCGCAGTACCCGGAAAATTCCAGTCTTACGTAAGATTGCACCTCTTCGAGGAAAGCAATATGCATGTCGTCTGCTCGTAGCGAATCCCTTGACATTTGTACCTTCGTCGGTGTGCAAATGCCTTTGATGTTGATGGTACCAGGCGATATACTTGTGACACTGCAATTAGGTTCACAGGGAATGGTCATGGTGTCACCATGACTATGAACTGATCGTTGTCCCGTCACTGGGGAGGCCGACACGTAAGTTAAAGGTCACTTTGCGTGAGGGGCATGTCTGAGGCAGCGTTGGCGAGGGGCATCGGTTGATCATCTTCATCCAGCAACACATCGTTAAGTTATACGTCATTATGGCAGTCTACCTCGCCAGCTGGTAAGCTATAAGCGTAGTACCCGCAAAATTCCAGTCTTACGTAAGATTGCACCTCTTCGAGGAAAGCAATATGCATGTCGTCTGCTCGTAGCGAATCCCTTGACATTTGTACCTTCGTCGGTGTGCAAATGCCTTTGATGTTGATGGTACCAGGCGATATACTTGTGACACTGCAATTAGGTTCACAGGGATTGGTCACGGTGTCACCATCACTATGAACTGATCGTCGTCCCGTCACTGGGAAGGCCGAAACGTAAGTTAAAGGTCACCTTGCGTGAGGGGCATGTCTGAGGCAGCGTTGGCGAGGGGCATCGGTTGATCATCTTCATCCAGCATCACATTGTTAAGTTATGCGTCATTATGGTAGTCTACCTCCGCCAGCTGGTAAGCTATAAGCGTAGTGCCCGCCAAAGTCCAGTCTTACGTAAGATTGCACCTCTTCGAGGAAAGCAATATGCATGTCGTCTGCTCGTAGCGAATCCCTTGACATTTGTACCTTCGTCGGTGTGCAAATGCCTTTGATGTTGATGGTACCAGGCGATATACTTGTGACACTGCAATTAGGTTCACAGGGAATGGTCACGGTGTCACCATGACTATGAACTGATCGTCGTCCCGTCACTGGGAAGGCCGAAACGTAAGTTAAAGGTCACCTTGCGTGAGGGGCATGTCTGAGGCAGCGTTGGCGAGGGGCATCGGTTGATCATCTTCATCCATTAACACATCGTTAAGTTATACGTCATTATGGTAGTCTACCTCGCCAGCTGGTAAGCTATAAGCGTAGTACCCGCAAAAATTCCAGTCTTACGTAAGATTGCACCTCTTCGAGGAAAGCAATATGCATGTCGTCTGCTCGTAGCGAATCCCTTGACATTTGTACCTTCGTCGGTGTGCAAATGCCTTTGATGTTGATGGTACCAGGCGATATACTTGTGACACTGCAATTAGGTTCACAGGGAATGGTCATGGTGTCACCATGACTATGAACTATCGTCGTCCCGTCACTGGGGAGGCCGACACGTAAGTTAAAGGTCACCTTGCGTGAGGGGCATGTCTGAGGCAGCGTTGGCGATGGGCATCGGTTGATCATCTTCATCCAGCATCACATCGTTAAGTTATGCGTCATTATGGTAGTCTACCTCCGCAAGCTGGTAAGCTATAAGCGTAGTACCCGCCAAAGTCCAGTCTTACGTAAGATTGCACCTCTTCTAGGAAAGCAATATGCATGTCGTCTGCTCGTAGCGAATCCCTTGACATTTGTACCTTCGTCGGTGTGCAAATGCCTTTGATGTTGATGGTACCAGGCGATATACTTGTGACACTGCAATTAGGTTCACAGGGAATGGTCACGGTGTCACCATGACTATGAACTGATCGTCGTCCCGTCACTGGGAAGGCCGAAACGTAAGTTAAAGGTCACCTTGCGTGAGGGGCATGTCTGAGGCAGCGTTGGCGAGTGGCATCGGTTGATCATCTTCATCCAGCAACACATCGTTAAGTTATACGTCATTATGGTAGTCTACCTCGCCAGCTGGTAAGCTATAAGCGTAGTACCCGCAAAATTCCAGTCTTACGTAAGATTGCACCTCTTCGAGGAAAGCAATATGCATGTCGTCTGCTCGTAGCGAATCCCTTGACATTTGTACCTTCGTCGGTGTGCAAATGCCTTTGATGTTGATGGTACCAGGCGATATACTTGTGACACTGCAATTAGGTTCACAGGGAATGGTCACGGTGTCACCATGACTATGAACTGATCGTCGTCCCGTCACTGGGAAGGCCGAAACGTAAGTTAAAGGTCACCTTGCGTGAGGGGCATGTCTGAGGCAGCGTTGGCGAGGGGCATCGGTTGATCATCTTCATCCAGCAACACATCGTTAAGTTATACGTCATTATGGTAGTCTACCTCGCCAGCTGGTAAGCTATAAGCGTAGTACCCGCAAAAATTCCAGTCTTACGTAAGATTGCACCTCTTCGAGGAAAGCAATATGCATGTCGTCTGCTCGTAGCGAATCCCTTGACATTTGTACCTTCGTCGGTGTGCAAATGCCTTTGATGTTGATGGTACCAGGCGATATACTTGTGACACTGCAATTAGGTTCACAGGGAATGGTCATGGTGTCACCATGACTATGAACTATCGTCGTCCCGTCACTGGGGAGGCCGACACGTAAGTTAAAGGTCACCTTGCGTGAGGGGCATGTCTGAGGCAGCGTTGGCGATGGGCATCGGTTGATCATCTTCATCCAGCATCACATCGTTAAGTTATGCGTCGTTATGGTAGTCTACCTCCGCAAGCTGGTAAGCTATAAGCGTAGTACCCGCCAAAAGTCCAGTCTTACGTAAGATTGCACCTCTTCTAGGAAAGCAATATGCATGTCGTCTGCTCGTAGCGAATCCCTTGACATTTCTACCTTCGTCGGTGTGCAAATGCCTTTGATGTTGATGGTACCACGCGATATACTTGTGACACTGCAATTAGGTTCACAGGGAATGGTCACGGTGTCACCATGACTATGAACTGATCGTCGTCCCGTCACTGGGAAGGCCGAAACGTAAGTTAAAGGTCACCTTGCGTGAGGGGCATGTCTGAGGCAGCGTTGGCGAGTGGCATCGGTTGATCATCTTCATCCAGCAACACATCGTTAAGTTATACGTCATTATGGTAGTCTACCTCGCCAGCTGGTAAGCTATAAGCGTAGTACCCGCAAAATTCCAGTCTTACGTAAGATTGCACCTCTTCGAGGAAAGCAATATGCATGTCGTCTGCTCGTTTCGAATCCCTTGACATTTGTACCTTCGCTGGAGTGCAAATGCCTTTGATGTTGATGGTACCAGGCGATATACTTGTGACACTGCAATTAGGTTCACAGGGAATGGTCACGGTGTCTCCATGACTATGAACTGATCGTCTTCCCGTCATTGTGGAGGCCGACACGTAAGTTAAAGGTCACCTTGCGTGAGGGGCATGTCTGAGGCAGCGTTGGCGAGGGGCATCGGTTGATCATCTTCATCCAGCATCACATCGTTAAGTTATGCGTCATTATGGTAGTCTACCTCCGCCAGCTGGTAAGCTATACGCGTAGTACCCGCAAAAGTCCAGTCTTACGTAAGATTGCACCTCTTCGAGGAAAGCAATATGCATGTCGTCTGCTCGTAGCGAATCCCTTGACATTTGTACCTTCGTCGGTGTGCAAATGCCTTTGATGTTGATGGTACCAGGCGATATACTTGTGACACTGCAATTAGGTTCACAGGGAATGGTCACGGTGTCACCATGACTATGAACTGATCGTCGTCCCGTCACTGGGGAGGCCGACACGTATGTTAAAGGTCACCTTGCGTGAGGGGCATGTCTGAGGCAGCGTTGGCGAGGGGCATCGGTTGATCATCTTAATCCAGCAACACATCGTTAAGTTATACGTCATTATGGTAGTCTACCTCGCCAGCTGGTAAGCTATAAGCGTAGTACCCGCAAAAATTCCAGTCTTACGTAAGATTGCACCTCTTCGAGGAAAGCAATATGCATGTCGTCTGCTCGTAGCGAATCCCTTGACATTTGTACCTTCGTCGGTGTGCAAATGCCTTTGATGTTGATGGTACCAGGCGATATACTTGTGACACTGCAATTAGGTTCACAGGGAATGGTCATGGTGTCACCATGACTATGAACTATCGTCGTCCCGTCACTGGGGAGGCCGACACGTAAGTTAAAGGTCACCTTGCGTGAGGGGCATGTCTGAGGCAGCGTTGGCGATGGGCATCGGTTGATCATCTTCATCCAGCATCACATCGTTAAGTTATGCGTCATTATGGTAGTCTACCTCCGCAAGCTGGTAAGCTATAAGCGTAGTACCCGCCAAAGTCCAGTCTTACGTAAGATTGCACCTCTTCTAGGAAAGCAATATGCATGTCGTCTGCTCGTAGCGAATCCCTTGACATTTGTACCTTCGTCGGTGTGCAAATGCCTTTGATGTTGATGGTACCAGGCGATATACTTGTGACACTGCAATTAGGTTCACAGGGAATGGTCACGGTGTCACCATGACTATGAACTGATCGTCGTCCCGTCACTGGGGAGGCCGACACGTATGTTAAAGGTCACCTTGCGTGAGGGGCATGTCTGAGGCAGCGTTGGCGAGGGGCATCGGTTGATCATCTTAATCCAGCAACACATCGTTAAGTTATACGTCATTATGGTAGTCTACCTCGCCAGCTGGTAAGCTATAAGCGTAGTACCCGCAAAATTCCAGTCTTACGTAAGATTGCACCTCTTCGAGGAAAGCAATATGCATGTCGTCTGCTCGTAGCGAATCCCTTGACATTTGTACCTTCGTCGGTGTGCAAATGCCTTTGATGTTGATGGTACCAGGCGATATACTTGTGACACTGCAATTAGGTTCACAGGGAATGGTCACGGTGTCACCATGACTATGAACTGATCGTCGTCCCGTCACTGGGAAGGCCGAAACGTAAGTTAAAGGTCACCTTGCGTGAGGGGCATGTCTGAGGCAGCGTTGGCGAGGGGCATCGGTTGATCATCTTCATCCAGCAACACATCATTAAGTTATACGTCATTATGGTAGTCTACCTCGCCAGCTGGTAAGCTATAAGCGTAGTACCCGCAAAAATTCCAGTCGTACGTAAGATTGCACCTCATCGAGGAAAGCAATATGCATGTCGTCTGCTCGTAGCGAATCCCTTGACATTTGTACCTTCGTCGGTGTGCAAATGCCTTTGATGTTGATGGTACCAGGCGATATACTTGTGACACTGCAATTAGGTTCACAGGGAATGGTCATGGTGTCACCATGACTATGAACTATCGTCGTCCCGTCACTGGGGAGGCCGACACGTAAGTTAAAGGTCACCTTGCGTGAGGGGCATGTCTGAGGCAGCGTTGGCGATGGGCATCGGTTGATCATCTTCGTCCAGCATCACATCGTTAAGTTATGCGTCATTATGGTAGTCTACCTCCGCAAGCTGGTAAGCTATAAGCGTAGTACCCGCCAAAGTCCAGTCTTACGTAAGATTGCACCTCTTCTAGGAAAGCAATATGCATGTCGTCTGCTCGTAGCGAATCCCTTGACATTTGTACCTTCGTCGGTGTGCAAATGCCTTTGATGTTGATGGTACCAGGCGATATACTTGTGACACTGCAATTAGGTTCACAGGGAATGGTCACGGTGTCACCATGACTATGAACTGATCGTCGTCCCGTCACTGGGAAGGCCGAAACGTAAGTTAAAGGTCACCTTGCGTGAGGGGCATGTCTGAGGCAGCGTTGGCGAGTGGCATCGGTTGATCATCTTCATCCAGCAACACATCGTTAAGTTATACGTCATTATGGTAGTCTACCTCGCCAGCTGGTAAGCTATAAGCGTAGTACCCGCAAAATTCCAGTCTTACGTAAGATTGCACCTCTTCGAGGAAAGCAATATGCATGTCGTCTGCTCGTAGCGAATCCCTTGACATTTGTACCTTCGTCGGTGTGCTAATGCCTTTGATGTTGATGGTACCAGGCGATATACTTGTGACACTGCAATTAGGTTCACAGGGAATGGTCATGGTGTCACCATGACTATGAACTGATCGTCGTCCCGTCACTGGGGAGGCCGACACGTAAGTTAAAGGTCACCTTGCGTGAGGGGCATGTCTGAGGCAGCGTTGGCGATGGGCATCGGTTGATCATCTTCATCCAGCATCACATCGTTAAGTTATGCGTCATTATGGTAGTCTACCTCCGCCAGCTGGTAAGCTATAAGCGTAGTACCCGCAAAAGTCCAGTCTTACGTAAGATTGCACCTCTTCGAGGAAAGCAATATGCATGTCGTCTGCTCGTTTCGAATCCCTTGACATTTGTACCTTCGCTGGAGTGCAAATGCCTTTGATGTTGATGGTACCAGGCGATATACTTGTGACACTGCAATTAGGTTCACAGGGAATGGTCACGGTGTCTCCATGACTATGAACTGATCGTCGTCCCGTCATTGTGGAGGCCGACACGTAAGTTAAAGGTCACCTTGCGTGAGGGGCATGTCTGAGGCAGCGTTGGCGAGGGGCATCGGTTGATCATCTTCATCCAGCATCACATCGTTAAGTTATGCGTCATTATGGTAGTCTACCTCCGCCAGCTGGTAAGCTATACGCGTAGTACCCGCAAAAGTCCAGTCTTACGTAAGATTGCACCTCTTCGAGGAAAGCAATATGCATGTCGTCTGCTCGTAGCGAATCCCTTGACATTTGTACCTTCGTCGGTGTGCAAATGCCTTTGATGTTGATGGTACCAGGCGATATACTTGTGACACTGCAATTAGGTTCACAGGGAATGGTCACGGTGTCACCATGACTATGAACTGATCGTCGTCCCGTCACTGGGGAGGCCGACACGTATGTTAAAGGTCACCTTGCGTGAGGGGCATGTCTGAGGCAGCGTTGGCGAGGGGCATCGGTTGATCATCTTAATCCAGCAACACATCGTTAAGTTATACGTCATTATGGTAGTCTACCTCGCCAGCTGGTAAGCTATAAGCGTAGTACCCGCAAAATTCCAGTCTTACGTAAGATTGCACCTCTTCGAGGAAAGCAATATGCATGTCGTCTGCTCGTAGCGAATCCCTTGACATTTGTACCTTCGTCGGTGTGCAAATGCCTTTGATGTTGATGGTACCAGGCGATATACTTGTGACACTGCAATTAGGTTCACAGGGAGTGGTCATGGTGTCACCATGACTATGAACTGATCGTTGTCCCGTCACTGGGGAGGCCGACACGTAAGTTAAAGGTCACCTTGCGTGAGGGGCATGTCTGAGGCAGCGTTGGCGACGGGCATCGGTTGATCATCTTCATCCAGCAACACATCGTTAAGTTATACGTCATTATGGCAGTCTACCTCGCCAGCTGGTAAGCTATAAGCGTAGTACCCGCAAAATTCCAGTCTTACTTAAGATTGCACCTCTTCGAGGAAAGCAATATGCATGTCGTCTGCTCGTAGCGAATCCCTTGACATTTGTACCTTCGTCGGTGTGCAAATGCCTTTGATGTTGATGGTACCAGGCGATATATTTGTGACACTGCAATTAGGTTCACCATGACTATGAACTGATCGTCCTCCCGTCACTGGGGAGGCCGACACGTAAGTTAAAGGTCACCTTGCGTGAGGGGCATGTCTGAGGCAGCGTTGGCGAGGGGCATCGGCTGATCATCTTCATCCAACATCACATCGTTAAGTTATGCGTCATTATGTTAGTCTACCTCCGCCAGCTGGAAAGCTGTAAGCGTAGTACCCTCAAAAGTCCACTCTTACGTAAGATTGCACCTCTTCGAGGAAAGCAATATGCATGTCGTCTGCTCGTAGCGAATCCCCTGACATTTGTACCTTCGTCGGTGTGCAAATGCCTTTGAAGTTGATGGTACCAGGCGATATACTTGTGACACTGCAATTAGGTTCACAGGGAATGGTCACGGTGTCACCTTGACTATGAACTGAACGTCGTCCCGTCACTGGGGAGGCCGACACGTAAGTTAAAGGTCACCTTGCGTGAGGGGCATGTCTGAGGCAGCGTTGGCGAGGGGCATCGGTTGATCATCATCATCCAGCAACACATCGTTAAGTTACACGTCATTATGGTAGTCTACCTCGCCAGCTGGTATGCTATAAGCGTAGTACCCGCAAAATTCCAGTCATACATAAGATTGCACCTCTTCGAGGAAAGCATAATGCATGTCGTCTGCTCGTAGCGAATCCCTTGACATTTGTACCTTCGTCAGTGTGCAAATGCCTTTGATGTTGATGGTACCAGGCGATATACTGGTGACACTGCAATTAGGTTCACAGGGAATGGTCATGGTGTCACCATGACTATGAACTGATCGTTGTCCCGTCACTGGGGAGGCCGACACGTAAGTTAAAGGTCACCTTGCGTGAGGGGCATGTCTGAGGCAGCGTTGGCGAGGGGCATCGGTTGATCATCTTCATCCAGCAACACATCGTTAAGTTATACGTCATTATGGCAGTCTACCTCGCCAGCTGGTAAGCTATAAGCGTAGTACCCGCAAAATTCCAGTCTTACTTAAGATTGCACCTCTTCGAGGAAAGCAATATGCATGTCGTCTGCTCGTAGCGAATCCCTTGACATTTGTACCTTCGTCGGTGTGCAAATGCCTTTGATGTTGATGGTACCAGGCGATATACTTGTGACACTGCAATTAGGTTCACCATGACTATGAACTGATCGTCGTCCCGTCACTGGGGAGGCCGACACGTAAGTTAAAGGTCACCTTGCGTGAGGGGCATGTCTGAGGCAGCGTTGGCGAGGAGCATCGGTTGATCATCTTCATCCAACATCACATCCTTAAGTTATGCGTCATTATGGTAGTCTACCTCCGCAAGCTGGTAAGCTATAAGCGTAGTACCCGCAAAAGTCCAGTCTTACGTAAGATTGCACCTCTTCGAGGAAAGCAATATGTATGTCGTCTGCTCGTAGCGATCCCTTGACATTTGTACCTTCGTCGGTGTGCAAATGCCTTTGATGTTGATGGTACCAGGCGATATACTTGTGACACTGCAATTAGGTTCAAAGGGAATGGTCACGGTGTCACCATGACTATGAACTGATCGTCATCCCGTCACTGGGAAGGCCGAAACGTAAGTTAAAGGTCACCTTGCGTGAGGGGCATGCCTGAGGCAGCGTTGGCGAGGGGCATCGGTTGATCATCTTCATCCAAGTTATACGTCATTATGGTAGTCTACCTCGCCAGCTGGTAAGCTATAAGCGTAGTACCCGCAAAATTCCAGTCTTACGTAAGATTGCACCTCTTCGAGGAAAGCAATATGCATGTCGTCTGCTCGTAGCGAATCCCTTGACATTTGTACCTTCGTCGGTGTGCAAATGCCTTTGATGTTGATGGTACCAGGCGATATACTGGTGACACTGCAATTAGGCTCACAGGGAATGGTCACGGTGTCACCATGACTATGAACTGATCGTCGTCCCGTCATTGGGGAGGCCGACACGTAAGTTAAAGGTCACCTTGCGTGAGGGGCATGTCTGAGGCAGCGTTGGCGAGGGGCATCGGTTGATCATCTTCATCCAGCATCACATCGTTAAGTTATGCGTCATTATGGTAGTCTACCTCCGCCAGCTGGTAAGCTATAAGCGTAGTACCCGCAAAAGTCCAGTCTTACGTAAGATTGCAAATCCTCGAGGAAAGCAATATGCATGTCGTCTGCTCGTAGCGAATCCCTTGACATTTGTACCTTAGTCGGTGTGGAAATGCCTTTGATGTCGATGGTACCAGGCGATATACTTGTGACACTCCAATTAGGTTCACAGGGAATGGTCATGGTGTCACCATGATTATGAACTGATCGTCGTCCCGTCACTGGGGAGACCGACACGTAAGTTAGAGATCACCTTGCGTGAGGGGCATGTCTGAGGCAGCGTTGGCGAGGGGCATCGGTTGATCATCTTCATCCAGCATCACATCGTTAAGTTATGCGTCATTATGGTAGTCTACCTCCGCTAGCTAGTAAGCTATAAGCGTAGTACCCGCAAAAGTCCAGTCTTACGTAAGATTGCACCTTTTCGAGGAAAGCAATATGCATGTCGTCTGCTTGTAGCGAATCCCTTGACATTTGTACCTTCGTCGGTGTGCAAATGCCTTTGATGTTGATGGTACCAGGCGATATACTTGTGACACTGCAATTAGGTTCACAGGGAATGGTCACGGTGTCACCATGACTATGAACTGATCGTCGTCCCGTCACTGGGGAGGCCGACACGTAAGTTAAAGGTCACCTTGCGTGAGGGGCATGTCTGAGGCAGCGTTGGCGAGGGGCATCGGTTGATCATCTTCATCCAGCATCACATCGTTAAGTTATGCGTCATTATGGTAGTCTACCTCCGCCAGCTGGTAAGCTATAAGCGTAGTACCCGCCAAAGTCCAGTCTTACGTAAGATTGCACCTCTTCGAGGAAAGCAATATGCATGTCGTCTGCTCGTAGCGAATCCCTTGACATTTTTACCTTCGTCGGTGTGCAAATGCCTTAGATGTTGATGGTACCAGGCGATATACTTGTGATACTGCAATTAGGTTCACAGGGAATGGTCACGGTGTCACCATGACTACGAACTGATCGTCTTCCCGTCACTGGGGAGGCCCACACGTAAGTTAAACCTTGCGTGAGGGACATGTCTGAGGCAGCGTTGGCGAGGGGCATCGGTTGATCATCATCATCCAGCAACACATCGTTAAGTTATACGTCATTATGGTAGTCTACCTCGCCAGCTGGTAAGCTGTAAGCGTAGTACCCGCAAAATTCCAGTCTTACGTAAGATTGCACCTCTTCGAGGAGAGCAATATGCATGTCGTCTGCTCGTAGCGAATCCCTTGACATTTGTACCTTCGTCGGTGTGCAAATGCCTTTGATGTTGATGGTACCAGGCGATATACTTGTGACACTGCAATTAGGTTCACAGGGAATGGTCATGGTGTCACCATGACTATGAACTGATCGTCGTCCCGTCACTGGGGAGGCCGACACGTAAGTTAAAGGTCACCTTGCGTGAGGGGCATGTCTGAGGCAGCGTTGGCGAGGGGCATCGGTTGATCATCTTCATCCAGCATCACATCGTTAAGTTATACGTCATTATGGTAGTCTACCTCGCCAGCTGGTAAGCTATAAGCGTAGTACCCGCAAAATTCCAGTCTTACGTAAGATTGCACCTCTTCGAGGAAAGCAATATGCATGTCGTCAGCTCGTAGCGAATCCCTTGACATTTGTACCTTCGTCGTTGTGCAAATGCCTTTGATGTTGATGGTACCAGGCGATATACTTGTGACACTGCAATTAGGTTCACAGGGAATGGTCACGGTGTCACCATGACTATGAACTGATCGTCGTCCCGTCACTGGGAAGGCCGAAACGTAAGTTAAAGGTCACCTTGCGTGAGGGGCATGTCTGAGGCAGCGTTGGCGAGGGGCATCGGTTGATCATCTTCATCCAGCAACACATCGTTAAGTTATACGTCATTATGGTAGTCTACCTCGCCAGCTGGTAAGCTATAAGCGCAGTACCCGCAAAATTCCAGTCTTACGTAAGATTGCACCTCTTCGAGGAAAGCAATATGCATGTCGTCTGCTCGTAGCGAATCCCTTGACATTTGTACCTTTGTCGGTGTGCAAATGCCTTTGATGTTGATGGTACCAGGCGATATACTTGTGACACTGCAATTAGGTTCACAGGGAACGGTCATGGTGTCACCATGACTATGAACTGATCGTCGTCCCGTCTTTGGGGAGGCCGACACGTAAGTTAAAGGTCACCTTGCGTGAGGGGCATGTCTGACGCAACGTTGGCGAGTGGCATCGGTTGATCATCTTCATCCAGCATCACATCGTTAAGTTATACGTCATTATGGTAGTCTACCTCGCCAGCTGGTAAGCTATAAGCGTAGTACCCGCCAAAGTCCAGTCTTACGTAAGATTGCACCTCTTCGAGGAAAGCAATATGCATGTCGTCTGCTCGTAGCGAATCCCTTGACATTTTTACCTTCGTCGGTGTGCAAATGCCTTAGATGTTGATGGTACCAGGCGATATACTTGTGATACTGCAATTAGGTTCACAGGGAATGGTCACGGTGTCACCATGACTATGAACTGATCGTCTTCCCGTCACTGGGGAGGCCCACACGTAAGTTAAACCTTGCGTGAGGGACATGTCTGAGGCAGCGTTGGCGAGGGGCATCGGTTGATCATCTTCATCCGGCAACACATCGTTAAGTTATACGTCATTATGGTAGTCTACCTCGCCAGCTGGTAAGCTATAAGAGTAGTACCCGCAAAATTCCAGTCTTACGTAAGATTGCACCTCTTCGAGGAAAGCAATATGCATGTCGTCTGCTCGTAGCGAATCCCTTGACATTTCTACCTTCGTCGGTGTGCAAATGCCTTTGATGTTGATGGTACCACGCGATATACTTGTGACACTGCAATTAGGTTCACAGGGAATGGTCACGGTGTCACCATGACTATGAACTGATCGTCGTCCCGTCACTGGGGAGGCCGACACGTAAGTTAAAGGTCACCTTGCGTGAGGGGCATGTCTGAGGCAGCGTTGGCGAGGGGCATCGGTTGATCATCATCATCCAGCAACACATCGTTAAGTTATACGTCATTATGGTAGTCTACCTCGCCAGCTGGTAAGCTATAAGCGTAGTACCCGCAAAATTCCAGTCTTACGTAAGATTGCACCTCTTCGAGGAAAGCAATATGCATGTCGTCTGCTCGTAGCGAATCCCTTGACATTTGTACCTTCGTCGGTGTGCAAATGCCTTTGATGTTGATGGTACCAGGCGATAAACTTGTGACACTGCAATTAGGTTCACAGGGAATGGTCATGGTGTCACCATGACTACGAACTGATCGTCGTCCCGTCACTGGGGAGGCCGACACGTAAGTTAAAGGTCACCTTGCGTGAGGGGCATGTCTGAGGCAGCTTTGGCGAGGGGCATCGTTTGATCATCTTCATCCAGCATCACATCGTTAAGTTATACGTCATTATGGTAGTCTACCTCGCCAGCTGGTAAGCTATAAGCGTAGTACCCGCAAAATTCCAGTCTTACGTAAGATTGCACCTCTTCGAGGAAAGCAATATGCATGTTGTCTGCTTGTAGCGAATCCCTTGACATTTGTACCTTCGTCGTTGTGCAAATGCCTTTGATGTTGATGGTACCAGGCGATATACTTGTGACACTGCAATTAGGTTCACAGGGAATGGTCACGGTGTCACCATGACTATGAACTGATCGTCGTCCCGTCACTGGGAAGGCCGAAACGTAAGTTAAAGGTCACCTTGCGTGAGGGGCATGTCTGAGGCAGCGTTGGCGAGGGGCATCGGTTGATCATCTTCATCCAGCAACACATCGTTAAGTTATACGTCATTATGGTAGTCTACCTCGCCAGCTGGTAAGCTATAAGCGCAGTACCCGGAAAATTCCAGTCTTACGTAAGATTGCACCTCTTCGAGGAAAGCAATATGCATGTCGTCTGCTCGTAGCGAATCCCTTGACATTTGTACCTTCGTCGGTGTGCAAATGCCTTTGATGTTGATGGTACCAGGCGATATACTTGTGACACTGCAATTAGGTTCACAGGGAACGGTCAAGGTGTCACCATGACTATGAACTGATCGTCGTCCCGTCTTTGGGGAGGCCGACACGTAAGTTAAAGGTCACCTTGCGTGAGGGGCATGTCTGAGGCAGCGTTGGCGAGGGGCATCGGTTGATCATCTTCATCCAGCACCACATCGTTAAGTTATACGTCATTATGGTAGTCTACCTCGCCAGCTGGTAAGCTATAAGCGTAGTACCCGCAAAATTCCAGTCTTACGTAAGATTGCACCTCTTCGAGGAAAGCAATATGCATGTCGTCTGCTCGTGGCGAATCCCTTGACATTTGTACCTTCGTCGGTGTGCAAATGCCTTTGATGTTGATGGTACCAGGCGATATACTTGTGACACTGCAATTAGGTTCACAGGGAATGGTCACGGTGTCACCATCACTATGAACTGATCGTCGTCCCGTCACTGGGAAGGCCGAAACGTAAGTTAAAGGTCACCTTGCGTGAGGGGCATGTCTGAGGCAGCGTTGGCGAGGGGCATCGGTTGATCATCTTCATCCAGCATCACATCGTTAAGTTATGCGTCATTATGGTAGTCTACCTCCGCCAGCTGGTAAGCTATAAGCGTAGTGCCCGCCAAAGTCCAGTCTTACGTAAGATTGCAGCTCTTCGAGGAAAGCAATATGCATGTCGTCTGCTCGTAGCGAATCCCTTGACATTTGTACCTTCGTCGGTGTGCAAATGCCTTTGATGTTGATGGTACCAGGCGATATACTTGTGACACTGCAATTAGGTTCACAGGGAATGGTCACGGTGTCACCATGACTATGAACTGATCGTCGTCCCGTCACTGGGAAGGCCGAAACGTAAGTTAAAGGTCACCTTGCGTGAGGGGCATGTCTGAGGCAGCGTTGGCGAGGGGCATCGGTTGATCATCTTCATCCAGCAACACATCGTTAAGTTATACGTCATTATGGTAGTCTACCTCGCCAGCTGGTAAGCTATAAGAGTAGTACCCGCAAAATTCCAGTCTTACGTAAGATTGCACCTCTTCGAGGAAAGCAATATGCATGTCGTCTGCTCGTAGCGAATCCCTTGACATTTCTACCTTCGTCGGTGTGCAAATGCCTTTGATGTTGATGGTACCACGCGATATACTTGTGACACTGCAATTAGGTTCACAGGGAATGGTCACGGTGTCACCATGACTATGAACTGATCGTCGTCCCGTCACTGGGGAGGCCGACACGTAAGTTAAAGGTCACCTTGCGTGAGGGGCATGTCTGAGGCAGCGTTGGCGAGGGGCATCGGTTGATCATCATCATCCAGCAACACATCGTTAAGTTATACGTCATTATGGTAGTCTACCTCGCCAGCTGGTAAGCTATAAGCGTAGTACCCGCAAAATTCCAGTCTTACGTAAGATTGCACCTCTTCGAGGAAAGCAATATGCATGTCGTCTGCTCGTAGCGAATCCCTTGACATTTGTACCTTCGTCGGTGTGCAAATGCCTTTGATGTTGATGGTACCAGGCGATAAACTTGTGACACTGCAATTAGGTTCACAGGGAATGGTCATGGTGTCACCATGACTACGAACTGATCGTCGTCCCGTCACTGGGGAGGCCGACACGTAAGTTAAAGGTCACCTTGCGTGAGGGGCATGTCTGAGGCAGCTTTGGCGAGGGGCATCGGTTGATCATCTTCATCCAGCATCACATCGTTAAGTTATACGTCATTATGGTAGTCTACCTCGCCAGCTGGTAAGCTATAAGCGTAGTACCCGCAAAATTCCAGTCTTACGTAAGATTGCACCTCTTCGAGGAAAGCAATATGCATGTTGTCTGCTTGTAGCGAATCCCTTGACATTTGTACCTTCGTCGTTGTGCAAATGCCTTTGATGTTGATGGTACCAGGCGATATACTTGTGACACTGCAATTAGGTTCACAGGGAATGGTCACGGTGTCACCATGACTATGAACTGATCGTCGTCCCGTCACTGGGAAGGCCGAAACGTAAGTTAAAGGTCACCTTGCGTGAGGGGCATGTCTGAGGCAGCGTTGGCGAGGGGCATCGGTTGATCATCTTCATCCAGCAACACATCGTTAAGTTATACGTCATTATGGTAGTCTACCTCGCCAGCTGGTAAGCTATAAGCGCAGTACCCGGAAAATTCCAGTCTTACGTAAGATTGCACCTCTTCGAGGAAAGCAATATGCATGTCGTCTGCTCGTAGCGAATCCCTTGACATTTGTACCTTCGTCGGTGTGCAAATGCCTTTGATGTTGATGGTACCAGGCGATATACTTGTGACACTGCAATTAGGTTCACAGGGAACGGTCAAGGTGTCACCATGACTATGAACTGATCGTCGTCCCGTCTTTGGGGAGGCCGACACGTAAGTTAAAGGTCACCTTGCGTGAGGGGCATGTCTGAGGCAGCGTTGGCGAGGGGCATCGGTTGATCATCTTCATCCAGCACCACATCGTTAAGTTATACGTCATTATGGTAGTCTACCTCGCCAGCTGGTAAGCTATAAGCGTAGTACCCGCAAAATTCCAGTCTTACGTAAGATTGCACCTCTTCGAGGAAAGCAATATGCATGTCGTCTGCTCGTGGCGAATCCCTTGACATTTGTACCTTCGTCGGTGTGCAAATGCCTTTGATGTTGATGGTACCAGGCGATATACTTGTGACACTGCAATTAGGTTCACAGGGAATGGTCACGGTGTCACCATCACTATGAACTGATCGTCGTCCCGTCACTGGGAAGGCCGAAACGTAAGTTAAAGGTCACCTTGCGTGAGGGGCATGTCTGAGGCAGCGTTGGCGAGGGGCATCGGTTGATCATCTTCATCCAGCATCACATCGTTAAGTTATGCGTCATTATGGTAGTCTACCTCCGCCAGCTGGTAAGCTATAAGCGTAGTGCCCGCCAAAGTCCAGTCTTACGTAAGATTGCAGCTCTTCGAGGAAAGCAATATGCATGTCGTCTGCTCGTAGCGAATCCCTTGACATTTGTACCTTCGTCGGTGTGCAAATGCCTTTGATGTTGATGGTACCAGGCGATATACTTGTGACACTGCAATTAGGTTCACAGGGAATGGTCACGGTGTCACCATGACTATGAACTGATCGTCGTCCCGTCACTGGGAAGGCCGAAACGTAAGTTAAAGGTCACCTTGCGTGAGGGGCATGTCTGAGGCAGCGTTGGCGAGGGGCATCGGTTGATCATCTTCATCCAGCAACACATCGTTAAGTTATACGTCATTATGGTAGTCTACCTCGCCAGCTGGTAAGCTATAAGCGTAGTACCCGCAAAATTCCAGTCTTACGTAAGATTGCACCTCTTCGAGGAAAGCAATATGCATGTCGTCTGCTCGTAGCGAATCCCTTGACATTTGTACCTTCGTCGGTGTGCAAATGCCTTTGATGTTGATGGTACCAGGCGATATACTTGTGACACTGCAATTAGGTTCACAGGGAATGGTCATGGTGTCACCATGACTATGAACTGATCGTCGTCCCGTCACTGGGGAGGCCGACACGTAAGTTAAAGGTCACCTTGCGTGAGGGGCATGTCTGAGGCAGCGTTGGCGATGGGCATCGGTTGATCATCTTCATCCAGCATCACATCGTTAAGTTATGCGTCATTATGGTAGTCTACCTCCGCCAGCTGGTAAGCTATAAGCGTAGTACCCGCAAAAGTCCAGTCTTACGTAAGATTGCACCTCTTCGAGGAAAGCAATATGCATGTCGTCTGCTCGTAGCGAATCCCTTGACATTTGTACCTTCGTCGGTGTGCAAATGCCTTTGATGTTGATGGTACCAGGCGATATACTTGTGACACTGCAATTAGGTTCACAGGGAATGGTCACAGTGTCACCATGACTATGAACTGATCGTCGTCCCGTCACTGGGGAGGCCGACACGTAAGTTAAAGGTCACCTTGCGTGAGGGGCATGTCTGAGGCAGCGTTGGCGAGGGGCATCGGTTGATCATCTTAATCCAGCAACACATCGTTAAGTTATACGTCATTATGGTAGTCTACCTCGCCAGCTGGTAAGCTATAAGCGTAGTACCCGCAAAATTCCAGTCTTACGTAAGATTGCACCTCTTCGAGGAAAGCAATATGCATGTCGTCTGCTCGTAGCGAATCCCTTGACATTTGTACCTTCGTCGGTGTGCAAATGCCTTTGATGTTGATGGTACCAGGCGATATACTTGTGACACTGCAATTAGGTTCACAGGGAATGGTCATGGTGTCACCATGACTATGAACTGATCGTTGTCCCGTCACTGGGGAGGCCGACACGTAAGTTAAAGGTCACCTTGCGTGAGGGGCATGTCTGAGGCAGCGTTGGCGAGGGGCATCGGTTGATCATCTTCATCCAGCAACACATCGTTAAGTTATACGTCATTATGGCAGTCTACCTCGCCAGCTGGTAAGCTATAAGCGTAGAACCCGTAAAATTCCAGTCTTACTTATGATTGCACCTCTTCGAGGAAAGCAATATGCATGTCGTCTGCTCGTAGCGAATCCCTTGACATTTGTACCTTCGTCGGTGTGCAAATGCCTTTGATGTTGATGGTACCAGGCGATATACTTGTGACACTGCAATTAGGTTCACCATGACTATGAACTGATCGTCGTCCCGTCACTGGGGAGGCCGACACGTAAGTTAAAGGTCACCTTGCGTGAGGGGCATGTCTGAGGCAGCGTTGGCGAGGGGCATCGGTTGATCATCTTCATCCAACATCACATCGTTAAGTTATGCGTCATTATGGTAGTCTACCTCCGCCAGCTGGTAAGCTATAAGCGTAGTACCCTCAAAAGTCCACTCTTACGTAAGATTGCACCTCTTCGAGGAAAGCAATATGCATGTCGTCTGCTCGTAGCGAATCCCTTGACATTTGTACCTTCGTCGGTGTGCAAATGCCTTTGATGTTGATGGTACCAGGCGATATACTTGTGACACTGCAATTAGGTTCACAGGGAATGGTCACGGTGTCACCATGACTATGAACTGATCGTCGTCCCGTCACTGGGGAGGCCGACACGTAAGGTAAAGGTCACCATGCGTGAGGGGCATGTCTGAGGCAGCGTTGGCGTGGCGCATCGGTTGATCATCTTCATCCAGCATCACATCGTTAAGTTATACGTCATTATGGTAGTCTACCTCGCCAGCTGGTAAGCTATAAGCGTAGTACCCGCAGAATTCCAGTCTTACGTAAGATTGCACCTCTTCGAGGAAAGCAATATGCATGTCGTCTGCTCGTAGCGGCTCCCTTGACATTTGTACCTTCGTCGGTGTGCAAATGCCTTTGATGTTGATGGTACCAGGCGATATACTGGTGACACTGCAATTAGGTTCACAGGGAATGGTCACGGTGTCACCATGACTATGAACTGATCGTCGTCCCGTCACTGGGGAGGCCGACACGTAAGTTAAAGGTCACCATGCGTGAGGGGCATGTCTGAGGCAGCGTTGGCGAGGCGCATCGGTTGATCATCTTCATCCAGCATCACATCGTTAAGTTATACGTCATTATGGCAGTCTACCTCGCCAGCTGGTAAGCTATAAGCGTAGTACCCGCGAAATTCCAGTCTTACGTAAGATTGCACCACTTCGAGGAAAGCAATATGCATGTCGTCTGCTCGTAGCGAATCCCTTGACATTTGTACCTTCGTCGGTGTGCAAATGCCTTTGATGTTGATGGTACCAGGCGATATACTTGTGACACTGCAATTAGGTTCACCATGACTATGAACTGATCGTCGTCCCGTCACTGGGGAGGCCGACACGTAAGTTAAAGGTCACCTTGCGTGAGGGGCTTGTCTGAGGCAGCGTTGGCGAGGGGCATCGGTTGATCATCTTCATCCAACATCACATCGTTAAGTTATGCGTCATTATGTTAGTCTACCTCCGCCTGCTGGTAAGCTATAAGCGTAGTACCCGCAATAGTACAGTCTTACGTAAGATTGCACCTCTTCGAGGAAAGCAATAACCATGTCGTCTGCTCGTAGCGAGTCCTTTGACATTTGTTCCTTCGTCGGTGTGCAAATGCCTTTGATGTTGATGGTACCAGGCGATATACTTGTGACACTGCAATTAGGTTTACAGGGAATGGTCATTGTGTCACCATGACTATGAACTGATCGTCGTCCCGTCACTGGGGAGGCCGACACGTAAGTTAAAGGTCACCTTGCGTGAGGGGCATGTCTGAGGCAGCGTTGGCGAGGGGCATCGGTTGATCATCTTCATCCAGCATCAAATCATTAAGTTATGCGTTATTATGGTAGTCTACCTCCGCCACCTGGTAAGCTATAAGCGTAGTACACGCAAAATATTCCGGACTTACGTAAGATTGCACCTCTTCGAGGAAAGCAATATGCATGTCGTCTGCTCGTAGCGAGTCCTTTGACATTTGTTCCTTCGTCGGTGTGCAAATGCCTTTGATGTTGATGGTACCAGGCGATATACTTGTGACACTGCATATAGGTTCACAGGGAATGGTCACGGTGTCACCATGACTATGAACTGATCGTCGTCCCGTCACTGGGGAGGCCGACACGTAAGTTAAAGGTCACCCTGCGTGAGGGGCATGTCTGAGGCAGCGTTGGCGAGGGGCATCGGTTAATCATCTTCATCCAGCATCACATCGTTAAGTTGTGCGTCATTATGGTAGTCTACCGCCGCCAGCTGGTAAGCTATAAGCGTAGTACCCGCAAAAGTCCACTCTTACGTAAGATTGCACCTCTTCGAGGAAAGCAATATGCATGTCGTCTGCTCGTAGCGAATCCCTTGACATTTGTACCTTCGTCGGTGTGCAAATGCCTTTGATGTTGATGGTACCAGGCGATATACTTGTGACACTGCATTTAGGTTCACAGGGAATGGTCACGGTGTCACCTTGACTATGAACTGAACGTCGTCCCGTCACTGGGGAGGCCGACACGTAAGTTAAAGGTCACCTTGCGTGAGGGGCATGTCTGAGGCAGCGTTGGCGAGGGGCATCGGTTGATCATCTTCATCCAGCATCACATCGTTAAGGTATGCGTCATTATGGTAGTCTACCACCGCCAGCTGGTAAGCTATAAGCGTAGTACCCGCAAAAGTCCAGTCATACATAAGATTGCACCTCTTCGAGGAAAGCAATATGCATGTCGTCTGCTCGTAGCGAATCCCTTGTCATTTGTACCTTCGTCGGTGTGCAAATGCCTTTGATGTTGATGGTACCAGGCTATATATTTGTGACACTGCAATTAGGTTCACAGGGAATGGTCACGGTGTCACCATGACTATGAACTGATCGTCGTCCCGTCACTGGGGAGGCCGACACGTAAGTTAAAGGTCACCTTGCGTGAGGGGCATGTCTGAGGCAGCGTTGGCGAGGGGCATCGGTTGATCATCTTCATCCAGCAACACATCGTTAAGTTATACGTCATTATGTTAGTCTACCTCGCCAGCTGGTAAGCTATAAGCGTAGTACCCGCAAAATTCCAGTCTTACGTAAGATTGCACCTCTTCGAGGAAAGCAATATGCATGTCGTCTGCTCGTAGCGAATCCCTTGACATTTGTACCTTCGTCGGTGTGCAAATGCCTTTGATGTTGATGGTACCAGGCGATATACTTGTGACACTGCCATTAGGTTCACAGGGAATGGTCATGGTGTCAACCACTACTATGAACTGATCGTCGTCCCGTCACTGGGGAGGCCGACACGTAAGTTAAAGGTCACCTTGCGTGAGGGGCATGGCTGAGGCAGCGCTGGCGAGGGGCATCGGTTGATCATCTTCATCCAGCATCACATCGTTAAGTTATGCGTCATTATGGTAGTCTACCTCCGCCAGCTGGTACAGTATAAGCGTAGTACCCGCAAAAGTCCAGTCTTACGTAAGATTGCACCTCTTCGAGGAAAGCAATATGCATGTCGTCTGCTCGTAGCAAATCCCTTGACATTTGTACCTTCGTCGGTGTGCAAATGCCTTTGATGTCGATGGTACCAGGCGATATACTTGTGAAGCTGCAATTAGGTTCACAGGGAATGGTCATGGTGTCACCATGACTATGAACTGATCGTCGTCCCGTCACTGGGGAGGCCGACACGTAAGTTAAAGGTCACCTTGCGTGAGGGGCATGTCTGAGGCAGCGTTGGCGATGGGCATCGGTTGATCATCTTCATCCAGCATCACATCGTTAAGTTATGCGTCATTATGGTAGTCTACCTCCGCCAGCTGGTAAGCTATAAGCGTAGTACCCGCAAAAGTCCAGTCTTACGTAAGATTGCACCTCTTCGAGGAAAGCAATATGCATGTCGTCTGCTCGTAGCGAATCCCTTGACATTTGTACCTTCGTCGGTGTGCAAATGCCTTTGATGTTGATGGTACCAGGCGATATACTTGTGACACTGCAATTAGGTTCACAGGGAATGGTCACAGTGTCACCATGACTATGAACTGATCGTCGTCCCGTCACTGGGGAGGCCGACACGTAAGTTAAAGGTCACCTTGCGTGAGGGGCATGTCTGAGGCAGCGTTGGCGAGGGGCATCGGTTGATCATCTTAATCCAGCAACACATCGTTAAGTTATACGTCATTATGGTAGTCTACCTCGCCAGCTGGTAAGCTATAAGCGTAGTACCCGCAAAATTCCAGTCTTACGTAAGATTGCACCTCTTCGAGGAAAGCAATATGCATGTCGTCTGCTCGTAGCGAATCCCTTGACATTTGTACCTTCGTCGGTGTGCAAATGCCTTTGATGTTGATGGTACCAGGCGATATACTTGTGACACTGCAATTAGGTTCACAGGGAATGGTCATGGTGTCACCATGACTATGAACTGATCGTTGTCCCGTCACTGGGGAGGCCGACACGTAAGTTAAAGGTCACCTTGCGTGAGGGGCATGTCTGAGGCAGCGTTGGCGAGGGGCATCGGT
This sequence comes from Schistocerca americana, assembly GCF_021461395.2. Lineage (NCBI taxonomy): Eukaryota > Metazoa > Arthropoda > Insecta > Orthoptera > Acrididae > Schistocerca > Schistocerca americana. Next base: position 52,265,311 of record NC_060125.1, on the reverse strand, counting down.
TGATCATCTTCATCCAGCAACACATCGTTAAGTTATACGTCATTATGGCAGTCTACCTCGCCAGCTGGTAAGCTATAAGCGTAGAACCCGTAAAATTCCAGTCTTACTTATGATTGCACCTCTTCGAGGAAAGCAATATGCATGTCGTCTGCTCGTAGCGAATCCCTTGACATTTGTACCTTCGTCGGTTTGCAAATGCCTTTGATGTTGATGGTACCAGGCGATATACTTGTGACACTGCAATTAGGTTCACCATGACTATGAACTGATCGTCGTCCCGTCACTGGGGAGGCCGACACGTAAGTTAAAGGTCACCTTGCGTGAGGGGCATGTCTGAGGCAGCGTTGGCGAGGGGCATCGGTTGATCATCTTCATCCAACATCACATCGTTAAGTTATGCGTCATTATGGTAGTCTACCTCCGCCAGCTGGTAAGCTATAAGCGTAGTACCCTCAAAAGTCCACTCTTACGTAAGATTGCACCTCTTCGAGGAAAGCAATATGCATGTCGTCTGCTCGTAGCGAATCCCTTGACATTTGTACCTTCGTCGGTGTGCAAATGCCTTTGATGTTGATGGTACCAGGCGATATACTTGTGACACTGCAATTAGGTTCACAGGGAATGGTCACGGTGTCACCATGACTATGAACTGATCGTCGTCCCGTCACTGGGGAGGCCGACACGTAAGGTAAAGGTCACCATGCGTGAGGGGCATGTCTGAGGCAGCGTTGGCGTGGCGCATCGGTTGATCATCTTCATCCAGCATCACATCGTTAAGTTATACGTCATTATGGTAGTCTACCTCGCCAGCTGGTAAGCTATAAGCGTAGTACCCGCAGAATTCCAGTCTTACGTAAGATTGCACCTCTTCGAGGAAAGCAATATGCATGTCGTCTGCTCGTAGCGGCTCCCTTGACATTTGTACCTTCGTCGGTGTGCAAATGCCTTTGATGTTGATGGTACCAGGCGATATACTGGTGACACTGCAATTAGGTTCACAGGGAATGGTCACGGTGTCACCATGACTATGAACTGATCGTCGTCCCGTCACTGGGGAGGCCGACACGTAAGTTAAAGGTCACCATGCGTGAGGGGCATGTCTGAGGCAGCGTTGGCGAGGCGCATCGGTTGATCATCTTCATCCAGCATCACATCGTTAAGTTATACGTCATTATGGCAGTCTACCTCGCCAGCTGGTAAGCTATAAGCGTAGTACCCGCGAAATTCCAGTCTTACGTAAGATTGCACCACTTCGAGGAAAGCAATATGCATGTCGTCTGCTCGTAGCGAATCCCTTGACATTTGTACCTTCGTCGGTGTGCAAATGCCTTTGATGTTGATGGTACCAGGCGATATACTTGTGACACTGCAATTAGGTTCACCATGACTATGAACTGATCGTCGTCCCGTCACTGGGGAGGCCGACACGTAAGTTAAAGGTCACCTTGCGTGAGGGGCTTGTCTGAGGCAGCGTTGGCGAGGGGCATCGGTTGATCATCTTCATCCAACATCACATCGTTAAGTTATGCGTCATTATGTTAGTCTACCTCCGCCTGCTGGTAAGCTATAAGCGTAGTACCCGCAATAGTACAGTCTTACGTAAGATTGCACCTCTTCGAGGAAAGCAATAACCATGTCGTCTGCTCGTAGCGAGTCCTTTGACATTTGTTCCTTCGTCGGTGTGCAAATGCCTTTGATGTTGATGGTACCAGGCGATATACTTGTGACACTGCAATTAGGTTTACAGGGAATGGTCATTGTGTCACCATGACTATGAACTGATCGTCGTCCCGTCACTGGGGAGGCCGACACGTAAGTTAAAGGTCACCTTGCGTGAGGGGCATGTCTGAGGCAGCGTTGGCGAGGGGCATCGGTTGATCATCTTCATCCAGCATCAAATCATTAAGTTATGCGTTATTATGGTAGTCTACCTCCGCCACCTGGTAAGCTATAAGCGTAGTACACGCAAAATATTCCGGACTTACGTAAGATTGCACCTCTTCGAGGAAAGCAATATGCATGTCGTCTGCTCGTAGCGAGTCCTTTGACATTTGTTCCTTCGTCGGTGTGCAAATGCCTTTGATGTTGATGGTACCAGGCGATATACTTGTGACACTGCATATAGGTTCACAGGGAATGGTCACGGTGTCACCATGACTATGAACTGATCGTCGTCCCGTCACTGGGGAGGCCGACACGTAAGTTAAAGGTCACCCTGCGTGAGGGGCATGTCTGAGGCAGCGTTGGCGAGGGGCATCGGTTAATCATCTTCATCCAGCATCACATCGTTAAGTTGTGCGTCATTATGGTAGTCTACCGCCGCCAGCTGGTAAGCTATAAGCGTAGTACCCGCAAAAGTCCACTCTTACGTAAGATTGCACCTCTTCGAGGAAAGCAATATGCATGTCGTCTGCTCGTAGCGAATCCCTTGACATTTGTACCTTCGTCGGTGTGCAAATGCCTTTGATGTTGATGGTACCAGGCGATATACTTGTGACACTGCATTTAGGTTCACAGGGAATGGTCACGGTGTCACCTTGACTATGAACTGAACGTCGTCCCGTCACTGGGGAGGCCGACACGTAAGTTAAAGGTCACCTTGCGTGAGGGGCATGTCTGAGGCAGCGTTGGCGAGGGGCATCGGTTGATCATCTTCATCCAGCATCACATCGTTAAGGTATGCGTCATTATGGTAGTCTACCACCGCCAGCTGGTAAGCTATAAGCGTAGTACCCGCAAAAGTCCAGTCATACATAAGATTGCACCTCTTCGAGGAAAGCAATATGCATGTCGTCTGCTCGTAGCGAATCCCTTGTCATTTGTACCTTCGTCGGTGTGCAAATGCCTTTGATGTTGATGGTACCAGGCTATATATTTGTGACACTGCAATTAGGTTCACAGGGAATGGTCACGGTGTCACCATGACTATGAACTGATCGTCGTCCCGTCACTGGGGAGGCCGACACGTAAGTTAAAGGTCACCTTGCGTGAGGGGCATGTCTGAGGCAGCGTTGGCGAGGGGCATCGGTTGATCATCTTCATCCAGCAACACATCGTTAAGTTATACGTCATTATGTTAGTCTACCTCGCCAGCTGGTAAGCTATAAGCGTAGTACCCGCAAAATTCCAGTCTTACGTAAGATTGCACCTCTTCGAGGAAAGCAATATGCATGTCGTCTGCTCGTAGCGAATCCCTTGACATTTGTACCTTCGTCGGTGTGCAAATGCCTTTGATGTTGATGGTACCAGGCGATATACTTGTGACACTGCCATTAGGTTCACAGGGAATGGTCATGGTGTCAACCACTACTATGAACTGATCGTCGTCCCGTCACTGGGGAGGCCGACACGTAAGTTAAAGGTCACCTTGCGTGAGGGGCATGGCTGAGGCAGCGCTGGCGAGGGGCATCGGTTGATCATCTTCATCCAGCATCACATCGTTAAGTTATGCGTCATTATGGTAGTCTACCTCCGCCAGCTGGTACAGTATAAGCGTAGTACTCGCAAAAGTCCAGTCTTACGTAAGATTGCACCTCTTCGAGGAAAGCAATATGCATGTCGTCTGCTCGTAGCAAATCCCTTGACATTTGTACCTTCGTCGGTGTGCAAATGCCTTTGATGTCGATGGTACCAGGCGATATACTTGTGAAGCTGCAATTAGGTTCACAGGGAATGGTCATGGTGTCACCATGACTATGAACTGATCGTCGTCCCGTCACTGGGGAGGCCGACACGTAAGTTAAAGGTCACCTTGCGTGAGGGGCATGTCTGAGGCAGCGTTGGCGAGGGGCATCGGTTGATCATCATCATCCAGCATCGCATCGTTAAGGTATGCGTCATTATGGTAGTCTACCTCCGCCAGCTGGTAAGCTATAAGCGTAGTACCCGCAAAAGTCCAGTCTTACGTAAGATTGCACCTCTTCGAGGAAAGCAATATGCATGTCGTCTGCTCGTAGCGAATCCCTTGACATTTGTACCTTCGTCGGTGTGCAAATGCCTTTGATGTTGATGGTACCAGGCGATATACTTGTGACACTGCGATTAGGTTCACAGGGAATGGTCACGGTGTCACCATGACTGTGAACTGATCGTCGTCCCGTCACTGGGGAGGCCGACACGTATGTTAAAGGTCACCTTGCGTGAGGGGCATGTCTGAGGCAGCGTTGGCGAGGGGCATCGGTTGATCATCTTCATCCAGCATCACATCGTTAAGTTATGCGTCATTATGGTAGTCTACTTCCGCCATCTGGTAAGCTGTAAGCGTAGTACCCGCAAAAGTCCAGTCTTACGTAAGATTGCACCTCTTCGAGGAAAGCAATATGCATGTCGTCTGCTCGTAGCGAATAACTTGACATTTGTACCTTCGTCGGTGTGCAAAGGCCTTTGATGTTGATGGTACCAGGCGATATACTTGTGACTCTGCAATTAGGTTCACAGGGAATGGTCACAGTGTCACCATGACTATGAACTGATCGTCGTCCCGTCACTGGGGAGGCCGACACGTAAGTTAAAGGTCACCTTGCGTGAGGGCTATGTCTGAGGCAGCGTTGGCGAGGGGCATCGGTTGATGATCTTCATTCAGCATCACATCGTTTAGTTATTCGTCATCATGGTAGTAGGCCTCCGCCAGCTGGGAAGCTATAAGCGTAGTACCCGCAAAAGTCCAGTCTTACGTAAGATTGCACCTCTTCGAGGAAAGCAATATGCATGTCGTCTGCTCGTGGCGAATCCCTTGACATTTGTACCTTCGTCGGTGTGCAAATGCCTTTGATGTTGATGGTACCAGGCGATATACTTGTGACACTGCAATTAGGTTCACAGGGAATGGTCACGGTGTCACCATGACTATGAACTGATCGTCGTCCCGTCACTGGGGAGGCCGACACGTAAGTTAAAGGTCACCTTGCGTGAGGGGCATGTCTGAGGCAGCGTTGGCGAGGGGCATCGTTTGGTCATCTTCATCCAGCATCACATCGTTAAGTTATGCGTCATTAAGGTAGTCTACCTCCGCCAGCTGGGAAGCTATAAGCGTAGTACCCGCAAAAGTCCAGTCTTACGTAAGATTGCACCTCTTCGAGGAAAGCAATATGCATGTCGTCTGCTCGTAGCGAATCCCTTGACATTTGTACCTTCGTCGGTGTGCAAATGCCTTTGATGTTGATGGTACCAGGCGATATACTTGTGACACTGCAATTAGGTTCACAGGGAATGGTCACGGTGTCACCATGACTATGAACTGATCGTCGTACCGACACTGGGGAGGCCGACACGTAAGTTAAAGGTTACCTTGCGTGAGGGGCATGTCTGAGGCAGCGTTGGCGAGGGGCATCGGTTGATCATCTTCATCCAGCATCACATCGTTAAGTTATGCGTCATTATGGTAGTCTACCTCCGTCAGCTGGTAAGCTATAAGCGTAGTACCCGCAAAAGTCCACTCTTACGTAACATTGCACCTCTTCGAGGAAAGCAATATGCATGTCGTCTGCTCGTAGCGAATCCCTTGACATTTGTACCTACGTCGGTGTGCAAATGCCTTTGATGTTGATGGTACCAGGCGATATACTTGTGACACTGCAATTAGGTTCACAGTGAATGGTCACGGAGACACCTTGACTATGAACTGATCGTCGTCCCGTCACTGGGGAGGCCGACACGTAAGTTAAAGGTCACCTTGCGTGAGGGGCATGTCTGAGGCAGCGTTGGCGAGGGGCATCGTTTGATCATCTTCATCCAGCATCACATCGTTAAGTTATGCGTCATTAAGGTAGTCTACCTCCGCCAGCTGGGAAGCTATAAGCGTAGTTCCCGCAAAAGTCCAGTCTTACGTAAGATTGCACCTCTTCGAGGAAAGCAATATGCATGTCGTCTGCTCGTAGCGAATCCCTTGACATTTGTACCTTCGTCGGTGTGCAAATGCCTGTGATGTTGATGGTACCAGGCGATATACTTGTGACACTGCAATTAGGTTCACAGGGAATGGTCACGGTGTCACCATGACTATGAACTGATCGTCGTTTCGTCACTGGGGAGGCCGACACGTAAGTTAAAGGTCACCTTGCGTGAGGGGCATGTCTGAGGCAGCGTTGGCGAGGGGCATCGTTTGGTCATCTTCATCCAGCATCACATCGTTAAGTTATGCGTCATTAAGGTAGACTACCTCCGCCAGCTGGGAAGCTATAAGCGTAGTACCCGCAAAAGTCCAGTCTCACGTAAGATTGCACCTCTTCGAGGAAAGCAATATGCATGTCGTCTGCTCGTAGCGAATCCCTTGACATTTGTACCTTCGTCGGTGTGCAAATGCCTTTGATGTTGATGGTACCAGGCGATATACTTGTGACACTGCAATTAGGTTCACAGGGAATGGTCACGGTGTCACCTTGACTGTGAACTGATCGTCGTCCCGTCACTGGGGAGGCCGACACGTAAGTTAAAGGTCACCTTGCGTGAGGGGCATGTCTGAGGCAGCGTTGGCGAGGGGCATCGGTTGATCATCTTCATCCAGCATCACATCGTTAAGTTATGCGTCATTATGATAGTCTACCTCCGCCAGCTTGTAAGCTATAAGCGTAGTACCCGCAAAAGTCCAGTCTTACGTAAGATTGCACCTCTTCGAGGAAAGCAATATGCATGTCGTCTGCTCGTAGCGAATCCCTTGACATTTGTACCTTCGTCGGTGTGCAAATGCCTTTGATGTTGATAGTACCAGGCGATCTACTTGTGACACTGCAATTAGGATCACAGGGAATGGTCACGGTGTCACCATGACTATGAACTGATCGTCGTCCCGTCACTGGGGAGGCCGACACGTAAGTTAAAGGTCACCTTGCGTGAGGGGCATGTCTGAGGCAGCGTTGGCGAGGGGCATCGTTTGGTCATCTTCATCCAGCATCACATCGTTAAGTTATGCGTCATTAAGGTAGTCTACCTCCGCCAGCTGGGAAGCTATAAGCGTAGTAACCGCAAAAGTCCAGTCTTACGTAAGATTGCACCTCTTTGAGGAAAGCAATATGCATGTCGTCTGCTCGTAGCGAATCCCTTGACATTTGTACCTTCGTCGGTGTGCAAATGCCTGTGATGTTGATGGTACCAGGCGATATACTTGTGACACTGCAATTAGGTTCACAGGGAATGGTCACGGTGTCACCATGACTATGAACTGATCGTCGTCCCGTCACTGGGGAGGCCGACACGTAAGTTAAAGGTCACCTTGCGTGAGGGGCATATCTGAGGCAGCGTTGGTGAGGGGCATCGTTTGGTCATCTTCATCCAGCATCACATCGTTAAGTTATGCGTCATTAAGGTAGTCTACCTCCGCCAGCTGGGAAGCTATAAGCGTAGTACCCGCAAAAGTCCAGTCTTACGTAACATTGCACCTCTTCGAGGAAAGCAATATGCATGTCGTCTGCTCGTAGCGAATCCCTTGACATTTGTACCTTCGTCGGTGTGCAAATGCCTTTGATGTTGATGGTACCAGGCGATATACTTGTGACACTGCAATTACGTTCACAGGGAATGGTCACGGTGTCACCATGACTATGAACTGATCGTCGTCCCGTCACTGGGGAGGCCGACACGTAAGTTAAAGGTCACCTTGCGTGAGGGGCATGTCTGAGGCAGCGTTGGCGAGGATCATTGGTTGATCATCTTCATCCAGCATCACATCGTTAAGTTGTGCGTCATTATGGTAGTCTACCTCCGCCAGCTGGTAAGCTATAAGCGTAGTACCCGCAAAAGTCCAGTCTTACGTAAGATTGCACCTCTTCGAGGAAAGCAATATGCATGTCGTCTGCTCGTAGCGAATCCCTTGACGTTTGTACCTACGTCGGGGTGCAAATGCCTTTGATGTTGATGGTACCAGGCGATATACTTGTGACACTGCAATTAGGTTCACAGGGAATGGTCACGGAGTCACCTTGACTATGAACTGATCGTCGTCCCGTCACTGGGGAGGCCGACACGTAAGTTAAAGGTCACCTTGCGTGAGGGGCATGTCTGAGGCAGCGTTGGCGAGGGGCATCGTTTGATCATCTACATCCAGCATCACATCGTTAAGTTATGCGTCATTAAGGTAGTCTACCTCCGCCAGCTGGGAAGCTATAAGCGTAGTACCCGCAAAAGTCCAGTCTTACGTAAGATTGCACCTCTTCGAGGAAAGCAATATGCATGTCGTCTGCTCGTAGCGAATCCCTTGACATTTGTACCTTCGTCGGTGTGCAAATGCCTGTGATGTTGATGGTACCAGGCGATATACTTGTGACACTGCAATTAGGTTCACAGGGAATGGGCACGGTGTCACCATGACTATGAACTGATCGTCGTCCCGTCACTGGGGAGGCCGACACGTAAGTTAAAGGTCACCTTGCGTGAGGGGCATGTCTGAGGCAGCGTTGGCGAGGGGCATCGTTTGGTCATCTTCATCCAGCATCACATCGTTAAGTTATGCGTCATTAAGGTGGTCTACCTCCGCCAGCTGGGAAGCTATAAGCGTAGTACCCGCAAAAGTCCAGTCTTACGTAAGATTGCACCTCTTCGAGGAAAGCAATATGCATGTCGTCTGCTCGTAGCGAATCCCTTGACATTTGTACCTTCGTCGGTGTGCAAATGCCTTTGATGTTGATGGTACCAGGCGATATACTTGTGACACTGCAATTAGGTTCACAGGGAATGGTCACGGTGTCACCATGACTATGAACTGATCGTCGTACCGACACTGGGGAGGCCGACACGTAAGTTAAAGGTCACCTTGCGTGAGGGGCATGTCTGAGGCAGCGTTGGCGAGGGGCATCGGTTGATCATCTTCATCCAGCATCACATCGTTAAGTTATGCGTCATTATGGTAGTCTACCTCCGCCAGCTGGTAAGCTATAAGCGTACTACCCGCAAAAGTCCACTCTTACGTAAGATTGCACCTCTTCGAGGAAAGCAATATGCATGTCGTCTGCTCGTAGCGAATCCCTTGACATTTGTACCTTCGTCGGTGTGCAAATGCCTTTGATGTTGATGGTACCAGGCGATATACTTGTGACACTGCATTTAGGTTCACAGGGAATGGTCACGGTGTCACCTTGACTATGAACTGAACGTCGTCCCGTCACTGGGGAGGCCGACACGTAAGTTAAAGGTCACCTTGCGTGAGGGGCATGTCTGAGGCAGCGTTGGCGAGGGGCATCGGTTGATCATCTTCATCCAGCATCACATCGTTAAGGTATGCGTCATTATGGTAGTCTACCACCGCCAGCTGGTAAGCTATAAGCGTAGTACCCGCAAAAGTCCAGTCATACATAAGATTGCACCTCTTCGAGGAAAGCAATATGCATGTCGTCTGCTCGTAGCGAATCCCTTGTCATTTGTACCTTCGTCGGTGTGCAAATGCCTTTGATGTTGATGGTACCAGGCTATATATTTGTGACACTGCAATTAGGTTCACAGGGAATGGTCACGGTGTCACCATGACTATGAACTGATCGTCGTCCCGTCACTGGGGAGGCCGACACGTAAGTTAAAGGTCACCTTGCGTGAGGGGCATGTCTGAGGCAGCGTTGGCGAGGGGCATCGGTTGATCATCTTCATCCAGCAACACATCGTTAAGTTATACGTCATTATGTTAGTCTACCTCGCCAGCTGGTAAGCTATAAGCGTAGTACCCGCAAAATTCCAGTCTTACGTAAGATTGCACCTCTTCGAGGAAAGCAATATGCATGTCGTCTGCTCGTAGCGAATCCCTTGACATTTGTACCTTCGTCGGTGTGCAAATGCCTTTGATGTTGATGGTACCAGGCGATATACTTGTGACACTGCCATTAGGTTCACAGGGAATGGTCATGGTGTCAACCACTACTATGAACTGATCGTCGTCCCGTCACTGGGGAGGCCGACACGTAAGTTAAAGGTCACCTTGCGTGAGGGGCATGGCTGAGGCAGCGCTGGCGAGGGGCATCGGTTGATCATCTTCATCCAGCATCACATCGTTAAGTTATGCGTCATTATGGTAGTCTACCTCCGCCAGCTGGTACAGTATAAGCGTAGTACTCGCAAAAGTCCAGTCTTACGTAAGATTGCACCTCTTCGAGGAAAGCAATATGCATGTCGTCTGCTCGTAGCAAATCCCTTGACATTTGTACCTTCGTCGGTGTGCAAATGCCTTTGATGTCGATGGTACCAGGCGATATACTTGTGAAGCTGCAATTAGGTTCACAGGGAATGGTCATGGTGTCACCATGACTATGAACTGATCGTCGTCCCGTCACTGGGGAGGCCGACACGTAAGTTAAAGGTCACCTTGCGTGAGGGGCATGTCTGAGGCAGCGTTGGCGAGGGGCATCGGTTGATCATCATCATCCAGCATCGCATCGTTAAGGTATGCGTCATTATGGTAGTCTACCTCCGCCAGCTGGTAAGCTATAAGCGTAGTACCCGCAAAAGTCCAGTCTTACGTAAGATTGCACCTCTTCGAGGAAAGCAATATGCATGTCGTCTGCTCGTAGCGAATCCCTTGACATTTGTACCTTCGTCGGTGTGCAAATGCCTTTGATGTTGATGGTACCAGGCGATATACTTGTGACACTGCGATTAGGTTCACAGGGAATGGTCACGGTGTCACCATGACTGTGAACTGATCGTCGTCCCGTCACTGGGGAGGCCGACACGTATGTTAAAGGTCACCTTGCGTGAGGGGCATGTCTGAGGCAGCGTTGGCGAGGGGCATCGGTTGATCATCTTCATCCAGCATCACATCGTTAAGTTATGCGTCATTATGGTAGTCTACTTCCGCCATCTGGTAAGCTGTAAGCGTAGTACCCGCAAAAGTCCAGTCTTACGTAAGATTGCACCTCTTCGAGGAAAGCAATATGCATGTCGTCTGCTCGTAGCGAATAACTTGACATTTGTACCTTCGTCGGTGTGCAAAGGCCTTTGATGTTGATGGTACCAGGCGATATACTTGTGACTCTGCAATTAGGTTCACAGGGAATGGTCACAGTGTCACCATGACTATGAACTGATCGTCGTCCCGTCACTGGGGAGGCCGACACGTAAGTTAAAGGTCACCTTGCGTGAGGGCTATGTCTGAGGCAGCGTTGGCGAGGGGCATCGGTTGATGATCTTCATTCAGCATCACATCGTTTAGTTATTCGTCATCATGGTAGTAGGCCTCCGCCAGCTGGGAAGCTATAAGCGTAGTACCCGCAAAAGTCCAGTCTTACGTAAGATTGCACCTCTTCGAGGAAAGCAATATGCATGTCGTCTGCTCGTGGCGAATCCCTTGACATTTGTACCTTCGTCGGTGTGCAAATGCCTTTGATGTTGATGGTACCAGGCGATATACTTGTGACACTGCAATTAGGTTCACAGGGAATGGTCACGGTGTCACCATGACTATGAACTGATCGTCGTCCCGTCACTGGGGAGGCCGACACGTAAGTTAAAGGTCACCTTGCGTGAGGGGCATGTCTGAGGCAGCGTTGGCGAGGGGCATCGTTTGGTCATCTTCATCCAGCATCACATCGTTAAGTTATGCGTCATTAAGGTAGTCTACCTCCGCCAGCTGGGAAGCTATAAGCGTAGTACCCGCAAAAGTCCAGTCTTACGTAAGATTGCACCTCTTCGAGGAAAGCAATATGCATGTCGTCTGCTCGTAGCGAATCCCTTGACATTTGTACCTTCGTCGGTGTGCAAATGCCTTTGATGTTGATGGTACCAGGCGATATACTTGTGACACTGCAATTAGGTTCACAGGGAATGGTCACGGTGTCACCATGACTATGAACTGATCGTCGTACCGACACTGGGGAGGCCGACACGTAAGTTAAAGGTTACCTTGCGTGAGGGGCATGTCTGAGGCAGCGTTGGCGAGGCTCATCGGTTGATCATCTTCATCCAGCATCACATCGTTAAGTTATGCGTCATTATGGTAGTCTACCTCCGTCAGCTGGTAAGCTATAAGCGTAGTACCCGCAAAAGTCCACTCTTACGTAACATTGCACCTCTTCGAGGAAAGCAATATGCATGTCGTCTGCTCGTAGCGAATCCCTTGACATTTGTACCTACGTCGGTGTGCAAATGCCTTTGATGTTGATGGTACCAGGCGATATACTTGTGACACTGCAATTAGGTTCACAGTGAATGGTCACGGAGACACCTTGACTATGAACTGATCGTCGTCCCGTCACTGGGGAGGCCGACACGTAAGTTAAAGGTCACCTTGCGTGAGGGGCATGTCTGAGGCAGCGTTGGCGAGGGGCATCGTTTGATCATCTTCATCCAGCATCACATCGTTAAGTTATGCGTCATTAAGGTAGTCTACCTCCGCCAGCTGGGAAGCTATAAGCGTAGTTCCCGCAAAAGTCCAGTCTTACGTAAGATTGCACCTCTTCGAGGAAAGCAATATGCATGTCGTCTGCTCGTAGCGAATCCCTTGACATTTGTACCTTCGTCGGTGTGCAAATGCCTGTGATGTTGATGGTACCAGGCGATATACTTGTGACACTGCAATTAGGTTCACAGGGAATGGTCACGGTGTCACCATGACTATGAACTGATCGTCGTTTCGTCACTGGGGAGGCCGACACGTAAGTTAAAGGTCACCTTGCGTGAGGGGCATGTCTGAGGCAGCGTTGGCGAGGGGCATCGTTTGGTCATCTTCATCCAGCATCACATCGTTAAGTTATGCGTCATTAAGGTAGACTACCTCCGCCAGCTGGGAAGCTATAAGCGTAGTACCCGCAAAAGTCCAGTCTCACGTAAGATTGCACCTCTTCGAGGAAAGCAATATGCATGTCGTCTGCTCGTAGCGAATCCCTTGACATTTGTACCTTCGTCGGTGTGCAAATGCCTTTGATGTTGATGGTACCAGGCGATATACTTGTGACACTGCAATTAGGTTCACAGGGAATGGTCACGGTGTCACCTTGACTGTGAACTGATCGTCGTCCCGTCACTGGGGAGGCCGACACGTAAGTTAAAGGTCACCTTGCGTGAGGGGCATGTCTGAGGCAGCGTTGGCGAGGGGCATCGGTTGATCATCTTCATCCAGCATCACATCGTTAAGTTATGCGTCATTATGATAGTCTACCTCCGCCAGCTTGTAAGCTATAAGCGTAGTACCCGCAAAAGTCCAGTCTTACGTAAGATTGCACCTCTTCGAGGAAAGCAATATGCATGTCGTCTGCTCGTAGCGAATCCCTTGACATTTGTACCTTCGTCGGTGTGCAAATGCCTTTGATGTTGATAGTACCAGGCGATCTACTTGTGACACTGCAATTAGGTTCACAGGGAATGGTCACGGTGTCACCATGACTATGAACTGATCGTCGTCCCGTCACTGGGGAGGCCGACACGTAAGTTAAAGGTCACCTTGCGTGAGGGGCATGTCTGAGGCAGCGTTGGCGAGGGGCATCGTTTGGTCATCTTCATCCAGCATCACATCGTTAAGTTATGCGTCATTAAGGTAGTCTACCTCCGCCAGCTGGGAAGCTATAAGCGTAGTAACCGCAAAAGTCCAGTCTTACGTAAGATTGCACCTCTTTGAGGAAAGCAATATGCATGTCGTCTGCTCGTAGCGAATCCCTTGACATTTGTACCTTCGTCGGTGTGCAAATGCCTGTGATGTTGATGGTACCAGGCGATATACTTGTGACACTGCAATTAGGTTAACAGGGAATGGTCACGGTGTCACCATGACTATGAACTGATCGTCGTCCCGTCACTGGGGAGGCCGACACGTAAGTTAAAGGTCACCTTGCGTGAGGGGCATATCTGAGGCAGCGTTGGTGAGGGGCATCGTTTGGTCATCTTCATCCAGCATCACATCGTTAAGTTATGCGTCATTAAGGTAGTCTACCTCCGCCAGCTGGGAAGCTATAAGCGTAGTACCCGCAAAAGTCCAGTCTTACGTAACATTGCACCTCTTCGAGGAAAGCAATATGCATGTCGTCTGCTCGTAGCGAATCCCTTGACATTTGTACCTTCGTCGGTGTGCAAATGCCTTTGATGTTGATGGTACCAGGCGATATACTTGTGACACTGCAATTACGTTCACAGGGAATGGTCACGGTGTCACCATGACTATGAACTGATCGTCGTCCCGTCACTGGGGAGGCCGACACGTAAGTTAAAGGTCACCTTGCGTGAGGGGCATGTCTGAGGCAGCGTTGGCGAGGATCATTGGTTGATCATCTTCATCCAGCATCACATCGTTAAGTTGTGCGTCATTATGGTAGTCTACCTCCGCCAGCTGGTAAGCTATAAGCGTAGTACCCGCAAAAGTCCAGTCTTACGTAAGATTGCACCTCTTCGAGGAAAGCAATATGCATGTCGTCTGCTCGTAGCGAATCCCTTGACGTTTGTACCTACGTCGGGGTGCAAATGCCTTTGATGTTGATGGTACCAGGCGATATACTTGTGACACTGCAATTAGGTTCACAGGGAATGGGCACGGTGTCACCATGACTATGAACTGATCGTCGTCCCGTCACTGGGGAGGCCGACACGTAAGTTAAAGGTCACCTTGCGTGAGGGGCATGTCTGAGGCAGCGTTGGCGAGGGGCATCGTTTGGTCATCTTCATCCAGCATCACATCGTTAAGTTATGCGTCATTAAGGTGGTCTACCTCCGCCAGCTGGGAAGCTATAAGCGTAGTACCCGCAAAAGTCCAGTCTTACGTAAGATTGCACCTCTTCGAGGAAAGCAATATGCATGTCGTCTGCTCGTAGCGAATCCCTTGACATTTGTACCTTCGTCGGTGTGCAAATGCCTTTGATGTTGATGGTACCAGGCGATATACTTGTGACACTGCAATTAGGTTCACAGGGAATGGTCACGGTGTCACCATGACTATGAACTGATCGTCGTACCGACACTGGGGAGGCCGACACGTAAGTTAAAGGTCACCTTGCGTGAGGGGCATGTCTGAGGCAGCGTTGGCGAGGGGCATCGGTTGATCATCTTCATCCAGCATCACATCGTTAAGTTATGCGTCATTATGGTAGTCTACCTCCGCCAGCTGGTAAGCTATAAGCGTACTACCCGCAAAAGTCCACTCTTACGTAACATTGCACCTCTTCGAGGAAAGCAATATGCATGTCGTCTGCTCGTAGCGAATCCCTTGACATTTGTACCTACGTCGGTGTGCAAATGCCTTTGATGTTGATGTTACCAGGCGATATACTGGTGACACTGCAATTAGGTTCACAGGGAATGGTCACGGAGACATCTTGACTATGAACTGATCGTCGTCCCGTCACTGGGGAGGCCGACACGTAAGTTAAAGGTCACCTTGCGTGAGAGGCATGTCTGAGGCAGCGTTGGCGAGGGGCATCGTTTGATCATCTTCATCCAGCATCACATCGTTAAGTTATGCGTCATTAAGGTAGTCTACCTCCGCCAGCTGGGAAGCTATAAGCGTAGTACCCGCAAAAGTCCAGTCTTACGTAAGATTGCACCTCTTCGAGGAAAGCAATATGCATGTCGTCTGCTCGTAGCGAATCCCTTGACATTTGTACCTTCGTCGGTGTGCAAATGCCTTTGATGTTGATGGTACCAGGCGATATACTTGTGACACTGCAATTAGGTTCACAGGGAATGGTCACGGTGTCACCATGACTATGAACTGATCGTCGTCCCGTCACTGGGGAGGCCGACACGTAAGTTAAAGGTCACCTTGCGTGAGGGGCATGTCTGAGGCAGCGTTGGCGAGGGGCATCGGTTGATCATCTTCATCCAGCATCACATCGTTAAGTTGTTCGTCATTATGGTAGTCTACCTCCGCCAGCTGGTACAGTATAAGCGTAGTACCCGCAAAAGTCCAGTCTTACGTAAGATTGCACCTCTTCGAGGAAAGCAATATGCATGTCGTCTGCTCGTAGCGAATCCCTTGACATTTGTACCTACGTCGGGGTGCAAATGCCTTTGATGTTGATGGTACCAGGCGATATACTTGTGACACTGCAATTAGGTTCACAGGGAATGGTCACGGAGTCACCTTGACTATGAACTGATCGTCGTCCCGTCACTGGGGAGGCCGACACGTAAGTTAAAGGTCACCTTGCGTGAGGGGCATGTCTGAGGCAGCGTTGGCGAGGGGCATCGTTTGATCATCTTCATCCAGCATCACATCGTTAAGTTATGCGTCATTAAGGTAGTCTACCTCCGCCAGCTGGGAAGCTATAAGCCTAGTACCCGCAAAAGTCCAGTCTTACGTAAGATTGCACCTCTTCGAGGAAAACAATATGCATGTCGTCTGCTCGTAGCGAATCCCTTGACATTTGTGCCTTCGTCGGTGTGCAAATGCCTGTGATGTTGATGGTACCAGGCGATATACTTGTGACACTGCAATTAGGTTCACAGGGAATGGGCACGGTGTCACCATGACTATGAACTGATCGTCGTCCCGTCACTGGGGAGGCCGACACGTAAGTTAAAGGTCACCTTGCGTGAGGGGCATGTCTGAGGCAGCGTTGGCGAGGGGCATCGTTTGGTCATCTTCATCCAGCATCACATCGTTAAGTTATGCGTCATTAAGGTAGTCTACCTCCGCCAGCTGGGAAGCTATAAGCGTAGTACCCGCAAAAGTCCAGTCTTACGTAAGATTGCACCTCTTCGAGGAAAGCAATATGCATGTCGTCTGCTCATAGCGAATCCCTTGACATTTGTACCTTCGTCGGTGTGCAAATTCCTTTGATGTTGATGGTACCAGGCGATATACTTGTGACACTGCAATTAGGTTCACAGGGAATGGTCACGGTGTCACCATGACTATGAACTGATCGTCGTACCGACACTGGGGAGGCCGACACGTAAGTTAAAGGTCACCTTGCGTGAGGGGCATGTCTGAGGCAGCGTTGGCGAGGGGCATCGGTTGATCATCTTCATCCAGCATCACATCGTTAAGTTATGCGTCATTATGGTAGTCTACCTCCGCCAGCTGGTAAGCTATAAGCGTACTACCCGCAAAAGTCCACTCTTACGTAACATTGCACCTCTTCGAGGAAAGCAATATGCATGTCGTCTGCTCGTAGCGAATCCCTTGACGTTTGTACCTACGTCGGTGTGCAAATGCCTTTGATGTTGATGGTACCAGGCGATATACTTGTGACACTGCAATTAGGTTCACAGGGAATGGTCACGGAGACATCTTGACTATGAACTGATCGTCGTCCCGTCACTGGGGAGGCCGACACGTAAGTTAAAGGTCACCTTGCGTGAGAGGCATGTCTGAGGCAGCGTTGGCGAGGGGCATCGTTTGATCATCTTCATCCAGCATCACATCGTTAAGTTATGCGTCATTAAGGTAGTCTACCTCCGCCAGCTGGGAAGCTATAAGCGTAGTACCCGCAAAAGTCCAGTCTTACGTAAGATTGCACCTCTTCGAGGAAAGCAATATGCATGTCGTCTGCCCGTAGCGAATCCCTTGACATTTGTACCTTCGTCGGTGTGCAAATGCCTGTGATGTTGATGGTACCAGGCGATAAACTTGTGACACTGCAATTAGGTTCACAGGGAATGGTGACGGTGTCACCATGACTATGAACTGATCGTCGTCCCATCACTGGGGAGGCCGACACGTAAGTTAAAGGTCACCTTGCGTGAGGGGCATGTCTGAGGCAGCGTTGGCGAGGGGCATCGTTAGGTCATCTTCATCCAGCATCACATCGTTAAGTTATGCGTCATTAAGGTAGTCTACCTCCGCCAGCTGGGAAGCTATAAGCGTAGTACCCGCAAAAGTCCAGTCTTACGTAAGATTGCACCTCTTCGAGGAAAGCAATATGCATGTCGTCTGCTCGTAGCGAATCCCTTGACATTTGTACCTTCGTCGGTGTGCAAATGCCTTTGATGTTGATGGTACCAGGCGATATACTTGTGACACTGCAATTAGGTTCACAGGGAATGGTCACGGTGTCACCTTGACTATGAACTGATCGTCGTCCCGTCACTGGGGAGGCCGACACGTAAGTTAAAGGTCACCTTGCGTGAGGGGCATGTCTGAGGCAGCGTTGGCGAGGGGCATCGGTTGATCATCTTCATCCAGCATAACATCGTTAAGTTATGCGTCATTATGGTAGTCTACCTCCGCCAGCTGGTAAGCTATAAGCGTAGTACCCGCAAAAGTCCAGTCTTACGTAAGATTGCACCTCTTCGAGGAAAGCAATATGCATGTCGTCTGCTCGTAGCGAATCCCTTGACATTTGTACCTTCGTCGGTGTGCAAATGCCTTTGATGTTGATGGTACCAGGCGATATACTTGTGACACTGCAATTAGGTTCACAGGGATTGGTCAGGGTGTCACCATGACTATGAACTGATCGTCGTCCCGTCACTGGGGAGGCCGACACGTAAGTTAAAGGTCACCTTGCGTGAGGGGCATGTCTGAGGCAGCGTTGGCGAGGGGCATCGGTTGATCATCTTCATCCAGCATCACATCGTTAAGTTATGCGTCATTATGATAGTCTACCTCCGCCAGCTGGTAAGCTATAAGCGTAGTACCCGCAAAAGTCCAGTCTTACGTAAGATTGCACCTCTTCGAGGAAAGCAATATGCATGTCGTCTGCTCGTAGCGAATCCCTTGAAATTTGTACCTTCGTCGGTGTGCAAATGCCTTTGATGTTGATAGTACCAGGCGATATACTTGTGACACTGCAATTAGGTTCACAGGGAATGGTCACGGTGTCACCATGACTATGAACTGATCGTCGTCCCGTCACTGGGGAGGCCGACACGTAAGTTAAAGGTCACCTTGCGTGAGGGGCATGTCTGAGGCAGCGTTGGCGAGGGGCATCGGTTGATCATCTTCATCCAGCATCACATCGTTAAGTTATGCGTCATTATGGTAGTCTACCTCCGCCAGCTGGTAAGCTATAAGCGTAGTACCCGCAAAAGTCCAGTCTTACGTAAGATTGCACCTCTCAGAGGAAAGCAATATGCATGTCGTCTGCTCGTAGCGAATAACTTGATATTTGTACCTTCGTCGGTGTGCAAATGCCTTTGATGTTGACGGTACCAGGCGATATACTTGTGACACTGCAATTAGGTTCACAGGGAATGGTCACGGTGTCACCATGACTATGAACTGATCGTCGTCCCATCACTGAGGAGGCCGGCACGTAAGTTAAAGGTCACCTTGCGTGAGGGCTATGTCTGAGGCAGCGTTGGCGAGGGGCATCGGTTGATGATCTTCATTCAGCATCACATCGTTAAGTTATGGGTCATCATGGTAGTCTGCCTCCGCCAGCTGGTAAGCTATAAGCGTAGTACCCGCAAAAGTCCAGTCTTACGTAAGATTGCACCTCATTGAGGAAAGCAATATGCATGTCGTCTGCTCGTAGCGAATCCCTTGACATTTGTACCTTCGTCGGTGTGCAAATTGCTTTTCATGTTGATGGTACCAGGCGATATACTTGTGACACTGCAATTAGGTTCACAGGGAATGGTGACGGTGTCACCATGACTATGAACTGATCGTCGTCCCGTCACTGGGGAGGCCGACACGTAAGTTAAAGGTCACCTTGCGTGAGGGGCATGACTGAGGCAGCGTTGGCGAGGGGCATCGGTTGATCATCTTCATCCAGCAACACATCGTTAAGTTATGCGTCATTATGGTAGTCTACCTCCGCCAGCTGGTAAGCTTTAAGCGTAGTACCCGCAAAAATCCAGTCTTACGTAAGATTGCACCTCTTTGAGGAAAGCAATATGCATGTAGTCTGCTCGTAGCGAATCCCTTGACATTTGTACCTACGTCGGGGTGCAAATGCCTTTGATGTTGATGGTACCAGGCGATATACTTGTGACACTGCAATTAGGTTCACAGGGAATGGTCACGGTGTCACCATGACTATGAACTGATCGTCGTCCCGTCACTGGGGAGGCCGACACGTAAGTTAAAGGTCACCTTGCGTGAGGGGCATGTCTGAGGCAGCGTTGGCGAGGGGCATCGGTTGATCATCTTCATCCAGCATCACATCGTTAAGTTATGCGTCATTATGATAGTCTACCTCCGCCAGCTGGTAAGCTATAAGCGTAGTACCCGCAAAAGTCCAGTCTTACGTAAGATTGCACCTCTTTGAGGAAAGCAATATGCATGTCGTCTGCTCGTAGCGAATCCCTTGACATTTGTACCTACGTCGGTGTGCAAATGCCTTTGATGTTGATGGTACCAGGCGATATACTTGTGACACTGCAATTAGGTTCACAGGGAATGGTGACGGTGTCACCTTGACTATGAACTGATCGTCGTCCCGTCACTGGGGAGGCCGACACGTAAGTTAAGGGTCACCTTGCGTGAGGGGCATGTCTGAGGCAGCGTTGGCGAAGGGCATCGGTTGATCATCTTCATCCAGCATCACATCGTTAAGTTATGCGTCATTATGATAGTCTACCTCCGCCAGCTAGTAAGCTATAAGCGTAGTACCCGCAAAAGTCCAGTCTTACGTAAGATTGCACCTCTTCGAGGAAAGCATTATGCATGTCGTCTGCTCGTAGCGAATCCCTTGACATTTGTACCTTCGTCGGTGTGCAAATGCCTTTGATGGTGATGGTACCAGGCGATATACTTGTGACACTGCAATTAGGTTCACAGGGAATGGTCACGGTGTCACCATGACTATGAACTGATCGTCGTCCCGTCACTGGGGAGGCCGACACGTAAGTTAAAGGTCACCTTGCGTGAGGGGCATGTCTGAGGCAGCGTTGGCGAGGGGCATCGTTTGGTCATCTTCATCCAGCATCACATCGTTAAGTTATGCGTCATTAAAGTAGTCTACCTCCGCCAGCTGGGAAGCTATAAGCGTAGTACCCGCAAAAGTCCAGTCTTACGTAAGATTGCACCTCTTCGAGGAAAGCAATATGCATGTAGTCTGCTCGTAGCGTATCCCTTGACATTTGTACCTTCGTCGGTGTGCAAATGCCTGTGATGTTGATGGTACCAGGCGATATACTTGTGACACTGCAATTAGGTTCACAGGGAATGGTCACGGTGTCACCATGACTATGAACTGATCGTCGTCCCGTCACTGGGGTGGCCGACACGTAAGTTAAAGGTCACCTTGCGTGAGGGGCATGTCTGAGGCAGCGTTGGCGAGGGGCATCGTTTGGTCATCCTCATCCAGCATCACATCGTTAAGTTATGCGTCATTAAGGTAGTCTACCTCCGCCAGCTGGGAAGCTATAAGCGTAGTACCCGCAAAAGTCCAGTCTTACGTAGGATTGCACCTCTTCGAGGAAAGCAATATGCATGTCGTCTGCTCGTAGCGAATCCCTTGACATTTGTACCTTCGTCGGTGTGCAAATGCCTTTGATGTTGATGGTACCAGGCGATATACTTGTGACACTGCAATTAGGTTCACAGGGAATGGTCACGGTGTCACCATGACTATGAACTGATCGTCGTCCCGTCACTGGGGTGGCTGACACGTAAGTTAAAGGTCACCTTGCGTGAGGGGCATGTCTGAGGCAGCGTTGGCGAGGGTCATCGGTTGATCATCTTCATCCAGCATCACATCGTTAAGTTATGCGTCATTATGATAGTCTACCTCCGCCAGCTTGTAAGCAATAAGCGTAGTACCCGCAAAAGTCCAGTCTTACGTAAGATTGCACCTCTTCGAGGAAAGCAATATGCATGTCGTCTGCTCGTAGCGAATAACTTGACATTTGTACCTTCGTCGGTGTGCAAATGCCTTTGATGTTGATGGTACCAGGCGATATACTTGTGACACTGCAATTAGGTTCACAGGGAATGGTCACGGTGTCACCATGACCATGAACTGATCGTCGTCCCGTCACTGGGGACGCCGACACGTAAGTTAAAGGTCACCTTGCGTGAGGGGCATGTCTGAGGCAGCGTTGGCGAGGGGCATCGTTTGGTCATCTTCATCCAGCATCACATCGTTAAGTTATGCGTCATTAAGGTAGTCTACCTCCGCCAGCTGGGAAGCTATAAGCGTAGTACCCGCAAAAGTCCAGTCTTACGTAAGATTGCACCTCTTCGAGGAAAGCAATATGCATGTCGTCTGCTCGTAGCGAATCCCTTGATATTTGTACCTTCGTCGGTGTGCAAATGCCTTTGATGTTGATGGTACCAGGCGATATACTTGTGACACTGCAATTAGGTTCACAGGGAATGGTCACGGTGTCACCATGACTATGAACTGATCGCCGTCCCGTCACTGGGGAGGCCGACACGTAAGTTAAAGGTCACCTTGCGTGAGGGGCATGTCTGAGGCAGCGTTGGCGAGGGGCATCAGTTGATCATCTTCATCCAGCATCACATCGTTAAGTTATACGCCATTATGGTAGTCTACCTCGCCAGCTGGTAAGCTATAAGCGTAGTACCCGCAAAAGTTCAGTCTTACGTAAGATTGCACCTCTTCGAGGAAAGCAATATGCATGTCGTCTGCTAATAGTGAATCTCTTGACATTTGTACCTTCGTCGGTGTGCAAATGCCTTTGATGTTGATGGTACCAGGCGATATACTTGTGACACTGCAATTAGGTTCACAGGGAATGGTCACGGTGTCACCTTGACTATGAACTGATCGTCGTCCCGTCACTGGGGAGGCCGACACGTAAGTTAAAGGTCACCTTGCGTGAGGGGCATGTCTGAGGCAGCGTTGGCGAGGGGCATCGGTTGATCATCTTCATCCAGCAACACATCGTTAAGTTATACGCCATTATGGTAGTCTACCTCGCCAGCTGGTAAGCTATAAGCGTAGTACCCGCAAAATTCCAGTCTTACGTAAGATTGCACCTCTTCGAGGAAAGCAATATGCATGTCGGCTGCTCGTAGCGAATCCCTTGACATTTGTACCTTCGTCGGTGTGCAAATGCCTTTGATGTTGATGGTACCAAACGATATACTTGTGACACTGCCGTTAGGATCACAGGGAATGGTGACGGAGTCACCATGACTATGAACTGATCGTCGTGACGTCACTGGGGAGGCCGACACGTAAGTTAAAGGTCACCTTGCGTGAGGGGCATGTCTGAGGCAGCGTTGCCGAGGGGCATCGGTTGATCATCTTCATCCAGCATCACATCGTTAAGTTATGGGTCATTATGGTAGTCTACCTCCGCCAGCTTGTAAGCTATAAGCGTAGTACCCGCAAAAGTCCACTCTTACGTAACATTGCACCTCTTCGAGGAAAGCAATATGCATGTCGTCTGCTCGTAGCGAATCCCTTGACATTTGTACCTACGTCGGTGTGCAAATGCCTTTGATGTTGATGGTACCATTCGATATACTTGTGACACTGCAATTAGGTTCACAGGGAATGGTCACGGTGTCACCTTGACTATGAACTGATCGTCGTCCCGTCACTGGGGACGCCGACACGTAAGTTAAAGGTCACCTTGCGTGAGGGGCATGTCTGAGGCAGCGTTGGCGAGGGGCATCGGTTGATCATCTTCATCCAGCAACACATCGTTAAGTTATACGTCATTATGGTAGTCTACCTCGCCAGCTGGTAAGCTATAAGCGTAGTACCCGCAAAATCCCAGTCTTACGTAAGATTGCACCTCTTCGAGGAAAGCAATATGCATGTCGGCTGCTCGTAGCAAATCCCTTGACATTTGTACCTTCGTCGGTGTTCAAATGCCTTTGATGTTGATGGTACCAGGCGATATACTTGTGACACTGCAATTAGGTTCACAGGGAATGGTCACGGTGTCACCATGACTATGAAGTGATCGTCGTCCCGTCATTGGGGAGGCCGACACGTAAGTTAAAGGTCACCTTGCGTGAGGGGCATGTCTGAGGCAGCGTTGGCGAGGGGCATCGGTTGATCATCTTCATCCAGCATCACATCGTTAAGTTATGCGTCATTAAGGTAGTCTACCTCCGCCAGCTGGGAAGCTATAAGCGTAGTACCCGCAAAAGTCCAGTCTTACGTAAGATTGCACCTCTTCGAGGAAAGCAATATGCATGTCGTCTGCTCGTAGCGAATCCCTTGACATTTGTACCTTCGTCGGTGTGCAAATGCCTTTGATGTTGATGGTACCAGGCGATATACTGGTGACACTGCAATTAGGTTCACAGGGAATGGTCACGGTGTCACCATGACTATGAACTGATCGTCGTCCCGTCACTGGGGAGGCCGACACGTAAGTTAAAGGTCACCTTTCGTGAGGGGCATGTCTGAGGCAGCGTTGGCGAGGGGCATCGGTTGATCATCTTCATCCAGCAACACATCGTTAAGTTATACGTCATTATTGTAGTCTACCTCGCCAGCTGGTAAGCTATAAGCGTAGTACCCGCAAAATTCCAGTCTTACGTAAGATTGCACCTCTTCGAGGAAAGCAATATGCATGTCGGATGCTCGTAGCGAATCCCTTGACATTTGTACCTTCGTCGGTGTGCAAATGCCTTTGATGTTGATGGTACCAGGCGATATACTTGTGACACTGCAATTAGGTTCACAGGGAATGGTCACGGTGTCACCATGACTATGAACTGATCGTAGTCCCGTCACTGGGGAGGCCGACACATAAGTTAAAGGTCACCTTGCGTGAGGGGCATGTCTGAGGCAGCGTTGGCGAGGGGCATCGGTTGATCATCTTCATCCAGCAACACATCGTTAAGTTATGCGTCATTATGGTAGTCTACCTCGCCAGCTGGTAAGCTATAAGCGTAGTACCCGCAAAAGTCCACTCTTACGTAACATTACACCTCTTCGAGGAAAGCAATATGCATGTCGTCTGCTCGTAGCGAATCCCTTGACATTTGTACCTACGTCGGTGTGCAAATGCCTTTGATGTTGATGGTACCAGGCGATATACTTGTGACACTGCAATTAGGTTCACAGGGAATGGTCACGGTGCCACCTTGACTATGAACTGATCGTCGTCCCGTCACTGGGGAGGCCGACACGTAAGTTAAAGGTCACCTTGCGTGAGGGGCATGTCTGAGGCAGCGTTGGCGAGGGGCATCGGCTGATCATCTTCATATAGCATCACATCGTTAAGTTATGCGTCATTATGGTAGTCTACCTCCGCCAGCTGGTAAGCTATAAGCGTAGTACCCGCAAAAGTCCAGTCTTACGTAAGATTGCTCCTCTTCGAGGAAAGCAATATGCATGTCGTCTGCTCGTAGCGAATCCCTTGACATTTGTACCTTCGTCGGTGTGCAAATGCGTTTGATGTTGATGGTACCAGGCAATATACTTGTGACACTGCAATTAGGTTCACAGGGAATGGTCACGGTGTCACCATGACTATGAACTGATCGTCGTCCCGTCACTGGGGAGGCCGACACGTAAGTTAAAGGTCACCTTGCGTGAGGGGCATGTCTGAGGCAGCGTTGGCGAGGGACATCGTTAGATCATCTTCATCCAGCATCACATCGTTATGTTATGCGTCATTATGGTAGTCTACCTCCGCCAGCTGGTAAGCTATAAGCGTAGTACCCGCAAAAGTCCACTCTTACGTAACATTACACCTCTTCGAGGAAAGCAATATGCATGTCGTCTGCTCGTAGCGAATCCCTTGACATTTGTACCTACGTCGGTGTGCAAATGCCTTTGATGTTGATGGTACCAGGCGATATACTTGTGACACTGCAATTAGGTTCACAGGGAATGGTGACGGTGTCACCATGACTATGAACTGATCGTCGTCCCGTCACTGGGGTGGCCGACACGTAAGTTAAAGGTCACCTTGCGTGAGGGACATGTCTGAGGCAGCGTTGGCGAGGGCCATCGGTTGATCATCTTCATCCAGCATCACATCGTTAAGTTATGCGTCATTATGGTAGTCTACCTCCGCCAGCTGGTAAGCTATAAGCGTAGTACCCGCAAAAGTCCAGTCTTACGTAAGATTGCACCTCTTCGAGGAAAGCAATAATCATGTCGTCTGCTCATAGCGAGTCCTTTGGCATTTGTTCCTTCGTCGGTGTGCAAATGCCTTTGATGTTGATGGTACCAGGCGATATACTTGTGACACTGCAATTAGGTTCACAGGGAATGGTCACGGTGGCACCATGACTATGAACTGATCGTCGTCCCGTCAATGGGGAGACCGACACGTAAGTTAAAGGTCACCTTGCGTGAGGGGCATGTCTGAGGCAGCGTTGGCGAGGGGCATCGGTAGATCATCTTCATCCAGCATCACATCGTTAAGTTATGCGTCATTATGGTAGACTACCTCCGCCAGCTGGTAAGCTATAAGCGTAGTACCCGCAAAAATCCAGTCTTACGTAAGATTGCACCTCTCCGCGGAAAGCAATATGCATGTCGTCTGCTCGTAGCGAATCCCTTGACATTTGTACCTTCGTCGATGTGCAAATGCCTTTGATGTTGATGGTACCAGGCGATATACTTGTGACACTGCAATTAGGTTCACAGGGAATGGTCACATTGTCACCATGACTATGAACTGATCGTCGTCCCGTCACTGGGGAGGCCAACACGTAAGTTAAAGGTCACCTTGCGTGAGGGGCATGTCTGAGGCAGCGATGGCGAGGGGCATCGGTTGATCATCTTCATCCAGCATCACATCGTTAAGTTATGCGTCATTATGGTAGTCTACCTCCGCCAGCTGGTCAGCTATAAGCGTAGTACCCGCAAAAGTCCAGTCTTACGTAAGATTGCACCTCTTCGAGGAAAGCAATATGCATGTCGTCTGCTCGTAGCGAATCCCTTGACATTTGTACCTTCGTCGGTGTGCAAATGCCTTTGATGTTGATGGTACCAGGCGATATACTGGTGACACTGCAATTAGGTTCACAGGGAATGGTCACGGTGGCACCATGACTATGAACTGATCGTCGTCCCGTCACTGGGGAGGCCGACACGTAAGTTAAAGGTCACCTTGCGTGAGGGGCTCATGTCTGAGGCAGCGTTGGCGAGGGGCATCGGTTGATCATCTTCATCCAGCATCACATCGTTAAGTTATGCGTCATTATGGTAGTCTACCTCCGCCAGCTGGTCAGCTATAAGCGTAGTACCCGCAAAAGTCCAGTCTTACGTAAGATTGCACCTCTTCGAGGAAAGCAATATGCATGTCGTCTGCTCGTAGCGAGTCCATTGACATTTGTTCCTTTGTCGGTGTGCAAATGCCTTTGATGTTGATGGTTTCAGGCGATATACTTGTGACACTGCAATTAGGTTCAGAGGGAATGGTCACGGTGTCACCATGACTATGAACTGATCGTCGTCCCGTCACTGGGGAGGCCGACACGTAAGTTAAAGGTCCCCTTGCATGAGGGGCATGTCTGAGGCAGCGTTGGCGAGGGGCATCGGTTGATCGTCTTCATCCAGCAACACATCGTTAAGTTATGCGTCATTATGATAGTCTACCTCCGCCAGCTTGTAAGCTATAAGCGTAGTACCCGCAGAAGTTTAGTCTTACGTAAGGTTGCACCTCTTCGAGGAAAGCAATATGCATGTCGTCTGCTCGTAGCGAATCCCTTGACATTTGTACCTTCGTCGGTGTGCAAATGCTTTTGATGTTGATTGTACCAGGCGATATACTGGTGACACTGCAATTAGGTTCACAGGGAATGGTCACGGTGTCACCATGACTATGAACTGATCGTCGTCCCGTCACTGGGGAGGCCGACACGTAAGTTAAGGTCACCTTGCGTGAGGGGCATGTCTGAGGCAGCGTTGGCGAGGGGCATCGGTTTATCATCTTCATCCAGCATCACATCGTTAAGTTATGCGTCATTATGATAGTCTACCTCCGCCAGCTTGTAAGCTATAAGCGTAGTACCCGCAAAATTCCAGTCTTACGTAAGATTGCACCTCTTCGAGGAAAGCAATATGCATGTCGTCTGCTCGAGGCGAATCCCTTGACATTTGTACCTTCGTCGGTGTGCAAATGCCTTTGATGTTGATGGTACCAGGCGATATACTGGTGACACTGAAATTAGGTTCACAGGGAATGGTCACGGTGGCACCATGACTATGAACTGATCGTCGTCCCGTCACTGGGGAGGCCGACACGTAAGTTAAAGGTCACCTTGCGTGAGGGGCATGTCTGAGGCAGCGTTGGCGAGGGTCATCGGTTGATCATCTTCATCCAGCATCACATCGTTAAGTTATGCGTCATTATGATAGTCTACCTCCGCCAGCTTGTAAGCTATAAGCGTAGTACCCGCAAAAGTCCAGTCTTACGTAAGATTGCACCTCTTCGAGGAAAGCAATATGCATGTCGTCTGCTCGTAGCGAATCCCTTGACATATGTACCTTCGTCGGTGTGCAAATGCCTTTGATGTTGATGGTACCAGGCGATATACTTGTGACACTGCAATTACGTTCACAGGGAATGGTCACGGTGTCACCATGACTATGAACTGATCGTCGTCCCGTCACTGGGGAGGCCGACACGTAAGTTAAAGGTCACCTTGCGTGAGGGGCATGTCTGAGGCAGCGTTGGCGTGGGGCATCGGTTGATCATCTTCATCCAGCATCACATCGTTAAGTTATGCGTCATTATGGTAGTCTACCTCCGCCAGCTGGTAAGCTATAAGCGTAGTACCCGCAAAAGTCCAGTCTTACGTAAGATTGCACCTCTTTGAGGAAAGCAATATGCATGTCGTCTGCTCGTAGCGAATCCCTTGACATTTGTACCTTCGTTGGTGTGCAAATGCCTTTGATGTTTATGGTACCAGGCGATATACTTGTGACACTGCAATTAGGTTCACAGGGAATGGTCACGGTGTCACCATGACTATGAACTGATCGTCGTCCCGTCACTGGGGAGGCCGACACGTAAGTTAAAGGTCACCTTGCGTGAGGGGCACGTCTGAGGCAGCGTTGGCGAGGGGCATCGGTTGATCATCTTCATCCAGCATCACATCGTTAAGTTATACGTCATTATGGTAGTCTACCTCCGCCACCTGGTAAGCTATAAGCGTAGTACCCGCAAAATTCCAGTCTTACGTAAGATTGCACCTCTTCGAGGAATGCAATATGCATGTCGTCTGCTCGTAGCGAATCCCTTGACATTTGTACCTTCGTCGGTGTGCAAATGCCTTTGATGTTGATGGTACCAGGCGATATACTGGTGACACTGCAATTAGGTTCACAGGGAATGGTCACGGTGTCACCATGACTATGAACTGATCGTCGTCCCGTCACTGGGGAGGCCGACACGTAAGTTAAAGGTCACCTTGCGTTAGGGGCATGTCTGAGGCAGCGTTGGCGTGGGGCATCGGTTGATCATCTTCATCCAGCATCACATCGTTAAGTTATGCGTCATTATGGTAGTCTACCCCCGCCAGCTGGTAAGCTATAAGCGTAGTACCCGCAAAAGTCCAGTCTTACGTAAGATTGCACCTCTTTGAGGAAAGCAATATGCATGTCGTCTGCTCGTAGCGAATCCCTTGACATTTGTACCTTCGTTGGTGTGCAAATGCCTTTGATGTTGATGGTACCAGGCGATATACCTGTGACACTGCAATTAGGTTCACAGGGAATGGTCACGGTGGCACCATGACTATGAACTGATCGTCGTCCCGTCACTGGGGAGGCCGACACGTAAGTTAAAGGTCACCTTGGGTGAGGGGCATGTCTGAGGCAGCGTTGGCGAGGGGCATCGGTTGATCATCTTCATCCAGCAACACATCGTTAAGTTATGCGTCATTATGGTAGTCTACCTCCGCCAGCTGGTAAGCTATAAGCGTAGTACCCGCAAAAGTCCAGTCTTACGTAAGATTGCACCTCTGCGAGGAAAGCAATATGCATGTCGTCTGCTCGTAGCGAATCCCTTGACATTTGTACCTTCGTCGGTGTGCAAATGCCTTTGATGTTGATGGTACCAGGCGATATACTGGTGACACTGCAATTAGGTTCACAGGCAATGGTCACGGTGTCACCATGACTATGAACTGATCGTCGTCCCGTCACTGGGGAGGCCGACACGTAAGTTAAAGGTCACCTTGCGTGAGGGGCATGTCTGAGGCAGCGTTGGCGAGGGGCATCGGTTGATCATCTTCATCCAGCAACACATCGTTAAGTTATGCGTCATTATAGTAGTCTACCTCCGCCAGCTGGTAAACTATAAGCGTAGTACCCGCAAAAGTCCAGTCTTACGTAAGATTGCACCTCTGCGAGGAAAGCAATATGCATGTCGTCTGCTCGTAGCGAATCCCTTGACATTTGTACCTTCGTCGGCGTGCAAATGCCTTTGATGTTGATGGTACCAGGCGATATACTGGTGACACTGCAATTAGGTTCACAGGGAATGGTCACGGTGGCACCATGACTATGAACTGATCGTCGTCCCGTCACTGGGGAGGCCGACACGTAAGTTAAAGGTCACCTTGCGTGAGGGGCATGTCTGAGGCAGCGTTGGCGAGGGGCATCGGTTGATCATCTTCATCCAGCAACACATCGTTAAGTTATGCGTCATTATGGTAGTCTACCTC
Source organism: Schistocerca americana (assembly GCF_021461395.2). Lineage (NCBI taxonomy): Eukaryota > Metazoa > Arthropoda > Insecta > Orthoptera > Acrididae > Schistocerca > Schistocerca americana. The sequence continues at coordinate 52,234,962 of NC_060125.1, read as the reverse complement.
CGCCAGCTGGTAAGCTATAAGCGTAGTACCCGCAAAAGTCCAGTCTTACGTAAGATTGCACCTCTGCGAGGAAAGCAATATGCATGTCGTCTGCTCGTAGCGAATCCCTTGACATTTGTACCTTCGTCGGTGTGCAAATGCCTTTGATGTTGATGGTACCAGGCGATATACTGGTGACACTGCAATTAGGTTCACAGGGAATGGTCACGGTGTCACCATGACTATGAACTGATCGTCGTCCCGTCACTGGGGAGGCCGACACGTAAGTTAAAGGTCACCTTGCGTGAGGGGCATGTCTGAGGCAGCGTTGGCGAGGGGCATCGGTTGATCATCTTCATCCAGCAACACATCGTTAAGTTATGCGTCATTATGGTAGTCTACCTCCGCCAGCTGGTAAGCTATAAGCGTAGTACCCGCAAAAGTCCAGTCTTACGTAAGATTGCACCTCTGCGAGGAAAGCAATATGCATGTCGTCTGCTCGTAGCGAATCCCTTGACATTTGTACCTTCGTCGGTGTGCAAATGCCTTTGATGTTGATGGTACCAGGCGATATACTGGTGACACTGCAATTAGGTTCACAGGGAATGGTCACGGTGTCACCATGACTATGAACTGATCGTCGTCCCGTCACTGGGGAGGCCGACACGTAAGTTAAAGGTCACCTTGCGTGAGGGGCATGTCTGAGGCAGCGTTGGCGAGGGGCATCGGTTGATCATCTTCATCCAGCAAAACATCGTTAAGTTATGCGTCATTATGGTAGTCTACCTCCGCCAGCTGGTAAGCTATAAGCGTAGTACCCGCAAAAGTCCAGTCTTACGTAAGATTGCACCTCTGCGAGGAAAGCAATATGCATGTCGTCTGCTCGTAGCGAATCCCTTGACATTTGTACCTTCGTCGGTGTGCAAATGCCTTTGATGTTGATGGTACCAGGCGATATACTGGTGACACTGCAATTAGGTTCACAGGGAATGGTCACGGTGGCACCATGACTATGAACTGATCGTCGTCCCGTCACTGGGGAGTCCGACACGGAAGTTAAAGGTCACCTTGCGTGAGGGGCATGTCTGAGGCAGCGTTGGCGAGGGGCATCGGTTGATCATCTTCATCCAGCAACACATCGTTAAGTTATGCGTCATTATGGTAGTCTACCTCCGCCAGCTGGTAAGCTATAAGCGTAGTACCCGCAAAAGTCCAGTCTTACGTAAGATTGCACCTCTGCGAGGAAAGCAATATGCATGTCGTCTGCTCGTAGCGAATCCCTTGACATTTGTACCTTCGTTGGTGTGCAAATGCCTTTGATGTTGATGGTACCAGGCGATATACTTGTGACACTGCAATTAGGTTCACAGGGAATGGTCACGGTGGCACCATGACTATGAACTGATCGTCGTCCCGTCACTGGGGAGGCCGACACGTAAGTTAAAGGTCACCTTGGGTGAGGGGCATGTCTGAGGCAGCGTTGGCGAGGGGCATCGGTTGATCATCTTCATCCAGCAACACATCGTTAAGTTATGCGTCATTATGGTAGTCTACCTCCGCCAGCTGGTAAGCTATAAGCGTAGTACCCGCAAAAGTCCAGTCTTACGTAAGATTGCACCTCCGCGAGGAAAGCAATATGCATGTCGTCTGCTCGTAGCGAATCCCTTGACATTTGTACCTTCGTCGGTGTGCAAATGCCTTTGATGTTGATGGTACCAGGCGATATACTGGTGACACTGCAATTAGGTTCACAGGCAATGGTCACGGTGTCACCATGACTATGAACTGATCGTCGTCCCGTCACTGGGGAGGCCGACACGTAAGTTAAAGGTCACCTTGCGTGAGGGGCATGTCTGAGGCAGCGTTGGCGAGGGGCATCGGTTGATCATCTTCATCCAGCAACACATCGTTAAGTTATGCGTCATTATAGTAGTCTACCTCCGCCAGCTGGTAAGCTATAAGCGTAGTACCCGCAAAAGTCCAGTCTTACGTAAGATTGCACCTCTGCGAGGAAAGCAATATGCATGTCGTCTGCTCGTAGCGAATGCCTTGACATTTGTACCTTCGTCGGTGTGCAAATGCCTTTGATGTTGATGGTACCAGGCGATATACTGGTGACACTGCAATTAGGTTCACAGGGAATGGTCACGGTGGCACCATGACTATGAACTGATCGTCGTCCCGTCACTGGGGAGGCCGACACGTAAGTTAAAGGTCACCTTGCGTGAGGGGCATGTCTGAGGCAGCGTTGGCGAGGGGCATCGGTTGATCATCTTCATCCAGCAACACATCGTTAAGTTATGCGTCATTATGGTAGTCTACCTCCGCCAGCTGGTAAGCTATAAGCGTAGTACCCGCAAAAGTCCAGTCTTACGTAAGATTGCACCTCTGCGAGGAAAGCAATATGCATGTCGTCTGCTCGTAGCGAATCCCTTGACATTTGTACCTTCGTCGGTGTGCAAATGCCTTTGATGTTGATGGTACCAGGTGATATACTGGTGACACTGCAATTAGGTTCACAGGGAATGGTCACGGTGTCACCATGACTATGAACTGATCGTCGTCCCGTCACTGGGGAGGCCGACACGTAAGTTAAAGGTCACCTTGCGTGAGGGGCATGTCTGAGGCAGCGTTGGCGAGGGGCATCGGTTGATCATCTTCATCCAGCAAAACATCGTTAAGTTATGCGTCATTATGGTAGTCTACCTCCGCCAGCTGGTAAGCTATAAGCGTAGTACCCGCAAAAGTCCAGTCTTACGTAAGATTGCACCTCTGCGAGGAAAGCAATACGCATGTCGTCTGCTCGTAGCGAATCCCTTGACATTTGTACCTTCGTCAGTGTGCAAATGCCTTTGATGTTGATGGTACCAGGCGATATACTGGTGACACTGCAATTAGGTTCACAGGGAATGGTCACGGTGGCACCATGACTATGAACTGATCGTCGTCCCGTCACTGGGGAGTCCGACACGGAAGTTAAAGGTCACCTTGCGTGAGGGGCATGTCTGAGGCAGCGTTGGCGAGGGGCATCGGTTGATCATCTTCATCCAGCAACACATCGTTAAGTTATGCGTCATTATGGTAGTCTACCTCCGCCAGCTGGTAAGCTATAAGCGTAGTACCCGCAAAAGTCCAGTCTTACGTAAGATTGCACCTCTGCGAGGAAAGCAAAATGCATGTCGTCTGCTCGTAGCGAATCCCTTGACATTTGTACCTTCGTCGGTGTGCAAATGCCTTTGATGTTGATGGTACCAGGCGATATACTGGTGACACTGCAATTAGGTTCACAGGGAATGGTCACGGTGTCACCATGACTATGAACTGATCGTCGTCCCGTCACTGGGGAGGCCGACACGTAAGTTAAAGGTCACCTTGCGTGAGGGGCATGTCTGAGGCAGCGTTGGCGAGGGGCATCGGTTGATCATCTTCATCCAGCAAAACATCGTTAAGTTATGCGTCATTATGGTAGTCTACCTCCGCCAGCTGGTAAGCTATAAGCGTAGTACCCGCAAAAGTCCAGTCTTACGTAAGATTGCACCTCTGCGAGGAAAGCAATATGCATGTCGTCTGCTCGTAGCGAATCCCTTGACATTTGTACCTTCGTCGGTGTGCAAATGCCTTTGATGTTGATGGTACCAGGCGATATACTGGTGACACTGCAATTAGGTTCACAGGGAATGGCCACGGTGGCACCATGACTATGAACTGATCGTCGTCCCGTCACTGGGGAGTCCGACACGTAAGTTAAAGGTCACCTTGCGTGAGGGGCATGTCTGAGGCAGCGTTGGCGAGGGGCATCGGTTGATCATCTTCATCCAGCATCACATCGTTAAGTTATGCGTCATTATGATAGTCTACCTCCGCCAGCTTGTAAGCTATAAGCGTAGTACCCGCAAAATTCCAGTCTTACGTAAGATTGCACCACTTCGAGGAAAGCAATATGCATGTCGTCTGCTTGTAGCGAATCCCTTGACATTTGTACCTTCGTTGGTGTGCAAATGCCTTTGATATTGCTGGTACCAGGCGATATACTGGTGACACTGCAATTAGGTTCACAGGGAATGGTCACGGTGTCACCATGACTATGAACTGATCGTCGTGTCGTCACTGGGGAGGCCGACACGTAAGTTAAAGGTCACCTTGCGTGAGGGACATGTCTGAGGCAGCGTTGGCGAGGGTCACCGGTTGATCATCTTCATCCAGCATCACATCGTTAAGTTATGCGTCATTATGATAGTCTACCTCCGCCAGCTTGTAAGCTATAAGCGTAGTACCCGCAAAAGTCCAGTCTTACGTAAGATTGCACCTCTTCGAGGAAAGCAATATGCATGTCGTCTGCTCGTAGCGAATCCCTTGACATATGTACCTTCGTCGGTGTGCAAATGCCTTTGATGTTGATGGTACCAGGCGATATACTTGTGACACTGCAATTACGTTCACAGGGAATGGTCACGGTGTCACCATGACTATGAACTGATCGTCGTCCCGTCACTGGGGAGGCCGACACGTAAGTTAAAGGTCACCTTGCGTGAGGGGCATGTCTGAGGCAGCGTTGGCGTGGGGCATCGGTTGATCATCTTCATCCAGCATCACATCGTTAAGTTGTGCGTCATTATGGTAGTCTACCTCCGCCAGCTGGTAAGCTATAAGCGTAGTACCCGCAAAAGTCCAGTCTTACGTAAGATTGCACCTCTTTGAGGAAAGCAATATGCATGTCGTCTGCTCGTAGCGAATCCCTTGACATTTGTACCTTCGTTGGTGTGCAAATGCCTTTGATGTTTATGGTACCAGGCGATATACTTGTGACACTGCAATTAGGTTCACAGGGAATGGTCACGGTGTCACCATGACTATGAACTGATCGTCGTCCCGTCACTGGGGAGGCCGACACGTAAGTTAAAGGTCACCTTGCGTGAGGGGCATGTCTGAGGCAGCGTTGGCGAGGGGCATCGGTTGATCATCTTCATCCAGCATCACATCGTTAAGTTATACGTCATTATGGTAGTCTACCTCGCCAGCTGGTAAGCTATAAGCGTAGTACCCGCAAAATTCCAGTCTTACGTAATATTGCACCTCTTCGAGGAAAGCAATATGCATGTCGTCTGCTCGTAGCGAATCCCTTGACATTTGTACCTTCGTTGGTGTGCAAATGCCTTTGATGTTGATGGTACCAGGCGTTATACTGGTGACACTGCAATTTGGTTCACAGGGAATGGTCACGGTGTCACCATGACTATGAACTGATCGTCGTCCCGTCACTGGGGAGGCCGACACGTAAGTTAAAGGTCACCTTGCGTGAGGGGCATGTCTGAGGCAGCGTTGGCGTGGGGCATCGGTTGATCATCTTCATCCAGCATCACATCGTTAAGTTATGCGTCATTATGGTAGTCTACCTCCGCCAGCTGGTAAGCTATAAGCGTAGTACCCGCAAAAGTCCAGTCTTACGTAAGATTGCACCTATTTGAGGAAAGCTATATGCATGTCGTCTGCTCGTAGCGAATCCCTTGACATTTGTACCTTCGTCGGTGTGCAAATGCCTTTGATGTTGATGGTACCAGGCGATATACTTGTGACACTTCAATTAGGTTCACAGGGAATGGTCACGGTGGCACCATGACTATGAACTGATCGTCGTCCCGTCACTGGGGAGGCCGACACGTAAGTTAAAGGTCACCTTGCGTGAGGGGCATGTCTGAGGCAGCGTTGGCGAGGGGCATCGGTTGATCATCTTCATCCAGCAACACATCGTTAAGTTATGCGGCATTATGGTAGTTTACCTCCGCCAGCTGGTAAGCTATAAGCGTAGTACCCGCAAAAGTCCAGTCTTACGTAAGATTGCACCTCTGCGAGGAAAGCAATATGCATGTCGTCTGCTCGTAGCGAATCCCTTGACATTTGTACCTTCGTCGGTGTGCAAATGCCTTTGATGTTGATGGTACCAGGCGATATACTGGTGACACTGCAATTAGGTTCACAGGGAATGGTCACGGTGTCACCATGACTATGAACTGATCGTCGTCCCGTCACTGGGGAGGCCGACACGTAAGTTAAAGGTCACCTTGCGTGAGGGGCATGTCTGAGGCAGCGTTGGCGAGGGGCATCGGTTGATCATCTTCATCCAGCAACACATCGTTATGTTATGCGTCATTATGGTAGTCTACCTCCGCCAGCTGGTAAGCTATAAGCGTAGTACCCGCAAAAGTCCAGTCTTACGTAAGATTGCACCTCTGCGAGGAAAGCAATATGCATGTCGTCTGCTCGTAGCGAATCCCTTGACATTTGTACCTTCGTCGGTGTGCAAATGCCTTTGATGTTGATGGTACCAGGCGATATACTGGTGACACTGCAATTAGGTTCACAGGGAATGGTCACGGTGGCACCATGACTATGAACTGATCGTCGTCCCGTCACTGGGGAGTCCGACACGGAAGTTAAAGTTCACCTTGCGTGAGGGGCATGTCTGAGGCAGCGTTGGCGAGGGGCATCGGTTGATCATCTTCATCCAGCATCACATCGTTCAGTTATGCGTCATTATGATAGTCTACCTCCGCCAGCTTGTAAGCTATAAGCGTAGTACCCGCAAAATTCCAGTCTTACGTAAGATTGCACCACTTCGAGGAAAGCAATATGCATGTCGTCTGCTTGTAGCGAATCCCTTGACATTTGTACCTTCGTTGGTGTGCAAATGTCTTTGATATTGCTGGTACCAGGCGATATACTGGTGACACTGCAATTAGGTTCACAGGGAATGGTCACGGTGTCACCATGACTATGAACTGATCGTCGTCCCGTCACTGGGGAGGCCGACACGTAAGTTAAAGGTCACCTTGCGTGAGGGGCGTGTCTGAGGCAGCGTTGGCGAGGGGCATCGGTTGATCATCTTCATCCAGCATCACATCGTTAAGTTATGCGTCATTATGGTAGTCTACCTCCGCCAGCTGGTAAGCTATAAGCGTAGTACCCGCAAAAGTCCAGTCTTATGTAAGATTGCACCTCTTCGAGGAAAGCAATATGCATGTCGTCTGCTCGTAGCGAGTCCTTTGACATTTGTTCCTTCGTCGGTGTGCAAATGCCTTTGATGTTGATGGTTTCAGGCGATATACTTGTGACACTGCAATTAGGTTCACAGGGAATGGTCACGGTGTCACCATGACTATGAACTGATCGTCGCCCCGTCACTGGGGAGGCCGACACGTAAGTTAAAGGTCACCTTGCGTGAGGGACATGTCTGAGGCAGCGTTGGCGAGGGCCATCGGTTGCTCATCTTCATTCAGTATCACATCGTTAAGTTATGCGTCATTATGGTAGTCTACCTCCGCCAGCTGGTAAGCTATAAGCGTAGTACCCGCAAAAGTCCAGTCTTACGTAAGATTGCACCTCTTCGAGGAAAACAATAATCATGTCGTCTGCTCGTAGCGAGTCCTTTGACATTTGTTCCTTCGACGGTGTGCAAATGCCTTTGATGTTGATGGTACCAGGCGATATACTTGTGACACTGCAATTAGGTTCACAGGGAATGGTCACGGTGTCACCATGACTATGAACTGATCGTCGTCCCGTCACTGGGGAGGCCGACACGTAAGTTAATGGTCACCTTGCGTGCGGGGCATGTCTGAGGCAGCGTTGGCGAGGGGCATCGGTTGATCATCTTCATCCAGCATCACATCGTTAAGTTATGCGTCATTATGATAGTCTACCTCCGCCAGCTTGTAAGCTATAAGCGTAGTACCCGCAAAATTCCAGTCTTACGTAAGATTGCACCACTTCGACGAAAGCAATATGCATGTCGTCTGCTTGTAGCGAATCCCTTGACATTTGTACCTTCGTTGGTGTGCAAATGCCTTTGATGTTGCTGGTACCAGGCGATATACTGGTGACACTGCAATTAGGTTCACAGGGAATGGTCACGGTGGCACCATGACTATGAACTGATCGTCGTCCCGTCACTGGGGAGGCCGACACGTAAGTTAAAGGTCACCTTGCGTGAGGGGCATGTCTGAGGCAGCGTTGGCGTGGGGCATCGGTTGATCATCTTCATCCAGCATCACATCGTTAAGTTATCCGTCATTATGGTAATCTACCTCCGCCAGCTGGTAAGCTATAAGCGTAGTACCCGCAAAAGTCCAGTCTTACGTAAGATTGCACCTCTTCGAGGAAAGCAATATGCATGTCGTCTGCTCGTAGCGAGTCCTTTGACATTTGTTCCTTCGTCGGTGTGCAAATGCCTTTGATGTTGATGGTTTCAGGCGATATACTTGTGACACTGCAATTAGGTTCACAGGGAATGGTCACGGTGTCACCATGACTATGAACTGATCGTCGTCCCGTCACTGGGGAGGCCGACACGTAAGTTAAAGGTCACCTTGCGTGAGGGGCATGTCTGAGGCAGCGTTGGCGTGGGGCATCGGTTGATCATCTTCATCCAGCATCACATCGTTAAGTTATGCGTCATTATGGTAGTCTACCTCCGCCAGCTGGTAAGCTATAAGCGTAATACCCGCAAAAGTCCAGTCTTACGTAAGATTGCACCTCTTCGAGGAAAGCAATATGCATGTCGTCTGCTCGTAGCGAGTCCTTTGACATTTGTTCATTCGTCGGTGTGCAAATGCCTTTGATGTTGATGGTTTCAGGCGATATACTTGTTACACTGCAATTAGGTTCACAGGGATTGGTCACGGTGGCACCATGACTATGAACTGATCGTCGTCCCGTCACTGGGGAGGCCGACACGTAAGTTAAAGGTCACCTTGAGTGAGGGGCATGTCTGAGGCAGCGTTGGCGAGGGGCATCGGTTGATCATCTTCATCCAGCATCACATCGTTAAGTTATGCGTCATTATGGTAGTCTACCTCCGCCAGCTGGTAAGCTATAAGCGTAGTACCCGCAAAAGTCCAGTCTTACGTAAGATTGCACCTCTTTGAGGAAAGCAATATGCATGTCGTCTGCTCGTAGCGAATCCCTTGACATTTGTACCTTGCTTGGTGTGCAAATGCCTTTGATGTTTATGGTACCAGGCGATATACTTGTGACACTGCAATTATTTTCACAGGGAATGGTCACGGTGTCACCATGACTATGAACTGATCGTCGTCCCGTCACTGGGGAGGCCGACACGTAAGTTAAAGGTCACCTTGCGTGAGGGGCGTGTCTGAGGCAGCGTTGGCGAGGGGCATCGGTTGATCATCTTCATCCAGCATCACATCGTTAAGTTATGCGTCATTATGGTAGTCTACCTCCGCCAGCTGGTAAGCTATAAGCGTAGTACCCGCAAAAGTCCAGTCTTACGTAAGATTGCACCTCTTCGAGGAAAGCAATATGCATGTCGTCTGCTCGTAGCGAGTCCTTTGACATTTGTTCCTTCGTCGGTGTGCAAATGCCTTTGATGTTGATGGTTTCAGGCGATATATTTGTGACACTGCAATTAGGTTCACAGGGAATGGTCACGGTGTCACCATGACTATTAACTGATCGTCGTCCCGTCACTGGGGAGGCCGACACGTAAGTTAAAGGTCACCTTGCGTGAGGGACATGTCTGAGGCAGCGTTGGCGAGGGCCATCGGTTGCTCATCTTCATTCAGCATCACATCGTTAAGTTATGCGTCATTATGGTAGTCTACCTCCGCCAGCTGGTAAGCTATAAGCGTAGTACCCGCAAAAGTCCAGTCTTACGTAAGATTGCACCTTTTCGAGGAAAACAATAATCATGTCGTCTGCTCGTAGCGAGTCCTTTGACATTTGTTCCTTCGTCGGTGTGCAAATGCCTTTGATGTTGATGGTACCAGGCGATATACTTGTGACACTGAAATTAGGTTCACAGGGAATGGTCACGGTGTCACCATGACTATGAACTGATCGTCGTCCCGTCACTGGGGAGGCCGACACGTAAGTTAATGGTCACCTTGCGTGCGGGGCATGTCTGAGGCAGCGTTGGCGAGGGCTATCGGTTGATCATCTTCATCCAGCATCACATCGTTAAGTTATGCGTCATTATGGTAGTCTACCTCCGCCAGCTGGTAAGCTACAAGCGTAGTACCCGCAAAAGTCCACTCTTACGTAAGATTGCACCTCTTCGAGGAAAGCAATATGCATGTCGTCTGCTCGTAGCGAATCCCTTGACATTTGTACCTTCGTCGATGTGCAAATGCCTTTGATGTTGATGGTACCAGGCGATATACTTGTGACACTGCAATTAGGTTCACAGGGAATGGTCACGGTGTCACCATGACTATGAACTGATCGTCGTCCCGTCACTGGGGAGGCCGACACGTAAGTTAAAGGTCACCTTGCGTGAGGGGCATGTCTGAGGCAGCGTTGGCGAGGGGCATCGGTTGATCATCTTCATCCAGCATCACATCGTTAAGTTATGCGTCATTATGATAGTCTACCTCCGCCAGCTTGTAAGCTATAAGCGTAGTACCCGCAAAAGTCCAGTCTTACGTAAGATTGCACCTCTTCGAGGAAAGCAATAATCATGTCGTCTGCTCGTAGCGAGTCCTTTGACATTTGTTGCTTCGTCGGTGTGCAAATGCCTTTGATGTTGATGGTACCAGGCGATATACTTGTGACACTGCAATTAGGTTCACAGGGAATGGTCACGGTGGCACCATGACTATGAACTGATCGTCGTCCCGTCACTGGGGAGGCCGACACGTAAGTTAAAGGTCACCTTGCGTGAGGGGCATGTCTGAGGCAGCGTTGGCGAGGGGCATCGGTTGATCATCTTCATCCACCATCACATCGTTAAGTTATGCGTCATTATGATAGTCTACCTCCGCCAGCTTGTAAGCTATAAGCGTAGTACCCGCAAAAGTCCAGTCTTACGTAAGATTGCACCTCTTCGAGTAAAGCAATATGCATGTCGTCTGCTAGTAGCGAATCCCTTGACATTTGTACCTTCGTCGGTGTGCAAATGCCTTTGATGTTGATGGTACCAGGCGATAGACTTGTGACACTGCAATTAGGTTCACAGGGAATGGTCACGGTGTCACCATGACTATGGACTGATCGTCGTCCCGTCACTGGGGAGGCCGACACGTAAGTTAAAGGTCACCTTGCGTGAGGGGCATGTCTGAGGCAGCGTTGGCGTGGGGCATCGGTTGATCATCTTCATCCAGCATCACATCGTTAAGTTATGCGTCATTATGGTAGTCTACCTCCGCCAGCTGGTAAGCTATAAGCGTAGTACCCGCAAAAGTCCAGTCTTACGTAAGACTGCACCTCTTCGAGGAAAGCAATATGCATGTCGTCTGCTCGTAGCGAATCCCTTGGCATTTGTACCTTCGTCGGTGTGCAAATGCCTTTGATGTTGATGGTACCAGGCGATATACATGTGACACTGCAATTAGGTTCACAGGGAATGGTCACGGTGTCACCATGGCTATGAACTGATCGTCGTCCCGTCACTGGGGAGGTCGACACGTAAGTTAAAGGTCACCTTGCTTGAGGGGCATGTCTGTGGCAGCGTTGGCGAGGGGCATCGGATGATCATCTTCATCCAGCATCACATCGTTAAGTTATGCGTCATTATGGTAGTCTACCTCCGCCAGCTGGTAAGCTATAAGCGTAGTACCCGCAAAAGTGCAGTCTTACGTAAGATTGCACCTCTTCGAGGAAAGCAATATGCATGTCGTCTGCTCGTAGCGAATCCCTTGGCATTTGTACCTTCGTCGGTGTGCAAATGCCTTTGATGTTGATGGTACCAGGCGATATACTTGTGACACTGCAATTAGGTTCACAGGGAATGGTCACGGTGTCACCATGACTATGAACTGATCGTCGTCCCGTCACTGGGGAAGCCGACACGTAAGTTAAAGGTCACCTTGCGTGAGGGGCATGTCTGAGGCAGCGTTGGCGAGGGGCATCGGTTAATCGTCTTCATCCAGCATCACATCGTTAAGTTGTGCGTCATTATGGTAGTCTACCTCCGCCAGCTGATAAGGTATAAGCGTAGTACCCGCAAAAGTCCAGTCTTACGTAAGGTTGCACCTCTTCGAGGAAAACAATAAGCATGTCGTCTGCTCGTAGCGAATCCCTTGACATTTGTACCTACGTCGGTGTGCAAATGCCTTTGATGTTGATGGTACCAGGCGATATACTTGTGACACTGCAATTAGGTTCACAGGGAATGGTCACGGTGTTACCTTGACTATGAACTGATCGTCGTCCCGTCACTGGGGAGGCCGACACGTAAGTTAAAGGTCACCTTGCGTGAGGGGCATGTCTGAGGCAGCGTTGGCGAGGGGCATCGGCTGATCATCTTCATCCAGCATCTCATTGTTAAGTGATGCGTCATTATGGTAGTCTACCTCCGCCAGCTGGTAAGCTATAAGCGTAGTACCCGCAAAAGTCCAGTCTTACGGAAGATTGCACCTCTTCGAGGAAAGCAATATGCATTTCGTCTGCTCGAAGCGAATCCCTTGATATTTGTACCTTCGTCTGTGTGCAAATGCCTTTGATGTTGATGGTACCAGGCGATATACTTGTGACACTGCAATTAGGTTCACAGGGAATGGTCACGGTGTCACCATGACTATGAACTGATCGTCGTCCCGTCATTGGGGAGGCCGACACGTAAGTTAATGGCCACCTTGCGTGAGGGGCATGTCTGAGGCAGCGTTGGCGAGGGGCATCGGTTGATCATCTTCATCCAGCATCACATCGTTAAGTTGTGCGTCATTATGGTGGTCTACCTCCGCCAGCTGGTAAGCTATAAGCGTAGTACCCGCAAAAGTCCAGTCTTACGTAAGATTGCACCTCTTCGAGGAAAGCAATATGCATGTCGTCTGCTCGTAGCGAGTCCTTTGACATTTGTTCCTTCGTCGGTGTGCAAATGCCTTTGATGTTGATGGTACCAGGCGATATACTTGTGACACTGCAATTAGGTTCACAGGGAATGGTCACGGTGTCACCATGACTATGAACTGATCGTCGTCCCGTCACTGGGGAGGCCGACACGCAAGTTAAAGGTCACCTTGCGTGAGGGGCATGTCTGAGGCAGCGTTGGCGAGGGGCATCGGTTAATCATCTTCAGACAGCATCACATCGTTAATTTGTGCGTCATTATGGTAGTCTACCACCGCCAGCTGGTAAGCTATAAGCGTAGTCCCCGCAAAAGTCCAGTCTTACGTAAGATTGCACCTCTTCGAGGAAAGCAATATGCATGTCGTCTGCTCGTAGCGAATCCCTTGACATTTGTACCTTCGTTGGTGTGCAAATGCCTATGATGTTGATGGTACCAGGCGATATACTTGTGACACTGCAATTAGGTTCACAGGGAATGGTCACGGTGTCACCATGACTATGAACTGATCGTCGTCCCGTCACTGGGGAGGCCGACACGTAAGTTAAAGCTCACCTTGTGTGAGGGGCATGTCTGAGGAAGCGTTGGCGAGGGGCATCGGTTGATCATCTTCATCCAGCATCACATCGTTAAGTTATGCGTCATTATGGTAGTCTACCTCCGCCAGCTGGTAAGCTATAAGCGTAGTACCCGCAAAAGTCCAGTCTTACGTAAGATTGCACCTCTTCGAGGAAAGCAATATGCATGTCGTCTGCTCGTAGCGAATCCCTTGACATTTATACCTTCGTCGGTGTGCAAATGCCTCTGATGTTGATGGTACCAGGCGATATACTTGTGACACTGCAATTAGGTTCACAGGGAATGGTCATGGTGTCACCATGACTATGAACTGATCGTCGTCCCGTCACTGGGGAGGCCGACACGTAAGTTAAAGGTCACCTTGCGTGAGGGGTATGTCTGAGGCAGCGTTGGCGAGGGGCATCGGTTAATCATCTTCATCCAGCATCACATCGTTAAGTTGTGCGTCATTATGGTAGTCTACCTCCGCCAGCTGGTGAGCTATAAGCGTAGACCCGCAAAAGTCCAGTCTTACGTAAGGTTGCACCTCTTCGAGGAAAGCAATAAGCATGTCGTCTGCTCGTAGCGAATCCCTTGACATTTGTACCTTCGTCGGAGTGCAAATACCTTTGATGTTGATGGTACCAGGCGATATACTTGTGACACTGCAATTAGGTTCACAGGGAATGGTCACGGTGTCACCTTGACTATGAACTGATCGTCGTCCCGTCACTGGGGAGGCCGACACGTAAGTTAAAGGTCACCTTGCGTGAGGGGCATGTCTGAGGCAGCGTTGGCGAGGGGCATCGGTTAATCATCTTCATCCAGCATCACATCGTTAAGTTGTGCGTCATTATGGTAGTCTACCTCCGCCAGCTGGTAAGCTATAAGCGTAGTACCCGCAAAAGTCTAGTCTTACGTAAGGTTGCACCTCTTCGAGGAAAGCAATAAGCATGTCGTCTGCTCGTAGTGAATAACTTGACATTTGTACCTTCGTCGGTGTGCAAATGCCTTTGATGTTGATGGTACCAGGCGATATACTTGTGACACTGCAATTAGGTTCACAGGGAATGGTCACGGTGGCACCATGTCTATGAACTGATCGTCGTCCCATCACTGGGGAGGCCGACACGTAAGTTAAAGGTCACCTTGCGTGAGGGGCATGTCTGAGGCAGCGTTGGCGGGGGGCATCGGTTGATCATCTTCATCCAGCATCACATCGTTAAGTTATGCGTCATAATGGTAGTCTACCTCCGCCAGCTGGTAAGCTATAAGCGTAGTACCCGCAATAGTCCAGTCTTACGTAAGATTGCACCTCTTCGAGGAAAGCAATATGCATGTCGTCTGCTCGTAGCGAATCCCTTGACATTTGTACCTTCGTCGGTGTGCAAATGCCTTTGATGTTGATGGTACCAGGCGATATACTTGTGACACTGCAATTAGGTTCACAGGGAATGGTCACGGTGTCACCATGACTATGAACTGATCGTCGTCCTGTTACTGGGGAGCCCGACACGTAAGTTAAAGGTCACCTTACGTGAGGGCCATGTCTGCGGCAGCGTTGGCGAGGGGCATCGGTTGATTATCTTCATCCAGCATCACATCGTTAAGTTATGCGTCATTATGCTACTCTACCTCCGCCAGCTGGTAAGCTATAAGCGTAGTACCCGCAAAAGTCCCGTCTTACGTAAGATTGCACCTTTTCGAGGAAAGCAATATGCATGTCGTCTGCTCGTAGCGAATCCCTTGACATATGTACCTTCGTCGGTGTGCAAATGCCTTTGATGTTGATGGTACCAGGCGATATACTTGTGACACTGCAATTAGGTTCACAGGGAATGGTCACGGTGTCACCATGACTATGAACTGATCGTCGTCCCGTCACTGGGGAGGCCGACACGTAAGTTAAAGGTCACCTTGCGTGAGGGGCATGTCTGAGGCAGCGTTGGCGAGGGGCATCGGTAAATCATCTTCATCCAGCATCACATCGTTAAGTTGTGCGTCATTATGGTAGTCTACCTCCGCCAGCTGGTAAGCTGTAAGCGTAGACCCGCAAAAGTCCAGTCTTACGTAATGTTGCACCTCTTCCAGGAAAGCAATAAGCATGTCGTCTGCTCGTAGCGAATCCCTTGACATTTGTACCTTCGTCGGAGGGCAAATACCTTTGATGTTGATGGTACCAGACGATATACTTGTGACACTGCAATTAGGTTCACAGGGAATGGTCACGTTGTCACCTTGACTATGAACTGATCGTCGTCCCGTCACTGGGGAGGCCGACACGTAAGTTAAAGGTCACCTTGCGTGAGGGGCATGTCTGAGGCAGCGTTGGCGAAGGGCATCGGTTGATCATCTTCATCCAGCAACACATCGTTAAGTTATACGTCATTATTTTAGAATACCTCGCCAGCTGGTAAGCTATAAGCGTAGTACCCGCAAAAGTCCAGTCTTACGTAAGATTGCACCTCTTCGAGGAAAGCAATATGCATGTCGTCTGCTCGTTTCGAATCCCTTGACATTTGTACCTTCGTCGGTGTGCAAATGCCTTTGATGTTGATGGTACCAGGCGATATACTTGTGAGACTGCAATTAGGTTCACAGGGAATGGTCATGGTGTCACCATGACTATGAACTGATCGTTGTCCCGTCACTGGGGAGGCCGTCAAGTAAGTTAAAGGTCACCTTGCGTGAGGGGCATGTCTGAGGCAGCGTTGGCGAGGGGCATCGGTTAATCATCTTCATCCAGCATCACATCGTTAAGTTGTGCGTCATTATGGTAGTCTACCTCCCCCAGCTGGTAAGCTATAAGCGTAGTACCCGCAAAAGTCCAGTCTTACGTAAGGTTGCACCTCTTCGAGGAAAGCAATAAGCATGTCGTCTGCTCGTAGCGAATAACTTGACATTTGTACCTTCGTCGGTGTGCAAATGCCTTTGATGTTGATGGTACCAGGCGATATACTTGTGACACTGCAATTAGGTTCACAGGGAATGGTCACGGTGTCACCATGACTACAAACTGATCGTCGTCCCATCACTGGGGAGGCCGACACGTAAGTTAAAGGTCACCTTGCGTGAGGGGCATGTCTGAGGCAGCGTTGGCGAGGGGCATCGGTTGATCATCTTCATCCAGCAACACATCGTTAAGTTATGCGTCATTATGGTAGTCTACCTCCGCCAGCTGGGAAGCTATAAGCGTAGTACCCGCAATAGTCCAGTCTTACGTAAGATTGCACCTCTTCGAGGAAAGCAATATGCGTGTCGTCTGCTCGTAGCGAATCCCTTGGCATTTGTACCTTCGTCGGTGTGCAAATGCCTTTGATGTTGATGGTGCCAGGCGATATACTTGTGACACTGCAATTAGGTTCACAGGGAATGGTCACGGTGGCACCATGTCTATGAACTGATCGTCGTCCCATCACTGGGGAGGCCGACACGTAAGTTAAAGGTCACCTTGCGTGAGGGGCATGTCTGAGGCAGCGTTGGCGGGGGGCATCGGTTGATCATCTTCATCCAGCATCACATCGTTAAGTTATGCGTCATAATGGTAGTCTACCTCCGCCAGCTGGTAAGCTATAAGCGTAGTACCCGCAATAGTCCAGTCTTACGTAAGATTGCACCTCTTCGAGGAAAGCAATATGCATGTCGTCTGCTCGTAGCGAATCCCTTGACATTTGTACCTTCGTCGGTGTGCAAATGCCTTTGATGTTGATGGTACCAGGCGATATACTTGTGACACTGCAATTAGGTTCACAGGGAATGGTCACGGTGTCACCATGACTATGAACTGATCGTCGTCCTGTTACTGGGGAGCCCGACACGTAAGTTAAAGGTCACCTTACGTGAGGGCCATGTCTGCGGCAGCGTTGGCGAGGGGCATCGGTTGATTATCTTCATCCAGCATCACATCGTTAAGTTATGCGTCATTATGCTACTCTACCTCCGCCAGCTGGTAAGCTATAAGCGTAGTACCCGCAAAAGTCCCGTCTTACGTAAGATTGCACCTTTTCGAGGAAAGCAATATGCATGTCGTCTGCTCGTAGCGAATCCCTTGACATATGTACCTTCGTCGGTGTGCAAATGCCTTTGATGTTGATGGTACCAGGCGATATACTTGTGACACTGCAATTAGGTTCACAGGGAATGGTCACGGTGTCACCATGACTATGAACTGATCGTCGTCCCGTCACTGGGGAGGCCGACACGTAAGTTAAAGGTCACCTTGCGTGAGGGGCATGTCTGAGGCAGCGTTGGCGAGGGGCATCGGTAAATCATCTTCATCCAGCATCACATCGTTAAGTTGTGCGTCATTATGGTAGTCTACCTCCGCCAGCTGGTAAGCTATAAGCGTAGACCCGCAAAAGTCCAGTCTTACGTAATGTTGCACCTCTTCCAGGAAAGCAATAAGCATGTCGTCTGCTCGTAGCGAATCCCTTGACATTTGTACCTTCGTCGGAGGGCAAATACCTTTGATGTTGATGGTACCAGACGATATACTTGTGACACTGCAATTAGGTTCACAGGGAATGGTCACGTTGTCACCTTGACTATGAACTGATCGTCGTCCCGTCACTGGGGAGGCCGACACGTAAGTTAAAGGTCACCTTGCGTGAGGGGCATGTCTGAGGCAGCGTTGGCGAAGGGCATCGGTTGATCATCTTCATCCAGCAACACATCGTTAAGTTATACGTCATTATTTTAGAATACCTCGCCAGCTGGTAAGCTATAAGCGTAGTACCCGCAAAAGTCCAGTCTTACGTAAGATTGCACCTCTTCGAGGAAAGCAATATGCATGTCGTCTGCTCGTTTCGAATCCCTTGACATTTGTACCTTCGTCGGTGTGCAAATGCCTTTGATGTTGATGGTACCAGGCGATATACTTGTGAGACTGCAATTAGGTTCACAGGGAATGGTCATGGTGTCACCATGACTATGAACTGATCGTTGTCCCGTCACTGGGGAGGCCGTCAAGTAAGTTAAAGGTCACCTTGCGTGAGGGGCATGTCTGAGGCAGCGTTGGCGAGGGGCATCGGTTAATCATCTTCATCCAGCATCACATCGTTAAGTTGTGCGTCATTATGGTAGTCTACCTCCCCCAGCTGGTAAGCTATAAGCGTAGTACCCGCAAAAGTCCAGTCTTACGTAAGGTTGCACCTCTTCGAGGAAAGCAATAAGCATGTCGTCTGCTCGTAGCGAATAACTTGACATTTGTACCTTCGTCGGTGTGCAAATGCCTTTGATGTTGATGGTACCAGGCGATATACTTGTGACACTGCAATTAGGTTCACAGGGAATGGTCACGGTGTCACCATGACTATAAACTGATCGTCGTCCCATCACTGGGGAGGCCGACACGTAAGTTAAAGGTCACCTTGCGTGAGGGGCATGTCTGAGGCAGCGTTGGCGAGGGGCATCGGTTGATCATCTTCATCCAGCAACACATCGTTAAGTTATGCGTCATTATGGTAGTCTACCTCCGCCAGCTGGGAAGCTATAAGCGTAGTACCCGCAATAGTCCAGTCTTACGTAAGATTGCACCTCTTCGAGGAAAGCAATATGCGTGTCGTCTGCTCGTAGCGAATCCCTTGGCATTTGTACCTTCGTCGGTGTGCAAATGCCTTTGATGTTGATGGTGCCAGGCGATATACTTGTGACACTGCAATTAGGTTCACAGGGAATGGTCACGGTGTCACCATGACTATGAACTGATCGTCGTCATGTCACTGGGGAGCCCGACACGTAAGTTAAAGGTCACCTTGCGTGAGGGCCATGTCTGAGGCAGCGTTGGCGAGGGGCATCGGTTGATCATCTTCATCCAGCATCACATCGTTAAGTTATGCGTCATTATGGTACTCTATCTCCGCCAGCTGGTAAGCTATAAGCGTAGTACCCGCAAAAGTCCCGTCTTACGTAAGATTGCACCTTTTCGAGGAAAGCAATATGCATGTCGTCTGCTCGTAGCGAATCCCTTGACATATGTACATTCGTCGGTGTGCAAATGCCTTTGATGGTGATGGTACCAGGCGATATACTTGTGACACTGCAATTAGGTTCACAGGGAATGGTCACGGTGTCACCATGACTATGAACTGATCGTCGTCCCGTCACTGGGGAGGCCGACACGTAAGTTAAAGGTCACCTTGCGTGAGGGGCATGTCTGAGGCAGCGTTGGCGAGGGACATCGGTTGATCATCTTCATCCACCATCACATCGTTAAGTTATGCGTCATTATGGTAGTCTACCTCTGCCAGCTGGTAAGCTATAAGCGTAGTACCTGCAAAAGTCCAGTCTTACGTAAGATTGCACCTCTTCGAGGAAAGTAATATGCATGTCGTCTGCTCGTAGCGAATCCCTTGACATTTGTACCT
Source organism: Schistocerca americana (assembly GCF_021461395.2). Classification (NCBI taxonomy): domain Eukaryota; kingdom Metazoa; phylum Arthropoda; class Insecta; order Orthoptera; family Acrididae; genus Schistocerca; species Schistocerca americana. The sequence continues at coordinate 52,215,261 of NC_060125.1, read as the reverse complement.
TCGCCGGTGTGCAAATGCCTTTGATGTTGATGGTACCAGGCGATATACTTGTGACACTGCAATTAGGTTCACAGGGAACGGTCACGGTGTCACCATGACTATGAACTGATCGTCGTCCCGTCACTGGGGAGGCCGACACGTAAGATAAAGGTCACCTTGCGAGAGGGGCATGTCTGAGGCAGCGTTGGCGGGGGGCATCGGTTGATCATCTTCATCCAGCATCACATCGTTAAGTTATGCGTCATAATGGTAGTCTACCTCCGCCAGCTGGTAAGCTATAAGCGTAGTACCCGCAATAGTCCAGTCTTACGTAAGATTGCACCTCTTCGAGGAAAGCTATATGCATGTCGTCTGCTCGTAGCGAATCCCTTGACATTTGTACCTTCGTCGGTGTGCAAATGCCTTTGATGTTGATGGTACCAGGCGATATACTTGTGACACTGCAATTAGGTTCACAGGGAATGGTCACGGTGTCACCATGACTATGAACTGATCGTCGTCCTGTTACTGGGGAGCCCGACACGTAAGTTAAAGGTCACCTTACGTGAGGGCCATGTCTGCGGCAGCGTTGGCGAGGGGCATCGGTTGATTATCTTCATCCAGCATCACATCGTTAAGTTATGCGTCATTATGCTACTCTACCTCCGCCAGCTGGTAAGCTATAAGCGTAGTACCCGCAAAAGTCCCGTCTTACGTAAGATTGCACCTTTTCGAGGAAAGCAATATGCATGTCGTCTGCTCGTAGCGAATCCCTTGACATATGTACCTTCGTCGGTGTGCAAATGCCTTTGATGTTGATGGTACCAGGCGATATACTTGTGACACTGCAATTAGGTTCACAGGGAATGGTCACGGTGTCACCATGACTATGAACTGATCGTCGTCCCGTCACTGGGGAGGCCGACACGTAAGTTAAAGGTCACCTTGCGTGAGGGGCATGTCTGAGGCAGCGTTGGCGAGGGGCATCGGTAAATCATCTTCATCCAGCATCACATCGTTAAGTTGTGCGTCATTATGGTAGTCTACCTCCGCCAGCTGGTAAGCTATAAGCGTAGACCCGCAAAAGTCCAGTCTTACGTAATGTTGCACCTCTTCCAGGAAAGCAATAAGCATGTCGTCTGCTCGTAGCGAATCCCTTGACATTTGTACCTTCGTCGGAGGGCAAATACCTTTGATGTTGATGGTACCAGACGATATACTTGTGACACTGCAATTAGGTTCACAGGGAATGGTCACGTTGTCACCTTGACTATGAACTGATCGTCGTCCCGTCACTGGGGAGGCCGACACGTAAGTTAAAGGTCACCTTGCGTGAGGGGCATGTCTGAGGCAGCGTTGGCGAAGGGCATCGGTTGATCATCTTCATCCAGCAACACATCGTTAAGTTATACGTCATTATTTTAGAATACCTCGCCAGCTGGTAAGCTATAAGCGTAGTACCCGCAAAAGTCCAGTCTTACGTAAGATTGCACCTCTTCGAGGAAAGCAATATGCATGTCGTCTGCTCGTTTCGAATCCCTTGACATTTGTACCTTCGTCGGTGTGCAAATGCCTTTGATGTTGATGGTACCAGGCGATATACTTGTGAGACTGCAATTAGGTTCACAGGGAATGGTCATGGTGTCACCATGACTATGAACTGATCGTTGTCCCGTCACTGGGGAGGCCGTCAAGTAAGTTAAAGGTCACCTTGCGTGAGGGGCATGTCTGAGGCAGCGTTGGCGAGGGGCATCGGTTAATCATCTTCATCCAGCATCACATCGTTAAGTTGTGCGTCATTATGGTAGTCTACCTCCCCCAGCTGGTAAGCTATAAGCGTAGTACCCGCAAAAGTCCAGTCTTACGTAAGGTTGCACCTCTTCGAGGAAAGCAATAAGCATGTCGTCTGCTCGTAGCGAATAACTTGACATTTGTACCTTCGTCGGTGTGCAAATGCCTTTGATGTTGATGGTACCAGGCGATATACTTGTGACACTGCAATTAGGTTCACAGGGAATGGTCACGGTGTCACCATGACTATAAACTGATCGTCGTCCCATCACTGGGGAGGCCGACACGTAAGTTAAAGGTCACCTTGCGTGAGGGGCATGTCTGAGGCAGCGTTGGCGAGGGGCATCGGTTGATCATCTTCATCCAGCAACACATCGTTAAGTTATGCGTCATTATGGTAGTCTACCTCCGCCAGCTGGGAAGCTATAAGCGTGGTACCCGCAATAGTCCAGTCTTACGTAAGATTGCACCTCTTCGAGGAAAGCAATATGCGTGTCGTCTGCTCGTAGCGAATCCCTTGGCATTTGTACCTTCGTCGGTGTGCAAATGCCTTTGATGTTGATGGTGCCAGGCGATATACTTGTGACACTGCAATTAGGTTCACAGGGAATGGTCACGGTGTCACCATGACTATGAACTGATCGTCGTCATGTCACTGGGGAGCCCGACACGTAAGTTAAAGGTCACCTTGCGTGAGGGCCATGTCTGAGGCAGCGTTGGCGAGGGGCATCGGTTGATCATCTTCATCCAGCATCACATCGTTAAGTTATGCGTCATTATGGTACTCTATCTCCGCCAGCTGGTAAGCTATAAGCGTAGTACCCGCAAAAGTCCCGTCTTACGTAAGATTGCACCTTTTCGAGGAAAGCAATATGCATGTCGTCTGCTCGTAGCGAATCCCTTGACATATGCACATTCGTCGGTGTGCAAATGCCTTTGATGGTGATGGTACCAGGCGATATACTTGTGACACTGCAATTAGGTTCACAGGGAATGGTCACGGTGTCACCATGACTATGAACTGATCGTCGTCCCGTCACTGGGGAGGCCGACACGTAAGTTAAAGGTCACCTTGCGTGAGGGGCATGTCTGAGGCAGCGTTGGCGAGGGACATCGGTTGATCATCTTCATCCACCATCACATCGTTAAGTTATGCGTCATTATGGTAGTCTACCTCTGCCAGCTGGTAAGCTATAAGCGTAGTACCTGCAAAAGTCCAGTCTTACGTAAGATTGCACCTCTTCGAGGAAAGTAATATGCATGTCGTCTGCTCGTAGCGAATCCCTTGACATTTGTACCTTCGCCGGTGTGCAAATGCCTTTGATGTTGATGGTACCAGGCGATATACTTGTGACACTGCAATTAGGTTCACAGGGAACGGTCACGGTGTCACCATGACTATGAACTGATCGTCGTCCCGTCACTGGGGAGGCCGACACGTAAGATAAAGGTCACCTTGCGAGAGGGGCATGTCTGAGGCAGCGTTGGCGAGGGGCATCGGTTAATCATCTTCATCCAGCATTACATCGTTAAGTTGTGCGTCATTATGGTAATCTACCTCCGCCAGCTGAAAAGCTATAAGCGTAGTACCCGCAAAAGTCCAGTCTTACGGAAGATTGCACCTCTTCGAGGAAAGCAATATGCATTTCGTCTGCTCGTAGCGAATCCCTTGACATTTGTACCTTCGTCGGTGTGCAAATGCCTTTGATGTTGATGGTACCAGGCGATATACTTGTGACACTGCAATTAGGTTCACAGGGAATGGTCACGGTGGCACCATGACTATGAACTGATTGTCGTGCCGTCACTGGGGAGGCCGACACGTAAGTTAAAGGTCACCTTGCGAGAGGGGCATGTCTGAGGCAGCGTTGGCTAGGGGCATTGGTTGATCAACTTCATCCAGCATCACATCGTTAAGTTATGCGTCATTATGGTAGCCTACGTCCGCCAGCTGGTAAGCTATAAGCGTAGTACCCGCAAAAGTCCAGTCTTACGTAAGATTGAACCTCTTCGAGGAAAGCAATATGCATGTCGTCTGCTCGTAGCGAATCCCTTGACATTTGTACCTTCGTCGGTGTGCAAATGCCTTTGATGCTGATGGTACCAGGCGATATACTTGTGACACTGCAATTAGGTTCACAGGGAACGGTCACAGTGTCACCATGACTATGAACTGATTGTCGTCCCGTCACTGCGGAGGCCGACACGTAAGTTAAAGGTCACCTTGCGTGAGGGGCATGTCTGAGGCAGCGTTGGCGAGGGGCATCGGTTAATCATCTTCATCCAGCATCACATCGTTAAGTTGTGCGTCATTATGGTAATCTACCTCCGCCAGCTGAAAAGCTATAAGCGTAGTACCCGCAAAAGTCCAGTCTTACGGAAGATTGCACCTCTTCGAGGAAAGCAATATGCATTTCGTCTGCTCGTAGCGAATCCCTTGACATTTGTACCTTCGTCGGTGTGCAAATGCCTTTGATGTTGATGGTACCAGGCGATATACTTGTGACACTGCAATTAGGTTCACAGGGAATGGTCACGGTGGCACCATGACTATGAACTGATCGTCGTGCCGTCACTGGGGAGGCCGACACGTAAGTTAAAGGTCACCTTGCGAGAGGGGCATGTCTGAGGCAGCGTTGGCGAGGGGCATTGGTTGATCATCTTCATCCAGCAACACATCGTTAAGTTATGCGTCATTATGGTAGCCTACCTCCGCCAGCTGGTAAGCTATAAGCGTAGTACCCGCAAAAGTCCAGTCCTACGTAAGATTGCACCTCTTCGAGGAAAGCAATATGCATGTCGTCTGCTCGTAGCGAGTCCTTTGACATTTGTACCTTCGTCGGTGTGCAAATGCCTTTGATGTTGATGGTACCAGGCGATATACTTGTGACACTGCAATTAGGTTCACAGGGAATGGTCACGGTGTCACCATGACTATGAACTGATCGTCGTCCCGTCACTGGGGAGGCCGACACGTAAGTTAAAGGTCACCTTGCGTGAGGGGCATGTCTGAGGCAGCGTTGGCGAGGGGCATCGGTTAATCATCTTCATCCAGCATCACATCGTTAAGTTGTGCGTCATTATGGTAGTCTACCTCCGTCAGCTGGTAAGCTATAAGCGTAGTACCCGCAAAAGTCCAGTCTTACGTAAGATTGCACCTCTTCGAGGAAAGCAATATGCATGTCGTCTGCTCGTAGCGAATCCCTTGACATTTGAACCTTCGTCGGTGTGCAAATGCCTTTGATGTTGATGGTACCAGGCGATATACTTGTGACACTGCAATTAGGTTCACAGGGAATGGTCACGGTGTCACCTTGACTATGAACTGATCGTCGTCCCGTCACTGGGGAGGCCGACACGTAAGTTAAAGGTCACCTTGCGTGAGGGGCATGTCTGAGGCAGCGTTGGCGAGGGGCATCGGTTGATCATCTTCATCCAGCATCACATCGTTAAGTTATGCGTCATTATGGTAGTCTACCTCCGCCAGCTGGTAAGCTATAAGCGTACTACCCGCAAAAGTCCACTCTTACGTAAGATTGCACCTCTTCGAGGAAAGCAATTTGCATGTCGTCTGCTCGTAGCGAATCCCTTGACATTTCTACCTTCGTCGGTGTGCAAATGCCTTTGATGTTGATGGTACCAGGCGATATACTTGTGACACTGCAATTAGGTTCACAGGGAATGGTCATGGTGTCACCATGATTATGAACTGATCGTCGTCCCGTCACTGGGGAGGCCGACACGTAAGTTAAAGGTCACCTTGCGTGAGGGGCATGTCTGAGCCAGCGTTGGCGAGGGGCATCGGTTAATCATCTTCATCCAGCATCACATCGTTAAGTTATGCGTCATTATGGTAATCTACCTCCGCTAGCTGAAAAGCTATAAGCGTAGTACCCGCAAAAGTCCAGTCTTACGGAAGATTGCACCTCTTCGAGGAAATCAATATGCATTTCGTCTGCTCGTAGCGAATCCCTTGACATTTGTACCTTCGTCGGTGTGCAAATGCCTTTGATGTTGATGGTACCAGGCGATATACTTGTGACACTGCAATTAGGTTCACAGGGAATGGTCACGGTGGCACCATGACTATGAACTGATCGTCGTGCCGTCACTGGGGAGGCCGACACGTAAGTTAAAGGTCACCTTGCGAGAGGGGCATGTCTGAGACAGCGTTGGCGAGGGGCATTGGTTGATCATCTTCATCGAGCAACACATCGTTAAGTTATGCGTCATTATGGTAGCCTACCTCCGCCAGCTGGTAAGCTATAAGCGTAGTACCCGCAAAAATCCAGTCTTACGTAAGATTGCACCTCTTCGAGGAAAGCAATATGCATGTCGTCTGCTCGTAGCGAGTCCTTTGACATTTGTTCCTTCGTCGGTGTGCAAATGCCTTTGATGTTGATGGTACCAGGCGATATACTTGTGACACTGCAATTAGGTTCACAGGGAATGGTCACGGTGTCACCATGACTATGAACTGATCGTCGTCCCGTCACTGGGGAGGCCGACACGTAATTTAAAGGTCACCTTGCGTGAGGGGCATGTCTGAGGCAGCGTTGGCGAGGGGCATCGGTTAATCATCTTCATCCAGCATCACATCGTTAAGTTATGCGTCATTATGGTAGTCTACCTCCGCCAGCTGGTAAGCTATAAGCGTAGTACCCGCAAAAGTCCAGTCTTACGTAAGATTGCACCTCTTCGAGGAAAGCAATATGCATGTCGTCTGCTCGTAGCGAATCCCTTGACATTTGTACCTTCGTCGGTGTGCAAATGCCTTTGATGTTGATGGTACCAGGCGATATACTTGTGACACTGCAATTAGGTTCACAGGGAATGGTCACGGTGTCACCTTGACTATGAACTGATCGTCGTCCCGTCACTGGGGAGGCCGACACGTAAGTTAAAGGTCACCTTGCGTGAGGGGCATGTCTGAGGCAGCGTTGGCGAGGGGCATCGGTTGATCATCTTCATCCAGCATCACATCGTTAAGTTATGCGTCATTATGGTAGTCTACCTCCGCCAGCTGGTGAGCTATAAGCGTAGTACCCGCAAAAGTCCAGTCTTACGTAAGATTGCACCTCTTCGAGGAAAGCAATTTGCATGTCGTCTGCTCGTAGCGAATCCCTTGACATTTGTACCTTCGTCGGTGTGCAAATGCCTTTGATGTTGATGGTACCAGGCGATATACTTGTGACACTGCAATTAGGTTCACAGGGAATGGTCACGGTGTCACCATGACTATGAACTGATCGTCGTCCCGTCACTGGGGAGGCCGACACGTAAGTTAAAGGTCACCTTGCGTGAGGGGCATGTCTGAGGCAGCGTTGGCGAGGGGCATCGGTTGATCATCTTCATCCAGCATCACATCGTTAAGTTATACGTCATTATTTTAGAATACCTCGCCAGCTGGTAAGCTATAAGCGTAGTACACGCAAAATTCCAGTCTTACGTAAGATTGCACCTCTTCGAGGAAAGCAATTTGCATGTCGTCTGCTCGTAGCGAATCCCTTGACATTTCTACCTTCGTCGGTGTGAAAATGCCTTTGATGTTGATGGTACCAGGCGATATACTTGTGACACTGCAATTAGGTTCACAGGGAATGGTCATGGTGTCACCATGACTATGAACTGATCGCCGTCCCGTCACTGGGGAGGCCGACACGTAAGTTAAAGGTCACCTTGCGTGAGGGGCATGTCTGAGGCAGCGTTGGCGAGGGGCATCGGTTGATGATCTTCATCCAGCATCACATCGTTAGGTTAGCGTCATTATGGTAGTCTACCTCCGCCAGCTGGTAAGCTATAAGCGTAGTACCCGCAAAAGTCCAGTCTTACGTAAGTTTGCACCTCTTCGAGGAAAGCAATAAGCATGTCGTCTGCTCGTAGCGAATCCCTTGACATTTGTACCTTCGTCGGTGTGCAAATGCCTTTGATATTGATGGTACCAGGCGATATACTTGTGACACAGCAATTAGGTTCACAGGGAATGGTCACGGTGTCACCTTGACTATGAACTGATCGTCGTCCCGTCACTGGGGAGGCCGACACGTAAGTTAAAGGTCACCTCTCGTGAGGGGCATGTCTGAGGCAGCGTTGGCGAGGGGCATCGGTTGATCATCTTCATCCAGCAACACATCGTTAAGTTATACGTCATTATTTTAGAATACCTCGCCAGCTGGTAAGCTATAAGCGTAGTACACGCAAAATTCCAGTCTTACATAAGATTGCACCTCTTCGAGGAAAGCAATATGCATGTCGTCTGCTCGTAGCGAATCCCTTGACATTTCTACCTTCGTCGGTGTGCAAATGCCTTTGATGTTGATGGTACCAGGCGATATACTTGTGACACTGCAATTAGGTTCACAGGGAATGGTCATGGTGTCACCATGACTATGAACTGATCGTCGTCCCGTCACTGGGGAGGCCGACACGTAAGTTAAAGGTCACCTTGCGTGAGGGGCATGTCTGAGCCAGCGTTGGCGAGGGGCATCGGTTAATCATCTTCATCCAGCATCACATCGTTAAGTTATGCGTCATTATGGTAGTCTACCTCCGCCAGCTGGTAAGCTATAAGCGTAGTACCCGCAAAAGTCCAGTCTTACGTAAGATTGCACCTCTTCGAGGAAAGCAATATGCATGACGTCTGCTCGTAGCGAATTCCTTGACATTTGTACCTGCTTCGGTGTGCAAATGCCTTTGATGTTGATGGTACCAGGCGATATACTTGTGACACTGCAATTAGGTTCACAGGGAATGGTCACGGTGTCACCATGACTATGAACTGATCGTCGTCCCGTCTCTGGGGAGCCCGACACGTAAGTTAAAGGTCACCTTGCGTGAGGGCCATGTCTGAGGCAGCGTTGGCGAGGGGCATCGGTTGATGATCTTCATCCAGCATCACATCGTTAAGTTAGCGTCATTATGGTAGTCTACCTCCGCCAGCTGGTAAGCTATAAGCGTAGTACCCGCAAAAGTGCAGTCTTACGTAAGATTGCACCTTTTCGAGGAAAGCAATATGCACGTCGTCTGCTCGTAGCGAATCCCTTGACATTTGTACCTTCGTCGGTGTGCAAATGCCTTTGATGTTGATGGTACCAGGCGATATACTTGTGACACTGCAATTAGGTTCACAGGGAATGGTCACGGTGTCACCATGACTATGAACTGATCGTCGTCCCGTCACTGGGGAGGCCGACACGTAAGTTAAAGGTCACCTTGCGTGAGGGGCATGTCTGAGGCAGCGGTGGCGAGGGGCATCGGTTGATCATCTTCATCCAGCATCACATCGTTAAGTTATGCGTCATTATGGTAGTCTACCTCCGCCAGCTGGTAAGCTATAAGCGTAGTACCTGCAAAAGTCCAGACTTACGTAAGATTGCACCTCTTCGAGGAAAGCAATATGCATGTCGTCTGCTCGTAGCGAATCCCTTGACATTTGTACCTTCGTCGGTGTGCAGATCCCTTTGATGTTGATGGTACCAGGCGATATACTTGTGACACTGCAATTAGGTTCACAGGGAATGGTCACGGTGGCACCATGACTATGAACTGATCGTCGTCCCGTCACTGGAGAGGCCGACACGTAAGTTAAAGGTCACCTTGCGTGAGGGGCATGTCTGAAGCAGCGTTGGCGAGGAGCATCGGTTGATCATCTTCATCCAGCATCACATCGTTAAGTTATGCGTCATTAAGGTAGTCTACCTCCGCCAGCTGGTAAGCTATAAGCGCAGTACCCGCAAAAGTCCAGTCTTACGTAAGATTGCACCTCTTCGAGGAAAGTAATATGCATGTCGTCTGCTCGTAGCAAATCCCTTGACATTTGTACCTTCGTCGGTGTGCAAATGCCTTTGATGGTGATGGTACCACGCGATATACTTGTTACACTGCGATTAGGTTCACAGGGAATGGTCGCGGTGTCACCATGACTATGACTGATCGTCGTCCCGTCACTGGGGAGGCCGACACGTAAGTTAAAGGTCACCTTGCGATAGGGGCATGTCTGAGGCAGCGTTGGCGAGGGGCATCGGTTGATCATCTTCATCCAGCATCACATCGTTAAGTTATGCGTCATTATGGTAGTCTACCTCCACCAGCTGGTAAGCTATAAGCGTAGTACCCGCAAAAGTCCAGTCTTACGTAAGATTGCACCTCTTCGAGGAAAGCAATATGCATGTCGTCTGCTCGTAGCGAATCCCTTGACATTTGTACCTTCGTCGGTGTGCAAATGCCTTTGATGTTGATGGTACCAGGCGATATACTCGTGACACTGCAATTAAGTTCACAGGGAATGGTTGTGGTGTCACCATGCCTATGAATTGATCGTCGTCTCGTCACTGGGGAGGCCGACACGTAAGTTAAAGGTCACCTTGCGTGAGGGGCATGTCTGAGGCAGCGTTGGCGAGGGGCATCGGTTAATCATCTTCATCCAGCATCACATCGTTAAGTTATGCGTCATTATGGTAGTCTACCTCCGCCAGCTGGTAAGCTATAAGCGTAGTACCCGCAAAAGTCCAGTCTTACGTAAGATTGCACCTCTACGAGGAAAGCAATATGCATGTCGTCTGCTCTTAGCGAATCCCTTGACATATGTACCTTCGTCTGTGTGCAAATGCCTTTGATGTTGATGGTACCAGGCGATATACTTTTGACACTGCAATTAGGTTCACAGGGAATGGTCACGGTGTCACCATGACTATGAACTGATCGTCGTCCCATCACTGGGGAGGCCGACACGTAAGTTAAAGGTCACCTTGCGTGAGGGCCATGTCTGAGGCAGCGTTGGCGAGGAGCATCGGTTGATGATCTTCATCCAGCATCACATCGTTAAGTTATGCGTCATTATGGTAGTCTACTCCGCCAGCTGGTAAGCTATAAGCGTAGTACCCGCAAAAGTCCAGTCTTATGTATGATTGCACCTCTTCGAGGAAAGCAATATGCATGTCGTCTGCTAGTAGCGAATCCCTTGACATTTGTACCTTCGTCGGTGTGCAAATGCCTTTGATGTTGATGGTACCAGGCGATATACTTGTGACACTGCAATTAGGTTCACAGGGAATGGTCACGGTGTCACCATGACTATGAACTGATCGTCGTCCCGTCACTGCGGAGGCCGACACGTAAGTTAAAGGTCACCTTGCGTGAGGGGCATGTCTGAGGCAGCGTTGGCGAGGGGCATCGGTTGATCATCTTCATCCAACATCACATCGTTAAGTTATGCGTCATTATGGTAGTCTACCTCCGCCAGCTGGTAAGCTATAAGCGTAGTACCCGCAAAAGTCCAGTCTTACGTAAGATTGCACCTCTTCGAGGGAAGCAATATGCATGCCGTCTGCTTGTAGCAAATCCCTTGACATTTGTACCTTCGTCGGTGTGCAAATGCCTTTGATGTCGATGGTACCAGGCAATATTATTGTGACACTGCAATTAGGTTCACAATGAATGGTCAAGGTGTCACCATGACTATGAACTGATCGTCGTCCCATCACTGGGGAGAAAGACACGTAAGTTAAAGGTCACCTTGCGTGAGGGCCATGTCTGAGGCAGCGTTGGCGAGGAGCATCGGTTGATGATCTTCATCCAGCATCACATCGTTAAGTTATGCGTCATTATGGTAGTCTACTCCGCCAGCTGGTAAGCTATAAGCGTAGTACCCGCAAAAGTCCAGTCTTACGTAAGATTGCACCTCTTCGAGGAAAGCGATGTGCATGTCGTCTGCTGGTAGCGAATCCCTTGACATTTTTACCTTCTTCGGTGTGCAAATGCCTTTGATGTTGATGGTACCAGGCGATATACTTGTGACACTGCAATTAGGTTCACAGGGAATGGTCACGGTGTCACCATGACTATGAACTGATCGTCGTCCCGTCACTGGGGAGGCCGACACGTAAGTTAAAGGTCACCTTGCGTGAGGGGCATGTCTGAGGCAGCGTTGGCGAGGGGCATCGGTTGATCATCTTCATCCGGCATCACATCGTTAAGTTATGCGTCATTACGGTAGTCTACCTCCGCCAGCTGGTAAGCTATAAGCGTAGTACCCGCAAAAGTCCAGTCTTACGTAAGATTGCACCTCTTCGAGGAAAGCAATATGCATGTCGTCTGCTCGTAGCGAGTCCTTTGACATTTGTTCCTTCGTCGGTGTGCAAATCCCTTTGATGTTGATGGTACCAGGCAATGTACTTGTGATTCTGCAATTAGGTTCACAGGGAATGGTCACGGTGTCACCATGACTATGAACTGATCGTCGTCCCATCACTGGGGAGGCCGACACGTAAGTTAAAGGTCACCTTGCGTGAGGGCCATGTCTGAGGCAGCGTTGGCGAGGAGCATCGGTTGATGATCTTCATCCAGCATTACATCGTTAAGTTATGCGTCATTATGGTAGTCTACTCCGCCAGCTGGTAAGCTATAAGCGTAGTACCCGCAAAAGTCCAGTCTTATGTAAGATTGCACCTCTTCGAGGAAAGCAATATGCATGTCGCCTGCTCGTAGCGAATCCCTTGACATTTGTACCTTCGTCGGTGTGCAAATGCCTTTGATGTTGATGGTACCAGGCGATATACTCGTGACACTGCAATTAGGTTCGCAGGGAATGGTCACGGTGTCACCATGACTATGAATTGATCGTCGTCTCGTCACTGGGGAGGCCGACACGTAAGTTAAAGGTCACCTTGCGTGAGGGGCATGTCTGAGGCAGCGTTGGCGAGGGGCATCGGTTAATCATCTTCATCCAGCATCACATCGTTAAGTTATGCGTCATTGTGGTAGTCTACCTCCGCCAGCTGGTAAGCTATAAGCGTAGTACCCGCAAAAGTCCAGTCTTACGTAAGATTGCACCTCTTCGAGGAAAGCAATATGCATGTCGTCTGCTCTTAGCGAATCCCTTGACATATGTACCTTCGTCTGTGTGCAAATGCCTTTGATGTTGATGGTACCAGGCGATATACTTTTGACACTGAAATTAGGTTCACAGGGAATGGTCACGGTGTCACCATGACTATGAACTGATCGTCGTCCCGTCACTGGGGAGGCCGACACGTAAGTTAAAGGTCACCTTGCGTGAGCGGCATGTCTGAGGCAGCGTTGGCGAGGGGCATCGGTTGATCATATTCATCCAGCAACACATCGTTAAGTTATACGTCATTGTGTTAGTCTACCTCGCCATCTGGTAAGCTATAATCGTAGTACCCGCAAAATTCCAGGCTTACGTAAGATTGCACCTCTTCGAGGAAAGCAATATGCATGTCGTCTGCTCGTAGCGAATCCCTTGACATTTGTACCTTCGTCGGTGTGCAAATGCCTTTGATAATGATGGTACCAGGCGATGTACTTGTGACACTGCAATTAGGTTCACAGGGAATGGTCATGGCGTCACCATGACTATGAACTGAGTGTCGTCCCGTCACTGGGGAGGCCGACACGTAAGTTAAAGGTCACCTTGCGTGAGGGGCATGTCTGAGGCAGCGTTGGCGAGGGGCATCGGTTGATCATCTTCATCCAGCATCACATCGTTAAGTTATGCGTCATTAGGGTCGTCTACCTCCGCCAGCTGGTAAGCTATAAGCGTAGTACCCGCAAAAGTCCAGTCTTACGTAAAATTGTACCTCTTCGAGGAAAGCAATATGCATGTCGTCTGCTCTTAGCGAATCCCTTGACATTTGTTCCTTCGTCGGTGTGCAAATGCCTTTGATGTTGATGGTACCAGGCGATATACTTGTGACACTGCAATTAGGTTCACAGGGAATGGTCACGGTGTCACCATGACTATGAACTGATCGTCGTCCCGTCACTGGGGAGGCCGACACGTAAGTTAAAGGTCACCTTGCGTGAGGGGCATGTCTGAGGCAGCGTTGGCGAGGGGCATCGGTTGATCATCTTCATCCAGCAACACATCGTTAAGTTATACGTCATTGTGTTAGTCTACCTCGCCATCTGGTAAGCTACAATCGTAGTACCCGCAAAATTCCAGGCTTACGTAAGATTGCACCTCTTCGAGGAAAGCAATATGCATGTCTTCTGCTCGTAGCGAATCCCTTGACATTTGTACCTTCGTCGGTGTGCAAATGCCTTTGATAATGATGGTACCAGGCGATGTACTTGTGACACTGCAATTAGGTTCACAGCGAATGGTCATGGTGTCACCATGACTATGAACTGATCGTTGTCCCGTCACTGGGGAGGCCGTCACGTAAGTTAAAGGTCACCTTGCGTGAGGGGCATGTCTGAGGCAGCGTTGGCGAGGGGCATCGGTTAATCATCTTCATCCAGCATCACATCGTTAAGTTGTGCGTCATTATGGTAGTCTACCTCCGCCAGCTGGTAAGCTATAAGCGTAGTACCCGCAAAAGTCTAGTCTTACGTAAGGTTGCACCTCTTCGAGGAAAGCAATAAGCATGTCGTCTGCTCGTAGTGAATAACTTGACATTTGTACCTTCGTCGGTGTGCAAATGCCTTTGATGTTGATGGTACCAGGCGATATACTTGTGACACTGCAATTAGGTTCACAGGGAATGGTCACGGTGGCACCATGTCTATGAACTGATCGTCGTCCCATCACTGGGGAGGCCGACACGTAAGTTAAAGGTCACCTTGCGTGAGGGGCATGTCTGAGGCAGCGTTGGCGGGGGGCATCGGTTGATCATCTTCATCCAGCATCACATCGTTAAGTTATGCGTCATAATGGTAGTCTACCTCCGCCAGCTGGTAAGCTATAAGCGTAGTACCCGCAATAGTCCAGTCTTACGTAAGATTGCACCTCTTCGAGGAAAGCAATATGCATGTCGTCTGCTCGTAGCGAATCCCTTGACATTTGTACCTTCGTCGGTGTGCAAATGCCTTTGATGTTGATGGTACCAGGCGATATACTTGTGACACTGCAATTAGGTTCACAGGGAATGGTCACGGTGTCACCATGACTATGAACTGATCGTCGTCCTGTTACTGGGGAGCCCGACACGTAAGTTAAAGGTCACCTTACGTGAGGGCCATGTCTGCGGCAGCGTTGGCGAGGGGCATCGGTTGATTATCTTCATCCAGCATCACATCGTTAAGTTATGCGTCATTATGCTACTCTACCTCCGCCAGCTGGTAAGCTATAAGCGTAGTACCCGCAAAAGTCCCGTCTTACGTAAGATTGCACCTTTTCGAGGAAAGCAATATGCATGTCGTCTGCTCGTAGCGAATCCCTTGACATATGTACCTTCGTCGGTGTGCAAATGCCTTTGATGTTGATGGTACCAGGCGATATACTTGTGACACTGCAATTAGGTTCACAGGGAATGGTCACGGTGTCACCATGACTATGAACTGATCGTCGTCCCGTCACTGGGGAGGCCGACACGTAAGTTAAAGGTCACCTTGCGTGAGGGGCATGTCTGAGGCAGCGTTGGCGAGGGGCATCGGTAAATCATCTTCATCCAGCATCACATCGTTAAGTTGTGCGTCATTATGGTAGTCTACCTCCGCCAGCTGGTAAGCTGTAAGCGTAGACCCGCAAAAGTCCAGTCTTACGTAATGTTGCACCTCTTCCAGGAAAGCAATAAGCATGTCGTCTGCTCGTAGCGAATCCCTTGACATTTGTACCTTCGTCGGAGGGCAAATACCTTTGATGTTGATGGTACCAGACGATATACTTGTGACACTGCAATTAGGTTCACAGGGAATGGTCACGTTGTCACCTTGACTATGAACTGATCGTCGTCCCGTCACTGGGGAGGCCGACACGTAAGTTAAAGGTCACCTTGCGTGAGGGGCATGTCTGAGGCAGCGTTGGCGAAGGGCATCGGTTGATCATCTTCATCCAGCAACACATCGTTAAGTTATACGTCATTATTTTAGAATACCTCGCCAGCTGGTAAGCTATAAGCGTAGTACCCGCAAAAGTCCAGTCTTACGTAAGATTGCACCTCTTCGAGGAAAGCAATATGCATGTCGTCTGCTCGTTTCGAATCCCTTGACATTTGTACCTTCGTCGGTGTGCAAATGCCTTTGATGTTGATGGTACCAGGCGATATACTTGTGAGACTGCAATTAGGTTCACAGGGAATGGTCATGGTGTCACCATGACTATGAACTGATCGTTGTCCCGTCACTGGGGAGGCCGTCAAGTAAGTTAAAGGTCACCTTGCGTGAGGGGCATGTCTGAGGCAGCGTTGGCGAGGGGCATCGGTTAATCATCTTCATCCAGCATCACATCGTTAAGTTGTGCGTCATTATGGTAGTCTACCTCCCCCAGCTGGTAAGCTATAAGCGTAGTACCC
Organism: Schistocerca americana; assembly: GCF_021461395.2. Classification (NCBI taxonomy): domain Eukaryota; kingdom Metazoa; phylum Arthropoda; class Insecta; order Orthoptera; family Acrididae; genus Schistocerca; species Schistocerca americana. The sequence goes on along the minus strand of NC_060125.1, from coordinate 52,199,239 downwards.
GCAAAAGTCCAGTCTTACGTAAGGTTGCACCTCTTCGAGGAAAGCAATAAGCATGTCGTCTGCTCGTAGCGAATAACTTGACATTTGTACCTTCGTCGGTGTGCAAATGCCTTTGATGTTGATGGTACCAGGCGATATACTTGTGACACTGCAATTAGGTTCACAGGGAATGGTCACGGTGTCACCATGACTATAAACTGATCGTCGTCCCATCACTGGGGAGGCCGACACGTAAGTTAAAGGTCACCTTGCGTGAGGGGCATGTCTGAGGCAGCGTTGGCGAGGGGCATCGGTTGATCATCTTCATCCAGCAACACATCGTTAAGTTATGCGTCATTATGGTAGTCTACCTCCGCCAGCTGGGAAGCTATAAGCGTAGTACCCGCAATAGTCCAGTCTTACGTAAGATTGCACCTCTTCGAGGAAAGCAATATGCGTGTCGTCTGCTCGTAGCGAATCCCTTGGCATTTGTACCTTCGTCGGTGTGCAAATGCCTTTGATGTTGATGGTGCCAGGCGATATACTTGTGACACTGCAATTAGGTTCACAGGGAATGGTCACGGTGGCACCATGTCTATGAACTGATCGTCGTCCCATCACTGGGGAGGCCGACACGTAAGTTAAAGGTCACCTTGCGTGAGGGGCATGTCTGAGGCAGCGTTGGCGGGGGGCATCGGTTGATCATCTTCATCCAGCATCACATCGTTAAGTTATGCGTCATAATGGTAGTCTACCTCCGCCAGCTGGTAAGCTATAAGCGTAGTACCCGCAATAGTCCAGTCTTACGTAAGATTGCACCTCTTCGAGGAAAGCAATATGCATGTCGTCTGCTCGTAGCGAATCCCTTGACATTTGTACCTTCGTCGGTGTGCAAATGCCTTTGATGTTGATGGTACCAGGCGATATACTTGTGACACTGCAATTAGGTTCACAGGGAATGGTCACGGTGTCACCATGACTATGAACTGATCGTCGTCCTGTTACTGGGGAGCCCGACACGTAAGTTAAAGGTCACCTTACGTGAGGGCCATGTCTGCGGCAGCGTTGGCGAGGGGCATCGGTTGATTATCTTCATCCAGCATCACATCGTTAAGTTATGCGTCATTATGCTACTCTACCTCCGCCAGCTGGTAAGCTATAAGCGTAGTACCCGCAAAAGTCCCGTCTTACGTAAGATTGCACCTTTTCGAGGAAAGCAATATGCATGTCGTCTGCTCGTAGCGAATCCCTTGACATATGTACCTTCGTCGGTGTGCAAATGCCTTTGATGTTGATGGTACCAGGCGATATACTTGTGACACTGCAATTAGGTTCACAGGGAATGGTCACGGTGTCACCATGACTATGAACTGATCGTCGTCCCGTCACTGGGGAGGCCGACACGTAAGTTAAAGGTCACCTTGCGTGAGGGGCATGTCTGAGGCAGCGTTGGCGAGGGGCATCGGTAAATCATCTTCATCCAGCATCACATCGTTAAGTTGTGCGTCATTATGGTAGTCTACCTCCGCCAGCTGGTAAGCTATAAGCGTAGACCCGCAAAAGTCCAGTCTTACGTAATGTTGCACCTCTTCCAGGAAAGCAATAAGCATGTCGTCTGCTCGTAGCGAATCCCTTGACATTTGTACCTTCGTCGGAGGGCAAATACCTTTGATGTTGATGGTACCAGACGATATACTTGTGACACTGCAATTAGGTTCACAGGGAATGGTCACGTTGTCACCTTGACTATGAACTGATCGTCGTCCCGTCACTGGGGAGGCCGACACGTAAGTTAAAGGTCACCTTGCGTGAGGGGCATGTCTGAGGCAGCGTTGGCGAAGGGCATCGGTTGATCATCTTCATCCAGCAACACATCGTTAAGTTATACGTCATTATTTTAGAATACCTCGCCAGCTGGTAAGCTATAAGCGTAGTACCCGCAAAAGTCCAGTCTTACGTAAGATTGCACCTCTTCGAGGAAAGCAATATGCATGTCGTCTGCTCGTTTCGAATCCCTTGACATTTGTACCTTCGTCGGTGTGCAAATGCCTTTGATGTTGATGGTACCAGGCGATATACTTGTGAGACTGCAATTAGGTTCACAGGGAATGGTCATGGTGTCACCATGACTATGAACTGATCGTTGTCCCGTCACTGGGGAGGCCGTCAAGTAAGTTAAAGGTCACCTTGCGTGAGGGGCATGTCTGAGGCAGCGTTGGCGAGGGGCATCGGTTAATCATCTTCATCCAGCATCACATCGTTAAGTTGTGCGTCATTATGGTAGTCTACCTCCCCCAGCTGGTAAGCTATAAGCGTAGTACCCGCAAAAGTCCAGTCTTACGTAAGGTTGCACCTCTTCGAGGAAAGCAATAAGCATGTCGTCTGCTCGTAGCGAATAACTTGACATTTGTACCTTCGTCGGTGTGCAAATGCCTTTGATGTTGATGGTACCAGGCGATATACTTGTGACACTGCAATTAGGTTCACAGGGAATGGTCACGGTGTCACCATGACTATAAACTGATCGTCGTCCCATCACTGGGGAGGCCGACACGTAAGTTAAAGGTCACCTTGCGTGAGGGGCATGTCTGAGGCAGCGTTGGCGAGGGGCATCGGTTGATCATCTTCATCCAGCAACACATCGTTAAGTTATGCGTCATTATGGTAGTCTACCTCCGCCAGCTGGGAAGCTATAAGCGTAGTACCCGCAATAGTCCAGTCTTACGTAAGATTGCACCTCTTCGAGGAAAGCAATATGCGTGTCGTCTGCTCGTAGCGAATCCCTTGGCATTTGTACCTTCGTCGGTGTGCAAATGCCTTTGATGTTGATGGTGCCAGGCGATATACTTGTGACACTGCAATTAGGTTCACAGGGAATGGTCACGGTGTCACCATGACTATGAACTGATCGTCGTCATGTCACTGGGGAGCCCGACACGTAAGTTAAAGGTCACCTTGCGTGAGGGCCATGTCTGAGGCAGCGTTGGCGAGGGGCATCGGTTGATCATCTTCATCCAGCATCACATCGTTAAGTTATGCGTCATTATGGTACTCTATCTCCGCCAGCTGGTAAGCTATAAGCGTAGTACCCGCAAAAGTCCCGTCTTACGTAAGATTGCACCTTTTCGAGGAAAGCAATATGCATGTCGTCTGCTCGTAGCGAATCCCTTGACATATGTACATTCGTCGGTGTGCAAATGCCTTTGATGGTGATGGTACCAGGCGATATACTTGTGACACTGCAATTAGGTTCACAGGGAATGGTCACGGTGTCACCATGACTATGAACTGATCGTCGTCCCGTCACTGGGGAGGCCGACACGTAAGTTAAAGGTCACCTTGCGTGAGGGGCATGTCTGAGGCAGCGTTGGCGAGGGACATCGGTTGATCATCTTCATCCACCATCACATCGTTAAGTTATGCGTCATTATGGTAGTCTACCTCTGCCAGCTGGTAAGCTATAAGCGTAGTACCTGCAAAAGTCCAGTCTTACGTAAGATTGCACCTCTTCGAGGAAAGTAATATGCATGTCGTCTGCTCGTAGCGAATCCCTTGACATTTGTACCTTCGCCGGTGTGCAAATGCCTTTGATGTTGATGGTACCAGGCGATATACTTGTGACACTGCAATTAGGTTCACAGGGAACGGTCACGGTGTCACCATGACTATGAACTGATCGTCGTCCCGTCACTGGGGAGGCCGACACGTAAGATAAAGGTCACCTTGCGAGAGGGGCATGTCTGAGGCAGCGTTGGCGAGGGGCATCGGTTAATCATCTTCATCCAGCATTACATCGTTAAGTTGTGCGTCATTATGGTAATCTACCTCCGCCAGCTGAAAAGCTATAAGCGTAGTATCCGCAAAAGTCCAGTCTTACGGAAGATTGCACCTCTTCGAGGAAAGCAATATGCATTTCGTCTGCTCGTAGCGAATCCCTTGACATTTGTACCTTCGTCGGTGTGCAAATGCCTTTGATGTTGATGGTACCAGGCGATATACTTGTGACACTGCAATTAGGTTCACAGGGAATGGTCACGGTGGCACCATGACTATGAACTGATTGTCGTGCCGTCACTGGGGAGGCCGACACGTAAGTTAAAGGTCACCTTGCGAGAGGGGCATGTCTGAGGCAGCGTTGGCTAGGGGCATTGGTTGATCAACTTCATCCAGCATCACATCGTTGAGTTATGCGTCATTATGGTAGCCTACGTCCGCCACCTGGTAAGCTATAAGCGTAGTACCCGCAAAAGTCCAGTCTTACGTAAGATTGCACCTCTTCGAGGAAAGCAATATGCATGTCGTCTGCTCGTAGCGAATCCCTTGACATTTGTACCTTCGTCGGTGTGCAAATGCCTTTGATGCTGATGGTACCAGGCGATATACTTGTGACACTGCAATTAGGTTCACAGGGAACGGTCACAGTGTCACCATGACTATGAACTGATTGTCGTCCCGTCACTGCGGAGGCCGACACGTAAGATAAAGGTCACCTTGCGTGAGGGGCATGTCTGAGGCAGCGTTGGCGAGGGGCATCGGTTAATCATCTTCATCCAGCATCACATCGTTAAGTTGTGCGTCATTATGGTAATCTACCTCCGCCAGCTGAAAAGCTATAAGCGTAGTACCCGCAAAAGTCCAGTCTTACGGAAGATTGCACCTCTTCGAGGAAAGCAATATGCATTTCGTCTGCTCGTAGCGAATCCCTTGACATTTGTACCTTCGTCGGTGTGCAAATGCCTTTGATGTTGATGGTACCAGGCGATATACTTGTGACACTGCAATTAGGTTCACAGGGAATGGTCACGGTGGCACCATGACTATGAACTGATCGTCGTGCCGTCACTGGGGAGGCCGACACGTAAGTTAAAGGTCACCTTGCGAGAGGGGCATGTCTGAGGCAGCGTTGGCGAGGGGCATTGGTTGATCATCTTCATCCAGCAACACATCGTTAAGTTATGCGTCATTATGGTAGCCTACCTCCGCCAGCTGGTAAGCTATAAGCGTAGTACCCGCAAAAGTCCAGTCCTACGTAAGATTGCACCTCTTCGAGGAAAGCAATATGCATGTCGTCTGCTCGTAGCGAGTCCTTTGACATTTGTACCTTCGTCGGTGTGCAAATGCCTTTGATGTTGATGGTACCAGGCGATATATTTGTGACACTGCAATTAGGTTCACAGGGAATGGTCACGGTGTCACCATGACTATGAACTGATCGTCGTCCCGTCACTGGGGAGGCCGACACGTAAGTTAAAGGTCACCTTGCGTGAGGGGCATGTCTGAGGCAGCGTTGGCGAGGGGCATCGGTTAATCATCTTCATCCAGCATCACATCGTTAAGTTGTGCGTCATTATGGTAGTCTACCTCCGTCAGCTGGTAAACTATAAGCGTAGTACCCGCAAAAGTCCAGTCTTACGTAAGATTGCACCTCTTCGAGGAAAGCAATATGCATGTCGTCTGCTCGTAGCGAATCCCTTGACATTTGAACCTTCGTCGGTGTGCAAATGCCTTTGATGTTGATGGTACCAGGCGATATACTTGTGACACTGCAATTAGGTTCACAGGGAATGGTCACGGTGTCACCTTGACTATGAACTGATCGTCGTCCCGTCACTGGGGAGGCCGACACGTAAGTTAAAGGTCACCTTGCGTGAGGGGCATGTCTGAGGCAGCGTTGGCGAGGGGCATCGGTTGATCATCTTCATCCAGCATCACATCGTTAAGTTATGCGTCATTATGGTAGTCTACCTCCGCCAGCTGGTAAGCTATAAGCGTACTACCCGCAAAAGTCCACTCTTACGTAAGATTGCACCTCTTCGAGGAAAGCAATTTGCATGTCGTCTGCTCGTAGCGAATCCCTTGACATTTCTACCTTCGTCGGTGTGCAAATGCCTTTGATGTTGATGGTACCAGGCGATATACTTGTGACACTGCAATTAGGTTCACAGGGAATGGTCATGGTGTCACCATGATTATGAACTGATCGTCGTCCCGTCACTGGGGAGGCCGACACGTAAGTTAAAGGTCACCTTGCGTGAGGGGCATGTCTGAGCCAGCGTTGGCGAGGGGCATCGGTTAATCATCTTCATCCAGCATCACATCGTTAAGTTATGCGTCATTATGGTAATCTACCTCCGCTAGCTGAAAAGCTATAAGCGTAGTACCCGCAAAAGTCCAGTCTTACGGAAGATTGCACCTCTTCGAGGAAATCAATATGCATTTCGTCTGCTCGTAGCGAATCCCTTGACATTTGTACCTTCGTCGGTGTGCAAATGCCTTTGATGTTGATGGTACCAGGGGATATACTTGTGACACTGCAATTAGGTTCACAGGGAATGGTCACGGTGGCACCATGACTATGAACTGATCGTCGTGCCGTCACTGGGGAGGCCGACACGTAAGTTAAAGGTCACCTTGCGAGAGGGGCATGTCTGAGACAGCGTTGGCGAGGGGCATTGGTTGATCATCTTCATCGAGCAACACATCGTTAAGTTATGCGTCATTATGGTAGCCTACCTCCGCCAGCTGGTAAGCTATAAGCGTAGTACCCGCAAAAATCCAGTCTTACGTAAGATTGCACCTCTTCGAGGAAAGCAATATGCATGTCGTCTGCTCGTAGCGAGTCCTTTGACATTTGTTCCTTCGTCGGTGTGCAAATGCCTTTGATGTTGATGGTACCAGGCGATATACTTGTGACACTGCAATTAGGTTCACAGGGAATGGTCACGGTGTCACCATGACTATGAACTGATCGTCGTCCCGTCACTGGGGAGGCCGACACGTAATTTAAAGGTCACCTTGCGTGAGGGGCATGTCTGAGGCAGCGTTGGCGAGGGGCATCGGTTAATCATCTTCATCCAGCATCACATCGTTAAGTTATGCGTCATTATGGTAGTCTACCTCCGCCAGCTGGTAAGCTATAAGCGTAGTACCCGCAAAAGTCCAGTCTTACGTAAGATTGCACCTCTTCGAGGAAAGCAATATGCATGTCGTCTGCTCGTAGCGAATCCCTTGACATTTGTACCTTCGTCGGTGTGCAAATGCCTTTGATGTTGATGGTACCAGGCGATATACTTGTGACACTGCAATTAGGTTCACAGGGAATGGTCACGGTGTCACCTTGACTATGAACTGATCGTCGTCCCGTCACTGGGGAGGCCGACACGTAAGTTAAAGGTCACCTTGCGTGAGGGGCATGTCTGAGGCAGCGTTGGCGAGGGGCATCGGTTGATCATCTTCATCCAGCATCACATCGTTAAGTTATGCGTCATTATGGTAGTCTACCTCCGCCAGCTGGTGAGCTATAAGCGTAGTACCCGCAAAAGTCCAGTCTTACGTAAGATTGCACCTCTTCGAGGAAAGCAATTTGCATGTCGTCTGCTCGTAGCGAATCCCTTGACATTTGTACCTTCGTCGGTGTGCAAATGCCTTTGATGTTGATGGTACCAGGCGATATACTTGTGACACTGCAATTAGGTTCACAGGGAATGGTCACGGTGTCACCATGACTATGAACTGATCGTCGTCCCGTCACTGGGGAGGCCGACACGTAAGTTAAAGGTCACCTTGCGTGAGGGGCATGTCTGAGGCAGCGTTGGCGAGGGGCATCGGTTGATCATCTTCATCCAGCATCACATCGTTAAGTTATACGTCATTATTTTAGAATACCTCGCCAGCTGGTAAGCTATAAGCGTAGTACACGCAAAATTCCAGTCTTACGTAAGATTGCACCTCTTCGAGGAAAGCAATTTGCATGTCGTCTGCTCGTAGCGAATCCCTTGACATTTCTACCTTCGTCGGTGTGAAAATGCCTTTGATGTTGATGGTACCAGGCGATATACTTGTGACACTGCAATTAGGTTCACAGGGAATGGTCATGGTGTCACCATGACTATGAACTGATCGTCGTCCCGTCACTGGGGAGGCCGACACGTAAGTTAAAGGTCACCTTGCGTGAGGGGCATGTCTGAGGCAGCGTTGGCGAGGGGCATCGGTTGATGATCTTCATCCAGCATCACATCGTTAGGTTAGCGTCATTATGGTAGTCTACCTCCGCCAGCTGGTAAGCTATAAGCGTAGTACCCGCAAAAGTCCAGTCTTACGTAAGTTTGCACCTCTTCGAGGAAAGCAATAAGCATGTCGTCTGCTCGTAGCGAATCCCTTGACATTTGTACCTTCGTCGGTGTGCAAATGCCTTTGATATTGATGGTACCAGGCGATATACTTGTGACACAGCAATTAGGTTCACAGGGAATGGTCACGGTGTCACCTTGACTATGAACTGATCGTCGTCCCGTCACTGGGGAGGCCGACACGTAAGTTAAAGGTCACCTCTCGTGAGGGGCATGTCTGAGGCAGCGTTGGCGAGGGGCATCGGTTGATCATCTTCATCCAGCAACACATCGTTAAGTTATACGTCATTATTTTAGAATACCTCGCCAGCTGGTAAGCTATAAGCGTAGTACACGCAAAATTCCAGTCTTACATAAGATTGCACCTCTTCGAGGAAAGCAATATGCATGTCGTCTGCTCGTAGCGAATCCCTTGACATTTCTACCTTCGTCGGTGTGCAAATGCCTTTGATGTTGATGGTACCAGGCGATATACTTGTGACACTGCAATTAGGTTCACAGGGAATGGTCATGGTGTCACCATGACTATGAACTGATCGTCGTCCCGTCACTGGGGAGGCCGACACGTAAGTTAAAGGTCACCTTGCGTGAGGGGCATGTCTGAGCCAGCGTTGGCGAGGGGCATCGGTTAATCATCTTCATCCAGCATCACATCGTTAAGTTATGCGTCATTATGGTAGTCTACCTCCGCCAGCTGGTAAGCTATAAGCGTAGTACCCGCAAAAGTCCAGTCTTACGTAAGATTGCACCTCTTCGAGGAAAGCAATATGCATGACGTCTGCTCGTAGCGAATTCCTTGACATTTGTACCTGCTTCGGTGTGCAAATGCCTTTGATGTTGATGGTACCAGGCGATATACTTGTGACACTGCAATTAGGTTCACAGGGAATGGTCACGGTGTCACCATGACTATGAACTGATCGTCGTCCCGTCTCTGGGGAGCCCGACACGTAAGTTAAAGGTCACCTTGCGTGAGGGCCATGTCTGAGGCAGCGTTGGCGAGGGGCATCGGTTGATGATCTTCATCCAGCATCACATCGTTAAGTTAGCGTCATTATGGTAGTCTACCTCCGCCAGCTGGTAAGCTATAAGCGTAGTACCCGCAAAAGTGCAGTCTTACGTAAGATTGCACCTTTTCGAGGAAAGCAATATGCACGTCGTCTGCTCGTAGCGAATCCCTTGACATTTGTACCTTCGTCGGTGTGCAAATGCCTTTGATGTTGATGGTACCAGGCGATATACTTGTGACACTGCAATTAGGTTCACAGGGAATGGTCACGGTGTCACCATGACTATGAACTGATCGTCGTCCCGTCACTGGGGAGACCGACACGTAAGTTAAAGGTCACCTTGCGTGAGGGGCATGTCTGAGGCAGCGGTGGCGAGGGGCATCGGTTGATCATCTTCATCCAGCATCACATCGTTAAGTTATGCGTCATTATGGTAGTCTACCTCCGCCAGCTGGTAAGCTATAAGCGTAGTACCTGCAAAAGTCCAGACTTACGTAAGATTGCACCTCTTCGAGGAAAGCAATATGCATGTCGTCTGCTCGTAGCGAATCCCTTGACATTTGTACCTTCGTCGGTGTGCAGATCCCTTTGATGTTGATGGTACCAGGCGATATACTTGTGACACTGCAATTAGGTTCACAGGGAATGGTCACGGTGGCACCATGACTATGAACTGATCGTCGTCCCGTCACTGGAGAGGCCGACACGTAAGTTAAAGGTCACCTTGCGTGAGGGGCATGTCTGAAGCAGCGTTGGCGAGGAGCATCGGTTGATCATCTTCATCCAGCATCACATCGTTAAGTTATGCGTCATTAAGGTAGTCTACCTCCGCCAGCTGGTAAGCTATAAGCGCAGTACCTGCAAAAGTCCAGTCTTACGTAAGATTGCACCTCTTCGAGGAAAGTAATATGCATGTCGTCTGCTCGTAGCAAATCCCTTGACATTTGTACCTTCGTCGGTGTGCAAATGCCTTTGATGGTGATGGTACCACGCGATATACTTGTTACACTGCAATTAGGTTCACAGGGAATGGTCGCGGTGTCACCATGACTATGACTGATCGTCGTCCCGTCACTGGGGAGGCCGACACATAAGTTAAAGGTCACCTTGCGATAGGGGCATGTCTGAGGCAGCGTTGGCGAGGGGCATCGGTTGATCATCTTCATCCAGCATCACATCGTTAAGTTATGCGTCATTATGGTAGTCTACCTCCACCAGCTGGTAAGCTATAAGCGTAGTACCCGCAAAAGTCCAGTCTTACGTAAGATTGCACCTCTTCGAGGAAAGCAATATGCATGTCGTCTGCTCGTAGCGAATCCCTTGACATTTGTACCTTCGTCGGTGTGCAAATGCCTTTGATGTTGATGGTACCAGGCGATATACTCGTGACACTGCAATTAAGTTCACAGGGAATGGTTGTGGTGTCACCATGCCTATGAATTGATCGTCGTCTCGTCACTGGGGAGGCCGACACGTAAGTTAAAGGTCACCTTGCGTGAGGGGCATGTCTGAGGCAGCGTTGGCGAGGGGCATCGGTTAATCATCTTCATCCAGCATCACATCGTTAAGTTATGCGTCATTATGGTAGTCTACCTCCGCCAGCTGGTAAGCTATAAGCGTAGTACCCGCAAAAGTCCAGTCTTACGTAAGATTGCACCTCTACGAGGAAAGCAATATGCATGTCGTCTGCTCTTAGCGAATCCCTTGACATATGTACCTTCGTCTGTGTGCAAATGCCTTTGATGTTGATGGTACCAGGCGATATACTTTTGACACTGCAATTAGGTTCACAGGGAATGGTCACGGTGTCACCATGACTATGAACTGATCGTCGTCCCGTCACTGGGGAGGCCGACACGTAAGTTAAAGGTCACCTTGCGTGAGGGGCATGTCTGAGGCAGCGTTGGCGAGGGGCATCGGTTGATCATATTCATCCAGCAACACATCGTTAAGTTATACGTCATTGTGTTAGTCTACCTCGCCATCTGGTAAGCTATAATCGTAGTACCCGCAAAATTCCAGGCTTACGTAAGATTGCACCTCTTCGAGGAAAGCAATATGCATGTCGTCTGCTCGTAGCGAATCCCTTGACATTTGTACCTTCGTCGGTGTGCAAATGCCTTTGATAATGATGGTACCAGGCGATGTACTTGTGACACTGCAATTAGGTTCACAGGGAATGGTCATGGTGTCACCATGACTATGAACTGAGTGTCGTCCCGTCACTGGGGAGGCCAACACGTAAGATAAAGGTCACCTTGCGTGAGGGGCTTGTTTGATTCAGCGTTGGCGAGGGGCATCGGTTGATCATCTTCATCCAGCATCACATCGTTAAGTTATGCGTCATTATGGTAGTCTACCTCCGCCAGCTGGTAAGCTATAAGCGTAGTACCCGCAAAAGTCCAGTCTTACGTAAGATTGCACCTCTTCGAGGAAAGCAATATGCATGTCGTCTGCGCTTAGCGAATCCCTTGACGTTTGTACCTTCGTCGGTGTGCAAATGCCTTTGATGTTGATGGTACCAGGCGATATACTTGTGACACTGCCATTAGGTTCACAGGGAATGGTCACGGTGTCACCATGACTATGAACTGATCGTCGTCCCGTCACTGGGGAGGCTGACACGTAAGTTAAAGGTCACCTTGCGTGAGGGGCATGTCTGAGGCAGCGTTGGCGAGGGGCATCGGTTGATCATCTTCATCCAGCATCACATCGTAAAGTTATACGTCATTGTGTTAGTCTACCTCGCCATCTGGTAAGCTATAATCGTAGTACCCGCAAAATTCCAGGCTTACGTAAGATTGCACCTCTTCGAGGAAAGCAATATGCATGTCTTCTGCTCATAGCGAATCCCTTGACATTTGTACCTTCGTCGGTGTGCAAATGCCTTTGATAATGATGGTACCAGGCGATGTACTTGTGACACTGCAATTAGGTTCACAGGGAATGGTTATGGTGTCACCATGACTATGAACTGAGTGTCGTCTCGTCACTGGGGAGGCTGACACGTAAGTTAAAGGTCACCTTTCGTGAGGGGCATGTCTGAGGCAGCGTTGGCGAGGGGCATCGGTTGATCATCATCATCCAGCATCACATCGTTAAGTTATGCGTCAGTATGGTAGTCTACCTCCGCCAGCTGGTAAGCTATAAGCGTAGTACCTGCAAAAGTCCAGTCTTACGTAAGATTGCACCTCCTCGAGGAAAGCAATATGCATGTCGTCTGCTCGTAGCGAGTCCTTTGACATTTGTTCCTTCGTCGGTGTGCAAATGCCTTTGATGTTGATGGTACCAGGCAATGCACTTGTGACACTGCAATTAGGTTCACAGGGAATGGTCACGGTGTCACCATGACTATGAACTGATCGTCGTCCATTCACTGGGGAGGCCGACACGTAAGTTAAAGGTCACCTTGCGTGAGGGCCATGTCTGAGGCAGCGTTGGCGAGGAGCATCGGTTGATGATCTTCATCCAGCATCACATCGTTAAGTTATGCGTCATTATGGTAGTCTACTCCGCCAGCTGGTAAGCTATAAGCGTAGTACCCGCAAAAGTCCAGTCTTATGTATGATTGCACCTCTTCGAGGAAAGCAATATGCATGTCGTCTGCTAGTAGCGAATCCCTTGACATTTGTACCTTCGTCGGTGTGCAAATGCCTTTGATGTTGATGGTACCAGGCGATATACTTGTGACACTGCAATTAGGTTCACAGGGAATGGTCACGGTGTCACCATGACTATGAACTGATCGTCGTCCCGTCACTGCGGAGGCCGACACGTAAGTTAAAGGTCACCTTGCGTGAGGGGCATGTCTGAGGCAGCGTTGGCGAGGGGCATCGGTTGATCATCTTCATCCAACATCACATCGTTAAGTTATGCGTCATTATGGTAGTCTACCTCCGCCAGCTGGTAAGCTATAAGCGTAGTACCCGCAAAAGTCCAGTCTTACGTAAGATTGCACCTCTTCGAGGGAAGCAATATGCATGCCGTCTGCTTGTAGCAAATCCCTTGACATTTGTACCTTCGTCGGTGTGCAAATGCCTTTGATGTTGATGGTACCAGGCAATATACTTGTGACACTGCAATTAGGTTCACAATGAATGGTCAAGGTGTCACCATGACTATGAACTGATCGTCGTCCCATCACTGGGGAGAAAGACACGTAAGTTAAAGGTCACCTTGCGTGAGGGCCATGTCTGAGGCAGCGTTGGCGAGGAGCATCGGTTGATGATCTTCATCCAGCATCACATCGTTAAGTTATGCGTCATTATGGTAGTCTACTCCGCCAGCTGGTAAGCTATAAGCGTAGTACCCGCAAAAGTCCAGTCTTACGTAAGATTGCACCTCTTCGAGGAAAGCGATGTGCATGTCGTCTGCTGGTAGCGAATCCCTTGACATTTTTACCTTCTTCGGTGTGCAAATGCCTTTGATGTTGATGGTACCAGGCGATATACTTGTGACACTGCAATTAGGTTCACAGGGAATGGTCACGGTGTCACCATGACTATGAACTGATCGTCGTCCCGTCACTGGGGAGGCCGACACGTAAGTTAAAGGTCACCTTGCGTGAGGGGCATGTCTGAGGCAGCGTTGGCGAGGGGCATCGGTTGATCATCTTCATCCGGCATCACATCGTTAAGTTATGCGTCATTACGGTAGTCTACCTCCGCCAGCTGGTAAGCTATAAGCGTAGTACCCGCAAAAGTCCAGTCTTACGTAAGATTGCACCTCTTCGAGGAAAGCAATATGCATGTCGTCTGCTCGTAGCGAGTCCTTTGACATTTGTTCCTTCGTCGGTGTGCAAATCCCTTTGATGTTGATGGTACCAGGCAATGTACTTGTGATTCTGCAATTAGGTTCACAGGGAATGGTCACGGTGTCACCATGACTATGAACTGATCGTCGTCCCATCACTGGGGAGGCCGACACGTAAGTTAAAGGTCACCTTGCGTGAGGGCCATGTCTGAGGCAGCGTTGGCGAGGAGCATCGGTTGATGATCTTCATCCAGCATTACATCGTTAAGTTATGCGTCATTATGGTAGTCTACTCCGCCAGCTGGTAAGCTATAAGCGTAGTACCCGCAAAAGTCCAGTCTTATGTAAGATTGCACCTCTTCGAGGAAAGCAATATGCATGTCGCCTGCTCGTAGCGAATCCCTTGACATTTGTACCTTCGTCGGTGTGCAAATGCCTTTGATGTTGATGGTACCAGGCGATATACTCGTGACACTGCAATTAGGTTCGCAGGGAATGGTCACGGTGTCACCATGACTATGAACTGATCGTCGTCCCGTCACTGGGGAGGCCGACACGTAAGTTAAAGGTCACCTTGCGTGAGCGGCATGTCTGAGGCAGCGTTGGCGAGGGGCATCGGTTGATCATATTCATCCAGCAACACATCGTTAAGTTATACGTCATTGTGTTAGTCTACCTCGCCATCTGGTAAGCTATAATCGTAGTACCCGCAAAATTCCAGGCTTACGTAAGATTGCACCTCTTCGAGGAAAGCAATATGCATGTCGTCTGCTCGTAGCGAATCCCTTGACATTTGTACCTTCGTCGGTGTGCAAATGCCTTTGATAATGATGGTACCAGGCGATGTACTTGTGACACTGCAATTAGGTTCACAGGGAATGGTCATGGCGTCACCATGACTATGAACTGAGTGTCGTCCCGTCACTGGGGAGGCCGACACGTAAGTTAAAGGTCACCTTGCGTGAGGGGCATGTCTGAGGCAGCGTTGGCGAGGGGCATCGGTTGATCATCTTCATCCAGCATCACATCGTTAAGTTATGCGTCATTAGGGTCGTCTACCTCCGCCAGCTGGTAAGCTATAAGCGTAGTACCCGCAAAAGTCCAGTCTTACGTAAGATTGTACCTCTTCGAGGAAAGCAATATGCATGTCGTCTGCTCTTAGCGAATCCCTTGACATTTGTTCCTTCGTCGGTGTGCAAATGCCTTTGATGTTGATGGTACCAGGCGATATACTTGTGACACTGCAATTAGGTTCACAGGGAATGGTCACGGTGTCACCATGACTATGAACTGATCGTCGTCCCGTCACTGGGGAGGCCGACACGTAAGTTAAAGGTCACCTTGCGTGAGGGGCATGTCTGAGGCAGCGTTGGCGAGGGGCATCGGTTGATCATCTTCATCCAGCAACACATCGTTAAGTTATACGTCATTGTGTTAGTCTACCTCGCCATCTGGTAAGCTACAATCGTAGTACCCGCAAAATTCCAGGCTTACGTAAGATTGCACCTCTTCGAGGAAAGCAATATGCATGTCTTCTGCTCGTAGCGAATCCCTTGACATTTGTACCTTCGTCGGTGTGCAAATGCCTTTGATAATGATGGTACCAGGCGATGTACTTGTGACACTGCAATTAGGTTCACAGCGAATGGTCATGGTGTCACCATGACTATGAACTGAGTGTCGTCTCGTCACTGGGGAGGCTGACACGTAAGTTAAAGGTCACCTTTCGTGAGGGGCATGTCTGAGGCAGCGTTGGCGAGGGGCATCGTTTGATCATCTTCATCCAGCATCACATCGTTAAGTTATGCGTCATTATGGTAGTCTACCTCCGCCAGCTGGTAAGCTATAAGCGTAGTACCCGCAAATGTCCAGTCTTACGTAAGATTGCACCTCTTCGAGGAAAGCAATATGCTTGTCGTCTGCTTGTAGCAAATCCCTTGACATTTGTACCTTCGTCGGTGTGCAAATGCCTTTGATGTTGATGGTACCAGGCGATATACTTGTGACACTGCAATTAGGTTCACAGGGAATGGTCACGGTGTCACCATGACTATGAACTGATCGTCGTCCCGTCACTGGGGAGGCCGACACGTAAGTTAAAGGTCACCTTGCGTGAGGGGCATGTCTGAGGCAGCGTTGGCGAGGGGCATCGGTTGATCATCTTCATCCAGCATCACATCGTTAAGTTATGCGTCAGTATGGTAGTCTACCTCCGCCAGCTGGTAAGCTATAAGCGTAGTACCTGCAAAAGTCCAGTCTTACGTAAGATTGCACCTCCTCGAGGAAAGCAATATGCATGTCGTCTGCTCGTAGCGAGTCCTTTGACATTTGTTCCTTCGTCCGTGTGCAAATGCCTTTGATGTTGATGGTACCAGGCAATGTACTTGTGACGCTGCAATTAGGTTCACAGGGAATGGTCACGGTGTCACCATGACTATGAACTGATCGTCGTCCCATCACTGGGGAGGCCGACACGTAAGTTAAAGGTCACCTTGCGCGAGGGCCATGTCTGAGGCAGCGTTGGCGAGGAGCATCGGTTGATGATCTTCATCCAGCATCACATCGTTAAGTTATGCGTCATTATGGTAGTCTACTCCGCCAGCTGGTAAGCTATAAGCGTAGTACCCGCAAAAGTCCAGCCTTATGTATGATTGCACCTCTTCGAGGAAAGCAATATGCATGTCGTCTGCTAGTAGCGAATCCCTTGACATTTGTACCTTCGTCGGTGTGCAAATGCCTTTGATGTTGATGGTACCAGGCGATATACTTGTGACACTGCAATTAGGTTCACAGGGAATGGTCACGGTGTCACCATGACTATGAACTGATCGTCGTCCCGTCACTGCGGAGGCCGACACGTAAGTTAAAGGTCACCTTGCGTGAGGGGCATGTCTGAGGCAGCGTTGGCGAGGGGCATCGGTTGATCATCTTCATCCAGCATCACATCGTTAAGTTATGCGTCATTATGGTAGTCTACCTCCGCCAGCTGGTAAGCTATAAGCGTAGTACCCGCAAAAGTCCAGTCTTACGTAAGATTGCACCTCTTCGAGGGAAGCAATATGCATGCCGTCTGCTTGTAGCAAATCCCTTGACATTTGTACCTTCGTCGGTGTGCAAATGCCTTTGATGTTGATGGTACCAGGCAATATACTTGTGACACTGCAATTAGGTTCACAATGAATGGTCAAGGTGTCACCATGACTATGAACTGATCGTCGTCCTTTCACTGGGGAGACCAACACGTAAGTAAAAGGTCACCTTGCGTGAGGGCCATGTCTGAGGCAGCGTTGGCGAGGAGCATCGGTTGATGATCTTCATCCAGCATTACATCGTTAAGTTATGCGTCATTATGGTAGTCTACTCCGCCAGCTGGTAAGCTATAAGCGTAGTACCCGCAAAAGTCCAGTCTTATGTAAGATTGCACCTCTTCGAAGAAAGCAATATGCATGTCGTCTGCTCGTAGCGAATCCCTTGACATTTGTACCTTCGTCGGTGTGCAAATGCCTTTGATGTTGATGGTACCAGGCGATATACTTGTGACACTGAAATTAGGTTCACAGGGAATGGTCACGGTGTCACCATGACTGTGAACTGATCGTCGTCCCGTCACTGGGGAGGCCGACACGTAAGTTAAAGGTCACCTTGCGTGAGGGGCATGTCTCAGGCAGCGTTGGCGAGGGGCATCGGTTGATCATCTTCATCCGGCATCACATCGTTAAGTTATGCGTCATTACGGTAGTCTACCTCCGCCAGCTGGTAAGCTATAAGCGTAGTACCCGCAAAAGTCCAGTCTTACGTAAGATTGAACCTCTTCGAGGAAAGCAATATGCATGTCGTCTGCTCGTAGCGAGTCCTTTGACATTTCTACCTTCGTCGGTGTGCAAATGCCTTTGATGTTGATGGTACCAGGCAATGTACTTGTGACACTGCAATTAGGTTCACAGGGAATGGTCACGGTGTCACCATGACTATGAACTGATCGTCGTCCCATCACTGGGGAGGCCGACACGTAAGTTAAAGGTCACCTTGCGTGAGGGCCATGTCTGAGGCAGCGTTGGCGAGGAGCATCGGTTGATGATCTTCATCCAGCATCACATCGTTAAGTTATGCGTCATTATGGTAGTCTACTCCGCCAGCTGGTAAGCTATAAGCGTAGTACCCGCAAAAGTCCAGTCTTACGTAAGATTGCACCTCTTCGAGGAAAGCGATATGCATGTCGTCTGCTCGTAGCGAATCCCTTGACATTTGTACCTTCGTCGGTGTGCAAATGCCTTTGATGTTGATGGTACCAGGCGATATACTTGTGACACTGCAATTAGGTTCACAGGGAATGGTCACGGTGTCACCATGACTATGAACTGATCGTCGTCCCGTCACTGGGGAGGCCGACACGTAAGTTAAAGGTCACCTTGCGTGAGGGGCATGTCTGAGGCAGCGTTGGCGAGGGGCATCGGTTGATCATCTTCATCCGGCATCACATCGTTAAGTTATGCGTCATTACGGTAGTCTACCTCCGCCAGCTGGTAAGCTATAAGCGTAGTACCCGCAAAAGTCCAGTCTTACGTAAGATTGAACCTCTTCGAGGAAAGCAATATGCATGTCGTCTGCTCGTAGCGAGTCCTTTGACATTTCTACCTTCGTCGGTGTGCAAATGCCTTTGATGTTGATGGTACCAGGCAATGTACTTGTGACACTGCAATTAGGTTCACAGGGAATGGTCACGGTGTCACCATGACTATGAACTGATCGTCGTCCCATCACTGGGGAGGCCGACACGTAAGTTAAAGGTCACCTTGCGTGAGGGCCATGTCTGAGGCAGCGTTGGCGAGGAGCATCGGTTGATGATCTTCATCCAGCATTACATCGTTAAGTTATGCGTCATTATGGTAGTCTACTCCGCCAGCTGGTAAGCTATAAGCGCAGTACCCGCAAAAGTCCAGTCTTACGTAAGATTGCACCTCTTCGAGGAAAGCAATATGCATGTCGTCTGCTCGTAGCGAGTCCTTTGACATTTGTTCCTTCGTCGGTGTGCAAATGCCTTTGATGTTGATGGTACCAGGCAATGTACTTGTGACACTGCAATTAGGTTCGCAGGGAATGGTCACGGTGTCACCATGACTATGAACTGATCGTCGTCCCATCACTGGGGAGGCCGACACCGTAAGTTAAAGGTCACCTTGCGTGAGGGCCATGTCTGAGGCAGCGTTGGCGAGGAGCATCGGTTGATGATCTTCATCCAGCATTACATCGTTAAGTTATGCGTCATTATAGTAGACTACTCCGCCAGCTGTTAACCTATAAGCGTAGTACCCGCAAAAGTCCAGTCTTATGTAAGATTGCACCTCTTCGAGGAAAGCAATATGCATGTCGTCTGCTAGTAGCGAATCTCTTGACATTTGTAACTTCGTCGGTGTGCAAATGCCCTTGATGTTGATGGTACCAGGCGATATACTGGTGACACTGCAATTAGGTTCACAGGGAATGGTCACGGTGTCACCATGACTATGAACTGATCGTCGTCCCATCACTGATGAGGCCGACACTTAAGTTAAAGGTCACCTTGCGTGAGGGGCATGTCTGAGGCAGCGTTGGCGAGGGGCATCGGTTGATGATCTTCATCCAGCGTCACATCGTTAAGTTATGCGTCATTACGGTAGTCTACCTCCGCCAGCTGGTAAGCTATAAGCGTAGTACCCGCAAAAGTCTAGTCTTACGTAAGATTGCACCTCTTCGTGGAAAGCAATATGCATGTCGTCTGCTCGTAGCGAATCCCTTGACATTTGTACCTTCGTCGGTGTGCAAATGCCTTTGATGTTGATGGTACCAGGCGATATACTTGTGACACTGCAATTAGGTTCACAGGGAATGGTCACGGTGTCACCATGACTATGAACTGATCGTCGTCCCGTCACTGGGGAGGCCGACACATAAGTTAAAGGTCACCTTGCGTGAGGGGCATGTCTGAGGCAGCGGTGGCGAGTGGCATCGGTTGATCATCTTCATCCAGCATCACATCGTTAAGTTATGCGTCAATATGGTAGTCTACCTCCGCCAGCTGGTAAGCTATAAGCGTAGTACCCGCAAAAGTCCACTCTTACGTAAGATTGCACCTCTTCGTGGAAAGCAATATGCATGTCGTCTGCTCGTAGCGAATCCCTTGACATTTGTACCTTCGTCGGTGTGCAAATGACTTTGATGTTGATGGTACCAGGCGATATACTTGTGACACTGCAATTAGGTTCACAGGGAATGGTCACGGTGCCACCTTGACTATGAACTGATCGTCGTCCCGTCACTGGGGAGGCCGACACGTAAGTTAAAGGTCACCTTGCGTGAGGGGCATGTCTGAGGCAGCGTTGGCGAGGGGCATCGGTTGATCAACTTCATCCAGCATCACATCGTTAAGTTATGCGTCATTACGGTAGTCTACCTCCGCCAGCTGGTAAGCTATAAGCGTAGTACCCGCAAAAGTCCAGTCTTACGTAAGATTGCACCTCTTCGAGAAAAGCAATATGCATGTCGTCTGCTCGTAGCGAATCCCTAGGCATTTGTACCTTCGCCGGTGTGCAAATGCCTTTGATGTTGATGGTACCAGGCGATATACTTGTGATACTGCTATTAGGTTCAGAGGGAATGGTCACGGTGTCACCATGACTATGAACTGATCGTCGTCCCGTCACTGGGGAGGCCGACACGTAAGTTAAAGGTCACCTTGCGTGAGGGGCATGTCTGAGGCAGCGTTGGCGAGGGGCATCGGTTGATCATCTTCATCCAGCATCACATCGTTAAGTTATGCGTCATTACGGTAGTCTACCTCCGCTACCTGGTAAGCTACAAGCGTAGTACCCGCAAAAGTCCAGTCTTACGTAAGACTGCACATCTTCGAGGAAAGCAATACGCATGTCGTCTGCTCGTAGCGAGTCCCTTGACATTTGTACCTTCGTCGGTGTGCAAATGCCTTTGATGTTGATGGTACCAGGCGATATACTGGTGACACTGCAATTAGGTTCACAGGGAATGGTGACGGTGTCACCATGACTATGAACTGATCGTCGTCCCGTCACTGGGGAGGCCGACAAGTAAGTTAAAGGTCGCCTTGCGTGAGGGGCATGACTGAGGCAGCGTTGGCGAGGGGCATCGGTTGATCATCTTCATCCAGCATCACATCGTTAAGTTATGCGTCATTATGGTAGTCTACCTCCGCCAGCTAGTAAGCTATAAGCGTAGTACCCGCAAAAGTCCAGTCTTACGTAAGACTGCACCTCTTCGAGGAAAGCAATATGCATGTCGTCTGCTCGTAGCGAATCCCTTGACATTTGTACCTTCGTCGGTGTGCAAATGCCTTTGATGTTGATGGTACCAGGCGATATACTTGTGACACTGCAATTAGGTTCACAGGGAATGGTCACGGTGTCACCATGACTATGAACTGATCGTCGTCCCGTCACTGGGGAGGCCGACACGTAAGTTAAAGGTCACCTTGCGTGAGGGGCATGTCTGAGGCAGCGTTGGCGAGGGGCATCGGTTGATCATCTTCATCCAGCATCACATCGTTAAGTTATGCGTCAATCGGCTAGTCTACCTCCACCAGTTGATAAGCTATATGCGTAGTTCCCGCAAAAGTCCATTCTTACGTAAGATTGCACCTCTTCGAGGAAAGCAATATGCATGTCGTCTGCTCGTAGCGAATCCCTTGACATTTGTACCTTCGTCGGTGTGCAAATGCCTTTGATGTTGATGGTACCAGGCGATATACTTGTGACACTGCAATTAGGTTCACAGGGAATGGTCACGATGTCACCATGACTATGAACTGATCGTCGTCCTGTCACTGGAGAGGCCGACACGTAAGTTAAAGGTCACCTTGCGTGAGGGGCATGTCTGAGGCAGCGTTGGCGAGGGGCATCGGTTGATCATCTTCATCCAGCATCACAATGTTAAGTTATGCGTCATTACGGTAGTCTACCTCCGCCAGCTGGTAAGCTATAAGCGTAGTACCCGCAAAAGTCCACTCTTACGTAAGATTGCACCTCTTCGTGGAAAGCAATATGCATGTCGTCTGCTCGTAGCGAATCCCTTGACATTTGTACCTTCGTCGGTGTGCAAATGACTTTGATGATGATGGTACCAGGCGATACACTTGTGACACTGCAATTAGATTCACAGGGAATGGTCACGGTGCCACCTTGACTATGAACTGATCGTCGTCCCGTCACTGGGGAGGCCGACACGTAAGTTAAAGGTCACCTTGCGTGAGGGGCATGTCTGAGGCAGCGTTGGCGAGGGGCATCGGTTGATTATCTTCATCCAGCATCACATCGTTAAGTTATGCGTCATTACGGTAGTCTACCTCCGCTACCTGGTAAGCTACAAGCGTAGTACCCGCAAAAGTCCAGTCTTACGTAAGACTGCACATCTTCGAGGAAAGCAATACGCATGTCGTCTGCTCGTAGCGAGTCCCTTGACATTTGTACCTTCGTCGGTGTGCAAATGCCTTTGATGTTGATGGTACCAGGCGATATACTTGTGACACTGCAATTAGGTTCACAGGGAATGGTGACGGTGTCACCATGACTATGAACTGATAGTCGTCCCGTCACTGGGGAGGCCGACAAGTAAGTTAAAGGTCGCCTTGCGTGAGGGGCATGACTGAGGCAGCGTTGGCGAGGGGCATCGGTTGATCATCTTCATCCAGCATCACATCGTTAAGTTATGCGTCATTATGGTAGTCTACCACCGCCAGCTGGTAAGCTATAAGCGTAGTACCCGCAAAAGTCCAGTCTTACGTAAGACTGCACCTCTTCGAGGAAAGCAATATGCATGTCGTCTGCTCGTAGCGAATCCCTTGACATTTGTACCTTCGTCGGTGTGCAAATGCCTTTGATGTTGATGGTACCAGGCGATATACTTGTGACACTGCAATTAGGTTCACAGGGAATGGTCACGGTGTCACCATGACTATGAACTGATCGTCGTCCCGTCACTGGGGAGGCCGACACGTAAGTTTAAGGTCACCTTGCGTGAGGGGCATGTCTGAGGCAGCGTTGGCGAGGGGCATCGGTTGATCATCTTCATCCAGCATCACGTCGTTAAGTTATGCGTCAATCGGCTAGTCTACCTCCACCAGTTGATAAGCTATATGCGTAGTTCCCGCAAAAGTCCATTCTTACGTAAGATTGCACCTCTTCGAGGAAAGCAATATGCATGTCGTCTGCTCGTAGCGAATCCCTTGACATTTGTACCTTCGTCGGTGTGCAAATGCCTTTGATGTTGATGGTACCAGGCGATATACTTGTGACACTGCAATTAGGTTCACAGGGAATGGTCACGATGTCACCATGACTATGAACTGATCGTCGTCCCGTCACTGGAGAGGCCGACACGTTAGTTGAAGGTCACCTTGCGAGAGGGGCATGTCTGAGGCAGCGTTGGCGAGGGGCATCGGTTGATCATCTTCATCCAGCATCACATCGTTAAGTTATGCGTCATTACGGTAGTCTACCTCCGCCAGCTGGTAAGCTATAAGCGTAGTACCCGCAAAAGTCCAGTCTTACGTAAGACTGCACCTCTTCGAGGAAAGCAATATGCATGTCGTCTGCTCGTAGCGAATCCCTTGACATTTGTACCTTCGTCGGTGTGCAAATGCCTTTGATGTTAATGGTACCAGGCGATATACTTGTGACACTGCAATTAGGTTCACAGGGAATGGTCACGGTGTCACCTTGACTATGAACTGATAGTCGTCCCGTCGCTGGGGAGGCCGACACGTAAGTTAATGGTCACCTTGCGTGAGGGGCATGTCTGAGGCAGCGTTGGCGAGGGGCATCGGTTGATCATCTTCATCCAGCATCACATCGTTAAGTTATGCGTCAATCGGCTAGTCTACCTCCACCAGTTGATAAGCTATATGCGTAGTTCCCGCAAAAGTCCATTCTTACGTAAGATTGCACCTCTTCGAGGAAAGCAATATGCATGTCGTCTGCTCGTAGCGAATCCCTTGACATTTGTACCTTCGTCGGTGTGCAAATGCCTTTGATGTTAATGGTACCAGGCGATATACTTGTGACACTGCAATTAGGTTCACAGGGAATGGTCACGGTGTCACCTTGACTATGAACTGATCGTCGTCCCGTCACTGGGGAGGGCGACACGTAAGTTAAAGGTCACCCTGCGTGAGGGGCATGTCTGAGGCAGCGTTGGCGAGGGGCATCGGTTGATCATCTTCATCCAGCATCACATCGTTAAGTTATGCGTCATTACGGTAGTCTACCTCCGCCAGCTGGTAAGCTATAAGCGTAGTACCCGCAAAAGTCCAGTCTTACGTAAGACTGCACCTCTTCGAGGAAAGCAATATGCATGTCGTCTGCTCGTAGCGAATCCCTTGACATTTGTACCTTCGTCGGTGTGCAAATGCCTTTGATGTTGATGGTACCAGGCGATATACTTGTGACACTGCAATTAGGTTCACAGGGAATGGTCACGGTGTCACCATGAATATGAACTGATCGTCGTCCCGTCACTGGAGAGGCCGACACGTAAGTTAAAGGTCACCTTGCGAGAGGGGCTTGTCTGAGGCAGCATTGGCGAGGGGCATCGGTTGAACATCAGTATCCTGTTTCACATCGTTAAGTTATGCGTCATTATGGTAGTCTACCTCCGCCAGCTGGTAAGCTATAAGCGTAGTAACCGAAAAAGTCCACTTTTACGTAAGATTGCATCTCTTCGTGGAAAGCAATATGCATGTCGTCTGCTCGTAGCGAATCCCTTGACATTTGTACCTTCGTCGGGGTGCAAATACCTTTGATGTTGATGGTACCAGGCGATATTCTTGTGACACTGCAATTAGGTTCACAGGGAATGGTCACGGTGTCACCTTGACTATGAACTGATAGTCGTCCCGTCACTGGGGAGGCCGACACGTAAGTTAAAGGTCACCTTGCGTGAGGGGCATGACTGAGGCAGCGTTGGCGAGGGGCATCGGTTGATCATCTTCATCCAGCATCACATCGTTAAGTTATGCGTCATTATGGTAGTCTACCTCCACCAGCTGGTAAGCTATAAGCGTAGTACCCGCAAAAGTCCAGTCTTACGTAAGATTGCACCTCTTTGAGGAAAGCAATATGCATGTCGTCTGCTCGTACCGAATCCCTTGCCATTTGTACCTTCGTCGGTGTGCAAATACCTTTGATGTTGATGGTACCAGGCGATATTCTTGTGACACTGCAATTAGGTTCACAGGGAATGGTCACGGTGTCACCTTGACTATGAACTGATAGTCGTCCTGTCACTGGGGAGGCCGACACGTAAGTTAAAGGTCACCTTGCGTGAGGGGCATGTCTGAGGCAGCGTTGGCGAGGGGCATCGGTTGATCATCTTCATCCAGCATCACATCGTTAAGTTATGCGTCATTACGGTAGTTTACCTCCGCCAGCTGGTAAGCTATAAGCGTAGTACCCGCAAAAGTCCAGTCTTACGTAAGACTGCACCTCTTCGAGGAAAGCAATATGCACGTCGTCTGCTCGTAGCGAATCCCTTGACACTTGTACCTTCGTCGGTGTGCAAATGCCTTTGATGTTGATGGTACCAGGCGATATACTTGTGACACTGCAATTAGGTTCACAGGGAATGGTCACGGTGTCACCTTGACTATGAACTGATAGTCGTCCCGTCACTGGGGAGGCCGACACGTAAGTTAAAGGTCACCTTGCGTGAGGGGCATGACTGAGGCAGCGTTGGCGAGGGGCATCGGTTGATCATCTTCATCCAGCATCACATCGTTAAGTTATGCGTCATTATGGTAGTCTACCTCCGCCAGCTGGTAAGCTATAAGCGTAGTACCCGCAAAAGTCCAGTCTTACGTAAGATTGCACCTCTTTGAGGAAAGCAATATGCATGTCGTCTACTCGTAGCGAATCCCTTGCCATTTGTACCTTCGTCGGTGTGCAAATGCCTTTGATGTTGATGGTACCAGGCGATATACTTGTGACACTGCAATTAGGTTCACAGGGAATGGTGACGGTGTCACCATGACTATGAACTGATAGTCGTCCCGTCACTGGGGAGGCCGACAAGTAAGTTAAAGGTCGCCTTGCGTGAGGGGCATGACTGAGGCAGCGTTGGCGAGGGGCATCGGTTGATCATCTTCATCCAGCATCACATCGTTAAGTTATGCGTCATTATGGTAGTCTACCACCGCCAGCTGGTAAGCTATAAGCGTAGTACCCGCGAAAGTCCAGTCTTACGTAAGACTGCACCTCTTCGAGGAAAGCAATATGCATGTCGTCTGCTCGTAGCGAATCCCTTGACATTTGTACCTTCGTCGGTGTGCAAATGCCTTTGATGTTGATGGTACCAGGCGATATACTTGTGACACTGCAATTAGGTTCACAGGGAATGGTCACGGTGTCACCATGACTATGAACTGATCGTCGTCCCGTCACTGGGGAGGCCGACACGTAAGTTTAAGGTCACCTTGCGTGAGGGGCATGTCTGAGGCAGCGTTGGCGAGGGGCATCGGTTGATCATCTTCATCCAGCATCACGTCGTTAAGTTATGCGTCAATCGGCTAGTCTACCTCCACCAGTTGATAAGCTATATGCGTAGTTCCCGCAAAAGTCCATTCTTACGTAAGATTGCACCTCTTCGAGGAAAGCAATATGCATGTCGTCTGCTCGTAGCGAATCCCTTGACATTTGTACCTTCGTCGGTGTGCAAATGCCTTTGATGTTGATGGTACCAGGCGATATACTTGTGACACTGCAATTAGGTTCACAGGGAATGGTCACGATGTCACCATGACTATGAACTGATCGTCGTCCCGTCACTGGAGAGGCCGACACGTTAGTTGAAGGTCACCTTGCGAGAGGGGCATGTCTGAGGCAGCGTTGGCGAGGGGCATCGGTTGATCATCTTCATCCAGCATCACATCGTTAAGTTATGCGTCATTACGGTAGTCTACCTCCGCCAGCTGGTAAGCTATAAGCGTAGTACCCGCAAAAGTCCAGTCTTACGTAAGACTGCACCTCTTCGAGGAAAGCAATATGCATGTCGTCTGCTCGTAGCGAATCACTTGACATTTGTACCTTCGTCGGTGTGCAAATGCCTTTGATGTTAATGGTACCAGGCGATATACTTGTGACACTGCAATTAGGTTCACAGGGAATGGTCACGGTGTCACCTTGACTATGAACTGATAGTCGTCCCGTCACTGGGGAGGCCGACACGTAAGTTAATGGTCACCTTGCGTGAGGGGCATGTCTGAGGCAGCGTTGGCGAGGGGCATCGGTTGATCATCTTCATCCAGCATCACATCGTTAAGTTATGCGTCAATCGGCTAGTCTACCTCCACCAGTTGATAAGCTATATGCGTAGTTCCCGCAAAAGTCCATTCTTACGTAAGATTGCACCTCTTCGAGGAAAGCAATATGCATGTCGTCTGCTCGTAGCGAATCCCTTGACATTTGTACCTTCGTCGGTGTGCAAATGCCTTTGATGTTAATGGTACCAGGCGATATACTTGTGACACTGCAATTAGGTTCACAGGGAATGGTCACGGTGTCACCTTGACTATGAACTGATCGTCGTCCCGTCACTGGGGAGGGCGACACGTAAGTTAAAGGTCACCCTGCGTGAGGGGCATGTCTGAGGCAGCGTTGGCGAGGGGCATCGGTTGATCATCTTCATCCAGCATCACATCGTTAAGTTATGCGTCATTACGGTAGTCTACCTCCGCCAGCTGGTAAGCTATAAGCGTAGTACCCGCAAAAGTCCAGTCTTACGTAAGACTGCACCTCTTCGAGGAAAGCAATATGCATGTCGTCTGCTCGTAGCGAATCCCTTGACATTTGTACCTTCGTCGGTGTGCAAATGCCTTTGATGTTGATGGTACCAGGCGATATACTTGTGACACTGCAATTAGGTTCACAGGGAATGGTCACGGTGTCACCATGAATATGAACTGATCGTCGTCCCGTCACTGGAGAGGCCGACACGTAAGTTAAAGGTCACCTTGCGAGAGGGGCTTGTCTGAGGCAGCATTGGCGAGGGGCATCGGTTGAACATCAGTATCCTGTTTCACATCGTTAAGTTATGCGTCATTATGGTAGTCTACCTCCGCCAGCTGGTAAGCTATAAGCGTAGTAACCGAAAAAGTCCACTTTTACGTAAGATTGCATCTCTTCGTGGAAAGCAATATGCATGTCGTCTGCTCGTAGCGAATCCCTTGACATTTGTACCTTCGTCGGGGTGCAAATACCTTTGATGTTGATGGTACCAGGCGATATTCTTGTGACACTGCAATTAGGTTCACAGGGAATGGTCACGGTGTCACCTTGACTATGAACTGATAGTCGTCCCGTCACTGGGGAGGCCGACACGTAAGTTAAAGGTCACCTTGCGTGAGGGGCATGACTGAGGCAGCGTTGGCGAGGGGCATCGGTTGATCATCTTCATCCAGCATCACATCGTTAAGTTATGCGTCATTATGGTAGTCTACCTCCACCAGCTGGTAAGCTATAAGCGTAGTACCCGCAAAAGTCCAGTCTTACGTAAGATTGCACCTCTTTGAGGAAAGCAATATGCATGTCGTCTGCTCGTACCGAATCCCTTGCCATTTGTACCTTCGTCGGTGTGCAAATACCTTTGATGTTGATGGTACCAGGCGATATTCTTGTGACACTGCAATTAGGTTCACAGGGAATGGTCACGGTGTCACCTTGACTATGAACTGATAGTCGTCCTGTCACTGGGGAGGCCGACACGTAAGTTAAAGGTCACCTTGCGTGAGGGGCATGTCTGAGGCAGCGTTGGCGAGGGGCATCGGTTGATCATCTTCATCCAGCATCACATCGTTAAGTTATGCGTCATTACGGTAGTTTACCTCCGCCAGCTGGTAAGCTATAAGCGTAGTACCCGCAAAAGTCCAGTCTTACGTAAGACTGCACCTCTTCGAGGAAAGCAATATGCACGTCGTCTGCTCGTAGCGAATCCCTTGACATTTGTACCTTCGTCGGTGTGCAAATGCCTTTGATGTTGATGGTACCAGGCGATATACTTGTGACACTGCAATTAGGTTCACAGGGAATGGTCACGGTGTCACCTTGACTATGAACTGATAGTCGTCCCGTCACTGGGGAGGCCGACACGTAAGTTAAAGGTCACCTTGCGTGAGGGGCATGACTGAGGCAGCGTTGGCGAGGGGCATCGGTTGATCATCTTCATCCAGCATCACATCGTTAAGTTA
This sequence comes from Schistocerca americana, assembly GCF_021461395.2. Taxonomy (NCBI): domain Eukaryota; kingdom Metazoa; phylum Arthropoda; class Insecta; order Orthoptera; family Acrididae; genus Schistocerca; species Schistocerca americana. The sequence continues at coordinate 52,170,128 of NC_060125.1, read as the reverse complement.
TGCGTCATTATGGTAGTCTACCTCCGCCAGCTGGTAAGCTATAAGCGTAGTACCCGCAAAAGTCCAGTCTTACGTAAGATTGCACCTCTTTGAGGAAAGCAATATGCATGTCGTCTACTCGTAGCGAATCCCTTGCCATTTGTACCTTCGTCGGTGTGCAAATACCTTTGATGTTGATGGTACCAGGCGATATTCTTGTGACACTGCAATTAGGTTCACACGGAATGGTCAAGGTGTAACCTTGACTATGAACTGATAGTCGTCCCGTCACTGGGGAGGCCGACACGTAAGTTAAAGGTCACCTTGCGTGAGGGGCATGTCTGAGGCAGCGTTGGCGAGGGGGATCGGTTGATCATCTTCATCCAGCATCACATCGTTAAGTTATGCGTCATTACAGTAGTCTACCTCCGCCAGCTGGTAAGCTATAAGCGCAGTACCCGCAAAAGTCCAGTCTTATGTAAGACTGCACCTCTTCGAGGAAAGCAATATGCACGTCGTCTGCTCGTAGCGAATCCCTTGACATTTGTACCTTCGTCGGTGTGCAAATGCCTTTGATGTTGATGGTACCAGGCGATATACTTGTGACACTGCAATTAGGTTCACAGGGAATGGTCACGGTGTCACCTTCACTATGAACTGATAGTCGTCCCGTCACTGGGGAGGCCGACACGTAAGTTAAAGGTCACCTTGCGTGAGGGGCATGACTGAGGCAGCGTTGGCGAGGGGCATCGGTTTATCATCTTCATCCAGCATCACATCGTTAAGTTATGCGTCATTATGGTAGTCTACCTCCGCCAGCTGGTAAGCTATAAGCGTAGTACCCGCGAAAGTCCAGTCTTACGTAAGATTGCACCTCTTTGAGGAAAGCAATATGCATGTCGTCTGCTCGTAGCGAATCCCTTGCCATTTGTACCTTCGTCGGTGTGCAAATACCTTTGATGTTGATGGTACCAGGCGATATTCTTGTGACACTGCAATTAGGTTCAGAGGGAATGGTCACGGTGTCACCATGACTATGAACTGATCGTCGTCCCGTCACTGGGAAGGCCGACACGTAAGTTAAAGGTCACCTTGCGTGAGGGGCATGTCTGAGGCAGCGTTGGCGAGGGGCATCGGTTGATGATCTTCATCCAGCATCACATCGTTAAGTTATGCGTCATTATGGTAGTCTACCTCCGCCAGCTGGTAAGCTATAAGCATAGTACCCGCAAAAGTCCAGTCTTACGTAAGATTGCACCTCTTTGCGGAAAGCAATATGCATGTCGTCTGCTCGTAGCGAATCCCTTGCCATTTGTACCTTCGTCGGTGTGCAGATACCTTTGATGTTGATGGTACCAGGCGATATTCTTGTGACACTGCAATTAGGTTCACAGGGAATGGTCACGGTGTCACCATGACTGTGAACTGATCGTCGTCCCGTCACTGGGGAGGCTGACACGTAAGTTAAAGGTCACCTTGCGTGAGGGGCATGTCTGAGGCAGCGTTGGCGAGGGGCATCGGTTGATCATCTTCGTCCAGCATCACATCGTTAAGTTATGCGTCATTACGGTAGTCTACCTCCGCCAGCTGGTAAGCTATAAGCGTAGTACCCGCAAAAGTCCAGTCTTACGTAAGATTGCACCTCTTTGAGGAAAGCAATATGCATGTCGTCTGCTCGTAGCGAATCCCTTGCCATTTGTACCTTCGTCGGTGTGCAAATACCTTTGATGTTGATGGTACCAGGCGATATTCTTGTGACACTGCAATTAGTTTCACAGGGAATGGTCACGGTGTAACCATGACTATGAACTGATCGTCGTCCCGTCACTGGGGAGGCCGACACGTAAGTTAAAGGTCACCTTGTGTGAGGGGCATGTCTGAGGCAGCGTTGGCGAGGGGCATCGGTTGATGATCTTCATCCATTATCACATCGTTAAGTTATGCGTCATTATGGTAGTCTACCTCCGCCAGCTGGTAAGCTATAAGCGTAGTACCCGCAAAAGTCCAGTCTTACGTAAGATTGCACCTCTTTGAGGAAAGCAATATGCATGTCGTCTGCTCGTAGCGAATCGCTTGCCATTTGTACCTTCGTCGGTGTGCAAATACCTTTGATGTTGATGGTACCAGGCGATATTCTTGTGACACTGCAATTAGGTTCACAGGGAATGGTCACGGTGTCACCATAACTATGAACTGATCGTCGTCCCGTCACTGGGGAGGCCGACACGTAAGTTAAAGGTCACCTTGCGTGAGGGGCATGTCTGAGGCAGCGTTGGCGAGGGGCATCGGTTGATCATCTTCATCCAGCATCACATCGTTAAGTTATGCGTCATTATGGTAGTCTACCTCCGCCAGCTGGTAAGCTATAAGCGTAGTGCCCGCAAAAGTCCAGTCTTATGTAAGATTGCACCACTTCGAGGAAAGCAATATGCATGTGGTCTGCTCGTACCGAATCCCTTGACATTTGTACCTTCGTCGGTGTGCAAATGCCTTTGATGTTGATGGTACCAGGCGATATACTTGTGACACTGCAATTAGGTTCACAGGGAATGGTCACGGTGTCACCATGACTATGAACTGATCGTCGTCCCGTCACTGGAGTGGCCGACACGTAAGTTAAAAGTCACCTTGCGTGAGGGGCATGTCTGAGGCAGCGTTGGCGAGTGGCATCGGTTGAACATCAGTATTCTGCTTCACATCGTTAAGTGGTTCAAATGGCTCTGAGCACTATGGGACTCAACTGCTGAGGTCATTAGTCCCCTAGAACTTAGAACTAGTTAAACCTAACTAACCTAAGGACATCACAAACATCCATGCCCGAGGCAGGATTCGAACCTGCGACCGTAGCGGTCCTGCGGTTCCAGACTGCAGCGCCTTTAACCGCACGGCCACTTCGGCCGGCGTCACATCGTTAAGTTATGCCTCATTATGGTAGTCTACCTCCGCCAGCTGGTAAGCTATAAGCGTAGTACCCGCAAAAGTCCACTCTTACGTAAGATTGCATGTCTTCGTGGAAAGCAATATGCATGTCGTCTGCTCGTAGCGAATCCCTTGACATTTGTACCTTCGTCGGTGTGCAAATGCCTTTGATGTTGATGGTACCAGGCGATATACTTGTGACACTGCAATTAGGTTCACAGGGAATGGTCACGGTGTCACCATGACTATGAACTGATCGTCGTTTCGTCACTGGGGAGGCAGAAACGTAAGTTAAAGGTCACCTTGCGTGAGGGGCATGTCTGAGGCAGCGGTGGCGAGGGGCATCGGTTGATCATCTTCATCCAGCATCACATCGTTAAGTTATGCGTCAATCGGCTAGTCTACCTCCACCAGTTGATAAGCTATTAGAGTAGTTCCCGCAAAAGTCCATTCTTACGTAAGATTGCACCTCTTCGAGGAAAGCAATATGCATGTCGTCTGCTCGTAGCGAATCCCTTGACATTTGTACCTTCGTCGGTGTGCAAATGCCTTTGATGTTGATGGTACCAGGCGATATACTTGTGACACTGCAATTAGGTTCACAGGGAATGGTCACGGTGTCACCATGACTATGAACTGATCGTCGTCCCGTCACTGGGGAGGCCGACACGTAAGTTTAAGGTCACCTTGCGTGAGGGGCATGTCTGAGGCAGCGTTGGCGAGGGGCATCGGTTGATCATCTTCATCCAGCATCACGTCGTTAAGTTATGCGTCAATCGGCTAGTCTACCTCCACCAGTTGATAAGCTATATGCGTAGTTCCCGCAAAAGTCCATTCTTACGTAAGATTGCACCTCTTCGAGGAAAGCAATATGCATGTCGTCTGCTCGTAGCGAATCCCTTGACATTTGTACCTTCGTCGGTGTGCAAATGCCTTTGATGTTGATGGTACCAGGCGATATACTTGTGACACTGCAATTAGGTTCACAGGGAATGGTCACGATGTCACCATGACTATGAACTGATCGTCGTCCCGTCACTGGAGAGGCCGACACGTTAGTTGAAGGTCACCTTGCGAGAGGGGCATGTCTGAGGCAGCGTTGGCGAGGGGCATCGGTTGATCATCTTCATCCAGCATCACATCGTTAAGTTATGCGTCATTACGGTAGTCTACCTCCGCCAGCTGGTAAGCTATAAGCGTAGTACCCGCAAAAGTCCAGTCTTACGTAAGACTGCACCTCTTCGAGGAAAGCAATATGCATGTCGTCTGCTCGTAGCGAATCCCTTGACATTTGTACCTTCGTCGGTGTGCAAATGCCTTTGATGTTAATGGTACCAGGCGATATACTTGTGACACTGCAATTAGGTTCACAGGGAATGGTCACGGTGTCACCATGACTATGAACTGATAGTCGTCCCGTCACTGGGGAGGCCGACACGTAAGTTAATGGTCACCTTGCGTGAGGGGCATGTCTGAGGCAGCGTTGGCGAGGGGCATCGGTTGATCATCTTCATCCAGCATCACATCGTTAAGTTATGCGTCAATCGGCTAGTCTACCTCCACCAGTTGATAAGCTATATGCGTAGTTCCCGCAAAAGTCCATTCTTACGTAAGATTGCACCTCTTCGAGGAAAGCAATATGCATGTCGTCTGCTCGTAGCGAATCCCTTGACATTTGTACCTTCGTCGGTGTGCAAATGCCTTTGATGTTAATGGTACCAGGCGATATACTTGTGACACTGCAATTAGGTTCACAGGGAATGGTCACGGTGTCACCTTGACTATGAACTGATCGTCGTCCCGTCACTGGGGAGGGCGACACGTAAGTTAAAGGTCACCCTGCGTGAGGGGCATGTCTGAGGCAGCGTTGGCGAGGGGCATCGGTTGATCATCTTCATCCAGCATCACATCGTTAAGTTATGCGTCATTACGGTAGTCTACCTCCGCCAGCTGGTAAGCTATAAGCGTAGTACCCGCAAAAGTCCAGTCTTACGTAAGACTGCACCTCTTCGAGGAAAGCAATATGCATGTCGTCTGCTCGTAGCGAATCCCTTGACATTTGTACCTTCGTCGGTGTGCAAATGCCTTTGATGTTGATGGTACCAGGCGATATACTTGTGACACTGCAATTAGGTTCACAGGGAATGGTCACGGTGTCACCATGAATATGAACTGATCGTCGTCCCGTCACTGGAGAGGCCGACACGTAAGTTAAAGGTCACCTTGCGAGAGGGGCTTGTCTGAGGCAGCATTGGCGAGGGGCATCGGTTGAACATCAGTATCCTGTTTCACATCGTTAAGTTATGCGTCATTATGGTAGTCTACCTCCGCCAGCTGGTAAGCTATAAGCGTAGTAACCGAAAAAGTCCACTTTTACGTAAGATTGCATCTCTTCGTGGAAAGCAATATGCATGTCGTCTGCTCGTAGCGAATCCCTTGACATTTGTACCTTCGTCGGGGTGCAAATACCTTTGATGTTGATGGTACCAGGCGATATTCTTGTGACACTGCAATTAGGTTCACAGGGAATGGTCACGGTGTCACCTTGACTATGAACTGATAGTCGTCCCGTCACTGGGGAGGCCGACACGTAAGTTAAAGGTCACCTTGCGTGAGGGGCATGACTGAGGCAGCGTTGGCGAGGGGCATCGGTTGATCATCTTCATCCAGCATCACATCGTTAAGTTATGCGTCATTATGGTAGTCTACCTCCACCAGCTGGTAAGCTATAAGCGTAGTACCCGCAAAAGTCCAGTCTTACGTAAGATTGCACCTCTTTGAGGAAAGCAATATGCATGTCGTCTGCTCGTACCGAATCCCTTGCCATTTGTACCTTCGTCGGTGTGCAAATACCTTTGATGTTGATGGTACCAGGCGATATTCTTGTGACACTGCAATTAGGTTCACAGGGAATGGTCACGGTGTCACCTTGACTATGAACTGATAGTCGTCCTGTCACTGGGGAGGCCGACACGTAAGTTAAAGGTCACCTTGCGTGAGGGGCATGTCTGAGGCAGCGTTGGCGAGGGGCATCGGTTGATCATCTTCATCCAGCATCACATCGTTAAGTTATGCGTCATTACGGTAGTTTACCTCCGCCAGCTGGTAAGCTATAAGCGTAGTACCCGCAAAAGTCCAGTCTTACGTAAGACTGCACCTCTTCGAGGAAAGCAATATGCACGTCGTCTGCTCGTAGCGAATCCCTTGACATTTGTACCTTCGTCGGTGTGCAAATGCCTTTGATGTTGATGGTACCAGGCGATATACTTGTGACACTGCAATTAGGTTCACAGGGAATGGTCACGGTGTCACCTTGACTATGAACTGATAGTCGTCCCGTCACTGGGGAGGCCGACACGTAAGTTAAAGGTCACCTTGCGTGAGGGGCATGACTGAGGCAGCGTTGGCGAGGGGCATCGGTTGATCATCTTCATCCAGCATCACATCGTTAAGTTATGCGTCATTATGGTAGTCTACCTCCGCCAGCTGGTAAGCTATAAGCGTAGTACCCGCAAAAGTCCAGTCTTACGTAAGATTGCACCTCTTTGAGGAAAGCAATATGCATGTCGTCTACTCGTAGCGAATCCCTTGCCATTTGTACCTTCGTCGGTGTGCAAATACCTTTGATGTTGATGGTACCAGGCGATATTCTTGTGACACTGCAATTAGGTTCACACGGAATGGTCAAGGTGTAACCTTGACTATGAACTGATAGTCGTCCCGTCACTGGGGAGGCCGACACGTAAGTTAAAGGTCACCTTGCGTGAGGGGCATGTCTGAGGCAGCGTTGGCGAGGGGGATCGGTTGATCATCTTCATCCAGCATCACATCGTTAAGTTATGCGTCATTACAGTAGTCTACCTCCGCCAGCTGGTAAGCTATAAGCGCAGTACCCGCAAAAGTCCAGTCTTATGTAAGACTGCACCTCTTCGAGGAAAGCAATATGCACGTCGTCTGCTCGTAGCGAATCCCTTGACATTTGTACCTTCGTCGGTGTGCAAATGCCTTTGATGTTGATGGTACCAGGCGATATACTTGTGACACTGCAATTAGGTTCACAGGGAATGGTCACGGTGTCACCTTCACTATGAACTGATAGTCGTCCCGTCACTGGGGAGGCCGACACGTAAGTTAAAGGTCACCTTGCGTGAGGGGCATGACTGAGGCAGCGTTGGCGAGGGGCATCGGTTTATCATCTTCATCCAGCATCACATCGTTAAGTTATGCGTCATTATGGTAGTCTACCTCCGCCAGCTGGTAAGCTATAAGCGTAGTACCCGCGAAAGTCCAGTCTTACGTAAGATTGCACCTCTTTGAGGAAAGCAATATGCATGTCGTCTGCTCGTAGCGAATCCCTTGCCATTTGTACCTTCGTCGGTGTGCAAATACCTTTGATGTTGATGGTACCAGGCGATATTCTTGTGACACTGCAATTAGGTTCAGAGGGAATGGTCACGGTGTCACCATGACTATGAACTGATCGTCGTCCCGTCACTGGGAAGGCCGACACGTAAGTTAAAGGTCACCTTGCGTGAGGGGCATGTCTGAGGCAGCGTTGGCGAGGGGCATCGGTTGATGATCTTCATCCAGCATCACATCGTTAAGTTATGCGTCATTATGGTAGTCTACCTCCGCCAGCTGGTAAGCTATAAGCATAGTACCCGCAAAAGTCCAGTCTTACGTAAGATTGCACCTCTTTGCGGAAAGCAATATGCATGTCGTCTGCTCGTAGCGAATCCCTTGCCATTTGTACCTTCGTCGGTGTGCAGATACCTTTGATGTTGATGGTACCAGGCGATATTCTTGTGACACTGCAATTAGGTTCACAGGGAATGGTCACGGTGTCACCATGACTGTGAACTGATCGTCGTCCCGTCACTGGGGAGGCTGACACGTAAGTTAAAGGTCACCTTGCGTGAGGGGCATGTCTGAGGCAGCGTTGGCGAGGGGCATCGGTTGATCATCTTCGTCCAGCATCACATCGTTAAGTTATGCGTCATTACGGTAGTCTACCTCCGCCAGCTGGTAAGCTATAAGCGTAGTACCCGCAAAAGTCCAGTCTTACGTAAGATTGCACCTCTTTGAGGAAAGCAATATGCATGTCGTCTGCTCGTAGCGAATCCCTTGCCATTTGTACATTCGTCGGTGTGCAAATACCTTTGATGTTGATGGTACCAGGCGATATTCTTGTGACACTGCAATTAGTTTCACAGGGAATGGTCACGGTGTAACCATGACTATGAACTGATCGTCGTCCCGTCACTGGGGAGGCCGACACGTAAGTTAAAGGTCACCTTGTGTGAGGGGCATGTCTGAGGCAGCGTTGGCGAGGGGCATCGGTTGATGATCTTCATCCATTATCACATCGTTAAGTTATGCGTCATTATGGTAGTCTACCTCCGCCAGCTGGTAAGCTATAAGCGTAGTACCCGCAAAAGTCCAGTCTTACGTAAGATTGCACCTCTTTGAGGAAAGCAATATGCATGTCGTCTGCTCGTAGCGAATCGCTTGCCATTTGTACCTTCGTCGGTGTGCAAATACCTTTGATGTTGATGGTACCAGGCGATATTCTTGTGACACTGCAATTAGGTTCACAGGGAATGGTCACGGTGTCACCATGACTATGAACTGATCGTCGTCCCGTCACTGGGGAGGCCGACACGTAAGTTAAAGGTCACCTTGCGTGAGGGGCATGTCTGAGGCAGCGTTGGCGAGGGGCATCGGTTGATCATCTTCATCCAGCATCACATCGTTAAGTTATGCGTCATTATGGTAGTCTACCTCCGCCAGCTGGTAAGCTATAAGCGTAGTGCCCGCAAAAGTCCAGTCTTATGTAAGATTGCACCACTTCGAGGAAAGCAATATGCATGTGGTCTGCTCGTACCGAATCCCTTGACATTTGTACCTTCGTCGGTGTGCAAATGCCTTTGATGTTGATGGTACCAGGCGATATACTTGTGACACTGCAATTAGGTTCACAGGGAATGGTCACGGTGTCACCATGACTATGAACTGATCGTCGTCCCGTCACTGGAGTGGCCGACACGTAAGTTAAAAGTCACCTTGCGTGAGGGGCATGTCTGAGGCAGCGTTGGCGAGTGGCATCGGTTGAACATCAGTATTCTGCTTCACATCGTTAAGTGGTTCAAATGGCTCTGAGCACTATGGGACTCAACTGCTGAGGTCATTAGTCCCCTAGAACTTAGAACTAGTTAAACCTAACTAACCTAAGGACATCACAAACATCCATGCCCGAGGCAGGATTCGAACCTGCGACCGTAGCGGTCCTGCGGTTCCAGACTGCAGCGCCTTTAACCGCACGGCCACTTCGGCCGGCGTCACATCGTTAAGTTATGCCTCATTATGGTAGTCTACCTCCGCCAGCTGGTAAGCTATAAGCGTAGTACCCGCAAAAGTCCACTCTTACGTAAGATTGCATGTCTTCGTGGAAAGCAATATGCATGTCGTCTGCTCGTAGCGAATCCCTTGACATTTGTACCTTCGTCGGTGTGCAAATGCCTTTGATGTTGATGGTACCAGGCGATATACTTGTGACACTGCAATTAGGTTCACAGGGAATGGTCACGGTGTCACCATGACTATGAACTGATCGTCGTTTCGTCACTGGGGAGGCAGAAACGTAAGTTAAAGGTCACCTTGCGTGAGGGGCATGTCTGAGGCAGCGGTGGCGAGGGGCATCGGTTGATCATCTTCATCCAGCATCACATCGTTAAGTTATGCGTCAATCGGCTAGTCTACCTCCACCAGTTGATAAGCTATTAGAGTAGTTCCCGCAAAAGTCCATTCTTACGTAAGATTGCACCTCTTCGAGGAAAGCAATATGCATGTCGTCTGCTCGTAGCGAATCCCTTGACATTTGTACCTTCGTCGGTGTGCAAATGCCTTTGATGTTGATGGTACCAGGCGATATACTTGTGACACTGCAATTAGGTTCACAGGGAATGGTCACGGTGTCACCATGACTACGAACTGATCGTCGTCCCGTCACTGGAGAGGCCGACACGTAAGTTAAAGGCCACCTTGCGTGAGGGGCATGTCTGAGGCAGCGTTGGCGAGGGGCATCGGTTGAACATCAGTATCCTGCTTCACATCGTTAAGTTATGCGTCATTATGGTAGTCTACCTCCGCCAGCTGGTAAGCTATAAGCGTAGTACCCGCAAAAGTCCACTTTTACGTAAGATTGCATCTCTTCGTGGAAAGCAATATGCATGTCGTCTGCTCGTAGCGAATCCCTTGACATTTGTACCTTCGTCGGGGTGCAAATGCCTTTGATGTTGATGGTACCAGGCGATATACTTGTGACACTGCAATTAGGTTCACAGGGAATGGTCAAGGTGTCACCTTGACTATGAACTGATAGTCGTCCCGTCACTGGGGAGGCCGACACGTAAGTTAAAGGTCACCTTGCGTGAGGGGCATGACTGAGGCAGCGTTGGCGAGGGGCATCGGTTGATCATCTTCATCCAGCATCATATCGTTAAGTTATGCGTCATTATGGTAGTCTACCTATGCCAGCTGGTAAGCTATAAGCGTAGTACCCGCAAAAGTCCAGTCTTACGTAAGATTGCACCTCTTTGAGGAAAGCAATATGCATGTCGTCTGCTCGTAGCGAATCCCTTGCCATTTGTACCTTCGTCGGTGTGCAAATACCTTTGATGTTGATGGTACCAGGCGATATTCTTGTGACACTGCAATTAGGTTCAGAGGGAATGGTCACGGTGTCACCATGACTATGAACTGATCGTCGTCCCGTCACTGGGGAGGCCGACACGTAAGTTAAAGGTCACCTTGCGTGAGGGGCATGTCTGAGGCAGCGTTGGCGAGGGGCATCGGTTGATGATCTTCATCCAGCATCACATCGTTAAGTTATGCGCCATTGTGGTAGTCTACCTCCGCCAGCTGGTAAGCTATAAGCGTAGTACCCGCAAAAGTCCAGTCTTACGTAAGATTGCACCTCTTTGAGGAAAGCAAAATGCATGTCGTCTGCTCGTAGCGAATCCCTTGCCATTTGTACCTTCGTCGGTGTGCAAATACCTTTGATGTTGATTGTACCAGGCGATATTCTTGTGACACTGCAATTAGGTTCACAGGGTATGGTCACGGTGTCACCATGACTATGAACTGATCGTCGTCCCGTCACTGGGGAGGCTGACACGTAAGTTAAAGGTCACCTTGCGTGAGGGGCATGTCTGAGGCAGCGTTGGCGAGGGGCATCGGTTGATGATCTTCGTCCAGCATCACATCGTTAACTTATGCGTCATTATGGTAGTCTACCTCCGCCAGCTGGTAAGCTATAAGCGTAGTACCCGCAAAAGTCCAGTCTTATGTAAGATTGCACCTCTTCGAGGAAAGCAATATGCATGTCGTCTGCTCGTACCGAATCCCTTGCCATTTGTACCTTCGTCGGTGTGCAAATACCTTTGATGTTGATGGTACCAGGCGATATTCTTGTGACACTGCAATTAGGTTCACAGGGAATGGTCACGGTGTCACCATGACTATGAACTGATCGTCGTCCCGTCACTGGGGAGGCTGACACGTAAGTTAAAGGTCACCTTGCGTGAGGGGCATGACTGAGGCAGCGTTGGCGAGGGGCATCGGTTGATCATCTTCATCCAGCATCACATCGTTAAGTTATGCGTCATTATGGTAGTCTACCTCCGCCAGCTGGTGAGCTATAAGCGTAGTACCCGCAAAAGTCCAGTCTTACGTAAGTTTGCACCTCTTTGAGGAAAGCAATATGCATGTCGTCTGCTCGTACCGAATCCCTTGCCATTTGTACCTTCGTCGGTGTGCAAATACCTTTGATGTTGATGGTACCAGGCGATATTCTTGTGACACTGCAATTAGGTTCACAGGGAATGGTCACGGTGTCACCTTGACTATGAACTGATAGTCGTCCCGTCACTGGGGAGGCCGACACGTAAGTTAAAGGTCACCTTGCGTGAGGGGCATGTCTGAGGCAGCGTTGGCGAGGGGCATCGGTTGATCATCATCATCCAGCATCACATCGTTAAGTTATGCGTCATTACAGTAGTCTACCTCCGCCAGCTGGTAAGCTATAAGCGTAGTACCCGCAAAAGTCCAGTCTTACGTAAGACTGCACCTCTTCGAGGAAAGCAATATGCACGTCGTCTGCTCGTAGCGAATCCCTTGACATTTGTACCTTCGTCGGTGTGCAAATGCCTTTGATGTTGATGGTACCAGGCGATATACTTGTGACACTGCAATTAGGTTCACAGGGAATGGTCACGGTGTCACCTTGACTATGAACTGATAGTCGTCCCGTCACTGGGGAGGCCGACACGTAAGTTAAAGGTCACCTTGCGTGAGGGGCATGACTGAGGCAGCGTTGGCGAGGGGCATCGGTTGATCATCTTCATCCAGCATCACATCGTTAAGTTATGCGTCATTATGGTAGTCTACCTCCGCCAGCTGGTAAGCTATAAGCGTAGTACCCGCAAAAGTCCAGTCTTACGTAAGATTGCACCTCTTTGAGGAAAGCAATATGCATGTCGTCTGCTCGTAGCGAATCCCTTGCCATTTGTACCTTCGTCGGTGTGCAAATACCTTTGATGTTGATGGTACCAGGCGATATTCTTGTGACACTGCAATTAGGTTCAGAGGGAATGGTCACGGTGTCACCATGACTATGAACTGATCGTCGTCCCGTCACTGGAGAGGCCGACACGTAAGTTAAAGGTCACCTTGCGTGAGGGGCATGTCTGAGGCAGCGTTGGCGAGGGGCATCGGTTGATGATCTTCATCCAGCATCACATCGTTAAGTTATGCGTCATTATGGTAGTCTACCTCCGCCAGCTGGTAAGCTATAAGCATAGTACCCGCGAAAGTCCAGTCTTACGTAAGATTGCACCTCTTTGCGGAAAGCAATATGCATGTCGTCTGCTCGTAGCGAATCCCTTGCCATTTGTACCTTCGTCGGTGTGCACATACCTTTGATGTTGATGGTACCAGGCGATATTCTTGTGACACTGCAATTAGGTTCACAGGGAATGGTCACGGTGTCACCATGACTATGAACTGATCGTCGTCCCGTCACTGGGGAGGCTGACACGTAAGTTAAAGGTCACCTTACGTGAGGGGCATGTCTGAGGCAGCGTTGGCGAGGGGCATCGGTTGATGATCTTCGTCCAGCATCACATCGTTAAGTTATGCGTCATTACGGTAGTCTACCTCCGCCAGCTGGTAAGCTATAAGCGTAGTACCCGCAAAAGTCCAGTCTTACGTAAGATTGCACCTCTTTGAGGAAAGCAATATGTATGTCGTCTGCTCGTAGCGAATCCCTTGCCATTTGTACCTTCGTCGGTGTGCAAATACCTTTGATGTTGATGGTACCAGGCGATATTCTTGTGACACTGCAATTAGGTTCACAGGGAATGGTCACGGTGTCACCATGACTATGAACTGATCGTCGTCCCGTCACTGGGGAGGCCGACACGTAAGTTAAAGGTCACCTTGTGTGAGGGACATGTCTGAGGCAGCGTTGGCGAGGGGCATCGGTTGATGATCTTCATCCAGCATCACATCGTTAAGTTATGCGTCATTATGGTAGTCTACCTCCGCCAGCTGGTAAGCTATAAGCGTAGTACCCGCAAAAGTCCAGTCTTACGTAAGATTGCACCTCTTTGAGGAAAGCAATATGCATGTCGTCTGCTCGTAGCGAATCGCTTACCATTTATACCTTCGTCGGTGTGCAAATACCTTTGATGTTGATGGTACCAGGCGATATTCTTGTGACACTGCAATTAGGTTCACAGGGAATGGTCACGGTGTCACCATGACTATGAACTGATCGTCGTCCCGTCACTGGGGAGGCCGACACGTAAGTTAAAGGTCACCTTGCGTGAGGGGCATGTCTGAGGCAGCGTTGGCGAGGGGCATCGGTTGATCATCTTCATCCAGCATCACATCGTTAAGTTATGCGTCATTGTGGTAGTCTACCTCCGCCAGCTGGTAAGCTATAAGCGTAGTACCCGCAAAAGTCCAGTCTTATGTAAGATTGCACCACTTCGAGGAAAGCAATATGCATGTGGTCTGCTCGTACCGAATCCCTTGACATTTGTACCTTCGTCGGTGTGCAAATGCCTTTGATGTTGATGGTACCAGGCGATATACTTGTGACACTGCAATTAGGTTCACAGGGAATGGTCACGGTGTCACCATGACTATGAACTGATCGTCGTCCCGTCACTGGAGTGGCCGACACGTAAGTTAAAAGTCACCTTGCGTGAGGGGCATGTCTGAGGCAGCGTTGGCGAGTGGCATCGGTTGAACATCAGTATCCTGCTTCACATCGTTAAGTTATGCGTCATTATGGTAGTCTACCTCCGCCAGCTGGTAAGCTATAAGCGTAGTACCCGCAAAAGTCCACTCTTACGTAAGATTGCATCTCTTCGTGGAAAGCAATATGCATGTCGTCTGCTCGTAGCGAATCCCTTGACATTTGTACCTTCGTCGGTGTGCAAATGCCTTTGATGTTGATGGTACCAGGCGATATACTTGTGACACTGCAATTAGGTTCACAGGGAATGGTCACGGTGTCACCATGACTATGAACTGATCGTCGTTTCGTCACTGGGGAGGCAGAAACGTAAGTTAAAGGTCACCTTGCGCGAGGGGCATGTCTGAGGCATCGGTGGCGAGGGGCATCGGTTGATCATCTTCATCCAGCATCACATCGTTAAGTTATGCGTCAATCGGCTAGTCTACCTCCACCAGTTGATAAGCTATTAGAGTAGTTCCCGCAAAAGTCCATTCTTACGTAAGATTGCACCTCTTCGAGGAAAGCAATATGCATGTCGTCTGCTCGTAGCGAATCCCTTGACATTTGTACCTTCGTCGGTGTGCAAATGCCTTTGATGTTGATGGTACCAGGCGATATACTTGTGACACTGCAATTAGGTTCACAGGGAATGGTCACGGTGTCACCATGACTATGAACTGATCGTCGTCCCGTCACTGGAGAGGCCGACACGTAAGTTAAAGGCCACCTTGCGTGAGGGGCATGTCTGAGGCAGCGTTGGCGAGGGGCATCGGTTGAACATCAGTATCCTGCTTCACATCGTTAAGTTATGCGTCATTATGGTAGTCTACCTCCGCCAGCTGGTAAGCTATAAGCGTAGTACCCGCAAAAGTCCACTTTTACGTAAGATTGCATCTCTTCGTGGAAAGCAATATGCATGTCGTCTGCTCGTAGCGAATCCCTTGACATTTGTACCTTCGTCGGGGTGCAAATGCCTTTGATGTTGATGGTACCAGGCGATATACTTGTGACACTGCAATTAGGTTCACAGGGAATGGTCACGGTGTCACCATGACTATGAACTGATCGTCGTCCCGTCACTGGGGAGGCCGACACGTAAGTTAAAGGTCACCTTGCGTGAGGGGCATGTCTGAGGCAGCGTTGGCGAGGGGCATCGGTTGATCATCTTCATCCAGCATCACATCGTTAAGTTATGCGTCATTATGGTAGTCTACCTCCGCCAGCGGGTAAGCTATATGTGTAGTACCCGCAAAAGTCCAGTCTTACGTAAGATTGCACCTCTTTGAGGAAAGCAATATGCATGTCGTCTGCTCGTAGCGAATCGCTTGCCATTTGTACCTTCGTCGGTGTGCAAATATCTTTGATGTTGATGGTACCAGGCGATATTCTTGTGACACTGCAATTAGGTTCACAGGGAATGGTCACGGTGTCACCATGACTATGAACTGATCGTCGTCCCGTCACTGGGGAGGCCGACACGTAAGTTAAAGGTCACCTTGCGTGAGGGGCATGTCTGAGGCAGCGTTGGCGAGGGGCATCGGTTGATCATCTTCATCCAGCATCACATCGTTAAGTTATGCGTCATTATGGTAGTCTATGTCCGCCAGCTGGTAAGCTATAAGCGTAGTACCCGCAAAAGTCCAGTCTTACGTAAGATTGCACCTCTTTGAGGAAAGCAATATGCATGTCGTCTGCTCGTAGCGAATCCCTTGCCATTTGTACCTTCGTCGGTATGCAAATACCTTTGATATTGATGGTACCAGGCGATATACTTGTGACACTGCAATTAGGTTCACAGGGAATGGTCACGGTGTCACCATGACTATGAACTGATCGTCGACCCGTCACTGGGGAGGCCGACACGTAAGTTAAAGGTCACTTTGCGTGAGGGGCATGTCTGAGGCAGCGTTGGCGAGGGGCATCGGTTGAACATCAGTATCCTGCTTCACATCGTTAAGTTATGCGTCATTATGGTAGTCTACCTCCACCAGCTGGTAAGCTATAAGCGCAGTACCCGCAAAAGTCCAGTCTTACGTAAGATTGCACCTCTTTGAGGAAAGCAATATGCATGTCGTCTGCTCGTAGCGAATCCCTTGCCATTTGTACCTTCGTCGGTGTGCAAATGCCTTTGATGTTGATGGTACCAGGCGATATTCTTGTGACACTGCAATTAGGTTCAAAGGGAATGGTCACGGTGTCACCATGACTATGAACTGATCGTCGTCCCGTCGCTGGAGAGGGCGACACGTAAGTTAAAGGTCACCTTGCGTGAGGGGCATGTCTGAGGCAGCGTTGGCGAGGGGCATCGGTTGATGATCTTCGTCCAGCATTACATCGTTAAGTTATGCGTCATTATGGTAGTCTACCTCCGGCAGCTGCTAAGCTATAAGCGTAGTACCCGCAAAAGTCCAGTCTTATGTAAGATTGCACCTCTTCGAGGAAAGCAATATGCATGTCGTCTGCTCGTAGCGAATCCCTTGCCATTTGTACCTTCGTCGGTGTGCAAATACCTTTGATATTGATGGTACCAGGTGATATACTTGTGACACTGCAATTAGGTTCACAGGGAATGGTCACGGTGTCACCATGACTATGAACTGATCGTCGTCCCGTCACTGGAGAGGGCGACACGTAAGTTAAAGGTCACCTTGCGTGAGGGGCATGTCTGAGGCAGCGTTGGCGAGGGGCATCGGTTGATGATCTTCGTCCAGCATCACATCGTTAAGTTATGCGTCATTATGGTAGTCTACCTCCGGCAGCTGCTAAGCTATAAGCGTAGTACCCGCAAAAGTCCAGTCTTATGTAAGATTGCACCTCTTCGAGGAAAGCAATATGCATGTCGTCTGCTCGTAGCGAATCCCTTGCCATTTGTACCTTCGTCGGTGTGCAAATACCTTTGATATTGATGGTACCAGACGATATACTTGTGACACTGCAATTAGGTTCACAGGGAATGGTCACGGTGTCACCATGACTATGAACTGATCGTCGTCCCGTCACTGGAGAGGGCGACACGTTAGTTAAAGGTCACCTTGCGTGAGGGGCATGTCTGAGGCAGCGTTGGCGAGGGGCATCGGTTGATCATCTTCATCCAGCATCACATCGTTAAGTTATGCGTCATTATGGTAGTCTACCTCCGCCAGCTGGTAAGCTATAAGCATAGTACCCGCAAAAGTCCAGTCTTACGTAAGATTGCACCTCTTTGAGGAAAGCAATATGCATGTCGTCTGCTTGTAGCGAATCCCTTGCCATTTGTACCTTCGTCGGTGTGCAAATACCTTTGATATTGATGGTACCAGGCGATATACTTGTGACACTGCAATTAGGTTCACAGGGAATGGTCACGGTGTCACCATGACTATGAACTGATCGTCGTCCCGTCACTGGAGAGGGCGACACGTAAGTTAAAGGTCACCTTGCGTGAGGGGCATGTCTGAGGCAGCGTTGGCGAGGGGCATCGGTTGATGATCTTCGTCCAGCATCACATCGTTAAGTTATGCGTCATTATGGTAGTCTACCTCCGGCAGCTGCTAAGCTATAAACGTAGTACCCGCAAAAGTCCAGTCTTATGTAAGATTGCACCTCTTCGAGGAAAGCAATATGCATGTCGTCTGCTCGTGGCGAATCCCTTGCCATTTGTACCTTCGTCGGTGTGCAAATACCTTTGATATTGATGGTACCAGACGATATACTTGTGACACTGCAATTAGGTTCACAGGGAATGGTCATGGTGTCACCATGACTATGAACTGATCGTCGTCCCGTCACTGGAGAGGGCGACACGTTAGTTAAAGGTCACCTTGCGTGAGGGGCATGTCTGAGGCAGCGTTGGCGAGGGGCATCGGTTGAACATCAGTATCCTTCTTCACATCGTTAAGTTATGCGTCATTATGGTAGTCTACCTCCACCAGCTGGTAAGCTATAAGCGTAGTACCCGCAAAAGTCCAGTCTTACGTAAGATTGCACCTCTTTGAGGAAAGCAATATGCATGTCGTCTGCTCGTAGCGAATCCCTTGCCATTTGTACCTTCGTCGGTGTGCAAATACCTTTGATGTTGATGGTACCAGGCGATATACTTGTGACACTGCAATTAGGTTCACAGGGAATGGTCACGGTGTCACCATGACTATGAACTGATCGTCGTCCCGTCACTGGGGAGGCTGACACGTAAGTTAAAGGTCTCCTTGCGTGAGGGGCATGTCTGAGGCAGCGTTGGCGAGGGGCATCGGTTGATGATCTTCGTCCAGCATCACATCGTTAAGTTATGCGTCATTATGGTAGTCTACCTCCGGCAGCTGCTAAGCTATAAGCGTAGTACCCGCAAAAGTCCAGTCTTATGTAAGATTGCACCTCTTCGAGGAAAGCAATATGCATGTCGTCTGCTCGTAGCGAATCCCTTGCCATTTGTACCTTCGTCGGTGTGCAAATACCTTTGATATTGCTGGTACCAGGCGATATACTTGTGACACTGCAATTAGGTTCACAAGGAATGGTCACGGTGTCACCATGACTATGAACTGATCGTCGTCCCGTCTCTGGGGAGGCCGACACGTAAGTTAAAGGTCACCTTGCGTGAGGGGCATGTCTGAGGCAGCGTTGGCGAGGGGCATCGGTTGAACATCAGTATCCTGCTTCACATCGTTAAGTTATGCGTCATTATTGTAGTCTACCTCCACCAGCTGGTAAGCTATAAGCGTAGTACCCGCAAAAGTCCAGTCTTACGTAAGTTTGCACCTCTTTGAGGAAAGCAATATGCATGTCGTCTGCTCGTAGCGAATCCCTTGCCATTTGTACCTTCGTCGGTGTGCAAATGCCTTTGCTGTTGATGGTACCAGGCGATATACTTGTGACACTGCAATTAGGTTCACAGGGAATGGTCACGGTGTCACCATGACTATGAACTGATCGTCGTCCCGTCACTGGAGAGGGCGACACGTAAGTTAAAGGTCACCTTGCGTGAGGGGCATGTCTGAGGCAGCGTTGGCGAGGGGCATCGGTTGAACATCAGTATCCTGCTTCACATCGTTAAGTTTTGCGTCATTATGGTAGTCTACCTCCGCCAGCTGGTAAGCTATAAGCGTAGTACCCGCAAAAGTCCAGTCTTACGTAAGATTGCACCTCTTTGAGGAAAGCAATATGCATGTCGTCTGCTCGTAGCGAATCCCTTGCCATTTGTACCTTCGTCGGTGTGCAAATGCCTTTGATGTTGATGGTACCAGGCGATATACTTGTGACACTGCAATTAGGTTCACAGGGAATGGTCACGGTGTCACCATGACTATGAACTGATCGTCGTCCCGTCACTGGAGAGGGCGACACGTAAGTTAAGGGTCACCTTGCGTGAGGGGCATGTCTGAGGCAGCGTTGGCGAGGGGCATCGGTTGAACATCAGTATCCTTCTTCACATCGTTAAGCTATGCGTCATTATGGTAGTCTACCTCCACCAGCTGGTAAGCTATAAGCGTAGTACCCGCAAAAGTCCAGTCTTACGTAAGATTGCACCTCTTTGAGGAAAGCAATATGCATGTCGTCTGCTCGTAGCGAATCCCTTGCCATTTGTACCTTCGTCGGTGTGCAAATGCCTTTGATGTTGATGGTACCAGGCGATATACTAGTGACACTGCAATTAGGTTCACAGGGAATGGTCACGGTGTCACCATGACTACGAACTGATCGTCGTCCCGTCACTGGAGAGGGCGACACGTAAGTTAAAGGTCACCTTGCGTGAGGGGCATGTCTGAGGCAGCGTTTGCGAGGGGCATCGGTTGAACATCAGTATCCTGCTTCACATCGTTAAGTTATGCGTCATTATGGTAGTCTACCTCCGCCAGCTGGTAAGCTACAAGCGTAGTACCCGCAAAAGTCCAGTCTTACGTAAGATTGCACCTCTTTGAGGAAAGCAATATGCATGTCGTCTGCTCGTAGCGAATCCCTTGCCATTTGTACCTTCGTCGGTGTGCAAATGCCTTTGATGTTGATGGTACCAGGCGATATACTTGTGACACTGCATTTAGGTTCACAGGGAATGGTCACGGTGTCACCATGACTATGAACTGATCGTCGTCCCGTCACTGGAGAAGGCGACACGTAAGTTAAAGGTCACCTTGCGTGAGGGGCATGTCTGAGGCAGCGTTGGCGAGGGGCATCGGTTGAACATCAGTATCCTTCTTCACATCGTTAAGTTATGCGTCATTATGGTAGTCTACCTCCACCAGCTGGTAAGCTATAAGCGTAGTACCCGCAAAAGTCCAGTCTTACGTAAGATTGCACCTCTTTGAGGAAAGCAATATGCATGTCGTCTGCTCGTAGCGAATCCCTTGCCATTTGTACCTTCGTCGGTGTGCAAATGCCTTTGATGTTGATGGTACCAGGCGATATACTTGTGACACTGCAATTAGGTTCACAGGGAATGGTCACGGTGTCACCATGACTATGAACTGACCGTCGTCCCGTCACTGGGGAGGCTGACACGTAAGTTAAAGGTCACCTTGCGTGAAGGGCATGTCTGAGGCAGCGTTGGCGAGGGGCATCGGTTGATGATCTTCGTCCATCATCACTTCGTTAAGTTATGCGTCACTATGGTAGTCTACCTCCGGCAGCTGCTAAGCTATAAGCGTAGTACCCGCAAAAGTCCAGTCTTATGTAAGATTGCACCTCTTCGAGGAAAGCAATATGCATGTCGTCTGCTCGTAGCGAATCCCTTGCCATTTGTACCTTCGTCGGTGTGCAAATACCTTTGATATTGATGGTACCAGGCGATATACTTGTGACACTGTAATTAGGTTCACAGGGAATGGTCACGGTGTCACCATGACTATGAACTGATCGTCGACCCGTCACTGGGGAGGCCGACACGTAAGTTAAAGGTCACTTTGCGTGAGGGGCATGTCTGAGGCAGCGTTGGCGAGGGGCATCGGTTGAACATCAGTATCCTGCTTCACATCGTTAAGTTATGCGTCATTATGGTAGTCTACCTCCACCAGCTGGTAAGCTATAAGCGTAGTACCCGCAAAAGTCCAGTCTTACGTAAGATTGCACCTCTTTGAGGAAAGCAATATGCATGTCGTCTGCTCGTAGCGAATCCCTTGCCATTTGTACCTTCGTCGGTGTGCAAATGCCTTTGATGTTGATGGTACCAGGCGATATACTTGTGACACTGCAATTAGGTTCACAGGGAATGGTCACGGTGTCACCATGACTATGAACTGATCGTCGTCCCGTCACTGGAGAGGGCGACACGTAAGTTAAAGGTCACCTTGCGTGAGGGGCATGTCTGAGGCAGCGTTGGCGAGGGGCATCGGTTGATGATCTTCGTCGAGGATCACATCGTTAAGTTATGCGTCATTATGGTAGTCTACCTCCGGCAGCTGCTAAGCTATAAGCGTAGTACCCGCAAAAGTCCAGTCTTATGTAAGATTGCACCTCTTCGAGGAAAGCAATATGCATGTCGTCTGCTCGTGGCGAATCCCTTGCCATTTGTACCTTCGTCGGTGTGCAAATACCTCTGATATTGATGGTACCAGACGATTTACTTGTGACACTGCAATTAGGTTCACAGGGAATGGTCATGGTGTCACCATGACTATGAACTGATCGTCGTCCCGTCACTGGAGAGGGCGACACGTTAGTTAAAGGTCACCTTGCGTGAGGGGCATGTCTGAGGCAGCGTTGGCGAGGGGCATCGGTTGAACATCAGTATAATTCTTCACATCGTTAAGTTATGCGTCATTATGGTAGTCTACCTCCACCAGCTGGTAAGCTATAAGCGTAGTACCCGCAAAAGTCCAGTCTTACGTAAGATTGCACCTCTTTGAGGAAAGCAATATGCATGTCGTCTGCTCGTAGCGAATCCCTTGCCATTTGTACCTTCGTCGGTGTGCAAATACCTTTGATGTTGATGGTACCAGGCGATATACTTGTGACACTGCAATTAGGTTCACAGGAAATGGTCACGGTGTCACCATGACTATGAACTGATCGTCGTCCCGTCACTGGGGAGGCTGACACGTAAGTTAAAGGTCTCCTTGCGTGAGGGGCATGTGTGAGGCAGCGTTGGCGAGGGGCATCGGTTGATGATCTTCGTCCAGCATCACATCGTTAAGTTATGCGTCATTATGGTAGTCTACCTCCGCCAGCTGGTAAGCTATAAGCGTAGTACCCGCAAAAGTCCAGTCTTACGTAAGATTGCACCTCTTTGAGGAAAGCAATATGCATGTCGTCTGCTCGTAGCGAATCCCTTGCCATTTGTACCTTCGTCGGTGTGCAAATACCTTTGATGTTGATGGTACCAGGCGATATTCTTGTGACACTGCAATTAGGTTCACAGGGAATGGTCACGGTGTCACCATGACTATGAACTGATCGTCGTCCCGTCACTGGGGAGGCTGACACGTAAGTTAAAGGTCACCTTGCGTGAGGGGCATGTCTGAGGCAGCGTTGGCGAGGGGCATCGGTTGATGATCTTCGTCCAGCATCACATCGTTAAGTTATGCGTCATTATGGTAGTCTACCTCCGGCAGCTACTAAGCTATAAGCGTAGTACCCGCAAAAGTCCAGTCTTATGTAAGATTGCACCTCTTCGAGGAAAGCAATATGCATGTCGTCTGCTCGTAGCGAATCCCTTGCCATTTGTACCTTCGTCGGTGTGCAAATACCTTTGATATTGATGGTACCAGACGATATACTTGTGACACTGCAATTAGGTTCACAGGGAATGGTCACGGTGTCACCATGACTATGAACTGATCGTCGTCCCGTCACTGGAGAGGGCGACACGTAAGTTAAAGGTCACCTTGCGTGAGGGGCATGTCTGAGGCAGCGTTGGCGAGGGGCATCGGTTGAACATCAGTATCCTGCTTCACATCGTTAAGTTATGCGTCACTATGGTAGTCTACCTCCACCAGCTGGTAAGCTATAAGCGTAGTACCCGCAAACGTAAAGTCTTACGTAAGATTGCACCTCTTTGAGGAAAGCAATATGCATGTCGTCTGCTCGTAGCGAATCCCTTGCCATTTGTACCTTCGTCGGTGTGCAAATGCCTTTGATGTTGATGGTACCAGGCGATGTACTTGTGACACTGCAATTAGGTTCACAGGGAATGGTCACGGTGTCACCATGACTATGAACTGATCGTCGTCCCGTCACTGGAGAGGGCGACACGTAAGTTAAAGGTCACCTTGCGTGAGGGGCATGTCTGAGGCAGCGTTGGCGAGGGGCATCGGTTGAACATCAGTATCCTTCTTCACATCGTTAAGTTATGCGTCATTATGGTAGTCTACCTCCACCAGCTGGTAAGCTATAAGCGTAGTACCCGCAAACGTAAAGTCTTACGTAAGATTGCACCTCTTTGAGGAAAGCAATATGCATGTCGTCTGCTCGTAGCGAATCCCTTGCCATTTGTACCTTCGTCGGTGTGCAAATGCCTTTGATGTTGATGGTACCAGGCGATATACTTGTGACACTGCAATTAGGTTCACAGGGAATGGTCACGGTGTCACCATGACGATGAACTGATCGTCGTCCCGTCACTAGAGAGGGCGACACGTAAGTTAAAGGTCACCTTGCGTGAGGGGCATGTCTGAGGCAGCGTTGGCGAGGGGCATCGGTTGAACATCAGTATCCTTCTTCACATCGTTAAGTTATGCGTCATTATGGTAGTCTACCTCCACCAGCTGGTAAGCTATAAGCGTAGTACCCGCAAAAGTCCATTCTTACATAAGATTGCACCTCTTTGAGGAAAGCAATATGCATGTCGTCTGGTCGTAGCGAATCCCTTGCCATTTGTACCTTCGTCGGTGTGCAAATGCCTTTGATGTTGATGGTACCAGGCGATATACTTGTGACACTGCAATTAGGTTCACAGGGAATGGTCACGGTGTCACCATGACTGTGAACTGATCGTCGTCCCGTCACTGGATAGGGCGACACGTAAGTTAAAGGTCACCTTGCGTGAGGGGCATGTCTGAGGCAGCGTTGGCGAGGGGCATCGGTTGAACATCAGTATCCTGCTTCACATCGTTAAGTTATGCGTCATTATGGTAGTCTACCTCCGCCAGCTGGTAAGCTATAAGCGTAGTACCCGCAAAAGTCCAGTCTTACGTAAGATTGCACCTCTTTGAGGAAAGCAATATGCATGTCGTCTGCTCGTAGCGAATCCCTTGCCATTTGTACCTTCGTCGGTGTGCAAATGCCTTTGATGTTGATGGTACCAGGCGATATACTTGTGACACTGCAATTAGGTTCACAGGGAATGGTCACGGTGTCACCATGACTATGAACTGATCGTCGTCCCGTCACGGGAGAGGGCGACACGTAAGTTAAAGGTCACCTTGCGTGAGGGGCATGTCTGAGGCAGCGTTGGCGAGGGGCATCGGTTGAACATCAGTATCCTGCTTCACATCGTTAAGTTATGCGTCATTATGGTAGTCTACCTCCGCCAGCTGGTAAGCTATAAGCGTAGTACCCGCAAAAGTCCAGTCTTACGTAAGATTGCACCTCTTTGAGGAAAGCAATATGCATGTCGTCTGCTCGTAGCGAATCCCTTGCCATTTGTACCTTCGTCGGTGTGCAAATGAATTTGATGTTGATGGTACCAGGCGATATACTTGTGACACTGCAATTAGGTTCACAGGGAATGGTCACGGTGTCACCATGACTATGAACTGATCGTCGTCCCGTCACTGGAGAGGGCGACACGTAAGTTAAAGGTCACCTTGCGTGAGGGGCATGTCTGAGGCAGCGTTGGCGAGGGGCATCGGTTGAACATCAGTATCCTGCTTCACATCGTTAAGTTATGAGTCATTATGGTAGTCTACCTCCACCAGCTGGTAAGCTATAAGCGTAGTACCCGCAGAAGTCCAGTCTTACGTAAGATTGCACCTCTTTGAGGAAAGCAATATGCATGTCGTCTGCTCGTAGCGAATCCCTTGCCATTTGTACCTTCGTCGGTGTGCAAATGCCTTTGATGTTGATGGTACCAGGCGATGTACTTGTGACACTGCAATTAGGTTCACAGGGAGTGGTCACGGTGTCACCATGACTATGAACTGATCGTCGTCCCGTCACTGGAGAGGGCGACACGTAAGTTAAAGGTCACCTTGCGTGAGGGGCATGTCTGAGGCAGCGTTGGCGAGGGGCATCGGTTGAACATCAGTATCCTTCTTCACATCGTTAAGTTATGCGTCATTATGGTAGTCTACCTCCACCAGCTGGTAAGCTATAAGCGTAGTACCCGCAAACGTAAAGTCTTACGTAAGATTGCACCTCTTTGAGGAAAGCAATATGCATGTCGTCTGCTCGTAGCGAATCCCTTGCCATTTGTACCTTCGTCGGTGTGCAAATGCCTTTGATGTTGATGGTACCAGGCGATATACTTGTGACACTGCAATTAGGTTCACAGGGAATGGTCACGGTGTCACCATGACGATGAACTGATCGTCGTCCCGTCACTAGAGAGGGCGACACGTAAGTTAAAGGTCACCTTGCGTGAGGGGCATGTCTGAGGCAGCGTTGGCGAGGGGCATCGGTTGAACATCAGTATCCTTCTTCACATCGTTAAGTTATGCGTCATTATGGTAGTCTACCTCCACCAGCTGGTAAGCTATAAGCGTAGTACCCGCAAAAGTCCATTCTTACATAAGATTGCACCTCTTTGAGGAAAGCAATATGCATGTCGTCTGGTCGTAGCGAATCCCTTGCCATTTGTACCTTCGTCGGTGTGCAAATGCCTTTGATGTTGATGGTACCAGGCGATATACTTGTGACACTGCAATTAGGTTCACAGGGAATGGTCACGGTGTCACCATGACTGTGAACTGATAGTCGTCCCGTCACTGGAGAGGGCGACACGTAAGTTAAAGGTCACCTTGCGTGAGGGGCATGTCTGAGGCAGCGTTGGCGAGGGGCATCGGTTGAACATCAGTATCCTTCTTCACATCGTTAAGTTATGCGTCATTATGGTAGTCTACCTCCATTAGCTGGTAAGCTATAAGCGTAGTACCCGCAAAAGTCCAGTCTTACGTAAGATTGCACCTCTTTGAGGAAAGCAATATGCATGTCGTCTGCTCGTAGCGAATCCCTTGCCATTTGTACCTTCGTCGGTGTGCAAATGCCTTTGATGTTGATGGTACCAGGCGATATACTTGTGACACTGCAATTAGGTTCACAGGGAATGGTCACGGTGTCACCATGACTATGAACTGATCGTCGTCCCGTCACTGGAGAGGGCGACACGTAAGTTAAAGGTCACCTTGCGTGAGGGGCATGTCTGAGGCAGCGTTGGCGAGGGGCATCGGTTGAACATCAGTATCCTTCTTCACATCGTTAAGTTATGCGTCATTATGGTAGTCTACCTCCACCAGCTGGTAAGCTATAAGCGTAGTACCCGCAAAAGTCCAGTCTTACGTAAGATTGCACCTCTTTGATGAAAGCAATATGCATGTCGTCTGCTCGTAGCGAATCCCTTGCCATTTGTACCTTCGTCGGTGTGCAAATGCCTTTGATGTTGATGGTACCAGGCGATATACTTGTGACACTGCAATTAGGTTCACAGGGAATGGTCACGGTGTCACCATGACTATGAACTGATCGTCGTCCCGTCACTGGAGAGGGCGACACGTAAGTTAAAGGTCACCTTGCGTGAGGGGCATGTCTGAGGCAGCGTTGGCGAGGGGCATCGGTTGAACATCAGTATCCTTCTTCACATCGTTAAGTTATGCGTCATTATGGTAGTCTACCTCCACCAGCTGGTAAGCTATAAGCGTAGTACCCGCAAAAGTCCAGTCTTACGTAAGATTGCACCTCTTTGAGGAAAGCAATATGCATGTCGTCTGCTCGTAGCGAATCCCTTGCCATTTGTACCTTCGTCGGTGTGCAAATGCCTTTGATGTTGATGGTACCAGGCGATATACTTGTGACACTGCAATTAGGTTCACAGGGAATGGTCACGGTGTCACCATGACGATGAACTGATCGTCGTCCCGTCACTAGAGAGGGCGACACGTAAGTTAAAGGTCACCTTGCGTGAGGGGCATGTCTGAGGCAGCGTTGGCGAGGGGCATCGGTTGAACATCAGTATCCTTCTTCACATCGTTAAGTTATGCGTCATTATGGTAGTCTACCTCCACCAGCTGGTAAGCTATAAGCGTAGTACCCGCAAAAGTCCAGTCTTACATAAGATTGCACCTCTTTGAGGAAAGCAATATGCATGTCGTCTGGTCGTAGCGAATCCCTTGCCATTTGTACCTTCGTCGGTGTGCAAATGCCTTTGATGTTGATGGTACCAGGCGATATACTTGTGACACTGCAATTAGGTTCACAGGGAATGGTCACGGTGTCACCATGACTGTGAACTGATCGTCGTCCCGTCACTGGAGAGGGCGACACGTAAGTTAAAGGTCACCTTGCGTGAGGGGCATGTCTGAGGCAGCGTTGGCGAGGGGCATCGGTTGAACATCAGTATCCTTCTTCACATCGTTAAGTTATGCGTCATTATGGTAGTCTACCTCCATTAGCTGGTAAGCTATAAGCGTAGTACCCGCAAAAGTCCAGTCTTACGTAAGATTGCACCTCTTTGAGGAAAGCAATATGCATGTCGTCTGCTCGTAGCGAATCCCTTGCCATTTGTACCTTCGTCGGTGTGCAAATGCCTTTGATGTTGATGGTACCAGGCGATATACTTGTGACACTGCAATTAGGTTCACAGGGAATGGTCACGGTGTCACCATGACTATGAACTGATCGTCGTCCCGTCACTGGAGAGGGCGACACGTAAGTTAAAGGTCACCTTGCGTGAGGGGCATGTCTGAGGCAGCGTTGGCGAGGGGCATCGGTTGAACATCAGTATCCTTCTTCACATCGTTAAGTTATGCGTCATTATGGTAGTCTACCTCCACCAGCTGGTAAGCTATAAGCGTAGTACCCGCAAAAGTCCAGTCTTACGTAAGATTGCACCTCTTTGAGGAAAGCAATATGCATGTCGTCTGCTCGTAGCGAATCCCTTGCCATTTGTACCTTCGTCGGTGTGCAAATGCCTTTGATGTTGATGGTACCAGGCGATATACTTGTGACACTGCAATTAGGTTCACAGGGAATGGTCACGGTGTCACCATGACTATGAACTGATCGTCGTCCCGTCACTGGAGAGGGCGACACGTAAGTTAAAGGTCACCTTGCGTGAGGGGCATGTCTGAGGCAGCGTTGGCGAGGGGCATCGGTTGAACATCAGTATCCTTCTTCACATCGTTAAGTTATGCGTCATTATGGTAGTCTACCTCCACCAGCTGGTAAGCTATAAGCGTAGTACCCGCAAAAGTCCAGTCTTACGTAAGATTGCACCTCTTTGAGGAAAGCAATATGCATGTCGTCTGCTCGTAGCGAATCCCTTGCCATTTGTACCTTCGTCGGTGTGCAAATGCCTTTGATGTTGATGGTACCAGGCGATATACTTGTGACACTGCAATTAGGTTCACAGGGAATGGTCACGGTGTCACCATGACTATGAACTGATCGTCGTCCCGTCACTGGAGAGGGCGACACGTAAGTTAAAGGTCACCTTGCGTGAGGGGCATGTCTGAGGCAGCGTTGGCGAGGGGCATCGGTTGAACATCAGTATCCTGCTTCACATCGTTAAGTTATGCGTCATTATGGTAGTCTACCTCCACCAGCTGGTAAGCTATAAGCGTAGTACCCGCAAAAGTCCAGTCTTACGTAAGATTGCACCTCTTTGAGGAAAGCAATATGAATGTCGTCTGCTCGTAGCGAATCCCTTGCCATTTGTACCTTCGTCGGTGTGCAAATGCCTTTGATGTTGATGGTACCAGGCGATATACTTGTGACACTGCAATTAGGTTCACAGGGAATGGTCACGGTGTCACCATGACTATGAACTGATCGTCGTCCCGTCACTGGAGAGGGCGACACGTAAGTTAAAGGTCACCTTGCGTGAGGGGCATGTCTGAGGCAGCGTTGGCGAGAGGCATCGGTTGAACATCAGTATCCTGCTTCACATCGTTAAGTTATGAGTAATTATGGTAGTCTACCTCCACCAGCTGGTAAGCTATAAGCGTAGTACCCGCAAAAGTCCAGTCTTACGTAAGATTTGCACCCCTTCGAGGAAAGCAATACGCATGTCGTCTGCTCGTAGCGAATCCCTTGCCATTTGTACCTTCGTCGGTGTGCAAATACCTTTGATGTTGATGGTACCAGGCGATGTTCTTGTGACACTGCAATTAGGTTCACAGGGAATGGTCACGGTGTCACCATGACTATGAACTGATCGTCGTCCCGTCACTGGGGAGGCCGACACGTAAGTTAAAGCTCACCTTGCGTGAGGGGCATGTCTGAGGCAGCGTTGGCGAGGAGCATCGGTTGAACATCAGTATCCTGCTTCACATCGTTAAGTTATGCGTCATTATGGTAGTCTACCTCCGCCAGCTGGTAAGCTATAAGCGTAGTACCCGCAAAAGTCTAGTCTTACGTAAGATTGCACCTCTTCGAGGAAAGCAATATGCATGTCGTCTGCTCGTAGCGAATCCATTTACATTTGCACCTTCGTCGGTGTGCAAATGCCTTTGATGTTGATGGTACCAGGCGGTATACTTGTGACACTGCAATTAGGTTCACAGGGAATGGTCACGGTGTCACCATGACTATGAACTGATCGTCGTCCCGTCACTGGGGAGGCCGACACGTAAGTTAAAGGTCACCTTGCGTGAGGGGCATGTCTGAGGCAGCGTTGGCGAGGGGCATCGGTTGAACATCAGTATCCTGCTTCACATCGTTAAGTTATGCGTCATTATGGTAGTCTACCTCCACCAGCTGGTAAGCTATAAGCGTAGTACCCGCAAAAGTCCAGTCTTTTGTAAGATTGCACCCCTTTGAGGAAAGCAATATGCATGTCGTCTGCTCGTAGCGAATCCCTTGCCATTTGTACCTTCGTCGGTGTGCAAATGCCTTTGATGTTGATGGTACCAGGCGATATACTTGTGACACTGCAATTAGGTTCACAGGGAATGGTCACGGTGTCACCATGACTATGAACTGATCGTCGTCCCGTCACTGAGGATTCCGACACGTAAGTTGAAGGTCACCTTGCGTGAGGGGCATGTCTGAGGCAGCGTTGGCGAGGGGCATCGGTTGAACATCAGTATCCTGCTTCACATCGTTAAGTTATGCGTCATTATGGTAGTCTACCTCCGCCAGCTGGTAAGCTATAAGCGTAGTACCCGTAAAAGTCCAGTCTTATGTAAGATTGCACCTCTTCGAGGAAAGCAATATGAATGTCGTCTGCTCGTAGCGAATCCCTTGCCATTTGTACCTTCGTCGGTGTGCAAATACCTTTGATGTTGATGGTATCAGGCGATATTCTTGTGACACTGCAATTAGGTTCACAGGGAATGGTCACGGTGTCACCATGACTATGAACTGATCGTCGTCCCGTCACTGGGGAGGCCGACACGTAAGTTAAAGGTCACCTTGCGTGAGGGGCATGTCTGAGGCAGCGTTGGCGAGGGGCATCGGTTGATCATCTTCATCCAGCATCACATCGTTAAGTTATGCGTCATTATGGTAGTCTACCTCCGCCAGCTGGTAAGCTATAAGCGTCGTACCCGCAAAAATCCACTCTTACGTAAGATTGCACCTCTTCGTGGAAAGCAATATGCATGTCGTCTGCTCGTAGCGAATCCCTTGCCATTTGTACCTTCGTCGGTGTGCAAATACCTTTGATGTTGATGATACCAGGCGATATTCTTGTGACACTGCAATTAGGTTCACAGGGAATGGTCACGGTGTCACCATGACTATGAACTGATCGTCGTCCCGTCACTGGGGAGGCCGACACGTAAGTTAAAGGTCACCTTGCGTGAGGGGCATGTCTGAGGCAGCGTTGGCGAGGGGCATCGGTTGATCATCTTCATCCAGCATCACATCGTTAAGTTATGCGTCATTATGGTAGTCTACCTCCGCCAGCTGGTAAGCTATAAGCGTAGTACCCGCAGAAGTCCAGTCTTACGTAACATTGCACCTCTTCGAGGAAAGCAAAATGCATGTCGTCTGCTCGTAGCGAATCCCTTGCCATTTGTACCTTCGTCGGTGTGCAAATACCTTTGATGTTGATGGTACCAGGCGATATTCTTGTGACACTGCAATTAGGTTCACAGGGAATGGTCACGGTGTCACCATGACTATGATCTGATCGTCGTCCCGTCACTGGGGAGGCCGACACGTAAGTTAAAGGTCACCTTGCGTGAGGGGCATGTCTGAGGCAGCGTTGGCGAGGGGCATCAGTTGAACATCAGTATCCTGCTTCACATCGTTAAGTTATGCGTCATTATGGTAGTCTACCTCCGCCAGCTGGTAAGCTATAAGCGTAGTACCCGCAAAAGTCCAGTCTTACGTAAGATTGCACCTCTTTGAGGAAAGCAATATGCATGTCGTCTGCTCGTAGCGAATCCCTTGCCATTTGTACCTTCGTCGGTGTGCAAATACCTTTGATGTTGATGGTACCAGGTGATATACTTGTGACACTGCAATTAGGTTCACAGGGAATGGTCACGGTGTCACCATGACTATGAACTGATCGTCGTCCCGTCACTGAGGATTCCGACACGTAAGTTGAAGGTCACCTTGCGTGAGGGGCATGTCTGAGGCAGCGTTGGCGAGGGGCATCGGTTGAACATCAGTATCCTGCTTCACATCGTTAAGTTATGCGTCATTATGGTAGTCTACCTCCGCCAGCTGGTAAGCTATAAGCGTAGTACCCGCAAAAGTCCAGTCTTATGTAAGATTGCACCTCTTCGAGGAAAGCAATATGAATGTCGTCTGCTCGTAGCGATTCCCTTGCCATTTGTACCTTCGTCGGTGTGCAAATACCTTTGATGTTGATGGTATCAGGCGATATTCTTGTGACACTGCAATTAGGTTCACAGGGAATGGTCACGGTGTCACCATGACTATGAACTGATCGTCGTCCCGTCACTGGGGAGGCCGACACGTAAGTTAAAGGTCACCTTGCGTGAGGGGCATGTCTGAGGCAGCGTTGGCGAGGGGCATCGGTTGATCATCTTCATCCAGCATCACATCGTTAAGTTATGCGTCATTATGGTAGTCTACCTCCGCCAGCTGGTAAGCTATAAGCGTAGTACCCGCAAAAATCCACTCTTACGTAAGATTGCACCTCTTCGTGGAAAGCAATATGCATGTCGTCTGCTCGTAGCGAATCCCTTGCCATTTGTGCCTTCGTCGGTGTGCAAATACCTTTGATGTTGATGGTACCAGGCGATATTCTTGTGACACTGCAATTAGGTTCACAGGGAATGGTCACGGTGTCACCATGACTATGAACTGATCGTCGTCCCGTCACTGGGGAGGCCGACACGTAAGTTAAAGCTCACCTTGCGTGAGGGGCATGTCTGAGGCAGCGTTGGCGAGGGGCATCGGTTGAACATCAGTATCCTGCTTCACATCGTTAAGTTATGCGTCATTATGGTAGTCTACCTCCGCCAGCTGGTAAGCTATAAGCGTAGTACCCGCAAAAGTCTAGTCTTACGTAAGATTGCACCTCTTCGAGGAAAGCAATATGCATGTCGTCTGCTCGTAGCGAATCCATTTACATTTGCACCTTCGTCGGTGTGCAAATGCCTTTGATGTTGATGGTACCAGGCGGTATACTTGTGACACTGCAATTAGGTTCACAGGGAATGGTCACGGTGTCACCATGACTATGAACTGATCGTCGTCCCGTCACTGGGGAGGCCGACACGTAAGTTAAAGGTCACCTTGCGTGAGGGGCATGTCTGAGGCAGCGTTGGCGAGGGGCTTCGGTTGATCATCTGCATCCTGCATCACATCGTTGAGTTATGGGTCATTAGGCTAGTTTACCAGTGAGCACCGCGGGACGAGTTCCATGGATTGGTGTGCGCTACCACATGCAATGGTGGGGTCACCCTGTTACGCTGTAGTCTCCATGTCACCGCCATACGTTTGTAGTCCATGTCGGTCTGTGGCAGCTGTGTGATGGGAGTGGCTACACTAATCCAACATGCAGTGACGTGTTGCGGTGGTCCTCGTCAACCAGCTGTGATCCATCCTCGTGCTGCCCTTCTTCTGTGGACAGCAGCCTCATTCTACACTTTTTTGGGAACTTCTGTTTGCGTTGACGCGTCTCCGCATCAGACCTGGGTTGTGGGTCAGTATTATCCTCGTGAAGTGTCGACCGTGCTGTCATTTGCTCCTGACCTGTATGTAGTTGTGACGGGATAGAGATGCAGCGGGATCCAATGTTTCTGCTGCAGTAAAGTATCGGTGGCAGAACTTGCTGTCACCTGAGATGAGGGCCGGTCTTCGACTACATCCACATCATTCCTTAACACCTCCACATATGTGAGAGGGAGGGACATCATCTGCGGCGTCAGTTTCAGTTCTGTAGGAAGTACATGCACGAGGCATATCTGAAGGCAGTCGCAGCAAACATGTCCTCGGTTGTCTGTCATAAATGACGACTGATCCGCATCCACGGATGGACACATATGAAGGTATGTGTTTTTGTCGCTCAATGTGAAGTTGACACACTCTAAAGAGTCTCAAAAGTTTCCATTTTTCCTCCACATTTCTAAGAAGTATAGGAAGTACCTGCACGAGGCATCTCTGAAGGCAGTCCCAGCGAACAAGTTTTTGTCTGCAACCGGAACACTTCCTCGGTTGCCTGTCACAAATGACGACTGAGCGACATCCACCGATGGGCACATATGAAGGTATGTGTTTTCGGAGCTCAATGTGAAGCTGACACACTCTACTGAGTACCAAAAGTTTCCATTTTTCGTCCATATGGCTAAGAACTGAGCCATAAAGCCGTAAAGCATCTGTGACCAGAGCGTGGGGGGGGGGGGGGGGACGACTTCGAATGGGGGTACCATAACGTGCGCAGTTCGAACTCACAGACCAGCTTGATCACCCACCACTCACGAGCCCGTCATTATAGCAAAAGTGGAATCCATAGCCGGATCTACGTAGCAGCCTGTCACAAGCCACTTATCCATGAGCTTGAGGCAAACCGTGCTGGAGGGAATGGACAGATGAAGTTCCTACCAGATATTGTGGGGCTAAGTGCACCATCTCACGAAAAGAACGTTAAATTACACGAGATTTGTGTCAGGTGTAGGCTTGATCGGCGCCTTTCGGTACGAAAGAGCCATCGTGCTTCGAGTCGATCAAAGTCACACTACGACACAATCCCGCTCGCGAGTAAACAAACACTTGATCGGAGCTCCGCACATGTCCGCGTCGCTACACAGGCGAAGGCAATTGTCTCGTTAACCACTGCGCCACCCGGACACAGTGTCTATCAGAGCTGCGAGGCCTATCTGGACACGTCCCTCGGGCGACCCACACTCCCACCTAGAGCCACCTATCCGCAGTCACAATTCATGTCCATGTTCGAAACAACAGACACCACGCATTCATATACGAGTAATTCATTCCCCTCTATTAGCAACGAATCCATCTTCTTCAATGCAGATGCTCAACTACATCTCATCTTCTCAGGGAATCTCACAACAGCGATCGTGGAGACATTTTTTACCTGATTAATGTATAAGAGCGTGAAGTTAATCTGAATGCCTGTTGATTTGTTTTTCATAACGTTTTTCGGGTTTATTCCCATGTGCTTTTTGTTCTTTTTTTAAATCATTACTTTACGTTTAGACAAGCTATAAAGTAAAATTTACCTACAGCAAAATCACTTCTGAAGCAAGATGACGTCAGCAGAAATATTTTTTTATCTCTGCACAGGTAATATAAGGTGTGTTAGCGCTGCCTTGAACGTTGAGACTTTATGCTGATGCTGAATACGTTTGCAACGATTACTCTATTTCAGGTTCATTAGTGAAAATATTATAGAACTTAGAGAGTGTGTCTTACATCCCCATCGCGTCTGCTCTTTCTATAAGGGAGGGAAAGACACATAGATATTGCAACGAAATTAGGAGTGACTATAACGTTTCAATCGCTTGAATACACGTTCAAACTCCCCTTACAATGATTCA
This sequence comes from Schistocerca americana, assembly GCF_021461395.2. NCBI lineage: Eukaryota > Metazoa > Arthropoda > Insecta > Orthoptera > Acrididae > Schistocerca > Schistocerca americana. Next base: position 52,134,884 of record NC_060125.1, on the reverse strand, counting down.
TTGCTCTATGAAAGCACCTCCTAGTTCTGAACGTATCAATAAAATCGAAGTATATCATGTTAATATTCACTCATAGATCAAAATTTTATTTTTTATTGTCACTGATTAGTTAACTACTCAGTCTAGCTCAAAAATCAGTGCTAGGCTTTCAACTTCTTATGGATACGCCTGTACCACTAGAGTGCGGCTGCTCTTTCTCTTACATTCCATTTGACACTTTAGTCTAATCACTAATTTGCCTCCGTTGGTGACTCCCTTCTTTAAAGCTATAGTTTGGCCTGAGCAAGCACTTTCAGAACTCAGATTAACAATCAAATTAACTAATTTAATAAGACTGAACCCTAAATTACTGGTGTACCCGTGCACGACCACAATGACATAAAAACAATGAATAGCTGAGAGAGTATTCAGCTGTGGGTGGCTCATGCAACCTTGGTTGCTATTCTGTGTTTAGTCTCCTGCAGTTATCGCGATTATGCTGTTATCCTCTCTTTCTGCAGGTGGCAGCAGCGGTGTGTATCGATATTCGCACCTTGGACTATCTATGGCCTGGCGCTTATAGTTTCCGGCTGGGCTATGTGCGGGCAGTTGGTCGGTTGGCGCGGAGCAGCGAGGATATCTCCGCGACGGGTAGTTTGGCTGGGCCCACTGGCAGCCTCTATGCGTGGTCGGAGTGTGTGGTACTGGCTACGAGGTTCATGGCTCACCAACCCTGGACATGAAAGTTGAGTTTTGACTTAATCTACCAGCAAGTCACGACTGTTCACATTGTGTCGTTTGGAGTTCGTTGTCGGCTGTTGGGATATGCCTGCGAGCAACAACGTGTGTTTTCAAGTTGACAAATTTTAGCCACCCTCCGGTGGAGTTTAACTGTACTTGGTTATTTGAATTGAAATGGACCAGCGGAATCTTCTGCCTTGTGGCCTTTAACGTTCCGGTTACCTTACCTGGCCATTGACATAAATTCAGGCAGTGTATTTTCCTCAAAAAAAATGGCGCAAATGGCTCTGAGCACTATGGGACTTAACTTCTAAGGTCATCAGTCCCCTAGAACTTAGAACTACTTAAACCTAACTAACCTAAGGACATCACACACATCCATGCCCGAGGCAGGATTCGAACCTGCGACCGTAGCGGCCGCGCGATTCCAGACTGTAGCGCCTTTAACCGCTTGGCCACCACGGCCGGCTATTTTCCTCATCATGTTGTCGCTGACCAGCAAGGTGTGTAGTTTGACAGCTCAATGTAAAATTGGTAGTGGGTGCCAATATCTTCTACGTTCTTCCATTGAAGTCCCTGTTGTGTGCTGGTCTGGTGAAGCGGAGGTTATCTTGTCGGTGGGTCCACTGACTGTCTGTTGGTTGGGTTGTCGTCAGATCAACAATGGTTGGACCGACTGCCTGTCTCACCTAACCGAGCGTTAGTGTTTGAATTCCAGGCTGGCCGTCAGAACTACTGAGCGCCCATGGGTGTACTGCTTTTTCTTGTTTTTTTCTTGTTGTTTGTACTTGTATGGCTTCTAGCCGACTTTTAGATTAAGGTTGTTTTGCCCTTAAGGCATCAGATAGTGAACTGTTTTATGTAAAGCCTTTGACATTTAAATTAATGTTATTGAGTCTTTAGTGTTGGGCTTTCAGCCGATTTTGAATTTAAGTTGTTTGATCTTAAGGTGTCAGCCTATTTAAAGACTGTTTTAAGAAAAGGCTTTGCCTTATAAATTTCTGGTTTTGTTTGAGCTTTAAGTTATTTGCTTTCAGCTGTTTTTAAATTAAAGTGGTCTTGCCCTTAAAGCATGAGCTTGTATGCCGCATTCAGACGCTAATTAAGTTCCAAAACTAAAGCCGTGTTCTTTTTTAATTCCTTGGCTCTTGCAATATTTGATGAAATAAGAGGTTGTATGTTTGAGTGTAGCTGACAGCCGCTTATTTTGGCCCCTTTCCACAACTTAAACTACCTGTCCTGTACTGAGGATTTAGCACGGCGTCTCAAGTATGAATGAGAACAGTGATGTATTTAAGTTTAAAAGATGATGACAAATTTTGTTGAACCTTTCTGGAGAATCAGCTCTTAAATCTTACACAAAAATGATAAACACAAATTAGTTGAGCAATTGTGTTTGGTATGCAAAATATATATTGGGGTTTAAACTATAATAATTCTACCCTGAATTAACCCATTTTTACAACGCAATCTGACTTGTTGATGTGAATCCATTGTGAGGGTAACTCTGTTCAAATGGAATCCACAATTACCACGTATACCACAAACTACGGTTCACCTGCTAAGAGGAAAATGTAAATACAATTTACCGTTCATAGCCAGTGCAGCAATATTTTACTCTTTCATCTTGATTCAAGCAACAACAGAAAACGGTGCGCTGTTGTTTGGAGCGGTGCTCTGAGGCAACTGTACGTTCTGACACATCCACGAAAATATACTAACTACAGGGTCTTTCCTTCTAATTTTCAGAGCCCTGAAATCCCGGCAGATTTCACTGTGATGTACACCTCTTCGCTGGTCTAGCCTAGCCAATATGACTCACAGGTACAACGGTGCATGCTCGGTTTGTTAAATGTCAGACGGCCGACTCATGAGGAATAAGTTCACCCTCATGACACGTGATATGTCCGAGATGATATGTAGTTCCACTGTCGGCACAATTGAAAACAGCCACTGTATCTTAGTCCACCACAAGATACAGGACACAAGTTTCACTCATTAGAGAAAGACTTGAAGTTCTCCATAATAGCAAAAACAAAACTGTCCCCACATTGCAGAAACCAGTCGAATTACCCTCTACTCGTTGAATCTCTCCTCTTGACTGTTCTGTTGGCCTGGTGGCCAATCCCATCACAGAAATGGGGTTCCCTCACCGAGGGAGGGTGGGGAGAGGACAAGCTTCTGCTTTGCATATCCTGAAAGGAGCCAGTCAGCGACTCTAAATCGTCTGAAAAAAGATTTTAGACTAGGGAGGCGTCATTCTCATGGTAAGCACGACTATGTTTTGGCAAAAACATCTACCTAGGCTGGACCACAGTCCTTGATTTATGTAGTGATCTGATCTTTCCAGGCCAGCCATTCCGTTTCTGAAAGATCGCTGGTAACATTCCCAGACAGCTGTGCCTGTGAAATATACGCTTTCGCTGGTCTCTAAAAGAACCTGGTGACTTCCTAGAGTCAGGGCAGGGTTACAGACCTGCCTTCACTAAACACGTACACCAGCAACTCTGCACATATCGTCTCAGCTTCCAACAAGAGAATGAATGGGGTTTTATAACCTTCCCACCATTTTCTCAAAAGCTCAGTTTAGAGCAGTCTCTCTCTGAAATGGCTTCCTCCACCCACTGTCAGCCATCCGGCTGCCTTTGTGATTGACTGCTGCCTGGCTCAGGTAAAATGTTTGGATGTCTCAACACATTTTGCAAATGTACGTAATCCACGTTTCAGCGTTGAATTGTTAGTAGGTTGTGTTTCTTTGGTGTTGCAAGGTAACTGCCCCCAAATTTCTTTAGGTGAATACTTTATTCACCTAAAATCGCACTGAAGATGTCTTTTCTCTTAACTATTTAATCTGTAATGGAAAAGAGGAAGATTAAGAACTTAATCTTCCACTGACATAAAATCAAGTCAGATAAGAGAGGTGCATAAATTTAAATCAGAATTATTAAACAGAGTAGAAATCCATCTCCTGCTGAATATTACGAATTGCTAGCGGAATATATGCATCCTGTATTTGAAAGCACTTGATTTATAAGGCACTGGCATTAATTATCTTTCACTGACGTTTTCATATTTCTTGAAGCATGTGTTCAATATGCAGGCAATTGTGGTGGCATAAGTTCAGATGGAAAGTTGATCAAACCTCTATCCTCTACAGGAATCTTACTACTGCTGGCTGAACATTCGGACATATGGTGCTACGGAACCGCTAGTTCAGTTGTCACCATGCCACGATGGAATGAACTTCAAAACGCAGCAGATACCCAACATGTTGTTTGCTGGTCATGGTCATTTTTTGGGCATTTGACAAGTGAAAACAAAAGTATGAGTCTTTTCATGTAGTAATAAATCTGAATCTGCAACTGCACTCTGAAAGTCACAGTGAACTGCATGGATGAGAGCACTTTCCATTGTACCACATATTAGGGCTTCTTCCCATTCCATCCCACGTGCAATGCAGGAAGAACAATTGCTTGAAAGCCTCTGTGTACACTATAATTAGTCCCTTCTTGTCTTTCAAGTTTCCATGAGAGCGATACCTAGGGGGTTATGGTACTCGTATAATCCTAAGTTCCTCCTTGTAAGTACTCTGTCGAGGATAGAACCTGTCTTCAAGAGTTTGTCTGTTCCAGTTTTCAATCATCTCCGTAACACTCGGACAAACCTATGACCATATGTGGGACCCATTTTTGCGTACGTTCAGTATCCACTGTTAATCGCCTTGGGTACAGAGCGCATACACTTGAGCAATATTTTATTAGACTGGTGCATAAGTGATAAGTTTATAATAAACACAACAGAGACTTTAGTCATCAATAATATGTTCTCCTTCACTATTTACAACTTTGGGATTAGTTTTCGATTCCGCGACTGTGCAAATCACGTGGCTTTGAGGCGAAAAAACAAGTCGAGCGATGTTCGGGGCTCATTTTCATACAGAATAGAAGTTCCTTGAAGGTCGTCCGATAGAGAGCGGGAAAGATGAAGATCTAGATACGGTGGATAAGGTGGCTCCGGAATGACTTCCCAACCGAAATTCTATATAGTGCTTTTTGTCACTCTTGCGGAATGCAGGCGGATGTTATCGTGGAGTAGCACCACTTCATGTAGTCTTTCTGGTCGTTGGTCTTCTACTGCGTCCGCAAGACGTCTAAGTTGTTGACAATAAAGGTCTGCAGTGATGGCTACATCTCCGAGAAGCAAGTGGTAGCACACAGCACCGTCGCTGTTCCACCAGATGCATAACATTATATTTTGTGGATGTTCGCAAGTCTTCACACGGGGAGTTGCTACTTTGTTTGGGTTCAACCATTTCTTTCTTTTTCTTTTGTTAGCAAAAATTCACCATTTCTCGTCACCAGTAACTATATAGGATAGAAATGGTCGATACTGTTAACGAGCCACCTGAGCCACTACTTGATGACGTGAAAGCAGACGCAGAATTGCCAACCTCTGATGTTTCTGATTTTGGCTCAGAGCTTGCGAGATCAATACACCGGATTTTTCAACCTTTCCCACTGCATGCAAATGGCGCACCATGGTGCAATGATTACAGTTCATCACATTTTACAGTTCTCGAGTACAATGATGTGGATCATTGTGGATTAATGCATTTGAACCATCTTCATCAAACCCCAAAGATCTTCCTCAAAGTGAAGAACCACTAACGATCCTCCTTAAAACGAGAAAACTGCTCCGTCCATTGGATTATTCCCAAACGCGGCGCAAATGTTTCTGGCTACCTCCACTGCTGTCACTCCTATACTGAACTCAAACATTAGAATAAGTCGGAAATGTTCCTATTTCTACAGTTGGCACTCCATTTTGTAGCATCCACAGCTCCACTTAATATCTCCGAATGACAAAGTGACAATATGTGAATACAGATAGAAACAGTAAACTACAAATAAAAAATGACAATCGATAAATAAACCCATACCAACACGAATGCCAACACTGAAGACACAATCGCTGCCAACTTATGCTCCAACCTCAGTACTATGAATCGGAAGAGAGTTTCGTAAGCATTTTCGTATTCAGAACGACAGTATTTGCTTGGCATCCTGCCAATGCATTGAAGACCGCTCTACCTGCGTCTAAGCTTACGTGCATCCTCTTTTTCTCATCGCTTCAAATTGTAGCAACTGATTATTCATATGCAAATGGTTCATGGAGAAAAACTCGCAAAGCAAATTGCTGTGAATATTGGAAATGACAACAAGGATTCATCGTCGTCTTTTTCGGTCAGGTATGCTGTGCTCTTTCACTGTGAAGAGTGCCGGCACTGTCACGTTTCGTCGCCATCGACATGAAGGAAGCGTCCTCCACAGCAAGTTGACAGTGTACTCGGCAAGCTTGGAGGTGGCGTTCCTTCTGCTCCTGGATTAGCAACATGGGGATGAAGTCGTGAGCGACACGCCGCATGCTGAAATCACATGTCAGTCTTTCCAGCTCCGTTCCGTACGACACAGCGACAGTGGCAGAAATATAATTGCGTAGGCTTCCGCGGCCAGAGTCAGTCGATATAAAAGTTTTCTGGGTTTGGTACCGCGTCATAATGTAAAAACTACTGCTGCTGGAGAAAAACCAACGTTTCAGCCGCGATTGCAGCGGCCTTTTTCTGGGTCTAAGAAAGCCGCTGCAATCGTGGCCGAAACGTTGGCTTTTCTATAGCAGCAGTAGTTTTTACATTATGACGCCGTACCAAACCCAGAAAACTTATATGTCGAATGGCACAAATGTTTCGGACTGTTCTCCGGCTTTTCTCGTACACAAGTTGCCGAATGGTTCGACATTCCGGTTGTTTTGCTTGTGGAAGATGATTTTTCGTTGTCTTCCAGTAACATTCGTTCACTTTTGACGCTTGCGTCTCTCTAAACGTCCCTCACGACATATTTATTGACGTATTACTTTTTGGAACCCCCTTGTAAGACACAAGTCTCAATTAGAACAGGTGTAAAGTTGAGAAATGAAATACTTTTATATCATATATTAGTAGTTTCATTATTTAGTAGGCAAACGAGTAAAAGTCATATATAAGTGAAAGATACGTCAATTGTTTACTAACTGCTGCAAAGTAAGACTCATCCCAACTATGACTCTTTGTTATTGTGATCAGAGGATACCTTATTTTTGCATTTTGTGAAGTGTTCAAATTTACAGTTTTTTATATATTTAAGGCAAGCTGTCAACATTTGCAGCATTTTTAAATCTCATCACGTTCTAATTGAATACTGATAACAGTTATCAGACAGACATAACTGCAGAATCTACAAAAGTCCGACGTTACTATTTATTAAACCTTGTGTCCACGTTAGGTTAACTGAGTAAACTTTATTAGGTTTACTGAAGCTAGTATACACAGATCTCAGGTTATTACTCGTTTGCATCTTGATAAATGTCATAAAAATGCAAAGTTTAAATACTTTCAAAAAAGAATATTTAAAATGGAAAGGAATATAATGCAGTCTCTGATCTATATACGGTTACCCAAGTAACCACATGCCTCAGTCAGAACAGATGTAAATTTCAAATATAAATTATTTTGTTTCATTAATTAGTAGTTTTATTATTTAGTAGGCAGCCGAGTAATAATACAACAGACTGGTCATATATAAGTGAAAGATACATCAATTGTTTACTGCGAGAGAGTAAGTTACATAATTAATATAGCTATGAAATTTTGCTGCTCGTTACATTGGAAAGATGAATTTGGAAAGTCCACACACTGTTGTTATAGTGCAATGCTCAACACATACTGTTTGTTTACGTCTCTTGATACTTTTTCTTATTTTTCTCTCCCTGTTGTTGGATTGAGATAAGTATACGGAAACGCCGCGAACGATTTTCAGCCGCCCAGATGCATCTCGTTTTGGCTGAGCCTCCACTCGTTCAGGAACAACAATTACAGTTCATCTTATCTTGCATTTAGTAACCGACTTCATGAAAAATTTCTCAAGTGCGGTGTTAAGCATTTCATGATCTACAGATGAAGGAAGACATTGCCAAATGTTTTCCCAGGTACAGTAGAAACAGTCTGCATCCATGAATCGCATTTTTTGTTTCAGGACTATTTTCTGGGAAAATAATGTATTGCGCTAAGTAAGAATTATCCAGAATGCTGTAAACTATGCTAGGGGCTATCTCTGCGTTCTCCTTTTTAGACTTTAATGAGAACACAGATTAGATTATGTCAGATTAATACTTGTTCCATTTATAATGAGTACGATACTTTGTAATGATGTATAATGTGTCACTTTAACGAAAGGTTTTTTTAAATGCCATAATTCAAGTGTTTTGTTGTTTTGGATGCGAGAATGCTAACTTAAATCGAAAAATAATTGATCTGGTAAGCAGAAGGAACTGTCATTCAGAAATTCTCTTAATTGATTTTTGTTGCAGCATAATTCACCCCTTTCTGTGTCAAAGTTAGATTTCACGCAAAGTAGTGAAGATCAGCCTTCCCAGGAGCGTTACAGCTTTGCACGTTATTATTGGTTTTGACTTTGATGGGATACTAGCAGCAAATTTTGTAAGTGAATATATATATGTATATATATATTGAAGTCATTGTGAATATCCCTAGTTCCTCATGTAAAAGTTTCCAACATGATCTTGGCTGGGCTCCAGTTATTATTCTCGTTACACGCTTTTCTGGTATGAACAATTTTTCCCTTAACGTTGGATTACCCAAAAATATGATGCCATACGAAAGCAGTGAGTGAAAATAGTCATAGTAAGGTAATTTACTTAGATGTTTATAGCCAAAGTATCCAATAGCCCTAATAGCATAAGTAGATGACCTCATACGTTTCAGCATACCTTCAACATGTTTCTTCTGGTTCAGTCTCTCATCAATACACACATCCAAAAATTTGGATTATTCTGCGTTAACTACAGACTTTGTTCAAACTCGATATGTTTATTAATGTTGTTGTATCGTTTATTGTGCAGAACTGAGTATACTGTGCTTTGTCAAAATTTAATGAGATTCCATTTGCAGAGAATCACTAATTTTCTAATAGACCTTCTTTACAATTTCCTCAGGTAATTCTTGCTTGTTGGGTGTGATTACTACACTTCTATCACTAGCAAAAGGAACCATCATCACATCTTCCTCATTATAGACTGGCGAGGCATTAATATATATTACAAGCAATAAAGGCCCAAAGATTGAACCTTGTGGGAGCCTATACTTGATACCTTCCCCCTCTGAGGAATCGGCTGATTTTTTTTTTTGTGCATTATGTGAACTGTTTATTTCAACCTTATGTATTCTTCCAGTTAAATATGAATTAAACCATTTGTACACTGTCCAACCCATGTCACAATACTTAAGCTTAACAAAAAACAGCCTCCAAACAGGCCTTGAAGAACCAATGGCACCGACCAGCCCCCATGCCATCCTCAGCCCTTAGGCATCACCAGATGTGGATACCGAGGTGCATGTGGTCAGCATGCCACTTTCCTGACCGCTTTCAGTTCTCATGACAAGTGCCACTACTTGTCAGTGAAATAGCTCCGCAATTGGCCTCACACGGGATGAATTCATTCCGCTTGCCAACAGCACTTTGATCTACCCAAGTGCCTGAAACTTCCTGGCAGATTAATACTGTGTGCCGCACCGAGACTCGAACTCGAGACCATTGCCTTTCGCGGGCAAGTGCTCCATCTAACGAGCTGCCCAAGCACGACACACGCCCCGTCCTCACAATTTTACTTCCGCCAGTACCTTCCCTCCTACCTGACGGGAGTACAGGGCGTCAGTCGTGCTTGGGTAGCTCAGTTGGTAGAGCACTTGCCAGCGAAAGGCAAAGGTCCCGAGTTCGAGTCTCGGTCCAGCACACAGTTTTAATCTGCCAGAAAGTTTCAAAATTAGCGCACACTCCGCTGCAGAGTGAAAATTTCGTTCTGTACCCAAGTGCCTGCCAAGCCTGACAGTGCTTAACTTCGATGATCTGTTCGGAACCTGTGTTACCACTGCCACAAGGACGTTGGCACAATACTTACGCTTATCTAGAAGAATTCCATGATTTGCACAGTCAAGAGCCTTTGAAAGATCGCAAAAAATCCCATTAGAAGATGTCTGGTTAATCAGAGCATTTCACACTTGATCAGTGAAAGTGTATATAGCATTTTATGTTGAAAATCCTTTCTGAAAACTTTCAAGAATGTTGGACAAAGGTGTCAGAAGTGAGGCTGGGCAGTAGGTGTTGGCATCTGTCCTGCACCTTCTTATGCAATGGTTTCACAATAGCATGTTTCAATCTATCAAGGAAAATGCCCTGTTTCAGTGAGCCATTACATATGTGGCTGAGAATCCTACTTATCTTTTGGGAACAAGCATTTAGTATTTTGATGGAGATGCCATCAATTCCACACAGCTTTTACTTTTGAGTTGATTGTTTTCCTGACTTCAGAAGGAGAGGGGGTAGACTTTCACTGTTATCAAACTGCATGGGTATTGCCTCTTCCATACATAGCTTTGTCTTTTCTAATGAACCTCAGCACCCTGTTTTCTCCACAATTTTTAAAAAATAATTGTAAAAATATTTTCAACCTCTGACTTTTTGTTAATAAACTTTTCATTTACTATGATGGCAATAGAGTCTTCCTGTGCTCTTCGGTGCGCTGTTTCCCTTTCAACAATATTACTGATTTTTTAATGGTATTATCAGAAGTCGTGATCTAAGCCATAATACGCTTACTTCTGGGCCTTTTAATAACTTTTCCAAATATAGTACAGTAGCTCTCATAATATTTGACTGTTTCTGGGTCATGACTCTTTCTTGCTATTTGATACATTTCCGTTTTCCGGTTACAAGATATTTTGTGACTTGGTAGGCCATAGTATTTTACATGGTTTCTTAAAATTCTGTTTCACCGTTTTCTTGGTGAAACTGTTTTCAAAAATACTTGCAAACGTATAATGAAATATATGAGTAAAGGTAACATCATAGCTGTTAGAGAATATGTTTATTGTCTCACAAGACTAGTTTCGGGGTCACATTACCGCCATCCTCAGATCACACCACTACTAAAAGAATACTAGAATTCCTTAACTCATTTACTGTGGAGTCCTTGTTATTAGTACACGTGGGCTAGCATTTCTCAGGAGTCTCTCCTCAACACAGTGACATTCATTGATTGTAGACAACAGAGTGTTGAGGAGAGACCCCTGAGGAAAGTTAGCCCACGTGTACTAATAACAAGAACTCCACAATGAATGCTCCAGGAAATTCTACTGCCCTTTTGGGGCTCAAGATACAAGTGTGGTGGTACATTTTCTCATATATATTATCAGATGGAGTCCCTCGTCCATGCAATGGGATGGACATCCATAAATTATCTTGAAATAAGTTGCATTGTAATTAGCATCAAGTTCCTGGTGCACCTCACCCCAGTCTAAATGCCGCAAGCTTACCCTAAAATTTGCAGTTGTAAGTAGCTAATTGTACGCACCATTTTGGAGGACTGTTCTGCATTATTGTATGGACCTACATCTTATACTGTAATTACCTATGGGTCATGATCACAAAGGCCATTGTTAACAGGATAATATTTGTTTGACTGAATTAATCTTGGTCTACGAAAATATTATGTATCAGTGTGCTGATTTCCTGTACTATCCAAGTAGAAAAATCAACAACTGATGTCAAATTGAAAGAACGAAGTAATACCTCAAGATAATTCTCCCTATTACACTTTTTCAGAAAATCTACTTGAAATCTCCACAAACAATTATTTGCTTCCCTCTGTCCGACAGATAACACAACAAAGAATCAAAGTTTTTCAGAAACAGATGAAAACTTTCCAGTGAGGACCTATACATACCTACAAATTGTAGAAGTACCATTATTTAGTTTATACTCTAGGGCACATACTTTTATATGCTGCTCTACACAAATTCTTCTAGTTTCTGTATTTTTCGTGATATGATAACTTTTTACGTATATGATAACTGCTTCTCTTTTCATATTGTCCACACTTACATGTGTTGAAAGCTTACATCCACTTTCAATTACATTTTTCACATTTGTGACGGTACCATGTTCAGATAGGCATATTACGATAGTGGCACTCTCTGTTTCTAAATCTTCTAAACAAATAAAAAGGTCACCTACCGTGTTTTTTAATCCCCTGCAGCATCCTAACATTATTTTTCACTGTACTTTTATAAAAGTATTGTGATATTTTAACATTTGTAGTACCTACCTTTCTGCACTTCTAATTATGCCTGATTTCTGTAAATGATGTTATCGCTGGACACTGATCTTAGACTAAAAAAGACGTGCCTCTCCTGAAGGATTTTGCTATCAACCCGGCCAATCCACACTTGGCTTTCCTAATGAGATGGACGCCAACCCTAGTGATCCGACCTACGAACTTGTCTGTATTATCAACGTCTCTTTTTGAGCTATTAAAATAATGTTACTGTAATAATGTATTGCTATTACAGTAATGTAAAACGCAATTACAATAATGTAAAACAGTGTGTCAGAAGAGTACGCATATAATACATTGTGAATAATATTAGAATTGTTTCTCCATCTTTGGGACAGAGGGAAAAGTTAACTTCATGGAATCCAAAGAAACACATCATTTCGTGGCATGAAAGGAATATTCAGTGCTACACAGGTCTTGTTTCATTTCACTGTACCAATAATGGACAAATCTCAGGTCATCAACAGCCTTTGAAACTGTAACATATATCTTAAACTACCCTCTCCCTTAAATGGTTTCTGTTCCAGAAGCAGATTTACCTATATAAATTTGGCTAGTTGTTGGATAAGAATTTCGTGAATTAGAAGTACACCAAAACTTTCAGCCACATTTGGCTGACTTTGATGGAATATATTGAGTAAACATTGTCTTTTTTTGTACGGAAAAAGTAGCTCATCAGCTGAGAGGAAATCAGTAGGCACATCGTTTTCTCAAACATTTGACTTTAGAATTTAAATATATCAGAGGTTGCAGCAGATTTGTCACTTTTCAGACGCTCAGCCCTGTTGCTCACATTGTCAAATCTTACGAACCTGTTAATCTGCCAAAACCTGTTGAGGGATAAGCTTTCGCGATACGGTATGAATTCATTTGTTTACAATTTTCTTTGCGTGTTCACTATTAGAGATTCTTACTCTAACTGTACTCAGTATACCAAGATATCCATCAAATTATCAGTGTCTTCCGCAGTTTCGTTGCTCCTTCTGAACTGATGATATAATTTGTGAATGCTTGCCTTGCCTTTTTGTAGGTTTCACGTACTATTATATATCACACATTTAATCTGTGAATATGCTGTTGATGATGTCTTCTATAGAAAGAATTTGTGTTGCACGTGTTGTAGCCCTGTCCGACAAAATATTATTCTTCAGCAACTTTCTTGTCCAAGCTTCCTTACGTCTTTCAACTTAAGTACCACTACAAGCATCAATAGCATTGTCAAGATCTGAAGCAGCAGCATCTTTCTAACTTGGAATCCATTCGTCTGCGCAACTCGGTAGTGTCCTATGCTCTTTGGTGCGTAGAGCACATGGAGTCTCAGGTGCCGACAGTCTACCAGGTGAGCTAAAACACCTGAGAACGGTATTCCAACAGAATGGCTATTCCGATAGGCAGATACGCCATGCATTCCGTTCCAAGCAAACTCGAAGCAGGGATGTAAACGAAGTAACGGAGGCACTCACTGCAAAATCGTTCTTGCTATATTTCGGCGGCGTGTCTTCGAGAATAGAAAGAATCCTCAAAAAGCACGACGTCAAGTGTGTTTTTCGGCCACCAGCGAAACTGAGAAATTTATTGTTCTCGGTCAAAGACGACCTTGGGCTCAGGGAACGTGGCGTGTATAAAATCCCATGCCGATGTGGAAAATCTTATATTGGACAGACATGCCGAACCGTGCAAGAACGTTGCGTCGAACATCATCGTCATACACGCCTGGGGCAACCTGATAAATCAGCGGCAGCGGAGCATTGCCTGGACACGGGACATCGTATGCTTTACGAACAGACGGAAATTTTATCCCCAGCGTCATCTTTCTGAGACTGTGTTCTTAAGGAGGCCATACATATCCGCACGGCGGACAATCTTATCAACAGGGATGCAGGTTTTCAACCGAGCGCCGCCTGGAATCCAGCACTGGCTGCCATTAAACCAAAAACGGGGAAAACAAGAACTTCCGTTTCCTTAAGTGACGCAACGCGTAGTTGAGATTTAGTTCATACTTTAACCGCAGGAGCGCCCGGCAGCGCAGTCATTGGCCATAGCGCACGCGCGGATGGCCTTTCTGCGGCTCCCATCAGGGGGCACCAGGAGCGCCGCTTTCTTCCAACTATGAGCGTCCTCCCGCGTACGAGTATTGCAACAGATCCGTCGGGAAAGCATGAAAAGTCTAATAACTTCTTATATCAGAGTCCGTAACTGTTTTACATTTGCCAGTAAAATTAAGTTTTAAGACTGAATGTAACTTTTCGCAACAACTGTCATTCATATTTTTAGGTTCACAACCATTCTTACACATCTATATAACTTCAAATGGTATGTTGTAAATGAAAGTCAGCGACAGTTAACGAAATATGTGTTTCTTAAATTTTTGTAGTGGTCGTAAAGTACGCCTCCACTCGGTGTAAACATACGGAGAACGCTCAGGTTACTTCTACGAATGTCAAGAACTCAAAATTGGTAAGTTCAACGAGATTTGGATACTTAAGCGTGGCACGGAGGCAAGAGGTGCCATCGACATGGTTATATTGCCGCCCTCCGCCCCCTACAGTATGATGTCTCCATTACTGCTGCGTGGCGTGGTTGGCAGTCCTTGGGGTTTCATTAGTGACACGTCCAATAACCATTTCACGCCGGATCTACGACGGCGGGGAACGCGCATTTGGCGCCGCACGCCAGACATGCTGGTGGTTGGGCCCAGCTGCGACCGCAGCGCGGCGCCACCTGTCCTGCTGCAGTGGAGTGGTCCACCCCCCTCCACGCCGCCCCTCCTGAGTTATGAGCAGGCCGCCTCTCCCACCTACACCTGCCACCTGATTACCTCACTAGCTGTCGGCGCGTATACATCACCAGAGCGCTAGCTGCTAACTTTCTCTAAGCTCATTAGCCGCTATAGTGTAGCCGTTGCATAAAGGATCCAGGTATGAAACTTGAAAAATGAATGTGTAACTGACGGAAACAAAGGCGTAAGGCTTAATATATATGTAATATACAGAGCGTTCGGAAATTCCCATTAAAAATTTCTAATAGAGGGGGGGGGGGGGGGGGGTGAGTACCAAATTTCTAGTAGGGGGAGTTGAGTACATAATATTTTGAAATGGAACCCGTGACGGTTTCAGTTCAGATGTGTAGCGCATCCACGTCTGTTGAAGGAAAAACGAAGTCTCAGAGTTGCTATTCTGGTATGCAGTAGGGTAGTAGTATATCAAACGGTCACCTGACGTCACCTAACGTCTGTGTTGCTTCGAGAGCTATTCAACACCTGTGCGTCTCCGATACAGTAAATATGGTTCGGTACAGGTTTTCGGAATAGACAGACATGCTCCTTGTGTATGGCGAATCTCGGGGTAACGGAACAGCTGCTAGTCGGCTGTAACATGAACCTTCTCCGC
Source organism: Schistocerca americana (assembly GCF_021461395.2). Classification (NCBI taxonomy): domain Eukaryota; kingdom Metazoa; phylum Arthropoda; class Insecta; order Orthoptera; family Acrididae; genus Schistocerca; species Schistocerca americana. Next base: position 52,119,552 of record NC_060125.1, on the reverse strand, counting down.
AAAGTAGCACGCCACCGCCGAAACTGTTTGCGCAAGTTGCGCAGCGACTCCGACAAACAAGTATCTTCACTGTGGGGAGGTGGGACTCTGGTGCTCCACAGCTCCGCCGCACGCCCGAATTGCGAGAAGGTGTACTTTTTCACGTTGAAAATAACCCGTCAACGAGTGCTGGAACAATTGCTTGGGCAACAATTATATCCATAGCAATGAAAAAGGTACACGCTGTGTGTCCAACAGATATTACACAACGTGTTGCCTGCTGCACTTTGTTCTTGATTCGTGCACCGCTGTACCGACACACCCCTGTGTCCATTACTAGTTCTGTTCACAGATGAATGTAAGTAAACTAGAGATTGCGTTCTGAACTCGCTAAACAGCTTTGTCTGGACAAACGAAAACCCTCGTACCATGCATTTTCAGGAATTTCAGCATCGGTTTGGTATTAAGTGGTGTGGTCAGATGTTCTGGACGGTCATGTGGCTGTGGCATACCGCCTTCCACTCAAGCTAACTGGCCCTGCATACATGATCTTTTTACCAAATGTATTGAACCCATTCTTGGAACTCCGCCATGGAATGACCATCAGAATATGTGGTTTCACTATGTCAATGCACCACCTCACATCTCAGGTGCCGTTCGATCGCGTTTCAACGGACGATATGGTGAAAGATATAGGCTGAGAGTCCTATGCAAAGTATATTCTACGAGACGTCTCTAGAGACATATCTGCTGGCACGAGTTCTGGCCGCTGTGTTAGAAATTGAAGACCCACCACGTGGGATGGATAGTATGTACCAGAACATGCTCCTTAGTAGGTACCACGTCTGTAACAACGTTGGTGGTCGCCACGTGGAGCCGCTGTTGTAATGCATCAGTGCTGCTTCGTATGTACGTTGTAATTGTACTTGAATTGCGTAACCATTACGGCACCTCACCTCAACCTCTCGATACCAGCAATATTCTACTGTGTTTCTGTAAAATAGTTAACTTATTTCTGTGACAACATTCAGATTTGATTTCATTAATGTAGAGGTACTTCGATACATCGATATGTATATATTGCAATGATATTAATCTTATGTGTATTCTTTCTTTTGTCACTATGATCTTTGACTTACTTGTAACTCTGATTTTTGGGCGCGTAAGTGGTTATTAGAGAGTCAAGCTTTAAACGTCATGTTAAAAAGACGCAAATTGTAGTCAGTTTATGAAATGTGAACTTTAACAATGAGGAAGATATTTTCAAGTATGTTTTATATTGTGAACGAGTTACGTGATATTGCAACAAAAAATGGTTTATGAAACACATATATAAAACTTTTGAATGTCGCAGAATAACACCTAGGCCTCTTTGCATCCGTGCTTGGAATCATCACTACCTAGATTTTCGACGATTTAGCCATGAGTTCACAAAGAGACCAGCGTGGGAAACACGAAAAGATGAGTGCCTAGCTTATCCATTATTTCTAGAAATGACTTCATTAGCTGTGTTCTAATGACACCTGCCACATAATATAACTTTGTTGTTGCCCGAAAATGCAATATTTAGCAGCGTGAGCAACACTACAATCATAATTAATTTTTTGTCCTTTGTTGTGGTAGGGTTGTTAGAACATTCTGGGTTCTTTTTTGTTTTGGAGTATTGTAAATTTGTAATGTTTAAGTGTCACAAGCAAATGTTATTAAGTGATAACTGGATGTTTCGTTATGTTTCATTTCGAATTGTTACCTGATGATTGTACTGCGTCACGCGTAACTCAGTTCCCACGCAGAGGTGGATGAGTTAAACATCTGAACTGAAACCGTCGTAGAACGAGACGCTACGTTTCCGGACATGTGGGCCGGCCGCTGTGGCCGAGCGGTTCTAGGTGCTTCAACCTGGAACCGCGCGACCGCTACGATCGCAAGTTCGAATCCTGCCTCGCGCATGGATGTGTGTGATGTCCTTAGATTAGTTAGGTTTAAGTAGTTCTAAGTTCTAGGGGACTGATGACCTCAGAAGTTAAGTCGCATAGTGCTCAGAGCCATTTGAACCGGACATAGGATTCAACTTAAAATATTATCTACTTACACCCCTCTGTAAGTCCTACAAGTTCCGGACATCCTATACACAAGGGGATTTCAAAGAGCAAGTCACGCATTATTGGGGCAGGACAAGTTACTTTCAGTGAATGCTTTTTGAACGTCGTCCGACGCTGAAAAATATCTTTGCTGCCTTCCCCCTTCACTCCCCACACCTACCTCCCCACCTCCACGTAGGTGATCTTTCACTTTGCAGGAAAGACGAAAACCCCTTGGTTCAAGATCTTTAACGGATATTTCCAAATCTCCCGTCGGAAACGTTGTAGCAAATATCAGGTTGTGCGAGCCCTGACGGATGTTAAATTGTCGTCCAAGAGAACAGGGATTTTCCTTAATTTGTCACAACTTCCATTTTTGATGCCGCTGCGTCAGTGTGTCAGTGTTGCACAGAACGTATCGGCATTAATGTTTGTGCGCTATACTTCTCCGCTGATGCCTCACTCTTACGTTTCTTCTGTGGAGATGAGGTGGTGTGTTTTCATTCTACAGGCGTTCTCTGCGTTTCAAGTGTGAAACGATAGAACCGTGCCTTATCGCCCGTAATGACGTGCCTTAAGAAATCTTAGCCTTCCACGGGTTTTTATTTTTTATTTATTTATTTTTTTGAGTTATCGATGTTCCGACTGGTTTGATGCGGCCCGCCACGAATTTCTCTCCTGTGCCAACTTTTTCAACCTTGCAAATCTTAACCTTCCAAGGGTTTTTATTTTATTTTATTTTATTTATTTATTTTTCTGAGTCATCGATGTTCTGACTGGTTTGGTGTGGCCCGCCACGAGTTTCTATTCTGTGCCCACCTCTTCAACCTTGCAACATACGTCCTGAATTATTTGCTGAATATATTTCAATCTCTATCTTCCTCTACAGTTTTTGCCCTCTACAGCTCCTTCTACTACCATGGGAGCCATTCTCTGGTGTCTTAACAGATGTTCTTGTCAGTGCTTTCTACATACTCCTTTCCTCTCTGATCCTGCGCAGAACTTACTCATTTCTTACCTTATCAGTCCACTCCATCTTCAATATTCGTCTGTAGCACCAAATCTCAAATGCATCGATTCTCTTCTGTTCCGTCTTCCCCACTGTTCATGTGTCACTACCATTAAGTGCTGTGTTCCAAAAGAACATTCTCAGAAATTTCTTCCTCATACTAAGGCCTATGTTTGTACTACTAGATTTGTCTTGGCTAGTAATGCCATTTTTGTGAGTGCTAGTCTGTTTTTGATGTCCTCCTTGCCCCGACCGTCGTGCCTTATTTTGCTGCCTAGGCAGTGGAATTCCTTAACTTCATGTACTTCGCCATCATCAATCCTGATGTTAAGTTTCTCGCTGTTCTCATTTCTGCTACTTCTCATTACTTTCGTCTTTCTTCGGTTTACTCTCAGTACATATTCTGTGCCCATTAGACTGCCCATTCCATTCACCATATCGCCGGCCGGTGTGGCCGTGCGGTTAAAGGCGCTTCAGTCTGGAAACGCGTGGCCGCTACGGTCGCAGGTTCGAATCCTGCCTCGGGCATGGATGTGTGTGATGTCCTTAGGTTAGTTAGGTTTAAGGAGTTCTAAGTTCTAGGGGACTGATGACCTCAGACGTTAAGTCGCATAGTGCTCAGAGCCATTTGAACCATTTTGAACCATTCACCATATCATGTAATTCGTCTTCACTTTCACTCAGGGTAGCAACGTCATCAGCGAATCGTATCACTGATATCCTTTCACTTTGAATTTAATCCCACTCCTGAACCTTTCTTTTATTTCCATCGTTGCTTATTCGATGTACAGATGGAACAGTAGGGGCTAAAGACTACATCCCTGTCTTGCACCATTTTTAACCACAGCACCTCGTGCTTAGTCGTCCACTCTTATTATTCCCTCTTGGCTCTTGACCATTTTGTATATTACCCGTCTCTCCCTTTAGCGTATACCTATTTTCTTCAGAGTTTTGAACATCTTGCACCATATGACACTCTCGAACGATTTTTCCAAGTCGACAAATCCTATGAATGTGTCTAGATTTTTCTTTAGTCTTGATTCCCTTATCAACGGGAACGCCAGAATTGTCTGTCTGTTGCCTTTACTTTTCCTAAAGCCAAACTGATAGTCATTTAACACTCCACACACTTCATAAACTGTTTGCATTTCAGCGCAGGGTACAGCATTCGCCGAAGTCTGTTCGAGCATAATTTCCCATATAGAAGACTATCGCGGACGATGGAACGAGCACGTCTTATTGAGATGCGCATCTGCTGAGTTATGTCCACGACAGTCATTCTGTGAGTGGTACTAATCGTTTCCTCGGTGGCCTGGACATTGAAATTGTGCTAGAAGCTGATGGGCTCCCATCACCCCCGTCCCTGCGGCTTTGGTCGGATTGTTGACACCATATCACTAATGCTGGACGCGACATAGCGTTTGGTGCATGTACGGCGAGAATTTCAGTTCGAATCTTCGTAAAAATGTACACGTTTTACTCCCAAGAATCATACTGGGTTATTTCTGAAATCAGCCTTATGCAAACACAACCAGTTTATTTTTATATTTCCCCAGACATGTTTCGACACCAGTGTATCATGTTCTGTGGGTTAACTTCTATTTTCTTAAAATTACATCGCTAGTTGAACTCTATTATTAAACATCCATTTTAGTGCTCGTTTTCGTCGTTTTTTTGACAACATGTCATCTGCAAAATTTTCCGTCCTGTTTCGTGTCCCTGTTTGATGTCTCAATCAGCTACTATTTAGTTCATTGCTTTCACTCAGTTCTTCATAAATTTCCGCTCATTACTTCACATCACAAGCAATTACAGAAAATGTCGCGAAATGTGTTCTGAGCAGACACTTCTGGCAATACACTCACTGAATGATGCACATGTCAGCCTTAATGTAGCAGAAATGTGTCTATACGAAACTGTCTTCTGACAGGCACCAATCACGTTGCGCCGTAGTCTTAGCGTGGTACGACGTGTGTCTGTGACACTGCCAAGCAACATAGGTCGACGCAAAATGAAAATCGGACCATGGATAGAAGGAATTGCTACAGTAAAGTGCATTTGGCACCTGAAAGTAATACGCAGTGTGACAAATAAAAATGACACCATTATTCAAAGACAATAATTATACTAAGGTCAACGCGGTTTATGATGCCCCCCGCACATTCCAAAGGCGAGACGTGGATCTTAATAAGGCGCGTGACCACAAAATGGAGTGCAGTGCATCCTGTGCAGTCGGCTCCCATGCGCAACAAGGCCGGTAAAGCGTTCTTGTGCTAGGGTGTCCAATTCCTCCAACAGTACGCTTGACAAATGCTGCATGGTCGCTGGTGCAAGTTTACGAGCTGCAGTAGGTCTCCCAAACGCATCCATACACGCTACATGTGATTTAAGTTGCGCAAACGGCCAACCGAGTCATATTGGCGAATATCCTCTTGTTGCAAGTTCCTCCGCCCGCGCTATTCTGTGCGGTCCCATGTCATCGTCCAGAAGAAAGAAGTTAGGTCCGAATGCGACAGTGAAAAGACGCACGTGGCGAAGGAATATAATGTCATAATAATGTTGATCGTTGAATGTACTGTGTTCAAAAATTTGGAGGTCAGTACGCCCTTACAGCATTACACATCCCCGCACCATAAAAGCTTGTCTTCGAAAATGATCATGTTCGAATATGTTCCAACTGCATGGAGTTACATTATGTTGGGTTGCATAAAATTAGGCGAAATCTCTCGGCAGGCACCAATATTTGGTGAGAGACACTATTTTCTAGGCATTTTTATGCGCTCATCATGCACACAGAACGGAGAAGAGGCGTTCTAAAGACACTGTCCAACAGATCTGTTCAAAGCGTCATCGGATTTTCACTGTGGCTTCCATCGTTCCCAATTTTTCGAATAACCTTCATATAGCCATTTGAAATAGCACTGGTCCTAGTCAAAGATACGGGTTATCACCTTAACTGCTTAAACGCATTTTATAAAAAAAAACCTAAGGGTCGAGAATGTACAATTAAAAATCAGGAAGTTGAATATTCACACATCAGAAAAAATTTTGCATCACCCCGGTTCCCTGAACTTCTGAAGATAGATGTTGACTGTGGATATTGTATCACAGACACAGTCCCCATGACTGTTCAGAGATGTCACTAAACCCGTCCAAGGATGTAAACAACCATACATGAAAAGCGCTTATTAGACGGAGGGGCCGGCCAGTGTGGCCGAGCGGTTCTAGGCGCTTCAGTCTGGAACCGCGCGACAGCTACGGTCGCAGGTTCGAATCCTGCCTCGGGCATGATTGTGTGTGATGTCCTTAGGTTAGTTATGTTTAAGAAGTTCTAAGTTCTAGGGGACTTATGACCTCAGATGTTAAGTCCCATAGTGCTCAGAGCCATTTGAGCCATATAGACGCAGGGGGTCCGACAGCCGATCAGTTCCAGTCATTCCGTCAGGAAAGAGGTACACGGCTCGTGTTGTCTGTAGTTCAACCATGTCTACCCGGTCAATACCGCGGTTCGAACACGTCCGCATTGCTACTTTGTGCCAGGAAGGGCTCTCAAGAAGGGAAGTATCCAGGCGTCTCGGAGTGAACCAAAGCGATGTTGTTCAGACATGGAGGAGATACAGAGGGACAGGAACTGTCAATGACATGACTTTCTCAGGTCACCCAAGGGCTACTACTACAGTGGATGACCGCTACCTACGGATTATGGCTCGGAGGAACCCTGACAGCAACGCCACCATGTTGAATAATGCTTTTCGTGCAGCACAGGACGACGTGTTACGACTCAAACTGTGCGCAGTAGGATGCATGATGTGCAACTTCACTCCCGACGTCCATGGCGAGGTCAACCTTTGCAACAACGAAACCATGCAGCGCGGTACAGATGGGCCCAACAACATGTCGAATGGACCGCTCAGGATTGGCATCACGTTCTCCTCACCAATGAGTGTCGCATGTGCCTTCAACCAGACAATCGTCGGAGACGTGTTTGTAGGCAACCCAGTCAGGCTCAACGCCTCAGACACACTGTCCAGCGAGTGCAGCAAGGTGTAGTTCCTGCTGTTTTTGGGTGGCTTTATGTGGGGCCGACGTACGCCGCTGGTGGTCATGGAAGGCTCCGTAAAGGCTGTACGATACGTGAATGTCATCCTCCGACCGATAGTGCAACCATATCGGCAGCATATTTGGGAGGCATTAGATTTCATGGAGGACAATTCGCGCCGTGATCGTGTACATCTTATGAATTACTTCCATCAGGATAATGACATCGCTCGACTAGAGTGGCCAGGATGTACTCCAGACATGAAGCCTATTGATCATGCCTGCAGTAGATTGAAAAGGGCTGTTTATAGATCACGTGAGCCACCAACCACTCTGGTGCATCATCGGCGAATCGCCGTTGAGGAGTGGGACTGTCTGGATCAACAGTGCCTTGATGAACTTGTGTGCATGCATCAATGCAATAGGACGTTCTACTAGATGTTAGAGGTACCGGTGTGTACAGCAATCTGGGCCACCACCTTTGAAAGTCTCGCTGTATGGTGCACATCATGCAATGTGTGGTTTCCATGAGCAATAAAAAGGGCGGAAATGGTGTTTGTGTTGATCTATATTGCAGAGTTCCGTACAGTTTCGGGAAATCTCGGAACCGAGATGACGCAAATGTTCTCTTGATATGTGTATAATTCTGGAAAGCAAAATAAATTAATTTAAGGTAAAATGCCTGGCTTCCACAGGCGATTTTGCAATACTCCCATAACATCTGAAGCAGTTACTCAAATAAATATTCTGGAAGATAATAGCGAATAGAATCCTCTCAAAACATCACCTAAAGAAAATATTAATGTCAAAGAATGCACTAAAGTAGTTAGACAAATGCATCTCTAGAAATACAACACTGAAACATCAAACCTCAGCGATAAGACCAGAATATTTATATTCATATGAATGCTTAGGGATTATCTATCAACTGGAGAGAACGGAAGCACTTGAAACAAGGAATAATGGGAAAATAATGCGTGAAATACAAATTACATATGAATGCAAAATGAGAAATAACGAGAGGATATGTGAAAGTGTGGAGAGAATACCCGAAGTAATGTCAAGACTGAGATTAATCTTCTTCGGAAATCTTAACTGGATGAATGAGAGCAGGCTAACGCAATCAATTTTCCTGTGTATCGCGAAAAGTAAATCGACAAGAGCATGAACTAGATAAATAATAAAAAAAGTGGAAGGAAACAACAACAACTAATCGAAAATTATACGAATATAAGTTTTAGGAATAAAGTACTAAATTTTAAAGTCATTCGGGCAATAATATGACAGTACAAAGGGAAAAGACATGGGGAGTAGATGCAGGAGTACATATACATCTACGTGATTACTCTGCTATTCACAATAAAGCGCCTGGCAGATGGTTCAATGAACCACCTTCATGCTGTCTCTCTACCGTTCCACTCTCGAACGCCACGAGGGAAAAACGAGCACTTAAATTTTTCCGCGGGAGCCCTGATTTCTCTTATTTTATCGTGATGATCATTTCTCCCTATGTAGGTGGGTGCCAACAGAATGTTTCCGCAATCGGAGGAGAAAACTGGTGATTGAAATTCCATGAGGAGATCTCGTCGCAACGAAAAACGCCTTTGTTTTAATGATTGCCACTCCAATTCACGTATCATGTCTGTGACACTATCTCCTCTATTTCGCGATAATACAAAACGAGCTGCCCTTCTTTGTACTTTTTCGTTGCCATCCGTCAGTCCCACCGGACGCGGATCCCACACCGCAGAGCAGTACTCCAGAATAGGGCGGACAAGCGTAGTGTAAGCAGTCTCTTTAGTAGACCTGTTGCACCATCTAAGTGTTCTGCCAATGAATCGTAGTCTGGTTTGCTCTACCCACAATATTACCTATGTGATCGTTCCAATATAGGTTAGTTGTAATTGTAATGCCTAAGTATTTAGTTGAGCCCTGAGATTTGTGTGACTCATCGCGTAATAGAAATTTAGCTGATTTCTTTTAGTACTCATGTGAATAACTTCGCACTTTTCTTTATTCAGGGTCAATTGCCACTTTTCGCGCCAGACAGATATCTTATGTAAATCATTTTCCAAGTCGTTTTGATCATCTGATGACTTTACAAGACGGTAAATGACAGCATCATCTGCAAACAATCTAAGACGGCTACTCAGATTGTCTCCTATGTCGTTAATATAGATCAGGAACAATAGAGGGCCTATAACACTTCCTTGGGGAACGCCAGATTTACTTATTTTTATTCGTTGAGTTTCCGTCTATTACTACGAACTGTGACTTTTCTGACAGGAAATCACGAATCCAGTCGCACAACTGAGGCGATACTCCGTAGGCACGCAGTTTGATTAGATGACGCTTGTGAGGAACGGTGCCGAAAGCTTTCTGGAAATATAAACATATGGAATCAATTTTACATCCCCTGTCGATAACACTTATTACATCATGAGTAAAAAGAGCGAGTTGTTTCACAAGAGCGATATTTTCTGAATCCGTGCTGACTATATGTCAATAAATCGTTTTCTTCGAGGAACTTCATATGTTCGAATACAGTATCTGTCCTAAAACCCTACTGCAAATCGCCGTTAGTGATATAGGCCTGTAATTCACCGAATTACTCCTACATCCCTTTTTGGGTATTGGTGTGACTTGCGCAATTTTCCGGTCTTTAGGAACATATCTTTCTGTGAGCGAGTGGTTGTATATAATTGCAAAACATGGAGCTATTTTATCAGCATACTCTGAGAGCAACCTGACTGGCATACAATCTGGACCGGAGGCCTTGCATTTATTAAGTGATTTAAGCTGCTTTGTTACACCGAGGATATCTACTTCTATGTTTCTCATTTTGGCAGTTGCTCTTGATTGGAATTCAGGAATATTTACTTCGTCTTCTTTGGTGAAGGAGTTTCGGAAAAACCGTATTTAATAACTCTGCTTTATCGTCATCAGTAACGTCACCGTTGTTATCGCACAGTGAAGGTATTGGTTATGTCTTGTCACTGGTGTGCTTTATGTATGACCAGAATCTCTTTGAGTTTTCTGCCAGTTTTGGAGACATAATTTCGTTGTGGAAATTACTAAAAGCATCTCGCACTGAAGTACGCGCCATATTTCGAACTTCTGTAAAACTTTGCCAATCTTGGGGATTTTGCGTTATTTTGAATTTGGCATACTTTTTTCGTTGCTTCTGCAACGACGATCCGACCCGTTTTGTGTACCATCGGGTATCAGTACCATCACTTATTAATTTATGTGGTATAAATCTCTCAATTGCTGCCGGCCGGCGTGGCCGTGCGGTTCTAGGCGCTACAGTCTGGAACCGAGCGACCGCTACGGTCGCAGGTTCGAATCCTGCCTCGGGCATGGATGTGCGTGTTGTGCTTAGGTTAGTTAGGTTTAATTAGTTCTACGTTCTAGGCGACTGATGACCTCAGAAGTTAAGTCGCATAGTGCTCAGAGCCATTTGAACCAATCTCAATTGCTGTTGATACTATCTCTTTGAAAACATTCCACAACTTTTCTACACTTACATGATCAGATCGGAAGGAATGAAGACTGTCTCTTAAAAATCCGTTAAGAGCATTTTTATCAGCTTTTTTAAATAGATATATTTTGCGTTTCTTTTTGATGGTTGTTGGTGTTACGGTATTCAGCCTAGCAGCATCTGCCTTGTGGTCGCTAATCCCTGTATTCGTCACAACACTCACTATTTGTCCAGGATTATTTATATAGAGAAAACACTGGAAAAAATAAGGGGAGAAGAATTGGACGCTTAGGTGATCCTAGTTGGCCAGTTGGTCAATACGAAGATAAAGAAATTAAAGGAACTGGACAGAGCAGGCTGGCTTTCATGGTCCGTGGACGAGCGTTCGCCCTCATGGGCTACTACCCACGGCTTATGTAAAACAATCTGACGCTGTTCAGCAAACACGTTTTGTGATTTTCACCATGGTGCTGCGACAACAAGCACAGAAGGTACTTGATTAATTCCTAAAATTCGCGGACAAAGAGAAGTTTCCTGACGATTCAAAGTCCACTTTTTCGATCAGTGATTTCGCGGCGTCCTTTTGTGCCGGCATCACCGAATTTCCCCCTTCCTCACTGAAAAAGAAGGTGCAAGCGTCCGGCGCTTTTTTTTCCATTGTCCGCACTCACACTGCGATGCTTCCACCTTTTGTCAAAATTAAATGACTCGCCCTCAGTTTTGGACGGTAGAGAATGAAGTCAGCACGGCGCATACGCCGTCCTTTGACGTTTCTGGGAGCAATTATTTTTCCGGTCACCCTCTGGCACAGCACACCCTGCAGCCGTGACAGGAATTTCGGATGAAACAGCGCGAGGAGAGACCTCCGCCCTTTGTGTGGGCTCTGCAATACTCCCAGATGCTGTACAGACGGCGCTATGCTTGTATTTCATCCTCTCTCCCCTCCCTTTTCTTACTTTCATCTCGTGTTAGTCATTAGTTTATTCGTAATTTCTGTGTGATTAATCAATTCTCTGTAAGGATGCTTAGTATATTCTCTCAAAACCATGTGGTTGGTGTGGTCTTCAGAACGTTACATTTCTACAGGACTCGTCTATCCTGTGTGCCTCTCTTCACGTCAGCGTAACCACTGCAATCTACGAGGGATGTTCAGAAAAGACTGTCACTGAATTTTTTCCCTTACGTTATGTGTCTTCATGCGACATCTCTCCGCGCGTCGTTGAACTTACGTACTGTAATCGCTAGTCACCGAAAATTCCACACAGATAACTTAGCCAGTTGAGTGTTGGCAGTCTGTGAGAGTGAACGTATTTCATAATAGGCTTTAAACTTCGTCATGGTTAATTTTCGTGAACAGCGCTATGCGGTAAAGTTTTTTTCTATTGAAAAAAAAACCGCTACCGAAATGTACGATTATTTTAAAAGAGGTTGTGGTGACTCTTCAATACATCGAAGACCATGTTTCCATTAACGTGATGCTTTCCAAAATGACCAGGAAAATGCTGAACTGCAGGGAGGAACAGGTGCACCTGTTACTGTTAGAACAAAAACAGCAATCAACGCAGCAGTTTCCATTTTTTATGATGCCTCATATCTCTCTGTGAGACAACTTGCACTCGTCATAGGGATATGAACTGGAAGTACGCACAAAATTTTAAGAGAACATTTAACCGGGGTGTGTGCACGAGTAATACCGCGATTGCCTACTCCAAAGCGAATGAAGGCCCTCGTCGATGTGTGCCGTTATTAGAACAATATGTGTAGGACGAGGGGCGTGACTGGCGACTAACTCCTCATAGCTGCTGATAAAACATGGATGTACTGTTATGACTCAGAGATGAAGTGGAGCTGCACGGAATAGGCGAACATCGTCAACCCTCGAGCTGGCCAAATAGGAACTTAAGGGATGTCGCTTCAGCAACGAGACCATGACAGTGAAAGCATTAGAGACGACCATGAAGAAGATGTCAAGGAATGGCTTCCTGCACTTTTCCAAAATGATAAAGGAAGTGGTAGAAGTGCATTACATTGGGTGGAAAGGGGTTGGAAGTATTTTGAGGAGGACAGAAGTCTCCATGAGTGATTTGTTAAAATAAATTTTTGTATGAGTTTCAGCAATAGTTCTTTATTGAACATCCATCGAACGTTCATTTAAAATTGCTCGATGTTTTCATTCCCTGACCTCTCTTCACAATTTTATTCGCCCACACATCATTACATCAACAAGTTAAACATTACTTGAGGCCTCAGAGTATGTATTATAAACCTATAACTCCTTTTAGTCAAGTAATGCCATGAAGTTCATTCCTTTTAATTTGGATTCAGATCCTCTTCACTAGCTGTTCGGTCTCCGCAGCGTCCACCTCTACCACAAAATTTAAAAGTCTACGAGTTTCTTATTTTTAGTGCTCCCATACAATACTACACTACTGACAAATACTTTCAGAAAATGTATAGCTTACGATTTTACCCTGTTTCTTTTTTTTCAGAAAGCCATTTTTCGCTATTGCCAGTCGAAATTTCATATTATTTTCTATTGTCTCACAGTTAGTTGTTCTTATTCCCGAATAGAGCAATATGGTTATTATTTTCAGCGTCACATTTCTTAAGATAGTTAGCTACCTAACTTCTACTATACATTACCCTTGTTTTACCGTCTTTGTCGTTGATCATATTATAAGAACATATCAAGTTACTATTTGTTCTATTCTATTTATGTTTCAGGTTCTTTCCATCTCTAGCGCAATTACAGTATTAACACCAAACTTTAATGTTCTTACAAATTTTCCTAAACATCAATTTCTTTTTCAGGTTTCCGCCTGGTTTTCTTTACTTCGTGTGAAACAAAAGGATAGAGTTATAAATATTGGCAGAATGCTTGCGCTGAAACTGCCAAAATAGAGTACAGTGCCACTGATTATGGACTGTCGATTACAACATGGACAGTAGCCTGATTCATGCGCCTAGAATGGCGAATCACACGTGCTCGCGTTTAGAAATTACAAATAATTATTATTATATTTACGACATACTTTTTAAATATACACTACGATAAAAATAGAATGGAAAGCGCAGTGGAAGTTCTCGTAAACATGAGCTCATTGCTTTCTTCTATCATCATCATCATCATCATAACCCATTTTTAATTTCTTGATTTAAAACACCACGTCCGTAATTTGATACTTGGAAACACTGCGAGATTGTTCAAACAGTTTTTCAAGGGTTGCTGGTGATTTGTGAACGATACGCGTGGCGCGTTAATAAAGCGACAGGAATTTTGTAGTTACGCTTGATGCTGTTGACGTTCGGTTCGCTAATATTAAGTTGAGGGTATAAAATGTCTTGGTAACGCACTTTTTGTTCGAAAAGTGTTTTGTAACTATGCAATTTAAAATCATTATTGAAAGGAGAGATTTCAAGAATTCTACGGAACTGACCTTCTCTGCTTACCAGAATGGTGGAAACATTTAACTATAGGGTTTTACTTTTAGTATGTCATTTTCCGTTATTCTCCTTAGTTAAACTTTATCATTTCGAGACAGCACAAGGCAAATTGCGATGTTGGTCAATAGTACGCTCGATGACGCTTGACCGTGTAAGTTAACATTAAGACACACTTGTAAAATAATTTACATAGAGTTTATCGTACTTCATTAGAAAATGCAAGTTCAGTTTAAACAGTGAATTATTTAACGATAAAGCGCTGATGGCGCCGATGCATCATCGAACTTGCCAACTCAGTCAAGCCATCGTCAGTGGCAGGTTGCGTGGTCGATTTACTACATATTACACTCCTGTTGCATTTTTGGTGTTGTTCTTCTTTTTATAAATGCCAAGTTACGGATTTTTCCCAACATTTCACAGCACTATGAACTGCAAACTTGTTTCGATGCAATGTTTTTCAATGCAATGTTTATAGTTAGTAGTGAAGTAGTAATAGATTAAAAATTCGTGCTTCATGTGGCAATTTTACTGCATGAACAGCGAGAAGGAGTAAACGATAAACTTTTTTCGGTTTCATCACCGAGTGCAGATCGTCAGCGATACAAAGTTTCATCAAGTTTTGAAACTATGTGTAATATTTGTTGCAAGTCTGTAAGTGCCCTCATTTTCAAATACTGGATGATTAACGTATGGATATTCTCGTGTCGTGTCTCGTCTCGTCTCATGTCGTGCCCTGCCCTTCGATAGGTGGGTGGTTCTTACCCCCACAGCGATGATTTCCAGATAGTAGAGTACCAAGAATGGGTGAAACCCATGCAGTGCTTTAGGAGGAGATGTGGAACATATACATAGATACATATATTTTTATAATTTGTAATGATTCGTATTGGGTGGCGAGGATTGACCTTGTATTATTATTCCATCTTATGTGATAGTTGTCGTCCCAGACATTCATATGATTCCGTGAAATGTTCGGCCAGCACTAAGAATTGTACCTATTATTCTGACACCTTTTTTACTAGAGTTTGGAGAACTGTGGGTGCGCTGCATACTGCTGTTTGGTATATCCGCTACTGGCTGTGGTACAGAGTTAATGATCTGATCATTGTTTCTATTATCCCCATTGTAATGGCTGCCTGTCTGACAAGGAACACCTAGAGTGCAAGGTCGCAAGTTCAATCTTTAATAGGGATAATTTGTAAGTGTTGTTTTAGCCGTTACGACAAGAAAAATATCAGCTGATAATGACTCATTATGTGCATCAAGCGGGCGAATAATAATAAATAATACCGACTATGAAGCAATGAAGATAATACTGGCAGTACTTACTTTGCTGCGGCTGCTCCTACTAACTATGATAATAGTAGTAACAATAAAAATGATACTAATAATGCCAATAATGATAGTGGCAGATATAAAAAGAGTTTATAGATGCACTCACTAAATATTTTATGACATAGCGAGTTCTGCGGAAGGGAAATTAAAGGAGATTGCATCAGTTAAGATGGCTGGGAAATGATGTAAATCTGGTTTGAAAGAAAGCTGTACAAGGGTAACGATTGTGCAGGGGGGCAATGTTAATTCTTATGTTGCTTTGGTAGATGTTTCATTAACTGTCTTCTGAAGCTGGAGATATTATTCAGTTCTCTAACGTAACGCGGGATTTATTCCGGAGTTGCGCTACTGCTACGGAGAAGGACTTCGAGAAAATGGCTGAACGACAGAGTGGGAAAGAGAAAATTTTGCTCTGATCGGAGCGGGTGTTTCTGCCAAGATGTTCAGACAAGAATTTGAAGGTCGAGGAGGGACACGAAGGTCAGTGTTCATTGTAAGACAGTGGAGAAGACAGAGAGTATCAAAATCTCTACGCTTATCTGCACACAGCCAGGATGTGCATGTGATGGTGAAATGTGATGATGGGCTTTCCTGAAGAAGGCCTTACAGAATAGCATCACTATAATCAATAACTGAAAGAATGTGTTTGTACAATTTTTGTTCATATCGAGAGAGAAGAACTTTTCACAATTTGTAGGGCACAGAGATATTCTGATGCCTGGATCTAGGATCATTTCTGAAGGAGAGAAGTTGATATTCGTCCCATGTAGGGTTAAAGAAGGTAGGGATTCCCGATATTTCGAGCTAGTGATCCTAGAAAGACCAACCAGTACTGCTTGGGTTTTGAATGGATTGAACTTCAACTGTATATCCTCCGCCCATTTTGATAGCGCACACACGTCTTGATAGTTTTCGTCAGGTTTGTTGGTTTCGCGCAGTTGGAGGTCATCAGGGTACGTGTGTGTTTTGCAGTAAGACAAAACTGATGGCACAATATTTACGTACAATGAAAACAGTATAGGATCCAATACCAAACCCTGGGTAACGACTGATACTAACGACTTCCGAGGTGACTTAATGGTGCCAGGTACGACGGGTTACTGGCGAGACATCAGGTATGAGAGTAACCATTGCACTGCACTTAGGCTACTACGTTTAGCAAGTAAATGTGAAAGTCAGCTGTATTACTGGCTTTGACGAAGACGAACGTGTTAGTTGCCTCTTGTGCATATATGGCAAGCTTCAGGTCATCGGTTACATTTATTAAGACAGAAGAAGTGCTGCAATGTTTATGGAAATCTGATCCATATTCGCCTAGTACGTTGTTTGTAGTTAGGTAGTTTGTCAGCTGGTCTGTGGACTATACATTCTAAAATCTTGGAAGTGCAGGCAGAACACAAATAGCTCGGTAACCGGAGGGTGCAGTGAAAACGTCCTTTTTAGGTAGTGGTTTAAGTAGTCCATGTTTCCATGCCTCAGCGAAGATACTTGTGTTCAAGGAATAGCTGGAGATATCTGAAATGGTGGACAGTAGTCGATCAGTCATAAGATTCTTTATTTGGACTGTGGTGCTATCTTGGCCAGTAATGCTGAACTGATGTGAATCATGGTACTTTTCACCCTACTGCAAGTAACACGAATTAGATAAAGTTTTTCTTGGCTATAGTCGTTTACTCCGGTAAGGTAATCAATGAGTCTCTGTTTCGCTTGTGGTTGCAGGTAATGTGAAGTACACATTCAGTTCTTCTGCTGGGACAATGGGTTCAGCTGCAGCTTTTACTTTGCCTATACCAGGACCACGCACGTTTTGCTATAGGATAGCTTGTCTGCTTCTGTCGATAAAGTGCTGATGTCGACTGATAGTTGATCCATCAAACATGCCATCTTCAACTTAGTTTGAAAGCCAAATATTACATCTTCGTATTCTCTATATCTCGAAGGGGATGCTGGTATAATGAAGACTGAAGTAGTTTTAGCTCACACAATTTTGTTATTTCCAAGAGAAGAGAATGCATAACATCTACTCTATTCGGCATACAGAAAGAGAAGAACGACAATTCCAAAACACTCTTGGAGCATCATCGATTGTCACAGATACAGTTTCTTACATGAAGCCCGTTTTTTATTTGCAGCTATGTCATTTGCCTGGCGTCGATACTAAGACATTACAATATGTATACATTATTTTGTAATGAATACAGAGTGGTTCAGAATTTGTATGTTATTAATTTATGTTCTTTTCAGGGGGTTAGGGGATCTACACTTAAAATAACGCTGTAATAGCCTAGCCCGAAGAACATGTCAGGTGCGGCCGAATGTGAAGATCGTTCGATTTCAGCGGCATAATGCTCCATGAGTTCATAACACGGGTTGTACAGTCAATAAGGATCAATAATTGCCAGCGCCGTATGCATGAAGTAATCCCACTGAAAATTCCCAGATTTGTGACGTACAAATCATGAGTTTTGGCCAACAATAATGCATCTGCTCAGCCTTCGTAGCTCGTTCGTGAATTTTTAGGCAAATACAGTATACTGATGCCCGGACACCATATTCACCAGTTACGACACATAGTCTAAAAAATAAGAAAAACCTTAAAGGGCTGTCGTTTAACAAGCCGAGATGCTTTAAAGAGGCAATGGTGAGAGCTAAAGGCCGGCCGGAGTGGCCGAGTAGTTCTAGGCTCTACAGTCTGGAACCGCGAGACTGCTACGGTCGCAGGTTTGGATCCTGCCTCGGGCATGGATGTGTGTGACGTCCTTAGGTTAGTTAGGTTTAAGTAGTTCTAAGTTCTAGGGGACTGATGACCTCAGCAGTTAAGTCCCATAGTGCTTAGAGCCATTTGAACCATTTTGAGAGCAAAAAGCTATCGCGAATAGTGAGTTCCAGAAGTGTTTCGGGAATTGAAAAAAGCGCTAGCATAATGGGAACTATTTAGAATGAAGTAATTTTACTGTAGAGGAATAATCAATATTCCATCCAAAATAAAAATAAAAGTCCTTAATTTTCTCATCGTGCCTCACACTGAGTCGCACGTGAAAGCAAAATCTAACGGCTACCACGGCGTAAATTAACTAACTTCAAATCAAGCACTCATTTCAGACCATCCTAAGCGTTATAGAAATGATAAAAAAAAGTATCGTAGTAAAAGTCGCGGAACTGGACGATTGCAAATTTGTAACAAGTTGAAAGTTTTTAATGGGGGCTTTACACGTTTAACTGTATGCAGCAGCGACTTTCACTTGGCATGAGTGAATGAGGGCTTCAATTTTCCCTGTTGTTTGATCGCACCATGTATTCCACGTGCAGCGTTTAAGGTCGTAGCAGAAGCTCGGAAGTCCGGGTAATATAATACGCCTGTCGTACGAATGTCTAATGTAACGGAATGCGTCGGTAACCACACTATTTGGCCACCCACTTCAGGAAAATTTTCAATGAATACCTTATTAAACCTACTAAGGTGTTTATTTTGCACATACACTTCAGATATTCGGTTCAAAAAGGTCCCGGTTTCTCTGTTTCCTGTATGTATACTTTTACACAATTCTGTAGATATTTGGTTCAAAAAGGTCCCGGTTTCTCTGTTTCCTGTACGTATACCTCTACACATTTCTGTACTGAAATCATAGATACACTATGTGATCAAAAGTATTCGGACACTTGGTTGAAAATGAATAAAAGCTCGTGGCGCCCTCCATCGGTAATGCTGGAATTCAGCATGGTTTTGGCTCACCCTTAGCCTTGATGACAGCTTGCGCGCTCGCAGGCATGCGTTCAACCAGGTGCTGGACGGTTTCTTGGGGAATGGCAGCCCATTCTTCACGGAGTGTTGCGCTGCGGAGT
Source organism: Schistocerca americana (assembly GCF_021461395.2). Lineage (NCBI taxonomy): Eukaryota > Metazoa > Arthropoda > Insecta > Orthoptera > Acrididae > Schistocerca > Schistocerca americana. The sequence continues at coordinate 52,100,342 of NC_060125.1, read as the reverse complement.
GGTAGTATCGATGTAGGTCGGTGAGGCCTCGCACGAAGTCAGCGTTCCAAAACATCCCAAAGGTGCTCTACAGGATTCACGTCAGGTCTCTATGCAGGCCAGTCCATTACAGGGATGTTATTGTCGTGTTACCACTCTGCCACAGGCCGTGCATTATGAACAAGTGCTCGATCGTGTTGAAAGATGCAATCGCCATCCCCGAATTGCTCTTCAACAGTGGAAACCAAGGACACTCTTAAAACATAAATGTAGGCCTTTGCAGTGATACTGTCATGAAAAATAACAAGGCGCTCAAGCCGCCTCCATGTAAAAAACTACCACACCATAACACTATCGCCTCAGAATTATACTGTTGGCACCACACAGCCAGGCAGATGACGTTCACCGGGAATTCGCCATACCCACACCCTGCCATCGGATCGCCACATTGCCCACCGGTATTCGTCACGCCACAGAACGTTTTTCCACTGTTCAATCGCCCAATGTTTACGCTCCTCACACCACGCGAGGAGTCGTTCAGCACTTACCGGCGTGATGTGTGGCTTATGAACAGCCGCTCGACCATGAAATCCAAGTTTTCTCACCTCCCGCCTAACTGTCATAGTACTTGCAGTGGATCCTGATGTAGTTCGAAATTCTGTGTGATGGTCTGGATAGATGTCTGCCTATTACACATTACGACCCTTTTGAACTGTCGGTGGTCTCTGTCAGTCAACAAAGGAAGTTGGTCTGTACGCTTTTGTGCTGTACGTGTCCCTTCACGTTTCCACTTCACTATCACATCAAACAATGGACCTAGGGACGTTTAGGAGTGTGGAAACTTTGCGTACAGACGTATGACACAAATGACGCCCAATCACCTGACCACGTTCGAAGTCCGTGAGTTCCGCGGAGCGCCCTATTCTGCTCTCTCACGATGACTAATGATTACTGAGGTCCCCGATATGGAGTTCGTGGCAGCAGGTGGCAGCACAATCACGTAATACGAAAATCGTATGTTTTTGGGGTTTTCCGGATACTTTTGATCACACAGTGTAAGGTTATAATTTAGATAGCTCAATGTATTAATCATTCAAACTGCATGATAGACTAATACAACAATACAAAAATAGAGTATTAAAATTATATGTGCGTTGATTTTGCTATACTACGCCCACTTTTTACTGGTATGCACAATTGTGCGAAAGATTTTTCTTGCAGTGAATTTCGTATACTTAACACATTTCACCGAATTTTCCACGTACATGACATCTGCCTCTCGTCTTACCGCTGGCACCGTTTTCTTCCGATGTGGAGGGTGCCGATTCAAACGATGGTTTCTCTCTGCAGCTTCTCTTGTAACATTTCGTGTTGGAAGATGTCCTCATCTCTTCATATCCCCATCAATTAGCTGCTCCCCAAGAGTTTCTAGGAATAGTCTTCTTCGCTGTATACTTTCCGTTGGGGGTAACACGCCTTCTATAACACGTAAGAGAGAGATGCAGATACGTCGATGATATTTGAGAATACAACGGTAGGCTAACTGTTTGTCTTCCTCTTTACTGTATAATTCACAACCATCTTGTCTGTCCGCAGGTTCTTTCGTAGCACTGTAGTCTAAAATAATTCGAGGTTTCCTCTTGCTGACATCACTGAATTCCGCATCGTGGTCCAGAGTCCTTTGGACAATAAGACATTTCTTTTTCTTTGGGATGTATCACTGTGATATTTCTCTTCTTTGTCCTAGCTCGTGGGAGATGGAAAACCTTGGTTCTTTTCCAGGACAGTACATGGTCGACTTTCAGTAATTGTTGACTATTCCATACAAAACTTATTTCATTGTCACAAAGTACCCACAATTTGATGGCATACCTCGCCTGCTTACTATGTATATAATGGCGAAAAGGGCAATTTAGCTTGAATGCAACAAGTTGTTCATCTACTTTAACAAACATATTAGGATTGTATAAGTTAGGTAATATCTCTATCCGTTTCTCCCACAAATGCCTTACAAGCGCAAATGTACCCTGTTCAAGTTTTTGTAGTTTTGCCTCACCAAAGCGAATAAGTCTTCATATCTTTTCAACGTTTCTAGTGACACTGTAGCTCTGAAACCTGGGCGATCTCTGTTCTTATCCCATAAAATTTCGGTAGACTCATTATGTGACTTATGAACTCCTCCTAATAACCACAGACCTATGTATGCATCTACGTCAAGACCATCTAATTTTTCCGCTTGCCTCCACATAAACGCATTCCTTCAGCGTTAGAATGAGTGACTATAATGTTTTCAGTTGATTGAGGAAGAAATAGTTTGTAAGCCGAGTATTCATTCGTAATGCGAGAAGTGGCATACCTTGCTGGTCCTGGTGTCATGTGAACTATATTACATGCTGCATGCCGTCCAGTTGAGGTAGAGATTCTGTCTTCCATTCAATTTATTTATACTTTGACAACATAACTGCGCTGCTTACCATTGCTATTCTGGTATATCATCTGCGTCTTCTAGTGAAGGACTTCATTTCGAAACATGATCTTCATTCTCCGAAACCACTTTACAATCATCAGATATGTCATCGCTATGTTTGGTGTTTCAACATCTTCCAAAGAGGCCATTATCTTGAGAAAAAACTGATAAAACATATAAATTGTAAATGTAGAAACCGAGTGAACTGAGTAAAGGTGAATTATTTTACAAACTGATTTGGTTACAGGAACAAACAATGGCTTGCACGGCCACTTCCTTCCTTTTCACACAAATAGACGCTGCATTGTTCAAAACAACAATGGCTTCACTTCTTTGGAAGGCGAGTGGCCTGGCCTGTGGAGTACTATCGGCGCCATCATGCCAGTTGGGAGTTCAAGTATCGGCTACACGACCGCTGAAGGGAGCGAGAGTGCTTGGGGAACTGTTGCTTGCCAAAGGGACCTTTTGGTAACAGACCTTAATTCTGAGCTCAGGAACTGCATCCTAGTTCCTTTCGCACCGACTTCATATTTGTGTCGTTAGTCCAGTCTGATGTAGTGAGATAAAGGCACTCGTTTACATTTCGATGCTGCGCATGTTTTTGCAAATTGTGGCAATCATGCACGAAATACACGTTTTATATGGCCTTAAGCCGACTTTTTCAGTTTCTAAAAAAAATCGACTGGTTTTCTTAGGTTTTCTGTGAATGAGCAACGCTACAGGGCGGTTAACATTTGGTAGCAACCGTTGAGTACTAGAATGACTTGATAGTTTCATTTGTGCTCTTCTGTGTAGAGTGAGGGCAACGGCTTTGCCACAGGGGATACACCGGTTCCTGTCAGATCACCGAAGTTAAGCGCTGTCGGGCGTGCCCGGCACTTGGATGGGTGACTATCCAGGCCGCCATCATTAGCTGTTGCCATTTTTCGGGGTGCACTCAGCCTCGTGATGCCCACTGAGGCCTCTCCTATCCTCCTATCCGCATCCTCAGCTGAGGATGATGCGGCGGTTGGATGGTCCCGATGGGCCACTTGTGGCCTGGAGACGGAATGCCTTATGTAGGGTGAAATGTGTTGTTTTCTCGTTATGACTTTATTTCCAGGCATTTCAAGGATTCTACCTATCAGTGTGTGTTTTCTCACTGTAAATAAATTAGCTGATTTTAGTAATAAAGTGTTGTTAAAATATACCTTATTTTGTGGTCCAACAACTATTCACTCCCCAACTATTTCCCTACCAAAAAAATGGCTCTGAGCACTATGGGACTTAACTTATGAGGTCATCAGTCCCCTAGAACTTAGAACTACTTAAACCTAACTAACCTAAGGACATCACACACATCCATGCCCGAGGCAGGATTCGAACCTGCGACCGTAGCGGTCGCGCGGTTATAGACTGTAGCGCCTATAACCGCTCGGCCACTCCGGCCTTCATTTCCCTACCACTTGAATGGTAGCAGAGTGTGGTTACACTTCAGTGGCAGGTTTCTGAATCTTAGTTGTGGTTCCGTAGGATGATTTTGCAATCTACTGATTGTTTTAATTTTTGTGTTTCGGAATAAAATCAAGAGGTGAAGCGTCATGGATCAAAGAAAGATCTTGGGGATACCCTATCTTATGGAAGCCTCAGTTGCAGTACATGCTGGCGATATGGGGTGAGGAACAAGAGGCACTGTTGTGGGGCTAGGACTGCCCTTCAGGGTGCACTGAGTCACAGTCATATGATTTAACCTAACATTGTGGACGAAGTAAGACACCCCTGTCCAGGTGAAACGTCCCCTTTCAACAATTTATACACGCCTGTCCTTAAACTGACACACAATATTTTGTTAGCGCAACGCAATCTGACTTTCAAAATTCCCTACAAAAGAATGGCCCTGACTAACATTAAACTATACCTTTCACAAATCACTTACCTCACAAAAATTTTCGCTGCTCAATCTACTGCAATACCGCCAGCGGCACTACTGCCAGCTAAATAAAAGATTCAAACTACTGAAGGCACTAACTACTGATAGGGATAGTTAGCAAATGAAAGATATTAATATAGAACAAACAATGTATTTACCTTGATATCATCATGTATAAATATAGCAGTTCATGACAAATTACAAATCTCCGCCATCTCTCTCCCCACATCCACCACTGCTGGCGGCTCACCTCCAACTGCGCTACGCTACGCGCTGTTCACAGCCAGCTGCCTAACACTACAATGGCGAGTATTACAACAATGCAAAGCAGACACAGACTGGCCACAGCACAGCCAGTGATTTTCATACAGAGGTGGCGTTACCAATAAAAAAACCTAAACAGCCTACTTACATAGCCCCCATGGTCCCCACAAAAAATTTTACAAATTGGTTTGGGCAGTGCCCAATACAGATTTGAAAAAATTTTTCATAATTACAATAACAAAGATATCAAATGCACACACTTATTGATACAACGTTGGTCAAAAGCTAAAATTTTGTCACAGTCCATAAAGACAGTCCTGATCATTCATTACGGTAAAATATAGTGTTTTTCTCAAAGTCTGAGCAGTAGAAGAAAATGCACACGGAAGTAGTGGATTTCCATGCAGTCTTGAAGAAGTAGTGTTGTCCTTCCAACGGAACGACAGTGCTGACTCTTGACATGCTGACAGGTAATGGGCCACAACAGAGCAAACCCACAGCAGAGTCATTCGACAGTTTGAAGAAGATTGGTAGGTAGGTCATCACAGAGCAGACCCACTGTAGTCCTGGTAGAGATTACGGTATTGGTGGGCCACCAGAGGTGCAGACCCACTGCAGTCCTTGTAGAGACGCCAACAGCCATCTGTTGCGACTGTGCAGGTGCACAATCACCATCGAAGAGTCTTGCGGACAATATAGCAAGTACATAAACCACCACTTGTGCACTCACAAAGTTTTTGAAATTGTCCTTAGAACCAGCAATGCTGTTATCCAGTCCCTTGCTGAATTATTAACACACGTGCAAACACTAACAGTCCCAACTTCTCACATATTGTCCATATACTATGGCCAACAGAAATGTGTGCAGTGAAATGATACTTAATTTGAAGAACTGGTAACAATTACAATTTGATAACATAAAAATACAGTAACAAAGGTACAAAATACATCATTAAAGAACATAACAATACAGAGAACATTTGTAGTACAGGCTTTACAAAAGAATCGAAATAACATATACGTCAGTGTTCCAGGAATTATGACATGAGTACACACATAAAAGATCAGAATAACTTTCGAAACACCAACTTCACACATGAACATTAAGACAGAACAGAATAAATAATGTCTAAGCATATTTACAAGGTAAAGAACATATTATTAATGCCAATTATATTTGAGGATAACAGTATTCCTCATCATAGTGAATGTAGCTTAGTATTAGAAAAATTCTACAACATAAGTCTTATCAGATAAACATATAAATACAGGAAAAACATAAATACCCAAGGGTACACAAACATATACCGGAATAATACAAGGAAAGGACAGGGTTTGTTTTACTGCAGTGTTTTGGGAACAAAACTTTCTTTACTTCTTGGAGATCTCCCTTCATTCATCATTATTCCCAAAAAGGTCCTATCTATACCTCCTTCCTGTACTTTTCTCGTATAGCCTCTCAGTGGATTTCTTCAAATTCATCGCAACTCATTCTCTTATAGGCTACCCCCTCTTAAGCTAACTTAAATCTACTGAGCTCAGATGCCAAACTAAGGGACGAGGCAATGCAGCAGCACAAAACAATTAACACAAACAGCAATAAAAAAAATGGAAATTTGCAAAGCAAGCTACAGTAAATCTAAATTACCAAGCAATTCAACCTTACAACTAATATGAGCCAATGTGCAGCAACAAGAAAAGCTTAACAGAGTAATACAAAGTTAAATTTAGCAGCACTATGCCTGGCAAACAGCAGTAACTTATACCTAAACATGACATAGCTCAAGCAGAAAAAATATTACAGTAAAAACAACAATGCAGATAAGGGAAATATATATTCACATCTTAATGTCTATGTAATTAAAGTGGTGCACCACAACAACTTATTGTAAATGAAATATTACCATGTACTTGAAAAGAAAATTATGTGTTACTGTTACTAGTTCCTTCTTATTGTTCTTTCCTTTCCAAGTGCTCCTTTTTTAAAGAATGTGGATCATAAAATAATTATTTAATAGATCTGTTGACAGAAAGTGTTCACATTAGCAAATGCATTTCATTTTATAAAAGCAATGCTGCAACACAGCTGGAAACCAGATATCAAATGAAATAAGCAACTATGAAAAGCAAAGCATAAAAATATCATTCAGTAGTCATGTGACATTTCATAAGTTAGTAGAAACTCTCTCAACTCCCATAGAAAGACGCTTGTCATAATCAGGTGTGCAGATGTAAAAATATTTCTCGTCATTTCATTAGGCATTTCAGTAAATATCGTAAATTAAGAGCTAGTGTAATCATATGTTTTCAAGTTCGACCGTGTCGTTTTTGCGATGCTTTCTACAAAGGAATGTCAGAAGCGAGGTTAATGGCGTCCCCTTTTTTTTTCTACCTGTGCCGCTGAAAAGGGCTCGCAATAATGGCTTTTCCTCCAGGCAACTGGCACACCTGGCCGCTCGCAACGCATTACGTCACGGTCACTTACCTTTCTTACCGACATATTTACGACAGCAGTTTCCGCTACAGTGACAGTCTCATATAAACATTTGACAGGTCGAAAATTTGCGTAACAGATGTGTAGAAACAAAATCTTGTAAATATAACAGCGCCCAAAAAAAAAATTCGTCAGCATTGTGATACAGTCACACATTTACACACATTTCATAACTCTTAAAGTACGATTCTTGGTTTCCAACATACTTCTTATTCCTCATATACGGTAGCATCATCTTATTGATCATAAACATATCTCAACAGCATAATACACATTGTCGTCGTAATAATAGCATCATAACACCTCAGTCAAATCTCAAAAACGTCGTAGCTTTCTGCAATAATTCCAAACCTAAAGAAAATTCTCTGCTCATGTCAAAAGTGTCATCTGCCTCAAACGTACTTTAAAAATCATGATCTCATACCAAATACATCATTCAAAGCTCTCATAGTATCACAATGGGTCTGAAAAACTATGAAGAGTTCACACAGTACAGACAAAATACAATTTCGTAAGTGTGAAGTAGTGATGGGCAGGAAATCGCGTATCTGTTAGAAATCACAGTGACTGAGAAGTCACAGATATCACAGTAGCAACTTTACAGAATCTAACTGCGATTTCAGTCACAGTTAGCAGTCGCAAATAGTATTTCACATTCAAAGACGTGAGCCATCTATTGGTCGAATTTAGCACTGCTTTCTGCGATTTCAGTGACAAGTCGCAACTAAGAGTCGCAAGTAGCAACTAAAAAGCGCGGTTAACAGTGGCATCTGTTGGCCGAAGTTCGTACTACGTCCATCTCTGCGGTACGCTATGGAGTCTAACTGCGATTTCCGTGACAAGTCGCAACTAAGAGTCGCAAGTAGCAACTAAAAGCGCGGTTAACAGTGGCATCTGTTGGCCAAAGTTCGTACTACGTCCATCTCTGCAGTACGCTATGGAGTCTAACTGCGATTTCCGTGACAAGTCGCAACTAAGAGTCGCAAGTAGCAACTAGAAAGCGCGGATAACAGTGCCATCTGTGGGTCAAAGTTCGTACTACGCCCATCTCTGCGGTACGCTACGGAGTCTAACTGCGATTTCCGTGACAAGTCGCAACTAAGAGTCGCAAGTAGCAACTAAAAAGCGCAGTTAGCACTGCCATCTGTTGAGCAAAGTTCATACTACGCTATTCGTTACCGAGTCAAACTGCGATTTCTGTGACAAATCGCAACTAAGAGTCGCAAGTAGCAACTAAAAAGCGCAGTTAACATACTTTTCCTAGTGTCATCTGTTGACCGACGTACGTACTTCGTTATGAGAGCCTTGTGCCTCACGAGATCGATGTGCTGTGTGTGCATATGAAGGGCTTATTTCAGTAGTGGTACAAGTCCATTTTTGTTAATTTTGAGATATAGAGTCGTAAAGTTAAATGAGCGCTGAAAAATCTGCAGTTGAGATACCAGAAATATTCAAGCATATGGCTTCTTGCTAGAGATGAACCTTTATTTATGTTTGTTTGGATCACTAATTTCAGAAGCATTATAGACAGAAAAGTGTAGGTAATGGACTTGTACCACTATTGAAATAAGCCCTTCATATTATATGACGACATGCACATTCAGCAACAGTTATGGTTGGTCAAATACTGCTGTGACTCTGAATGTATTATATTAATAAGAAGCAACATTGCCTTTTTCTCCTGAAAATATCAAGTAACGTAACAAATGTGTTTGATTCTGCTTCCAATATGACAGTTTTGGTTAATACTCCACATGCCTACAGGACTTAGCAATGTTAACACAGCAGAACTCAGACATCTGTATAAGTGTAGAGAAATGAAAACAGTCATATGAATGCCTCACTTTTGTTCCGACACAGTTCAAGACTCGGGAGAAAAGTTTTACACCTGGTGTTCTACATGGCAACTTCACACACAAGAACTTTTTGCCGACACTACTACCACCTACATAAGTAAGCTTTTACTGTGTCACTTTCAAGTAATGCACTTAAGCTATTCCTGATTTAACTGGAAGGTCTGTACTTCCCCTCTTTCATAACAACAGCCTCAAAATGCATATTGTAGACTTCGGGATATGTTACAGGTCAGTGTCACACCAAGATTGTGGGAAAGGGGGGGGGGGCGGCACGTCTGTATCCAACAAGTGTTTACCAATAAATAAGTGGCGGAAAATTACGGGTATAGGACGGCTTAACATGTGGAAAATGAGATTTTTATTATTCACTCAATGTATTTAACATTTATTATTCCTTTAAAATCGCACAACAACTTCAATAAAACACTTTAATCAGTCGCACACTTATGTCATAATTATTTCACTTTTAAACTGCAAATCCTCTAAGAGCTGTCTTGAATCTTCACGAGTCTCTCTCAACAGCCTTGATGTGGATAGATATGTACAGCAACCAGTAATCAGTCAGAACTGCATCTGCAAAACCACACGGATTATTAAACAATTTTTGCTGTCACTAATTACTAGCAATATAATTGACAGAGTAGATTGCTAATATTTGCTATATCACATTTGCTAATATTTGCTATATCACATTCGCAAGAACGATCTCACTGAAGTAATTAAGTCCATCAAAACTCTTAGAAACTAACCTCTCGTCTGACGAAAACGGTCTAAAGACTGGCAATTTCTTCAGATCTGTTGACAATGATATTTTGAATTATCTCTTTACTGAGTGACTGAAATGTAGTTCAGGTACCTATGAACATAACAATATGTTAGAATTCATTTTCTAAACACGAACTATTACGGTACTGTGCGGCTACTTACATATTAATTACACTATTAATATTTTCACAGTTGTTTCTTTAATACAAAATTAAAGCCAACGGAAGAATAAACGTAAAACATACTTACCAATGACAGGTTTGTTGAGATGCAATTTTCTGTGTGGACAGATGTAACTTTTTCATACGGTGGCACGTCGCAGAAACAGCAGGAGTCACAGAAATCGCAGAAGTAGCAGAAGTCACAGAAATCGCAGAAGTAGCAGAAATCGCAGAAGTAGCAGAAGTCGCAGAAATCGCGGAAGTAGCAGAAATAGCAGTGGCGGAGGGGTACGCGACTTAGGTTCCTTAACTGCGACTCGTAACTGCGACAAATCACAGTTAAGAATAACAGATACTGAAAAGTAGCATTCACAGAAATCACTGATATCGGAAAATCGCAGTTTAGCCCATCACTAGTGTGAAGTAATCCAACTCTGTAATTGCGTAAACATATGTCACTGATGTAATGAAAAAAGTTTATCTCTCAGTTACATGATCAGATAGCTGTGTAATTTGTGTGTTAGAGAAATATGGGAATACAGCGAGCGCCACTACTGCCAGCTAAATAAAAGATTCAAACTACTGAAGGCACTAACTACTGATAGGGATAGTTAGCAAATGAAAGATATTAATAGAGAACAAACAATGTATTTACCTTGATATCATCATGTATAAATATAGCAGTTCATGACAAATTACAAATCTCCGCCATCTCTCTCCCCACATCCACCACTGCTGGCGGCTCACCTCCAACTGCGCTACGCTACGCGCTGTTCACAGCCAGCTGCCTAACACTACAATGGCGAGTATTACAACAATGCAAAGCAGACACAGACTGGCCACAGCACAGCCAGTGATTTTCATACAGAGGTGGCGTTACCAATAAAAAACCTAAACAGCCTACTTACACAGGTTGTGGAGTGCTCCTTGATGGTCTGCAAGCTAACAATGAGTTTTTTCAGGATATTGGCTCAAATGGCTCTGAGCACTATGGGACTTAACATCTGAGGTCATCAGTCCCCTAGAACATAGAACTACTTAAACCTAACTAACCTAAGGTCATCACACACATGTATGTCCGAGGCAGGATTCGAACCTGCGACCGTAGCGGTCACGCGGTTCCAGGCTGAAGCGCCTAGAACCGCTCGGCCACACTGGCAGCAGGGGATTAATCCCACCTGTGCTCAGGTGTTCAGAATCTATTTTCAACTCAATCATCTAACCAACTGGGTGTGAGATCTCGCTCCAGTTAATGCTGACCCTAAGCAGAATGCTACAGTCAAAGTATCAAGTAGAAAGGTTACCCATTTGAAACTTCAGAATGGCTTGCTAAATTGGCAGTATAACATGGATCGGGAAGTGGGTTCTGTTCCTGGGGAGGCTAATCAGCAACATATGCCATAGCCCACCAGGTGGGGCAATATTTGAAATCTTACGTATCCCACTCTGGTCTGTGATGCAGGTGATCGCCAGTTTAAGTATGGACGCTAATGAACAACTGGTATACTATTATGGTTAACTAGGCACTTGCGAGACCAAGGTGGCACCCTCCGCATTGTCGGTTAATAGTTTTTCAGTTTATCTCCCTCCTGAGTCAGGGGAAACTGAACAAAACTGGTTCATAAGCCTTTGGTGAGGGCGGGAAACCGAATGCTTCCTGACAGAGGTTGTCAGAGAAAAAATTGTGTAGTAGATATGACAATGACCTATCAAGTCGATATTTCAATTGGACGCAACGACATGATGAAATTTTGGTGCGTTATATGGAAGTTCTTTGCATGACTATGAGAGATTTGTATCTTGATATTTCTGAATCAGCAGCTGATTATAACATTTTGGAAGAAGTGCATCTAGAGGACAGATCAGGGAATTTATTTTCTAGTAAGGTCCAAAAAGTTTTGCACTGGGTAGGTTGGTGTCCAGCATCTAAAGTGTCTGCTACAGGATGAGAAGCACTGCCTGGCACCATCTATTTGTAGAACGCAAGGTATGATAAACCCAATGTCAGATCTAATACGTGGGTCATACTTTCGGTGCGACCAAACAAATCGGACACTTGGTGCAATACTGCCCAGTGTGAGAAAGAGTTGGACAAGGTTGGCACCGTTTGGCCGCAGGCCGTTCTTTAAGTGTGGGCAGGTTAAGAAAACGTTGCAATAAGATCAACTCTACTCCGGCAATCTACCAACAAGTCATAATTCTCCCACAGCATTCGCAACAGTCATTGTTATTTCCGCAGCCTGCCCGCCATTCATAATTATTGCTGCAGCCTACCTCTCAGTCATAGTTCAGCTACAGACCACCTTCCAGTCGTAGTTACTAAAGTGCCCTATCCACTGTCATAGCCACTCAAGTGGTGTACCCACCAGTCATAGTAACTCCTGCGGCCTACTCGCCAGTTGTAACTACTCTTGCAGCCTACCCACCAGTCACAGTTGTTGGCACACAGCAAACCTGCCAGTCACAGTTACTCTGTGGGCTACCCACCAGTCACAGATAATAGGACAGTCCATCCATCAGTAATAGTTGTGTATCATACTTTTGATTCAACTCACAGAAATAGATTTTCCTCGTCGCCACCCACAACTGTTCATAGTACAATGAGGCATGCACTACGAGAGGAGAACGAGGGGAACACTGAAACATTGATAATCATTAGTGACATGAACACATACATTTATGGGCGAATAATCAACTTTTTACAAATCGACTCAGTCAGCAAATCCTGAACTACTATTAGAGAATCAAAGGCTGGATAATAAACAGTTCTTGTCCCACTAGAATGCTCACTGAAGACGAGCTTGTGTGGACTCGCCGCTAGAAGATGATGCTGTGTGAAGTACACAAGTAGAAGGTGGCCTTCTGGGCAGTCGAGCTGACTTGCTCTGCTCTGCCGTGGCGCCTGCACATATCACTACCCTGGTGGCACGGCCGCTGCTACTTCTTGGTGCAGCAGTTACTGGGCTACGCTCTGGAGTGGGTTGTTAACATATCTGCGCCTATGTTGCTGCCTGGTGGTGCGTGCTGTGCTTATGACATCGCAGTATTTACCCCTGCAGTCTACCCACCAGCCATAGTTACTCCTGCAGCCTATCCACCAGCCGGAGTTTTTCCCACAGCCTACTCTTCAGTCTACTCGCCAGTCATTGATATTCCCACCAGTCGCACTTACTCCACTAGCCTACTCGACAGTCATAGTTACTCACACAGCATGCACACCATTCGTTTATATTGACAGAGCCCACCCATCAGTCACCATTACTTCTGCTGCATAACCGTTCGTCATAGCTACTCTCGCGGCCAGCACCCTATTCATAGTAAGTCTGGCAGATCACCCTCCACTCATAGTTACTCACAATGCCTAGCCCCCAGTCATAGTCATTGCTATAGCCTGCAAGTCATAGTTACTCCCACAGCTTACCCAACAGTCACAGCTGTTCCTGGCCGTTACCCGCCAATCTTATTTACTCCAGCAGCCTACCCATCAGTTGTATTTACTCCTTCAGTTAACCTAATAGTAATAGTTAATTCCAGAGCCTACCCAACAGTCCTAGTTCCTCCTGTAGATAATCTGCCAGTCATAGTTGCTACCACAATCTACTTTCCAGTCACGGGTACTCCTACAGCCTACACACCAGTCATAGATACTCCCACAATTTACGCACCTGTCACAGTTACTCCTAGAGCTTACCTCACAGTCACAGTGATACCTGCAGCTAGCGCATCAGTCATGGCTATTCCATAGCAACCTATCTGCATGTCACAGTTACCTACACAAGTCATACACAAGTCATAGTTGCTCCCACAACTTACCTGCAAGTCATAGGTACAAGCCGGCCGCAGTGGGCGTGCGGTTCTAGGCGCGTCAGTCCGGAACCCCGCGACTGCTACGGTCGCAGGTTCGAATCCTGCCTCGGGCATGGATGTGTGTGATGTCCTTAGGTTAGTTAGGTTTAAGTTGTTCTAAGTTCTAGGGGACTGATGACCTTAGATGTTAAGTCCCATAGTGCTCAGAGCCATTTGCACCATTGGAGCCATAGTTACAACCAAAGGTTATCCAGAAGTCACAGTTGCCCCATATGTTACCAGCAAATCACAGTTCCTCCTGCAAGTTACCAACAAGTCACAGGTACCCCTGCCAATTATAGCCACACATGCCAGTTACATGTCACTCATAGCTGCCACCAATGGTTTCTCATCAGTCATAGCTAGTCTGGCAGTTATCTACCAGTCAAACCTATAGGTGCTAGGTAAACACTACTAATTTTTACACCTTTCAGCTACTCACTAGCCATAAATACAACTGCCCTTTACCTGCAGGTCATATCTACACATGTCACTCATCATCCATGCACCAGTTACCTGCCAGCAACAGATACATCCGCAATTTACTCGCCAGACACATCTACACCCACTCGATAACTGCTGGTTACTGTTGTTCACTACATGCGAGTCATTGCTATTCATGTACAGTATAAGCCATTCGTATTTAATTCTGCATGCTACCCATGAGCCATAGCTGTACCTGCAGCCGACCCAGTGGTCATAGCTACTGCTGCAGCCTACCTTCCATTTATAGATACTCTTGCAGCTACATGCCGTCCATTGTTACCACTGCAGCCTACTCGCAAGTCATAGTTACTCCCACAGCGTACACACCACCCATAGTTACTGCTGCATCCTATCCGCCAGACATACATACTTCTGCAGCCTACCGGCCAGTTATATGGAATGTGCAGCCTTCCCATTAGGCATTATTCTTTCCGCAAATCTATCCACCAGTTACGGTTAACCCTGCAAACTTTCACATGTTATAGCTACTCCCACAGTCTCTGGCAACTCATAGTTATTTCCAAAGCTTTCCAGCAAGCCATAATTACTACAGCAGAGAATGCGCTTATCATAGTTAGTCCTGCAAGTTCTAATTACATCCAAAAATTACATGTAGTTCAGAGTTACTCCAGGAAGTCATAGGTACTCCAGCAAAAAAGTCGCCCCGAAATTTCCCACATTGATAGTCTCTCCCGTAAGAACCTGCAAGTCATAATTTATTGTGCAAGTAGTCCACATATCGTAGTTCATTCTGCATGCTATCCATAACTCATACGTCATACCGTAAGTTACATAAAATTCATAGCAACTTCTGCCTATTGGCTGTCTCTGCTTGTTACTCACGCTGTAACATGCGGGTCATGGCTACATCCACCAGTTACGCGCCAGTCATCACTACACCCACCGGTTGCCTGTCAGTCGCAGTTATACATGCAAGATATCCACCGGTCATAACTATACCAAATGGATTCCCACCAGTCGTTGTCACTCCTGTACGCTACACACCAGTCATAATTACTTCATCGACTATATGTCAGCCATAGTTAATCACGTAGCCTACCTGCAGTCATTGCAACAGCCTTCTCGCCAGTCATACTTACTCCTGCAGCCTATTCGTGAGTCTTATTTATCCATAAGGACTACCCATAAGCTACTGCCTACCTGACAGACATAGTAACTCCCACATGGCCCGACAACCAGGAATGACGGTCTTGGGGCGTCATTTCTTTTCATAAGACGTCCCTTTCAGTTGCCTTTCGAGGCTCCCTTGCAGCACAGCGTTACGTCGACGATATTCTACGCCCAATTTTATTGCCCTTCATGGCAAACCACACAAGGCTTACCTTTCAATAAGATAATGCCCGCCTGCACACGCTGAGAGCTTCTACTGCTTGTCTTCATGCCTGCCAAACTATACGATGGCCAGCAATGTCGCCAGACCACACCCCAGCTAAGAACGTTTGGAGCGTTATGGACAGGGACCTCCAACCGTTTCGAGATTTTCATATGCTAACGTGTCAGTTGGACAGAATTTGGCACGACATCACTCAGAGGACATCCAACAACTC
Source organism: Schistocerca americana (assembly GCF_021461395.2). Taxonomy (NCBI): domain Eukaryota; kingdom Metazoa; phylum Arthropoda; class Insecta; order Orthoptera; family Acrididae; genus Schistocerca; species Schistocerca americana. The sequence continues at coordinate 52,084,547 of NC_060125.1, read as the reverse complement.
TGTCAATCAATACCGAACGGAATAACTGCTTGCATATGGGCCAGAGGTGGACAGGCAAGTTATTGCCTTGCTCAGTTTATGAAGTTCTCTCTCTTTAGTAAATGATTCAGTTCTCAAGAAATCTTCATCAGTTGCTTTTTTGTGCATGTACATCACATTTACCGATTTCCATTCAGTGCAAGTCATTCGTGCTCTTTTTTCTTCTTTTTTCTTAGAGTGTATTATCTAGTGCCTTCTGTTTTAATGAAAATGTGTTTATTAACTGTTCTTTAGCATTTACTCATTTTGGCATTTCGTTTGATTACTGTTTCGCGCCTAATGCTTGCCCACTTCGATTTATATTTTTTGCCTCCTGTACTTTGTTTAATGCTCTCAGTGCTTGTGAAACCCATTTTTGGTATGCATTCTTTATGTTTAAGTACAATAATGTTTAATTCGGACCATACATGTGTTTATGGGATAGTAATTTTTAATGCTGTGTTTGTCAGAGACGTCACTTTATGCCTTGGAGGATGTGGTGACGTTCACTGTAATCATTTTGTAATACACCTCTCCAAAGACATCTGTTTTGGTAAGGGCAGCTGGCCAGTAGATTGCATCAGTACCGTATTACTCGTCATTTGCTAATCTTCAAATTAGCTGCCTGTGTGATAATTATTTGTCATTCGTTTATTAACCATGCAGCCCTCGGTGCCTTGCCCATTCTCGCTGTGTATGATATCGCCTACTGCCTTTGTTTGCTTACCTGGTGTACCTGAGGTTAAGCATTTCCGTCGCTTGAAATTTTTCAGTTACTTAAAATGTATGTGGTTAGGTGTAAATGATTTGTTTCAAATCTTTAAGCTTATCTTAGAAACAACGCCTTGAGGTGACTTTTGTTGTAAGTGTAAGTAGGCTGTTTAGGTTTTTATGTTGGTAACGCCACGTAGCGCTCTATATTAAAATCACTGACTGTGCTATGTGAAGGCTGTGGTCGGTTTGCATTGTTGGAGTATATGCTATTGTAGTGTTGGGCAGTTGGCTGTTAACAGCGCATAGCGTTGCGCAGTTGTAGGTGAGCCGCCAGCAGTGGTGGATGTGGGGAGAGAAATGGCGGAGTTTTGAGAGCGGATGATCTGAACGTGTGTCCATCACAGACAGTAAATTTGTAAGACTGGCGCTCGCTGTATTGCAGTAGGTTGAGTAACGAAGATTTTTCTGAGGTAAATGATTTGTGAAATGTATAGGTTAATGTTAGTCAGGGCCATTCTTTTGTAGGGATTATTGAAAGTCATATTGTGTTGCGCTAAAAATATTGTGTGGCAGTTTAAGGTGATCAGAATAGGTAAAGAGCGAAATGTCTGAGTACGTTCAGTTCTGCCCAGCTGTTTGAAAATCAAATAATGTAAGAGGTTTATCAGCACAGTAATTCATTAATTTTTGTAAGGGGACGTTTCATATGTCGACCCTTAGCCGAGGATACCTCCCTGGAATCTTCTGATTTTTTTCTTGTAGTTTCTGTAATTAGTGTAGCTATTGTTTATTGCTAGTGCGTAATTATAGAGAGAATTCCCATTGTGGTTGTAGATTTTCATTGTTGTACAGTAAAACAGTTGTGGCATGCATGGAGATTTGCACCAAGTATTTCGCAGCTGCACTTGCAATTAACGAGATATTATTTTCAGTGCTATGTCAATATGTTTTCTTATTTTGCTCTTCAAATTGTTCTTTTCTGTGTTATCGTGTGAAATACTGTGACAATAATGGCGTCTGAAAAACGTAATACTAGGCTCCAAAGTAAACTGAGAAATGACAGTGATGACGAAAGCAATGTGTTAGCGTCACCGTGTAATGAATTAACAAATGTTCATACTAGTAATTTGGTAAATGTGCATAGGGAAATGGAGCGGGCTGCAAATAATGGTGTAGACAGTGAAACAATTAGTGAACAGGGAAGCATTATCGATCGATTGGTCGGCAACAACTCGCCTCAGGAATCCGAAATGACTGGACACAATTTCGCAAATACTGTAGATTCGGGTTTTGGGTCCTCACCGTTTTCTCAAATAAGTCAAGACACATTTTCTGTTTGTCAAAATGTGAATGTTGCCGGTACAAATTCACTGCCTAAAAGCACTGAGGAACATGTTTCAGACACCAGTGCATTGTTATTACAATTAATACAATAAATGGGACAAAAGCTTCAAAAGTTAGACACAATGGAACAAAGTCTTCGAAAGTTAGACATCACGCTTGAACAAACACGTGAAGATTTAACTACTGAGTTACATAACATCGAATCGAAATGTCAAAAAAGTCTGTAATGAAGTAAAAACACAAATTTGTGATCATTTTCAACCTATTTTTTCGCGTCATGAAAATCATTACAGAATCACGAAGCAGTCATAATAGAACTGAAAACTATTGTTCATGAAAATTACGAGACCTTGATGGCTAAAATTGACTCAGTAGCATCTACCGATTCGGTTATGCTACTTGCAAAAACCCAGGAAAACTTAAAGGACACAGTAGATACTCTGAAAATTGGTTCAGAAAGACACATGGAGGAAATTAGTTCATTACCAGGGAAAGTAGTCGAACTTTCTGATCAGCTAAATAATTTATCTACTAAGGTAGATGATAATCTGAATGACACAAGACTGGTAGTCTTTAATGATACAGAAGAGTACGAACAAATTAGGAAATTCAGACAAAATCAGAATCAAATTAATACGCAACACCAAAGAGAAATCCGGGCAGTACACGATCAGTTGACACAGGTAATACAAGAATTACATATTTCAGAGGACACGCGCTCCAATACGGGAAGAGGGACATAGAAATACGGAACAGCCACAAAATAATAACACAGGGCACTTCGGAAATTATGAAAGAAATTGGCAAGGTACACCGAATTTTGAGATGGAACAGCCGAAACGACTTAACAAAGACCGACATGCGACTCGCCGACTTGATGATTTTGACTATAAGCTGTTTATTACTACACGTAAATTCAAAACATTTAAGAATTCCGGCAACGACATTCATCAACAAGCGTGGCTTCATCAATTCTCTCATTGTTTTCCTCCCAACTGGTCATTAGAGCACAGATTAGAATTTATGTGTGGCTATTAAGAGAATGAACTAGCTGTAAGAAAGCGATCGGTCATTCACAGTGAAGGAGAATTTTATTATGCCTTCCTCTCAGCATATTGGTCTCAAGCTACACAAGACCGAGTAAAACATGGCATCATAATGATGAAACATTTCGAACAATCTGAATTTTCCAGTCTTGTGAAATATTTTGAAGACATGATGCACAAGAATCAGTGCCTGTCAAACCCAAACAACCCCTCAGAACTCATCCGCATTTGCTTAATCAAATTGCCTGAACATTTACGACATATTATTTTGGGAGGACATTGCAAAGACGACATTGAAGCTTTTCAGGGACTGTTACAAGAATTGGAAATTGACACTGACAATCACGGGACGCGAAAACAGGAACACAACAATTACAGGTCACATCCGTCACAATTCCGCGATGAAAGAATTAATAACTGGACATGACAAGGCTATTCTTACAATGTAAATCGTGACCAAACCAGACACCCCACGTATGACAACCGTTGGCAGGGTAGTAATAATTACAGGGAAAGATCACCTCTCCGCGGTAATGACTATCATAGAGACAATCAGAGAAACAGACAATATGGAAAACAAAATAATTATTATCAAGGGAGACAGAATAACGTCAGACGCAATGGTCCACCGCGCAGCTACGATTCTGGGAGAAATTCTCCACCACATGACCGACAAAATGAAACTATGTAAACTACCGACAAAACGACAGACCTGAATTTCATCAGAACTGGCGGGATTCAAACAAGGCAGGGCCCTCTCGACAAGGTGAATTTGTAGAAGTTAGGTCTCCTAATCCCAATAACGACGCGCGCCAACAAAGAGACAATAGGCAATGACTCACACCGCTGGCAGCCACAAAACATACTTAAGAAAGTTTACTACATAGCTGTCGTGGCTAATAATTCTGTAAAAATGGAAGACATTAGGAACATCTTACTCCAGGAACACGACGTAAAACATAACAAAATAGCGTATCCTGTGATTTACATTACAGTAAATGACGTAAAATTTACGGCAGTACTTGACTCTGGCAGTCCCATTTCAGTAAATAGTGAAACAGCCTTTAGCAAATGCAACAAATCGAACGATTGCCCCACTCTTCCGTTAGGTAAGATTAAATTACTAGGTGCAATCGTTGGAAAAAGAGTAGATGAGCGCCAACAAACCAACTTAGAATTCTTTTGTCAAAGCCACAGCTTCTCTATGAACTTTCTTATTGTTCCATTATTGTCGACGAAAATTATATTGGGAGTAGACTTTTTGAATGAATACAAAGCAATCTTTAACTTTCACGATGCTGAAATAAGTTTACAGAAAGAATGTAAGTCAATAGCTTTGAAATTTGAAGATTGCCTCTCAAACCATCACAAGGAAATTAATCGGCTTTACCTTCTATTAGACAGCAGTTCGGAATTGTCGACGGAACTTGTAACACCATAGCTCTAGTACTCTACGGATTTATTTTGCTTTTGTTTCATTTAATGTTACATCATTGAGCTTCTGTAAATGTGTTTGATTGAATAGATAACACAGAATTGTATACTACTTTCTTTGTATAAATTTTGATGTCATGGTTTGGTTCAATGCAAAGTAGTGTATCTTTCATTTAAACTCTTTGTCCCATTTGGAGGGAACAAAACTTACTGTATATAATTGTAATTTTGTGTGAATAATTTTTTGTAAAGATGTCAATATGTGTAAATGTTTTGTTTTATTTAATGCATTTGGTTGCTGTTATGTAAATTGCTGATCCTCACTTAGGGTTCTTAGTTTGTATGTAAACGATGTAGTGGTTCCCCTCGGGAACGGAACTGTATAGCGCGCGCAAATTGTGGTTGGCCAATGTAGAAAAGGTGGAACTGATAGTCAGTCGGGGACGAGCTACGAGCCGGGGACGAGCTACCAAACTGTGCACTGTCATGTATATGTTTCATATCGTGCTGGTTCCGAGAGAGGCTTTTCCTAGCGCTTTCCAATGCCTCGGATGGATGGATAAATAGCTGGAACTATTCTGGAATTTGTATCTGTCGTCGCCACCAAGAAATGACAGAGTCCAGCAATTCTGTCTGCGAATCCACCTACCAACAAGCAGTTGCCACGACGTTGCGCAATCACTGTAACGTAATACTATAATGACGTACAGTGAAGGATCAGCTTAATGGATGTGCTAATGTGGTCAAATATAAGGTAATTTATATCTGAATTTATGTACCTACCTTGATTTTCCTCCTTATCATAACACCTCTCAGGTTCCTCTCCGTTTGAACTAAAGTAATTACCAAGTGTCCCTACTGAAAGAACATTTATGACCAGTGTTATGCTAATTAATGCCTTTTAAACTTAGTAAAAAGGAAATTAAAGTTAATGTGGCAAGAGAGTGAGTTAAAGTAAATGTTGTTTGCTGAAAATAATTTTCCTATTAATACTGCTTATTAAAGTGCTGTTGCCAACTGCAAAATTAAAAGTTCTTAAGACTGAGGCTTCTAATGTTTTGATTAGCAAATGATCACCTTGATATCTGTAGTAAATTCAAAAAAGGTGAGTCAGTTTTTTGCAATTTTGTCAACATTGTGTTTCGCTGTAGTAAAAGTGGAAAACTGCAGTTGTGAAACGTTATATACTCATGTTTGTTACGTGTATGTCTCTCTTGTGTATAGGAAGTGCATATTAATAATATAACAGGATCCACTGTTTGTCTATTGTATTAATTCTGGGTAACAAGTAATGGGAAGACCACTAATTATAAAAACTATAATTTCTTTAAAGCCTGAAAGTAATAGGGTGTTTCGGTATCTCTTATAATTTTGCAAATAGTTTGTGCTGCTCCAGTTGTTAGCTTCAATCTTAAAACGTATGTGTCAGAGTTCATTGCACTCGCGTGTGACAAAGTATAGGTTGTGTTTATCCATTAGAGTTACTAATAATTCTCTTGCCTAGTTAGGCTGGCGACCGTTTTCTTTATCAGTTGAACAGTGCAGATAGGCAAATATTTGTTCGTACTGCTCAAATATTTACGTAATTCTGACGTTCACTTCCGATAAGCCACCTCTGTTAGGTACAATACGGTCAACATAATAAAATTCCTCTCAGAGGGTAACACTGCTCTGTTGCGTTATGCCATAATTACTCTAACAAAATAATTCTGTTTTGCAAACTGCCTCCAGCTTCGAGGTTATGGTATAGCAGTAGCAGACGGTAGTGTTATAAACTACACACTAACAATCACTCTGCAAGTACTGACAGGGATGATATCGACGGCATATTTGATACTAATGTGTTAATTCAGAATAAAATTCAAACAATTGAGAACTGTAATGACGCTGATAGGCAGGACCTTTTCGAGATTTTACAAGCACATTCCACAGTTTTGACTCACAAAACAGAAACAATCAAGGGATTTCAATGCCAATTTCGTGTTCGTGAGCATACGAAATTTTGTGTTAGACCATACGTAATTCCAGCACATTATAGGAACCGAGTTAGAACAGAAATACAATCTATGCTTGACGAGGGCATTATTGAGCCTGCAGTAAGCTCATACAACAATCCATTACATGTTGTTGAGAAGGAAAATGGATTGATCAGGCTTGTCTTAGATTCGAGACAAATCAATACTATCATCATTCCTGAAACAGACAGGCCGCAAACGATGGAAGAACTTTTTCAAAATTTTAATGGTGTAAAAGTGTTGTCTCCTATCGATCTCAGATCCAGCGTTTATCAGATCGAACTTCATCCAGAATGTAGAAAATACACAACATTTCTTTGTTTCGGCATTTGTTACCAATTTCGGAAGCTTCCGTTTGGTTTGAACATTTCTTCGGCAGCATTCATTCACGGGCTAAATTTCATAGTACCTGATTTCTTAAAACGTCACATCACCTTATATGTGGATGATATTCTAATAGCAGATGCCTCATGGGAACAACATAATAGCATGCTCAATAGTTTGTTATGTATTTTTGCAGAATCTGGAATTACAGTTAACTTGGAAAAGTCTGAATTCCGCAGGTCAAAGGTGAGATTTTTGGGACATATTATTTCTTCTGAGGGCATTCAGCCGGATCCTGAAAAGTTAGAAGCAATCAGAGCCATTCCTGTTCCATTCACAAAAAAACAAGTCCGCAGTTTTCTAGGTCTCTTAAATTTTTATCGTCGTTTTCTGAATGTGCAAATTCAAGTTACACCAAAACATTGTTCTCTCACTGGGACGAACAAGCACAGTTGGAACTCAATTCTTTGAAAGAATTGCTACTTAACACGCCAATACTGGCTCATTCAGATCTGTCACAGGATTTCTGCCTTAGCACGAATTCTTCTAAAGTCGGTCTTGGTGCCCATTTATTTCAAGAAGCCGTAGAAAAGACACTACTGTTCAGAAAACCATTGCTTTTGCTAGCAGGGTGCTAACAAAATCTGAAAAAAATTATTCCGTTACTGAATTAGAAGCTTCAGCTATCGTTTGGGCATTTAACAAATTCCGTTTCTTTCTTTCTGGTAAGCACTCAAAAGTATACAGTGATCATCGTGCATTACAATTTCTTATGTCTTCAAAATTAAATCGTAACAGGTTAAAACGTTGGGCATTGTTTCTGCAAGAATTCCACTTCACAATAGTCTACATTCCCGGCAAGGAGAACATTGTTGCGGACGCACTGTCACGCGCACCGGCTGAGCTTGAGAAACGTAACATAGAAAGGAACCTCGAGAAAAATTTCAGTATTCTTTACATTCAGAAAGTCGCCATTGAAAATTTCGTCACCACATCTTTAAAGGACATTGCTCATGAACAAGATAAGGATCCGATTTGGAAAAACATCAAAAGTAAATGGCATGAAAAGACACACACACTGATTCGGCATTATTATCTGGTTAGAAACAGCATACTGTTCAAACGCTGCACTGTTGATGACAGGCTATGGGTACTTTGCATTCCAGATGATTTTGTTAATAAGCTCATTTGGTACATTCATTTCAGCTACTCACATTTTGGTTCACGAAAATGTTATCGTATTCTTCGAATGACTTGTTATTTTAACAATATGGAAAAGAGAATACGAAGAGTCTTGTCTATTTGTAAACTTTGTCAAAGGGCTAAATCATCTATCTCACATCGTGCTCTGTTGTTTCCTATCATTCCTTCTAAATTAAAAGAATTTGCTGCTGTCGATCTCTTGGGACCCCTTGTCAGAACATCAAATGGATTTTCGTACGTTCTAGTCGCTGTTGAACTTACTTCAAAATTTGTTTCTTTCACTCCGTTGCGGAATGCCACTGGACGGTCTGTATCCAACGCCTTTGTTAAAAATTTCGTACGTGAAGTTGGACACGATAGTAAAGTCATTTCAGATAACGGACCGCAATTCAGATCTGCTGTTTGGTCACGCATGCTTCGGAACCATAAAATCAAACCTGTTTTTATTTCATTGTACTCACCACATTGTAACCCGTCTGAATGGATTATGAAAGAAAACAATAAGCTTTCCAGACTTTATTGTCACAAAAAGTATCAGCATTGGGACAGATATTAACACTTATTTCAAAACGTGCTGAATGAAATGCCTCATGACTCCCATGCTTTACCACATAAACTTGTACTGAAGAATGAAGAACCACCGAACAGAATCAGAGGGCTTGTACCTTTCCCGAATACATGTAAACTTCGGCACAGAGACATAATTGATTTGTCTGTTAAAAATATAAAATCTGCAGCAGACAAAAGTAGAAAACCACATGGTAAACCAAATGCAAAGAAATTATATATTTGTCAGAAAGTAGTCATTGAAGCTGATTAATTGTCACATAAGAAGAAACACTTGAGACACAATTTCTTTCTGATTTACAATGGACCTTACAGAATCCGACAAATACCAAATGATAATTGCGTTGAAGTTGAAACTCTGCGTACTAGGAGGAGTAAAGGATTGCACCACATTTCACATGTAAAACCGTTTATTGAAAGATAATCTGCTTTTTGACTTAGTCTTTGCCATAAAATTTTTCTTTTCACACTACTAGCACAATTTGTCACACTGAGAAACTGTTAACATGCAACAACGTTTTGAAGTTAACTATCCATTCTAGAACCTAGGGAACATATTTAGACAGTATGTACGAGTGCATTGTTATAATGAACAGACGACACAGTGTTATTGTGTGTGTGTACATTCTTGCTTGTTAGTTGCACGATTACGTAACAACTATAAGGCTCACATTCTTGGAACATATACGGGAACTGCTAATGAGATTTTAATGCTACGTTTTGGTTTACTTGAAAATAGATTATGAATTTAAAGTACTTTCTGAGAGATACCAGATGACACAGTGGTTAGTTTATTTGACAGCTACACGATTATATCAGGACGCTACTAATGTGTGACACAGTTTACATTGTTGCTTTTGCGGTGTATCTGTTTTATCTCTGCACAGTTTTTCTGAATTCTTCTGGAAAGGAAAACATGTTTTAGTAGTAACTTTGTAGTATAGCTACAATGAGACAGCCTATTCCGTAGCACAACAACACTTACTTCATCACGGCAATAAGCATAATAACTAAGATATCTATACGCAAAGCATTTCACTTTTGTTTTGGACGAGGTAAGTACATTGACTTCAACAGAACTCCGCTTATGGACGACGATAATTACGACACTTGGCACATTTTTACCGTTAAGTAATGACAGAGATTATCTTACAGTAAGACGCAGTGTGTAGCGCTAAAGGACACGTATTTGAGTGATTAATTTTATTTTTAAAGATTTTTGAATCACAGAGATACAAAGGTTTTCCGTGACAGATTTCATTCCATTGCTGTAATCTGTAACACCTGACGGTATAATTACATTAATCCTCAGGGGGGGGTACACGATTACTTTGTGTACCATGTGTTTGGCAAGCACAAGGAGTCCTAGCGAATATGGTATTTGCTTATATAACTTGACACATCGGTACCATATTTCTCTAACACATAAATTACACAGCTATCTGATTATTTAACAGAGAAACAAACATCAGTGACAGATGTTTACGTAATTATACAGTTGGATAACTTCACACTTATGAAATTGTATTTTGTCTGTACTTTGTGAGCTGTTCATATTTTTTCGGAACCATTGTGATGCTACGAGAGTTTTGAATGTCGTATTTGGTAAGGGATCATGATTTTTGAAGTACGTTTGAGGTAGAAGACTTTACTGAAGGTCTTGAAATTATTGAAAGAAGCTGCGACGATTTTGAGATGTGATTGATCTGTTACGATGTTATTATTACGATGTTGATGTGTATTATGCTGTTGAGGTATATTTACGATCAATAAGATGATGCTACCGTATATGAGGAACGTGATTACGTGTTTATATGTATATGAATAATGAATAGAAGTTAGAGACTCTGGTTTGTGAAAAAGGATGTTGGAACCCAGAATCGTACTTTAAGAGTTATGAGTTGTTTGTCCATGTGTGAATGTATCAGAACACTGGTATTCATGAGATTTCGTTTCTACAGATTTCTACGGTAACTTTTCGACCTGTGAAATTTTTTTATACGAGACTGTCGCTGCTGTCGTAAATATTTCGGTAAGAAAGTTAAGTGACCGTCACGTAATGTGTCGTGGGCACCCAGCTGTGCCATTTGCCTGGAGAAAAAGCCGTTAGGTGGAATAAAAGAGACCATTATGCTTGCTGTTGACATTCCTTTGTAGAAAACATCGCAAATACGACACGCTCATTACTTGGAAACATATTGTACTTTGTGCTACTTACCGAAATGCTTATGAACTGATGGGAAATATTCTTACATCTGCTCACCCGATTATGACAAGTGACTTTCTACGAGAGTTGAGAGAATTTCTACTAACTTATGAAATGCCACATGACTACTGAATGATATTTTTATGCTTTGCTTTAGATAGTTGCTCATATCATCTGATATCTGGTTTGCAGCTGTGTTGCAGCATTGGTTTTATAAAATAAAATTAAATGCATTTCCTAATGTGAAAACTTTCTGTCAACGGATCTATTAAATAAGAATTTTATGATCCACATTCCATGAAAAAGGAGCACTTAGAAAGGAAAGAACAATAAGAAGGGACTAATAACAGTAACTGCATACATAATTTTCTTTTCAAGTACTTGGTAATTTCTTTTGTAGAATAAGCTGTGGTGCACCATTTAATTACATAGACATTAAGATGAGAATAGACATTTCCCTTATCTGCATTGTTGTCTTTAGTGTACTATTTTTTCTGCTTGAGCTTTGTCATGTTTAGATAGAAGTTGTAGTATTTGCTGCTGCTGTTTGCCAGGCACAGTGCTGCTGAATTTCACTTTGTATTACTTTGTTAAGCCAGTTTTACTACTGATTTATTTATCTTGTTTGCTGCACAATGCCTTATATTAGTTGTAATATTGCAATTGCTTTGCTAATTTAGATTTATTACTGCTAGCTTTGCCAATTTGTATTTTTTGTCATTGCTGTTTGTGTTAATTTGTTGTGTGCTGCTGCATTGACTCATCCCTTAGTATATATATCTGAGCTCAGTAGATTTAAGTTAGCTTAAGAGGGGGTGGACTATGCAAGAGAATGAGTTTCGATGAATTGGAAGAAAAGCATTGAGAAGTTATACGAATAAAGTTTGTAAAAAGAAGGGTACTGTACGATGAAGAATAATTATTTTGGATGATGATATGAATAGTGTGGTGGCGTAGCAAGACAGCCATGCCACTCGGAAGTAGTCGAGAGGCACGCGTTAAGCTCACGCAGATTGGCGTGAGGTCTGAAACAGGATACATAATGAATGCTATAAAGAAAAGTACGTAGCTTCTGGAATACTTAACTTTAATCCATCATTTGTATACATCGTTCTTGATGAGACATGCTTCATACGATAACTATCAATTGCTATGGCGCCTTGCTAGGTCGTAGCCATGAACTTAGCTGAAGGCTATTCTAACTATCGGCTCTGCAAAGGATTGAGGCTTCATCAGTGTAGTCGCTAGCAAAGTCGGCTGTACAAATGGGGCGAGTGCTAGTACGTCTCTCTAGACCTGCCGTGTGGTGGCGCTCGGTCTGCGATCACTAACAGTGGCGACACGCGGGTCCGACATGTACTAATGGACCGCGGCCGATTTAAAGCTACCACCTAGCAAGTGTGGCGTCTGGCGGTGACACCACAAATAGAATACAGAAAGCAGGTATCGGTAGGATGATGAATGAAGGGAGATCTCGAAGAAGTAAAGAAAGTTTTGTTTGCAAAATACTGCAGTAAAACAAACCTTGTCTTCTTCTTTTGTGTTATTCCGCTATGTGTTTGTGTACCCTTGTGTATTTGTGTTTTTCCTGTCTTTATGTGTTTAGCTGATGAGAGTTATGTTGTAGAATTTTTCTAATAGCTACATTCACTATGATGAGGAATACTGTTATCTTCAAATATAATTTGCATTTATGGTATGTTATTTACTTTGTAAAGATGTTTAGAGATTATTTATTCTGTTTTGTTTTAATGCTCACGTGTGAAGTTGATGTTTCGAAAGTTATTCTGGCCTTTTATATATTTACTTATGTCATAATTCCTGTAACATTGATGTATATGTTATTTCGATTCTATTGTAAAGCCCGTATTACCACAAATGTTTTCTGTATTGTTATGTTCTTTAACGATGTATTTTGAATCTTTGTAATTGTATTCTCATGTCGTAAATTTAAAATTGTAATTGACTCCAGTTAATCAAATTAAGTAACTTGTAAGCATTCATTTCACTGCACATATTTCTGTTGGTCATAGTATATGCACAATATGTGGAAAAAAAGAGGACTGTTAGTGTTTGGACGTGTGTTAATAATTCAGCAAAGGACTGATTAACGGCATTGCTGGTTCTAAGGACAGTTCCAAAAACTTTGTGAGTGCACAACTTTGGTGGTTTATGGACTTGCTATATTCTCCGCAAGACTCTTCGATGGTGATTGTGCACCTGCACAGTCGCAGCAGATGGCTGCTGGCCGTCTCTACGAGGACTACAGTGGGCCTGCATCTTTGATGGCCCACCAATACCATTATTTCTACAATGACTGCAGTGGGTCTGCTCCTCTGGTGGCCCACGAACACCGTAATCTCTACAAGGACTACAGTGGGTATGCTCTGTGGTGACCTACCTACCAATATTGTTCAAAACTTCGACTGACTCTGCTGTGGGTTTGCTCTGTTGTGGCCCATTACCTGTCTGCATGTCAAGAGTCAGCACTGTCTTTCCTATGGAAGGACAACACTAGTTCTTCAAGACTGTATGGAAATCCACTACTTCCGTGTGCATTTTCTTTTACTGCTCATAATTTGTACATAACATTGTATTTATCAGGACTGTCTTTATGGTCTGTGAGAAAATCTTTGCTTTTGACCAACAGTGTATCAATAAGTGTGTGCATTTGATATCTTTGTTATTGTAATTATGAAAATTTTTTTCAAATGTGTATTGGCCACTGCCCAAAACAATTTGTAAATTTTTTTTGTGGGGAGCATTGGGGCTATGTAAGTAGGCTGTTTAGGTTTTTATGTTGGTAACGCCACGTAGCGCTCTATGTTAAAATCACTGACTGTGCTGTGTGAAGGCTGTGGTTGGTTTGCATTGTTGGAGTATATGCTATTGTAGTGTTGGGCAGTTGGCTGTTAACAGCGCATAGCGTTGCGCAGTTGTAGGTGAGCCGCCAGCAGTGGTGGATGTGGGGAGAGAAATGGCGGAGTTTTGAGAGCGGATGATCTGAACGTGTGTCCATCACAGACAGTAAATTTGTAAGACTGGATGCCATGAACTGCTATATATATATTATGACTTTTGAGCACTATTAAGGTAAATACATTGTTTCTTCTCTATCAAAATCTTTCATTTGCTAACTATGCCTATCAGTAGTTAGTACCTTCAGTAGTTTGAATCTTTTATTTAGCTGTCAGTAGTGGCGCTCGCTGAATTGCAGTAGTTCGAGTAACGGAGATTTTTGTGATGTAAGTGATTTGTGAAATGTATTGGTTAATGTTAGTCAGGGCCATTCTTTTGTAGGGATTATTGAAAGTCATATTGTGTTGCGCTGAAAATATTGTGTGTCAGTTTAGTGTTGATCAGAATAGGTAAAGAGCGAAATGTCTGAGTACGTTCAGTTCTGCTCAGCTGTTTGAAAATCAAATAGTGTAAGAGGTTTATCAGCACAGTAATTCATTAATTTTTTTAAGGGGACGTTTCATTAGCTCTACCTACCGTTAAGCTTGACCATTCTACCGTGAAGCCTCTGAATAATTACTTACTGACTTCTTGGGTTTTACCTCAATGCAATTCTTAAAGCACCTTAACCAACTATGAAACTTGTTTGCATAGCAGACGGCTGTTAACTCAGCTATGCTGTACATGTCTCTTTCTACGTATTAATTACGTCCGCTGTATGTAAAATTTTAATTCTTTATAAATTTGTTTTGGCTTCACAGTGGTTAGCGTTTCACATTAGGTCTTAAGTAATTTGTTCAGTTGCTAAGTGTAGTTATTGGTTTCATGAAGTGATGTTCTATATTTGTTTGTTCATACTTTCTCGGCAAGCGCTTTGTACTTTAAATTATTTTGGCCTCGTTCAGGAAGGCCTTTATCGTCGAACCTTAAGCCATTAGTGCTTCGGACACGTCCGAAAGAACAGATGCCATCTTCATATCGTTTAAGGCTAACCACCTGATGACCTTCTTCAGTGCGGATGCACAAGATTTGCCTGAACTCTTACGGGACTTGGTGGATTGTCTGCCGCGAGTAATGGGTATAATGGCAGGGACACTACGAATGTAGTGTGTGGACTATAAGTTGAGAATGTGGGTCTCACGGAGAGCGTGCTGGTGATAAAACCCTGCAGTAGCAGTCTGCTCTGTCCCCTCGGTGGCTCAGATGGATGATGGCACGGTAGCTCAGCGTGTTCGGTCAGAGGGTTTAGCTACCCTCTGTAATAAAAAAACTGAGTGAACGGATCAACGAACAACCTGAACGGGTGTCAACGGACGTTCACCACGAACAAATTCAACGATCGATATAGGACAAAATAAGATAAAAAAAAGATGGGTAGAGCGTCTGCCATGGAAGCAGGAGATCCCGGGTTCGAATCTCGGTTGGGGCACACATTTTTAACTGTACCTGTTGATGTATATCAACGCCCGTCAGCAGCTAATGTTATTGATTTAATTGCAGTTTCATTAAATTTTCTGGGTTTACTAATGAAACACACCTATTATTAGGCCTTAATTGACTTGCAAGTTGTTTAGCATGGTCAATAGATTTTCATTTATTTTCTGTTAATAAGCAGCTCTGAAGGGTGGTTATCATTTGCTAGCAACTGCACAGTATTTGAATTACATGATAATTTCATTTGAGCCCACCTCCATGGAGCGACATTTGTTGTTTTCTTTTATTAATTTATCACTTTACCTCCAGGCATCTATCTGTGTGTGTTTCCTCATGGTAAAGAACTTAGTTTGTGTTAGCAATAAATTGTTATTAAAGAATACGTTATTTTGTGATCCTAGTACCATTCCATTCCACGTCCAGTTTCCTACTGCACGTTAAGCGTAAATGAGTGTAACAGAAAATTGTGTATATGCTCCTGCACAAAGAAAAACGTAAATTTTTATATTAAAAGACGTTTGTGATATCTAGTGTAAAAATGTTGTACCCACAGAAATAAAAAAAGACACTGGTCTCCAACATTAAAACAACAAACCGCATTTTCTCCGTCCGGTGACTTAGTCGAGTTATAATCATTCTAGCTGTCAACAGATGTCCGTAGGATCGCATTCTGTACGGAGGATGGCATTCAGGTCAACGGACAACCACACCAGCGATGAAGTCAGGCCACGAATCAAACGGGGTAGTACACACAGATAGATGCCTGGAGGTAAAGTGATAAATAAAAAGAAAGAGAAAAACAACAAATGTCGCTCCACGTAGGTGAGCCCAAATGAAATTATCATGTAATTCAAATTTTTGCAGTTTCTAGCAAACATCCCACATATGCAGTAGCTGTGTACACGGCCACAGATGGTGCACTACGGCACAGAGAAGACACCTATCAAATTCTCAGCCCAAGGAACAATGGAAGCAGGACAGTCGCAAACTGATGAGGCCCGATGGCTTAATTTGAATCGTTCTGTTGTTTCTCGGATGTGGCACCAATTTATATAGACCGAAACAGTATCCCAAGGGCTATGGCAGGTCCGACCATGGGTGGTATCAAAAGCAGAGGACCGTGATTTGGCCGTAAGTGCACCATGGTACCGCCTTAGTACTGCAAGAAAGCTGGGATCTGAACTCGCAGCATCCACTGGTCGCGTTGTATCGAAGCAAACGGTGTAAAGAATGCTTCGGTGGAGTGTCTCTTATTGTCGGAGACTTGCTGTATGTGTGCCTCTTACGCGTCTTTACAGAAGGGAAGTTCTAGAGTCTAGTCGCCAACATTCCACCTGGACGGTCGAACACTGAGCCAATGTTCTTCTTGCAGATGAGACCCGATTTGGTCTTGAGAGTGGTTCTCGACGCATTCGACTCTGATAGGTACGTGTAACACGATTTCGGGACCCAAACATAGTGGAAAGAGAGCAATATCCGGGAGGACCCTTAATACTGTGGGCAGGAATTATCCTGATCACTCGGACAGCTCTTCAAGCAATTGTACGGGTGAATCAGTAAGGTTTAACTGCTGTCAGGTATTTTTTCGAGATCTTTGGACCTCATGTGCGGTTGTTAGGAGGTACTGTGGGCCTAGAACTTGTACTGATGGCGAATAATGCTTGATCTCATAGAGCACGGGCGGTTGCTGTTTTCTTGGAAACGGAGGATATTGCACGCATGGCGTGGCATGTCGCTGTTCCGATCTGAATCCCATAAAGCATGTCGGGGTGCACTAGGAAGACGGGCTGCATGACTTCGGCATCCACCGACCACTTTCGAGGACTTGCGAGCGGCTCTCCAGGAATAACGGGCGTTATTCCCTTAACATAAGCTTGATGACATCATTCACTCCATGTCCCGTCGTTGTCAGGCCTGTGTCGCTGCGAGAGGGGTCACACCACATACTGAGCAGAGTTGTAGAAATGTGTGTGCAAATCTGTTAGTTGGAAAAAACAAAGAACATTTTTGTCTACCTTATCCATGTTGCAGTTGTTTACATATTGTGTTCTTTACATTTTTCCTACTTTACTATCACCGGTTTATACTGTTCTGTGGCAAAATAAACGCAAATACGCCAAATTTCCGTTTTTTCCTTTAGGTTTGGACGCCTTTGTATGATCGTAAAATCGGTGGAAAAGAGAGATCATTGGAGTGGGACAGCTGAAACAATTAAGGAAGTAAGGAAGGAATGGAGGAAGGAAGAGACTGGCTAGAGCTGTTGTTCACTTCGGATCGACTGAATATAGGATATTCGGAAATATTGGTTGGAACGGTCTTAATGCTAAAGGAATTTAAGTCGGTGGCAAACGAAGGGCGTACAGGCTGTGAAATATCGAATGGCAAAAGTCTGATGAGGTGTTGCCGACGGTACTGAGCGTAATGTATGAGCTATAAATCGGGGAAGAGAGTTGCCACGTAATGGTATTAATAAGCTAGTACGTCGACAGGACAGGCTCAGCATATAAGAGATGTTTCAAAATACATGTTACACACTTCTAGAGGTTGTAGAGGGGACTTACAAGATCAAGTTTTACATAGTAATCCATCTTCGGAAACATCATCAAATAACGCTACAGTGTGTCAAAGCTATAGGTGCCGCCCCTGTGGATGTATGTATACACAGCGTTGTTTCGTGATGATGTTATAAACCTTTTAGGATGATGGAGAAGGATAAACGTATTGGTTTGAGGTAAGGGTCCCACTGCCGGAAACGAAGGACTCGAAAGGTATAAAGTTGTGATGTCACTGACAGTGGAATACCTGCACTGGTACTGTTGTTGCAAAGATTGTATGTAGGCAACTTTCAGAGATACACCAAAATATGGAAAAATTGCCAATAAACACGGGCTCTAAAATGCATACCTTAGGAGCTGTGAGGACTTGTTCAGTAGAGGAGATATGTTTCACAATAGCGAAGATGAACACGTGCTCATATTTCCTTAGATATTTCTTTTGGAGCTCATTTTCACCGACATTTTGTTTTGTTTTAGTTCATCCCATCACCTCCACAGTTGCCTATCCTACACTTTTAACAACAACAGCATCAGTGCATGCATTCCACTGTCAGAGGTAGCAGAACGGTTTTCGCTCGCAACTTTCGACTAGCTCGTTTCCGGTACGGGGACCCTTACCTCAAACTGACACATTCATCCTTCTCTATCATCCTATAAAGTTTTTAATATCATCAAGGAATCGCTCTACATATGCATACATTTACAGACGCCGGCATCTGTAGCTTTGACGCTCTGTATCGTCGTTCGATGACGTTCCGGACGTGGGCTCCTATGTAAAACGTGACCTACTACATCCCCTCTATGACCTGTACAAGTATGTAACATGAATTGTGAAACACCCTGTAGATAAGTCAAAGCAATTGAAAGCAAGGACGGCAGCACTTGGAGTTCTGTGGTAATTCCACAGTTAAATGTAAGAGAGAGATCGAATTGATGGAAATACACTGAACGTCTTTGTGAAGATAAAGAACTGCCTGACGACGAGATGGAGGAAGTAATTCGAGTTGCGTGGAAGAGATATGATACTGAGTATTAGTGTCGGATTTATGGTCATACACTACTGGACATTAAAATTGCTACACCACGAAGATGACGTGCTGCTGACGCGAAATTTAACCGACAGGAAGAAGATGCTGTGATATGCAAATGATTAGTTTTTCAGAACATTCAAACAAGGTTGGCGCCGGTGGTGACACCTACAACGTGCTGACATGAGGAAAGTTTCCAACCGATATCTCATACGCACACAGCAGTTGACCGGCGTTGCCTGGTGAAACGTTGTGATGCATCGTGTGGAGGAGAAATGCGTACCATCACGTTTCCGACTTTGATAAATGCCGGATTGTAGCCTATCGCGATTGCGGTTTATTGTATCGCGACATTGCTGCTCGCGTTGGTCGAGATCCAATGAGTGTTAGCAGAATATGGAATCGGTGGGTTCAGGAGGGTAATATGGAACGCCGTGCTGGATCCCAACGGCCTCGTATCACTAGCAGTCTAGATGACAAGCACATTATCCTCTTGGCTGTAACGGATCGTGCAGCCACGCCTCGATCCCTGAGTCAACAGATGGGGACGTTTGCAGTTCGACGACGTTTTCAGCAGCATGGACAATCAGCTCGGAGACCATGGCTGCGGTTACCTTATACGCTGCATCACAGACAGGAGCGCCTGCGATGGTGTACTCCACGACGAACCTGGGTGCACGAATGGCAAAACGTCATTTTTTCGGATGAATCCAGGTTCTGTTTACAGCATCGTGATGTTTGCATCCGTGTTTGGCGACATCGCGGTGAACGCACATTAGAAGCGTGTATTCGTCATACTGGCGTGATGGTATGGGGTGCCATTGGTTACACGTCTCGGTCACCTCTTGTTCGCATTGAAGGGACTTTTAACAGTGGACGTTACATTTCAGATGTGTTACGACCCGTGGCTCTACCCTTCATTCGATCTCTGCGAAACCCTACATTTCAGCAGGGTAATGCACGACCGCATGTTGCAGGTCCTGTACGGGCCTTTTGGATACAGAAAATGTTCGACTGCTGCTCTGGCCAGCACATTCTCCTGATCTCTCACCAATTGAACACGTCTTGTCAATGGTGGCCGAGCAACTGGCTCGTCACAATTCGCCAGTCACTACTCTTGATGAACCGTGGTACCGTGTTGAAGACGCATGGGCAGCTGTACCTGTACACGCCATCCAAGCTCTGTTTGACTCAATGCCCATGCGCATCAAGGCTGTTATTACAGCCAGAAGTGGTTGTTCTGGGTACTGATTACGCAGGATCTATGCACCCAAATTGCGTGAAAATGTGATCACAAGTCAGTTCTAGTATAGTATATTTGTCCAATGAATACCCGTTTATCATCTGCATTTCTTCTTGGTTCAGCAATTTTAATGGCCAGTAGTGTATAAGGGATAGATAACCTCTCATTGAAATTTCTGAAGTAACTGGGATAAGCGGCAAGCTATCCTATGCAGAATCTGTTAGACTGGTAACATATTATTAGACATGCGGAAAAAAGTCATTCTCAATCTCCCAAAGATAGAAAAAGCGCATAAGTGAGAAACGTATCAAACAAGCAGATTGAAATCTCATGCGTCCCAGTTGCTGACTGGAAAAATAGGTATAAATGCAGAAGATTGGAAAAGAAATTTGAGGATCTGTCAAAAAAGTGAAGGCACCAAATACTCAGTCGTAGCGTTACTTAATAATGGAAGAGTGACAAAAAATCAAGACACGTTCACTGTTGTGTCGACCTGGAAGAAGCGTTGAACGCATTTAAAAGGTTCAAGATCATAGAAGCTGTTGTGGACTGGCAAGAGCACCAATCCACTAGGATAGGAAGCCGAAAGGCACGCGTTTAAGCTCACGCAGGCTGGCGTGAGGTCTGGAAAATGACAAGAAATTGAGACTAGCAAAAAAGGTACGTAGCTTCTGGAATACTTAACTTTAATCCATAATTGGTTAACATCGGTCTGACGGTACATGCATCACAAGATAAATAGCAATTGATAATGGCGCCTTGCTAGGTCGTAGCAAATGACGTAGCTGAAGGCTATGCTAACTATCGTCTCGGCAAATGAGAGCGTATTTTGTCAGTGAACCATCGCTAGCAAAGTCAGCTGTACAACTGGGGCGAGTGCTAGGACGTCTCTCTAGATCTGCCGTGTGGCGGCGCTCGGTCTGCAATCACTGATAGTGGCGACACGCGGGTCCGACGTATACTACCGGACCGCGGCCGATTTAAAGGCTACCACCTAGCAAGTGTGGTGTCTGGTGGTGACACCACAGAAGCTATGGAAAAAGACGGATACTATACAATATGTACAAGAACCAAGAGGAAAGACTAAGTTCAGAGGATCAAGAGCGAAGTGCTTGGATTGATCATGTTTGGTTTGTGGGGCGCTCAACTGCGCGGTCATCAACGCCCGTACAAAGTCTCAATTTTTACACGGTCCAATTTTGGCACAATCCTATCGAGCCACTGCCGCGAATGATGAAGATGAAATGATGAGGACAACAGAAACACCCATTCCCCAGGCAGGGAAAATGCCCAACGCGGCTGCGAATCGACCCCGGGACCCTGTGATGCAGAGGCAACGACGCAACCGAGCTGCAGACTGTGTGATGCAGTCTTTGGCCCCTACTCGTCACTATATATATATATATATATATATATATATATATATATATATATATATATGCTCCTTCCATATATATATATATATATATATATATATATATATATATATATATATATATATGGAAGGAGCAATGACAGAAATAGCACAAATGTTCAAAACTGTGATTAAAATTCAGGGTGACAGGATGTCAATGATAATATCCGCTGATGTCATTGCTATCCTCAGTGGGTTACAGGACATGTTGAACGGGATGGTCTAATGAGTGCAGGATATGGATTATGAGTAAGACGAAAGTAAGGAGAAGTAGGAAAAATGCCAGTAGCGAGATACTTAACATCAAAATAGGTGATCACAATGTAGACACAAAGTTGAGAACTTCTGCTACCTTGGGAGGAAAATAACTCGTGACGAAAGACGCGAGGCAGACGTAAAACGCACAGCAGCACAGGAGAAAATGGTATTCCTGGCCAAGAGATGTTTATTTCTACTAGTGTGAAACATAGGCCTTAAAATGAAGGAGAAATTTTTGAGAAAGTGGATTTGGAGTGCAGCACTGTGTGGCAATGATTCATGGACTGTGAAAAAAAACAAAACAGAATCGAACCACTTGAGACAGGATGCTACAGAAGAATACTGAAAATTAGGTGATCTGATAAGAAATAAGGAAGTTGTCCGCAGAATCGGCGAGGAAAGGAATAAATGGAAACACTTACAAGAACAAATGCTAAGACCTCAAGGGAATAACTTGCATGGTACTACATGGAGCTGTAGAGGACAAAAGCTGTAGAGAAAGGCAAATATTGGAATACAGCTAACAAATAACTGAGGACTTAGGGGGCAAGTGCGACTCTGAGATGAAAACGTTGGCACAGGCGAGAAATTCGTGGCCGGCCGCATCACATCTGTCAGGCAACTGATGACTCAAAAAAGTAATCAATAATGGGAAGTAATAAGTATGTTTGGGCTAACATAAAAAATGTATTTCCTTTGTGCTACTTTTTTATTCAACAAACGATCACGCTACGGCAAAAAATATATCGGACGTTGTGACCAAAAGTGAGCGGAAATATCTGCCTTTTGGGAGTAAACTAAACATACTGTTTCCAGCTGAAAATTGACATACGTATGTACTGCTCGAGATTTATTTGAGTTTCTCAAGAAAGGTGTTTCCAGGGAAATAGTTGCTACATAAAGGAGGCAATAATAAATTCGTGACTATTAAATTAGTGTTACGAAAGGCACTACACTTACTTAGTAGTGCCAGAGAGTAGAAAACAGATAAAATGGCTTATCAAAAAGGCGCTATTTAATTGTGACAATTGCATTTTCTAAAATGTGGCATTTTTCATTGTCAAAATAATAGCGGCTCAAAAGCTGGTTAGGTCGTCAGTTGAAAGTCAGCGTTTAGCGGAACAGTGTGCGCGCCGCGATTGCACAGAATCATCGAGTGAACTTCCGGTAGGACAGAGTCCTACTTAGGCTTTTTGAAGGCAGTAGTGTATTCGAATTTGCAATAACATTTAATTGTTAAAATGATGACGAAGTATTGTGCATAATTCCAGCGAACGTTGGAAAGCAGGCTCGTGTCAATTTATGTAACAATGTGTTCCAGAAACGTTCGACTAAGGAATTGCAAAATCTATTTACAACATCAAGACAGCCGACTAAACTTGGATATATTCGTACAGTCAGGAATCTAAGTAACAGCCATGAGTTTTGACGTCTCATGATAAAACGAAACCAGTAAAAATTGTTTCGTTTGCCAAGCTCTTCGAACAAAATGATAGCCTGGTTCGTTGGGTATCTTATAAACATCGCAAGAATTGCTAAAAATAATCGACAACATGCTGATTGGAATTCTATAATTTGCTTGACACAAGTCACAAATAAAATAATGTACAACAGGTCAAAACTTTGTACAGTACATCATCGTGACAATGTTACACAGCATATTTGACGAAGGGAAACAATGAATAAATGTCTCGGTTCCCGCTATCACCCTATTGGCATCTGACAACTTTTTTTGTTCTTTATGTCAAAGAAACTACGCATGAACAGTGATATCCATCGTTTGAAAATGTAGTTGAATACTGCCCAAAATGTGTTTGAGGTGCCAACATCACGGAGCAAAAAATTTGTCGATACTGGTTCCAATGTCTGTAACAAAATATTAATTTTAAAGGCGACTACATGAAAAACAGTAAACGTATTTTACAGAAACGACGTCTCTGTAGTGACTTACAGGGCAACACCAGCAGCTGCAGCAGCGCCACAGTTCCCCATCACTGAGCCTGATCAACACGAGGCGATCCATACAAATATGGACAACAAATCACGATTGGGCTTGATAAAAATTCGCAGTACATACCGAAAAGAAGAAAACACACTAATAGTAACATCGTCTTCACCTCGCTGAGCGTCGGGTGTAGCGCTTCTCGTCGAAGCTTCGCAGTCATCGAGTGAACTTTAATTTCCTTGAACGTGAAGGTCCCACCGTTGACCTGCACCTCAGGATTGTAAGATGTCTTCAAACGGGGGTCGTGGACGACGCCTCTGTGGCTTTGTTTTCACAATGGAGTCTCACAATCGCTAATTTCAGATGTGCTGTCGGACAAGCGACCAAGTGTATGACAGCGCTCAAAGTAGCGTTTTAATACATTTTCCTATAGTACTAGGCTGAGACAGAGGCGTATAAATCCATGCCACGTGTCCCGGGGTGTATCTCACTGGCCGGTTCTTGAAGTTATAGCGCTCTCGGTCCTCCACCAGGACGTCCATAGTCAGTAAACGAGGCAGCTGTCTCGCTTCTTTCATCCTAGTGAAGAGGAGCTCATCCTGGGTACCGACCGGTTGAGACGAACAGTATGTATCTCATCAGCATCAACGTACAGTGATAGAATATTTACGAAAGTTTTATTAAAGCGCTGTATAAGACCATTCGTGGTAGGCAGCTTTCATCCTGTGGATGACGATCTCTGACGGAACGTATTCCATACGAGACTGATATCAGAGGTACTTCACTTTGCGACCTCATTCATAGGATAACAGCTGCCTACCGTCAACAGACAAATGGCCTTACAGAACCGTTTAATAACACCCTGGCAGACATGGTCTCTGTGTATTGATGTCGAACGTATAGAATAGGATACAATGCTGCAATCCTGACATTCGCATACAACTAAGCGAAGCAAAACACTACAGGCTCCATACAGTTCTTTCTACTCCATGGCACGACGCCGAAAGAGAGCCGATACAGGAAGGTAGAAAACACGGGAAATCGCCTGTACAACTAAATTGTCCAGATATGATTTAAGGCCGACATTAAGAAATGTTTAAATGTATTCGTGTTTCGAGGAATTAATTTGTAGCACTGAGCTACTAAATTACCCACGAGTGTAAGATGTATTATCCCTATATGTTTACTCGTTTGGGGCTAGTTATGTGAAATTTGGGATACTGTGTGGCTGGTTGTTGTTTAACGAAGATAGTTACATACGTCATTCTACTTGCGTTTTTGATAAGCGCTCCGTGCTTTGAAATCAGCTGGATGTGCTGATGCACGATGCACGAATAGTTTTATCAGTCCAGAGAGTTTCAGTTACCAAGATTCTCTGTTTCATTTTATAACCGACACCACCGGAAATGATTAAACTCCTCAGATGCACAGAGGTGACAAAAGCCATGGGGTAGCGACGTGCACATATGCAGTTGATGGTAGTATTGCGTAAACAGGGTATAAAAGGGCAGTGCATTAGCGGAGCTGTCATTTGTAGTCAGATGATTCAAGTGAAAAGTTTACCGACGTTATTATGGCCGCACGATTGGAACTAACAGACTTTGAACGTGGAATGGTAGTTAGAACTACACGGGTATAGGACATGTCATTTCGGAATTTAAGATTCCGAGATCGACAGAGTCTAGAGCGTGCCGAGTATACAAAATTTCAGGCATCAACTCTCACCAAGAGCAACGCAGCGACCTACTGCTTCCGCTTAACGCGGAGTGACGTTTGGATAGAGCTGTCAGTGCTAACTGACAAACAACATTGCGTGAACCAACCACAGAAATCAATGTGGGGCGATTGTCGAACGTATCCCTTGGGTCAATGCGGCGAAATTTTGTGTTAGTAAATGCCTTTGCTAAGAGCACTACATCACGAATAGCGCCTCTCGTGTGCTCGTGATCACATGTTTGACCCTAGGTCATTGGAGAACCGTGGCGTCTCGGTTGAGTCCGAATTTCAGATGGTAAGAGCTATTGGTGGGGACAAAGTGCTACGCAGACCACATGAAGCCAAGGACCCAAGTTATCAACAGAGCATTGTGCAAGCTGGTTGTGGCTCCATAATGGTGTGGGCTTACTTTACATGGAGTGGAACCGATATTGGTTATAAGTGGTTATGTTCGGCTACTTGAGACCATTTGCAGCCACTTATGGATTTCATGTTCTCAATGATGAACATCAACAAAAGCAAAACGAGGATAATGGAATGTAGTCGAATTAAGTCGGGTGATGTTGAGGGTATTAGATTAGGAAATGAGACACTTAAAGTAGTAAAGGAGTTTTGCTATTTGGGGAGCAAAATAACCGATGATGGTCGAAGTAGAGAGGATATCAAATGTAGACTGGCAATGGCAAGGAAAGCGTTTCTGAAGAAGACAAATTTGTTAACATCGAGTATAGATTTAAGTGTCAGGAAGTCATTTCTGAAAGTATTCGTATGGAGTGTAGCCATGTATGGAAGTGAAACATGGACGGTAAATAGTTTGGACAAGAAGAGAATAGAAGCTTTCGAAATGTGGTGCTACAGAAGAATGCTGAAGATTAGATGGGTAAATCACATAACTAATGAGGAAGTATTGAATAGGATTGGGGAGAAGAGAAGTTTGTGGCACAACTTGACCAGAAGAAGGGATCGGTTGGTAGGACATGTTCTGAGACATCAAGGGATCACCAGTTTAGTATTGGAGGGCAGCGTGGTGGGTAAAAATCATAGGGGGAGACCAAGAGATGAATGCACTAAGCAGATTCAGAAGGATGTAGGGTGCAGTAGGTACTGGGAGATGAAGAAGGTTGCACAGGATAGGGTAGCATGGAGAGCTGCATCAAACCAGTCTCAGGACTGAAGACCACAACAACAACAACAAAGAACTGTGGAGGTTTTATGGATGACAATGCGCCATGTCACCGGGCCATAATTGTTCCCAATTGGCTTATGAGGAACATTCTAGACAGTCCGAGCGAATGATTTGGCTAGTCAGGTCGCACGACATGAATCCCATCGAACATTTAATGGGCATGGTAGAGAGATCAGTTTCTGCATAAAACCCTGCACCGCAACACTTTCGCAGTTATGGAGGATTATAGAGGCGGAAGGACTCAGTACTTCTGCACAAGATTTCCAACTATCTCTTGAGTAAATGCCATGTCGGGTGCTGCAATAGGGCGGGCCAAAAGAGGCCCGACACAATGTTGGGAGGTATCTCATGACTATTGTGACTTCAGTATATTGAAGTCATTCCGTTCTTTCGTAATTTTGAGGCCAGCGCATACGTTAAATATTTGAAACGAGTTCTCTGAGATGCTATAGTTTCCAGCTCTCCTTGGGATAAACAATCGCTGTAACGATTTCATTTCTTGATATAGCGCCGTTACAAATTCCAGAGCTAAATTGTTAAAATCACTCTCATAGCATCCTGTCACATGTAAAAAAGCAGATTAGAATAAAAAGATAATCCCTTGTTATCATAATCTTGTTTCTTGTTTTATTTGCACAGGAGCCTCTGTAAGAGAGCGAACACGGTCTCTCTACCACCTACGCAAATAGACCAAAGGCTTTGAAGGAGCTTAGCAAAGGGCTGTTGCTCGGTTCACCTGCGGAGAACCGTGTGTCAGAGACGAGACGGCCGGAGGGTTCGTCTTCGACTTGCAGGTCGCTGACACGCGCGACGGAGCGCATCGTCCTCTCCCCTGCGGCTGACGCACGGTCCATTGCGGACGCAGGCAGAGCATCTCGTGTGACAGACGCGAGCAACGGAGAGCCACGAAACGGTCCGTCTCCATGGCAACTGCTGGAACGCCAGAGGGCATTTCTGACTGCGTTGAGGCTACTGGCGATGTTCCGCAGGAGGGCAGGCGCCGCTGCAACTTCACTGGTTCACGAAAAGTAAGCTACATTCATTATGCACTTCCGTTGTTAACACCCTCCCTTAACCGAGTAGTAAAGCATAAAACTAGATACAGGGTGACGTGAACTACATCAAATAAAATTGTCGTAACTTCTGAACGGTTTGCGATAGAACGTTCAAACTGCACGGTTGGCCTCGGTGCGTTAGGGGAATTAGTGCGCGCACTATGGTTCGGTTCCACAATTTCACTGGGATGGGTTCGTCAATAAGCAAAAACTGGTGAATTTGGGGGATTGAGAATCCGGAATCCGCATTTCGCTATCGAGAAGTCTCTTCACCCGCAACAGGTGAATGTCAGGTGTACAATGTTCAGTCATGGAATAATCGGTGGGTTATACCTTGATGCCACAGTGACTACCGAACGGTACGTGAAGGTTTTGGTTGGTGGTTTTATTCCCATTATCCAAAATGACCCTGATTTCGACAAGATGTGGCTCATGCAAGACGGAGTTCGACCCCATAGGAGCAGGAGAGTTCTTGATGTCCGGGAGGAGCACCTCGGGGATTGCAGTCTGGCTCTGGGGTACCAAGAGTCCACTGGAATGAGCCTCGATTGGTAGCCATATTCTCCGGATTTGAACAAGCGACGCCTTTTGGTGGGGCTACATTTAAAACAAGGTGTATAGCAGAGTGCTCAAAATCAGCCATTCAGGAGGTCATCGACAGCTATATTCCGACACTTCAGCGGGTCATGCAGAATTTCGTTATTCGTCTGCGCCACATCATCGCCAATGATGGGAGGCATATCGAACGTGTCAGAACCTAAATCCGAATGTCTGTAGTGACCTTTACAAGCGGAATAAAACCGAGCGAGGTGGCGCAGTGGTTAGACACTGGACTCGCATTCGGGAGGACGACGGTTCAATCCCGCGTCCGGCCATCCTGATTTAGGTTTTCCGTGATTTCCCTAAATCACTCCAGGCAAATGCCGGGATGGTTCCTCTGAAAGGGCACGGCCGACTTCCTTCCCCATCCTTCCCTAATCCGATGAGACCGATGACCACGCTGTCTGGTCTCCTTCCCCAAACCAACCAACCAACCAACCAAGCGGAATAAAGTGTATGCTCGCCGTTGTTTGTAACTAATTTACGTTTCTTCCACATAGTTCAATAACTGCCACCTTGTACATTATCGTAACAAACTACCTGCGAAAACTGTGTGTTGTCTTGGTGGAAAAAAGTAAATCATTAGCTTGCTAGTGTAACTGTTAATACACTAGAGTGACAACAATCGCGGCATACCTCCTAATATTGCGTCGGACGTCCTTTTGCTCGGCGTAGTGCACAAGCTTGACACCCACCAGGTTAGCCGAGAGCGCTAACGCACTGCTCGGGTAGGCGCGCCGGCCCCGGATAGAATCCGCCCGGCGGATTAACGACGAGGGCCGGTGTGTCGGCCAGCCTGGATCTGGTTTTTAGGCGGTTTGCCACATCCCGCTTGTGATGGTCCACGCATCCCGCCTCAGTTACACGACACGCAGACATTTGTAACACTTCCGCACTATTTCATGGTTCACACTAGGCGCAGACAGCTGGGGGTACACTGATTCCGTCGTGGGGGGTATGGGGGCTGGTGGCAGGAAGGGCATCCGACCACCCCTTTAAAATTAACCTTGCCAAATCCGTTTTAACCACGCCGACACTGCGAACATTGCGGGAAAAAGGCGCTAGTGAAAGAAAGAAGAAAGAAAGAAAAGCTCGGCGTGCCATGGGCTTAAGAATTCGTGGGAAATCCCCTGCAGGATTGATAAGCCATGCATCCTATAAAGCCATCGAAAACTGCGGAAGTGTTGCCGGGGATGGATTTCGTGGACGAACTGACTTCTCGATTATGTCACATAAATGTACGATGAGGTTCATGTCTGGCAATCTGGTGGCACAATCATTCGCTCAAATTGTCTAAAATGTTTAAACAAGTGCCAAAAATTGTGGCCCAGTGAATAGGCGCATTCTCATCCGTAAAAAAATCCATATTTATTTGGGAACAAGAAGTCCATGCTTGGCTGCAAATCATCTCCAAGTAGCCGAACATAAACATTTCCAGCCAGCAATCGCTTCAGTTGGACCAGAGGACCCAGTCCATTTCATATAAACACAGCCCACACCATCATGGAGCCACCGTCAGCTCGCACAGTGCCTTGGTGACAACTGGCATCCATGGATTTGTGGGGTTTGTGCCACACTCAAACCCTACCATCAGCTCTTACCAACTGAAATCAGGAACAACGTGATCCGGTCGCAGTTCGAATCCTGCCTTGGGTATGGATGTGTGTGATATCCTTAGGTTAGTTAGGTTTAAGTAGTTCTAAGTCTAGGGGACTGATGACCTCAGATGTTAAGTCCCATACTGCTTAGAGCCATTTGAACAACCTGAAAAAGTCACGGTTTTACAGTCGTATAGGGGCCAACCAATGTAGTCAGGAGCCCAGGAGAGGTGCTATGGGCGATGTCGTGCTGTTACCAGAGGCACTCACGTCGTGGGTCTGCTGCCACAGCCCATTAACGCCAAATTTAGCAGCACTGTTCTAATGCATACGTTCGTCGTGCGTCCCACATTGATTTCTGCAGTTTTTTCGCGTAATATGGCTTGTCTGTTAGGACTGACGAATCTACGCAAAAGACGCTGCTCTCGGTCGTTAACCGAAGGCCGGAAGCCACTGAATTGTTCGTACTGATGCACAATGCCTGAAATTTTTGTAGTCTTGGCACACTGTTGACATTGTGGATATTAACGGTTTCCGAAACGGAATGTCCCATGTGTCTAGCTCTAGATACCATTCTGCGTTTGAAGTCTGTTGATTTCCGTTTTGTGGCCATTAATCCAGTCAGCATGAATTACCTGAGTATAACTGACAGCTCCGACAACGCATTGTTCTTTTATACCTTGTGTACGTAATAGTACTAACTTATGTATATGCGCGTATCGTTATCCCATGACATCTGTTACAGCTATGTACAGAGAACTTTTCACAGCGTCTCACGAACAACCTTTAACAAGACCACAGTAACATAAGCAGGTTGTTGTTGTTGTTGTTGTGGTCTTCAGTCCTGAGACTGGTTTGATGCAGCTCTCCATGCTACTCTATCCTGTGCAAGCTTCTTCATCTCCCAGTACATACTGCAACCTACATCCTTCTGAATCTGCTTAGTGTATTCATCTCTTGGTCTCCCCCTACAATTTTTACCCTCCACGCTGCCCTCCAATACTAAATTGGTGATCCCTTGATGCCTCAGAACATGTCCTACCAACCGATCCCTTCTTCTGGTCAAGTTGTGCCACAAACTCCTCTTCTCCCCAATTCTAATAAATACCTCCTCATTAGTTATTTGATCTACCCATCTAATCTTCAGCATTCTTCTGTAGCACCACATTTCAAAAGCTTCTATTCTCTTCTTGTCCAAACTATTTTTCGTCCATGTTTCACTTCCATACATGGCTACACTCCATACAAATACTTTCAGAAACGACTTCGTAACACTTAAATCTATACTCGATGTTAACAAATTTGTCTTCTTCAGAAACGCTTTTCTTGCCATTGCCAGTCTACATTTGATATCCTCTCTACTTCGACCATAATCAGTTATTTTGCTCCCCAAATAGCAAAACTCCTTTACTACTTTAAGTGTCTCATTTCCTAATCTAATTCCCTCAGCATCACCCGACTTAATTCGACTACATTCCATTATCCTTGTCTTGCTTTTGTTGATGTTAATCTTATATACTCCTTTCAAGACGCTATCCATTCCGTTCAACTGCTGTGCCAAGTTCTTTGCTGTCTCTGACAGAATTACAATGTCATCGGCGAACCTTAAAGTTTTTATTTCTTCTCCATGGATTTTAATACCTACTCCGAATTTTTCTTTTGTTTCCTTTACTGCTTGCTCAATATACAGATTGAACAACATCGGGGAGAGGCTACAACCATATCTCACTCCCTTCCCAACCACTGCTTCCCTTTGATGTCCCTCGACTCCGGTTTCTGTACAAATTGTAAATAGCTTTTCGCTCCCTGTATTTTACCCCTGCCACCTTCAGCATTTGAAAGAGAGTATTCCAGTCAACATTGTCAAAAGCTTTCTCTAAGTCTACGAATGCTAGGAACGTAGGTTTGCCTTTCCTTAATGTAGCTTCTAAGATATGTCGTAGGTTCAGTATTACCTCACGTGTTAGAATATTTCTACGGAATCTAAACTGATCTTCCCCGAGGTCGGCTTCTACTAGTTTTTCCATTCGTCTGTAAAGAATTCGTGTTAGTATTTTGCAGCTGTGGCGTATTAAACTGATAGTTCGGTAATTTTCACATCTGTCAGCACCTGCTTTCTTTGGGATTGGAATTATTGTATTCTTCTTGAAGTCTGAGGGTATTTCGCCTGTCTCATACATCTTGCTCACCAGATGGTAGAGGTTTGTCAGGACTGGCTCTCCCAAGGCTGTCAGAAGTTCTATGGAATGTTGTCTATTCCGGGGGCCTTGTTTCGACTCAGGTCGTTCAGTGCTCCGTCAAACTCTTCACGCAGTATCATATATCCCATTTCATCTTCATCTACACCCTCTCCAATTTCCATTATATTGTCCGCAAGTACATCGCCCTTGTATAGACCCTCTATATACTCCCTCCACCTTTCTGCTTTCCCTTCTTTGTTTAGAACTGGGTATCCATCTGAGCTCTTGATATTCATACAAGTGGCTCTCTTTTCTCCAAAGGTCTCTTTAATTTTCCTTTAGGCAGTATCTATCTTACCCCTAGTGAGATAAGCCTCTACATCCTTACATTTGTCCTCTAGCCATCCCTGCTTAGCCATTTTGCACTTCCTGTCGATCTCATTTTTGAGACGTTTGTATTCCTTTTTGCCTGCTTCATTTACTGCATTTTTATATTTTCTCCTTTCGTCAATTAAATTCAATATTTCTTCTGGTACCCAAGGATTTCTACTAGCCCTCGTCTTTTTACCTACTTCATCATCTGCTGCCTTCCCCGCTTCATCCCTCAAATCTACTCAATCTTCTTCTACTCTATTTCTTTCCCCCATTCTTGTCAATTGTTCCCTTATGCTCTCCCTGAAACTCTGTACAACCTCTGGTTTAGTCAGTTTATCAAGGTCCCATCTCC
Source organism: Schistocerca americana (assembly GCF_021461395.2). Taxonomy (NCBI): domain Eukaryota; kingdom Metazoa; phylum Arthropoda; class Insecta; order Orthoptera; family Acrididae; genus Schistocerca; species Schistocerca americana. The sequence continues at coordinate 52,051,779 of NC_060125.1, read as the reverse complement.
TTAAATTCCCAACTTTTTGCAGGTACAATACTCTAAAAACGCAATATTTTGTTCAAATAATCTGGAAGTGAGAAAACTTCCGTTGTTTGCGAATGGAGAGCTGTGAAATATAAGTTATACAGAAAACTAACAATCAAAAAAGACCCACACAGTTACAAGATGTAAATTAGCGCACTGGATGAATTAATCGCTACGTCCAGGCCAGGTGACACCATGTAATACTGTCTCCAGCCAGATAACATCCTCCAGTGTGCGAAGAAGAGTGTCACAAGTATTCTCAGAAGTGCTGGAGCCATGCATTGATGATAAGATCCTGTTGATCTATCAAATTACGGCGGCAGTCGATGATAGTTTCCAGTCCTCCAAGCAGTAGCACACATTTTATATCGGACTGGGAGGGGGTGTTCAGCGGGCCAGTCGACATGCTGCGGACCGTCAGTCTACAAACTGTCATTTAGAAGTAACCACAGCGTAATCATCGTGAAGATGTGCATGGTGATTTTACTAAATGGGGGAAAGCTGTAAGATCCCTCATAGGTGCCATAAATGCTTTCCAAGGGAGGTGTTTTGTATCGTTTCGCAGACAAAGGTAAGGAGAGGTGGGCTACACAATGGTGCGGCAACTGTCATTGTAGGGATGTTGGACAGGGGCAGAAATAATTAGCGAAAAGATTAACACAGTAAACAGAATTACTTTTGAGTACATTGTGGGAGTGAACAGTGATCAATATGTTACAAATATTTACTATCAAAAAGAATCTTGAATGTGATTTTCACTCTGCAGCGGAGTGTGCGCTGATATGAAACTTCCTGGCAGATTAAAACTGTGTGCCCGACGGAGACCCGAACTCGGAACCTTTGCCTTTCGCGGGCAAGTGCTCTACCATCACTTTTTTTTTTTTTTTTTTAAATCTCGTTTTGTTTGGTTTCGTTCGTTGCATCTGCTCGGGGCGGACGTCGTAAGACATCCGTTGCAGTTCGTTGTTGATCGATTAACTCAGTTTTTTATTACACGCTGAGCTACCGCGCCAGCATCCATCTGAGATATCGAAGCACGACTCTCGCCCGGTCCTCACAGCTTTACTTCTGCCAGTAGAGCAGTAGAGCACTTGCCCGCGAAAGGCAAAGGTTCCGAGTTCGAGTCTCGGTCGGGCACACAGTTTTTATCTGCCAGGAAGTTTCAGAAACAATCTTGATCAGAATTTATGTATTACGATGACCGGTTTCGACCACTACTGTGGTCATCTTCAGACCAATGAGTAAGAACCTCCTTCCGCTGGTAAATCACTAATGAAAGAGGTTCCTACTCACTGGTCTGAAGACGACCACAGTAGTGGTCGGAATCGGTCACCGTAATAAATAAATTGTGATCAAGATTGTTTTTAATACTAAAAAAAAAACAGTAAACAGAAGATTTACTTGACTTGAATTTCTCCAAGTGAACGAAGACCCATTATAAATAAGGCAGCGAGAAATATAGTCCAGCTCATACAATATCATCTGGGATGAGGCTCACTGGACGAACATTAACAATAGTGTTGCAGCGATGAGGCTCCAAGTGCAAATAGGATAGATTGGCTGCTGCCAGCCGTCCTATATCTCGACGGCAGAGGGCGCTCATAATCTAGAGTCACAGGATGCATGGCTCGGAGGGGTACACCATTGGGTCCGCCATATCCTGTGCATCTACTGTCGGCGCCACACAGAAACTCGCCATTCCGTTTCCAAAATTGAAAGGGTGTTATTGATACATGATACCATGCCAAGTCCTCTCACTTGTGTGAACAGACCAGAGATGTTAGACAGTTCCCCAGGTATCAGTACCAGCCAAGTAGCCTGCCAGCATGGAGCTAGTCAGAGGCCAAGGAATATGCTCCGCGGAACTGCCACTGTCCATATACCTTACAATGCATGTGCGTCTTATTCCATACGATTTTGTTGCCGATTCATGGCACAGGCCACCACGCTGCTCGTATTTCTTTCATCCACCATATTTACAGGTGAAGCCTTATTTATGAGGGTCCCCATGATATGGTGGCAGAGAAGCAACAGCATCGGTTCAGCATCATTGTGTCGTCGTGGATCATGGGCAACCATCTCGTTGACCAGTCAGCCTTTCAGAATGTCAGAATGCCACAAAGGCGACGCATATCTCCACTTCCTACTACGCTGATATTTACTAGAGAGTGTAGTGGGGTAGGGGAGGAAAAGAATGCTTTGGTTATTGCCTAGACCCCATTGGTCTTCATGTGATGTGCACCTGATGACCTTCATGACGGCGGCAAGGTCGTTTCGGTTCAGAAAGTATATTGTCAAATTACTGTAGGACGCTGGCCTTCCCTTAGGTTCATGTTGGGATCCTAGGCAGGCTAGACCATTTAAGAAACCTTCTAGTCCACAAACCGTTACCTCACTGACGCTGCTTTGCGACAGGGTGCATTGTCGTGCTGATACAAACAGTCATCGTCTCAGGACTGTTCCTCTACTACACGGAAAATACACTACTAGACATTAAAATTGCTACACCAAGAATAAATGCAGATGATAAACGGGTATTCATTGGGAAAATACATTATACTAGAACTGGCATATGATTACATTTTCACACAATTTGGGTGCGTGGATCCTGAGAAATCATTACCCAGAACAACCACCTCTGGCGGTGGCATTGGTACGGCTGGGCATTGAGTCAAACACAGCTTGGATTTCGTGTACAGGTACAGCAGCCCACGTCGCATCAACACGATACCACAGTTCATCAAGAGTAGTGACTGGCGTAGGGCAGCAGTCGAACATTTTCTGTATCCAGAAAGGCCCGTACAGGACCTGCAACATGCGGTCGTGCATTATCCTGCTGAAATGTAGGGTTTCGCAGGGATCGAATGAAGGGTAGAGCCACGGGTAGTAACACATCTGAAATGTAACGTACAGTGTTCAAAGTGCCATCAGTGCGAACAAGTGGTGACCGAGACGTGTAACCAATGGCACCCCACACCATCACGCTGGGTGATGCGCCAGTATGGCGATGACGAATACACGCTTCCAATGTGCGTTCACCGCGATGTCGCCAAACACGGATGCGACCATCATGGTGCCGTAAACAGAACCTGGATTCATCCGAAAAAATGACGTTTTGCCATTCGTGCAACCAGGTTCGTCGTCGAGTACGCCATCGCAGGCGCTCCTGTCTGCGATGCAGCGTCAAGGGTAACCGCAGCCATAGTCTCCGAGCTGATAGTCCATGCTGCTGCAAACGTCGTCGAACTGTTCGTGCAGATGGTTATTGTCTTGCAAACGTCCCCCTCTGTCGACTCAGGGATCGAGACGTGGCTGCACGAGCCGTTACAGCCATGTGGATAAGATGCCTGTCATCTCGACTGCTAGTGATACGAGGCCGTTGGGATCCAGCACGGCGTTCCGTATTACCCTCCTGAACCCACCAATTCCGTATTCTGCTAACAGTCATTGGATCTCGACCAACGCGAGCAGCAATGTCGCGATACGATAAACCGCAATCGCGATAGGCTACAATCCGACCTTTATCAAAGTCGGAAACGTGATGGTACGCATTTCTCCTCCTTACACGAGGCATCGCTACAACGTTTCACCAGGCAACACCGGTCAACTGCTGTGTGCGTATGAGAAATCGGTTGGAAACTTTCCTGATGTCAGCACGTTGTAGGTGTGCCACCGCCGCCAATCTTGTGTGAATGCTCTGAAAAGCTAATCATTTGCATATCACAGCATCTTGTTCCTGTCGGTTAAATTTCGCGTCTGTAGCACGTCATCTTCGTGGTGTAGCAATTTTAATGGCCAGTAGTGTATGTTCACATCCTTCCACATTGAGTATTTCATGAACTGTAACAGAGATCTTATCCACCATTAACAACCCCCTACCACAACGTCATCTCCTCCATAATTGTCAGCTGCAACTACGTATGATGGCATTTCATGAATCATAGCAGACCGACGAGATACGTTTTCTTTAATTTACGTCTATGGTCACAATCTTTTCTGTTTAACAGATTACCGGTCTCATAAAAAGAAGACAGATCTGATGATCGTCATTAAAGACAGAAACCGGTAATCTGTTAAACGGAAAAGATTGTGACCATAGACCTAAATTAAAGGAAACTTATTACATACACGAGTCACTGTGTTTTTTCGCGACGATGTCGCAGTTCGTGAGACCGGCGAGAACTTACCGATGATAAACACTGCCATACCGTAACGTCACTTTCTCCGTACTTCACAACTACAACTACACATAATGTCAGATAACGTCCTGAAGACATTCACCAAAACCAAATCCTTCCCCCGGATTGCCATAGTTTGCAGCGTGGTAAATCATTCCAAATCACTTGTATACAGTCACCCACTGTCCAGACAAGACGAACTAAAATCACACAGAGTGAGACGGTGGTTGGCCGACCATAGAAACAAAAAAGGAAAAGCCAACCACCGAGAAACACATTAAAAAATAAGACTAAAATCGTAGGCCATAGGCCAGAATCAACACAAAAAGACACACACTTACATTAAGCGATAAAAGCCCCCTGCCCGAATAAAACGCAAAACTAAGTCCGCTATGGCAGAGTCGTCAGTTAAAAGGGCATGGAGCGTATCAGGCAGCGCAAACGTCTGCCTGAGCACAGTTCAAAAGGACGCACTCCAACAGAATGTGGACCACCGTCAAGGCCGCCTCACAACGACAAAGAGGCGGGTCCTCACGACACAGTAAATAACTGTGTCAGTCGCGTGTGGCCAATGCGGAGCCGACAAAGGACGACTGAGTCCCTGCGGTTGGCTTGCATGGATGGCCGCCACACAGTCGTCGTCTTCTTTATGGCACGGAGTTTCTTTGGTGTGGTTAGCTCGCGCCATTCAGCGTCCCAAAGCGCAAAAACTTTTCGGCGGAGGACTGCTCACAAATCAGTCTCCGGGAGGCCAAAGTCCAGAGATGGTTTACTGGTGGCCTCTTTCGCCAGGCGGTCAACAGTTTCATTGTCGGGTATCCCAACATGGCCGGGGGTCCACACAAAGACCACAGATCGGCCGCAACGGGCAATAGAATGCAGGGACTCCTGGATAGCCATCACCAGACGAGAGCGAGGGAAACACTGGTCGATAGCTCGTAAACTGCTCAGGGAGTCGCTACAGGTAACGAACGACTCACCTGAGCAGGAGCGGATATACTCTAGGGCACGAAAGATGGCGACCAGCTCAGCAGTGAAAACGCTGCAACCAGGCGGCAAGGATCGTTGTTCGGAATGGTCCCCTAGAGTTAGAGCGTAACCGACACGACCAGCAACCATCGAACCGTCAGTGTAAAACACGCCAGAGCCCTGATACGTGGCCAGGATGGAATAAAAGCGGCGGCGGAGGGCCTTCGGAGGGACTGAGTCCTTCGGGCCCTGTGCCAATTCCAGCCGAAGGCGAGGGCGGGACACACACCACGGGAGTGTACGCAGAGGTGCCCGGAAAGGAGGCGGAAGTGGTAAAGTCCCTAGCCCGGAGAGCAGCTCTCTGACGCGGACGGCGATCGTACAACCGGCCCGACGCCGACGTTCTGGGAGATGCATGTGCGACTGTGGGAATAGTAGACGATAGTTAGGATGCCCAGGCAAGCTACAAACATGCGTAGCATAAGCGGCCAGCAAACGTTGGCGCCGAAACCGCAGTGGAGGGACACCCGCCTCCGCAAGTATGCTGTCCAATGGGCTGGTCCAGAAGGCACCAGTGGTAAGTCGTATTCCGCTGTGTAGGATTGGGTCCAGCACCCGCAACGCAGACGGGGATGCTGAGCCATAAGCCAGGCTCCCATAATCCAGACGAGACTGGATTAATGCCTGGTAAAGCCGTAACAGGGTAGATCGGTCGGCGCACCAACTGGTGTGGCTCAAGCGTCACAGAGCATTAAGATACCGCCAACACTTCTGTTTAAGCTGCCGAATATGAGGCAGCCAAGTCAACCGGGCATCAAAAACCACACCCAAAAACCTATGTGACTCTACCACAGTAAGAACTTCGCCGTCAAGATAAAGCCGCGGCTCCGGGTGAACAGTGCGTCGCCGGCAGAAATGCATAACGCAGGTCTTGGCTGCTGCTGCCCGAGACTGCGCCTTACGGATAGCGCCCTGTAGCTGACGTTCAGCAGCTGCAATGCCAATAGAGCTATAGAAAAGGCAGAAGTCGTCAGCATACAGGGAAGCGGAGACAGAATTTCCGACCGCTGCAGCGAGCCCGTTTATTGCAATTAAAAACAGGCAGACACTGAGGACAGATCCCTGTGGTACCCCGTTCTCTTGGACTCGGGAGAAACTATGGGAGGCCGCGACTTGCACGCAGAAGGTACGATACGACAGAAAATTTCGGATAAAGATCGGCAGAGGACCCCGAAGACTCCATCCATGAAGCGTAGAAAGGATGTGATGACGCCATATTGTATCGTACGCCTTCCGCATGTCGAAAAAGACAGTGACCAGGTGCTGACGGCGGGTAAAGGCAGTACGGATGGCCGACTCTAGGTTCACCAGACAGTCGGCGGTGGAGCGGCCTTTACGGAACCCACCCTGAGACAGAGCCAGAAGGCCCCGAGACTCCAGTACCCAAATTAAGCGCCGACTCACCATCCGTTCAAGCAACTTGCAATGAACGTTGGTGAGGCTAATGGGACGGTAGCTGTCCACCTCCAAAGGGTTATTGCCAGGTTTCAGAATGGAGATAACAATACTCACCCTCGACCCAGAGACGGTTGTAAAGGTCAAGGAGCAGTCGCTGGCAATCCACTGAAAGGCGTTTCAGCATCTTACAGTGGATGCTATCTGGCCCAGGAGCGGTATCAGGGCAAGCGGCTAGGGCACTGCGAAATTCCCACTCACTGTATGGAACATTGTACGATTCTGGATGGTGGGTGCGAAACAAAGGCTCCGACGTTCCATCCGCTCTTTAATGGAGAGGAAGGCCAGGGGGTAATTCACAGAAGAGGAACTCAGAGCAAAATGCTCTGCGAAGTGGTTTGCAATGACGTCGGAGTCAGTACAAACTGCTCCATTCAGTGAGAGCGCTGGGACGCTGACAGGGGTTCGAATCTTGGCCCAGACCTGCGATGCAGAGACATGGAGGGCAATGGTGGAAACATACCGCTCCCAGCACTCCTGCTTGCGTTGGCGGATAATGCGGCGGGCCCGCGCACGCATCCGTTTGAAGGCGATGAGGTGTTCTATGGAGGGATGTCGCTTGTGACGCTGGTGCGCCCGCCGGCTATCTTTAATCGCTTCAGCGATCTCAGACGGCCACCAAGGTACAGTCCGCCACCGAAGGGACCCAGAAGAACGGGGAATGGCAGATTCTGCGGCAGTAACGATGCTCGTGGTGTCTGAGTGAACCACCGCATCAATGTCGTCATTAGAGAGAGGCTCAATAGCGGCAATGGAGGAGAACAAGTCCCAGTCAGCCTTATTCATAGCCCATCTGCTAGGGTGCCCAGTAGAGTGACGCCGAGGCAGTGACAGAAAGATCGGAAAGTGGTCACTACCACACAGGTCGTCATGCACTCTCCATTGGACAGACGGTAAGAGGCTAGGGCCGCAGATCGAAAGGTCGATGGCGGAGTACGTGCCATGCGCCACACTAAAGTGTGTGAAGGCACCATCATTTAAAATCGAAAGATCGAGCTGTGCCAATAAATGCTCAATGGTGGCGCCTCGACCTGTTGCCACTGACCCACCCCACAGAGCGTTATGGGCGTTGAAGTCGCCCAGTAACAAGAAAGGTGGCGGCAATTGGCTATCAGCGCAGCCAGGTCAGGCTGTACGACATCACCATTCGGTGGAAGGTAAAGACTGCAGACGGTAACAGCCTGTGGCGTCCACACCCGAACAACGACAGCCTCTAAAGGTGTTTGTAGAGGGACAGACTCGCTTTGAAGAGAGTGAAGGACATAGATGCAGATGCCACCAGACACCCTTTCATAAGCTGCCCAGTTCTTATAATTACCCCAATAACCATGGAGGGCGGGGGTTCGCATTGCTGGAAACCACGTTTGCTGAAGAGCAATGCAGAAGAAAGGGTGAAGGCTGATAAGTTGTCGGAGCTCATCTAGATGGTGGAAAAAACCACTGAAGTCCCACTGGAGGATGGTATTGTACATGGCTGAGAAAGGCATGAAGGGACTCCGGAGGCCGTATACGCCGTGTGTTCACTCGCAGCCACCGTTTCAGTACCTGCGCGAGTGACATCCATGGCGTCTGAGGGACCGGCGAGATCAAGATCCTCAGCGGACGCCAGGATCTCGACCTCATCCTCAGATGCAGAGCTCGAAGGGTGCGGTGCGGTCGGTGCCACCGCAAGTTCTTGGGCCTTAGAGGTCTTTCGCTTGGACTTCTCTCGCTGAACCTTGGGTGTCACCAGCTGGGAAGGCTTCATCGATTCAGTCTCCAGGATGGAGGAGAATCGCAAAGCCCTATGACCAGCCGCTGGTGGGGACTTATTCCACTGTCTGGCGTTATCCTTCCCACTGGTGGAAGCCTAGGAAGGGAGGAAGTCTCGAAACTGATGGGGCCAGCACTGTTGTTGCAGCAGCGGCGTAAGAAGATGTCATTCTCACAGGATGTAGTCTGTCACGTTTCCTTTTGGCCTCAGTATAGGTCAGTCGGTCCAGGGTCTTATATTCCACGATTTAGCGCTCTTTTTGAGCAAGGTGAATGATGCTCTCCGCAGTTGACACAGATGGGAGGCGGGGCACATGGAGTATTGGGATGTGATGCGCGTCCGCAATCTCGACGACATGTGAGGCTGGAAGTGCAGCGGGAAGACATATGGCCGAACTTCCAGCACTTAAAGCACCGCATTGGGGGAGGGATATAGGGCTTGACGTCGCAACGGTAGACCATCACATTGACCTTCTCCGGTAATGTATCACCCTCGAAGGCCAAGATGAAGGCACCGGTAGCAACCTGATTGTCCCTCGGACCCTGATGAACACGCCTGACGAAATGGACACCTCTACGCTCTAAGTTGGCGCGCAGCTCGTCATCAGACTGCAAAAGTAGGTCCCTATGGAAAATAATACCCAGGACCATATTTAAACTCTTATGTGGTGTGATGTAAACGTTAACATCCCCCAACTTGCCACAAGCAAGTAACCTGCGTGACTGGGCGGAGGATGCCATTTGTATCAATACTGACCCAGAGCGCATTTTGGACAAGCCCTCCACCTCCCCAAACTTTTCCTCTAAATGCTCGACGAAGAACTGAGGCTTTGTGAAGAGAAAAGACTCACCATCGGCTCTCGTACAAACTAAGAATCTGGGCGAATAACTGCTACTGCCATCCTGAGACATTCCTCCCACGGTGTGGCCAGGTAGGGGAACGTTTTCGGATCGTACTTCTGAACATTAAATTGAGCCCGAGAACGCTTAGAGACTGCTGGCGGCTGGCCCCCAGCGGGAGACGATGTACCACGCTTCATTGCGGGTCATCCGCCCTGATGCCACCTACTCCGACCAAGGGCCCTCCCCACGGGCACCACCCAGCCTCAGCAAGGGCCACCTGGCAGGATGACCATTGCCGGGAGTCCCCATACCCCAGGAAGATAGGCATCTACTCCTTGGCATACGTGGGGAGTTAACGGCGCAGGCATCAGTAGAGCGATCCCTGTGGTGTCAGGGGGCTACAACCAATAGGGTACATGGCGGCCCCACCACAACGGACTGGCTACCGTGCTGGATGTTAGGTGACATGTGGTACATCATCGCCGTCAGTGCAAAAAGTGGCACTGCACAGTGCAAGGTGGAAAGTGCACACAGGAAGGTATCCATGCCCAAGAGATGGAGAGCGGGCAGGACTGCAATGCAACGACAAATAAGCTGGCGAAAGGTCTGATCGCAAAATGGACACATTGCACCAAGTAAGGCGCCCATCCCCAATCGGCTCGCTCTTCAGAAAAATTTTGAGAGATGGAGGTCAAACCCAACAGGGGACCATCACACAAGACCGAAAAGTTTGAGACTCCTTTTAGTCGCCTGTTACGACAGGCAGGAATACCACGGGCCTATTCTTAGCCCCGAACCCGCAGGGTGGAATGAGCAGTTGTTTGACCATTGTACGCCTTTGGTTTTAATTCCCGACCCACAGTCATGGTTCTAGCTGGACTGCTGGTTGCACTTTGGAACTACTGATTCCCTGAAAGTTTTTACAAGCACCTGCCACAATGCCTGTCGGTCAACGTACGTCAGTACACGAGGTCTGCCAGGTCTTGCTTCAGCTGTGGTCGTTCCTTCGCGGCTACAGTTCGACGTCACGTCATCAACAGTCGACTTTGGACAACACAACAGGTATCATACACACCTATTAATAAACATTCTCAGATGCCCACTCCTACACTTGTGTTTCCCGGAGTTATCAAGACCTGTGTTTAAGGACTGGCAGATACTTACCTCTGCAGTCTTATCCCTATCCTTCGTCTAGGATGTTCCTGACCTTCTTGCTCAAATAATGGGACAGAAGCCTATCCAAGTATTTGCAATGTTCTGCTGCCGTAAGCAACAGCCTCTGATGGTAAGAAAGGTCATCGTCATCTTAAAAGGGCGGAAACAGCTTCTATGGTATCTAAAAGCCAGCTATCGTCAGTTCCCAACTGTTTACGAAAGCTAGGTTTACTAGATTATCGCACAAGTGTGTCTTCTGAAAAATGACAGCCGACAAATTGGCTCCACGCAGAAGACTCTGTTGTCTTTTTATGATCACTTTGTTACATGGCTTCTGGTGGTTAAGCGTTCCCTGTAGAAACGTTCGAGAGTTGATGTTGTTACAGCAACAAGTCGTGCAGCTTCATTGACGCTATGTTCATGGGCACGTCTAAGCATTACAACTCTTTCTTTTCTGCCGTTATAAGACCTCTCCACGCTGACCCATTTCGCTGCTCTCTTTTCAGACATACATTGACATACTCAAATGACGTCTCGGTACGACTTAGATCAGCGGCAGAGGCTGACATGACCGTTTTGCATTACTTCTACTCCCCCTACATCGCTTCGAAGCGACTTGAGTGCTCTTTTCTGGATGTCACCAACAACTCAGCTGGCAAGCTCACTTGGTTAACACTGGCAATTGCAAGTCTACCGGCACCGTATAAGCCATTGGTGTTGGTGGTAATTCTACAAAAGCAAGTATCTGTGCTCGACAATCGATGAGAGCTTTATATCACATCGCAGTTAAAGCTTGATGCACCGTTGCAGAGCTTTCCATCAATGGCCTTGCTGCTATGGTAACACCGGTTCCCGTCATGTCACCGAGTCGTGTGACAAGGGCCTCCCGTCGGGTAGACCGTTCGCGGGTGCAAGTCTTTCCATTTGACGCCACTTCGGCGACTTGCGCGTCGATGGGGATGAAATGATGATGATCAGGACAACACAATACCCAGTCCCTGAGCGGAGAAAATCTCCGACCCAGCAGGGAATCGAACCCGGGTCCCTAGGACTGACATTCTGTCGCGCTGACCACTCAGCTACCGAGGCGGACACGTCACCGATGATCAGTGCTGTCGTCGTTGACTGACAATTGAAAGCATAGCTGAACGGGTTTTCCAAACGCTGCTGGCAAGCGAGGTGCAATCAGTCCTTGTCAGGTCAATTGAACGGCTATTTGATTCAGAAGTAGCGGCTCCAGTCACAAAAGCTCACAAAGACTAGGAGAGTGGTGTGCTGACCACATGCCACTCCATATCCGCATCCAGTGACGCCTATGGCTTGAACATGGCACGGCAGTCGGTCGGTACCGTTGGGCCTTCTGACGCCTGTTCGGGCAGAGATTAGAGATTTACAATTCACGCAAGATCTATCGTTGCAACAGCGCATATGGAGTACATGAGAGGATTACATTTACAGATCAATAGCACAGTCGATTCTCAGGTATCAGGTATCGACTCATGCTGCAACACCCGTATTAGAACTCGTACGTCGTGTATCCTCCAGAGGCAATGCAGAAAATGACTCTAGTATCAAGTCGATAGTAGAGATGGGAAATACTGTCCTGGGGTACGTTATGCCTGCTCGACCTGTTCAAAACATTCTGGAAGAACTGTTGGTTGACACGTCGCTCGAGTCACTTCTTGTCCCATCATACCTCACAAGTGCTCGATTAGAGACAGATTCGGAAATGTTGCAGGCCGGGGAAGGATCTTGGACGAATGCACTATATGAGACAGCCTCACCATATCTACGTCGTACGCACAAACGACCATTACTTGTGTGCCGTGTGCTCCTGCGATTTGATTGTTCCGGTGTAGTGTGTTCGATCTTTTTCGATTCGCTTTGCGGTGCGCCAGTTGGTGCGCCCTGTGGGATTCCGTGCGGGAAGCCGAAAGGGCCTGGGAGGAGCGACGCCGGAAGATTGCGTAAGTCGTGCCGGCAAGTGGTGTGAGTGTGGCAGTTGCATTGCGGCCGGCCGAGCAGCGGAACTGGGGGTGCTGCAGTGACTCGCTGTCGTTCGTTCTGTTTACGAGTTCAACCTTCCTCACGATGTGGCTACGGGCTGGTGTTATTCTGGCCATTACCTTATTAGCGGCATTTGGATTAATATTGTTAAAGGTGAGCTGTTAGTTTGGTGCATCTTCATCTGGTGGAGTTACAGCGAGACTTCTTTGTGCCGTATTCTGGCTTGCGCTGCTGACAAGGGAACCTCCCCATCGCACCCCCCTTAGATTTAGTTATCAGTTGGCACAATGGATAGGCCTTGAAAAACTGAACACAGATCAATCGGGAAAACAGGAAGAAGTTGTGTGGAACTATGAAAAAAATAAGCACAATATACAAACTGAGGACTCCATGCGCATGATATGCAACATCAAGGATAATGTGAGCTCAGGAGCGCCGTGGTACCGTGGTTAGCGTTAGCAGCTCCGGAACGAGAGGTCCTCGGTTCAAGTCTTCCCTCGAGTGAAAAGTTTACTTTCTTTATTTTCGCAAAGTTATGTCCTGTCCGTTCATTCATTGACTTCTCTGTTCACTGTAATATGTTTAGTGTCTGTGGTTTGCGACCGCGAGCTATATTTGCTGGATTCATATTGCCCACGGAATACATCTCACGTATTTAATGCACTCTCGTCCAAAGTAGCGAACAATCAGCTGCCAGCCAGGGAGCCTCATTAGCAGGAATACTCTCTCTTCCGTGGGCTGTAGTCGACTGACGTCGTGTGTTTCGATGTTTGTTTAGGTGTAGCGTCCCCATACTACGGCACAGTTACCTAGCATCGGACGGACGGACGGACGGACAGATAATAATTGTCTGAAAATAAAAAATTAAACTTCTCACTCGAGGGAAGACTTGAACGAAGGACCTCTCGGTCCGCAGATGCTAACACTAACCACGGTACCACGGCGCTCCTGGGGTCACACTCTCCTAGATGTTGCCTATCTTGCGCATGGACTACTCAGTTTGTAGTGCTTATTTTTTCATAGATCCACACAACTTCTTCCTGTTTTCTCGATTGATTTGGGTTCAGTTTTTCAAGGCTTATCCACTGTGCCAACTTATAACTAAATCTGAGTGGGGTGCGATGGGGAGGTTCCCTTGTGAGCAGTGAGTGTTCCCACGTCGCGTGTCGAAATACTGACTTGTGCCCTGGTTGGTTTACGTATGAACTGGAGTGCCTATGTGGGCGTGTTTGCTTAAATTGTTGTTCAAGTTTTTCACAGTACCCTTACTTGAGTGTCTTTAAATTGCATTTCACTTTGTTACTGAACGTATGTTAGTTAAGGGACGCCCAAATGGTCACGCTAGTCAAGTAAAGTTTAAGTCTACTGTGACACCACTGTTTACCTGTTGGATTAAAATTAATTCAATCTTAACCACGGCTAGGAATAATTCAAGCCTATTTGTAAGTGCCGTGTGTGTGTGTTTTTTTTCGTCCTTTTCTCTTACTCACTACTGTTGAGTGTTAAACTGTTTTGGAAACCCCTTTGACGTCATTTCACGCTGTGGTTTCAGAAAGATTTATGTGGGAACTGTTGTTAACGGCTCCTGTTGCAACGGGGTTTCCGGCCCAGGGATTTAGTGCCAACCGCCAACAGTGCGGTAGCTTTTTATCAATCTTTTTCGAACCACCGTCTGGCCTACGACTATTGATGGATTTCTGTGGTAAAATTCAAATGGAGGCACTGTCTTGTTAACTTGTCTGAACTGAATGTGCTTGCCTTGCAAAACAGTTCATTACTGATTCCGAGTAGTTTAATCAGTGGTAAGGCACTCGTTATTCTGGACCAGACTGTGCTTGGCATTAATTGCATTGTCTTCATAAATTGGTGTGCTACATAAGATTATAACGTAAGTGCCATTGTGGGTAATATTTACCATTTAACTATATGAGTTGGTTCTGTGAATCATTGTGGCACGTAAGGTCACGTAAGACAGTGCTGTAGTGGGCAGATATTGCTATAGGCCTGTGATATTATTTCCTGTAAGCCATTGTGCCCATTAGGTTATGTAAGGCCTAAATACAGTGACCAGTTTGGTAATTTTCTGTGTTTCGTAATAATATTTTACAAGCATTAAAATTTTGGGGAAGGTTATACCTCACATTTGCATATTGTTTGATGTTAATAACTTGTTAACGATTCATGTTAAATCAGCTGATGTACATTTAAATTGAACAAGTTATATGTGAATATGTTGTTACCAGTACCACGCATGAATTTTCTTGCATAATAAATTAAATTTTATATTCTATACTCAATTTGTTGCTCAGACTTCCACTCCAGCAGCCCCTGTATTCTGCTCCCAACCATATCAACTTGTGTGCGGAAAGAATCTGCTTTCATCGCTGAAGACCGTGGTACACCATTCCATTTCCCAAATGAACCTCCGACGGCACTCCTAATCGATGATAATCGGTTTCATAGTTGGTAGGAATTGCTGCTGTCAGTTAATGCCAGTTCTACCCAACCAGTGTCTGAGCAATCACTGGACATCTGCAGGCAGGTAGTTACCAAACGCAGTTGCTCACTGGAGAGTAGATAACTAAAACAGTGTAGTGTTTGAGCCGTGGCGGGGTGGTTGTTGTCGTCTTTCGGAGCCCTGGCGCCACTAGCTCGACCTGTCGTTTGATGGCCCTCTGGTTTGAGGCCACTAAGTTCTTTGCTAGAGGTTGCTGAGACGGGGCTGCTACATGGTCGTGCCCCAGTCCACTTCGCCATTAACGCCCGGACACATCTTAATCGTATCTTCCCTGGTCGATGAATCGGACGAGGCGCTCCAATGAAATGGCCTGCTCGTTCACCGTATCTCAACATTGCGGTTTCTGGTTGTGGAGCCTTCTCAGAATTATCTTGTATTCAGTGACCATTCCAGATGTGGAGACGCTGGAGCAGAGTATTCATGCTGCCTGTGACACTGCTCATATGCACACTGGCCGATGTGAACGTGTGAGGTATAACATGCCACGGCGCGTACACGCGTGCGTTGAGGCGCATGGAAACTATTTTCAACACACACTGTAACTGTGACTGCATGGTACAGCCCGTATTAGAATGCAGACTTTGAAACAATGTAAGTCTGAATAAATGGTGTCTAGCATGCAATCCATGCATTTCCGGACATAAGTTCATCAGACTTTCTTTGTTCCGTATCCTCTCATCGAACAATCCCTAGAGTTAGTGTAGTGTGGAAAAAATCGCCCTGCAGAATTATGTGATAGTGAAAACGATAAATTATTCGGAGATAATACATAAAAAAACAGTAAGAGGCGTGACAGTGTTCCGTCTGTATTACAAAAAATGTCGTCGCTGATGAATCTATATTCTGTTGTACCTTGTAGAAATTTCGAGCGAGAAAGTTCTTAAGAAAGGTATGTTATTAATTTTGGTATCATCTGAGACATTATTATCGTTTCATATCTCGTATGAACGCATTTTATTTACAAGAACTCAGTGCGCGGCACCGTGCGACTACTTGCTTCCCGCCGCCAAGAGTTTAGTTCCGACGGCTCGCCCAAATGATATCGATAATGTTCCCTGCCTGCCGAATTTTTTTTTTTTTTTTTCTTTTTTTTTTTTTTTTTTTTTTTTTTTTTTTCCAGCTCTTACTGACACTTCGTAACTGAACCCATCACCCAAATCGCCGATATATGCTACATAAAAGTTGCTATAGGTACTTCCAGGGCAGTATTTCTGTTTAAGTCGAGCAAAATGTATTTTTGCGTGTGTTTTGTGAAACTATAAGACTATTGTCTTCAGCACGTAGTACGTGCATTTTACACAAAACTTCGTTCTTGCCGAAGCAGGATTTCTGCAGTGCATAAAAAAATTCCCAATCAAATACTAAGTGTGCGGAGAAGACAAAGAACTGAGGTCTATGAGTCGAATAATTAATTTTCTCACGGAGATCACTGTATTTTTCTAGCAATCAGTTACTCCCCTCCGTCATAGTACTGAAGTACAGTTCTACACAATACAGTTTTGTCAGTAACGTCGAATTCCTTTAATTTTCATTTACATCTATGTTTCTTTCCTGGAGAATCAAAAGAGCTGTTCACATCTAGACATTCTGTCGATGATGATGATGAGCGTTTGGCGTCATTGGCCGGGAGGCCCCTCGCGGGGCAGGTCCGGCCGCCATATCGCAGGTCTTATTACAGTCGGCGCCACATTGGGCGACCTGCACGCCGGATGGGGATGAAATGATGATGAACACAACACAACACCCAGTCCCTGAGCGGAGAAAATCTCCGACCCAGCCGGGAATCGAACCCGGGCCCAGAGGACGGCAATCCGTCACGCTGACCACTCAGCTACTGGGGCGGACATTCTGTCGATGTTACTGCAATATTAACACGGAATACAGTTGATTCGGAATACCACAAGGTTTTGTTTTGTATTTTATGAACCTGCGCGAAATTTAAATTATTACTGATTGCTTCACTGTTGTCTACATCAGTAAAAAATTTTCAGTACGTTCAGTGTAACGATTTTGAATTGTTTTCTGATGTCCTTGCAACCTTACGCACACCAACCGGAATAGCATTATACTTAGGCCCTTTCTCCTGCATTTCTCTCACTACCAAAAGATACACGCCAAAGCACCACTCCGCGGAAGACTACAACCACACGTGAATACACGATGTCGCACACAGAAGATTGAGAGTGCGCTGAGCTATTGCACTGGTTAAGTGTACATGCAGCAAGAAAAGCTATGAGGTGGCCGAATTACAGCACTTAGCGGCTGCGGTCTCCAAGGAGTGGGTGTGATCTTGAGGTGACGGCCACCCTAGTAAACATTACAGCTCGCGTTTTATAAGGTATCTATTCACAGACACATATTTTTAAAACACTGATCTCAATGCATTATCGCCGTGTGCTCGTAGTAGGGCGACACTGAACCATTTCATCAATGTGTTGCCGTTCCTAGACAGGTTGCCTAACGGTACTTTCAGTAGGAAAATGGGAACTTGGAACAATATTTGTTTCATACAATGTGCCGAAAACTCTAGTAAACATCTTTGATCAGGAATTGGACGTGTTAGAAAGCATCATCGTTATTCTTCGACAGCAGGAGCACTATCATAGCAGAAGCCGTAATCGTACATCATGTCTGCATATCACTCATTAATGTCGATTTTTTACATTACAGCCAGTGCGTGTACAGACACAGTTAACCGACGCTCTCTCTCATACACTCTCTATCCCTTGCACTGCTTCAGTCACAACACACCAGGGAAAACTACGCTTTCAACGGGCTAGTTTAATGGCAGAAGGACACCCGGATCAAAGGGGTTGAAAGCAACTATGTATGTTAAGCTACAATTAAACATCAAAGAGACTGGTTGGATAAGACACATAAGTGCGCGCCACTAGCCCAGAAACAATTCTACATAAAGTGTGTTCTATCAGGGAAACAATTCGAAATATGGCACACGTCCGTATGAAGTTTTTTCGCTTCAAATGAGCGTTCCTGTCACCTCCCTCAATATTGAACAGTCTTCCTGGGACACACTGTCTAGTCGGATAACATTTCCTTAAGCATTGTATAGAACGAAGAACAGTATTCAGCAAGTTTCATTTTCAATGGGCTACCAGCGGAATTCACAAGACAAAATGAGTTTAAGTACCCAAGTATTCATGTTCAGTTTCGTTTCCTCGTGGGACGTTTCTTCCATTCTGTGCAGTTCTCCTCAGTAACACAGAATTCTTGCTTACAGTGTGTTAGCCGGCCGAAGTGGCCGTGCGGTTAAAGGCGCTGCAGTCTGGAACCGCAAGACCGATACGGTCGCAGGTTCGAATCCTGCCTCGGGCATGGATGTTTGTGGTGTCCTTAGGTTTAACTAGTTCTAAGTTCAAAAATGGCTCTGAGCACTATGGGACTCAACTGCTGAGGTCATTAGTCTCCTAGAACTTAGAACTAGTTAAACCTAACTAACCTAAGGACATCACAAACATCCATGCCCGAGGCAGGATTCGAACCTGAGACCGTAGCGGTCTTGCGGTTCCAGACTGCAGCCCCTTTAACCGCACGGCCACTTAGGCCGGCTAGTTCTAAGTTCTAGGGGACTAATGACCTCAGCAGTTGAGTCCCATAGTGCTCAGAGCCATTTGAACCATTTTTACAGTGTGTTAATTATTTGTATACCACCTCATCACTTGATTATTAGCGAATTTTTAATTCAGCGATTCTTTTATTCATAAATTTTGTATTCAGGATTCCGTAAACTCCCTCCATGGTAAAGTAGCTGTTTTTCACGTTGTCCAAGGGAAACTGATAAGTAAATAAATAAAACACATAAATGACACCGTTGTATAAAACGTCACCATCCACATTCTACTACGTGATAAGATATCGATGAAACAGAATACTCATGAGAATTTTCACTATTGTCTCTTCACTTTTCCGAATACATCATAATCTGTCTTTTTATCTTTGGAATGTGCTGCTGAAATAGAATTTCAAAGCCGTGTACTTAAAAATTTTAGGGAAAATAAATGAAGAAACCCCCCCATGAACCATGGACCTTGCCGTTGGTGGGGAGGCTTGCGTGCCTCAGCGATACAGATAGCCGTACCGTAGGTGCAACCACAACGGAGGGGTATCTGTTGAGAGGCCAGACAAACGTGTGGTTCCTGAAGAGGGGCAGCAGCCTTTTCAGTATTTGCAAGGGCAACAGTCTGGATGATTGACTGATCTGGCCTTGTAACAATAACCAAAACGGCCTTGCTGTGCTGGTACTGCGAACGGCTGAAAGCAAGGGGAAACTACAGCCGTAATTTTTCCCGAGGGCATGCAGCTTTACTGTATGATTACATGATGATGGCGTCCTCTTGGGTAAAATATTCCGGAGGTAAAATAGTCCCCCATTCGGATCTCCGGGCGGGGACTACTCAAGAGGATGTCGTTATCAGGAGAAAGAAAACTGGCGTTCTACGGATCGGAGCGTGGAATGTCAGATCCCTTAATCGGGCAGGTAGGTTAGAAAATTTAAAAAGGGAAATGGATAGGTTGAAGTTAGATATAGTGGGAATTAGTGAAGTTCGGTGGCAGGAGGAACAAGACATCTGGTCAGGTGACTACAGGGTTATAAACACAAAATCAAATAGGGGTAATGCAGGAGTAGGTTTAATAGTGAATAGGAAAATAGGAATCCGGGTAAGCTACTACAAACAGCATAGTGAACGCATTATTGTGGCCAAGATAGATACGAAGCCCACACCTACTACAGTAGTACAAGTTTATATGCCAACTAGCTCTGCAGATGACGAAGAAATTGAAGAAATGTATGATGAAATAAAAGAAATTATTCAGATTGTGAAGGGAGACGAAAATTTAATAGTCATGGGTGACTGGAATTCGAGTGTAGGAAAAGGGAGAGAAGGAAACATAGTAGGTGAATATGGATTGGGGGACAGAAATGAAAGAGGAAGCCGCCTGGTAGAATTTTGCACAGAGCACAACATAATCATAACTAACACTTGGTTTAAGAATCATGAAAGAAGGTTGTATACATGGAAGAACCCTGGAGATACTAAAAGGTATCAGATAGATTATATAGTGGTAAGACAGAGATTTAGGAACCAGGTTTTAAATTGTAAGACATTTCCAGGGGCAGATGTGGACTCTGACCACAATCTATTGGTTATGACCTGTAGTTTAAAACTGAAGAAACTGCAAAAAGGTGGGAATTTAAGGAGATGGGACCTGGATAAACTAAAAGAACCAGAGGTTGTACAGAGATTCAGGGAGAGCATAAGGGATCAATTGACAGGAATGGGGGAAATAAATAAAGTAGAAGGAGAATGGGTAGCTTTGAGGGATGAAGTAGTGAAGGCAGCAGAGGATCAAGTAGGTAAAAAGACGAGGGCTAGTAGAAATCCTTGGGTGACAGAAGAAATATTGAATTTAATTGATGAAAGGAGAAAATATAAAAATGCAGTAAGTGAAACAGGCAAAAAGGAATACAAACGTCTCAAAAATGATATCGACAGGAAGTGCAAAATGGCTAAGCAGGGGTGGCTAGAGGACAAATGTAAGGATGTAGAGGCCTATCTCACTAGGGGTAAGATAGATACCGCCTACAGGAAAATTAAAGAGACCTTTGGAGATAAGAGAACGACTTGTATGAATATCAAGAGCTCAGATGGAAACCCAGTTCTAAGCAAAGAAGGGAAAGCAGAAAGGTGGAAGGAGTATATAGAGGGTCTATACAAGGGCGATGTACTTGAGGACAATATTATGGAAATGGAAGAGGATGTAGATGAAGATGAAATGGGAGATACGATACTGCGTGAAGAGTTTGACAGAGCACTGAAAGACCTGAGTCGAAACAAGGCCCCCGGAGTAGACAATATTCCATTGGAACTACTGACGGCCGTGGGAGAGCCAGTCCTGACAAAACTCTACCATCTGGTGAGCAAGATGTATGAAACAGGCGAAATACCCTCAGACTTCAAGAAGAATATAATAATTCCAATCCCAAAGAAAGCAGGTGTTGACAGATGTAAAAATTACCGAACTATCAGCTTAATAAGTCACAGCTGCAAAATACTAACACGAATTCTTTACAGACGAATGGAAAAACTAGTAGAAGCTAACCTCGGGGAAGATCAGTTTGGATTCCGTAGAAACACTGGAACACGTGAGGCAATACTGACCTTACGACTTATCTTAGAAGAAAGATTAAGGAAAGGCAAACCTACGTTTCTAGCATTTGTAGACTTAGAGAAAGCTTTTGACAATGTTGTCTGGAATACTCTCTTTCAAATTCTAAAGGTGGCAGGGGTAAAATACAGGGAGCGAAAGGCTATTTACACTTTGTACAGAAACCAGATGGCAGTTATAAGAGTCGAGGGACATGAATGGGAAGCAGTGGTTGGGAAGGGAGTAAGACAGGGTTGTAGCCTGTCCCCGATGTTGTTCAATCTGTATATTGAGCAAGCAGTAAAGGAAACAAAAGAAAAATTCGGAGTGGGTATTAAAATTCATGGAGAAGAAATAAAAACTTTGAGGTTCGCCGATGACATTGTAATTCTGTCAGAGACAGCAAAGGACTTGGAAGAGCAGTTGAATGGAATGGACAGTGTCTTGAAAGGAGGATATGAGATGAACATCAACAAAAGCAAAACAAGGATAATGGAATGTAGTCTAATTAAGTCGGGTGATGGTGAGGGAATTAGATTAGGAAATGAGGCACTTAAAGTAGTAAAGGAGTTTTGCTATTTGGGGAGCAAAATAACTGATGATGGTCGAAGTAGAGAGGATATAAAATGTAGGCTGGCAATGGCGAGGAAAGCGTTTCTGAAGAAGAGAAATTTGTTAACATCCAGTATTGATTTAAGTGTCAGGAAGTCATTTCTGAAAGTATTCGTATGGAGTGTAGCCATGTATGGAAGTGAAACATGGACGATAAATAGTTTGGACAAGAAGAGAATAGAAGCTTTCGAAATGTGGTGCTACAGAAGAATGCTGAAGATTAGATGGGTAGATCACATAACTAATGAGGAAGTATTGAATAGGATTGGGGAGAAGAGAAGTTTGTGGCACAACTTGACCAGAAGAAGGGATCGGTTGGTAGGACATGTTCTGAGGCATCAAGGGATCACCAATTTAGTATTGGAGGGCAGCGTGGAGGGTAAAAATCGTAGGGGGAGACCAAGAGATGAATACACTAAGCAGATTCAGAAGGATGTAGGTTGCAGTAAGTACTGGGAGATGAAAAAGCTTGCACAGGATAGAGTAGCATGGAGAGCTGCATCAAACCAGTCTCAGGACTGAAGACCACAACAACAACAACAACAAATGAAGAAACAGATATTTAATGTATAATAGTTACTTTTAAAATAAGACTTATAGTTGTTTCCATTGCTGTTTTGAACTTTTTGTTTACAGTAATCCTATGTAGCGTTCGTGAGATACGATTCCTGATTGAGTACATCTGCTAACGTTGGTCCCATGTAAGCTGTACTTTAATAGATTAATGTTTAGTATGGAAAAATCCCTAACACATTTGGAAAAGCGGTAGCACAACATTACTATTGTCATGGTATTTAATATGCTAGTGGTTAAAAAACATATGTCTCATAATAAGTTTGTGGGTAAATACCATGCAGTTGCAACAATGATCTGATTGTGTACTCAACCAGAGACCTTTGCCTTCCACTGACAAGTGCTCTACCGACTGAGCTATCCAGGCACGACCCGCGACGTACCATCACAGTTTCACTTCCTCCGCTACTTCGTCTCCTACGTTCCGAACATCATAGAAGTTCTGCTGCATAGCTTGTGGAACTAGCAGTCCTGGAAGATAGGATATTGCAGAGATTTGGCTCAGGCACAGAATGAATTTTCACACCCTGCAGCCAGGTGTACGCTGATTTGGAATCTCAACGTCTAGATTACCGCACTCATCGCTGCAGAGTGAAAAATTCATCCTGGATACGATTACCCATCATGCGAATTTTCTGTATAAACTACGTTCACCAGCAATCTCCAGCGTGAAACTCGACTGAAAACTGCTAAATGGTTGTCAGCCGAAAGATCGTTCTCACATGTTGCCGTCAACTAGCTGCAATCCCGAAACCTCACGGAATATTGATTACGCCACGAAAATTTCAAGAATCGTACTTCTCTCCTACTTTCCAAACTTCATGAAAGTTCTCCAACAGATCCTTCTTCCGTGAGTGCTATTAGGCATTGTAGGCAGGACGAACGTGTGGAGCTTGAAAAGCAGGAGAGAGATACTGACAAACAAAAACTGGTAACAGGATGGCGATTTTGAAGACGGAGGGAGGGGATGAGGTGGAAGGGTGATGGATGAGCTTCCTTAGCTGTGCCTGGATAGCTTAGTCAACAGAGTACCTTCCAGAAAAATAAATATTTTCTGGCTTCTAGTCCCCATTTAGCACACGGTTTTAATCTGCCGCAAGAGGCGACTCTTGGGAGGGCATAAGAAGAGTTGGTTGTGTGTCAGGAGGCTCTTTCTCAGTTCGTCCCTTGCTACTTTTCCTTGGAAGGTTGGTAGTGACCTGTGGTCGCCAGTAAGTGCTGTGAAAGAAAATTCACAATTATTTATTTCCATAAAACTACGAGTAGCATCTTGACTCGTGCTTGGCGTTTCGCCTTTTTCTTCCCTAAGGTATCTTCAGTGGGATTTAGAACGATACAGTTTTGTTTTGATATGTGTTGGCCTTAAATCGTAAAACAGTTCACGTCGCGTTTACTTCATTTGCTTCTTTTTTATGGAAATAAGAAATTATTATGCCAACGGTCTTCCCACAGTGGTAACGCCGGTCCCCGTCAGATCACCGAAGTTACGCGCTGTCGGGCTGGGCTATCACTTGGATGGGTGACCATCCGGTCTGCCGAGTGCTGTTGGCAAGCGGGGTGCACTCAGCCCTTGTGAGGCAAACTGAGGAGCTACTTGATTGAGAAGTAGCCGCTCCGGTCTCGGAAACTGGGAAACTGACATACGGCCGGGAGAACGGTGTGCTGACCACATGCCCCTCCGTATCCGCATCCAGTGACGCCTATGAGCTATGGATGACACGGTGGCCGATCAGTACCGTTGGGCCTTCATGGCCTGTTCAGGAGGAGTTTAGTTTAGTTTTTAAGTGAGTAAGTTGGCATCTACGAGTCCTCAAATCTGGTATGAAGGTCGCACTACCACTTCAGTTTTTAATATGAAGGAAGGAAGAAGTTCTGAATATAAAAATGTTTTTTTTTTTTTTTGTTTCGGAAATAAAGTGGTAGTGCGACTTCCTCACCAGATGAGAGAAAACGCCGATGCCAATAAACTGTAAGTAATTACTTATTTATATAAAAACGCGAAGTGAACTGTTTGTAATCTAAACATAACACACATCAAAACAAAACTGTAGCGTTCTAGATCCCACTGAGAAACCTCAGAGTAAAACACAAAAAAAAGCACGATTAAGTGGCAATTGAGTGCGATAATCTGTGAAATTGTCTACATTTGTCCGTATGCCGACAGTTTGTACCAAATAAAAATGGTGTCTCCAAAATGTAAAACCAAGTGGTACGCAAGCGCCAGCATGGCCCTTTAAATGCAGCGCGTTCACAGCTTCTCCCTGTCTCTCCTGCTGGCGCTCAGACAGCCTGGTGTGGCGGAGGGTGGAAGCGTGCAGAGAACCTGAATTCTGTGGCATTCTTGTCGGGGCGCGGTAGGTATATGTAGTACACACGATAATACTACGAACCTTACCATCTGTGCTAGCACAGGATGATGAAATTACGGTAGTGGAGTAACGCTGAGGGAGACGAAAGTTCGCGCAGACGAGCGGCGTTAAGCCCCAGTCGGTGGCTCGGCGGTGTTTGCTCGCAGGCTGCTTCGGACGCACGCCTCCCGGCTGTGACCGGGCGCTGGCCGTGTTTACCCCGCCCCGCCAGTTCAAAGCTGGTCGCCGCCCTGCAGGCAGATATTGGGACCGCGACGGCAAACACCGCTGGCCGGTACTTCCGCCTCGGAAGTCGTCGCTGCCGAAGACAATAAACGCCACTTGCTGCTGTGGTCGCCACGGTACTGCGGGAAAGAAATGGACCACATGACGCACAGAAAGAAACTGACCGTCAGTAATAGAAAGAATGAACTGTCACCTAACTATCAGAGTGTTTCACATAGCGAACTGCATACGAACATTTATTGGCAGTTAATAGCTCTATAAATGTTCCTTATTCTGTCAATAAGGAAGTTAGCAATGCAGCTGGAGTCCCCCTTAAAATTAAATACTGCTGAACATCTCCAATGGTCCTAGAGCAGGAGTATTGTAGAAAAAATTACGTAGCCTAGAAATAAGAAAATCTTTTCATATAATATTTCTTCTTTAAAACTAGCGCACTATTCCCTAGACCATCAACAAACACAACAGATACGTATAACAGAGACTTTAGCCATCAATAATACATTCTCCTTCACTATTTACAAAAGTCTGCCAACACAGCGGTAAATTTTCGATTGCGCGACTGTAGAAGCCACGCGATTTTGAGGCGAAGAACTCGGTGGGACATGTTCGGAGTGGATTTGGAAAGCAAGCTATTTGAAAGTTGTTTGATAGAGGGCGAAAAAGTTGAATGTCTGAGGGCACAAGATCAGATGAATAAGGTGGTAGTGTAGTGATATCCCAGCACAATTCCTGTACATCTATTTTGTTATTCCAGCAGAATGCTGGAATCGTAGAGTAGCATCAATTCAGGCAGTCTCCTTGGATTGCGTCTGTAAGACGACTCAGTTGCTGTCAATAAATATCAGCAGTGATGGTTACATCTCGGGGACGCAATTCGTTGTACATCACACCGTCGCTGTTCCATTAAATGCAGATCAAACGGCCAAAAAATAGTAAACGCAGATCCAGTTTTCTGCTGCAGGATATCATGGCATTATCATTCGCTTGATGACGGATATCGTCGATGCAGTACAGAAAACGGACGTTTTCACGCCGGTACTTAAGAGCATGCCCATTACCCCTTAAGAATTTCCAAATTCAGCTCCTATCAAAGTTCCTGTCAAAGGAAGATAGTTCAGCACTAATATTTATTGTCCTAGCGTTGTCGGAGACAATCGAGTACATACAGTACCATCAGTTAACTAAATACTTATGGATGAACGAACTGTTCGACTATCATCGATCAGGTTGGAGATATCACAAGCAACTATTACAGTGTGACTATCTTTTATGGATGAGAGCAGGTCTTTATAAGGGGAGTTGCTGCTTTCTTTGGCTCAGTCATTCCTTTCTTTTCCTTATTTTAGCAGAAAGACGCAATTCCTCATCAGCAGTAACGATACAGCATAGGAACGGTAGGATTTGTACACGAGAAAATTGTTAACAAGCAAGCAGAGGTACACATATAGCATACACCCGATTTTTGAAACTTCCCCATTGCATGCAGATGTCGCAGGATGGTGGTATAATCACAGTTCATCCCATTCCCCAGTTCTCGAGTACACTGACTTGGATCACTGCGGATTAATACGTGTAAACGGTCTTCATCAAACCCCGGACGTCCTCCTGAATGTGGAGAGTCACTAATGTCAAAACGCTCCGCCTTAAAACAAGAAAAGCATTCCCTTGCCATGCTCTGTGCAATGACATTATCCCCATACACGGCCATAATGTTTCTGGCGGCCTGCGCTGCTCTCACCCCTCAAACAGAAAATACGTCGGAAATGATTAGATTTCTCCAGTTTGCACTGCATTCTCTAGCGTCTACAGGTCCGCTGACTATCTACAAGTGACAGAATTAGAATATGTAAACGTAAACAGCAATAGCGTGCTACAAATAAAAAATGACGATGAATGAACTGGAATATCAGTATACAAAACAAAAAGACTACGAAGTTCTTTCCTGTATGAGCCTCCAATCAAACGTATAAAAAATAGCAAACACAGATCCAGTTTTGTGTGGCAGGACCTGATGGCGTTATCATTCGCTTGATGACGGAAATCGTCGATTCAGTTCAGAAAATGGATATTTTCACGCCGGTACTTAAGAGCATGCCCATTACCGCTAAGAAATTTCCAGATTCAGATCCTATCAAAGTTCCTGTCAAAGGAAGATAGTTAAGCAATAATATCTTTTGTCTTAGCGTTGTCGGAGACACTCGAGTACATAGAGTACCATCAGTTAACTAAATACTTATGGATGAACGAACTGTTCGACTACCATCGATCAGGTTGCGGATATCACAAACAACTTTTACAATGTGAACAAAGACTTTAAACGGACTTTGCAGTGATAAAAGGGTCCAGTCCTGATCTTCCTCGACAAATGTGAAGTCTTAGATGCTGTAAACTTCAATGTGTTTACTGCAAAACTGATAAATAGGATCCTCAATCACAGGTAAGACAGGGTTTGAATCATGTAAAGTCTGCCAATGCATACTGAATTAAAAACAAAAGACACATACACAGGTAATGCACCAGGGGGCCATCAAGAATCAATATTACTGCTTTTTTTCATATATATATTAATTAAATATTTTTCATACCCTTTATAATTACATCCGTAAGAAGACGATCTTCACTTGTTACTTAGTAATGCCGATTTTAAACTTCTTTAACGAAGATCTCTAAAATGTTCATGAATGATGCATCTCAGCAGAACTTTTGCTGAACAACGCTAAATCGTAAACAACCTTCATACTGAATGACTCATCACTTCAAACCTCTATGATCCCCATGCACATACTGTTCCAAAAATTATTCATTGCAGTACCTCAGTCACAGGCCTCGATATATTGCTGAAGTGCCTGTACCAGTATGCTAGAAACTACTTACGTTCATATTTTGTTTCTACCAGAAAAGGCAACAGTAAAATACATTATATAGATGTTTAGGCTGTGTTGTATACATAGTTCCGCATAGTCAGCGCGTACACAACTTGCCCACTAGAGCGCGCCCCGCTAAGCACAACAGCGCAGGCGCAGCGCTCGTCCATCTCCGCACTACGAGATGGCGCTGCCATAGAGACGGACCAAATTCTGCTTCCGCCGATCCGCGTATTAATATGTAATGCAGCCAATGAGATTTCTGCTAACCTAGCACCTTTTCTCCTCGCAGATCACACTCGCGCAGTGATACATGAATGCGTGAGGTATCATAACAAGTGTACAGACCTCCAGTTAGTTAGTCTACATTAGTCTGTACCAGTCTGTACGAGTTCTGCATTTGTCTGTACCAGTCTATAGTCAAGTTTCGGTCTGCACCTAATAAGATTACCATATTCCTGTACATAGCCATGAAGATAAATGTATAGAGACTTCTGTCAAGTATCAAAGATATATGTGTGAATAAGATTAATGTACCAATACCAAAGGAACTTCAGATTGTCAATTGCAAATAGCATCCAGAACCAAGTTACGTAATTTTTATGCTTGTTATCATTTTAATAAGTGTGTGTGGAAATTAATCGAGCTCTGTTTAAAGTTGGTCACCGTCAATCTGCTACTCTAAGCGTGCAAGTGGCATTTCTATCGTCTGACCTAACAGCAGAAGATAAACACGCCACGATAAGACCACGAGACATATACTGACACTCGCCTACTTCTTTAGAGTGACATGTCAAATAATCTGATAGTGTGTGTACTGAAGGTCTTACAGTACGCACACCACAGGCTGTCTTTGATTACAGGGGTGACCTACACTGACGAGACAATAGTAATGGGATACCTCCTAGTACGGTGTCGTGCCTCCTTTTGCCCTACGTACTGCAACAAGTCGATGTGGCATGGACTCAACAAGTCGATGGAAGTCCCCTGCAGAAATACTGAACCATTCAGCCTCTACAGCCGTCTATCATTGCGAAAATGGCCCCTGTATACGATTTTGTGCATTAACTAACCTCTCGATTATGTCGCGTACGTGTTGGAAGGGATTCACTGAATCTGAATGGCCAGACCATTCGCCTCGAATTGTGGCCCGGTGACATGGTGCACTGTCATCCATAAAAATTCCATCGTTGTTTGAGAACATGAAGACCGTGAATGGCTGCAAATGGTCTCCAAGTAGCTGCACACAACCATCTCCATTCAAATACCGGGTCAGTTCGACCAGAGGACCCAGTCTGTTCCACGTAAGCACAGCCCAAACCATCACAAAGACAGCACCGGCTTGCGCAGAGCGTTGTTGACAATTTGGGTGCATGGGTTCGTGGCGTCTGAGCCTCACTAGAACCCTACCTTCTGCTCTTGCCAACTGAAATCGGAAGTCATCTGACCGGTCCCTGGTTTTCCAGTCGTCTACGGGCCAACCAATACGGTCAAGAGCCCAGGAGAGGCGCAGCAGGCGATGTCGTGCTGCTAGCAATGGCACTCGTGTCGGCCGTCTGCTGCCATATTGAACTAATCGGTTTGAGATTTGACATTTTAAACATTATTACATTAAAGAATATGTTGACAAAGTTTGAAAGATTTAACTTTTAATTTTATTCTTAATTATGGTATAATACTCATGTGCTACGCTAAGGCGCCTTAAGGTGACGTGGCGTTACTAGCCGTGAAATGGGTAAGTCCCAGCACACTCGCTCGCCTCTGTATCTCTCAAACGATACAGTGCTTGTTTCGCTACATCACCCAAATTTAGTTTTATGTAAAAATTTATTTTTGAGTAGAATTAAATATTAGGTACAACGGAAGCTATTCCAGCTGACCTGTTTTAAATGAAACTGATTTTTAGCAAAATCCCCTAACACTACACATACAAAATAACCATGAATATGACATAATGGACTTTTACGAACCATGTAAATAAATTAAATATAAACCTGAAATAAAATATTCGGTAATCACAAAATTACTATTTTTGTTCATTAATTTTTTAGTTTCTACCTGAAAGCGAAACACACAAAATTTTTCACTTTTCAGTACTCAAATACTTAAACACAATTCCAGGCACCAATGTGAGCGTTCGTACGACACTTTCACTAATTCATTTGAAGTAGGGTTGGAATTCACTTTTCCATTATATTTTATTACGAAAAGGAAAGAGGATGATACAATGAAGATCTTGTCGTCCTTGCTTCCTGTTCCACTACAGCTTAGGCTGCCTTTTATAAAGCCTCCATGTCCCTGAGAAATAGATAACATGGCCTAAGCTTCTGTTCTAAACTTACATCTAAGGGAGGACAAAGCACATTTTATATTTTATTTTCTGGAAATAGTTCTAATATCTGAGACTTTACCAGAAAGAATGTTTCCAACAAGTGACATCTTAAAAAAAACACGAGACATTTTACTTCAAAATTTAGCCTGAATCTCAAACTTTGCATTTATCTTTTCCTTTTTCATAAATAATAGCTTTTATGCACTCAAATTGAAATTATTTCCTTAAATAGTGACTTTTTGGTCTATTTTGCGATTTATTTTAATACTTTAGATGTTGCTTTAATTTAGAAGATTGAATAACCTTTGTAAGTTTTCATAATTTTGGCTCAATTATGAATTAGTATGCTAAAGAAGTCATTTGTTCTACTGCACTTACTTTGCTTTGTTGTACACATAATTAGAAATCTGTTTTTATTATAACATATCGATATTTTACGATCGCAATTTCCCTACATATTTATTGGATTATGTTGTATGTACACTCCTGGAAATTGAAATAAGAACACCGTGAATTCATTGTCCCAGGAAGGGAAAACTTTATTGACACATTCCTGGGGTCAGATACATCACATGATCACACTGACAGAACCACAGGCACATAGACACAGGCAACAGAGCATGCACAATGTCGGCACTAGTACAGTGTATATCCACCTTTCGCAGTAATGCAGGCTGCTATTCTCCCATGGAGACGATCGTAGAGATGCTGGATGTAGTCCTGTGGAACGGCTTGCCATGCCATTTCCACCTGGCGCCTCAGTTGGACCAGCGTTCGTGCTGGACGTGCAGACCGCGTGAGACGACGCTTCATCCAGTCCCAAACATGCTCAATGGGGGACAGATCCGGAGATCTTGCTGGCCAGGGTAGTTGACTTACACCTTCTAGAGCACGTTGGGTGGCACGGGATACATGCGGACGTGCATTGTCCTGTTGGAACAGCAAGTTCCCTTGCCGGTCTAGGAATGGTAGAACGACGGGTTCGATGACGGTTTGGATGTACCGTGCACTATTCAGTGTCCCCTCGACGATCACCAGTGGTGTACGGCCAGTGTAGAAGATCGCTCCCCACACCATGATGCCGGGTGTTGGCCCTGTGTGCCTCAGTCGTATGCAGTCCTGATTGTGGCGCTCACCTGCACGGCGCCAAACACGCATACGACCATCATTGGCACCAAGGCAGAAGCGACTCTCATCGCTGAAGACGACACGTCTCCATTCGTCCCTCCATTCACGCCTGCCGCGACACCACTGGAGGCGGGCTGCACGATGTTGGGGCCTGAGCGGACGACGGCCTAACGGTGTGCGGGACCGTAGCCCAGCTTCATGGAGACGGTTGCGAATGGTCCTCGCCGATACCCCAGGAGCAACAGTGTCCCTAATTTGCTGGGAAGTGGCGGTGCGCTCCCCTACGGCACTGCGTAGGATCCTACGGTCTTGGCGTGCATCCGTGCGTCGCTGCGGTCCGGTCCCAGGTCGACGGGCACGTGCACCTTCCGCCGACCACTGGCGACAACATCGATGTACTGTGGAGACCTCACGCCCCACGTGTTGAGCAATTCGGCGGTACGTCCACCCGGCCTCCCGCATGCCCACTATACGCCCTCGCTCAAAGTCCGTCAACTGCACATACGGTTCACGTCCACGCTGTCGCGGCATGCTACCAGTGTTAAAGACAGCGATCGAGCTCCGTATGCCACGGCAAACTGGCTGACACTGACGGCGGCGGTGCACAAATGCTGCGCAGCTAGCGCCATTCGACGGCCAACACCGCGGTTCCTGGTGTGTCCGCTGTGCCGTGCGTGTGATCAATGCTTGTACAGCCCTCTCGCAGTGTCCGGAGCAAGTATGGTGGGTCTGACACACCGGTGTCAATGTGTTCTTTTTTCCATTTCCAGGAGTGTATTTATCAGTTAATTGATCATCTGCCTTAAGCAAAATTAAGCGTTTCTCAAACCTTTTTATGAGACTTGAGGGACATTACTCATCAATCTTCCACCATTTAATCAGACTACTGACTTCATCTCTCCAGTTTCTCCCTATTTTCATTAACACATATGTTTCGACGTTTCTTTCTCCCTTTTCTCTTCGTCAGCTTACTGATCTCATTATTTATTTATACATCTGGTGTGATTCTCACACCACTTCCACACATCTCTTTTAATTAATATTAAAACGCTTCAGCTTCTCTCTGCGGGCACTACATTCTTACCCTCAGACAACCTTACCCCCAATTGAAAATTCTTACGTTATGCAGATTCTATTGGAAGAGATTTCAAGAATTTCCAGAATCGATGACTTCTCTTAATGCAGTGTTTATCATCGTAGCTAGTAAGACTCTTTATTGATCTTATTTATTGTCTATTTATTTTAGCCACGCTTTTTCTATATTGTTGCAAAAAAGCTACCCATTGTTATTTTAACCTTCAATTTTTTTAAGTCATCATTTGGGTACAGTCAAGTTCGGGAATCCTTTTTATTCACTAGGAAGACATTACAACCTAATAGCCTATGTACAACATGAAGATATATGTTCCTTACTTACTATGATAGAACAGATGAAGGGAATGGAACTTGAAAGGGAAATAAAGTTTCATCCAGCTGGAACTGCACCGTACGCCAAACCGGGTATCTGCCAAAGAGTGGCAGACTCCATACAGTAACTAGTATATGTAGAACAGAAAATGAGAATGAGACTTGAAAAGGAAATAAGTTTAATCGAGCTGGGACCGCACAGTTCGCTAAACTGTGAATCTGCCGAAGAGTGGCAGACTCCCTACAGCAGCTAGTTACTGTTATTTTTAGATTTCTTCAGATCTTCAGTATTTTCTACACCTAGTTCTTTCTTACTTTTTGGGTATTCCAAGTGGTATGCGTTCGCATGAGGCTTACTTATTACCCTGAATGGTCCTTGATAGACATGCATAAACTTCTTTATTTCTGATGAAATTTCCTTAGATTTTTCTTTAGTCTTGACCAATACTAGTTTTCCAACGCTAAAACTAATGGGGGAAGCTTCTGCGTCCTGCCAACTTTTTCTGTACAAATTCCTTTTATTCGAAATTTGATTTGTTGGCCGCACCTTTCAATCTATTTCTTTAAGGTTATAGTTTCTTCCGAATTAGTGTCTGGCATCTTACTACCGAATTCAGTATCATCCTGCAAATATCTATCATTCTTCATTACTTCAATAGACAGTTCCCATGTTTTATTACTGTCATACTATCTTTGGTGTGACTGCTAGAATTTCCGGCTGGTAGTGGTGTATGGTAGTCAGTCGGTTGGGACGGAGCAGCGAGGAACTCTCCACGGCACGAGGCCAGGCCGGGACGACCAGTGGCGTGCACGTGCTGTCGGATCGTGAGGCGCTAGCTGCGAGAGCGACAAAGTTTGTTGCCCACCGAACCTGGTCGCTGAAGTTAAGTGATTAGTTAACCTGTTATGAAGCCTGAACTATTGTGACATGTCTTCATTCATTTGTAGGTTGCTGCTCCTTGTGCCGTTTGGGCTAGCAGCAACGTATGATGTGTTGGGGTCGGCGAAATCTTGCAGCCGTCTTCCTGTATTGTGAGTAATTAATAAATTGACTGTTACTTACCGGTGAAGTGTACCTGCGATATTTTCTGCCCAGTGGCTGTTAACACCCCAGTTACCTGCCCTGGTCGTTAGCGTAGTTTTCCAGCAGTGTGTCTTTTCTCGTCGTGTTGATGCTGTCCGGAATACCGTGAAGTTCGACAGCCTTTAAAGTTGTTTGGTTCATATTTTCCTCGAGTGATGATTGTTCCCTTGGCTGTTTTAAACGCCAATTTCTGAAGACGTAGTGCTGTTCGTACCCTCATCGTCAGCTGATATTTTCCATCATCGTGCAGTTGGTCAGATGGAAGGCATTGGTTAAATTATTGATAGGTCCTTGGGCTCCCCTTAGTTTGGATTGCCATCCGATTATTTAATTTCAGCTCTTGGCTGCCTGTCTCACCTCGCCTTACATTTGAGCTACCTTCTCAGGCCGACCCTTGGAACACTTCTGAGAACCACTTGTTCTGTTTGTTTTAGATTGTGATTTTCATTTTAGTTTGAAGTATTGCATGAGGCCTTCAGCAGTGTATTAATTCAGTTCTTTTTTAAATTTTACATAAATTCCTACAGCCATGTTAAATTAAAATTTTGAAGATTGATTTTACTAAAAAAAAAATTGTTTGTAATCCAGGCCCTAACCTGTTAGTTGTTCAATGTCTCATGTGTGGCCTTCAGCCAAGGATTTACGTGAACCCATTTTAATAAGGCTTTCAGCTGTGTGTATTCTTTAACGGAAAATTTTTTGTAAGTAGGAAGGGGTTTATTTTAAATTATTTGTCTGACTTGTTGTTAAGGCCTTCAGCCGTTGCTTCAAATTTGTATGCGGCCTTCAGCTCTGCAATAAGTTAATATTTCCTCATTTAGGCTTTCGACCATTCTGTTGTAAGTTTAGAAAGGAATTTTTTGGTTGGAAAAATTGTTTATTAATGTGTTTTAATTATATTTGACCTTCAGACGTGTAGTTGCATCTTTTTTAAAATTTATCTTCTATTTTAAATAGCATTTGATTTCTAAGCCAGGCCTTAAGACATTCTTGTTTTTGGTGTGCCAGAGAGTGTCTCAAGTTCTTGAACTAGGCCTTCAGGTGTATTGTTTACTTGTGATCTTTTAAAGTAATGT
The DNA here is from genome assembly GCF_021461395.2 of Schistocerca americana. Classification (NCBI taxonomy): domain Eukaryota; kingdom Metazoa; phylum Arthropoda; class Insecta; order Orthoptera; family Acrididae; genus Schistocerca; species Schistocerca americana. Next base: position 52,016,989 of record NC_060125.1, on the reverse strand, counting down.
TTAAATGAGTGGTTCTTAGAAGAATAAAGTTGTGTGTTTGTTTGTGCAACTCACTGTAACTGTTTACGGCCCCATCCACAATCATAACCTTATCCAGTGCGCTCTTTGAGTACCTACCAACCTGGTTGCAAACTTCTAATAAATAATTCTTAACCTGTTTCCAGCTAAAGTAGTTTTGTTCAGTTGAAAGTACATTCACACTTAAATTCTGGTGTCCATCACTCCTACATTATTAGCTGATTTTTCCAATCTAGTCCACCAATATTAAATCAAAGCAGTTGACAACTGCCTCCACTTCCGTTTGATGCACATCACTACCTCTGAGCAAATGCGTCCGTGCACAATATTGCTGCTTGTAATATTGTCGTCAGTTTTTGCAGCTTGTGGCAATACAGCTACCAGATTCCTTAACCTCATCATTATGGCTAGCCCTTCATTTATCAATTCCTCCGCTTTAAAACTTCGCAAAACTAAACCTGCTTCCTCTACCGCGACTTTAGCCTTCAGATTGCCATCATTGTCTAAGATGTAAGCTTTTAGCTCATCTTCGTCCATATCAGACTCAAACCCGTTAATTTCTTCTTCCCTATTGTCTATAGAATGTTCTTGTTCTTCTTTGACCCGTTTTTCCATTGTATCCAAAATGCTGTCAACTATATTATAAGAGTGGTTTAACGCATCACTGGTATTGTGTGTTCCTATTTCATCATCCCTGTTTTCTGTTTGAGTGTGTTGGCTGACTGTGGTCTGTGTTTTTGTTACTGGCTATGTTACTGTTACCCGCCTTGTCAGCGCCAGTTTCCTCATAGACGGGATTTAGTGGCCTGTTATCTTCATTTGATACAGCATTAGATAGGGTAGCACTTTGCTCTCCGTCTTGTCTCAACGGTACCGTATTTACATTTCTGCTTTCGTCGTAACTGTTACAAAAGCGTAGTGACTATCTACTCCCTCTTCCTCTACCACGGCCTTGATTATGATAATTAGACCTTGTATTTCGAATCTCCACACTTCTAATATTCACGTTCCCACTGTCATTATTTCTGTTGTTTACGTGATTGTTAGAAGACCTGTTATTATTTTGCATCTGCACCTCAGCAGCTGATACTCCGTCTATTCGCTCTAAATATTCAAAAAACCTATCCAGACTATCCCTAGGTACGGAAATGATTCTTTTCTGCCAGTACCAAGGCAGCTTACCTTCTAGACCCATAATAATCATTTCCGGTTTCATCTTTTCTGTCAGACGTGGCAGCCATGAAACCCGCTTCCTAGAGAACTCTTTTACTGTCTGCCGTCCTGGAGCAAACTTTTTACCCCCCAAAAAATCTCTTAAAACCTCGTTTTGTTTGTTGTGTGACCAATAATCGTTAAGAAATGCAGATTTAAATTCAGAAAGAGTTTTGCATCGCATCATTACGTCAGATGACCACCGCAAAGCATCTCCGGACAAATGACTTGTCATGAAAGAAATTTTCTCTCGCTCTGGCCATAAACTAGGTAAAACATCTCAAAATCATTCCAGAACCCAACGGATGAATTTGTTTGTGTGGATCAAAACGTAAAAATTGACATCTGATAAAAGTGGCATCAACTGAAGCCACATGCTGTAGAGTAGTATTGCTAGAATTGTCAGAGATTACTCTATTTTCTATGTTAGCAATGTTAGTATTTAGTTCTTCACGTTGTAATTCTACTGCTTCCACAATGTCAGATCTTTTTTCCACATATTCACAAATTTTTACACAATCCTCTGTAATTTTCTTAATATTTTTCTGACTGGCATTTACCTTAATATTTACTTCCTCAAATTTATTAGAGCAAAGTTTATATTCGTTGCCTATTCTTTCTGACAACCTCTTTCACAAAAGTTCATCCGCGTCTTTGAAATCTTTGCGAACTTTCTCAATTTCGCGTTTGAGCGTACTATGAACTTTACTTAACTGTTGCCCTGCTTTGCCATCTAGATCATGGTGGATTGCATCAATTTTATAGTTTAAACTACACAGTTTTGAGGTCATTTCATCCTTTAATTCCTTACTACTAGACTCAATCTTGCTTTCCATTTCTTTATTACTTGACTCAATCTTACTTATGTGTTTACTATTGGATTCCATTTTACAGTTCAGTTCTTTATCACTAGATTCAATCTTACTGCTTAGTCCTTTATGATGCGACTAGAGTTTGGCAAAAGGTAACTGCATCCAGTTTGGATCCTCTACATTTCCACTTGGCATTTCCACTGATTTTAAAGGAGTTTCTAGCATTTCCTCACTTGGCTGAATTTCTGACATATTGAGATCAGTTTCATGATCTGATGATGTTATTAATTCTATCTTCTCCTTCTTGACCTCTATTTCAGTTATTTCGTTATTAGAAAATGGATCTAACTTTGCAGTGTCACTGAAATTCAAATCGGATTCTACTTTTGACAAATCACAATACGATTTTCAGTTTGTTAGTTCGATGGAACCATCCTCATTAAATTTAGTTTTTGATTCTGACGATTCATGGTCAAAGACTGGTTCCTTCTCAACTTTCACATAGGTATCCATTTTTAGTAGCCTGTTACCAACAACTAACAAATACCTTAAAACTTTTTTTTTTAAATCAGTAAAGCCATTAGACTGTTTTTTATTTACAGTGTTACATTTACACTTACACAATCATGATTTCGCCTTCAAAGTGCCATTATCAAGTGTTTTAAGTGTTATAAGTTGCCCAACATGGCATATTGTTGTATTAAAATACACTGTTACACACATTGTATAACAGTCGATATTTCTAGCAGAGCCTACCGCTTTGTCTCGTTACTGAGTACACCACCTTGACTGCCGAAATCATGATTGTGTAAGTGTAAATGTGACACTGTAAATGAACAACCGTCTAATGGCGGTACTGACTGTACAGAAATATATTATGCCTGTGGTACCGCATTATGATAAAAGGAAAGAAAAAAATTATTAAATACTTTAAATATTCCTGGCATAACTGCTTGACCTCGACAAATGGGAGTGGCGGATGTGATTCGACACATCGCGACGTAATGCAGGCAGCATCAGCGGCTGTGGCGGTGAGGGTGGCTGCGGGTGCCGCCTGCTGCAGTAGCTCCAGGAGGGAGGGTGGCCACTGCTTAGCGCTCGCAGCAGCTCGCACGTGTCTCGCGGCTCCACGCAGCTCCGTGATAACGCACTGCCTTCCTCTAACCTCAGCGCTGGAGGCAGCCGCGATCTAGTGTCGCCTTATTCCCTCTTTGCGCCACGATCCAGGTTAATGTCGCTAACATTCGCAGTTTATTTACCACACTCGCAAGTAAATCTTAGCACTTTTCTCGCACTGGATTCTGCTTATTTCACTTCGGTATCATGTTAGTGCCTACCGCGTTCGTTGTTTTCTTCCGAACACTTTCACTGTTCAAATTCCCGGACGATACGCACCATATGTGGGGCGGCAGGTTGTTGTGAATAATAACAATATATTATAGAGATCTGGAATCATTGTAAATTTTTGTTGAATATTGCCCGCCGTCTTTTACGAGATCCTGGCAACTATTTTTGTGGTCAGCCAGAAAGTGATGGAGCAGTCAGTCTGCACGTTCACATTCTTGTCCAACCCACTGAAAGAAATGTTTCTATTCTCTATTTGTTTAGCGGTATCAGCACTATGATTATAAATGAAGATTTAGAGTACTAATTGATACATGTATCTGGTGAAGTTTCACACGCACAACATTGTAATATTCATTCCGTTCATACGGACAGTAAATCTTTCTATCCTAAATAGCACTATGAGCAGTTCAGAGGCGACCTCTACCGCAACCTCCTACGTAATTGTCTTTCGCACTGACTACTGATAGTCAAAATAGATGCTCGCCAGTCCGGAACCGCGGGACTGCTACGGTCCCAGGTTCGAATCCTGCCTCGGACATGGATGTGTGTGATGTCCTTAGGTTAGTTAAGTTTAAGTATTTCTAAGTTCTAGGGGACTGATGACCACAGAAGTTAAGTCCCATAGTGCTCAGAGCCATTTGAACCATTTGATGCTCGCCACAGAAGTGGAAAATAACTGTCACCACTTGCCACGCAGATTTGTAAATATAACGGACGGCACACTAACAGTTACTTTAGCGAAATCTAAGCGATCCAGGACGGTGTACTGTTCTCGCGACAGCCAAGGGAACACCTGCGGTCATCCGCATTATGCACACGGCACCAATCTCTAAATGGCCGCATTCTCAGACACACAACATTTAATAACAATGTTACAAATCAATTTAGAATCTTCTTAATTTTTGCATGTATGTAGTTACGTTCGTTGAAATCACAGAAAAAGTTTAAGCTCGCTTGCATAAAAAATTTGCCTCCTAGAATTTTCAGAACGGAACTGACAGTAGATCATTACATGTGAACTACAACTTTAAGAGACTTTGCACTGGTTGTTATTAACATCATAGTCCTAAAACTTTTTCTAGCTCTATTATTTAATAGGTTTTACCATGTGCTGTAACAAAAACTTTCTAACATTAATGTAATAGATACACTTGACGACATTTTAGTGGAAAATTTAATTTTCATTAGATTACTCGAAAACTATTAGAGGTAACTTAACGAGGCCATGTAGTTATTATTTGTATGTTGAACTGGAACGTCACACAAATTTTCACATTTCTAAGTCTAATATTTATCGCCTTCAATTTTTCTTAAAAACGTGAATTCTGACCACAATTTTTGTTTTAACTTGTTGCGTCTTGCACCATTTAATTTTGATATATCTTTGCACAGTATTACAGATTTCTGGCTTTCTAGCTTTATTACTGAGCGTCATTTATTTTTTCCTTGAAACGACGTATTTAGGTAAAATATTGGCCTAATCTGTCTGAGACTTGACATTTTAAACATTATTGAACCCTGACGAAATGTCACGGTTAGTTCTCTGTGTTTCCTCCTTGTCTGTAGCACATTCCTTCTGAAATTGCCGCTTCGTGCTTTGTTGTTTCCTTACCCTAGCCAGAGAGCGCTGTGGCGTTGTAGCAGCCGGTTGCCTGCCGTGTTTGCGAGGGATCGTCAGCCTGGAGTAGGGACTGTAACTGCGGATGTCTGGGAGCGTTCAGAAGGCCGCGCTGTTTTGTTGATATTTGGCATGTCTCATGTCAGGGGTGACGCATCGTTAAGGCCGTGATAGCAGCCAATGTTACTATCTTGGTCGCAGATGGATCAAAGGGAATGAGGTCTGGTTGTCCACTGAAACGCCGGCCGAGGTGGCCGTGCAGTTAAAGGCGCTGCAGTCCAGAACCGCAAGACCGCTACGGTCGCAGGTTCGAATCCTGCCTCGGGCATGGATGTCTGTGATGTCCTTAGGTTAGTTATGTTTAACTAGTTCTAAGTTCTAGGGGACTAATGACCTCAGCAGTTGAGTCCCATAGTGCTCAGAGCCATTCCACTGAAACTCCTATCCTACGGGTGTCGTCGGACTTAAAGTAAGACGTTTCGACCATTATTTTGCGTTATTTGCAAGCAACTGGGCATTCCTGCGTCTACAGTAATTCGGCGATGATTATTTCTTTCGTCGGTGTGTAAATGACTGAACAAGGAGCAGTTTATTTAATGTTCAGCTTATGCTTGTGTTCTGCTTTTGCTGTTTGCGAGTGTAAACTTGACTCTCACCTTTGTCTGTTGATTTTGAGCACATCGTCAAATACTGGATCCAAGTAGTGACTTTCAGTTAATTAGCTGGATTTTTCCTTTTCTTCGTCACAATGCATGTTAAATGGCAGAGTGGAATTGTAGACCTTAACTTGCTACGTCATTTGCATGTCATCAGTAACAGAGCCTAGCCTGTTAACTAATTAAGGATTGTGTTAAACAAAAGTATCTGAGTATTTTGTTTCAAGATATTATCTGAAATGTGTCAATGATACATGGTGCGCAAGTTGATTCTGTGGAATGTGTTGGCACGGTAGGGAAGCAGCCTACTCACGCTATATAGAATTCATGTGCTTTCCACTGCGTGCCAGCCTAGTCCGCTGTAACTAGCTATGACGCCACGAATGTCGCGCAATACCTTAAAAGTAAAGTAAATAATATGAAAAGTCAATAGCATGTCAGGAGCGAAGCTAAAATGATAACGTGTTAAGTTTCAGTTTAGTAACTGTAACAGTTTTCGTAATTTGGACATTTTACGTAAAAAATCATCGCCGCAACAGGAAGGAGCTAGAAACTTCAAAATTGATATTCGGATTGTAATTTTATGGAAACATCATGCTGGATCTCACAAAGTAATATTTTGGTTGAAATTCATGATTTTCTGTTTTTGTGTCCTAAAATTACGGAAGCAAGATAGATTAAATAACTGGTTAGATAAAGCTAGGATGTTTAGATTTAGCTATAGCTGTAGCGTCTCTCCAAAGGGCAAGTTCAGAGCTCATCTGTTGCATGTGGTGTAAGAAAATAATTCTCTCGCCAAAAGTATTTAACCGTGCCACATCCGAATTTTATTATAAATACTTACCTGGGTGCTGATTGCAGCCGGCCGGGGCGGCCGTTCGGTTCTAGGCGCTACAGTCTGGAACCGCGTGACCGCTACGGTCGCAGGTTCGAATCCTGCCTCGGGCATGGATGCGTGTGATGTCCTTAGGTTAGTTAGGTTTAAGTAGTTCTGAGTTCTAGGCGATTGATGACCTTATAAAAGCCCCATAGTGCTCAGAGCCATTTGAACCATTTTGCTGATTGGACAATTAAATTGAGAGCTTCATTGGTCTTCAGCGAATGAAGCAATTAATTATTTACTAACTTGAAGTGATGCTCCACTAGCCCCAGCGGCTAGTCAGGAAGGCAAATTTTGTCGGTTGCGCTTTCGACGGTCCCTACCGCTGCTATATAAAAAAGAGCGCTGCGAGCTACGACCAGGCCCCAGTTTTCTTCTGGATTCGTATCAGCGCGCACTCCGTCTCGGAAGCCACATCGCGACTCTGCATTTGCAAAGTACAGCATTGGATGCCATATTACGTAACTCGGTATGTACGTAACAATGAGTTCGCATTGGAGTAAAGTGTTAATTGTGGAACGACTTCAGTGATTTATTCTCAATTTGCGTATGTCGTATTTTTACATGTCGCCGCAGGACAGACCTTCTATCATTACTAGCGTAGCTATCGGTGAGTATTAACATCAAATTTCGGCGAGCATTCACTTTGAATATAGTACAATAGCTGATAGTAGCTTTGCTTGGGTAAACTTTTGTCTGGAACTTTACGCTTTATCGTTTTCAGAATATAGTGAAAATTGTTATAGTAAACTGCATTTTCTATGAATCCCAGACATCATCCTAAATCCTCAGCGTAATGAACTTCAATGATCAATAACTTTACTTCTCCATGAGAGTGGGCACAGTGAACTTTAATTACAGGCATCACGTTTTCGCTAATCACTTTCTGGTTGTCAACATGGTAGTTAGAGAGCCTGTGTTGAAAACAGCAACAGTAAAAATATTTTCCACCTGCCGCCCCAAAGCACGTCTTCCGTGTGAGGGAATCCTGTTAGTTTTGATTACCCTCTGACCAAGGTTCTTACTCGACGCTTGTCTTTTAATACGCCGCTAACCTGGTTAGTGTATGATGTGCTATTTTAAATTAATCACTGCTTAGTAGCCCAACACAGTTTGTTGCCCATCAGAAGCCGTGTATGTGTTATTCTAGTCAGCTACAAGCATGCCATTCTTAATTTGTTACTCTAGCTAGCCATTAAATTGCCATTTTTGTGGTGTTTGGATGCAGTGCGGCTCCTTTGAGTATAGATACAGTATGTCAATTTCCAATTTAGTGATCTACCACCAGTTTTTAATTGTGCTTATGTGTGTTTATGTATTTATATATGTATGGGTGGAATCTAATTTTTTTATTACTATTGAGCTGTACTTAATATCATATTGTGAAGAAAGAAACTTATTGAAGGTTAACTGCCACCGTAAGTTGTTGTGGATGGTGCACTTTCCTGTTATTCATTTTAATGTTCTAGTCAATGTGTAAACTTGCTAACTATTTTCTCTTTACATGGAGTGTGCCTGCCTTGAAGTTATAAGTGAGTGTTTCATAACCAGTTCCTTAACGCGCCTACGCGCATATTTATATTTATGGGAGAACTTAAAGTGTGTTCCCCTGTTGAACATTAAGTAAAGTGCAGAAAACTGAATCAGTTCTAGTGCTATTAACTGTGAAGTGTAACATGCGACATTTTCTTGGTCTGTTATCAAGTGTTACAATAAATGCAAATTAGAGTGAAATGATGTGCTATTTCAGTTGTTCCCGTGATTTCCTATGTCTCCAATGGTTAATCTAAACTCATAATATTTAATTGTTTAGATATTGGCGGGAGGTACATGTGTCGCAATTATTACATTACAGTATATATTGACAAAGTTTGAAAAACAATTTTAACTTTTAATTTTATTCTTAATGATGGTGTAATACTTGTGCGCTAAGCACACATGCGGTATGGAGACGCGGCGCTACTAGCAGTCAGCCGGGGTAACTCCCGGCACACTCGCTCTCCTCTGTATCTCTCAAACCACACAGCGCTTATTTCGCAACAATTTCCAATGCACATCACGTATCTTCATCAATGGCCACTTGTCCAACAAAACTGTAATTAGGAGGCCTATGGCGTTGTACGCCATTGCGGTAGAAACTTTACTTGTACGGATAACCGAGCGATCACTTGGAATCTACATCGGAACGGAGAAAGTGGCTTGCATTCCCTATGCTGACGACGTGTGCTTAGCAGTACATCCACAGTAAATCTGACGAAGGTGGAGAACATCGTCAACGACTTCAACACGGTCACTAGTGGGAAGCTAAACAAGAGGAAGACGACGTTGCTCTATTTAGGGGGAGGCACTGGTGATGCGACTCATCTCGACTGGTATGCAACGAGGCCACACAACACAAATCTCTCGGAGTCTACTGGGGTGCAGTACCAGGCGTGGTGGTGACAAAAACTGGACAGGCATGATGCACAAAATAAGGGACACAACACAGATTTATTCTGACAGGGAATTAGATCTCCTGCAAAGAGCACACAGAATATCTACTACGAGCAGAATGCACTACCTAGCCCAAACCCTTCCAGTCTCAAATCTTCTAGCAGACAGCATACAGCAAACGTTCTGTTGCTATGTTCTCAGAGGCCACATTTTCAAAGTTAGCTTTGAGACGTTGACCTTGCCAAACTCCCGAGGAGGGATTGGTTTCATCAGTGCCAGACATAAGTGTCGCACCTTGCTAATCAACCGCATGCATAAAACTATCAACAATGACAAAATGAGCTTAGGTAAGACCTTAATGCTAAACTGGAAGCCACCTATTAACGAAGCTATGATACCAAAACCTTTCACCATATTAGACTCTACTCCTGCAAGTTCAGTTACATACGATGATGATGAAGATGATGTTTGGTTTGTGGGGCGCTGAACTGCGCGGTCATCAGCACCCGTACAAAGTCCCAATCTGTACACAGTCCAATTTAGCTACTTTTACAAATGATGATGATGAAATGATGAGGACAACACAAACACTTAGTCCCCAGTCAGAGAAAATCCCCAACCCGGCCGCGAATCGAATCTGGGACCCCGTGATCCAGAGACAGCCATGCTAGCCACTAAACCACGAGCAGCGGACAGTTACATACGACAAGCTGACAACATCCATCCACCTCATACCAACTTGAAAATCTATAGTTTTCTCTCAACAGGTGGTAGAGAAAGGAGACCCATTCAAACATACCTGCAAGCTAAGTTGTTGATTGTTTTTGGGGAAGGAGACCAGACAGCGAGGTCATTGGTCTCATCGGATTAGGGAAGGACGGGGAAGGAAGTCGGCCGTGCCCTTTGATAGGAACCATCCCGGTATTTGCCTGGAGCGATTTAGGGAAATCACGGAAAACCTAAATCAGGATGGCCGGACGCGAGGTTGAACCGTCGTCCTCCCGAATGCGAGTCCAGTGTCTAACCACTGCGCCACCTCGCTCGGGATACCATCTGGCGAAATATCCATTGCTGTGTATTGCCCTCACGCGTCTGATCTACATGGTGTCTAATCATCAACGACGAAGTTTCAACCAGAGAGGAACTCCACAACTTCCACCCGAGCGCCACACCCACCTGTACCACATGCAGTCACGTGAACACCTTAACTCACAGGTCCACCTGTGGTGCAGCCGGACTCATCACGGCCCACATGCGAGGCAGGCCGGCGCCAACTGAGCGCACGCTTCCACACAACGTCGACTTCATGCAGTTAACTACATCAGAAAAAATGCAATATCCCCGCAAGAAACAAAGTGCCGCCATTTGGATTTTACGTCACTCCGCTGCTTACATTATCAATCATAGTCATACAACATTTGAAGAATACTGTGCATATATGGAATATTTACATGCAAAAGTAAGAGGACAAAGAGATTACGTTGACATGTATAGTAACATATTGAAAAGTATGGTGCAGATGTGAATCAATTTATTTAGGTCACTATTTAGTATAAAACAACGTTTCGCAAGAACATGGAGAAACCAGCAAAACTTACAGAACTATCCTATGTTGATATAACTATTACTTTTTTTCCTTTACTTGGCAAGGAACCAATTTCAGTTTCTACAAGAAGACGTTTTAAATGATCAGAAAATTGCTTGTCGTCTACCTGAAGACAGATAACACTTCTCATACAGTTGTGGCACTATTCTTTTAGTTACGGAATAGGGTAAGAAAAATATAAGAAGACAAAAGATGAAATTTCTGTTTTACGTCTATTCACGAGAAAACTATTTCGTGAACAATAGCAGGGTATTGTTTGAAATTCAGTAGCTCCTGTCTTTGCCAGTACAAATACCAACATCCTACATTTATATGCAAGACTGATAGAACTTTCAACAAGTATATTTCAAGATTTGAAAACTAACTAGACCATTGTGGTTTATTGCATTGGTGTGAGGAATATTAAAGATTCTGAGAGGCTATTTCATAAGATCCGCGTGTTGCCATCTGTTTACTAGAAGGAAAGGAATTCTTCACTTAAACTACTGTTTGACATACAACTATTGGACACAGTTCAAAAATAATTTTGGTAAAGGTACTTACTTCTAGTAAAATGTTAACTGTTTTGTATTTAGCCCGTAATTATGTGTTCACGTACAAAGAAAATATTCTTATAAAATAAATTTAACGTGCAGTTTGGACATTTAACTCTTTGATACAGTTCAAAATGATTTCCTTTGTGAATCGAGCAATTATTCTTTAAAAATGTTAATTTTGTGCTTATTCATGCATGTATGCATGTATTAAAATATTCGTATAGTATACAAATAACAAAAAAAACATAGAAATTGTGGTGGCTCTTGTGGTGGCCACTTGTTGCTGAGCGCCTCTGCCCCTGGGGAACTGCAGACTCAGCGGCGCTGCGGCAACTCGCTCTTTATTCCTCCAATTTCTCCCACACAAACCCCGCCCCAGCCGCCCCACACACACACCCTCAGCATTCCATTCTCCAGCAAGCTTTGGCACGGTTCCACCCAAGAGCCTAATGGTCTACGATTCGTAAAAGCGCCAAAAAGATTCTTCAGTCTTTCCCTTTCTCTACACCAAGTGCACATGTGGGATGCAAAAAATGTGGCACCGTGCACTAAAGTTAGCCGACAAAGCAATTCTCACACCAGGAAAAGATTCAGGGCACAACTTTTGTTTCCTTCATTGTCCGACGCTAGGTTCTATCTATTTTATCATAGTCCAGTGCCTACTTTAGTATGTGTTCCACGTGAAAGTTGACGAAGGAAGATGGAAGTAAGTCAGCAAAGAGTCACTGACGAAGGAACGCAATAGATTGAATTTTCACAATAAATTGAGGAGAAACTTATGTATTTTTTAATGTAGGTCTGCTCCGTAGTTTCACAATAGTTTTATGAGTAACATTTATTTGGTATTAATTAAAGAAGACGTATTTCCGCCTTAATTCTCTCTTTAACAATGTAATTTAAATAACTGTGGTTTCAGCAGTTAGTCAATATGTTCTGCACTTCTAGCCCGTGCAGCCTGCTACAGCTTATCGCAAGAATGATCACCAAAATAAATACAGCAACAACGTAAATAAAGTCATCAACCTAACGAGAAATACTTCGCGATTCTTGGGGTACAGGACTTGAAACTAATCTTTCCTGTCTTCCCCAGTCACAATGTTAATACCAACAACACCATTCGTACCCAGATATATCAGCGTATGTGGACACATAGCAAAGCACCAGATCGTTATATAAGCGGTTTAAGTAGCTGAAAAGTCTTAAAATGTTAAAACTATCACTTCATTACCCGTCTATGATTCTAGTTCTTCTCTGATAGCTTCAAAGCTTATGAAGTACGTAGTCTTCGCAGTCGCCAATACTACGGTAACATCGTATAAAGCTTTTTGTGATAATCGTTGTATTTGCCGATCTGATAGATCCTCGATGATGTGATCGCAACTGGAATACTGATGACGTGTAACAGAATGTGTGATTTCACTGTGTGAGAAGCGACGCAGTATTTTATTTGCTCTGATCGTTCTCTTGCTAAATAGAAACCAAATCTCGTTGTCCAGATGTCTAATACGAATATTTCCTTAATATGGACGTTAAGTTGTGTTATCACCGTTACGGCCAAGAAACAGATGCAGTTCTGAAATCAGTAGCGTATATGAATGAAGATCCTATAAAATGAAACAATGGGGCAGAGGATAGTATCCTTGCCATCAGAGTGATAAATATGAACCTAATTTAAACATTACGGCATTGTTATTTATAACATATGCAGTTATATAACAGGAATTACAGACTAAGATTTAGAGGTTAATCATAAAATTGAAGGAAAAGCAAGAAAACAATCAGATTTGTCTCGTGTGAGTCTAATGCCTGTGAAATAAACTATTGATGTTCAAGAAAATGCGACTACTCGTGTTGGTCTTGGCTGCAGCCATCCGAGGTAGGCTATCCTGTGCAAGCATTTTCATCTCTGAATAACTACTGCAAACAGTTGAGCCTGCTTAGTTTAAGTAACCAATCTGAAAATTCTGTAGCCGGCCGGAGTGGCCGTGCGATTCTAGGCGCTACAGTCTGGAGCCGAGCGACCGCTACGGTCGCAGGTTCGACCCCTGCCTGTGTGTGCTGTCCTTAGGTTAGTTAGGTTTAATTAGTTCTAACTTCTAGGCGACTGATGACCTTAGAAGTTAAGTCGCATAGTGCTCAGAGCCATTTGAACCATTTGAGCCAAATTCCGTCCCTCACTCCCCCCTTCACTACCGAATTTCTTCACGCTTCAGGTTGAGTCCTACAACTGGTTATTCTATCCAGCTAATCTTGAGCATTGTTCTGTAGCAAGACATAGCAAAAACTTCTCTTCCAGTGTCTATTGTTTATTATGCTCATTATATTTACAAAATTCCTTACGATCGTAATTTTTTTTTTCTGTAGCCACTCTCTGTTGTAGACCCCAAGATTGAAACCCTTACTGAGGTCGGGATGACGCACCCTGGAATGTGGTGGAGCAGATCTGTTGCAGCATTGAGTGCTAAAGATACAACTACGGAGAAACGAGAATTTACTATCACTTTAAAGTTTAGAGTGGTGTATTTTTCTCTGTGGTGGCTCCCTTACCGCTGCCAGTGCAGCTCGTGGCCTCGGAACGTGCTGACGCTGCATCAGCCACCTTCAGAGAAAGTCGCTCTGGCAGCGTCCATTCAGTAAACACCTTGCCTGGCAGGCAGCAGGCCTCACTATCGTCTAGCGTAGGCCCATACAGCAGTCACTGCTGTCAAAGACTGTTATTTTATATTGGTATTACCAGAGCCCTCTCGTGGACATCGAAGGAGTGTGCTCGGGTGATCTCTTAGAAGATCTGAACGGTGTGAAGATAGACCACAGCATAGCCCTTCCACCAAGAAAGTCCGAAGATGTCAATGACTACTTACAGGTACTAGTCGGCGGCACCAGCGGTTAAGAAGCCTCCCGAATATTGCAACAGGTGCATAGTGTGCCAAACACCATCAGTTCGGCTCAGTAGGCCACAGGTAGAAGTCTCCCAGCTGTGGTACAGCAGACCAGACAGGTATGTTTCGAAGGCGGAAGCCATTTTGGTAGCAGCACATCACAGGTTCAGCATCGTAGCTGGCGTACTGCAGCATAAGTCATCGGGAGGCTCGGAAGCATGAGTATTTAATACTGCCCGGTTGGGCCATTGGCGTAATGCCTGCTTGGCGATGATCGAATGGGGCCTACTTTTTGGGCTCATCAGCGGTCTTCACCGCCGGTCTGCTTCACAAGAATGGCTTTCAGGGCTTTAGCTTATTGCATTTCCGTCATATCAGCAGGTTGGTAAGTGTTCTTCTGAAACGTTTACTCTGTATTCCGAAATCCAGCTGTGTTGTTAGAATGACGTCATGTACACTCCTCGCTCAGGTCGTATTCCTGAATTTACGATTTAGACCTCTTGCTCATGTAAGGTGAGTCAATATCTTGCAGGTTTGCTCTGCTATTCGCAATGTTGACTTTCTGCCTGTCTGTCACTCTGATTGCGACATGGGATGTTGCCTTCTGTTACACTCGCTTGGTGTTGGATGGATAGGACTTTGAGAAAATTGTACATTAGCCCGAAATATATTTGTCCTGTGTAACATTTCTTTGTCTTTAAAAAAAAAATCGTTCAGAATTTATCTTAGTTTGCCTTGGAAACAATTTCATGATAGGCTTATGGGATGAATAATTGCTCAATGTACACTACTGACCATTAGAATTGCTACACCAAGAAGAAATTCAGATGATAAATGAGTATTCATTGGAAAAATATATTTTACTAGAACAGACATGTGATTATATTTTCACGCAATTTGGTTGCGTAGATCCTGAGAAATCAGTACCCAGAACAACCACCTCTGGCCGTAATAGCGGCCTTGATAGGCGAGGGCATTGAGGCAAACAGAGCTTTGATGGCGTGTACAGGTACAGCTGCCCATGCAGCTTCAACAGGATCCACAGTTCATCAAGAGTAGTGACTGGCGTATTTTGACGAGCCAGTTGCTCGACCACCATTGACCAGACATTTTCAATTGGTGAGAGATCTGGAGAATGTGCTGGCCAGGGCTGCAGTCCAACATTTTCTGTATCCAGAAAGGCCCGTACAGGACCTGCAACATGCGGTCGTGCATTATCCTGCTGAAATGTAGCAGCGATCGAATGAAGGGTAGAGCCACGGGTCGTAGCACATCTCAAATAAAACGTTCACTTTTCAAAGTGCCGTCAGTGTGAACACGAGGTGACCGAGACGTGTAACCAATGACACCCCATACCATCACGCCGGGTGATACGCCAGTATGGCGATGACGAATACACGCTTCCAATGTGCGTTCACCGCGATGTCGTCAAACACGGATGCGACCATCATGATGCTGTAAATAGAACCTGGATTCATCCGAAAAAATGACGATTTGCCATTTGTGCACCCAGGTTCGTCGTTGAGTACACCATCGCAGGCGCTCCTGTCTGTGATGCAGCGTCAAGGGTAACCGCAGCCACGGTCTCCGAGCTGATAGTCCATGCTGCTGCAAACGTCGTCGAACTGTTCGTGAAGATGGTTGTTGTCTTGCAAACGTCCCCATCTGTTGACTCAGGAATCGAGACGTGGCTGCACGATCCGTTACAGCCATGCGGATAAGATGCGTGTCGTCTCGACTACTAGTGATACGAGGCCGTTGGGATCCAGCACGGCGTTCCGTATTACCCTCCTGAACCCACCGATTTCGTATTCTGCTAACAATCAGAGGATCTCGACCCACGCGAGCAGCAATATCGCGATACGATGAACCGCAATCGCGATAGGCTACAATCCGACCTCTATCAAATTCGGAAACGTGATGGTACGCATTTCTCCTCCTTACACGGGGCATCACGACAACGTTTCACGAGGCAACGCCGGTCAACTGCTGTTTGTGTATGAGAAATCGGTTGGAAACTTTCCATATGTCAGCACGTTATAGGAGTCTCCACGGGCGCCAGCCTTGTGTGAATGCTCTGAAAAGCTAATCATTTGCATATCACAGCATCTTCCTCCTGTCGGTTAAATTTCGCGTCTGTAGCACGTCATCTCCGTTGTGTAGCAATTTTAATGGCCAGTAGCGTACAATTTTCTGTTATTTAAACGTTTGAAAACCTTATTCACCAAGTTTCTTTTCCGTTATCAATCCTAAATTGTCAATATTAAAACTTTGTTCTCTACCAAGTTTCTTTTCCGTTATCAATCCTAAATTGTCAATATTAAAACTTTGTTCTCTACTAAAAATTTAGAATCTTACTACGCATTATACTTTTTTATTTCTTGTTGTTATATTCAGCGACCTGACAGGTATTTATTGGATTGGTGATTCAGTTGGCTGAGATGTTTTACATCTCAGTTGAAAGTAGAATGCATAATCTGTTAGAATGACTATGGGAACATATGCAGTAGAAATTGTAACAAGTCCGATTTATGTATCCCGCTCGATCGGGATCAGAATAGCAGCCCAAATAAATATTAATTAATGTGACCGTGTACCTAATGGGGCTGGCAATCGGATTTGACTGCTACGGAGTAGTTACATTCCATTTTGTCCTTCTCAAATGCTGTAATAATGAAATGTCTGGTGACAAGAAGAACGCCAACACAGCTTCACTAATCAAGACCTATGTTCGTCTCAAAAACACAAGAAAAAGGAGACAGCCACTGCCTTCGTCATACATAATTAATTACGGCTAATCTCAGCACAGGCCTCTTCGTTATTCATTATTGTCACACGCAAATTCAATCACTGCAATCCAACACTGCAAATCCAAATGATGCCGGCGCGGTAGACGCGAAACCAAAAATATCGGCGCAGAAATATCACTGATCACTCTAGTAATTATACTTCTTCACTTTCCCGTATTATTCTAACACAAAGGGGTTAAACCGCGGCGATGGCCACTCCCTTTGTCGGTCAGCCTCGCGTTACAGCAACCGGCCTCCGCACGGCTCGGCTCGCAACCTGGGAACTAACTCACTCAACTCTCGCTCTCGCAACACGACACACTATCGATTGTTTGCCCTGTCGACCCGTGCCGAGTGCAAACTTATAGTAAGGGCCTACGGACCCCTTACATCTCCGCCCTCGAAAACTTCTTTGGAGCCACTGGCGTAAAAGAATCGGCAAGGGAGTTAGACACTGCTACATCTGAACAAAACACATAGTGTAAATAATTAATGAAATTACAATTCATCAAATAATCCCTCGACTCCAGTAGTGGGCTGCCTCCACAACAATTTCTACAAAAGGTTATTACATCTCATAAACATGGCATTGTCCAACACACAATTTTTATCAAGCAGCAATAATCCTCTACAGTCCATATTGAATGAAACACACAACAT
This sequence comes from Schistocerca americana, assembly GCF_021461395.2. NCBI lineage: Eukaryota > Metazoa > Arthropoda > Insecta > Orthoptera > Acrididae > Schistocerca > Schistocerca americana. The sequence continues at coordinate 51,999,543 of NC_060125.1, read as the reverse complement.
ACAATCAAAAATTATTACTAGAACACATGACATATGAATTATCATATTACAAATTAGTTGTTACAGGTTTTATGCCCATTCTCAGGTAACCGTCGATATGAAATAGGCAATTCTAATTATAATACATCAGAAAACACAATGTAAATAAACATTTCCTTTTTCCAAATGTCCGTTCAACAACTAAATGTCCTAAATATATCTTAGTAGGTTTATTCGGGTCCTTGTAGCTCTCACTCTTGACCGGACCTCACCTGGAGTGTCATTCAGTTTTCCGGTCCCTCCACCTCCTCCTCTATAATCAGACGAATGATTAAAATGATTCCTTGGGCCATTACTTCCCTCTCGGTTTTGATCATTAGCTTGATTGTGTTCCTGTGATCGAACAGATTCCAACTGTTCCAGTATCTCTATCAAGGCCTCCCTATCTTTAATTAGGCTCCCAGATACAGTTTCTTGCATTCTCTGATTCAATCTTCTTTTTATCGCAGATATCATTACGTCATCACTCAGGGGTTGTTCCAAGGTCTCGTTCAATTCCCACAAATGTTCGGTAAACTCTTTCAACATTCCTCTCCATGTGGTAAGTGACTTGCGGTGTAGTAGGTCCTCAAGTGCTACACACTGATGACCTTTGGACCAGTATTTGTTCAAGAATTCTCCTTCAAACTGATCATAACTAGTAGCCCCTTCCTTCTTCTTGACTCCCCAAGTGAAGGCCTCACCTTCCATTGCAACCCTCTGGTCATCCTCTTCTCGTTGCACGGCTATAGCATTTCTGAGATTGACCGGCAATTGGTTTTGCCTATCTCCTATCCCCTTAACCCCGTTGTTGCATTGTTTCGGCACCTGCGTCACCTCGGCGATTCCATGATCGTAATTTGTTTCCACTTCGGTGATCCTTTCTCCAAATTCGGCTTTAGTTTCTTCAATATCGTCTTCTATCTTTTTTGTTAGCTTCCCTTCCATCTTGTCCACGTCTCCCTGGACTTGGTCTATATTCTCCTGTAGCTCACTCTCTCTCTCGTCGATGTTCATCTTCAGTCGTTCTGGTAACTCCTGCATTTCCTTCTTCAGATTACATTCCATCTTCGTGTACGATTTTTTGATCTCTTGTACACCTTTCTCTAATGATGCGTTAATTTCTTGTAAACCTTTCTCTAATGATGCGTTAGTCTCTTGTAAACCCTTTAGTGATTCTCTTGTTTCTTGTAAATATTCCTTTACTGATTCTCTAAATTCTTTTAGCAAGTCTACCAACATCGACCACTTATCTGCATCCTCTGAAACTGGCTTATCTCTCGTCGTTTGTCCCGATGTCTCGGGATAACTAGTTGAATGTCCTAACAGGCTATCTAATGACACTCCATAATCACTGATTCCCGAATCATCTCTGTCTTCCTGTCCTATCCCTTTCCTTTCAACTACTGCCTCACAAACCTGCGTATCTTCAGTAGACATGTTTGGTTTATTTTTAATGCACAGGCAAGTAATACAGAATAACCTCTAGCAACCCAAAACACTCCTAATTACTATGAAACTAACCAAACAGTACCTGCAGTATTTTCAGTTAACCCCAAAATTGATACACTACGTATGAATACCGAACATAACAACTCTCAAAACCTAATAACTTCAAACATCAATTCTCACATACACAGCTTATGTAAAATGTTCTAAACAAGATAAATCACACCACTGATAAAATCTATAAATGTAAAATCCCTAAAAACAATAAGCATATCTGTATAATCACCATTTAGACTGCGCAGTATGCATAAATAAGTATGCCATATTTCAGAGTATGTTTCGCAAACTTTTCGGAAATTACTGTAGTTGGGCACTTTTTCCTAATGTGCAATTCCGTTTACAATTGTTTATTTACCGCGAAGACTGCACACTACAATTTAATGTTATGTCAACCAGTCGTCTTCACTCACCAACTGACGTTACCACGAGTCGCGATGTTTTGACGCTTGAAGTGGGCGTGGCGCTGTACTGCTGCTGGAGCCGCGTGAAGTCGCGCTGAAGATCTGCGGCGAGACGTCGTAGTTCTCTGTCGGCCGCTCCGTGGCGCTGCAGGCGGGCGTAGTTTGTAGTTCAGCCGCTAGATGCCGTGTTGGCGCTCAGTGACTCGAAGTCACACTGAAGACCGTCGGTGTAGTGCGTCTGTGCTTGAACTACTCCTTGCACAGGTAATCGGGATGACGTGTGAAATCACCTTGCGGATCGAAGCTCTTTGGCGCAACTGCTACAGGGGTCTGCGTGACTTCACTCAACAATTGCGTCGCCACAATAAATTGTCGTCCGCATAACAGTTTATGGGTCCACATGAAGCTGTCCGATTTTCACTATTCAAAAAGCAATTCCAGTCACAATATTACTATTAAACACTTCTGTAAAAGCTTTAGTGACGAATTCTTGGCTCGTTTTGCTATTTTAATGTTCACACGTCTCTCTTTGGTGTTCATTTTTCACAGTTTTTCGCGCGGACTTACGCATTTGCACATTATAACACAGTTTAACGACACTATTATTCTTATTTAATATGGCAAGAAAAGAAAGTTTAGTCACAATCGTAAGATGCTATTACTTCGTATTGTTCAAAAATGCACTGATTCTTGTCGCGATTTTAAAGTTTATGCTCTGTCCCGATCCAACATTGAAAAAATATTTTCTTGCGTTAAGCAAGGTAAAATTACCTATTGTTCTTAACGATTCGTCCGAAAATTGCACTCGTCCTTTCACGGTAAGCCAAAGATGTAACAAGTCCGATTTATGTATCCCGCTCGATCGGGATCAGAATAGCAGCCCAAATAAATATTAATTAATGTGACCGTGTACCTAATGGGGCTGGCAATCGGATTTGACTGCTACGGAGTTGTTACATTCCATTTTGTCCTTCTCAAATGCTGTAATAATGAAATGTCTGGTGACAAGAAGAACACCAACACAGCTTCACTAATCAAGACCTATGTTCGTCTCAAAAACACAAGAAAAAGGAGACAGCCACTGCCTTCGTCATACATAATTAATTACGGCTAATCTCAGCACAGGCCTCTTCGTTATTCATTATTGTCACACGCAAATTCAATCACTGCAATCCAACACTGCAAATCCAAATGATGCCGGCGTGGTAGACGCGAAACCAAAAATATCGGCGCAGAAATATCACTGATCACTCTAGTAATTATACTTCTTCACTTTCCCGTATTATTCTAACACAAAGGGGTTAAACCGCGGCGATGGCCACTCCCTTTGTCGGTCAGCCTCGCGTTACAGCAACCGGCCTCCGCACGGCTCGGCTCGTAACCTGGGAACTGACTCACTCAACTCTCGCTCTCGCAACACGACATACTATCGATTGTTTGCCCTGTCGACCTGTGCCGTGTGCAAACTTATAGTAAGGGCCTACGGACCCCTTACAAAATGGTTATAATCATATTATACCGTTGCTTATCTCTTTAGTTCAGAATATGCTAGAACACTTGTTCTGCCGAAATTCGTCCTTTTATGACTTTATTAGATCGTCTTGTGAGACCAATAGGTCGGGGATTAACGTATTGTTGAAGACTGATAGTTTTTGGGATTTGTTTCCGACGAATGCATATAGGTTGGCAGAACCGGATCGTTGTCGTAGCCATTATAGTAGCTGAAAGACGAAACTTCTCTCCCTGTATAATAGGTTGTAGCATTTATTAAGATACCACCGTTGCTTAGTTCGACTCTGGGCGTGCTCATAGGTTTCCCATTTTGGTAGCAGTTTATGTTGACAACTGTCTGTGGGTGCAACACTTCCCTTTGACACTCTGATACATCCGTTTTCCTTAACAATAACTGTACCCCACGTATCTTTATCTCGGTCAGAACCTTCTGGGCGGACAAACTGACATGTTTTCTGTTGTGACTTAGCACGACAGCCAAGTCACAACGAGAGGAAGCCGAAAGGCACGCGTTAAGCTCACGCAGATTGGCGTGAGGTCTGGAACAGTTAAAAGGAAATGAGAACTTAGAAAATGGACGCAGTTGCTGTAATACTTAACTTTAATCCACATTTGGAGAACATCGCTCTTGATGATACATGCTTCACAATATAAATTATCAAAGCTATGGCGCCTTGCTAGGTCGTAGCCAATGACTTAGCTGAAGGCTATGTTACTTACCGTCTCGGCAAATGAGAGCGTATTTGTCACTGAACCTTTGCTATGAACGTCGGCTGTTCAACTGGGGCGAGTGCTAGTACGTCTCTCTAGACCTGCCGTGTGGTGGCGCTCGGTCTGCTATCACTGACAGTGGCGACACGCGGGTCCGACGTATACTAATGGACCGCGGCCGATTTAAAGCTACCACCTAGCAAGTGTGGTGTCTGGCGGTGACACCACATTTTCTCTTATACATTCCTCCAACTCTGCTAAGTACTTGAGGACGTATATCCCGTTTGTTATGACATTAATAATACTTCTCGTGTTTCTGTTTGCATCCACATTTTATCGGAGAATGATGAACGGTGAAACGCTCGTATTGTGCATTCATACGCACTACCGGAAAGTGAATGGCTATCTGCAGTTTTGCTGTGTCAGGATTAATTTCACTGTTTCCTACATGACAGAATTAGCCTAGGTTTCTCTCGGTTAGAGTTATAACCTGCTGCAATCATACGTAGAATTTTTTTATGCCCTACGTAATTGTGCTAGGAATTGTGTTGAAGGCAACAGCGCAGTACTCAGGCTTCTGTGTATGACATGATAAACTATACTGAAACGCCAAAGAATCTGGTATGGGCATGTGTATTCAGACACAGAGATATATAAACAGACAGGACACTACAGTGGGGTCGGCAACGCCTATATGAGACAACAAGTGTCTGGCGCAGTTGTTAGATCGGTTACTGCCGCTACAATGGCTGGTTATCAAGATTTAAGTGAGTCTGAACGTGGTGTTATAGTCGGCCACGAGCGATGATACACAACATCTCCGAGGTAGCGATGAAGTGGAAATTTTCCCGTACGAACATTTCACGAGTGTATCGTGTATATCAGAAATCTGGTAAAACTTCAACTCTCCGACATCGCTGAGGCAGGAGAAAGATCCTGCAAGAACGGGATCTGCTGGGCTATCAAAAAGTGTCAGCGTGAGAACCATTCAGCGAAACATTATCGATATAGGCTTTCGGAGCCGAAGGCCCACTCGTGTACCCTTGATGACTGCACGACATCTAGCGGATAGATGTATACGTGTATATATACAGCCTCATGAATCCATGAACACTGCATGACAGCAGACTGTTCAAACTGGTGGAGGCTCTGTAATGGTGTGAAGTGTGTGCAGTTGGGGTGATATGGGACCCTTGATACGCCTAGATATGACTCTGACAAGTGACACGTACATAAGCATCCTGTGTGATCACCTGCATCCTTTCATGTCCATTGTGCATTCTGACGGGCTTGGGCAACTGCTGCAGGACAATGCGACTTCCCACAGGTCCATAATTGTTACAGAATGGATCCAGCAACACTCTTCTGAGTTTAAATACTTCCGGTGGCCGCCAAACTCTCTATAAAACACCATTATTGAGCATATCTGGGATGCCTTGCAACGTTCTATTCAGAGGAGATCTCCATCCCCTCGTGCTCTTACGGATTTATGGACAGCCCTGGAGGATTCATGGTGTCAGTTCCCTCCAGGACTACTGCAGACATTAGTCGAGTCCACGCCACGCCCTGTTGCGGCACTTCTGCATGGTCGCGGGGGCGCTATTCGATATTAGTCAGGTGTACTAGATTCTTTGGCTTTTCAGTGTACTTCGTGTTCGTTGTCGCTTCTCGTCTTGCGTCATTCTAGTAAACGGCTAATGCTCGAATCAGCTTAGCTGTGGTCGTGTTCCTGTGTAATGCTCTTATCCGGGACTGATGCCGGCCGAGGTGGCGAGCGGTTCTAGGCACTACAGTCAGGAACCGCGCGACAGCTACGTTCGCAGGTTCGAAACCTGCCTCGGGCATGGATGTGTGTGATGTCCTTAGGTTAGTTAGGTTTAAGTAGATCTAAGTTCTAGGTGACTGATGACCTCAGAAGTTAAGTCCCATAGTGCTTAGAGCCATTTGAACCGCGACTGATTTTTTTAGGAGTTGTTAATGGTTTCCGCTCACTCCTTCTTGTACGCTGCGCCAATTGCACAGTCAACTCTCTTACCGTTCTCGCTTTATTAATCACATTTCGTTCCGTGTTTTTCAGCTGCATAATATGCCATTCTACTGTGTTATTTAAATTTTGTGTACCTTCGCTTACTTCCATGCTGAATGCGGTAATCAGTAACATCTCTCCTGCATAGAACTATCCTATTTTCTTCCTGGTTAATGTGTGTGGCACTATTTCCGTCAACTTGTTTAGTTGTGCTCACAATTTCTCGTATGGGAATCTTAGAACGTGATACTCGTTTTGTATATCCTCCGAAACATTCACATCGTGCTCTTTCTCGTGTAACCTGCACACGTCATTTAGTATTTCCCTTGAGTCGAAGGTTAGTCTTAACGTCCACTGATGAATAGCTAATAGTACACCCGGTTGTCTGGAGAACAATAACTCAGAAGTAAGCAGGTGGTTCCAGACGGTATTTGTTACTCCTCAATTTACGATGTGAAGCGTTATCAGGACTATGATCACTTCCTGTATGTCCATAGTGCACTCCATGAAAGAGAGAGGAACGTTTCATCAACTCCTTCCCTCTTCCAACAATATGTTTACACATAAAGAAAAAGAACCTTAACTCTACCCTACTAAATACAAAATACTGGGACTCATTAGTACCCCTCACTAAAAATTGATTTTTGTATAAATTTTTGTGTAAAGGCTTTCGACCAAAGAGCCGATGTTCATATTTGCGTTATCTGTCAAATAAAAGAAGGTAGAGCCTTCAAACATTTTAGAGGGCTCCTAGGAGAAGCCTTCCTATTCGCATTTGCCTTTCTTCCTTCAGCTACCAGCAACGTACGCTGTGGTTGTAAATGATTGCTAATAAGCAAACTTATTTAGAGTTGCAGAAGTGTTATATCTTCATTAATTCACCAGGCCATGTGTTTCTTTCAGTATTTGTTGTATTACGAGTTATATTTTGCAGCATTTCTGCAAGGAAGAGGCAACATTTAGATGTTGCACCGATCCGCCATTGACGTGATTTCATTCCTAATTTGCAATGTCCACTTTTAATTAGTGTTGAGTCAGAGTCAGTAGTCATTCAGAGAAGAGGTCCGAGATTTTCAAATCAATCATACAGCACAGAGCGGGTATCAAATCGCGATGTGCAAGTTACATTTTCTAAAATTCCACCGGTCCACAGCTTCTGTTGCCCCGCTCCAAACTCCAGTCTGGGATACTGACAAACTTTATTCTGGTAAAATTTTGAGATATTCGCGAAGGTGGTAGCCAACTCACACTGGTGACCGCGCCCGCAAAACCGTTAAATAACACATACTCTATGCAATAGCAATTGTTGTCATTGCACTAATTGCTTATTTTTTCCCTTGTTCGAACGATCGCTTGGAATATTATTGAAAGGAAAAATAAATAAAATGGAAACTGAAAGAAATGTAATAAATGTATTTTGTTAGCTTTCACCCATAAGATTATTTAGGTGGCAGTTACAGTTTCAGTTAGTCGTAGTTGTAATTTCGAAGTATTTCGTTGAATTCGCAGCCTTTAGACTCTAAGTGGTTTATTAGTGCAACCGAAATCATTCGCAAACAATCTAAGAGCGAGTTCAGATTGCCTTCTCTTGTAATTTCCTTTACTTCAGCTCTCACCTGCAACTCTAAAGCAATGTACGAGGGTCAGAACTTAAATAGCGTCAACTATTTATTCACAACCGATACAAAAGAGTTACATGTTTGCACCTGTTACTGTCCTTCAACATACTCACCAGAGTTGTGTAGAACCCGTTGCCAGCGATGTGGAAGACACAGTATACCGTTAGCAGAGTCTGTTGTGTTGGCCGGTCACGAACTGAGCTACATAGACGGGGTCCAGATTATGCCTCGCTAATCCCCTCATCCGAACTGAGCAACTTTCCCTTCAGGTAGGAGAGGGCAGATCTGGGGCTTCCCACCTAAGAGATGTGACCGGCAGAGCCTCCCTAGACCCGGTATGCTTGTTTCCGCTGCTTTGTTCATGTCCGTCTGTGAAAAGCACGTAGTGGCGAGTTTCAGCATACAGTTTTGTTAAACGCGTTGGAGAGCTATACTGAATACGGAGGACAGTGTAAAGACAATGTTTAGTGAATGGGGTAAGATATTCCTTGCTTACAAAAATTCCACCTTTAGACGCTATAGGGAGGAGAAATCGACTGGCGAGCAGGGCTGGAGATGCTCTAAGAATAACTGCAACGCAAAATTTTTTACATTAGAGAGTGATCATGTTTTTTCGAGGTGCGACGGAAAACATAGTCATGATCCATATCTAGTGCAAGACTTAGGAAGAAAATCAGTGCAGAATTCAATAAAATCGAAAGCTACATGCGATACTGACGAGCGACCTCCAAAACTCATTAATAAGAAGGTGGAGCAGCAGAGCGATTTCGTCAACATCTTGACTCATCGAGATGTAAGAAACATTATTGTCAGTACAAGGCTTAAGTGCCATCCGAAATTGCAAAAATCAACGGAGGAGGTACACTTGGCAGTCAATTCTATTAAAACGAAAACAATAAAAGAAGACGAATTTGTATTGAAAAATGATCCTGACTCAGGTTTGGTAATTTTTTTCAATGGAGTCAAATCTTCGTTATTTATGTGAAAAGGACATAGTTCTGATGGATGGCACATTTGATTATGCTCCAAAATGTTTCTTTCAATTATTTACGATTCATGGGTACAGGTGTGGGATGTTTATTCCACTGGTTTTCTGTCTTTTGAAAGATAAAAAGACGGCAACCTACATCAGTGCTCTGGATTGTGTTAAACAATAATGTTCAAACAAAGGAATGTGATTCGAACAAAAGATTTTCGTGGTTGATTTTGAGGCAGCAATCCACGGAGCTGTTAATTCAGTCTTTCCCAAGAGTGAAATAATTGGCTGCTGGTTTCGTCTGTCCCAATCTTGGCACGTTTTCTTTCTTTTTTCCATCTTTTCCTTTATCTTATACTAAAACGGTATAGTTTCGCTTGGAACTCTATGGAATGTTGACTGTTTTTCTTCCTGAAAAGACCACAGATTCTTTTCAGATGTTAAGGTCTGCACATAGTTGTCTACAATGTGTTATCGAATATTATTTAAGGCTATTTACCAAACCGCTGAAAAATTGATGATTAAGTGATTGAGTTTATTTCTTTGTTAATTGTCCACTACCGAATTGTAGTAACAAATCTGAAAAACGCGCCTATTCATCTTATTAATAAATACTGAATAATATTGGGTTTACATTCGACTTTGGTTACATGACAGTAATAAAAGCCATTAGTTCTGTATGTGTTTTCATATACTGACTGCCTGCGTCAGTAAAAGTTATAATACACTGATTAGAAAATTTTACGAGAAGTTTGTTAGTATTTATGGATGGCATTAAATACTTAACTTTCATCAGTTTTCAAATGAATACCGTCTAGTGATAAGTTGTAACAGCCTGTATTTTCGATAAAAATTCTTTGCTCACGAAACTATATGAATGAGTAAAAGTTGCATACTGTAATAGGCATTCATTAGTGCTAATGACTAGTGAACCAGTTGTTCGAATGTTTTTCCCGTCAGCTGTATTGAAAATTGTAGGTATTGAAATATCTTTTTCTTCTTTCTTTAACAGGTGGCGTAAAATTCACACACTTGGACTTGCACAGTTTACGTGGATAAAGTGTGTGAAAAAGGGAAATGGCTTCACTATTACTTCTCTTTATCGTACGCAAAACATGAAGAGGTAGGAAATGCGTTTTGTGATCTTATGAGTATCATGCCAGAAAATTCATTACTGACGCAGTTATCCGACTATCTACTGGAAAATTATATTGACGAAGAAAATGCATCTTTCTCGCTTTCTGTTTGGGCAGACGAATCCTCTGCACTTTGGAGAACGACGAACGCATGAGAGAGCTTTCATTCTCGTTTTAATTCATTTTTTCAATCAACTCATCCTAACATTTATAATTTTGTGAGCACTTTGAGAATAGTGCAAACAGACACTTACATTCGACTGAATAGTGTTGGCTGTAGTTTCTTATCAAAACTGGACAAGTGACCTAGAGAGAGACAAATATTCATCGATAGAAAAATTGTGCAATTGAGAAATGGCGAAATTGATTGTTTGCACTTTCTAAAGTGTGTTTCCTAGAAAATTTAATTGTTTTTCTTTAAGTTCAATAAATTCCCTGAATATAAGTATTTTCAACATGTGTATTTGTTTCCATAAGTTCAATAAATTCACTGAATAAAAATATTTGCAAAGGAACCTGTAGGTGCGTAGTTGAAAGTTGCTCAGTTCGTGTCTTGCTCAGTTCCTGTATTAGCGGTCAGGACTGTTTAGGGCAAGTTGCTCAGTTCGTGTGTTGAGCAGGTAAAAGCTGCTTAGTTCGTGTGAGCTGGTTCTGTTGATGGTGCGAATGGAGCGGTCTATTGCCTGTCGAATCTCTGGAACAGTTCCGAAGAGAATGCCACTAAGCCAAAACTGAAACGCCAATCCAACGAATGGCGTCATTATGGGTCGCCGCGAAAGTCGGAAGTTCGTCAGAGCCCCAGTGTGGTGAAAGTTATAGTGATTCTCGTTTACGACTGTGATGGTGTTATCCTAACGCATTACGTTCCTCCACTGCAGACAGTCAATGCGCAGTATTACTGTTCGTTTTTGGAGCATCACCTGCAACCAACTTTGCGAAAGAAGCGGGGTCACTTCTGCGCAACCCACCCATCATTTTGCACGACAATACGAGGGCACGTATAGCGCAAGCTGTGACTGCTCTGTTCGGTCGATGGGATTGGGAGGTACTGTACCATCCACCACACTCCCCGGACTTAAGTCCTTGCGACTTTGATTTGACTCCGAAGATGAAGGAACCACTTCGTGGCATTCGCTGCAGAACTTTTCCAGAGATTCGACAGGCAGGAGACCGTTCCATTCGCACCAGCAACAGAACAGGCTCTGCTAACGGTATATTACGCCTCCCACATCACTGGCGATGGGCTCTACACAACGCTGGTGACTACTTTGAAGGACAGTAACAGGTGAAAACATGTAACTCTTTCCTATCGATTGTGAATTAATAGTTGACACAATTTAAGTTCCAGCCCTCATATTATTGTCGCAGTACACATATGCCCCTATAAATGTTTTGTAGCTTAAATTCGGGATTCGAAATTTCAGTTCTACGATTTCTTAATCTACCTGAAAGCTTCCACTGTCTCTCGCTCTGTTCCAGTTATAGTTTACTTGCGATGGTCTTGAACCAAGTGCTATCAGTTATTAATCTGTTTCCTTTTTGCAAAATCCTGCCAGACGTTCCTTTAGTTCCTGTTTCGCAATCAAAGATATATCAAGCTTCCTGGGAGAAACTCGAAAATTACTTTTTTATTACTTTTGAGATATCACCTGTCATATTTTGTGAAATTACTTGCCTAAAAATAAGAAATAAAACGGATTAGAAAAGCATTTAACATATCTTTACCTCACAGAGCAATAGTATGTCAAGAACACACAACAACAAACTGCACAGTCTACCGGGTGATCAAAAAGTCAGTATAAATTTTAAAACTTAATAAACCACGGAATAATGTAGATAGAGAGGTAAAAATTGACATACATGCTTGGAATGACATGGGTTTTATTAGAACAAAAAAAAGTTCACAAAATGTCCGACAGATGGCGCATGATTCTGGTTTTGTAACTGCTACCGTAACGGGTGAGAGGTACTCCGATGTGTTACAGAATCGCATCATCCCAAGCCTGGCTGATAAACACCTGTTGGAACGTACGATGTTTATGCGGGATGGCGCTCCACCCCATATTGCTAGACGCGTGAAAGATCTCTTGCGCGCTTCGTTTGGTGATGATCGTATGCTCAGCCGCCAATTTCGTCATGCTTGGCCTCCCAAGTCCCCAGACCTCAGTCCGTGCGATTATTGGCTTTGGGATTACCTGATGTCGCAAGTGTATCGTGATCGACCGACATCTCTAGGGATGCTGGAAAACAACATCCGACGTCAATGCCTGACCATAACTCCGGACATGCTTTACAGTGCTGTTCACAACATTATTCCTCGACTACAGCTGTTGTTGAGGAATGATGGTGGACATATTGAGCATTTGCTGTAAAGAACATCATCTTTGCTTTGTCTTACTTTGTTATGTTAATTACTGCTATTCTGACCAGATGAAGCGCCATCTGTCGGACATTTTTTGAAATTTTGTATTTTTTTGGTTCTAATAGAACCCCATGTCATTCCAAGCATGTGGTAAATTTGTACCTCTCTATGTACATTATTCCGTGATTTATTCATTTTTCAAATTTATATTGACTTTTTGATCACCCGGCACATAAGCCACGAGATAAGTATCCTCCATTACTCTCTGAAAAAACACTGAACTTGAGTTTGGTGAAGAGCTGTTGGATAGCCAGCAGGGTGGCAGTGTTTCGACGAGTTTCATGCTCACCATCTTCTGCCAAAGTACCACATTGTACTTTAAATTCTCAGTTGGCTCTTCATTTGGTGTACACGATTTCAAGCAGAATTCAAACTCGCTTCAAATGTTTTTCTATAATCTAGTTTGTTTCTTACGTTGAGCAAAAACCGTTTCACAAATCATTTGACCACTTTTCCCGAAACTTTTTTATCATGTTAGTTGTGCTTCGCTCTGTATCTAAATCATCTAACCGAGATGCTATTTTCGGCCGTTGCGTTCAGTATGACTCATTCGATACCTATCTTTTAGGGTTATAATAGTATCAGAACAAGATTAGTGGAGTGTGGACATTGTAAACAGAGAAATGGAGGCCTATTATTCCTCGCAGGAAATGGTGGACATATTACGCTGTTGCAGGCTATTAAACGACAGGTTACGTAGGGCGGACGACATCGTTAGAGCTGCATTCCATCTCAAAACAAAGTTCATCAGAATATTTCAGCGACCTTGAAGAACAGAGCCATTACCGCTAGACCTAGCAAAGTTCAAATGTTCGGTATCGAATACATAGTATTACTACAAATAAATGACACTGGAACCACCGTCGGAAGAAGTGGAACTGGTGGAGGCGTAACGCATGCCCTTTTGTGCGCAGTTCCATTTACGAGGATAGCGTTTCGGATTGTCTCAAAGCGGCAGGTGAGCAGTTTGAAGTTTGCGTTTCATTTGTGGGAGAGGTGAAATTTACATCTAATGGACAAATGCTTCTGGACGGATGAAAATCATCGAGTGTTCCTGAAAACCAGCAAATAATTCGCTATATTGAGAGTAGCCGAATCAGAAGACTAATTAAGAAAAACTATTTGTCACTAGTTAATGAGCGAAAATTACAATTGTTACTGGAGAATGTTACTTTCGCAAAAAGGCAACGGATGTGGTTTGAACACGATAGCATACCAACCCACTTTGTATGCGTCGCACGACAGCACCTAGAAAACACCGATGTATCACTCGAGAAGGGAGCAGTAGCACGACTTCCACGTTCTCTTTAAGTTCTCGCTTTGGGGACATTTCAACTCACTGATAATCGTCACGCGTCACAGGAGCGTGCTCCCCATACGTGAGACTAAATACAAGGAAAGCCAGAAGAGCTAGTTGAAGTACTCACATTTTGAGATGAGGAGTTGTGTAGGAATAAGTGGTAATCACATTGAGCATCTCTTGTAATATCAACAGACAGGTGAGTGGGGCGTCACGGCTCTAACCGATTCCTCTTCCAGGCGACTTCCTCTGCTTGGTTTCTCCTCTGGTCGTCCGGTGGCGCTGCCAGCGCGCCGCAGCAGGTAGGCAGATTTTTGCCGCGTCTCGTTTGGATAGCGCTGGGAGGAAGTTGGGGGTCAGAGCTGAAGCGGTCGGGACGATGGTTGGCCAATTGTGAGGGAAGTGAGCAAAGGCTAATAGCCACTGGTTTTCCATCAAAACAGTGTGGTCGCCGCCGAGCGTTGTGTAGCCGTCTGTCGAAGTGTGTCCGCAGCTCGTGGTCTAGTGGCTAGCGTTGCTGCCTCAAGATCATGGGGTCCCGGGTTCGATTTCTGGTTGGGCTGGGGATTTTTCTCTGCCCGGGGGGACTGGTTGTTCGTGTGTGGTCCTCATCATTTCTTGATCATCATCATTCGTGACAGTGGCTAGATTGGACTGTGTACAAAAATTGGGCTGCATAAAAACTGGGAATTTGCACAGGCACTGATGACCACGCAGTTGTGCGCCCCACAAACCAAACATCATCTGTCGATGTGACCTGTTGGCGATTCACTTGCAACCTTTCCCTTTGCCAGTGATTTGGTCGGAAACGACTGTTGGTTGGTCGGTCAGTCGCCTCGGCAGACGACGCGTATAGGGTCATTTCGCCTCTTCTGGATTCTGTGTGCCCCTGATTACTTACAATTCGTCCCTGTTTCTGCACAGTGACTGGTTTTAGTATTGTTTGAGTTGGTCGTGGTATGGTTTTTTGGTGGATCTGTAAGGGGTCCAATTAATAGGAGTCCTACTTGGATAGACACGGCAATTGTTGCTCCAACTTGTTAAACTCTTCCTTTTAATCGTGTTTTAGAATTAAATTGGCCATGTAGTGGGGTGTCAGTTAGCTGTAGCCGCACAGGGAGACGGCTATCACGTAGCGGACACTGTCGATGAATGTCCCATATTGATAAGGTGCAGTGTTTGTTTCTAGTGAAAATTTTGAATAGGTAGTCATTCCTAACGCTGTCTGTGTACTGAATTTGTGGAGACAACTTCTTGCAATTAGTTCTGAATATTCTTGTGTTTAAATATTACCCTATCGTTTAAGAGGCGATGTAATGGATTTTGATCCAAAAAATCGATTTTTCAAAAATATTATTTTCTTGATCTACACAGTTTAATCCATGTTTTGTCTGAATTTTATAGTGATAGCAGATTTAGAAATACCTTTAAATTGTTAAACGGATTTACTCAGCACTAGCGGTCACTCACGCCTTTTCGGACGTTTAGGAAACTGCTTGCTTCAGCGGAATTTTTGTCTGTGTGAGGGCTATTTTCTTTCGACATCTCTGGCTGACGTCTATATCTCTGGCTGACATCTATAACGTTGATTGAAAACTTTCTTTTATGTGGTTTATTTACGTTTTGACAATACTAACAAATATTAGTAGGTGGAAGGTTGAATCCGCAAACCTTTACGTGGAAGTCAAGATTCGTGCATAATGGGGGGTGGAAAAAGTTTTTAGGAAACAAAGATTTCATGGAAATCGGTTTACCAACAAAAAAGAGCAAGCAGCTCGAAACGAAGAACACAAGTTCTCAGATTCAACATCGAAACTTGGAAGAGGAGAATTGTGCAGGTGCTTGAATGATGTGGATATGGATTCCACTGGATTCAGACTTATTGATTTAGAGCATATCTGCCAGGCTATGAAGTTCTCATGGCCATGTGTTGGCTTTAAAAATACGGAATGTGTGGTATCGATAGCAACGATGTCACGGAATAGTTTCTCAAGTTGGCACTACAAGAGACACAGGCGACAGCGCCCTCTAGCCGATGCTGTCGAGGTCTACGAGCTCCGCGACTGCTTCGGACCATTTCATCAGGTGCAGCCAGCCAGGACACTTCGCTTCAGCATCGCACCTACGTACGAAGTTATATAATCGTTTATCACCTCGTTTTTGCACCAGTAAATCACGTTCTTGCAGTACCGACTTGTTTTACCTTCTCCCGTTCCTACCGACTCGCCACCTCCCAGGCGGGATACAAAAGAATGCATGATTGTTGTTGAAAAAAGAAGAGTGGGAATAACTTGTGATTTTATTAATTAGTAATTTGCGTGACTAAGAATTTTCATTTTCCTCCTCCAAAAAAACTCAGCGGTACCTATGAAAGCAATTTTAGGTTAGCATATGCTCTGAGATACCTTGGACAGAGAAGGGAAGGAGGTAATTTATTGTGCGGTTTTCTGAACAGGCCTCAGCCTTGTGCAAGGTTTGAAAAATAAATAAAGAAATGTTTGATGCTTTATGCGATACTGCCAAAGTTTCTATGAAGAAAGCAGTGGAGTAATTGATGGAAATAAACCAAAAAGAAATAGATCCTGGGGTAGATGACAGTGAATCTCCTACAAATGTTACTGACATGTGTGTGTCTGTAGATGGGATCGGGATGAAAAGGGGTCACACATCTCTGTATGGAGTTGCATTGGTATTGACTCAGGCAAAGTTTTAGATGTAGAAATTATGTATAAATGCTGCCACCAGTGTGAAACAATGAAAATGTCCTACAATGAAGACAGTGAGCAACTGTGGGAAGAAAAGCATGCAGCAGCATCCTCTAAAAATTATAGTGGCTGAAGTGGGGCTGCATGGAGGCTGCTGCAGTTGTGAGGATGGTCTGCGGATCTGAGGACCAATATGGTGTTAGATATACTAAATACCTTGGTGATGGGGACTCCTCTTCGTTCAAAGCTGTAACAGATGAATATCCGTACAATACAACAATAGAAAAGTTGGAATGTATTGTCCACATCCAGAAGAGGGTTGGTGGTAGGCTTGCACTGAAAGAGAAGGAAGGTGAAGTACTTGAGGATGGAAAACCACTAGGAGGAAAAGTCAGGCTTACTCTGAATGAAATTGATTCCCTTCAGTTATTTTATAGGAGAGCTATCAGAAAAAAACATAATTTAGAGGCAATGGGGCGTGCTGTGTGGACAGTTTTTTCCACAAACCATCCACTGACTAAACACCAATGCACAACCTGTGTCCGAAAGACGATTGGTGTAAGTTCAGCAACAGAAATGAGACGTATTCACATAAACACTCATTACCAGAACCTGTTATGAATGCAATTAAGCCCACATTCAGGTTTCTTGCAAACCCTGATTTACTGAGGAAGTGTCTTCATGGAAAGACACAACATGCAAATGAAAGCCTCAATAATTTAATTTGGATTAGATGCTAAAAAAAGGACATTCTGTGGGCTTGAGGTACTCGAAATAGGTGTCTATGATGTAGTATTATGTTACAATAACGGAAATAATGGCAGAATTGAAGTGCTGAAGACAGTTTGCATACATTCTCGTGTGTTTACAACAAAAGCATTTTACACCATCGACGAGAGCAGGATCAAGAAAGCTAACAGATCAGTTCCTTACCTGCAAGTGCAGGCCAGGCAGATTCGTAGAGGAGAGAAGAGAAACCTGGAGGAAGAGGAGTGTCAGTATGGAGGGTTTTAAAATTGAGGTAAGCCTGTTACGTGTAGAATTATGAGGAATAATTCTTTAAACCTCATTTTCTCTGGTTTTCATTTTTTACGTTATTACAAGTTTTTCCTCAAAATGTATATGCGCTAAAGCTATGAAATTTTCAGGAACTGTTCGCAACGTGTTGCTGTCTCCCTGGAACTAAAAAATACGAGAGCTTGCAATTACATTCTGATTTTTAGATGATAGTATGTAGTAAAAAAAGTTAATTTTGGATGCGCAAAATAAAAAATTCTGTTAATGATACAATTTGTACCATAAGTAAATAACTGTAGTTTAATGATCTTATAACTTTCTGAAGACACTACAATAAACATTTTCAGATTAATTACATAATTAGAATTTAGGTTATGATATTTTATAAAAAAGACAATAAATAAGTTGAAAATTCAAATATCTGGCAAATTATTCATCCTGCATATTTTATTATATTTTTCCGTTGAAACAGAGCTCGTTTGCTTCACACATGAAAAATTTTAGATTTGTTCATTAATAAATATGGCAATAATGCTTTTTTAAATAATTGTTTGCATTTTCCAGTATATCCCCCCTCAAATACTTGTCAGTAACATATGAAGGGCTTATTTCAATGGTGGTACAAGTCCATTACCTCCACTTTTCTGTCTATAATGCTTCTGAAATTAATGATCCAAACAAACAGGGAGAAAGATTCATCTCTAGCAAGAAGCCATATGATTGAATATTTCTGGTATCTCACCTACAGATTTTTTTAAGCACTCATTTTACTTTAGGACTCCGTATCTCAGAATGAACCAAAATGGACTTGTACCACGATTGAAAAAAGCCCTTAGTATATTTCAGAGTTCTGGAGACACACAATAGTTTAGTGCAGTTACCTTCGATTATTTCTGGGGTTTAAGTGTTATCATGTTGTTTAAGTGTTTGCCACTCTTTTTTGTAAAAAAAAAAAAAAAGGTGACAAATTTGCAAGAGGTTCAAGTGTTGAATTATTCTTGTCTTTTACGCAATTGCTGTCTAAGTTGATCTAATATTATTATCAGGCTGTCAGTTTTGTAGGCTGGGCTAATTAACCATATTGTGTGCTGACCCATCTACTGGTTGTCCGACTGGCTAGCAAATGGTTCCGGTGGCCCTCACCAGCCGACCGACTGGACGACTGGAGAGGGACCTGTAGGGTGGGTTGTTTTTGGGGGAGGTGACTAGACAGCGAGGTCATCGGTCTCATCGGATTAGGGAAGGATGGGGAAGGAAGTCGGCCGTGCTGTGTGAAAGGAACCGTCCCGGCATTTGCTTGGAGCGATTTAGGAAAATTACGGAAAATCTAAATCAGGATGGCCGGACGCCGGGAACCGTCGTCCTCCCGAATGCGAGTGCAGTGTGCTGACCACTGCACCACCTCGCTCGGTCGATGGGAGAGGAAGCGGACGCGGCCCTGAGCGGAGGTCGGTACTGCAGTAGGACCTCACTGGGAGTGCTATTCTTTGCCGAGCTGCGGTTGCGTATCGTCGGTCACTTAAGTTCTCACGTTTATTGTGACACTCTGTCCGGGGATCTTCATTACTTTCCCTTCCTTCGTTAAATTTGCTCTTGCCCGCCTCCCCATCCCGGAATAATCCCTCAAAATTGTGCAAGTAGGAAAGTTTCAAGCCATCAGGCAGTTACTAAATTTCACCTTGTTAAATTCTCATAGACATTTAGTTCGACGCACACACACACACACACACACACACACACACACACACACACACACACAGTGCAGCCAAGTTATCAAACGTCTAAGCTCCTACAAGCCGGCTTGTTGCCACTGGTGTTACATTTGTTGTATTACTGGTAGCCACCACTGTGAGCTAGTTGCTTGAAATGGGTCGTTAGTCTCTTAAATTCTTTTGAAATAATTGTAAAATATCTTAATCTACTTCTGTTAAAGTATTTTTTAAATTTTTTTAAACGCGAATATTTCTAAGCCTTCTACGGCTCTGTGCTGATCTTGACCTTATTGTAACCAACTTGACTATGAGCTGAAGTTACAGCGGCAACCAACAGGTGGCAGCGATGCTGAGTTAGCAGGTAGGTTGCACGCTCTCTAGGACTGCGCTGTTCGTATGTTACGACCTGATAGGGGAGGGGGGGGGGGGGTGGTAGATACAGTGCTTTCTACTTGGTCTAGTGCTCTCACTGATCTTAGTCGCAATATCGAATTTATTGAAAGGGATGACCATAGTCGCAAGCTGATAGTGAGAGTTCAGGCTCAACTTTATCTATGATTTGAGGCGCCTCCCTCTTAGTAACGAGCAAGATGACATGGTTAGTCAAGGATTTACAAGTAACTACTAGCGCGACGAGTTTGGAAGTAGAGGGCAGTGGCACATAGAGAGGTGGTCACACGCAGGACCTGTCAGCTGAGGCGGGCCTGGATGCTGATGCTCACCTACCCGACAGATGGGCTATAGAATCATTTGCTAAGTTTTGTTACACAATTATCCTTTTGCTTGGGAGCGTTTCCGATCTAGCCACTGACCAGCTGCCCCACGTTGAAGAACTGGTATGGCTGAACGTCCGTTTTGAGATTGGCGCTGATGCCTTGCAGGTTACCCATTCAGTTATATAGCGTTTATTGTATCCTTTGACCCGAGGTTCATTGAGTAATGTACTATTGGACATACTTAGGGAACGGGGCACTCTAGGACGTTTGAGGAGTCACGTATTGCAGTTAATGTTATCACCTCGCATCCGTAATAAATTAGAGCGCGACCATTATTGACGGATACAAGGGCCTTCTCAGAATTTGCTCGACTACACGTAGCGCCTGGGCACGGCAGTTGCTCATTTGCAGATGACGGTCACGGAACATGACAGTATACTCAACTTTCTCCAGAGCATGAGACCGGAAGATCGATCACGAACTGCATTCGCCAGAAGGGCACTGCGGTTTCTGAATTACACGAACTGTCTTCCACGGAGGCATTGAGATTCGCAGGCGAACGGCGCAACCAGCTAAAGATGTTGCAGTCCAGATTCCAAGGCAGTAAATCCAATCGGTTACCTTTTAATCCTTCTGGTTGTTAAGTATATTTCCGGCGAGGAAAAGGGGATCATCTGGTGCGTCAATCCAGTCGAGCGACGCTCGAGATCTAATAGACGACATATGCGCTGAACAGAGAAGTCGGCGCAAGTCTCCTAGCCGATGTGCTCGTGTCCACGCCATTAACAGTTGTTCCTTTTCATATGTTTGTGCTTAAATTAACTAGGAACCGGTGTGCGGCCTGCTAGAATCATGCAGCTCAATTTCTTTGTTTGATTATCATTGGTATTTGGAATATGTGCAACGCTCCATTTGTGTACCACTCTTCAGAGATGTCGGGCAGCTTATGGCCAAGTGCAGCCTCTGACAGGTGAGGGCGGGGGAAACTATCCATTTGTGATTTTTCATGGCCAATTAAATTGGTCATCGTTAAGAATTTGTCCGTTCCCTTACTCCTCGGTTGTGCCTTCATTCAGCAAATCGGGAAGGTGCTTGATTTCACCATTAAGATCCTTTCCTTTACCCGTGGAAAAAAATAGCCCTTTGTTCTCCCCCCCCCCACCCCAAGAAATAAAAAGGGAATAGATCAGTTTATTGTTATTGCCAATTATTTGCGTAATTTTTTCCATATTTCGCCCAGCTTGCCTCCCCTTTTAATAGTTTATGTAAAAGTGAGAGGCCTTCGTTTGGGGAGAGTGTCTCTGATGTCATTAAAACTGCTTTGAGTAACCCTCTACTCTTGACCGTCCCGGACTTTCAAAAGGCCTCTATCGTCCAGACATATGCCTCCAATGCCGCTGCTGCCGCTGATCTACTGCAGGAATGTTCTGGGGAGAGGTGCCCTGTCGCCTGAGCTCCAAGGAGCTTGACACCAGCTCAATGAAAATACTCTGTTTACGAGTGTGAGGGTTTCTCGCCATACCCTTTGCACTCGAAAAATTTAGAAAGAAATGGTTCAAACGGCTCTGAGCACTATGAGACTTAACATCGGAGGTCATCAGTCCCCTAGAACTTAGAATTATTTAAACCTAACTGTGGTGTCACCGCCAGACACCACACTTGCTAGGTGGTAGCCTTTAAATCGGCCGCGGTCCATTAGTATACGCCGGACCCGCGTGTCGCCACTGTCAGTGATAGCAGACCGAGCGCCACCACACGGCAGGTCTAGAGAGATGTACTGCCACTCGCCCCAGTTGTACAGCCGACTTTGCAAGGAACGGTTCACTGACAACTACGCTCTCATTTGCCGAGACGATAGTTAGCATAGCCTTCAGCTACATTGGCTACGACCTAGCAAGGCGCCAAAGCTTTGATAATTAATATTGTGAAACCTGTATCATCAAGAGCGATGTTCTACAAATGTGGATTAAAGTTAAGTATTCCAGACGCTACGTACTTTTCTTTATAGCATTCATTACGTACCCTGTTTCAGACCTCACGCTGTATGTAGGCTGTTTATGTTTTCTTATTGGCAATGTTACGTAGCGCTCTGTATGAGAATCACTGGCTGTGCTGTGTGCAGTCTGTGGCTAGTTTGCATTGTTGTCTGCCATTGTAGTGTTGGGCAGCGGCAGCTGGATGTGAACAGCACGTAGCGTTGGGCAGTTGGAGGTGAGCCGCCAGCAGTGGTGGATGTGGGGAGAGAGATGGCGGAGTTTTGAAATTTGTCATGAACTGCTATATATATTATGACTATTAAGGTAAATACATTGTTTGTTCTCTACTAAAATCTTTCATTTGCTAACTATGCCTATCAGTAGTTTGTGCCCTCCGTAGTTTGAATCTTTTATTTAGCTGGCAGTAGTGGCGCTCGCTGTACTGCAGTAGTTCGAGACACGAAGGTTTTTGTGAGGTAAGTGATTTGTGAAAGGTATAGGTTAATGTTAGTCAGGGCCATTCTTTTGTAGGGATTTTTTGAAAGTCAGATTGCGATGCGCTAAAAAATATTGTGTATCAGTTTAAGCACAGTCTGGTATAATTGTTCTAAAAAGGGGACGTTTCAACGCCAGCCTGCGTGAGTTTGAGCGCGTGCCTTTCGGCTTCCTCTCATTGTGTCTAGGCTGTCTTGCCTAGACACAACATATTTGGCGACGAGTATTTAGGGTTTGTCTTGCGTTTGCTCAAATTTACTTGTGTCATGGCTTCGCCACAATCTTCAGATGTACTGTCCGAATTTTATCGCTTGCAGAATCAGCAGACGCAGGCGTTATTGGATGCCCTTGGACAGCTCGTCCAGGGTCAACGTGCACTGCAAAACGATGCGGCCGCCGCCGCTCCACCGCTACCACAGCCACAAAACGCAGTTGCACCACCTTTTCGTCAATTCGATGCGGCGATGGAAAGCTGAACGGAGTGGTCACGCCAATTTGGATTCCATCTCGCCGCCTACAGAATTCAAGGTAATGAGCGGCAGCCTCACTTACTATCATGTGTCGGCGTCCAGACGTACCGTGTGATAGTGAAATTGTTTCCCCGATGCGATGTAGCAACTCTGTCCTACGAAGTAATTTTGTCTGCATTAGATGCATATTTCAAGGAATCAGTCAATGTAGTTGCAAAAAGGTATACGTTCTTTCATACAAAACGTACAGCCAGTCAAACTAATCTGGAGTTGGTTGCAACTTTGCAAGGCCTTACAAGGGATTGTGCTTCTGTGTGTGAATGTGGACTCCCTTATTCAGATACTATGGTGCGTGATGCAATTGCACGAAACGTTACTGATGTTCGTATACGGGAGCAAATTTTGAAACTAGTCAATCCCTCCCTTCAACAAGTGATAGACATATCGGATAGGCAAGACACACTTTACTTTGCTCAGGAATCATTTGCAACTTCGCCAGCTGTGTGTAACATTAACCGGCCCGCCAGGCGAGCTGCACGGAACTGTAAACAGCCCTCGCGCCCGTCCGTGCAGCCACGTGTGCCGCGTAAGCAGGCAAATGCAGTGCTAAAGTCATGCCCGCGGTGTGCTGTCTTCCACAGACTATTGTTTCCGACAATGGCCCACAATTCATGTCCGCAGAATGTCAGTCATTCTGCAAGGCCAATGGTATTGAACATCTGACGTCTGCGCCGTTTTCGCCTCAGTCAAAAAGGTGCCGCTGAACGATTGGTCCGGACTTTCAAGTCACAGATGTTGAAGTTGAAAGAGTCGCATTCTCGGGAGGACGCGTTGTTGCTCTTTTTGTCCTCGTATCGCTCTCAGCCCCGAGATGGTTCTCGCCGGCTTAGTTGCTCCACGGTCGTCCTCATCGAACCTTGATGTCTTTGCTGCATCTGCCGCATCAGGTTCCTGTGCAGCGGCAGCCACCTGCTTTTGCTCCAGGCGACGTTGCATATTATCCCAACTCTCGAGGTTCACGGCGTTGGCTCGCAGGGCGCATTCTGCGCTGCCTCGGCCGCGCTATGCATTTGGTTTTGGGGGCCTCTGGTGAGGTGTGTCGGCATCTCAATCAGTTGCGCCTCTGTCATCGCACGGGTTCTGCTGCTCCCCGTCTGCTTTCAGCGACGGTACCGTCCGGTCAGCGCTCTGGGGACCCATCTACTGGCTCGCCTCATCCCCAGGTGTTACCGGCGCTGCCTTCCATTTTCCCCTATGGCGACGCGCCGCCGCCGCCGCCGCCGCCACCGCCGCCGGCGACGCCCGCAGTGGTCGCTTCGCTGCAGCCGCCAAGCGCCTCCCTGGGTCACGTGCCGTGGATCGCTTCCCGTGACCAGCAGTCCTCCGACATGGAACTCTTGCCCACTCTGGACCAGATGTCTTCTTCGCCCGTCGGGTGCCCCGACGCAATGTAGGTCGACCCTTCGGCCCCTCCTGTCTCTTTACGGGCGCATACACCGCATGTTGGCGTGCACCTGGGACTAGGTTTTCAGGCGTTTCCTAGCTCCCCTCGGACCGAATGGCCAGGTGCGGGTGGCACAGCCTCGCCTGTTGTTAGGCTCCCCACCTCGTCGCATACGTCAACATGGGGTACTCCCCACGGCGGACGGAAGCCTTATAACATAACCGTACGCCGATTTGCGGGGGAGGAATGTGGTGTCACCGCCAGACACCACACTTTCTAGGTGGTAGCCTTTAAATCGGCCGCGGTCCATTAGTATACGCCGGACCCGCGTGTCGCCACTGTCAGTGATAGCAGACCGAGCGCCACCACACGGCAGGTCTAGAGAGACGTACTGCCACTCGCCCCAGTTGTACAGCCGACTTTGCAAGGAACGGTTCACTGACAACTACGCTCTCATTTGCCGAGGCGATAGTTAGCATAGCCTTCAGCTACATTTGCTACGACCTAGCAAGGCGCCATAGCTTTGATAAGTAATATTGTGAAGCCTGTATCATCAAGAGCGATGTTCTACAAATGTGGATTAAAGTTAAGTATTCCAGAAGCTACGTACTTTTCTTCATAGCATTCATTACGTATCCTGTCTCAGACCTCACGCCAGCCTGAGTGAGTTTGAGCGTGTGCCTTTCGGCTTCCTCTCATTGTGTCTAGGCTGTCTTGCCTAGACACAACACTAACCTAAAGGCATCACACACATCCATGCCCGAGGCAGGATTTGAACTTGCGACCGTAGCAGCAGCTCGGTTCCGGACTGAAGCGCCTAGAACCGCTCGGCTACCGCAGCCGGCTCGAAAAATTTAACTTCCACCTGGAGCATACAGAGTTTTAAGTCCAGAGTGACAATCAGGCCTTAAGCTGGGTCCTGGCACATCCCAGGAAAACTGGAAGATTTAGTAGGTGGGTGGTGCTCATATCTGCATTCCGCTTTTGGGATATAAGAGGAGCTGGAGATAACAGTGTGACAAACCATGCAAGAAATTGGCTGGTACCATCTTAACTGAGGTGCCTGATCTCTTTGCTGATCTCAGCCTTAAGCAGGACTGGTACCCCGAGCTGAGCACTATCAGGAAGTGCCTGGTCATGAGGGTAGGAGACCACTTAAGCGAAGGGTTTGTTTGCCTGTGGACCTAGTCCCACCCATTTTTCGCTATTTTCAAGACTCCTTGCTTGGGGGCCATTTGCTGTTCCAGAAGACTATCGCTAACGTGAAACCACACTTAACTTGGCAGTCGTACAGAAAAGATCTCCGACGATTAGCAGGGCAGTGTAAGCTAAGTCAAATAGGAACGCCCAATCACAATTCACCCAATGGCCTCCTCGAGTCAGAGAGACAACAACATCCTGTGGACAAGTTATTCATTGATTACGTGGTCCCCCTTCTCCGTACTGAGACAATGAATCGTTACATCTTGGTTGTGGATAGCTTGCCCCTGTTCAGCTGGCTTATTCCTAGTATGCGAGTTACAGCTACAGTTACTATTTACCATCTTTCTGGGATGTTTTCTACATTTGGTCTGCTCGAGGCCATATTCAATGACAATGCTCCCGCGTTTCTTTCCAAAGAGTTTAAGCGCTTTCGATTTCAGAATATCGTAAGACATATTAAGGCAATGTACTACTATCATTAGACCGCATTTACCGAGAGAGTAAATAGGAATCTTAAGGCCGTTCGCATGATCTATCATACTAAGGACCGTGTATCACCTTGTTTTCAATTCCGTCCATCATGAGGTTACGAAAGCCACTCTGCTAATGTTTGCTTACCGGCTCAGTACTCCCTTGTCCAGTTTGGGGAACAGTAACGGCCTTCTATCACAAAAGATCACCCTGGACAGGTTCCGCCCCGCTAGGTGAGTGGTCAATGTGACGGATTGCTGTCCTACAGGCCCGGGCTCGATTCCCGGCTGGGTCGGAGATTTTCTCCGCTCAGGGACTGGGCGCTGTCTTCATCATCATTTCATCCCCATCCGGCTCGCAGGTCACCCAATGTGGCGTCGAATGTAACAAGACCTGCACCAAGGCGGCCGGACCTACCCCGCAAGGGGCCTCCCAGCCAATGACGCCAAACGCTCATTTCCATTTTACCCCGGACAGGTCTAGGCGAAATATCCAATTGGCTCACTGCTGACAGGCCAAGTGTTATAAGCAGGAGAGACAGCCCACCCGTGTGAAAGTTTGGAATTGACTTTTTGTTCGCAATTTCGGCTATGGGGTTGGTAGAGATGATGGTATTTCTCGGAAGCCTGCGTAGTACTTTGTAGGACCTCCTCAGGACATCTGGGTGCTGGATCCTATCAATAGTCTAGCTACTGGTAGGACCGCCTGAGTACACATCAGTCAGGTTAAACAAGTCGGTTATGGCCCCTCCATTATCCATTACCCCTGCTAGGAAAAAGCTGGGGGTGGGGGGTGGGGGTATTGTTACAGTGGCGGAGGTTGAGCCGTGTTGGCTCGTATCTGTCCAGGGCAACTTCCTCTGCTTGGTTCCTCCTCTGGTCGTCTGATGGCGGTGCCACCGTGCTGCGGCCTGTGGGCTGAAACTACACAGTCGTTTCGACAGTACCGGGTGGAAGATGGGGCTCCAAGCTGAAGCAGTCAGGACGATGGTTTGCCGATTGTGCGGGAAGTGAGCAAAGGCTCCATTCCACGAGAGACTGACGGCTTATGGGTTTCCATTGAAAGTGTGTTTCCGACATTCTGTTGCTGTCCATCAATGTGAGCTCTTCGTAATAAGCAGCCAGTTGGTGATCTCCTTGCAACGTTTTCTCTTGCCTCTGATTTCATCGGGAACGTTGGTCGTTGTCTCAGCAGACTACGTGTGTTGGGCCTTTTGGCAGCTTGTGGGTTCTGTGTCCCAGAGTGCTTGAAATTCGTCCCTGCCGTTGCACTGTGACTGGTTTTAAAATTGTTTTAGTTGCTTGTGGTTTTGTGTTTTGGTGAATATGAGAAGGGTTTCAACTAATAGGAGACGTAGTGGCATAGATAGGGCAACTATTTCGCCAGCTTGTTAAACTCTTTTCTTTTAATTGTGTTTATGAATTAAATTGGCCATCCAGTGGGATGTCAGTTAGCCCTAATTGCACAGCAAAACATGTCATGTCTGTTGATGAATGCCCTACATTGATGAGGTGCAGTACTTACAACTAGCGAAAATTTTAATTGAGCAGTCAGTCGTAGCGCTGTCAGAGTACTGGATTTGTGGAGGCAACTTGTTGTAATTACCTTGGATAAATCTCATGTTTTAAGAAAAGAAAGGGACAAATTTGTGGATGGTTCAAGTGGTGTGTTTTATATGGTCACTGTCTAGGCTGATCTGACACTAATGTCAGGTTGTCTGTTCTGCAAGCTGGCCTAGTTAGCCACAATGTATGCTCATCCAACTCCTGGTTGTCTGAGTGGCTAACAGTGGGTTCCAGTGCGTCTCATTAGCCGGGCGACTTGAAGACAGGAGAGGAAGCGGATGCGGTTCTGCGCGGAGGCGGGTGCTGGGACTTCATACGGACCTCGTGTCCGTGCCGAGCTGCGGTTGCCGGTCATCGGTCACTTGTGTTCTTATGCTTACTGCGACCCTCTGTTCCGTGGGTCTTATTAATTTTCCGTTCCTTGTTAAATTCGCCCTTGCCTGCCTTCCCCTCCAGGACTCAAGCCTCAAATTTGTACAAACAGGAAGGTTTCAAGCCACCAGACAGTTACCAAATTTCACCAAGTTAAACTCCGTCCCCGTTAGGTGAGTGGTTATCGCGGTTGAATGCCACGCCAAGGGGCCCGGGTTCGATTCCCGACTGGGGCTGGAGATTTTCTCCGATCATGGATTGCGCGTTGTGTTGTCCTCATTATCATTTCATTCCCATCTCCGACGCGCAAGTCGCCCAGTGTGACGTCGAATGTAATAAGTACTTGCCCTCTGTGGCCGAACTTCCACGAATGTGGGACTCCAAACCCACAGTGCTGTACTCTCATTTCAATTTTTACCAAGTTAAATTATTTAGAACAGAGTTTAAGTTGGTGAAATTTAGTAACTATCTGATGACTTGAAACCTTCCTATTTGCACAATTTTGAGGCTTGATTCCGGCAGGGGAAGGCAGGCAAGGGCGAATGTAACGTGGAATGGAAAATTAAGAAGTTCCCTTGGGCAGAGCATCGGAATAAGCATGAGAAGCGTCCGACGACCCGCAAATATTTGGTATTATTGCCAATTTACCATCGTTTAAGCTCGTACAGGCCTCCTTGCTGTGATTGGGAAGAACTGTAAACATGGTTCAACTGGTTCAAATGGCTCTAAGCACTATGGGACTTAACTTCTGAGGTCATTAGTCCCCTAGAACTTAGAACTACTTAAACCTAACTAACCTAAAGACAGCACACACATCCATGCCCGAGGCAGGATTCGAACCTGCGACCGTAGCTATCGCGCGGTTTCAGACTGTAGCACCTAGAACCGCTCGGCCACTCCAGCCGGCAACTGTAAACATCTTCATCTGTTTCTGTTAAGCTGTTTCTTTTTGAATTTCTTTTAAAACGAATATTTCTAAGCCTTCTGAGGCTCTGTAGTGGTAATAACCTTGTAGGTTAAAAAATTTCAAGGCAATTTCTAAGCTCTCTGACGTTTGGTGATTATTGATTTTGGTCTTCTTGAAAAGCTTTTAGAGAGAATTTTAATATAAATTCTAAGCTTTCTGGTGCCCTGTGATTACTGATGTTGATCTTGTTGTAATTTTTTGCGGCATAAATATCAAAAGAAATTTTTAAGCTCTTAGTTGTTGTTAACTGGCTTTTCGTTTCACTGCATTGTAAAGAAACTTTTACAAAATAAATCTAGATGTTATCCGCAAGTGATGTTGAACCTGGGGCTTGACCCTTCCATGAATTGCTGCCGTCAGCAACGGAAGAACATTCGAATGAGTATTTTAGGGGAGAAGCAGTAACTGCACCAATGATAGTTTAAAAATCGAGCTCTTATGTATATAACCTCACATCTTCTGATCCGTCTATTATACAATGATGCAATTTCGCAAGTCCATCCAGTAGTATATATAGGCGTTGCCTGCAAAATATGTTATGGACAGAGTTAGTAGTAAAGAAGGAATGAATTTAAAATCGCGCCTGATGCTGGACGTTTGCTGCGCGAACAGAGCTGTTTTCATTTCACAGTGTTCTGTGTGGTGTTAAAGATAAAAATTCAGAAAAGGTTTGAAATTACGTGTAAAGTAAGTTGGAAGTAGGTAAGTGCCCTAATTCTCAGATAATGGATGAATATAGTCTGGGCAGTCTGTACGCCGTGAGTTTTGCTGAGTCAAGACATGTACACAGTTCGTAACTTTAATACTCGACTTATTGTGTTAAACCGTGAACGTAAAATTATGTCTTTTGCAGAGCGGATTATAACAGCATTTTAAATGCCGTATTTAAATTCGGTTTTATCAAACAGTTAAAATGAAATTTCTGTTACCCTTGGAAGCTGCTAAATAGGCAGCTGTAAGTGGGACTTTGCTCCCGTTCAACCATTTACTTAAAAAAATGATATACATTTTTAAACAAAGTATTAGCTTCCGCACGTATATTTATAATTTATTTCTAGCTTTTCCCAGCACCATCACCTATAAGAAGATGAACCAAATGTCTTTCAGTATGCTGTATACCTGTGTCGTGTGCCTACATAGCTGAGTAGTCTGCGCGTCTGACTACAGACACAGATTCCGTTGCTGTTGCTGCCAGGTGATTTTCCTCGGTGGGTAATACTAGCTATGCGTGAATTTATGACTTGATGGAAAATAGAACGAAACCCAGCCCATGAACTGCGGAACACAATACGAAAATTAGAACCTTATTAATAGCGAGAAGTAGAAAATTATGCTGGAAGACTGCCCGAGAAGGCTTATAAGCGACAATAAATTGATTTTATTTTCTAAAATTTGAATGCATAGCATAAACTAATAATTTAAGGGTATTTCCTATTGAATAGGATAATCAGTTTTTGATCAGTGAGCTACTGGAAAAAGGACCATGGTTGTTACATGAAATCGATTGCTAGTTATTTGAGAAAGCTTTTGTGAGCTAGAAAAAGCAAGTGTGGGAAAGTGAGAGAAGGAAATATTAAATTCGAAGTTTAACTATGTTATCTATTTATGTACGTATAAATTTAGTGCATAAATGTATTAAAAACTAAAAAACAGAAACATCCATTATTCATTGAACGTTAGTAATTTTATGCATGTTTCGGTTATGTGACATCTATGAAAAGAGACGCACAGATGTTTGACCATGAAACTGTCTGTAAATCCGACAATCACTCTAACGTAACGCATTAACTTTTGAGGCGAGGGTTTAAAATAAAAGAACTTTTAGAGGTATGTGCAGATTGGAAACATTTTGGAAAAGGCCCCTGGTATTTACCTT
This sequence comes from Schistocerca americana, assembly GCF_021461395.2. NCBI lineage: Eukaryota > Metazoa > Arthropoda > Insecta > Orthoptera > Acrididae > Schistocerca > Schistocerca americana. Next base: position 51,968,924 of record NC_060125.1, on the reverse strand, counting down.
GCAGTCGTCAGCTGTATTAAAACATTCTCAGAATCGTGTTTGAGGAAACGATGATACAGAACGACAGGTCTGACTACGTAAATCTTCAAAATTTTAAAGTTCTTTGGTTCGTAATCACTGTCAATAAAATATTAACTGGAATTCATCTCGACAAAGTGAAGCATAGATGGGTTAAGCGGTTATGCCAACAATACTCAGTTTTGTTGCAGAAACTTTAAAAGTGGATGCGACTGAATCGTATTTATTCGTGTTCTACCAGAGGCTGTCTGTCACGTAAGATAGATGGTGGAAGCTGCTTGTTGCTAGAAAACGTTTATGTTACGCTATGAATGTGGATTATGCCACTGAGAAGAGAACGTAATTTTTTATGTCAGCTACTCGATCATGATATTCCGAATGTGGCTTACCAAGAACTGAAAAATGTTTCGCACTATTTTCTTTTGCTGTAGCCTTTGCAACTTTCATCTTATTTATTCTTCTGAATTATAGGTTGAAGCATTAAATCATTCGGAAACATTAAAAAGTTTTAAGTAATCATCCATTACTTACTATGAACTGTGAATACTTTGAGTCAAAGGTTCTTTCTTTGTAAAATGATCTGTTTTTCCCGGGTTTTATCTGAGTTCCAAATTCATGAAGTCTTGTGGTTCGGAGAGGTATGAATATTAAGATTTCTCTTGCACTCTACGCCTAGTTATCAAACTGAAAGTTTATCGGGGTGAGGGAGAGCGTCGAGCTAATGAAGGACTGAAATAAAACACTAAAAACAAAAACAAAGAATAAAAGAAAAGACACAAGCAGTATATCCTGCAAGTATTATCTAAGTGTCGTCATAAGTAATTTGGGCGTATGAAGAGACTTCATCAACGAAAAAATGTTTTTAAAATAGAGATTTACGATTATTTTGGCAGACGAAAGCATCTGCACCCGCTCTCCTCATACACTGAGAGACGGTCGTCATACGGTATAGTTGATATGACCGCGAGCTGGCGCACCACGAACACAATAATTCTTCTGTATATGTGTTTATTGAGATGTATATCAATATTATTACTGTGTATGCAAGTTATTTTCGGGTATGTTCCATAGTATCCATTTGGTTTTTGCATTTGGATAACGTAAGATAGTAACTTCAGAATATATTCAGTGTCTACGACATACAGTCGCGAATCTCTGTAGAGCAGAAAAATACAGTCTTTCGACATCTGCAGCAGTGCTAGCCCTCCAAGCGGTTGGCATGTAGTAACAGAAGAACTGCATGATGTGAACTGAGAAACTGCCATTTTCGATGTCGCTACTTCCAAATTTTCTAGTCACTGAACGAAGCCGCGATTCTTCCAATACCAATAGAAAAATGTAATTAAACCAATGCCCTACTTTCTGCTAATGTTAACATATAATAATAAAATATGAGTACAATGAAATATATTCGGTTCATCGTAGGCCAAATCGTAATCTAAAATAGCGAAAAATGAATTCTGACGTGACGTGTTTTAAGTTCAAAAGGAACTGATCATGAGTCGGCACGCGTGCGTGATGGTGTGCCCCGCGAGATTCCGTAAACGTTTCAGACACATTTTAATACATTCGAACCTAGGCACGAATTTTATGTACGAGGGCCGTTCAGAAAGTAACCTCCGGTTGATTTAAAAAAATACACCAAGTTAAATAAAAATATTTTAATATATACATCTTACAACTACATCTTTGCACTATTTTTCTACATAGTCTCCTTAGCGATTGAGGCACTTATCGTATCTCTTCACAAGCTTTGAAATTCCTTCTGCATAAAAATCACCCGCTTGTGCCTGGAGCCAGCCTGTGACTGCATCTTTGAGCCCTTCGTCGTCATCAAACCGCTGTGACCCGAGCGATTTCTTCAAATGCATAAAGAGGTGATAATCACTTGGCGCCAGGTCTGGGCTGTAAGGTGGATGGTTGATAGCGTCCCACTTGAAGGACTCAAGAAGGGCCGTTGTTCTGTGAGCAGAGTGAGGACGGGCGTTATCGTGCAAAAAAACGATACCGGAAGTCAGCATACCACGGCGTTTGTTCTGTATAGCCCGTCGTAACTTTTTTATTGTTTCACAGTACACGTCTTGATTAATGGTCGTACCACGTTCCATGAATTTAACCAACAACACCCCTTTGGCATCCCAAAACACCGTTGCCATCAGTTTTCTGGCAGAAAAATCTTGCGAGGCTTTTCTTGGTTTGGTAGGCGAATTTGAATGTGCCCACATCTTTGATTGTTCTTTTGTCTCAGGGTTCACGTACTTAATCCAGGTTTCGTCATCGGTCACGATTCTGTTTAACAATGGTTCTCCTTCGTCCTCATAACGTGACAGAAAGTCTAATGCAGAGGCCATTCTTTGAGTTTTGTGGTGGTCGGTAAGAATTTTGGGCACCCATCGTGCACAGAACTTACGGTAACCCGATCTTGCTGTCACTATCTCGTACAAGAGAGTCTTAGAAATCTGTGGAAAACCAGTAGACAACTCCGACATTGAGAAACGTCGATTTTCACGAACTTTTAGCATCAACTGTCTGAACGAGTTCGTCAGTCACCAATGATGGTCTACCACTCCTCTCTTCATCATGAACGTTTTCTCGTCCACTTTTAAATAAACGTACCCATTCACGGACAACTCCTTCACTCATAACTCTTGGTCCGTACACGGCACAAAGCTCACGATGAATAGCTGCTGCAGAATATCCTTTGGCTGTAAAAAACCTTATGACAGCACGCACTTCGCATTTGGCGGGGTTTTCCATTGCAGCACACATTTCAAACTGCCACAAAAACTAAACTAGCGCAGGTACGACGTTCACTCGACCACGGCTTGATGCCGACTGACCTGTTGAGTGCGTGAACGCACCGATGGCGTCGCTACTCCCCCCACAACCCGCACTGTGACCAATCGGAGGTTACTTTCTGAACCGCCCTCGTATATTCTGGGATGGTAACCGCTATTTGTTCTCAAAAAACCACCTTTATGCCTCGACCTTACTTTAGTGCCTTGCATGTGAATATCACATTTATCTATCCTGCCTCCCAAGAACCAGCACATCCATCTTTGACGCTTTATTTTTATTTTAGTGCGCATCTTGAACTCCGCCTATCACATGTTCCAATACATTTAGCACAAAAACCAATTCGTGTTGACTTTCGGCTACCAGCAATGAATCTTATTGTGCTCATTATTTTTGTCCTTCATAACAAACACCAGTTATTTAACTCTTTCGTTCCATTTGCAATGAACAAGTAAACATCAGTGTTGGCAATGAATCTGCCTCACATCTTTCCTAGTTTTGACTTCTTATACAAATCTGTCGGTAAAGACTACGCTAATTCGCTTTGAAGAAAGAGATTGGATTTCCTTTTTCTCTCTGCTCCTTATACATCTATACCACATTGACTGAAACGGAAAACAATTCTATTTGATCCCATATTATAAGACGACTCTCGATACTAGTAGCGCCACAGTAAGCTCCGAGATTGGATCCCATTTACATTTTGAATGAGCTTCTCCTCTTCATATACACGATACAAAATCGTTTCGAAGCGCGTTTATCCGTGGCTGTCACTTGGTGGCATTGCCGTAGCGAAGTTACAGAGAATCGGTGGGAGTTTCGTGACTCATTGTCTTGGATAGTGATATGTAGTACATTTCCGGTACTGGCTCAACCACAGCTCCCATTATTCTGTTCTTTACTCGTTAGTTGAAACATCGTCAGCTAAATAAACATAGAATATAATCCGCTAGAGGTTATGGGTTTACGGTTGCCTTAAAGTCGGCACACAAACGTAAACCACCTCAAGATTTCTTCAGATTGACCCTGAGCGATGCGCATTGGGTTGCAGAAACATGTTTGATACCTCATTGTCTGCCATCCGTGCAATTCCTGAGCAACTCGCGCCCGTATTGCATGCGGGACAGGTCTTGAGGGAGAAACTCGCTGCTGTGCATTGTTCTTCTCTTCAGAGTCTTTTGCCCGTCCTATAGCTAGTTCAAATAGTTCCTTGTACTTACTGTATAAGTCCAAAACGTTAGTGTGGCGCATAGAAAGACAGATTTGTAACACTTTGTTCTGAAAGCACCAGTCGAATAATATCTAATCGAGATATGTTTTTACAGTTTCTAGAATTGAGTACTTGAAAAGAAAATCTGCCACTCCCTGAAAAGTTGCTGGCAAACTACATTCACCAAGGACTAGAATTTCATGCCCATTGAAGGCGATGAAATAGAAGTAAGCTGCTGCAGTGGTGGGCTACCGTTTCTGTCAGAAGTTTCTTTATTTATTATGAAAACAGAAGCACTAGTGTCGAAATGCTACTTAATTATATTCCACTTTTAAACGAACAACAGTTTGTTCGTCTGACTGCGTATTGCAGCGGAAGAATTCCGTGATGCAGAAGTGGCTGGTTCGGCTTGCTCCTGAGTGAGTGCCTCAGCATTTACTGTGAACATTTGCTGACAGCGAAGCTGTGGCCATCGCGTGACGTTGCAGCACAGTTTCACCCCCCGCAAATAGGATAAAGAGGGGACATATCGACACCAAGACACAATAGACTTCACGAATTTCATTGAGTGTACTCGGATGGATAGTAATTACGCCTCGCAGACAGATGCGTGAACAATATACGCAAATGTCAGCATTTGAGAGAGAACATACGGTTGGTCTCAAAGAAGCCGGTTGTAACAATCGGCGAATCACTGGACTTTTTAATAGGAGCGGTGGCACTTTTCGACGACACTGGCAGGAATGGATGAACCGTGGCCGAACACAGCGTGAAGAAGGAAGCGGTCGACCTAAATACAAGACAAAACGTGACGACCGAGAATCCTTCAGAGAGGCACTCAGAGCCGCGGAGTCATCATTATTGTGAATCCGACGTGCAGGTGGTGCTTCAGTGACCACAAGGTCCATCAACAGGCGGGCCACAGAAAGGAGGTTCAGCTGATGGTGCCGTCTGCGCTGACTACCATTGATTTCTGTACACCAACAAGCCCGTTTGGAGTGGTGTCTCGCATATTCAGCCTGGAGTCACATTGATTGGAGTAGAATTTGTCTTCATTGTTGAGTCCCGCTTCGAACTGAGCCCGCAATGACCAGCGAAAACCTGTCTGGAGACGCTCCAGAGAGTGGTGGGATTCCAGTTCTCCTTACGGTCCGACAACCAGGAGCGATGGTCTGGTGAGCACTTTCGTTTCATAGCAGCAGGCCTTTGGTTGCCATTCACGGCACCCTTACAGGGTGGCGTAGCGAGTGGTAACGGAGAGAGAAGGATGATTGTGAAAGGTCCGCCCGGTGCTAGTGGTGGACTCACCTATTGTTACTCCAGCACCATTCCCAATTTTCCCTAAGATCTTCAGGAGTAAGAGACGGAGGTAGGAGGTCACTGATATCCCATAAGTTGGACAGAAGGGAATTGATGGGGTACGCAAACAAGAGAGCGGCAGGAACTGCCTTGGACGATTCGTGCTGTTCAGAAGAGATCTCCACCACCTCGTAGTCTTACGGATTTACTGACAGCCCTGCAGGATTCATAGTGTCAATTCCCTGCTGCACTCCTTCAGACTTAAGTCAAGTCCATGGCACGTCGTGCTGCGGCACTTCTGCGTGCTCGCAAGGGCCCTACACGATATTAGGGAGGTGTACCAGTTTCTTTGGCTCTTCAATCGATATATAAAGTAAAATCATGCCAAATTTAAAACAACGCAAATCCCCAAGATTGGCGAAATTTTATATATTCTGCAAGACGTAATCAGTACCATCACTGCGCGATAACGATGGTGATGTTACTGATGACAGTGCCACTAAAGCAGAGTAACTACACATAGTCGCCCTTCAGCGAAGAATATGAGGTATATATTCCAGAACTGGCATCAAGACCAATTGGAGGCATGATCCGTAACTAAAGACTGAAAAGTAGCACAAGTCACAGTAATACCCAATAAAGGAATAGTTTGTGACCTCCATTCTATACATAATATACAGTGTAAACAAGACGGCCGCGATAGAAAGTTACCAAATATCACCTTTAATTTTCCTTTTGTAAATTATTGTTATTACTTCCTCTGCTGTTTCCCGTGACACAGTCACATGCGGAATATTCTCCATGCTGGACGCGCTATTCAGTTTTCGTAGGAGACAGCGACGGAAGAGGAGAGGGTGAAAGATAGTATGAACTTGTAAGTTGTCCTTTAGATTATGGAGCCACGACAAAACCGTTACTTAATTGCAGCCTTTTATTTTCAAGCAACTTGTAACTCTCAGCTGTTTCATAATCTCGAACATTAAAGTTCGTGTTCGTTATGTCACAATTTATTTTCCTCGTCCCTGCCTCGTTGAACCCTCCTAAAGGACCCAGGATTGCAACAGAATGACCGTACTCTCCCTCCTCAAATGGCGGCATCAGCACGCAGCAAGGCATCCCAGATATATTAAATAATATTCATGTCTGGAGATTTTGGTAGCCAACGGTGGTGTTTAAACTCAGAAGAGTCTTCCTGGAGCTACTGTGTAGCAATTCGGGACGTGTGGGGTATCGCATTGTTCTGCTGGAATTTCCTACGTCCGAGGTCACAAATTCAGTGGAATAAGAAGGGTAAGGTTAATTAATGGGCTTAAGCAGGCTTAATTTTCACCCAGTTTTGCCGAAGTTAATTACGGCGATACAATACGAATAGGCGCTCCTTCCAGGGCATAAGATGAGGTTTTCGGGAATAATTGTGCGAGTCGGGTGAGGGGTGGTGCCAAGCTCTGGAAGTTGCTGGGCATATTTGTGGGCCAATTTGAATCTGTTACTGACTTCGAGTGTCGTCTTCATGTGTAACCTGGCCAGCCAGCCCTGGGACGTGGCACACTGATGAAAGAGTTGAAGACAGCTTCGCTGTCCTGAATTCGGGACTGCCTTTGGAACCCGCAAGCTTCAGTTTCGATTCGTGAACTCCAGTGAAGTTTTGGATTTTGAGGTCTTAGCTGTTATTATTGAAGACCTGCCTGTTTTCTACGTGGTAATTTTACGTAACTGAAGCTGTTATTAGAGAAGGCCTGCCTGTTTTCTATCTAGTAATTTTACTTAACTCGAGCTATTGTTATTGAAGGGATGCTTGTTTTGTATTTGTTAACTATGCTTAACTGAAGCTCTCATCACCGAAGGCCTGACTTAACTGAAGCTGTTATTATAGAAGACCTGCCTGGTAATTTTATTTAACTGAAGTTGTTTTTATGGAAGGCCTGCCTGATTTTTGCGTGGCAGCTGTATTGAACTGAAGCTGTTGTTATTAAATACTGCCTGTTCCCTCTTTAATTAAATTAAAGGCTGTTTCATAATTTTTGTTACTTGAAATTCTTATTAGTCAAGAGGTTATTGCCCTATTATTGAAATCTGATATCTTACTCAAGCTGTGTTGTAATTTACTGAAATTGTGGTTGTCAAAGGCCTACTACCCGTATCAGAGATATTATGTCAGCAAGTTAATAATACGAGGGCAGTTCAATAAGTAATGCAACACATTATTTTTCTGAAACAGGGGTTGTTTTATTCAGCATTGAAATACACCAGGTTATTCCCCAATCTTTTAGCTACACAACACTATTTTTCAACGTAATCTCCATTCAATGCTACGGCCTTACGCCACCTTGAAATGAGGGCCTGTATGCCTGCACGGTACCATTCCACTGGTCGATGTCGGAGCCAACGTCGTACTGCATCAATAACTTCTTCATCAGCCGCGTAGTGCCTCCCACGGATTGCGTCCTTCATTGGGCCAAACATATGGAAATCCGACGGTGCGAGATCGGGGCTGTAGGGTGCATGAGGAAGAACAGTCCACTGAAGTTTTGTGAGCTCCTCTCGGGTGCGAAGACTTGTGTGAGGTCTTGCGTTGTCATGAAGGAGGAGAAGTTCGTTCAGATTTTTGTGCCTACGAACACGCTGAAGTCGTTTCTTCAATTTCTGAAGAGTAGCACAATACACTTCAGAGTTGATCGTTTGACCATGGGGAAGGACATCGAACAGAATAACCCCTTCAGCGTCCCAGAAGACTGTAACCATGACTTTACCGGCTGAGGGTATGGCTTTAAACTTTTTCTTGGTAGGGGAGTGGGTGTGGCGCCACTCCATTGATTGCCGTTTTGTTTCAGGTTCGAAGTGATGAACCCATGTTTCATCGCCTGTAACAGTCTTTGACAAGAAATTGTCACTCTCAGCCACATGACGAGCAAGCAATTCCGCACAGATGGTTCTCCTTTTCTCTTTATGGTGTTCGGTTAGACAACGAGGGACACAGCGGGAACAAACCTTTGAATATCCCAACTGGTGAACAATTGTGACAGCACTACCAACAGAGATGTCAAGTTGAGCACTGAGTTGTTTGATGGTGATCCGTCGATCATCTCGAGCGAGTGTGTTCGCACGCTCCGCCATTGCAGGAGTCACAGCTGTGCACGGCCGGCCCGCACGCTGGAGATCAGACAGTCTTGCTTGACCTTGCGGCGATGATGACACACTCTTTGCCCAACGACTCACCGTGCTTTTGTCCACTGCCAGATCACCGTAGACATTCTGCAAGCGCCTATGAATATCTGAGATGCCCTGGTTTTCCGCCAAAAGAAACTCGATCACTGCCCGTTGTTTGCAACACACATCCGTTACAGACGCCATTTTAACAGCTCCGTACAGCGCTGCCACCTGTCGGAAGTCAATGAAACTATACGAGACGAAGCGGGAATGTTTGAATATATTCCACAAGAAATTTCCGGTTTTTTTCAACCAAAATTGGCCGAGAAAAAAAAAGTGTTGCATTACTTATTGAACTGCCCTCGTAATAATGAGCGTATGGCATTGGTGGCCGGGAGACCCCTCGCGGGGCGGTTCGGCCGCCGCTCCACGAGTTCTTTAACGCCACTACGGCGACTTGCGAGTGAATGAGGATGAAATGATGACGAAAGACACACAACACCCAGTCATCTCGAGGCAGAGAAAATCCCTGACCCCGCCAGAAAACGAACCCGGGACCCCACGCGCGCAAAGCGAGAGCGCTACCGCAAGACCACGATTCGCGGACAGCAAGGTAGCAACAGGAAATTACACATGATAGTACATCGGCCCTTACCTTTCGCCTTAGATCCCTTTATCCATAATTGCAGGTTTCAATAACCTGGCCCGTGTGCACTACTAATTAGTGGAACTGTAATGAAATTTTCTTGCTTTGATACTGAAATCTGTGCTGATAATGGCAGTAGGGTGTTTCGGACGTCGCCGTTGGTAGACACGTGCTGGACACGGTACTTTAGTAGGCACGGATCCTTATTGTGTTGTAGGGCAATGCCCCTTTCACACTGGCGACGAAGTGTTGTGGTTTTCGACTCACATAAAACGTTCACGTGGTTACCAGAGAACGAGAATACGCAGGCAGTGTAATCGGGCAATTACATCTCGATGACGTTTCACGGTATAATATTTCTCTCTGGTGTCTGCTTTTACTGACTTTACATCGCTTACAGCTTCCTGATTTGGCACATAACACAAAATTTTTAAATACATTAAACTGACCTGTTGCTATACACTTTTCCATCTGGACAATGACTTACAACTTTTAGAAAAGCTCATATCCTTCAATATATCCAGAAAGAGCTCATGTTGCCTTTACAGCATATTGGATATCACGAATCTTGACTTTGAGGTCAAGCGTAAAAAGTCGTTAGAGGATCACAAACGTTGAGAGACAAACTAACTGTCGGACATAAATATTTATATTTTATTTAAATAACTTACCTCCTGAAACAGACAGTTACGCGCATAGCAGCTGTTCAATAGACGACAGCCACTATAAATGCATTAAAACAGATGCGCACTGCTTCATTCCACTCTGACTTAAATTTCCCCGTTGTCCGTTGTACAGTGAGACAGATAGACAGTTAGGCAGCTAGCAAACTCTTCTTCTTCACATCCTACAGATTTTCGGACGACAGTGATTAAACGTATTTCATGAGTGAAGTTTCGTACGAGATCCAGCTGTAGCGGTGGCCATGGGACAGAACCTAAACTTCCAGACCAATGTTATTTGGATACTGTCATCTGAATTACTAATTTCTTTCAGTTCGAAAGATAAGTGTTGGGTAACTGTTATCTGTACTTCAGTTTGGATTTCCGTTTACTGCAAGTACGTGCACAATACCTTAAAGTAATGTCCACAAGCTGCTCCTTTGCACATTTCTGTACAAGTTTTCGTATCACCTGAATTACTCGTTAGTTCTACAACACAAAATATTCACGATAAGACACTCTTCTGCTGCATGTTTTTGAACGTACAGGCGCCATTCCAGTTGCCCCGAATACTTCCACTCTGATGGAAACTTTGTGAGAAGAATGATAATCATACATTACGACAAAGTCCAAATATAACGGCGTTTTATGTCACTCTGTACGTGTACTTGCACTGGGTATTCTCCGCGTGTATTATCGCCACTTTTCTGTGGGAAACAGGCTCATCCAATTCGTAGATATCAAACTCGAATACATTACTGTCTCACATGATCCGTGCTTGTGCACAATTTGTTCACCTGCGGTACCTAATATTCCGAGATATCGTACCAAACAGGAATTATGGCCAAATTGAGTATCAAACACGGATCTGCGATTTACCGTGAGCAGCCGCCTTAACCATAACGTTTTCTAAGCTCGGTTCCACAACTTACACTGACATTCATTGATACTGAAGTATTTACAAATTCACCTCCTCAATCTTCTAATGATTTCTCCCACTGATCCAATAATTTCAGTTCCACGAATCTACTGCACTGCCCAGAAAAGATAAGAAATATCGCAATTTTACTTACTATTTCTGTGCAGTAAAGAACGAAAATTAAAGAATCGAAATACCGAAAATCAGATGTATTTGGTGACTTAAGTGACTATGAAAGAAAAATTATGTTGTAAGAACTAAATTCATATCATGTGATGCAGAATGTATAATTTCCAGCTATACAGGCAATGTTTTTATTCATTCTTTATTACTAGAGGAGCATTCCGTTAGTAAAAGCGTAAATGGCCCTTCATACGATTACGTACAAATTTTAGCGCTAAAAGGAGTTTAAGCAGCAACATGTTAAATACAATTACAAATTATTTAGAAATGATAATGCAGGGGCAACAGAGATTTTTTAAAGTTCATTAAACAACAAGAGTAGCTGAATATTTATATCGCTGGTAACACAGACTTAAATACACTGACGGGGAGAAATCGCAACACCAAACCTGAATGCGACCCTGCAAACGAGCGTGCATTGCTCTGTGCAGGTGCCGGGTGTCGGTTTGTGGGATGCATTGCGTGCCTGTTGCACTTGGTCTGTCAAAACATGGACGCTTAAGGCTGCCTCTGGATGATGCTGGGGTTGTCCGATGATGTCTCGTATGTGCTTGGTTGGAGCGCTGGAGCAGGTCAAGGCAACAGATCCATTCCCTGTACAGCTTGTTGGGTTACAGCTATGGTATGTGGGCGAGCGTTAACCTTTCCAAAAACACCACCTGGAATACTGTTCATGAATGGCTGCACGACAAGTCGAACCACCAGACTGATGTACAAATTTATAGTCAGGGTGCGTGAGGTAACCACAAGACTGCTTCTGCTGTCATACGAAATCTCATCCCAGACCATAACCATTATATTACCGTAAGACAGAGATTTAATAATCAGATTCTAAACTGTATGATATTTCTAGGTAGAAATGAGAACTCCCAGCGCTAATTCTTGGTTAGAAAGTGTAGATTAAAACTTTTAAAAGTAAATGATTCACAAAAAGGGAGGAATTTAAGGAGATACATGGATAAATTTTAAAAACAGCGATGTTGATGAGAGTTTCAAGGGAGTATTTGGCTACAATTGACTAACAGGAGAAACGATTGCAGCAGAAGACGAATGGTTAGTTTTGAGACATGAAATAGTGACGGCAGCTGAGGATCAAATAGGTAAAAGGACATTACCCCGTAGAAATCCTTCCATAATATTAGAGAGATTGAAGTTTATTGACTGAAGCAGAAATTATAAAAATGCATATAATGAAGCCGGAGAAAGGAAATACACTACTGGTCATTAAAATTGCTACACCACGAAGATGACGTGCTACAGACACGAAATTTAACCGACAGGAAGAAGATGCTGTGATATGCAAATGATCTCATACACAAACAGCAGTTGACCGGCGTTGCCTGGAGAAACGTTGCTGTGATGCCTCATGTAAGGAGCAGAAATGCGTACCATCACGTTTCCGACTTTGATTGTAGCCTATCGCGAATGCAGTCTCTCGTATTGCGACATTTCTGCTCGTGTTGATCCAGATCCAATGACTGTTATCAGAATATGAATCAGTGGATTCAGGAGGGTAATGCGGAACGCCGTGCTGGATCCCAATGGCCTCGTATCACTAGTAGTCGAGATGACAGGTGTGGTGTCACCGCCAGACACCACACTTGCTAGGTGGTAGCTTTAAATCGGCCGCGGTCCATTAGTACATATCGGAACCGCGTGTCGCCACTTTCAGTGATAGCAGACCGAGCGCCACCACAAGGCAGGTCTAGAGAGACGTACTAGCACTCGCCCCAGTTGTACGGACGACGTAGCTAGCGATGCACACTGACGAAGCCTCGCTCATTTGCAGAGCAGATAGTTTGAATAGCCTTCAGCTAAGTCAATGGCTACGACCTAGCAAGGCGCCATTAGCCTTACATAGCTTGTAACTAAAGAGTCTCACTTGTATCGTGTGAAGCATGTCTCATCAAGAGCGATGTACCACACGGATGGATTAAAGTTAAGTATTCCAGAGGCTACGTACTTTTCTTTATAGCATTCATTACGTATCCTGTTTCAGACCTCACTCCATCCTTCGTGAGTTAGCGCGTGCATCTTGGCCGCCTCTTTCAATTAGTGTGCGTAGTGTTGGCAAGTCTGCCGACACTGCAACAGGCATCTTATCCACATGGCTGTAACGGATGGTGCAGCCACATCTCGATCCCTGAGTCAACAGATGTGGACGTTTGCAAGACAACAATCATCTGCACAAACAGTTCGACGACGTTTGCAGCAGCCTGGACTATCAACTCGGAGACCACGGCTGCGGTTACCCCTGACGCTGCATCATAGACAGGAGCGCCTGCGATGGTGTACTCAACGACGAACTTAGGTGCACGAATGGCAAAACGTCATTTTTTCGGATTAATCCAGGTTCTGTTTACAGCATCATGATGATCGCATCCGTGTTTGGCGACATCGCGGTGAGCGCACCTTGGAAGCGTGTATTCGTCATCGCCATACTGGCATATAACTCGGCGTGATGATATGGGGTGCCATTGGTTACACGTCTCGGTCACCGCTTGTTCACATTGACGGCACTTTGAAGAGTGGACGTTACATGTCAGATGTGTTACGACCCGTGGCTCTACACTTCATTCGATCCCTGCGAAACCCTACATTTCAGTAGGATAATGCACGACCGCATGTTGCAGGTCCTGTACAGGCCTTTCTGGATACATAAAATGTTGGCCAGCACATTCTCCAGATCTCTCACCAATTGAAAACGTCTGGTCAATGGTGGCCGAGCAACTGGCTCGTCACAATACGCCAGTCACAACTCTTGATGAATTGTGGTATCGTGTTGAAGCTGCATGGGCAGCTGTACCTGTACACGCCATCCAAGCTCTGTTTCACTCAATGCCCAGGCGTATCAATGCCGTTATTACGGCCAGAGGTGGTTGTTCTGGGTACTGATTTCTCAGGATCTATGCACCCAAACTGCGTGAAAGTGTAATCACATGTCAGTTCCTTCTTGGTGTAGCAATTTTAATGCCCAGTAGTGTACATACGTCATTATTATTCAGTCTGTTCACTGAGCAAGCTGTGAAAGAAAGCAAGGATAAACTGGGAATGGAAATAAAGTTCAGGAAGGAGAAATAAAAACTTTCCAGTTACCCAATGACATTTTAATCGTGTCAGAAAAAGCACAGATCTTGGAAGAGCAATTGAATACTGTGACAGCCGCAATAGCCCATTAAAAATAGTGCTGTACGGTGCTTAAAAATGTTATTAGGAAAGCAAAAAAGATATAACATGCAAATAGAATAGCAAGTTCTCAGGATAAAATTAAAGCCATGTGGTCAGTCATGAAGCAAGTGTCTGACCAACAAGAAAATGTAGAATATATAAACTCAGTACGTAGTAAACATATTTTTATTGATGATAAGCGAAATACATGCACAGTATTTAACAAATAATTTCTTAATAGAGCTGGTGAACTGAATAAAAACTTGTTTTCTGCAAGGAATCATTTTTCATTCTTAGAAAATATCTTTCCAATATTGCTATCTCAAATAAACATTAGTCGTAGTGATTAGGGGGCTATTTTCAGTGATTAAATCGCTAAACACTAAGTACTGTCATGGTTTGATGGGGTTTGTAGCAGAAAACTAAAGCACTGTGCTGTATCTGTTAACACATTAATGGCCGTCGTTTGCTATTTTTCCTTTAGGATTGGTCTGTTTTTTGAACGGTTAAGGTTGTAAATGGCGAAACCGTTTTATAAAACGTTGGATTTGACAATTTAGACAACTGTAGAGTTTTATCTATACTCCTGGTGTTTGCTAAAGTTATTGAAAATAATGGATCCATAAGGTAATTTATCATTTCACTTCAAGTAATTTTCTGTCAAACATAGAGTTTGGTTTCAGAAGTGGTTTAACAACTTAAAATGATACATTCTCCTGTTTATGTGAGGCGCTGGGCGGGTTAAGCAAAATGATGAGAACACTAGGCTTCTTCTTTGGTTTAAGTAGCCTTTTCATCGTTTTTATCACAAAATATTACTGTAGAAGTTGAAGGGTAAGCGGTGGTACCACTAGTAGTATGTTATAACATGAAAGGTGATTTCAAAACATTTCTGATTTGATATGACACTAGCGTGACAGTGAAGGATGTAGAGTTTAACGTAGGCACTGTATGAAATAGCACACTTCATGACAAAAATTCATTGTTTTTAGAAAATAAAATTGTCCTAAATCACAGTAAGACTTAGTTTCTAACACACAATTAAACTAAAACTAACGTTCGAATTACGAAGAATGGACATACGACTAGTCAGTCTGACAATCCAAATTCCTATGTGTTCAGGAAGTTGGTAAATTGTTGTATTCAGAACCTTGTTCAGAAATTGAATGTCACTATATTTACCACTAGAACGTTATCTGCAATAAGTGATACTGCACACGAGCATTATTTTACTTTGCTAATTTTTATTCTCTTGTGGCTTACGTCACTATTTTTTTATGTGGTAACTCCTCATAATTACAAAGGGCATTGTTTGTCCAGAAACTGGCAATTCGAGCAATACGAGGTGTAAGTTCACAAACCTCACTGTTCAGGAATATGGGAATTCAAATGGCTCTAAGACTTAACATCTGAGGTCATCAGTCCCCTAGACTTAGAACTACTTAAACCTAACTAACCTAAGGACATCACACACATCCATGGTCGAGGCAGGATTCGAACATGCGACCTTAGCAGCAGCGCGGTTGTGGACTGCAGCGCCTAGAACCACTCTGCCACAGAGGCCGGCTAATCTGGGAATTCTGCCGTTGGTCTCTCAACATATATTATCCTTAAAATCCCACTGGACTCGCATTCGGGAGGACGACGGTTCAATCCCGCGTCCGGCCATCCTGATTTACGTTTTCCGTGATTTCCCTAAATCGCTCCAGGCAAATGCCGGGATGGTTCCTTTCAAAGGGCACGGCCGACTTCCTTCCCTGTCCTTCCCTAATCCGATGAGACCGATGACCTCGCTGTCTGGTCTCCCCCAAAACAACCAACCAACCTTAAAATCCGTTGTTGTTAACAATATGAAATTTTTATGGAGAATTAGCAGCCAGCACCTACTTACAGTAGGAAATTATCCAACCTGCAATCGGCTCGCACCTCCCTCTGTCTTGTGCAAAAAGGCATGCAATATTCCGTTCAACTTATTTTCAGTAAGCCACCCCAAGAAATTAAAAATCTTAGTTGTAATTCACGCAATTTTAAACCCAGGCTGAAGACGTTCCTGATGGCTCACGCCTGCTGCATTACTGGGGATTTCCTTAAAATAAATTAAGCAATTTACAGTTGTACGTTGTTGATTACGGTAGTCATACTCAGCAGCTTGTAATCTCCATAGGATTCGTATAAATTTAATTTTATCTACTATTAAATTTATGTATCATTAACTTTTATCTGTTTTATGTTATGTATTGACTCGTTCATGAGCATGGACAGTAGCTCCTCAGTTCGGTCCAGCGGAACTACACGTGTGAAATAAAATGAATTTGCAGGTGAAAATCAGATATACACGATGTGAAACATAGTATTGGTAACAAGAGTTTCAAATATGGCATAACATAGACTTCGAGCTCAGACTGGATGATAGGTACAGTGACGTAATTGCACGCTCTTGCTTCAGCTCTAGCACTGAATGAGCCAGTTTTGAGGTTTGGGGCCTGCTGGTGTGCCAGTCTCTTGCCTAACTTTCACCACACGTTTTAAATGGCTTAGAGGTATGGAAGACATAATGGCCAGAGAAACACTCGTACCAAACAACTTCAGGACGCAATGGGCAAGATGGGGCCGTGTGATACCTTGGTGAACGGTATTGTCACGGAGATATCGATCAGAGGATGCATCTAGCAGCGTAAATGTGTCGGAAATGTAGAGGCTTCTATCCGAATTAATGTATTGTGCACCGAATTGGGCCCTTTCTATCAATCTGTGTCTGAGCCAGTGTGACGATTATAAATGTAATCTAGCAAGGTTCTCGGAGCTTTGATGCTGTATACAGGAACGGGCTCTGTATGAAAGACGACGACGTTGCGCCATTCCTGGGTTCAGCGTGTTTTTGGCCGATCCACTGCCACTGTGATTCTCTTCGCTGCCGCACCGACGGAGGCAGAACAATGGTCAGTCGTCTGGTTCTCGCTGACAGTGAGCGGTGCTCCACATGTTATTGCAATCTCCACGTGGGCACTTCTCTTACTGCAAAGAAACCCAGTTCCTTCATCACTGTTTGTAATGTCACTGTACGATCCTGCATGTTCCAGCCAATTGCGGTGCAATGTCTCCCTTCAGGAGCTCTGGTTGCACGGGGCTGTTGAGGTCCTGTATGGCGTCTAGCACGACCATCCAGAACCATTGTCGTTGCTGTTGCCGTAAAGCCGAAAGGGAGTGATTTATCTGACGTCAAACAGGATATGATCATCACGATTATTGACTTTTAGGTCAAGGTTGGAAGCACTGCCGAAACGGCTTCGAGTGCCGCCGTGGTTAAAGTACATCACGCATGGCAAAAGGACGTCACACGAAACTGGCGTCGAGGCAACCATCGTGCATCACTGGCAATAGATGGCGGGCGTCAACGATGACTGTGGAGCGTGTGTGGACGAATAGATTTGCATGTGTCGAGCAACTGACCGCCCAGATGAACCAAGGGGCTACCAGCTGACAGCTGCTCATCAGTGACGACTGCTGAGATTTGCACGTTCATGACAATACCGGAACTGGACGTCAAGTGAGTGGCACTTTCAGATGACTCACGCTTTGTGCTCAGCAGGACAGATGACCGTTGGTGTTTATGGCGTAAAGCGGTGAAACGCTTGAAAGCAAACGCCATACAAAAATCGTCAGAACGGTCCAGGCTTGGTGACGGAGCGTTATGGTCTGGGAATAATTTCGTAGCATTCACTGGGAGATATCGTCATTCTCGAAGGCATCAGAATGCATCGGCTCACGTCACGTATGTATCTATCCATATGGACCATGTCCACTCCTACATGCAGTTTGTTTTTCCTTGGCACGACGGCATCTACCAGCAGGGCAATGCACCATGTCATACCGCTCGGCGTGTACGTGCGTGGTCCAAAGAGCACTAGCACCTGGCCACCAAACTCTCCGAATTTAAACTGTATCGAGGATTGGTGGAACCACCTCGATTAGGCTATTCGCGCCGCGGAAGCCTCAACCGAAAAACCTAGCACAACCTGCCACGGTACCGCAATCTGTATAGCTACACGTACCTGTCGGTGTCTTCCAGAACCTCACTGACTCTTTTCCTCCACGTCTAGGCGTTTCAGTCCGTAACCGCGCTGCTGCTACGGTCGCAGGTTCGAATCCTGCCTCGGGCATGGATGTGTGTGACGTCCTTAGGTTAGTTAGGTTTAAGTAGTTCTAATTCTAGGGGATTGATGACCTCAGCTCTTAGTTCCATAGTTCTTAGAGCCATTTGAACCTGCACGTCTCGCGGGGGTCGGACCTACCAAAGGTGATTAGTGAGGAATCCGACAGGTGGTCATATTGAAGTGACAGATCACAGTATAAATCACAAATAAACCATAGGCCAAGATTCTACAGGTGTTGAATTTTGATTCTTGCTGGTAGATTACATAGTAATTCTCCCGTTAGACCCGTCTGCATACAAACTGAAAAACACTATATTTATCACGCCACACGGGTTTAGAAATTATGTTTTGAAAGGCATCATCAGCGACAAGGTTTGTAGCTGTGTCTCTACGTGTGTTCTTGTTCTTGTTCCGGCTTTAGAATGAGCATTGTTATGCCATACACTACTGAAGCATGTAGAAGTCACTATAGCGTCGTGTCAACTGATACGAAATTCCTTGAATGTCATCGGAACTGCGAATAAGGACAACCATCAGCTGTGAATGGAATGACGAGAACTAAAATTTGTGCCTGACCGGCACACGAACCCGGATTTCCTACTTATCGCGAGCGATCGCCTTACTACTTGGCTATCGGTGCACGGCCCACAGCCAGCGCCAAACCTCCATGTGTCGTCATCCTGCACTCGTACATCCATTATGTATACACCCGTACCAATCAGACGCTGTGCTTGAAAGTCGCATGCCCAGTTTCGGCAGATAAAGACGATACGTGCCTGTGTTATTCTGATTACGAAGCAAAGTTCATATGGACGTGCATGCGTGCATCTTATCGTAATCAGAATTACAGAGGAACTGCGGTATCGTAGATAAGTAATTGTTTAGAGTTGCTATTCTTTGATACAGGTAGCACATCTATCAGTACGTCAGTGTTGTTCATATTTAATGTTGTTACCTGATGTGATAGGATATGTAAGAGGTGTGATCACGGTGAACGACACTGAGGTGCCTATTGCTTATATGGGGGCAGCGTTACCAGTGCATAACCCATTTTGTAAGGGCTCTCACTGTGAGCGACCAATTGGATGTATGGCTAGATCACTCAGTATATGAGGCATTCGGATGTGACAGTGACCCGTTACTGGACGGCACAAGTGTATGAGGGCAAGCATACCCACTGTGAAGACACCAGTCGTCAAAGTCTGATGACCACAGGACAGAATGGCCGTATCGCGCAGTAAGCACGTGGTAGTCTCTTCTGATCTGTGCCTGCCATCCGGGGACAGGCAATGGTCACTATGAAACGTTGTGTGTCACTCGGCAGCATTTAGCAACAGCCGGAGTAGGGAATGCATATCCAACTGTTAACACGATAACATGAACGGCTGCGTCTGGCGTGGTGCCGAGACTGGGAATCGTGGACTGCTGATGAATGAAGTCGCACTGTGTTCAGCGACGAATCGCGGTTCAGCTGCACCCCGAATGATCACTGGTGGCGACAATAGCACGGCCTGGGGAGAGATTTCATTCTTCCAAGGTTTTCCAGAGTCACCGCCGTGTCACTCCTAGGGTCTTGGCGTTGGAAGCCGTCTGTTATGAACTGAGGTCACGACTAAGGGTAATTCAGGGAACTTTGCCGACACAGAGGAACGTCACGGACTTCCTATGTCCACATGTGTTACCTCTCAACTGATAGTATCGAGGTGGCATGTTTCAACAGGATAATGTTCGTTCAAATACGACACGTGCCTACACGAAGTGGCTGCGTGACACTGAAGTTCTCCCTTGGCCAGCAAGATCCCCAGATCCGCCTCCGATAGAAAATTCGTGGGGCCAGCTCGGATATCAGCTTCGTCCCATTGGCAGAATCCAAGACATCAAGCACGAGTTAAAACAGCCCAGCTTGTGTCATCCATAGGCTTTGTGAGAAGTTCCCCAAGCGAAACGGTGCATACATTCACACCGGAGGCGACGCAACTTGGAACTTATAAATGGGCTAATACTTTCAAGTTCTTTCAAAATATGACTCGATACTGGAGTCACTGAAATGACGTCACTTACTCTCTCAATCCGCCAAGTTTCATTTCGTTTCCTCCTTGTGTTCTGGGTGCATCACTAATTTTGTCAGGCAGTGTACTACATGGAAATTAGGACGACACGACGATGATAGTTGAAGGTGCTGATACATGAATCTATCTCTCACATGAGGAATAACACAATATTCTGGCATACGATCAACATTTGTACGCAATTTCTAGATGAGAAACCTTATCTCCGTTATTTTTCCTCATATACATAACTAGCTGAGCACCCAACGCCACCAGAGTACGTATTTATTGCAATCTCTACTGGTCTATCTCCTCCTCCTCCTCTCTCTGTGCACCTCCAACTTCTCCTCTCTGTGTGCACCTCCTCCTATTTCCGTCCATTTTCTTCTATCCTGTCCACCTCTTCCACCTTCATACATATTAATGCGTGCTAACATATCCGTAAGTACAGCCCACACTTGAAAGCAGAAGCTGTGATACATTGTATGTTAATTTAAGGTGGAAGGGGGAGGGGGATAAATGGAAGGAAAGGGAAGGGATTATTAATGTCGGCGGTATCAGCTGTGACGAGTGAGAATGTGTACCCGACTGGGATCCTAACCCAAGATCTCCCGCTCACTAGGCAGGTGCCTTAACCACTGCGCCATTCGAAACACAGTTTTGATCGCAACTGCGCGGACTATCTCGACACTTCTCACTGCCGACCCACGCTCCCACCAAGCGTCACCTATCTGCAGTCCCTGTCCATTTCCTCCATGCTCGCTACTCTGAGATTCCCACAGGAGGTGGGACGTACTAGTGCAACCACATTGAAGAAGGTGGATCCATTGCCATCTTGGCCAATCAGTTATATTAATACGTGGTGTCTGTTCTTTCGCCGCTGATTCCACATAATGACCCCACGTAGCTGACATCAATAACCCCTTCCCTTTCATTTCGTCTGTATCCCCCCTCCCCTGCCCCCCCCCTAACTGCGCCTACAGTTTTCATATAACGTATCACCGCTGTGCATTCAGACATGTCCGAAAGAGCAGTCACCACACATTAATATAATTGATTCGCTTAGATGGGCAATGAATTCACCTTCTTCAGTGAGGAGGCAAAATTACGTCCGACCTCATGTCGGAATCTCAGAGTAGTGAGGATGGAGGAATTGGACACGGACTGCAGATAGGTGGCGCTCGGTGGTAGTGTGGGTCGGCCGTGAGGCGTGCAGCGAGAATCGGCTCAGTTGCGGTAGCAGTTGCCAGGGTGGCATAGTGATTAGCCAACCTGCCTAGCAAGCAGTATAGCCTGGATTTTTTTCACTCGTCACTGCTGATACCGCGTGATGTCCTGAAACAGCCGACATTAGTAATCCCTTCTCTTTCCTTTCATTTCTTCCCCCTCGACCTTCAATTTACATATAGTCATCCACCTTTCTTTTTCTGCACATCTGTTCCTTTCCCCTCCGTCCACTTCCTCCTCCCTCTCTAACCCCATCTCGTCCTCATCCATCTAGTTCTCCTTCATCAGTCCCCTCACCCTCACCCACCCTGTCTACACTTTCCCGCCTCTCGCAAACCTCCTCCTCCTCCTTCTATCCTCCTCTTTCCTCTCTGCACATCTCCCCCTTCGCTCTGTCAAATTTCCCCCTTTCCCCACTCTGTGCCCATTTCTTTCTCCACTCCTATTTGTATGTATCACCTCCTTCTCGGTCTGTGCCTGCCGAATCTTCCAACTTATTATCTCCCCACGATATCAACTCTACCCTAGTGGAAGGCTAACATTGTTAACTCCACATAATTTCTGACCAGATAGTAACTAGTATGTGTACCAAGTCTGACTGAAATAGATCCAGATATTTAGGAAGAACCTTTTACCCGCGGCTTTGCCTGTGTACGCACATGTTTACATTCAGGGTGATTATAATTAAAGTTAAAATTTCAAACCGCTGTAGACATAACACCATTGGTCAGAATGACGTCAAATTGCAACAGAATATCATCGGAAAAGAGTGAAAACATATGGCAGAAGAAAAAGATATTGCGAAAATTGATCAATAGATGGCGCTGTTTGTGTGAGAATACGTAAGTGAAAACACCTGTCATGCGCACGACCCCAAGCTGTATTACAAGAATGATGACTGTGCACGCGTCGCTCTGCAGAAGTTCCGGACACTGAAGGGTCTGAAAAAAGGCGTTGGTCCAATGACTGCCGTGGGTCTGGAGAAAATGATTCGGAAAATCGAAAAGACGGGTTCAAATGGCTCTGAGCACTATGGGACTCAACTGCTGAGGTCATTAGTCCCCTAGAACTTAGAACTAGTTAAACCTAACTAACCTAAGGACATCACAAACATCCATGCCCGAGGCAGGATTCGAACCTGCGACCGTAGCGGTCTTGCGGTTCCAGACTGCAGCGCCTTTAACCGCACGGCCACTTCGGCCAGCTAAAGACGGGTTCTTTTGGTATGCAACCTGGTAGAGGGAGGAAACGAATTGATTCGCCATCACTGGAAGCAGTGTCCCGGCAATGCAGGAGGAGACGAGCGGTGGTGTGCAAACGTGTAGTGCACAGAGAATTGTCCGAACATTGGACAAACCAGCGAGCACGGTGCGTAAAATCCTACGAAATATTCTTCTTTGCTATCCATTGAAAATTACCCATGTGCACGAGTTGCTTCCTGTTGACCTAACAGCAAGAGACATTTGCTTTAGAATTTCTTGCTCGCATGGAAGTGGACAATGATTGGCCGTGCAAGATTGTCAGGATAACGAAACCCACTTCCATCTGACAGCACTTGTCAATACACAGAATTGTCGAATATGGGCAACGGAAAGTCCACACGCAAATCGGTTACTACCACTTCATTCTGAAAAGCTGCAGGTTTGTGGCATCATTTATCGTAAGGCCATACTTTTTCGAAGAGACATGTGATTCAGGTCCTGTTACCTTTACCCTCGCTGGTAACCGCCATGAGCGTCTTTTGCGCAACCACGTCATTCCAACTCTCCAACAGCGTGGATGTGTGAATGCGATCATTTTTATGCAAGCTGGCGCACCTCCGCACATTGCAAATCCAGTTAAGCAGCTGCTGAAGCGTCATTTCGGAAATGCTATAATTATCAGCCGCCATTTCCTTACAACCATGCCGTCCCGATCACCTGATCTTAATCTGTGACACTTATGGTTGCGTGGCTATCTGGAAGATGTTGTGTTCAGTTTTCCGACTGAAAACTTAGCTGCATTGAAGGCACGCATGGCGCAACACGTTCTGATCGTGACCCCGGAGACATTTCGATCAGTCGTGGAACATATTATTTCTCGATTTCAAATTTCTGCGGAAACGGTGGACAGCATATTGAATCCGATTTGATTTTCCTTTTTATGGGGTTTTTGGCCTCAGGACAATTAAAAATCGATGTGGGTGATGCTTTGTATGCGGTTTTTGGCTTCAGGACAATTAAAAACCGATTAATCCCACCCGATGTGATATGACCTTGCCGTGTTGGATGGGCTTACGTAACTAACAGTATATACCCACGCATACTGAGCAGAACAGTTTGTTTAACGTCAAACGTACAACTTATGCATTGTTGTATGATTCATTTGTCATTTGTGGTCGACCTCTATTAAATTATGATGCTTACAGTGCCATCTATTGCATCATTTTGTAACTATTTATTTTTCTTCTGCCATACGTTTTCTCCCTTCTCCGATAACATTCCGTTACAATTTGACGTCATTTTGAGCAGTGGTGTTATTTCTACAGCGGTTTAAAAGATTAAATTTAATTATAATCACCCCTGTATATTTCACACACATTTAACATATTTCACACATACTTATACACGTAATTCACCCGTTTCTCTACTGAATTTCTCACTGCAGTTTCGTTTCCACGCATCTCAAACTTTATGACGTCATATCTCTTGAACTATGTGTCGTACAACGATATAATTTTGCCGACACCATCAGAGGTGTACAGGGGAGGGAGAACACAATATTTTGAATAGAAAACCATGTACAGAAACGTAGTGTTTCCGTCATAAGCCGGTTGAAATTCACGTGTGTAACGCCTCCATGTCTGCTGAGGCAAGCCGGCCGCGGTGGTCTAGCGGTTCTAGGCGCTCAGTCCGGAACCGCGCGACTGCTACGGTCGCAGGTTTGAATCCTGCCTCGGGCATGGATGTGTGTTATGTCCTTAGGTTAGTTACGTTCAAGTAGTTCTAAGTTCTAGGGGACTGATGACCACAGATGTTAAGTCCCATAGTGCTTAGAGCCATTTGGACCATTTGATTTGCTGAGGCAAAGGTAAATACACTCCTGGAAATGGAAAAAAGAACACATTGACACCGGTGTGTCAGACCCACCATACTTGCTCCGGACACTGCGAGAGGGCTGTACAAGCAATGATCACACGCACGGCACAGCGGACACACCAGGAACCGCGGTGTTGGCCGTCGAATGGCGCTAGCTGTGCAGCAGTTGTGCACCGCCGCCGTCAGTGTCAGCCAGTTTGCCGTGGCATACGGAGCTCCATCGCAGTCTTTAACACTGGTAGCATGCCGCGACAGCGTGGACGTGAACCGTATGTGCAGTTGACGGACTTTGAGCGAGGGCGTATAGTGGGCATGCGGGAGGCCGGGTGGACGTACCGCCGAATTGCTCAACACGTGGGGCGTGAGGTCTCCACAGTACATCGATGTTGTCGCCAGTGGTCGGCGGAAGGTGCACGTGCCCGTCGACCTGGGACCGGACCGCAGCGACGCACGGATGCACGCCAAGACCGTAGCATCCTACGCAGTGCCGTAGGGGACCGCACCGCCACTTCCCAGCAAATTAGGGACACTGTTGCTCCTGGGGTATCGGCGAGGGCCATTCGCAACCGTCTCCATGAAGCTGGGCTACGGTCCCGCACACCGTTAGGCCGTCTTCCGCTCACGCCCCAACATCGTGCAGCCCGCCTCCAGTGGTGTCGCGACAGGCGTGAATGGAGGGACGAATGGAGACGTCTCGTCTTCAGCGATGAGAGTCGCTTCTGCCTTGGTGCCAATGATGGTCGTATGCGTGTTTGGCGCCGTGCAGGTGAGCGCCACAATCAGGACTGCATACGAACGAGGCACACAGGGCCAACACCCGGCATCATGGTGTGGGGAGCGATCTCCTACACTGGCCGTACACCACTGGTGATCGTCGAGGGGACACTGAATAGTGCGCGTTACATCCAAACCGTCATCGAACCCATCGTTCTACCATTCCTAGACCGGCAAGGGAACTTGCTGTTCCAACAGGACAATGCACGTCCGCATGTATCCCGTGCCACCCAACGTGCTCTAGAAGGTGTAAGTCAACTACCCTGGCCAGCAAGATCTCCGGATCTGTCCCCCATTGAGCATGTTTGGGACTGGATGAAGCGTCGTCTCACGCGGTCTGCACGTCCAGCACGAACGCTGGTCCAACTGAGGCGCCAGGTGGAAATGGCATGGCAAGCCGTTCCACAGGACTACATCCAGCATCTCTACGATCGTCTCCATGGGAGAATAGCAGCCTGCATTGCTGCGAAAGGTGGATATACAGTGTACTAGTGCCGACATTGTGCATGCTCTGTTGCCTGTGTCTATGTGCCTGTGGTTCTGTCAGTGTGATCATGTGATGTATCTGACCCCAGGAATGTGTCAAAGTTTCCCCTTCCTGGGACAATGAATTCACGGTGTTCTTATTTCAATTTCCAGGAGTGTATATCAGAGTTGCTTGTACTTACATGATATACGGTAGACAGGATGACACGTACTATGTCAGACGGTCACTTAATGTCACTTTACGTCCGCCTTAGAAAGTTAAATTTACGAGATTCCTGTAGAGACAGAAAAAGTCGAACTGGCCCGAGTTATGTCAGCTGCACTAGAAACTAAAGGGACAACAGGTGGAATGGAGAGTATGTACGAGAACATGTTTCATAGGTACAATGTCTGTAACAACGTTGGTGGTTGCCACATGCGAGACGCTGTTGTGAAAGGTCAGTACTCTTCTGTAGGTGGATTCCTTTTTTGTTGTCCAGTAATGTCAACACGCAATGTTTAAATGTCGAGGCAAAAAAATGTACTTCAGTGATAAATGGATGTTTCGTTGTGTTTCCTTTCGAATTGTGCCCTAATAATTGTACTGCGTCACGGATAATTCAACTCGTCTAGCAGAAGTGGAATGAGTTAAACATCTGAATAGGAACCGTCACAGAACGGAAACTGTACTTTTCCGAACAAGGGGTTGCTCTTCAATATATGCCGTACTCACACCCCTCCACAAGTCTTAGAAGTTTGTACTGCGAATTTCCCAACACCATGTGTATGAATACTGTCTGCGAAATGTGTCGTGAATACAGTTAGTAGTAAATCAGTTACAAATTGAAACGTCTTGCCTGATGCCACTGCTGTACTGCATAAACAGCGAAAGTGTAGTAAGCAACAAATTTGTTTCGTTTGATCATTTTATGGTGAGAAAGGTGGTTGCCACCCCTTAATAATTCTCTCCAGACAGAAAGTGATATGTGCACCAAGTTTAGTTGACATCGGTCAAGTGGTTTAGGAGAAGGTGTAGAACACGCACGCGTGAATAGAAACCCCCAAATTTTATTACATATTCGTGTAGTACGTAAAGAAATATGAATGTTTTAGGTGGACCACTTTTTTCGCATTGTGATCTATGGCGCTGTAATAGTCACAAACGTATCAGTACGTGGTATCAGGTAACATTCCGCCAGTGCGGACAGTATTTGTTTCGTGATACATTACCCGTGTTAAAATGGACCGTTTACCAATTGCGGAAAAGGTCGTTATCGTGTTGATATATGGCTATTGTGATCAAAATGCCCAACGGGCGTGTGCTATGTATGCTGCTCGGTATCCTGGACGACATCATCCAAGTGTCCGGACCGTTCGCCGGATAGTTACGTTATTTAAGGAAACAGTAAGTGTTCAAACACGTGTGAAACGTCAACCACGACCTGCAACGAATGATGATGCCCAAGTAGGTGTTTTAGCTGCTGTCGCGGCTAATCCGCTACATAAGTAGCAGACCAATTGCACGAGAATCGGGAATCTCAAAAACGTCGGTGCTGAGAATGCTACATCTACATCGACTGCACCAGTACCATATTCCTATACACCAGCAATTGCACGGGGACGATTTTGAACGTCGTGTACAGTTCTGCCACTGGGCACAAGAGAAATTATGGGACGATGACAGATTTTTTTGCACGCGTTCTATTTAGCGACGAAGCGCCATTCACCAACAGCGGTAACGTAAATTGGTATAATATAAACTACTGGGCAACGGAAAATCCACGATGGCTGCGACAGGTGGAACAACAGCGACCTTGGCGGGTTAATGTATGGTGCGGCGTTGTAGGAGGAAGGATAATTGGCCCCCATTTTATCGATGGCAATCTAAATAGTGCAATGTATGCTAATTTCCTACTTAATGTTCTACCTATGTTAGTACAAGGTGTTTCACTGCATGACAGAATGGCGATTTACTTCCAACGTGATGGATGTCCGGCACATAGGTTGCGTGAGGATGAAGCGGTAATTGAATAGCATATTTCATGACAGGTGGATTGGTCGTCGAAGCACCATACCATGGCCCGCACGTTCACCAGATCTGACGTCCCCGGATTTCTTTCTGTGGGGAAAGTTGAAGGGTATTTGCTACCGTGATCCACCGACAGCGCCTGACAACATGCGTCAGCGCATTGTCAATGCATGTGCGAACGTTACGGAAGGCAAACTAATCGCTGTTGAGAGGAATGTCGTTACACGTATTGCCAAATGCTGACGGACTTCATTTTGAGCATTTATTGCATTAATGTGGTATTTACAGGTAATCAAGCTGTAACAGCATGCGTTCACAGGAAAGATAAGTTCACAAAGGTACATGTATCATATTGGAACAACAGAAATAAAATGTTCAAACGTACGTACATTCTGTATTTTAATTTAAAAAACCTACCTTTTAGCAACTGTTCGTCTAAAATTGTGAGCCATATGTTTATGAATATTACAGTGCCATCTATCACAAAGCGAAAAAGTGGTCTAACTAAAGCATTCATATTTCTTTACATACTACACGAATATGTAATAAAAAATGGGGGTTCCTATTTTTAAAAAACTCAGTTGATTTATCGTTTGACCTATGACAGCGCCATCTAGCGGCCCAACCATAGCGCCATCTGGTTTCCCCCTTCAAGCTACACAAGTTTCGTTCTTTGTAGTTTTTTTCGTTTGACGCTTATTTCGTGAGGTATTTGGCCCGGTCACCCTGTATATACTGCTTAACCCTTACATACTGTGGAGATGCGGTGAAATATTGATGATTTGGATGCACAAGCATGTGGTAGACTTCGTTTAGCGTTCGTCAGTTGCTGTATTTATAGCATTGTAATTTCACTGGTCGTATTTTGAGTGATAATTTACTTCGCGGCTCCTAATTTGTTCGAGCAGGTGGTGTTCGTAACGTCAGCAGAATGCTCCGAGCCTCCGCCTGGTGCGAGGGCAGCACCGTCGGGCGAAGCGTCGGGGGCGCCGGTGGCAGCGTCGGCGGCGGCGTCAGCGGGCAGTGCGCGCCGGCCGCCCGTCGCGACGCCCGCACACCGCGACGCACCCGCGCACCGACGCACGGCCGCGACGCGACGCGACGCGAAGCCTGTCTCCGTCCGCCTTCAGCAGCCCGCGTGTGACTACTTGCCGCGCCGCGCCGCGGACGCTGTCGACGGCGTCTCGTCCACACTCAGCTGCCACCATCTGTCTGGAGTGCTGAGTGCACAGTTCAAGCAGCACTACGCGTGGGTGAAAGTGTAAGAACGATGTTGCGAGACCAGCAAACACACTTAGTGTGAACTGCATTTGAGTTCCGCAGCTCTCCTTGCGTAAGCTAAAAGATAGCGGCAACTGTTGCCAGTTATAAAACTCTTGTCACCGTGACAACTCTGCTAGTAAGTGAATATTTCTCCCGACTGTTAGCCTGTAAAATAAATACCCCGGGTCAGTTAATAAATACTACACCACTTCCACGTAGCTTTCGTTACCGATTTTGCTATTAATGTTTCACATTCACTTTTGGTACACCTTTACGACTTCAGCTTAAGTAATTTGTGAACCACTGATGAACCATAAATGTTGCTCATCGATGACGAGAACATAGATGCAACGGAAGTGGTCCTTGTATTCCTAATGACCAAAATGATGGACTAGACCACTTTAGTAGTTCTCTCGTTCATTGCTACGGCTACAGACTACGTTGTCACATCCCTGTGGCATTGAAAATGGAGACCAACTCATTTCCGCAAGTTCTATGTACGAATTAGAAAATGCAGAGCTGTTTTAAAATTTCTCAAATAGCTTGAAATCGATTGTAATGTCTACCACAGAGTGTAGTCTTTGGGGAAATGACTCAACATTATACTGTATTAGCTTTCACTTCGTACTAATTAATGTAGGTGCGTAGTAAATTCCAGTTGCTTGTGCTACATTTCCTCCTCACTTTACCGACTAATCCAACCTCCCAATTAACTCTCCCATCCCATCTCTCTCTCTCTCTCTCTCTCTCTCTCTCTCTCTCTCTCTCTCTCACACACACACACACACACACACACACACACACACACACACACACACACACAGCTGATTTCAAGCTATCGAACTGAAAGCTTAAGAGCCATTGTAATACGAACAGCCAATATCACAGTTTACGTCATCCATAAACGTCAGGTGAATCCGGAGTTTTATAAAAACTCGTCTAAGTTATGATTGTGCGGTAGACAGCTATTCATATCTGGTACGTTCGACACATCAGACTGCGCTGCCACTTGTATATCCGCTTTTGTAATGAAAGTAGTGTAATAATATCATGAAAGTAGAATAGAAACGTATAGCACTGTGTAATCACGTCCCTGACATCTAAAAACTTCTCACGCTCGCTTTTATACTCATTATGGCACTACAGACCAAGGTGTGTAAGAGGGTATCGCTAGTATTATCTCATTTCTTATAGTCATTACACTGCAAAATACATTGACGCATGCCTCTACAGAGAAGAAGATTAGCAACTTTTCACTCCCGCATCAGTTTCAAGAAATCATATGCTATCTTCCTGCTTAAGGACTCTGGCGTTAGTGGAGGTCTTGTAAAATTTGTCCCATGTTTAGCAGCAACTTCCTGTTTAACAATTTAGGGAAGATTTTTTCGACTGTTGCACTTGTTCATGGTAATGCTTTTCTGCAGAATGGCATGCAGTGCATTTACGTTATGTTGATAAAACACAAATACCTCTGTTCTTTCACTGAGATCAAACAATGAATCAGTTTTGTTCTAATTGGATACGCTTCGCAGATGTGAAACATACGTCGCACGCGTGATTTTTGTACTCTGTCATCATACTGTAGGAGGTAGTGTGGGTTACCTTCTTGTCATGTGAGTAACATGCTCTGATTCACGTTTGGTTTCTGTTAGGTGCACAAGTACGAGTCATACTTATGGTGCGTAAGATCAAGGCGGCAAGATAGTTTGTGGAGAGGGATACTATCTGTACTGTGTACACAAACATGATGCACATCTTTCTGACCCAGAGTAACTGTGGAATTTCATGCTCTAGGAGTATTTTATAGATACCATTGTGGGTTACCTTTCATTTGTATCCTGTAGAGTCATCTGTGATGTCATTGTGGTTACTGAGAGAGTACAAGCCCGAGTGATATATTTGGTGCATGAGAAAACTTCAGCACGATATCCTGTGGCAACGGACTCGTCAAGAGTGTTTGAAACCGTTTCAGTTGGTCATCAGGACAAAGGAAACATGTTTCGCTGGACTAGATGTGCCCAAATTTCGGGTTCCGATGAGGTACCTCTCCTCAGAAAGCGGTGGCTGGAATGTGGCACGGTAGGCTGCGGAAAGCGAGTTGCCAACCTAATGAACACTCTTCTTTCTTTTCCTAGCATTCATCCCTTCTAGTGCGTGGTTCACCTTTCCACTATGTGGCAGAGATTTAGTTTTATTACTTAACTTTCTAGCCGGCTGGCATACCTGATGGCATGATCGTCAATGTAGCCTAAGAGAGGGAAATCGTGTGGAGCATCTACTTAAATCGTGTGAACTTTGTCTCCTGTGTTATAGCATTTAAGTATTTGTGCGTCGTATTCTCTGAGGTGGAATTTGCAGCGCAGTCCAGCCTTTTCCTAAACGAGCATCGGAGATGGCCTAAAAACCACACTCAGGCTAGTTGGTTTACGAGACATGGTCGTTAAACCGCCTCGCATATCGGACACGGATCTGGCTTACCTCCTGGTCTCGCAAGCTTGGGCGCAGTGCGTTACACTATAGGAGCGGGTCAGGCGAGTGCAGTGCTGGAAATAATTCTGGTCTACAGGCGAGAGGAAGAAAATAGGCCTTATCAGACATGGAAACGACCACGTTTCGGCCTCATACATGGAACCTGTCATCAAACTGCGGTAATAGGAACAGGACACGATAGCCTGCTGCTCTAGCGGGTGCGCAGTGTTTCGAACGATTTCGCTCCGTCATCAGGAGATAGAAAACGCATCTCACCAGACATGGAAGTGACGACGTTTCGGCCCGAGGTGTGGAACGTGTCGTCAGTGGGCGGCGGAGGCGGGAACTGGAGCTGCGAGCCGGCGCCGACGCTGACGCAGGCGTCGTGGGTGCGCGCGTGGGTGCTGTCGGCGATGGCGGCGCTGTCGCTGCTGGGCAACGCGGCGACCATCGCCAGCATCCGCCGGCGGCACTGGGCGGCCGCGCCCGGCAGCAGCCGCCACCATCCCTCGGCGGTGTACGCGCTCATCCTGCACCTGTCGGCCGCCGACCTGCTAGTGACGGTCTTCTGCATCGCGGGCGAGGCCGCCTGGAGCTACGCCGTGCAGTGGCTGGCCGGCAACGCCGCCTGCAAGCTGTTCAAGTTCGCGCAGGTGTTCAGCCTCTACCTGTCCACCTTCATCCTGGTGCTCATCGGCATCGACCGCTTCGTCGCCGTGCGCTACCCCATGCGCGCGCTCGGCGCCGCCAACCGGCTGGGCCGGCTCGTCGCGGCCGCCTGGGGTCTCAGCGCGCTCCTCAGTCTCCCCCAGGTAAGTCCCACCACATTATCTGCAGACTCCTGCACTAGTCC
Organism: Schistocerca americana; assembly: GCF_021461395.2. NCBI lineage: Eukaryota > Metazoa > Arthropoda > Insecta > Orthoptera > Acrididae > Schistocerca > Schistocerca americana. Next base: position 51,936,517 of record NC_060125.1, on the reverse strand, counting down.
AGTTCCTACCACTGTAGAATCGCAGATAGGATATGGCATCCAGGCTATTCCGGAACTATTCGCTTGGGTTACTACAGCAGGTAGAGAACATCAGAATAAATATATTTAGTTATGGCACATATGGTCCTCGACGGTAATTTCTGATGCTAGGGACGATTAACACATACGGTAGATTTTTCTTTTATTTTTTGAGTTTTCAGTCTTCTGACTGGTTTGATGCGGCCCGCCACGAATTTCTGTCCTGTGCAGACCGCAGCTCATGGTCTAGTGGCTAGCGTTGCTGCCTCTGGATCATGGGGTCCCAGGTTCGATTTCCGGCCGAGTTAGGGATTTTCTCTGCCAGGGGACTGAGTGTGTTCTCCTCGTCATTTCAGCATCATCATCAACATTCGTGACAGTGGCTGTATTGGACTGTGTAAAAATTTGGAGTTTGTGCGGGTGCTGATGACCACGCAACTGAGCGCCCCACAAACCAACCAAAACCATCATCATCATCATCATCATCATCATCATCTTCTTCTTCTTCTTCTTCTTCTTCTTCTACACCAACCTCTTCATCTCAGACGTCCTCAATCATCTGTTGGATGTATTCCAATCCCTGTCTTCAAAAATGTTCAAATGTGTGTGAAATCTTATGGGACTTAACTGCTAAGGTCATCAGTCCCTAAGCTTACACACTACTTAACCTAAATTATCCCAAGGCCAAACACACACACCCACGCCCGAGGGAGGACTCGAACTTCCGCCGGTACCAGCCGCACAGTCCATGACTGCAGCGCCATAGACCGCTCGGCTAATCCCGCGCGGCTCTCTGTCTTCCCCTACAGTTTTTGCCATTCCCTCTAGTACCATGGAAGTCAGTCCACGTCTCAACAAATGTCCTATCATCCTGTCCCTTCTCCTTGTCAGTGTTTTGCACGTATTCATTTCTTCTCCGATTCTGCGCAGAACCTCGTCATTCCTTACCTTATCAGTCCACTTAATTTTTAACATTCGTCCGTAGCACCACATCTCAAATGCTTCTATTGACTTCAGTTCTGGTTCTCCCACAGTCCATGTTTCACTACCGCACAATGCCGTGCTCCAAACGTATATTCTGACAAATTTCTTCCTCAAATTAAGGCCTACGTTTGATATTAGTAGACTTCTCTTGGCCAGTAATGCTCTTGTTGCCAGTGCTAACCTGCTTTTGATGTCCCCCTTGCTCCGTCCGTCATTGTTTATTTTGCTGCCTAGGTAACAGAATTTCTTAATTTCATCTATTTCTTGACCATTAATCCTGATGTTAAGTTTTTCGCTGATCTTATTTCTGCTACTTCTCACTAATTTCGTCCTTCTTCTATTTACTCTTAATCTGCACTCTGTTTTCATTAGACTCTTCATTCCGTTCAGCAGATCATGTGATTCTTCTTCACTTTCATTCAGGATAGGAACGTCATCAGCGAATCGTATCATTGATACCCTTTCATCTTGAATTTTAATTCTAGTCCTGAACCTTTCTTTTATTTCCATCATTGCTTCTTCGATGTACAGATTGAACAGTAGGGGCGAAAGAATACATCCCTGTCTGTCCACTCTTAATATTCTCTCTTGGTTCATATACTGACGATTATCACCCTTCCCTATAGCTTACCCATATTTTGCTCAGAATTTCGAACATCTTGCACTGTTTTAAACTGACTGTCGATTTTTCTAGGTGGACAAATCCTATGAACTTGATTTGTCTTTAGTCTTGCTTCCTTTATCAACTGCAACGTCAGAATTGCCTCTCTGGTGCCTTTACCTTTTCTAAAACCAAGCTGACGGTACTTTAGCAAGCTAATTACAGCCGCGGCATCCACAGGAACTGCTCGATTGCGCTTCGAATGGCCTCTATTCACCCAGTACAATGTCGGACCATATTCGTGCGAATATTTCAGGCATGAGCACAGTAGTACCAGAAGCGGCGGCAGTCCTAGGGACGAGATGCTCTTGTGTTTCTACAACAGTTTCATGCCCCAGCTGTTTCATACGACTCCTAAGAAAGAAATCCAGACATGTGAGGTCAGGTGACCTGGGTGGCCATGCCACAGGGCCACCTCGGGGCATCCACTGATAACCTAAGGTGGTTCTCAGATGATTCCTCACAGCACTACTGAATTTGTCTAGAGCCCCATCGTGAATGCCGGCCCATACATTAATATCGAACCGCTGTTTATGAGCACAAGATCGAATACCTCGCTGAGTCACGTGTCCCCTAACATGTGAATTGTTGATACTTGAATGTCAGCACACATTCCCCGTCAGTGACACCAACACAATAGCTTACTTCAGCACCACTAACAAAATAATCCCTAACATTACAACCTGACTTCAGAGATCATATGTTCCTCAATGAAATATATTTGTTTTGATGTTTTCAAACTCCTGTATTAATTTAAACATATAGATTCTGAACACACTATACAGGGAAGTGGTGGCCGGAGTGGGGAAGGACATCGTCATATCGAAGGAAGGCGAGAAAGACCACATCTCAAAGAGCTCAGGCGCAGAGGACTGCAGTAAATAACCTAAAAAGAAAGACAAACCAAGAAAGAAAGATAGTTTTAGAGTTAACCAGGATATGTATGTCAGTTCTTTAACCTTTGTTTCAACTATTTGCTTATGAAAAAGGCTATTCCCTCGCACTGCGACCGTAAATGCATGTTGTTTCCACAGAGTCATTTCGTTCACGTAACGTCGTAAAGGAACGGCTACTTCTGAAGAGACGTCTATGGTAATGTGGTTTATGTAGTTACACTGCACTCGGTTCACCCCGCTGTCGCTTATAGAGCTCTTCAAACAACGGAGTTTCTGCTGATGCTTCGCTACGGTATTGGCTCGTAGGCCGGCGAGCGGCTGCTGAAGCAAATGTGCTACTTGACCCAAGCCTACCGTTTACTGCCGACTCTTGATCGGAAAGAGACGCGCCGGTGAAGCACATAAGCTGAAAACAGGGGGACAGCATATATAGTGTACTTGCCTCACCAGCCAGTACTTACAATTCTTACGATTCTACCAGCTTTTAGTTGGTACGAAATACACACAAAAAAAAAACAATACTAAGCCTTCGGTTGTTGATTAATAATTTTACTAGAGTAGCTAGCGTATATGCCTATAGACAACTGCAATCTATACATCGAAGCTGAATACTCGTTTAAACAGACGTAAGCTGTGTCATCGGTTTCAATTCTCAAGCATTTCGTGTGTTAAGAACACCGAAAGTAGGTCTGTCGTTGTTGCCCTCTTGAGTCTGAAGACTGGTTTAATGCAGATTCCTACGGTACTCTATCCTGAACAAGCCTCTTCATCTCTGAACAACAACTGCAACCTTCATCCTTCTCAATCTGCTTTACGTTTTCGTATCTTGGTCTCCCTCTACAAATTTTACCCGTCCCCCCCCCAACCCCCCCCCCCCTCTCTCTCTCTCTCTCTCTCTCACTCACTCACTCACTCACTCACTCACACACACACACACACACCACACACACACACACACACACACACACACGCACGCATGCGCACACTTCCCCCCAATACTAGATTGGTGATACTTTGACGTATCACAATGTGTCCTATGAATCGACCCCTTCGTTTAGTCAAGTTGTGCGACAAATTTCTTGTCTCCCCGGTTCTATTCAGTATCTCTTAATTAGCTGCGAGATCTACCCATCTAACCTTAGACATTTTTCTGTAGCACAAAATTTCTAATTGATCTATTCTGTTCTTAGTTTATTGCCCATATTTCCCTTTCATACATGGAGGTACTATGGACAAATATATTCAGAAAACAATTTCTAACACTTGAATCTACAGGGTGAGTCACTAACTATGGCCACGAAGAATAATTCCGACAGTATGATCGGAGCTGAAACCTTTGTGGGACGAAAGTTGCATGGAGCAACAGGGGCCACTATATGACGTTGGTTTTTTGTTGCTAGGTGGGATCGCATCAGAGATATGAAGGTCAACTTCGTTTTTTTAAATAGTGTGCTTTACTTCGGTACTTATTTTCAGACAGCGGCTAGCGAGACGAATCCAATGATGTGTAGCAGTAAGGTCTTTGAAGGACAACGACGGTCAAAAAGGTGACACGAACGTCCATTTACAGAAGGTGTACGAGGCACTTATCGAAGCACATGCTCTGACAATTGCCTCTCACATATCTTCTGGTGTGTTGGAACGTCTTAATAAACAATGTCGTTTACTAATCTCTACAAGAATAAATCCAGAGGCGTTAAGTCTGGCGAACGAGCCAGCCACGACACATCTGCTCCGCATCCAGTCCAACGATTTGGGAACTGTCTCTGCAACTCATTTCTAGCCATCAGCGAAAAATGTGCCGGACACCCATGGTGTTAATACCATATTCTGTTCCTTGTTCCTAAAGGTGATCCTTCCAATGACAGCCCTAATGTTTCTTGCAGGTATGTGGTGTACTTCCTACCATTAAGATTTCCTTCGATGAAATGGGGGCTTATAATTCTTTCCTCCATAATCCTACACCATATATTCACGACCGCGGTTTTTGGTGTGCAACTTGCCGCAGCCAACATGAATTTTCAGTTGCCCAATAATGCATATTATGCAAATTAACATTTCTATGGTTCGTGAATGTAGCCTCGTAAGTAAATCAAATCAAATTAATAAATGTTTCATGCCTCTGAATCTGAAGTTGAGCCCAGCGGCAGAATTCAGTGCGACGCATACAATCCGTACCAGTTAATTCTTGCTGGAGACTGGTATAGTAAGGATGATATTCATGGCGATGCAGAACACGTACAACACTACTCTGGCTCATGCCAGATTCCCTTGCGATTTGACGCGAACTAACATAAGGATCTCGAACCACAGTGGCAAAAGTACCAATTTCCGTTCCCTCGTTAGTAACTTTCATTTGCCGGATGTGTTTGCGATGCGTTAAAGAGCCAGTTGTTCTCAATTTATCACACACATATTTAAATGAACGACGTGTAGGGTGAGTACGTTGTGGACATCTTTCAGCGTTTAAGTCTCTAGATCTTACTGAATTTCGTTGCCATTCACGGTAAATGAGAAGCATATCGACTTGTTCTTCGAAGGAATAAATGTTTCACATTCGCTTGATTCGACGGCACTAGTCTTACCTTTCCTATTACTGTTGTATTGCGAAACCGTTGAATGGTGTCTAGATGTCAATGGCACGTTAGGTGGATACGCCGTATTCGACGAATATTTACTATTTGCGCGATATACGAGAGTGAACTGGCAGAGCACGTGCTTCGATAAGTGTCAAAGTGGAAAGGAATAGCACTCAATCCATGATGAAAAGATAGCAGCTTTGCATTGATACCATTGGTCATAACTTCGAAGACCTTCTGTAAATGGACGTGCATGCCACCTTTGTGACCTTCGTTGACCTTCAACGACCTTACTGTTACACATCATTGGATTCGTCTCGAGAGCCACTATCAGAAAATAAGTACCAAACTGTAGCATCCCATTTAAAAAAAAACAAAGTTGACCTTCAAATCTCTGATGCGACCCCATATAGAAACAAAAAACACCCGTTATATTATGGTCCCCGTTGTCCCATGTAATATTTGTGCCTCAAACTTTTCATCTACTATCATACTTTCAGAGTTATTATCTAGGTGGCAATAGTTAGTGACTCACCCTGTATATTCGATATTAACAAATTTCTCTTCTTTAGAAACGCTTTTCTTGCCATTGCTATTCTAAATTATATATTTTCTCTACTCCAACCATCCTCAGTTAGACTGCTGCCCAAATAACCAAACTCATCTACTGCTTTAAATGTCTCGTTTCCTAAGGTAATTCCCTCAGTATCACCTAATTGAATTCGACTACATTCCATCACCCTCGTCTTGATTTTGTTGATGTTTATTTTATATCCTCCTTTCAAGACACTGTACATTCCGTTCAGCTGCTCTTCCAAGTCTCTTGCTGCCTCTGACAGGATTATGATGTCTTCGCCAAACTTCAGAATTTTTATTTCTCCTGACCCTACTTTAATTCCTACTCCAAACTTTTCTTTGCTTTTCTTTATTACTTGGCCAACGTACAGACGGAATAACATCAGGGATAGGCTAAAAACTTGTCCCACTCTCTTTTCAACCACTGCCTCCGTTTCATGCCCTCTAATTCTCATCATTGCCTACTGGTTTCTGTACAAGCTGTAAATAGTCTTTCACTCCTTGTATTTGTTGTTATTCTAGCGTGAATGAAACTCTGAAATGGGTTAAAACAACAGAAGTCTTATGTTTCTTCGCTAATCACTGTGATAAACGAATAACCTGTAAAGTATGGGAATCACTGGAGAGACAGTTCTCTTGTGCTTAATTTTTATTTTTTAAAAATATTTGTAGGCAGAATTGTAGAGACGTACTTTTAGGGTCGGTCCGCAGCTCGTGGTCTTGCGGTAGCGTTCTCGCTTCCCGCGTACGGGGTCCCAGCTTCGATTCCCGGCCGGGGATTTTCCCTGCCTCGAGATTACTGGGTGTTGTGTCGTCTTCGTCATCATCATTCACTACGGTTGTAGGAAGGCAATGGCAGACCACCTCCTCTAGGACCTTGCTTAGTCGGCGGTGTGTTTCTCTCGCATCGTCACCTACGCTCCTCGGATTATGGGACCTCATCACCATCACTTTGAAGGTCAGTTATGCGCGGGGCGCAGCAATCACCTCCGTGCTGTTCTGGGGGAGTGCACATTCGGGTGTATGTACTAATTGCTTCGCCTGGATTCTATGTTCCGTGACAGCTTATCCAGCCTTTCTTACAGGGAGAAGGTCTTTCTGGATGTTCCAGTCATATTTGCCTGCTCGATGCTTTCATTATATGGATTCGACGGCGTTGAGGGTATCAACAGCAGGCGATGATTTCCTCAGTACTAATACTAGTACGCCCCCTCAAAACTGCACATGATCTCATGGAGATCTCCTGCATGTTTTATAATTCATTTTTCGAGTCTCGGTCTTGTACATAGTTAAATCAGCCAGGAAGAACAGCTATAATTTTGTTCGTAGAAAAATGTTGCCAATTTTGGCCTTAATTTTGAAAGCACCTTCAATAATGGCTTTATGGAACAACCAAAAGGTGCTGTTATGTACGTTTAAGTTACAGATTAACATTACATGAAATCAAATGAACATCTTTTGGTGTCCAATACAAAATTAGTCTGCAGCCCGGATTCTATTATGGACTTTGTTTTTTTTAATTACGTACTTGAATTTTGCAATGAAAAGCTACTTCCCATACGTTAATTTCTTTTCTATCATATCTAGGATGGTGATGCAGTTTCCGCAACTGTAGTATTTTGAACAAAACGTCAGCTCGAGTCCAAATGTTACTGGCATTTTATGTAAAATTTCTGCACGTTCCCTGATAAGTAATGCGTTTGTTTCAACTCAAAAAACGACGCATCGGCTGAAAAAGAAAGTCCTGGCATAAAGTCAACGTTAATAAAGTGGACATCCGTCTCTGCTACAACTGGCCACTTCCTCACCACCCGTCATGTGTGGGCGGGGTGTACTTTGTATTTCCCAATGAGAACCCGCATTTTTATTGCATAGTCGAATTCTACGCCAACAAATACGTACAGTTCACTCAAACGGTTCGTGGTACATGTTGCTGCAATCGAATTTCAAGTGTTAACCTTTGTTCTAACGTTTGACACTCACGTTCAAACGTTATTAGTTTGCTGCAAATGTAATTGCACAATACAAATAATACGGCTAGACACTGACGTTCACTGAACGGAAGAGAGGTGGTTAGCAGGTGCCCAGATTTCTGCTTCACTGATATTAACTTTTCACCTAGAACTTTTTTTTGTTCAATGTATGTTTTAGAGATAGTAAGTCACCTCAACTTAATACAAGCAATATTTGTATTATGCACACCTCTTACCTTCTGGTTCTCAGGAATGAACGGTCCTGTGTCCAGAGAATATCAGTCTGTTTTCAATATGTCTGACATCGCTGGTATTTTATACACAGGGTGTCCCATTTACCTTCACCACCCTTCGTAACTGTTTGTCCAGCTGAAAATTACAAAATGTTTCAACCAAATGTTCTTTAACCGTCAGAGGGACATCAATTACCATGATTGCCTTCGTTGTAGCTCTGCTTTTTACAAAGATATGAACAGCGGTATGACTTTTTTAAATGGAACCCTGTATTTTTTATTCAGTAATTCATTTCCTCTCCTAAATACCTATTCAAAAGTGTATCACAGTGTACCATTCACTGAAACACAACTTTATTGATTACGTAACCCCACATTGACTTTCAGTCTGGGTTCACAAACTCGTCCACTTGCTGGAGTTTTCAGAAAACAAATGAAAACCAAGTAAAAACATAACATAAAATTCACTTTGACTCCAATGTACCACTGCCCAGGAGTAGAACATTCAAAGGTGCTCAAAGCGGTGACCCTGTACAAATGTTCAAATGTGTGTGAAATCTTATGCGACTTAACTGCTAAGGTCATCAGTCCCTAAGCTTACACACTACTTAACCGAAATTATCCTAAGGACAAACACACACACCCATGTCCGAAGGAGGACTCGAACCTCCGCCGAGACCAGCCGCACAGTCCATTGACCCTGTACACCGATACAGTGTTGCACGCGTTGAGTGAAAGAATTATTTACTGCTTCCAGTGTTATCTGCTGAAGAGAAGTGCAAGCACGATAGGTTCCTGCATGTCCTCTGCAGTTGTTGGAATATCGCGATAGACAACGTCCTTAATGCGTACCCAAAGAAAAAAGTCCAGAGGGTTTAAATCAGGAGACCTAGTAGGCCAAGTAACTGTTGCTCCTCGACCCAGTCCATCTGGAAGGATATCTTCGGGTCAGTACACGACGTGCACGGAAAGCATTATGTGCTGGGCATCCACCGTGTTGACACGACACAAGTATTCTGGTTCTTAGCAGCACTTCATCCAGAAGAGAAGGAAGAATTCATCTGAGAAAGTTGGAATACGCTGTGACTACCATTGATGAAAAACGGGTCAATGATTGTAATACCAAGCATCCCACACGAGACGTTAACTCTCCATTCACACTGATATTCCATCTGTCTAAGCCATCGTGGGTTGTCGCTGGACCAATAACTTCCCGTTTGCTGAAGCGTCGCAGCAAGACGAGAAAACATCCATCGGGAAGGTGGATCCTTGTCAGGATATCGCTCTCTGTACAGCTCGGCTACCTGCGTAGCATTTCGCCTAACTTCGACAACAATGACAATAAAAGAAACGTTATGTCGATGGAGTTTGTAGGAAGGACAGCCTTTAGTGTATGCATACTCTACATAACACTATTTAAAAGGACTTAACTACTGTACTAAATGTACCCGTGTATAAGAAAACAGTATTGCAATTACTGTTCTGCTAACTTACATTCTCCATAGACGAGTAGCCTTTCTGCCTTCTCTTCGTTGGTGTACATTCTACTGACAATGGTTGATGGAATGACGGGTGTGCATTCTACTTATGTTTACATTTGTCCTCCGTCAACGTCAGCATGTACTCTGAGTGCCTGCAGTAAGCGCTGGGAGCGTCAACGTCAGTGTTGTGTTACGTAATTAATAACGTTGTCTTTCAGTGAATGGTACACTGTCATACATTTTTGAATAGGTCCTTAGAAAAGGAAATGAAGTACTGAATAAAAAATATAGGGGCGATTTAATAAAGTCATATCGCTGTTCATATCTTTGTAAAAAAACAAAGCTACAACAAAGTCAATCATTTTTGTAATTTGCATCTGGACAAACAGTTATTTAGGGTGGACAAGATAAATGGGACACCCTGTACCGCTTAACGTTAATAAAACAAGAAGAAACGTTATTAAAAATTAAATCAGTGAGTAAACTAAGGAACATGAAACTGATAAAAATTCAGAACCAGTAACACTACCTCTAGTGAGCAAACAGTACCTTTCGCATATTCCATTATAATAGAAGAAGATAGGATTTCCGCAGTCGCGCCCAATCTCTGCACGTAGGACACTATAATTCACCTCAAAAAGCTGGCTGGGTAAGGTACCAGCGGACTGGGCAATTCGGGGAAAAGCATTAGCGGAAGGGGTAGGGACGGATGCACGCTCTCAGAATACCATAGCTGAATGGGCCTGCTCCTCCCCCCCCCCCCCCCCCCCAATCTCCCTCCTCCTCTGCAGTCATCCAAATTTCCTGTGCTTTCCCTAGTAATTTCCAAACTTCTTAGACCCTGTCTTACAAATCATGCTTGACTAGCACTCCGGGAACAAATAGTATCGCCGAGAAATTGCTTAACCGAAGTATAGAGCTTTGTTCTCAGAATTAATCTTTCAATAAGCTGCAAAATGTGTCTGCCTCGAATGCTCCTGGTAGACTGTTATTCTGTGCTGGACAGGGAACTGAACCCAGGACTTACCTTTCACTAGAAAAGCAAGAGAGAATTACAGACAGAAGAGAAGCTGTGACGGTGAGTCATGTCTCCTGCGTTTACAGCTCCGTCCCAAGGACCCGGGTTCGAGTCACAGTGCAACACACAGTTTCGATCTGACGTGAAGTTTCATAATAGTGTACTCTTCACTCCTTAGCGAAACCTTCGTTCGTGAAAACTGTTGTGTGTAACTGACGACAGTGATCCAAGTTTAACCCTCGCACGCCACTTCGAAACCATGAACACGAGTCCCACTCTACATTTCCTAAGTTTCAGCTCTGGCTGTGTCTGTTCTTTTCAAATCTGCCATTCTAGAGTAACGGTTGCAGATATCGCTGATTACCTTCTTCCTATTTCCGTTGTGGTACGTACTACACCGTAAAACTAGTAACTTTTTCTCTCTTTCATCCAGCAGGTGGGTGTAAACAGTTATGGATCTTACTGACAGGATAATCGTGTGTCGAACATGGACACTTGACTTTCTTGTGCAATGCAGGAATTGATGAAATTAGTCACGGACACACGATCCGCTTTCGCTGCGTTCGAACCGTTGTAGAAAGGTCGTCGCTAACTGAGGATATGAATAGGACTCGGAGGTTGCACCTGGAGAGCTTAGTTTATAAGAGATTTAGCCGCAGAAAGACAAGTGCCCGAGTAGCAGCAAATTAGCACCACTATGAGATTTCACGACATTTCTGGGCTAAGTATGATTAAAGACGGGACAGTTATAGCTGTTTAATGAAGTGAAATTGTAACGGTGGTCTTCATATTACCAACAGATACAGATTCAGCGCTCTGCAGTATACATTATTAGCAGGAATGAATCTGTCCAAAGAGATCGTCTACTTCAGTGTCACGAGGCTTTCACTGTCACACCCTAATTACACGATGGCCCCTCCACAACGCCTCCCTCCACCGCAAAATGGCCGATATAGCTAACTTTTCCTAGGCAATGGAGCCAGAAGGTCGTGGGTTCAAATCCCCTCATGCTCAGTTTCCTTTAATTTCATCTTTTTGGCACAAATTTCTAAACATTTAATGTGTGTCAGAGTCTCAGCCCAAGTGGACGACTGTAATACGTGTACCTACCGTGCGCTATTTCTCCAGTTGTTTAAACAAAATGATGGACGCACAATTGTTTAAGTGACAGTCGTTGTGGTGGTTTGTTTAAATGGAAGTCGTCGTTGTGGTTATGGTGATTCGTGGGCACCTCCGGTAGTTACCGGACTATATAGAGCAATTGAGCTACTAGAATTGTGCAAAGAGTCTTATGCACGTTAAGTATGTCGAAGCTCGTGGAACACTCATCAGATTTAAGGAAATTAGCTATGATAGGACTCGAACTCATAACTTTCCGTCTCCATTTCCTACTATAAGGCGGCTTTATCATCGTCTTGTATAAAGGGAGGATGGGAATTGGGAGGAGGATGGGGAGAAGGGACATTGATGTAATTAGCGCGTGACAATGACGCAGACGGTCTACAACTTGTCTTCGGACTGTCTTACGTCCACTATTTGCGTTCTAAGTATGCGTGCACAAAAGCAGACTTCATCATTTTGGCGAATTACTGTTGTTTGTGGAAACACTGGCAGACGGCTTACTCAGCGTACATGTATGATGGCTCCTTCAGATACAAAATTTCTATTGTGCCTGGGAATATTTCGTATGACTAACACATTAGCTCTAACTCGCTGCAATCAACGGAATGTACGACACTGCCGGTTTGCTGAGACGAATATATCGACGTCGTATTACACGGAAAAACAGAAATGGAATACAGAAATGTAGCTGTAGACGCGGAACTAGTTGTGTTCTAAGATTTAGTGGGTCAAAACCGGAAATTACGTTAGAGATTTCAGCAACCCATTACGCTTAATATCATGCCCTCAACCAAATCGTTCATGTTCGGTCCTCAATAAAAAAAAGCTTAAACAAAATGGCTCTAAATATTATGAGATATGGTACCTCAATATTGCAGCGTGGCATATGACAGTGCCGGTTTGCAGAGACGAAGATATCCACGTCGTAACAAACGTAAAACGGAGATGACATAATGTGATTATAGAAGCAGTAGCGGTGAGGCATTGCGAATTAGTGCCGAAGTGACGTAATTATGTTCTATAAGAGAATATTGAAAAGGAAAGTACAAGTCACCATGTACATTTCTTAACAGTTTTGCTAGGAGAACAAACACCCGATCCATTTGTTGTGTGTTCCAGCCACGTAATACCACGTTCCTTAGCCAAGGGGGCCATAGACGTTTTCCTGTAGTCTATAAGATGGTTACCAGCACCGTTGTCGCTGTATATGCGAGATGTCGCCTCCAAGCGAACCTTACACGGCACCTAGCAAAAACTTTATATAGAACTACGAAAGCATGCTGGTTGCGTTAATGTAGATTCAAAGTGTAGTTTCGTGAAATAGAATCATATGTGAATCCTACGTGTGCTGTGCAAAGATTAATGACGTCGTAGTATACGCCGCAAAAAATAGCAGCGAATAATCACGCAGTGGGATAATTGAATGGTAAGTACAGCGATTTGTGTTTGTGAGAGTATCAAATAGCGACAGACACTGGCGGTATTTTGGGGAGCAATGCTTCTCCTCTTTAAATACAGTGCTTTTGTCGGAGTCAGAGCCGCTTATCTCGTAGTCTGAACATAAACTGCTCTGACTCCGACTGGAACAGGAAAGGGAGGTAATGACAGTGGCACGTAAAGTGCCCTCCGCCACACACCGTTGGGTGGCTTGCGGAGTATAAATGTATATGTAGATGTAGATGCACTGTACTGAAATAGAAGCGTTGCTATCGAAAATAGCATCAGTGGTTTAGTGGTAGTCTGTCAGCGGCTAGTTGATACTCTCTCTCGCACACAAATCGCGTTACTTACCATTCAGTTACCTCACTGAGTTCCCATTCACCGCTATTTTGTTTGTTTGTTTGTAGAATATGCTATGACCCCATTAATTTTCACAGTGCATGCTTAGGACTTTAAATCTACTTTAACTAAACCAGCATGCTTTGGTTATTTTAGAAAGCTTTTGCTACGTGGGGAAAATTTTGCATTACAATATATATAGTAATCTGTGAACTATGGAGTTTTGCATGTTGACTAACTAAGAAAGTGCACTATCTGCTGCTTGGTGATACTGTCTTAATTATGTTAAGTGAATACTCTGACTGTAGATGCTGCAGATCTCCAACATGCAACACGTGAGAAAATGGAGAGCGTAAACTGAACACAGACAGCGACGATGTGTCCACATGGATGAAACATCAAAGAAAATTTTACGCAGAGGGGTACCCTCAATTACCTGCTGTTCGGATGAAACTGCTTTGTTCGGAATATCTGCCTCCGGTTTAATATTCGAGATAACATTTGCTGTAAACTTTCCGTTCCACAGATAGTACCCACAAAGTCAACACCATTTACATAAACGAGACACATACATATGCAGTACCACAGAGTGTGTGAAGTCCATGGATCACCCTCATCATGCTAATGTTTCATCATCAGTACCGCTGTAAAAATACACCGCTTCATTTAGCTCATCTGGTCAGTGCTCAGTTACAAGAAGGCGCTCATCGAAAAATGCTAATCTACCCTCCTGTGTGGCGTATTTAGGCCACAATGGTCCTGGCACAATTTCAGCTAAACTGAATTGACGTGTTGATTTGGGAAAGGAATTTGGATGTAGAAAGGACTCTGGAAGTACTCTGGAAAGGTATTTGGACGTATATCCATCGCGTGCAGGTGTACCTCCTACGCACACACACACACACACACACACACACATACACACACGCACACGCACACGTGGGGAGGGGGGAGGGCTGTTCCCCGGCCCTGGCATATGGCAGTATGTCATGGAGATAAGGAAGCGCTGATGATGCTGCCAGAGAAATATGACATCCCACAATCGCCTCACCTGTCATATGACACCTGTGACAAAGGTGTTCACAGATGCTGAATCAGTGTTTTCGCCAGAGCAGACAGTGCAACCCTAACAAATATCAAGAAATACCGGTTATTAAGAACTAAAATACTGGTATCGGTTTTACCGGTTGCTTTTTCCCATCCCTAGCACGATCTTGTACCACCGACCAAACAACATGTCCGCCCACTCGAGTGCTGGTCACGCAGGTCCTTTGAGACTCTCCTGGCATCATTAATTACATATTCGTACTTCAGTCGTCGAAGCCTAGCCCATACTAGCAGCAATATCAGGGAACAATAAAGCGCACTTCGGTAAGTCATAATGGTGTCACTGTCGATTTACGACACGCGATGGTTGCCGTTTCTTCTTCTTACACGTCACATAAGGATCTTTTCACGAGCAACAAAATTTGAAATGCGATTTCTGAATGAAAAAAACCTGTTGCATAATCTTAGTTTGTGCACTCTAGCGGTCGTGTATTCACAGACTGAAAAAAAAACAGGATTAAATATTACTTTATTTATTTCTCTGGTGGCTTAACAAAATGGCGAGGAATCTTTTGACCTCAGTGGCTAGTTTGGACTGGCGTATCTCGCTACATCAGCACTGTTCTCACGCTGGTGACTGGTGTGGAAGGCGTGCCACAGAGGTTACTACGGTGCGCTTGTCTCTCACGCGCCGTTCTGGGAGTATCCTGTCCCACATCACATTCCCTGTTTTCCCTTCATATGGATCATGATGTTGGAAACTATGAGTCGTGTAGTACGGTGATCCTAGTCTGCCAGTTCGTTTAACCGTCTGACCCAAGCAATGATGAAGTTTAGACCAATTTATGCCCCAGGCTGGAACAGTATTGGTAGGCCCCTGGAATACCCATGAGTGGCCGCTGGTATATCTGTCATCCGTAGTCCACCTGCTTAGCTGGGTGGTAATGTGCACGCCTCCCATGCAAGCGGTCCCGGGTTCGATTCCTGACCGGGCTGGAGATTTTCTCCGCTCGGGAACTGGGTGTTGTGTTGTCCTCATCATCATTTCATCCTCATCACGGACGCGCAAGTCGCCCACTGTGGCGTCGACTGAAGAAAGACTTGCACTCGGTGGCCGAACTTCCCCGAATGGGGCCTCCCAGCCAACGATGCCATACCCTCATTTCCATTTTTGTCATCCGTGGTTATTTATCTATGGTCTTCTCTTATGGCAGCAAGAGTATGAACGGTACTGAAGCAATCTCATGCATTAGATCAATCAACTGAGTATCGATCTGACTGACTGACTGACTCTAGCGAGGCGGAGTCGAGGAGACGTACTGCCTTCTGACGTTATTCGTCAAAACGAAATCGGTTCTGCTCTTTACAAAATGCCAGCAATCTCACGTTCTACTACATTTCCTTAACCTAATTGTTTCGGTGTCTTACCTACTTTGTCAAATCCGTGATGGGTGCTGTTGCGTCCTCCTTACGGTTTATTACATGAAGCTATGAGAGTACGGAGCCAGATTGGTCTGCACTCGTCGAACCGTTTTCTGCTCAGCTCGCTCGCACTCACACACGCCATGTCTTGGTGACCAACTAATCGTGTTCCAATGTTTACACCTAGAAGCTTGCTCATGTTGATACGTCTGTGTGCTTGAGTAATGCCGTCCTGTTCGGACTTTGAAACACTGTATTTGCATTTCCCTTAATGAAACAATAACATGTGTACAGAATCCATAAGCCGGCCACTGTGACCGAGCGGTTCTAGGCACTTCAGTCCGGAACCGCGCTGCTGTTGCAGTCGCAGGTTCGAATCCTGCCTCGGGCATGGATGTGTGTTCTGTCCTTAGGTTAGTTGGGTTTAATTAGTTCTAAGTTCTAGGCGACTGATGACCTCAGACGTTAAGTCGCATAGTGCTCAGAGCCATTTGAACCATTTTGAACCCTAGAGTTGGAACTACTTAAACCTAACTAACCTAAGGACATCACACACATCCATGCCCGAGGCAGGATTCGAACCTGCGACTGTAACAGCAGCGCGGTTCCGGACTGAAGTGCCTAGAACCGCTCGGTCACAGCGGCCGGCTTATGGATTCTGTACACATGTTATTGTTTCATTAAGGGAAATTCAAATACAGTGTTTCTCCATGGCAGGAAAGAATAGTGACTGAAAAGGTTTACTTTAGGTGTAAACGTTCGTTTCAGACTTTGTACCAGGCAAAGGTACAAATTAAAGCTCCAGCACACATCCAAATCAATGGGTTGAATGTAACACATTCAGCGATACTGTCTACCTGTGAGTCTTTGGCAGAGTGAATTATTAGTAGTAAACATCACTGACATTACTTTCACATTAATCTCAGGATGATAGTGATCCTCCTCCCCCTCTCCCAGCAGCCTGATGGTGCTCAGTGTCACACACTTGAAACAAACTTGATCGCCTTAATACTGGACCTGCGTAGCTTGTGTGGGCGAGAATGAAATTTTCATTCTGTAGGGAAGTGTTTGCTTGTATGAAACTACCTGGTGCATTAAAACTGTGTACCGGACCGGCGCGAGACGTCTGGCTTTCGCGGCCAAGTGCTCTGCCGACTGTGCTACGGAAACAAGACTCACTACACGTCCTCACAGCTTTACTTCCTTCTCTATCTCATTTCCCATCTTTCACACTTCATAGAAGCTCTCCTGCGAATCTGTAAGTCTAGCAGTCATGGTAGAAAGGACAGCCAGAGTGATGTTTCCAGATTGAAATTTTCACTCTGGAATTTTCTTTCTGGAAATGTCCCCCAGACTGCTGCTAACCCATGTCGTCGCAATATCCTTTCCTCCAGCATTACTAGTATTGCAAGTTTCACAGAAGACTCTCTGTGAAGCTTAGAAGGTAGGTGACCAGGTACTGAGAAAGTAAAGCTGTCAGGAAGGATCGCGAGGTGTGCTTGGGTAGCTCAGTCGGTAGAGCATTTGCCCATGAAAGGCAAAGTTCCCCCGTTCGAGTCCTGGCCCGGCACACAGTTATAATCTGCCGGAAGATTTCTTGTCTACAAGAACTTCTATCACGAATACACACATCACCTCTAGTCTCCATAATCACCTAAAGTGTGTTTCGATAATAATCATGTGTATGTGCTTGCAATGCTACGCCATCAGGTGTGTAAAAGTTGTGGAAAAGGGTGCCAAGTACTTTCACAGATGACGACTACCGCATAACATGACGTTTTCGAAGCATAAATGACAATCAGATTTAATATCTATAAGTTGTTTGAAATGTGATCTAGCTCCGGTGATGTTTCTCAGTTTTCAGTATCTTTTCTCGTAGTTAATGGTGCTTATTCTCTAATCTGTATTCTCTAATTTGTATATTCTCTAATCTGTATTCTCTAATCTGTATATTGAGCAACCAGTGAAGGAAACAAACGAAAAATTCGGAGTAGGTATTAAAATCCATGGAGAAGAAATAAAAACTTTGAGGTTCGCCGATGACATTGTAATTCTGTCAGAGACAGCAAAGGACTTGGAAGAGCAGTTGAACGGAATGGATAGTGTCTTGAAACGAGGGTATAAGATGAACATCAACAAAAGCAAAACGAGGATAATGGAATGTAGTCGAATTAAATCGGGTGATGCTGAGGGAATTAGATTAGGAAATGAGACACTTAAAGTAGTAAAGGAATTTTGCTGTTTGGGGAGCAAAATAACTGATGATGGTCGAAGTAGAGAGGATATAAAATGTAGACTGGCAATGGGAAGGAAAGCGTTTCTGAAGAAGAGAAATTTGTTAACATCGGGTATAGATTTAAGTGTCAGGAAGTCATTTCTGAAAGTATTTGTATGGAGTGTAGCCATGTATGGAAGTGAAACATGGACGATAAATAGTTTGGACAAGAAGAGAATAGAAGCTTTTGAAATGTGGTGCTACAGAAGAATGCTGAAGATTAGATGGGTAGATCACATAACTAATGAGCAAGTATTGAATAGGATTGGGGAGAAGAGAAGTTTGTGGCACAACTTGACCAGAAGAAGGGATCGGTTGGTACGACATGTGTTGAGGCATCAAGGGATCACCAATTTAGTATTGGAGGGCAGCGTGGAGGGTAAAAATCGTAGAGGGAGACCAAGAGATGAATACAGCAAGCA
Source organism: Schistocerca americana (assembly GCF_021461395.2). NCBI lineage: Eukaryota > Metazoa > Arthropoda > Insecta > Orthoptera > Acrididae > Schistocerca > Schistocerca americana. The sequence goes on along the minus strand of NC_060125.1, from coordinate 51,918,031 downwards.
GATTTAGAAGGATGTAGGTTGCAGTAGGTACTGGGAGATGAAGAAGATTGCACAGGATAGAGTAGCATGGAGAGCTGCATCAAACCAGTCTCAGCACTGAAGACCACAACAACATTCTCTAACCTCAGAGACACGTATTCAGAAACATGAATTCTACTACGCGGATTGATCAATTTGCGACAACATTCTGGTACTACTTCCCATACATCAACACGGTAATTCAATCACTCTTTATGTCTGAAAAGTCACACTATACTTCAAACGTATCAGTTTGATTCTACGTTGGCATACCTCCAGTCCTGAAGAAATACTTCCGTGAGCATGTGATATTTTCTTCTTGCTTATTTTAGGCACATTTCTCTTCTGAAAATGGTTGACGTATTTGTATTCTGCATAGGGTACGGGCCTGTTCTCCGTCCTGAGCTAAAAGTAGCTGCTGGAAAGAGCTTTCATAATTCATAAGTGATCGATACTTTTTGCAAGGTACTTTGCAGCTGCTTCACAGAGAGAATATATGTTTTGTTTTCTCTAATTGTCCCACATAAGGCTCTAAGGCACACCCTCAGACATGCATCTACGTCTGTACTTCATCTAGATCTACGTGATTACTCTGTTATTCACAATAAAGTGCCCGGCAGAGGGTTCAATGCGCCATCTTCAAGCTATCACCCAACCGTTCCCCTCTCGAACTGTGCGCGGGAAAAACGGGCACATCACAGTAACTTCTTGTCAGTAAACCAAATATTGTTCTGGAAGACAGTATTCTTGTTTGTTCACCCCTTTGTAAGCAATAGTCTGTCAGTTTGATGGTCTTTGGATGCCCTTCAGATTGTCTTTGCCGATGACTCGGAATTTAAGAGCTCTTTCAGTCCCACTAGAAGTTTAAAACGACGAAGCGGGCTCCTTTTAAGTCTGTACGTACTATCGTTTCCAGGAGGTGGCGTAGCCAGACCTCGCCTCCTTCCACTTTCAGCGCAACTTTGACACCGCTGCCAATGGACGGCGCTTCGCGCCGATGGCCAACCCTGCCTACGGCTTTTCCGAACTCTGAAAGAGATTTTCTTCCATCATGAAAACGTAAAAGATTATGTCTTCCTCCCTTCTGCTGTCGACTTCTCCGTTTTCATACCAGACTGGGAGTGTATAAACTGAAAGCTTACGTGTATAACTACGTTATTTTAGTTCACGTCGTGCATATGAATAAATTGACTCCATGACGCTGGCGCGTTTACAGACGACGATCTTTGCGCTACCACTGGCCACCGAAACTTACTTCCACCGCTTGGCTCCGAACAGAATACCACGGGGTCCAGCACCGGTGCACGGACATAGGTTGCTGATCTCGACAACAAAGCAAGGTAAAACGTAGACTTACATTGGTAAGCATAAATTGAGCCATATGGTTTGTGAAGCCTCAGAACTAAAGTATACCATGTCCACTGAAGCAAATTTTGAGTTAACTGCTTGCACTGGTTGCCCATCGTGTTTTACTCGTTTTCAGGGTTAAGATATGTTTGGTACGTGTTTTAAATGGACTACCAGGGTAGTCGACTCTGTGGAAGCTCACAGGAAGCAGCTAAGCTCGAAACTAATTACATCTACAACTTATGGAATCATCGTGTGGAGAGATATTAGATATAAGAAGGATTTGGATACAGATGGCATAGTCCAACAAGATAAGGCCCCTCACTGCACTTCATACTGCAGATGGCCTGAGAATCCTTGAGTGACTTGTCAACCACAGAACGTGTCTAGGATGCAGCACAAAGACATATACCTTCATTAAAGCCTTCATGCAGCAGAGCATGTGTTTCCGGCATGGCACGAAATTCCCCATTGATGTCACTCGGAGACTGAAATATTCGCGCATGAGACGAAAGAAAAGTCACTGTCTGCAATCTTCGGTGAGGTCCCTAAAATCCATTATCGTATTCTCCTGATCCTCTACCCATGGTTTTACCCTCTTTTCATTCTGATATTTTATTTCGAGTAAGGTTGTTGGACGTGTGACCCAACAGAACAGTAGTGTTGAACGTGTAACTGAACATGACAGTAGTTTGCGCATGATATGCTCTTTTTCTGATCTTGCTGGATGCTACATCCTGAGAATACTCAAACCGGCGTCTTCTATTGCACCGTCGTTTGATATTCGCATATAAGTATATCTGCTGCTGCGGCTTACTTGCAACTGCCAGACGATATTCCGCTTTCTCCCATTTTCCGCCGCCAGGAACAATGTATACATCGAAACGTTCGTGGTGTAACTGAAACAGGCATTCATGAATGACACCGAAATTTGGAGGGTGCTGAATTTTGTTCAGGTATTAACAACGACGCAACAGAAACAGTTTTCTCTTGGTTTACAAATTTAGCGATGTTATTTCTTTACCAGCGTGACGCAGTACCATTACACACGCACCTGATGTGTGCGATCCATCTCGACAAGAACATGTGCGTGTAAAGAGTACCCAGACAATAGCCAGTGCATACGGACTCAGTCCCCATGCTACGATGAGTATACATCCTTTTCACCTCGCCCTGATTATTTTCGCATCTCTAATGTGAGGGAGAATAAATGAGATGTAAGCTCAGAAGAAATCTGAGAAAACGTGGTTTCCATTAACTGCCTCCCGTCTGCTCCACTGGTAGCATGAACTGTTCTTCTCGTCAAACACCGGAAAAATTTACTACCTAATCAGTGGTATTTTATGCACTTTTGTTGTGACTTCCGCATGCATGGATGAATGAACACCAATGCAAAGATGACGTGACGACTGGTTTATTGTGGTGCGATTTTTGTAATTACTTGCTCTCATTTAACAAAAACTCGATCTTAACCTCCGTCCGAAGAGGTCCCGGAATCCTCTACAGTATCTATCGACGGATGTTTCAGCCTCAGTATACAGGCGTCACTGGATGTGGATATGGAGGGGCATGTGGCCAGCACACGGCTCTCCCAGCCGTTGTCAGCTTTCGTGGGCGGAATCTGGTGCCATTTAGCTGCTCAAGAATGTAGTAACTCAATACGCATTATTATCGTGTAATCTGCAGCAGCGTAGTAATCTGATAGTATTTTGGTACCAAAATACGAAACTTCTGCCGAAGAGATGCGATACGCCTGCCGCTGTGGCCGACCGGTTCTAGGCGCTTCAGTTCGGAACCGCACTGCTGCTACGGTTGCAGGTTCGAATCCTGCCTCGGGCATGGATGCGTGTGTTTAAGTAGTTCTAAATCTAGGGGACTGATGACCTCAGATGTTAAGTTCCATAGTGCCTAGAGCCATTTGAACCATTTTTTAAATGCGATACGTCCTTTGGCGTACACAAAATATTTCCAGTTGATTCCAGATAGAGGAGAAACACCGTTTTGCTTTAAGGGCGCACCATATCACAATAAAAAAAAGCACAAAAATACTGTTTGTGACCTTTTAAGTTATGAATTTGATGCAGAGGGTAAAAGACAGTAAATTATAATCTCAATTTATGGAGATCCTAAACTGGAGATTTCCTGAATTATTCTTTTACCACACATACATCATGATCAGTGGGGTTGGTACATCTCACTGTACCAAGAAAACAACGACGTTTGCATTGGATTTTCGTGAAGGTATATGATCGTTTTAGTTCTGAAGAAACTCGTGTTGTTTTTATATCGAAAAATTCACGACGGGAATCAGGACAGAGCCAGAAAGAGAACTATGGAGCACATTTAGAGCAGCCGACACAATCTAACCGTTAGGATACGCGTTCAGACTGCTGGTGGGATCCAGCCGCCCGCGAGGTAGTTGGATTGTAACTCATTATTAATGTTCTTGCTTCTTAACTTTTCATAATGCTCTGAGCCTGGTAATTTGCTATCGTTCTGCTGTTACTTTTTACTTCACCGGTACACAGCTCACGTGCTAATTAGTAAGACAATTTAGCGTCGCTGAGTGGTCGCGCGTTTAGAGGCGCCATGTCACGGACTGTGCGGCCCCTCCCGCCGGCGGTTCGAGTCCTCCCTCTGGCATGGGTGTGTGTGTTGTTCCTAGCATAATTTAAAGTAGTGTGTCAGTGTAGGGACCGATGACCTCTGTAGTTTGGTCTTTTAGGAACTGACACACATTTGAACATTGAAGATAGTTTAATTTTAATTTATTCCCCTTTGCAAATTACCTCCACTGGCAAACAGTAAGTGTGCCCATTCCAACACATAATAGACTGTAACGCGGAACAACTTAAAATACTATACGCTTTCAGCCCTAATCATTTTGACACATCCTCAATAGCTTACCGCGTATACCTGAAAAAACGCAGTGTTCTACAGTGATATAATTTTGTAGGTACAATCAGCGGTATTAATGGATACTGCGTGCAAAATGCAGTAAATGTTACGAATATGGTTCAAATGGCTCTGAGCACTATGGGACTCAACTGGTGAGGCCATTAGTCCCCTAGAACTTAGAACTACTTAAACCGAACTAACCTAAGGACATCACAAACATCCATGCCCGAGGCAGGATTCGAACCTGCGACCGTAGCGGTCTTGCGGTTCCAGACTGCAGCGCCTTTAACCGCACGGCCACTTCGGCCGGCCCACTTCGGCCGGCTGTTACGAATAAAGTTAGTAGTAAAGAGTAATAAATTAAAATATCATGTCTGATTCTGAAGTTTACTATATGTACAAGGGAAATGTAGCAAACCATAAACCTTTTTCCTTTCATTTTTTGTGAGGCCTCACAGAAATAAAATGTTTCCACATGGTTTGAAATTATACACGAAGTTTGCTGGAATTCGCTAAGTGCTCCCATTCTTAAATACTGGTTGAATATAGTCTTGGTAATTTACGCACTCTATGTCATACTAACTCAAGAGATGTACACAGTTTCTAATTTCAGTATTTGACTTAGCATGTTAAGCTAAAATATGGCTAAATGACTCTGAGCACTATGGGACTTAATTCTGAGGGCATCAGTCACCTAGAACTTAGAACTACTTAAACCTAACTAACGTAAGGACATCACACACATCCATGCCCGAGACCGGATTTGAACCTGCGACCGTAGCGGTTACGCGGCTCTAGACTGTAGCGCCTAGAACCGCTCGGCCACCCCGGCCGGCCTATGTTAACCATTTAACTTTATATCTCTTAATGAGTACATTATGAGAGCATTTTAAATTTCTGAATTTGGGCAATAGTTACATAAATACCTAAAATTAAATTTTTATTGTCCATAGAAGCTGTTTCATTGGAACCTGAAATTGGAAATGTATGACTTTTTAGCTCCTTAGTAACATAAATTAGACGAAAAGTGCCATGAAATGATCGTGTGGAATTATTATTGGGTGGCAGACCTCATCTGTAGTAATTCGGTTGCTTGGTGCTACTCTTTCTATTTGACACACTTCGGTGACTTGCCTGTCGATGGTGATGAGATTAAATGATGAGAATAGGACGACAACACATTGCTCGAGCGAAGAAAATTCCTGACTTGCCCGCGAATCGAACCCGGGACGTGCATCTAGAGGCAGCGGCACTATTCACTTTTTCAAGGGCTCTGATGACTTTTATTTGTGTTCTGAGGATTCTTGCGGCGTTTTTTGCAGCAAGGGGGCGACTGCCGCCGAACAACGATCCATATAGTTCGCCAAGTGAGGCTTGAAAACCGCTTTTTGATTTTCTTTCCGATACCCAAGCTGCAGAGATTCTCACACAGAATCTCGGGGCTTACATCGCTGTACGCAGAGGTACACGCTCTCCCGAGTTTTCAGCTTTACGAACGCATTTTACCCTGTTTCTCAGTTTGCCGTATTTACTGCAGCATTTGATTAGAAACTTCCGTGTACAGCATCACCGTTGTAGATCATTTGCCGCAAATGATGCCTGGAACAGGAAGTTTCCTCACCCAGTTTGCTTGGATAGCAGTCTCTTCGTCGTAGACGGCCGTGAGCGCCGGGTTCAAAAATTTTACCACCAACATTGGTCGCCCTGCTCCAGTGATCGCATTGGAGATCTCAACAGTCTGCTGGCAGAAATATATTCTTTGCACGTTTCATGTTCCAGCACGTGATTTGACGCCACACCAGCTTTGGAGACTGACCACAGGACACGAATACCATATCAAGTGCTGGAAAGACTGTCCGATATCACTTACATTGTCAATGTTTTCGTTCACCCAAAGTGCCGACGGAGAACATACACGATATGCAGAGTAAAATGTCAAAGCAGGTTTTAAGTAACCAATTCGTTAAACTACATTACAAAATTATGGTGTAAAACATGGGTGCAAAGCGGCATGTACAGTAAAGGAGACAGAACAGAACCTCGTCGAAAAACTCTTTGCTTGTTCTGCTTGAAGTAACTCTGTCATTAGTCTTACCCTCTCGTTCAATACGAAAGACAGTTGTGGATGAAGATACGCGGAATGTCTTGATTTGAGATCTGGTATCCAGAAGGGCTGGAAATACAATGTCATGTACGTTTGTGAAAACCATGAAAGAGATTAGACTGTGTACAAGCACACTACCAGCTATGAAGGGGCCTCACAATTATTAGCCCAAAGGATCATGACTATTCCAAGAAGTTACATGTGTCGTTCACGTAGCTCGCTCGTTGGTGACGTTTAGCCGTTCGTCTCTGGTGTGGGTCTCCCCTCACGCGTGCACTACGAACTGCGCCCCGTCTGTCAGGCTCAGCTGCTGTGGCTGTGGGCCGTTCCTCTTGCAGCGGCTCTACACGGTCGGGAAGCAGCCTAGCTCCTCTCTTCTCTCTCTCTCTCTCTCTCTCTCTCTCTCTCTCACACACACACACACACACACACACACACACACACACATAGAAACTCCCACATTCCCTGCTGTGCGGAGAGGAATTTCCCTCTTCCTGCTCCTCTCCACCGAATCTGAAAGCGACAAAATAGTGTGGGTCTTCTTCTCTCCGACGGAGGATTTAGGGGGTTTCCAAACGAGATTCGCGTATTTTATTGCATTTACGGTTGGTTTTATTTTAAACCCAGCGGCTTACTTCTGTTATTCGGCCGCCTATTCTACCCACCTCCCTTTCTATAAAGCTCAGACCGGGTATTAGTTGACACTAGTCTGGTTGACAGCAGAAATTACCAGTCGATCGACATATTTCTGCCCACTTCACTTCTGTATAGTAGTTTATATTTTGTTACCAGGTGCCGTTTATTCACGGTACTTCTCGTGTACCCTTCGCACCACATTTGCTGGAGACCGGATTTTTCAATATTAGTTTAGTGCCAGGCTGCACGCCTCGCTTATTTTGAGAGTGAGCACTGTGGCTTGCTCCTGCAGTTGCTCGCGAGAGCAGCAGTTGAGGCATGCTAGGGAGCGAGGGAAATTACGCACGCCACACGTGGCCGCGACAACACTGGTGAAGCTCCAGCTGTGATTTACGAGAGGCGGTGCCATCTGACAGCAGCAAAGATGGGACCGCATTGTGTAAATTCGACTGCACTTCAATCGGCAATGCAAGAAATGTTATCATTTTATACAAAAACGTGGCATCCCAAAATGTTTAGTGCAACGGAAGACATTGAATACTTTCGAGTAGTTCAATTTACAAAGGCACTGCATGGATTGTCAAGTCAATGTATTCGGAAACGCAATTGTGAAAGATCTAGCGTCTACAACATATTGTAAAATGTAAAAGGCAACTCTTTGAGGAAGAGGGAGAAAAATCAAGTGAATGTGCCGTTCAGATAGGCGATAAAACTGAACGACTTTTAGCAAAGTCCTAGCGCCGTGTTACGATTGGTGATTTAATAACAGAATACTCTTACAAATGAAAAGTGCTTCTGTTCTAGAGTATTACTTTTATTGTGTTAACCGATTTTCGGTTTACAGCGCCATCTCCAAACATTTACTGACAGTTGTCGCCAAAGAAGTTACAAGGTTTGTAAGCGACATTCAGAGACAAGGTACACGGCTAGACTGAATCAGGAACATACAGTAAATAACCATCTCTCTGACAGTGTGGTGATAATGCAATGTAAAAAGAAAAAGATGAACAGTAAAGAAATATAAACGGAGTAAACAGGAGAGAACTGGAACGGAAAGCCTGCATAACACTTTACATTAATAAACGAATCCAATAAAATTAAACAAAATTAGCACTTGATAAGCCTACTTCAGCAGATATAAAACACCAGTTAAAAGTGGAAAGAATTATTAGTGTAACTACAGAATATATATGGAACATAACCGATATCAGTAGGATAAACAGAAGTGAATAAATGCAGGAAAATGGAGGAGTGTGAGTGAACTTATGGCAAATGCCATCTGTGAGAGTGTGGTGCTACTGCATTTCAAAAAGTAAAACGTTGAACCGCATAAAAGGAGCAAACAGAAAAAACGTTAACATTGTACTCAAAACTGTGCCTATGTAACAGTTTGCAATAAATAAATGAACCAAGTAAAATAATAAAAACTGTACTTGATGAGGCAGATGCAAGAAGTATTAAACATGGAAAGTTTTACAAGTACTAGTTCAGGGAAAGACTTAACAGCTGTAACTAAACTCTATATGGATTACATAGACAATTTCAACAAAATAATGTAACTCAATGAATACAGGAAAATGGGGAAATATGTAGGAATAGAGAATGTGGGAATAATGAAAAACAGAGGGGATCGTGTGAAGTTTAGGAGAGTGGCAGTGTTAAACTTTTATGTAGTCATTTAAGATTCGATCTGGACTGTGAGCCAGACGTTTGTTAATTTCCAGGTCTTCCAGCAGGTTGAGTTTTTGGCCTTTGTTTGCTAACTCATGGTCATGGGACTCTGTCTGGTAGTTGTGACCCCCGCTCAGTATATGCTCAGGAAATATGGAGTCAGACCCCCGTAGGAGGTTCGAGTCCTCCTTCGGGGATGGGTGTGTGTGTCTTCCTTAGCGTTAGTTAGTTTAAGTTAGATTAAATAGTGTGTAAGCTTAAGGACATATGACCTCAGCAGCTTGGTCCCATAAGACCTTACCACAAATTTCGCAATTTGTGGAGTCAGAATTCTGTAACTCCATGTTCAGCTAGGCTACTTACAATGTCTCTGCCTGACTAACCGATGTAAAACTTGTCACAATCAGAATAGGTAATTTTGTATATCACACTGTTGGCTAATAACTGAATCTTATCTTTGCTATTGAACATACGCTGGGCTGTGTTGCCCCTAACATAGGAGAAAAGCGTATACTTGCAAGATTTCAGTGTTTTTCCTACAATCTGTGATACCTCCTCTAGAAATGGTCATGTACATCACATTTTGCATAGTGGAAGGGGCAGTAGATGGGGCATAGAGGAGAAGTATAATTTTCAGTTTTTGTTTCCTATGTAAGACGTGGCCAGTCAGGGCTGGATTGTTGCCATTGGATGAAGCAATAAATTTAATAGTATCGAACTGTGCTTTAAAATCATCTGAGGACATGGGGACAGATATGCGACAGTGTACCAACGCGTGGAAAGCTGCATGTTTGTCAGGTAAGCGGTGTTGTGAGCAAGAAGGTATTATTGTCTCTGTAGTCGTAGTTTTTCTATAAATTTTGAAACAAAGTGTTTGGGTAGTTATGTCAATGGTGAGGTCTAGATGGCTTAGCTATGGGTTCCCCTATTAGTCCACTGTCGGCTGAAATATTCATGGACCATTTTGGACAACATTTCCTGACAAAGGAACCTTTGAGTGCAAATATTAAATTCTAGTTTAGGTAGGTAGATGATACGCTGTGTATGTGGAGTGGCACTCCGAGACAGCTCAACACATATTTGCAAACCCTAAACAATCAACATAAAAATATTCATTTCGCAATGGAGAATAACAACAAATCCACAAACTTCTTAGACCATTGACACCAGTACCCAAACAAATTATTTCAAAATTTATAGAGAAGCTAGAACTACAGACACTGGCTACAGTCCAGTCCTAATTAATCACATCTTATATAGGATCAAAAAGTGAGAAGTATACTCCTCCTCGACGTCCCATCTGCTACCCCTTCAATTGTCTGCCAGAAACGGTGTACATTACCACATTTAGCGTATCTAGAAGAGGTATTACAGATTGTATAAAAACACTGAAATCTTGCGAGTATAAGATTTCCTACTATGTTAAGAACAGCACAGCCCAGCGTATTATTAACAGCACAGATAAAAGTCTGGCGGAGACGTACCACCTAGCCTGGCTGAACATGGAGGTTGCTGACTTCTGACTCCACATTTGCTGAGCATGTACTGAGTGAGGGTCACAACTATCAGCCAGACTCCATTTTAGCAAACCAAGGCCAAAAACTCAACCTGCTGGAGGACCTGGAAATTAACAAACATCTGGCTCACAGTCCAGATAGCATCTTAAATGACCACATAAAAGCTTAACACTGCCCCTCTTCAAAACTTCACATGATCCCTTCTGTTCTTCATTAATCCCACACTCTCTGTTCCTGCATATTCCCCCATTTTCCTGAATTCATTGAGTTACTTTATTTCATTGAACTTGTTTACGTAATCCATATAGACTTTAGTTAGAGTTGTTAAGTCTTTTTTTTAATTGGTACTTTAATTGATATAATTTTTCCATGTTTAATGTTTCTTGCAGCTGCCTCTTCAAATGCTGTTTTCATTATACTTGGTTCATTTACTTAATGCAAACTGTTAAATAGGCACAGTTTTGGTTACAGCGTTAATGGTTTTCCTGTTTGCTCTTTTTATACAGTTCAACCTTTTAATTTTTAAAATGCAGTACCACCACACCCCCAAACATGGCATTTACCGTAAGTTCACTCACACTCCTCCTTTTTCCTGCATTTATTCATTCTGTTTATCTCACTGATATTTCTTAAGTTCTTTAGATATTCTGTAGTTATACTGATAATTCTTTCTACTTTTAACTGGTGTTTTATAGTTGCTGAAGTAGCCTTATAAGTACTAATTTTATTTTATTGTATTGGCTTTGTTTATTAATATAAACTGATATGTAGGCTTTCCGTTTCATTTTTGTCCTGTTTACTCCGTTTATATTTATTTACTGTTCAACTTTTTACTTTTCGTATTGCAGTATCACCGTAAACTCAAAGAAGGTCATTTACTGTACGTTTCTGCTTCAGTCTACATGCGTAACTTCTTTCCCAACGTCGTTTACAAATATTGTAACTTCTTTGGCGACAGTAGTAAAAGACTGATGATGGCCTTGTAAGCCGAAAACCGGTTAAAACAATAAAGGTAATACCGCAGAACAAAAAGAAACGTAGCGCTTTTCATTTATTGTAACTTAGCTGAACATTTTTAGCACTCTATGGACGTGTAGACATCACAGACACATAGCTGGATGTGATAGTCTTATTGGTGTTGAAGAAAGTGCGGGAAATGTAGGTTTGCCGTGGAATTTATTAGTTCGTGTGTCCACAGCAGGGACCAGTCATCTTAAAATAAATCAGGAACCGTACCGAAACTAAATGAGAAAGAGAAAAAGCTTCCAATACCAAACTCTCTCACGTCTGCAGCTAGAAGTAACTGATCTGCAGTGCGATAGGGAATATAAAACACCAGTACTCACTGCCCGCAGGCCAGGCCTCAGTGTCTGCTCGCGGAGTGCGTTTTCTGTGAAACACTGGCTCCGTGGAAACAACAGCCACGCCAGCTCCGGGAAAGTAACGATGGTCTGTATCTCTGACTGCGAGAGCCCCTCCTCACTTACTTCCTGGAACACGGCTCATTAATTGGCGCACAGCGTTGCAGTGGACACTTAGCAAGAACTGAAGCGCGCCTGACGTTCAGACGCCCAGAAATGTTGACGGACGGCATCAGTTTATTGCAGGATTGTCAGTGTGATTGTCAGTACTGACAAAAACATTTTAAGTAATTTAATGTACACGGTCGTATAATACGCAAACGACCGATTTTGTTTGATAATGTTCATCATTACTCGAGATGGAACAAAATGAGCGAATAAATCGCTATAGTTCTTTTTCTTCTAAGCAATCACCATTGAGTGCATTCATTTAAATGCTATCATCCTCATTATTTGCAATCACAGTTCGTCTGAACATTTTATTGACTCTTCATGCTTTATTGCTAATTTACCACAGGCCACACCTCTATAATGAAGCCGTAGTAAAAGTGTGGGCGATTCTCCCTTCCGGCTAGGTAGGTGAGCTACAGCAACCAGCTGGGTCTTACCGCAGCCGGAACCCATATCACCAGTTCGATTTCGAATCTGAGATACCTTCAGGTCCAACCGGGTTTCTTGACAACACACAATAAAACTTCCTTTGTATGGTTAGTTCCAGGCCCCACTTAGCGAAGTAGCTTACAAACACAACGCAACTTTTTCGAATATTAACGTCCAGTTGCACTTCTAACGAATGTAACGACACATGTGATCATGTCTTGTTGCGCTCCTCCTTTTGCCAATCTGTAAGTATTACCAGCTCCTATCCCTTAATGTCTCGCTTCCTTCTAAATTTCTCTGCGAATGTTAGTTTCTGTTCTTAGTTTCTGTGTCAAAGGTTCTATCGAGTTACCTGTTCCTGCATTCAGCCTCAGTCATGCTGGTAACATGGTCCAAAATCGTGACAAAAGCTTCTGCCACTTACTAATTACAGATCTTTTCCTTGAGTGTAGAAATTCTAAGTTAGTCTCCATGGCAGACAGAACAAAATGCATGTCTTCATGGCTAAGTAGATTGGCAGCGGATTAAAAATCCAAATGTTAAGAGTTTGAATCTCGACAACACCTAGCCGTTTTATTCTCAAATATCGCTTTTTTCAGCTCTGGTGCTGTTTTATATCAGTGAGAAATATCTAGCTGCCCCATACTCCGAAGACCGCGATGATCTGTATGTCCACACGTTTGGGTCAGCTTCTTCGAACGTCGCAGGCTGACAAGGGCGAACCATCTGACTTGGTAGCGTGTACAGTAAAGCCCTGCTGTATTCAGATCAACCTTCGCAATGATGATAGTTCCGCCTTATACAGTGAAGTGCCAAAGAATTTGGTGCACCTGCCTAATGTCGTGTGGGGCCCCACGAGCACGCAGAAGTGCAGCAACACAACGTGGCTTGGACTCGACTGATGTCTGAAGTAGTCCTGCAGGGAACTGACACCATGGATCTTGCAAGGCTCTCCAAAAGTCAGTAAGAGTAAGAGGGGGTGGAGCTGTCTTACGAACACCACGTTGCAGTCCATACCAGATATGCTCAATAATGTCCATGTCTGGGAAGTCTGGTGGCCAACGGAAGCGTTTAAACTCATAAGAGTGTTCCTGGAGCCACACTGTAGCAATTCTGGACGTGTGGCGTGTCGCATTGTCCTGGTGGAATCGCCGAAGTCCGCCGGAATGCACAATGGACATGAATGGATGCAGGTGATCAGACACGATGTTTAGGTATGTGTCACCCGCCAGAGTCGTATCTAGACGGATCAAGGTCCCAAATCACTCGAAGTGCATGCGACCCACACCATTACAGCGATCACGAAAGCTGCCAAACAAGTACTAAGTATTACTTCACTATTATGCCATCCAGAGGATGACACAGTGAACTCAGCTACATTCCTGCATTCCAACAGACCTTTGGTCTGGTGCAAAACAGTACAGTACCTCTGTAACACCACAGTCAATATGGAAATGCCAGGGTACTAGTGGCTGAAAGGCAATGGTCAGAAACTAAGGCCCGCAACTTGACTAAAACACCATAAAATGTTACCGAAACCCAGAACGACTAAAGAGGTGACCGACATATGTAAAGTTTAAACTAAACAGTCCTCCAACTTAGGTCAACTCGGAGGAGGCAGCAAGTTATGCAGTCCACGGCTGGAGTTAATGATACACACCCATTACCCCGAATATGTCGGAAAGTATCCACAGTAGAACACCAGGTGGGCCTCCAGATTATTTGGATCAACACACGGAAGAGCCACAAAAACTGCTACACATGGCTACCATCGTGTAGAGCCCCTGTGAACATGCAGAAGTGCCGCAACACGACGTGGCATAGACTCGACTAATGTCTGAAGTATTGGAGGCAATTGACACCATGAACCCTGCAGAGCTGTTCATAAGTCCGAAAGAGTACGAGGGGGTGGAGATCTCCTGTGAACTGCACGTTGCGAGTTATCCAAGATATGCTCAATAATGTTAATGCCTGGGGAGTCTGGTGGCCAGCAGAAGTGTTTCAACTCAGAAGAGTGTTCCTGGAGCCATTCTGTAGCAATTCTGGACGTGTGGGTTGTCGCATTATCCTGCTGGGATTGGATAAGACCGTCGGAATGCACAAAGGATGCAGGTGATCAGACAGGATGCTTACCTACGAGTCACCTGTCAGAGTAGTATCTAGACATATCAGGTGTCCCATATCACTCCAGCTGCACACATCCGATACCATTACAGAGCCTCCACCAACTTGAACAGTTCTTTGCTGATATGCACGGTCCATGCATTCATGACATTGTCTCCACACCCGTGCACGTCCATCCGCTCGATAGAACTAAAACGAGAATCGTCCTATGGGGCTTGAACAGTCCAATGTCGGTGTTGACAGGCCCAGGCGAGGCGTAAAGCTTTGTGTCGTGCAGTCATCATGGGTACACGAGTGGGCCTCTGGTTCCGAAAGCCCATTTCGATTATGTTTCGTTGAATGGACTGCACAATGACACTTGTTGATGGTCCATCATTGAAATCTGCAGCAATTTGCGGAAGAGTTCCACTTCTGTCACGTTAAACGATTATCTTCAGTTGTCGTTGGTCCCGTTCTCGCAGGATCTTTTTCCGGCCTCAGCGATGTCGGAGGTATGATGTTTTACCGGAATCCTGATATTCACGCTAGACTTGTGAAAGAGTCGTCACGAGAAATCCCCACTTTATCGCTACCTCGGAGATACTGTGTCCCATCTCTCGTCCGGCGATTATAACACCGCGTTCAAACTCAATTAAATCTGCATAACCTGCCATTGTAGCAGCAGTTACCGATCTAACAACTGTGCCAGACATTCTTTATGTTATATAGGCGTTGACGATCGCTGCGTCGCATTCTGCCTCTTTAGGTGTCCCTGTATTTGAATACGCGTGCCTGTACCGCTTTCTTTGGCGCTTCAGTGTATAATAACCACAGGCAAGGCGACATTATCCAGGCGTATTGTTCCAGGAATACACAAAAGCAAAAGGCTTAACCACAAGTCAAGTTGGTCACTATGATCAAAAATCGTATTCTGGATCACATCATATGGCCACTCCACTGAATAACGAAATTACAGGAGGTCACTAACAAGGGAACCTCCCAATCGCTAACCACGGGACCACGACGCTCCTGAGCTCATGCTATCCTTGATGTTGCCTATCTTGGACTACTCAGTTTGTATATTTTGCTTATTTTTTTCATAGTTCCACACGACTTCTTCCTGTTTTCTCGATTGATCTGTGTTCAGTTTTTCAGGGCCTGTCCACTGTGCCAACGTATAACTAAATCTGATGGGGTTGCGATTGGGAGGTTCCCTTGCAAGTAATGGAAGCAGGACCAGGGCGGGCGATGATCCCCTTCTGCCAGACGCCAATACCTGTGGTCCTCGTTCTAGAAAACGATCGGGCCGTCTCCTGTTTGTACTGACGGTCGTGTCATAACTCCTCTTGCCACCTCCGTCCTGCCAGAGGTGTTCCACTCGGGCACCCTGCGTCGATCGTTGTGTCTATCGGCTCCTCTGCGGCCACCGTCGCTAAAATCGGGCTGTCGCTGCGCAGCGAGCGCCTCCGCCAGACCAAGCACACCCCAGAAGCGAATAAACAAACCCGGGAATTCGAAGGAAGCTGAGCTGCACGGCGCACAAGTCTTTCTGCAGATTCGCAGCACGAACATCTAGTTTCTATTAGACGACCTCGTTGAAACTCTGTGAGGTGTTGAGAATGGCGTCTTCGTCGCCTTAAAGGCGTTCTTGACTCATCAACTCATCATGTGCAATCTCAGAGATGTATTTAAAGGAAACCAGCATCGCATCCTCATTGTAGCGCTACCAACGCCACTCTTGTGTGACTGGAACAAAATATGAGTTGACGTCATCTTTCAGATGTAGAAATACTCGTTAATGTCATAGAATACTTCTTGGGATTCCGATTTCTTTTTCCATCGGCGTAGTTACCTGGATGAATGTATTTGCTCTAATCTCATCCCGTACAGCCGCAGTAACTGCTTTTCTTAAATAAATTTTTAAATAGGAATTTCTTAGTTGGCCATTAGTTTAGCTGATGAAAGTGAAAATTATATTTTGCAAGGATGCAATGCACTCGGGGCATAAACTGTACAGATACCAGTTAAAAGTTTCGGTGTATCTAGAGATGCACAGGAGATGTCTGTAGCACGACGCGCTTAACCCTTTGTGCGTCTGCTATACCAAATGGCATCATTTAGTGTTCCTGGTTTTTTTTTTGAGCTTCCCAGTGCTTCACTGATACCGTTTGGCATCACTTCACGTACTTCCAGGTTTGATCAACAGATCACAGTGGCGTTTGCTTTCATGACACACCGTTTGTTTGAAGTGCAGAACAGAGAAATGTCGTGAGTTGTGCTACTGCATTTGTGAGTGAACAATAACTGTTGTGACTTTTCATGCTTTCCCGACGGATCTGTTGCAAATAGGCTTCTCGGGTTTGCCGCCGGATCGTATTCTGTAAATCGCACAGTATTTCTTCGATGCAACTCCTCGATATCATCAGGTGGAGGTAGCTGCTGCTGTCACTGCTGCAAGGCGCGACTGATGATAATCGCGCGGCGGCGTCGGGATTTATCGCGACGGGAGCACATGGAGTCTCAGATGCCGGCAGTCTACCTGGTGAGCTAAAACACCTGAGAACGGTATTCAAACTGAATGGCTATTCCGAAAAGCAGATACGCCATGCATTCCGTTCTCAGCAAACTCGAAGTAGGGATGCAAAAGAAGATGCGGAGGCGCCCACTGCAACAGCGTCCTTGCCCTATTTTGGCGGCGTGTCTTCGAGAATAGAAAGAATCCTCAAAAAGCACGACGTCAAGTGTGGCCACCAGCAAAACTGAGAAATTTATTGTTCTCGGTCAAAGGCGACCTTGGCCTCAGAAAACGTGGCGTGTATAAAATCCCATGCCGATGTGGAAAATCTTATATTGGACAGACATGCCGAACCGTGCAAGAACGTTGCGTCGAACATCATCGTCATACACGCCTGGGGCAACGTGATAAATCAGTGGTAGCGGAACATTGCCTGGACAAGGGACATCGTATGCTTTACGAACAGACGGAAATTTTATCCCCAGCGTCATCTTTCTGGGACTGTGTTATTAAGGAGGCCATACATATTCGCACGGCGGACAATCTTATCAACAGGGATGCAGGTTTTCAACTGAGCGCCGCCTGGAATCCAGCACTGGCTGCCATTAAATCAAAAACAGGGAAAACAAGCTCTTCCGTTTCCTCAAGTGACGCAACGCGGAGCTGAGATGTAGTTCAGACTATAAGCGCAGGAGCGCCCGGCAGCACAGTTATTGCCCATAGCGCACGCGCGGATGGCCTTTCTGCGGCTCCCAGTATGGGGCACCAGGAGCGCCGCTTCCTCCAACTACACTCCTGGAAATTGAAATAAGAACACCGTGAATTCATTGTCCCAGGAAGGGGAAACTTTATTGACACATTCCTGGGGTCAGATACATCACATGATCACACTGACAGAACCACAGGCACATAGACACAGGCAACAGAGCATGCACAATGTCGGCACTAGTACAGTGCATATCCACCTTTCGCAGCAATGCAGGCTGCTATTCTCCCATGGAGACGATCGTAGAGATGCTGGATGTAGTCCTGTGGAACGGCTTGCCATGCCATTTCCACCTGGCGCCTCAGTTGGACCAGCGTTCGTGCTGAACGTGCAGACCGCGTGAGACGACGCTTCATCCAGTCCCAAACATGCTCAATGGGGGACAGATCCGGAGATCTTGCTGGCCAGGGTAGTTGACTTACACCTTCTAGAGCACGTTGGGTGGCACGGGATACATGCGGACGTGCATTGTCCTGTTGGAACAGCAAGTTCCCTTGCCGGTCTAGGAATGGTAGAACGATGGGTTCGATGACGGTTTGGATGTACCGTGCACTATTCAGTGTCCCCTCGACGATCACCAGTGGTGTACGGCCAGTGTAGGAGATCGCTCCCCACACCATGATGCCGGGTGTTGGCCCTGTGTGCCTCGGTCGTATGCAGTCCTGATTGTGGCGCTCACCTGCACGGCGCCAAACACGCATACGACCATCATTGGCACCAAGGCAGAAGCGACTCTCATCGCTGAAGACGACACGTCTCCATTCGTCCCTCCATTCACGCCTGTCGCGACACCACTGGAGACGGGCTGCACGATGTTGGGGCGTGAGCGGAAGACGGCCTAACGGTGTGCGGGACCGTAGCCCAGCTTCATGGAGACGGTTGCGAATGGTCCTCGCCGATACCCCAGGAGCAACAGTGTCCCTAATTTGCTGGGAAGTGGCGGTACGGTCCCCTACGGCACTGCGTAGGATCCTACGGTCTTGGCGTGCATCCGTGTGTCGCTGCGGTCCGGTCCCAGGTCGACGGGCACGTGCACCTTCCGCCGACCACTGGCGACAACATCGATGTACTGTGGAGACCTCACGCCCCACGTGTTGAGCAATTCGGCGGTACGTCCACCCGGCCTCCCGCATGCCCACTATACGCCCTCGCTCAAAGTCCGTCAACTGCACATACGGTTCACGTCCACGCTGTCGCGGCATGCTACCAGTGTTAAAGGCTGCGATGGAGCTCCGTATGCCACGGCAAACTGGCTGACACTGACGGCGGCGGTGCACAAATGCTGCGCAGCTAGCGCCATTCGACGGCCAACACCGCGGTTCCTGGTGTGTCCGCTGTGCCGTGCGTGTGATCATTGCTTGTACAGCCCTCTCGCATTGTCCGGAGCAAGTATGGTGGGTCTGACACACCGGTGTCAATGTGTTCTTTTTTCCATTTCCAGGAGTGTATGAGCGTCTTCCCGCGCACGCGTAGTGCCTTCTCCCGTCGTGATAAATTCCGACGCCGCCGCGCGATCATCATCAGCCGCGCCTTTCAGCAGTGACAGCAGCAGCTACCACCACCTGATGATGTCGAGCAGTTGCATCGAAGAAATTGTGGTGTCACCGCCAGACACCACACTTGCTAGGTGGTAGCCTTTAAATCGGCCGCGGTCCGCTAGTATACGTCGGACCCGCGTGTTGCCACTGTCAGTGATAGTAGACAGAGCGCCACCACACGGCAGGTCTAGAGAGACGTCCTGGCACTCGTCCCAGTTGTACAGCCGACGTTGATAGCCATGGATCACTGACAATTACGCTCTCATTTGCCGAGACGATAGTTAGCATAGCCTTCAGCTACATTGGCTACGACCGAGCAAGGCGCCATTACCAGTATATAAAAATGGAGATTATATCGGTACAAGAGCGATGTACACCAATTATGGATTAAAGTTAAGTATTCCAGCAGCTACGTACTTTTCTTTATAGCATTCATTACGTATCCTGTTTCAGACCTCACGCCAGCCTGCGTGAGTTTAAACGCGTGCTATTCGGCTACAAGTCATAGTGGATTGGCTGTCGGGTCAGCCCACTACAGAAATATTGTGCGATTTACACAATACGATCCGGCGGCAAATCCGAGAAACGTATTTGCAATAACTGCTGTGTTTAATTTTATTCTGTGTATACTGAATTTCTTGGTTATGGAACCAACTTCTCGTAGTTCTTCTAGGGCAAGGGAAAGAAATGCGGTAAGTTTACAATACAGTTATGAATGCATTTTTTTGAGTAATTATTACGTAATTTCTAATGATGCCATTTGGAATCATTATTTTATTTATTAAGCAATAGCTTCAAAAGAACTTTTGCAATGGATATGGCATATGTGCAACATATACAGTAAATATTCACCACAAAAAAATTTCCCCAATTTTTTTCGAAATGTGACGCACAAACGGTTAAAATCCGCGCATATGCGCAAGTTGGGACTTCAACCAGAAATGGCCACATTTGGACGATAATCGTCTATCAGGGAAGCTTGACAGTTGAAGTTATGTTTACATACTTGAGGAAAGAGCCCTCATCGCTGTCTTGAATAGCGTCTGTTTCTCCCTTAACCTCGTGCAAGGAAAAGAACATAGTGGATCGACTCGATAGCAGGCGTGTCTCCCTCCACGTGGTGGGCGTCGCCCTGCCAGTGGAAGTGAATGGCGCTGATACGTCACAGCGCCCTCCTACGCGACGTAACTGTCGCGGCCGCCGACCGTAATGCTGCGAGTTACGACCGGAACCCGGGTCTGCCAACATAAAAGCGACCGACCGTTTGCAGAGCTGGTCCGATATCAGCAGTGAAGGCAGCCCTTCAGCGAGCAATAACCACCCGCAACATCAGCGGAAGCGGAATAGCAGCAAGCATGTTACGAAGACTCAACAAACTGATATAAAATGTAACATCAGCAAGCAGCCTACAGGTGATCGGGGCGCTGCATGGCGCAAAAGATGACGGTTGTGCGGTAGACGTAGTCTGTAAAAAGTCAAACTACGACATCAGTACTGGCAAACCACGGTGGCTGCAGGCAGGAACGCACAAAGAGTAGTCTTCTGATGGCTTTATACGTTAACAGCCTTGTTCTGATGTGCTTTTTTCTTTTGGCGAGATTCACTTTGTAACGATGATGTGCCCTAAAAGTCTCCTTAGGTACAGATTCCTTAGTAAGCATGGTACGTCTCTTACTACACTCATCTTCAGAGAAAGCAGGACACCTTGGACGAGTAGAGACAGGACGTTCATATTCACAGGACATGTACATCAGTATGCACATGGGATTTAGGGAAAGGCAGGATTTGGTTTGCACGGCGCCTTACTCAGTTACCGTTGGTTGCTCAGTATTTTTTAAAATCACGTATACTTTGTTTGGAACCAATTGCAAGTGTGATTGACAATAAGGAACAATATCAAATTTGACTGCTAAGACACAATATCTAATAAAAGTTCTTCAGCAAATTGCACTCACGGCTGAAGGCCTTATTGACCAGAAACTCAAATTATTTGTCGGCTGAAGGCCCCAATAGTGATAACTGGAAAACAATTTGACAGCTGAAGGCCTGGATAACAAATTGTTAAAAACAGTTAAACTTCTCCAACGATTACCAAAATTTAAAGAAAAAAAAATTCACTTTGAAGAGACAATGTCTAACTACAAATTCTTAAGACAGATCGCATTTATGGCTGAAGGCCTTATTTGTCGGCTGAAGGTCCCAATTGTAATAAGACAAAAAATAATTTAACGGCAGAAGGCCTGGATAGCCGATTCTTAAGAACCGTTAAACTTCTCCAACAGATACTATAATATTAAAAAAAAACACAATCATCAAAATTTCACTATTAAGAGAGAATATCTAATTAAATATTCTTAAGACAAATTGCACTCACGGCTTAAGGCCTAACTGTCCAATTATTTGTTGGCTGATGGTCCCAATAGTAATAACTCAAAATTAATTTTTATTTGTAAAAAAAAAAAAAAAACAATCATCACAATCTGATCAAACCAAGAGAGAAGTGGACGTCAGACAATGCTCCAAGGATCGGCCTGAGACATGCAGCCAAGAGTTGTATTCACTTAACCGGATGGCTACTCAAACTAGTGACAGCTTAAACGCAGACCAACACCCTTGGAAAATCCCCGTAGCGTCTGGTAACCAACACAACAATGCAATAACACAGGCCAGGCGGAACTGGCGGACAGCACTGCGTCTTCAGAATCCGTTGTTGAGAACATCCAGAAGCAGAAGGAACCACTACGACCAAGTTAGTCAAAAAGAACAAAATATCCGAACCACAATCAAGGAGGGCGTCGAACTACACGCCTCACTAGCCAGCAGCGGCAAGGTGAGGAAAGGTACACTGCCGCGAAAATGCGCTAACCTCCAGGGCAGGTAACTGGCGCGTTAGCGGCCACTAGGCAGAAAAATACCGCTGGTTGAACTTCATCAACAAACACAAGGAAATCAATGATTAATATTAAAAGGTGGAGCATGGCTTATTAATTTCGCCAACTCCAAACACTCCACTCGTTGCTCTTCGTCTCAGCGACCCTGCGAGCAGCAACACGTGATAAACAGCTTGATCTCAGAATAGTGGATGTTTGACTACTGGTTAATGCTCACTCAACTAAAACGTCCTCGGTCCGGTGGAGAACGAGGTTGTCACCATCACAACAGACCCTCGATCTAGCAGTGCCTGTGTCCCGCCAGCGGTCCCGGCATGTTCTCGTGCTGTCGGACCTCACTGCAGCTCCGTCCCAACTGAACTACCCGACACACTCCGACCCGCAAAACACTTGACGCCCTTCCAAAGATAGTACTAGGGTACTAGATATTGATAACTGCTGCTGCTGCCACTCACAGACAGACAACGCGAACAAACGTAGTGGCACCAGTAAACACGAGAAGAAAACGAGACGCGACTACCCCTATTACACGATGCCACCCTACCAACGGCACCAACGCGAGCAGCAACGTGGCTCAGAAATGGTTAGTATTTGAACAACATCGGCCCGTGGGTACGAGGTCATCATGGATATCTCGGCGCAGCACCACCTACCGGTAAAATCCGCCTTTGCTCTCAGTAACGCTATAAACCAATGGATCATTGTGACTTGAGCAGACACGCACGATGCCTGACAGACATATGCGCGAACCGTAGTGTCAAATCAGTGGGTTTGTAAGAGGGCTCATTATTGGCATAAGGGGATGTGATGCATCCATCCAAGGAACTGCTGCTCGCGTGAGACGAAGTGTTTCGGCTGTGCAACGCGTGTGAGCAGACTGGTTCACGGAAGGCAGTGGAACGTGATGAGATTGGTCAGGTCGCACCACACAGACCACTTATTCCCTGAGAAGAACGATACCTCATCCGAATGGTTTCGGAGGACAGATCTGTGTCCTCTTCGACTCTGTAACAGAAACATGCAGAAGCATACTAGGAGGCAGTGGCGTATGGATCTACGCCACTGGGGACGGGAACGGCATCAAACAGTGTTTTCGGACGAATCCAGGTTCTGTCTGTTTGAAGATGACGACCGCATTTCGGTTCGCCACTGACAGAGGGAGCGCCATCACGGTGACAGTATTCGCACAAGACACACGGCGTCGACTCAGAGCCTTATGCTGTTGGGTGCTACTGGGTAGAACCACAAATTACAGCTGGTGCATCTCCAGGGCACTGTGACCAGTGTCCTACGTGCTGCCACCTGTAGCCACATCGTCTCTGCACAACGCCCCATACGCCACTTTTCATCAAGCCAATGCACGACCACATGTTGCTGCACGAACACGAGCCTTCTTGGTGTGACAGGATATCAACCCCTTGCCCTTGTCCAACAGATCATTAGTCTTGTGGCCAATCGAAAATGTGTGGAATGTGGCAAAACGACGGCTGCAGCACTGGCAACCACCACAGATGAACTCTGGAACCAGGTAAACGCACCATGGATAGCTATACCACAGGGCGCCTCGATGCCATCACGCGTGAAACAAGTTATCAGGCCCGATGGTGGTCCCTATGCCTGCTAAGCAACAGGAAACACGCTGACCGAGGTGGCTGAAATGTTATTCATATCTGCAGAACATACTAAAGTACATGTCTGTGAATATGAACACCCTATCTCTAATCGACCATTGCAGTATGTTTTTCTGAATATGAATGTATTTCTTATGTTTCTCTACTTTTACACGTCATTTATATTTATGAAGAGTGTTGAGTTTTCATATTAACCGAAAGGCAATTTTCCGTTTATTTCAACAGATCAGTGTCACACACAGTAACGGCGGTGTTACGGCCAGTATTTTGCTTAGGTACTGGTTCTTTAGTATGCATGGTACGCTTTTTACTATAAACTATTTTTATTTTTATACTTTTTAAAATTATCTATGTTTCCGAAAAGTACTGCTCGCATTATCTGAAAATCAATTGTCTTTTTATGAAACTTCCTGGCAGATTAAAACTGTGTGTTCGACCGAGACTCGAACTCGGGACCTTTGCCTTTCGCGGGCAAGTGCTCTACCAGGAGAGCTTCTGTAAAGTTTGGAAGGTAGGAGACGAGATACTGGCAGAAGTAAAGCTGTGAGTACCGGGCGTGAGTCGTGCTTCGGTAACTCAGATGGTAGAGCACTTGCCCGCGAAAGGCAAAGGTCCCGAGTTAGAGTCTCGGTCGGGCACACAGTTTTAATGTGCCAGGAAGTTTCATATCAGCGCACACTCCGCTGCAGAGTGAAAATCTCATTCTGGAAACATCCCCCAGGCTGTGGCTAAGCCATGTCTCCGCAATATCCTTTCTTTCAGGAGTGCTAGTTCTGCAAGGTTCGCAGGAGAGCTTCTGTAAAGTTTGGAAGGTAGAAGACGAGATACTGGCAGAAGTAAAGCTGTGAGTACCGGGCGTGAGTCGTGCTTCGGTACCTCAGATGGTAGAGCACTTGCCCGCGAAAGGCAAAGGTCCCGAGTTCGAGTCTCGGTCGGGCACACAGTTTTAATCTGCCAGGAAGTTTCATATCAGCGCACACTCCGCTGCAGAGTGAAAATCTCATTCTGGAATTGTCTTTTTATGTTTATAGGCCTCGAAAATGGCTCTAAGCACTATGGGACTTAACATATGAGGTCATCATCAGTCCCTAACTAACCTAAGGACATCACACACATCCATGCCCGAGGCAGGATTCGAACCTGCAACCGTAGCAGCAACGCGGTTCCGGACTGAAGCACCTAGAACCTCTTGGCCACAGCGGCCGGCTTATCTCGGCGATTAGTCCGCAATTTCTGCCTGCCTTCAGCTGAGCTGAAAGCAGCCATTCAGGAGGTCATCGGCAGCATCCATGTTCCGACACTTCAGTGGGTCACGCAGAATTTCGGTATTCGTCTGCGCCACATCGTCGCCACTGATGGCAGGCATATCGGTCATGTCATAACCAAATCCGAATATATTTAGCGACGTTTACATGTTGAATAAAGTCTGTGCGCGCCGTAGTTTGCAACTAATTAACGTTTTTTTCATTTAGTTCAATAATTGTCACCCTGTACAACGGCATACATTAAAATTTAAAGTCTTCTCTCGCGTTCTTCAGTCTGTATGCTGTCGCTAATCCCAGAAATTACTTCAGGGATTTATATACGGTTTTCATTAATGTGTAGACAGACTCACGAGAAACGTTTGTTTGTATTACTAAGCATTACGAACAAGTCTTTCGGTTGTAAGTATTTAGTGGTACCATTGTAAAACTTTGACGGGCCTCTCTTATTAAAGTACGCCCTTTCTGGTTTATAAGGATTCGACAAATTCCAGGATGTCAAAAATTAGTAGGAAAACCTGATACTGTTGAAAGGAGACGATAAGAGAAACAAAAACGTTTCAGTAAGTGAGCTGTTTACAGGATAATTACGAATGGTCTTTTCGAGCTGCCATTGACTTCTCATACACATTACAAATGTATTTCACGCGTAACCTTTTCGATTAAGCAAACATTTAATAAGACTCAAATTGTGCTCGTGGCCAGTGGTTGGGAAATGTCATAGATGTATGGTCAGGCAATGTTATATTTTCTTGCTGATATAAGACAACATGTAACACACCTATAACGTCCAAGATGGATAAGTCGGGAAGCGCCCCTACCTTTGTCTCCGAGGTCACCTGACTTCAGTCCTCCGAATTTTTTATCTGGGGTAATCTCAATCCTCTCAGCGTTTTAACTTGGGGTCATCTCAAAAGTGAAGCGTGCAGTTGTCCCACTGATACGATTGAAGAGCTGCACCAGTCAATTGGACAACCTTGTCAGGATTTAAGAGGTGACGTGTGATTGTTTCAAAGAAATCGTACTCATTCCAAAGAGAGGTGCAGAATAACATGCACGAATCTGGCAGTAGTAAACTGTACCATGTTACTTGTCAAGCAATATTGTATTTCCTGCAGAATCTTCGTAAAATTTAGGCCTAATTATGAGTGTATGGGCACCTACTTGAAAAATTTCAACGTACATACATTTCTGCTAGAAACATTTCTAAGTGTCAGTGAACGATCTCGATGTAAATGTTGGACAGAGAGGGCAAAATAATGGAAAATTTGTTTTTTGTTTCCCGCCAATTACACTTTTAAGGGGTAAAAAACACACCGAATAATAATTTAGAGGGAATATATTCGAAACGGTGATGTATAAAAATGTAAAATACACTTTAATAATAATTTGTAATGTTGCAGAATACCCCACCACCATCAATTATTGCGGAAAATTAAAACTTTCGTTACAATGTAAATTAAAGAAGCTTTCAAGCCACATACATCCCTGTCTCATAGAGCTAGTTCCTGAATACCATTTGTAGAAAATAAGATGTACACAGTGTGGTGTCGAAGTATTTTCAGCATGACTAATTAGAGACATTCAACACTATTCTAATTATTTATTTCAGTTAAGTTTGTTGTACGTATTAAATTATTATAATACGTTTTACATTCCAGTTGTATTTTGTTTTCTAATTTACTGTGTACATACTTCGTTTGCGGAGTAAATTGTGCCAAATCTCTCAAATGTAGTTGCGGCAACATTCTGCTGAATTGGGAGTATCATTTCTGGTGAAGACCTGAGTAATCCCTCGTGTCTGTGTTCCACGGAGTGCTTCCTTTGGTTTTTATTTATCGTCTCAGGACGACAGTCGGCAATTTTCTGTTTTGTCGATGTGTGCGTTCATGCAGCTCTAACATTTTCGAATTTGTCATATTCTGTGGCGCTCCTCACACACACTTATGAGTATCTTACATAGGAGTGAAGTCTGCACATGTCTGTCCCTGGTCATATCGTATATATTGCTCACAAATAGTCCGGTGCTACTGGAAGGGGGAAGCTTATCATCACTTGGTTGCAGGATGAAGCACGGAGAGTCTGCCATACCGAGCGAGGTGGCGCAGTGGTTAGACACTGGACTCGCATTCGGAAGGACGACGGTTCAATCCCGCGTCCGGCCATCCTGATTTAGGTTTTCCGTGATTTCCCTAAATCACTCCAGGCAAATGCCTGGATGGTTCCTCTGAAAGGGCACGGCTGACTTCCTTCCCCATCCTTCCCTAATCCGATGAGACCGATGACCACGCTGTCTGGTCTTCCCCAAACCAACCAACCAACCACGTCTGCCATAAGACAGAGATCGAGTACTATGTAGATTCTTTTGGAGATTAAATATGCAGTACCCAGTACTGCAGGCACATTAATTAATAGTGCAAACATTATGAGAAGCCAAGCCAGGAACTACAGCTTTCACTTGAAGAGAAACTAAATTGCCTTTGAATTGAATAAATCTGTCAGTACAACTTAACGAAATCCAGTTCCTTTTACTCTTCCCAAAAGCGAACAGCTGCCCATTTGCTTGCAGCGTAAGAAATATATCAAATAAATACTGCAAAATTTAATAAGACACAATATAAATCTTTGCTACGAAAGCCTCTACATTGAACACAGCAATGTACCTGTAATGAGTTCGATTGGTGTTCTCACTTGTCACAAGTCCTAGAAGACGCGGAACTAACAATCAGCTCGGTGAGCATCAGGAGATGACGTATATACTGATGGACCAACACATGCCTGCGCATTTGTTTTGAGACCGATTAAAGAACGCGGTACATTTCCACAACGAAATGGCTCTGAGCACTATGGGACTAAACTTCTGAGGTCATCAGTCACCTAGAACTTAGAACTACTTAAACCTAACTAACCTAAGGACATCACACACATCCATGCCCGAGGCAGGATTCGAACTTGCAACGTAGCGGTCGCGCGGTTCCAGGGCCGGCTTCCCACGACAAGCAGCCTCAACTAATCGAATACCAGCTGTACTGCTGATTCCCCTATGCAGACGTAGTAGAGCACTGTGTTATGGCTCGCACAACAGAGGTAACAATACTACGGTAACAGTATGGCTTCGCGGGTTGTCGCTTCGATGCACAGAGGTCCGCCGTTCATATACGACTCCTGTCCCATCTAGGCTGAGCGTGTCACACCGTCCACATGGGATGCTAGATGTCGGAACCTACAGGACCATACCGCCACTTCACCGGATCTCTGGAGACGAAGGCTGTGACGCGTTCTTCGTGATATAACTTTCAAATAAAATCGGAACAATAATCAAGTAGAAGCATTCTGTTCCGAGGTACTCACCTTTGCATCTATTTGGAAATTAAAATTTATTCCTGGATAGAAATCTATACGGTACTGGTCCATCCCCGCGCATTGGATTCACCTTAGTCTACTTTCAAAAGGTAGCCGAGACGTTGCTGCACATGTCTGCCCTCACCCGTCAGCGGCCGCCATTAGAAAACCCATTGTGTTACGAGGGTTTCTGCAACGACGCAGTGCAAGTCAGGTCTGGTTCCAGGATGCTCAGTCGGGTGCTTACCTGTACATTTCCTGGGCCATTCCTTAAGCTTGGAGACAGGTCCTTTTCTTTTGCGGGAATGCTGACTGTAGGGAGAATAGGTTGGAGGATACTGTTCCAGGCCTACACAGATTTGAAACTATCCTCGATAGCGATGAGAAGCTTCTGACACCGGTACCTATTACCAATCAGTTACACGACTGACCGACATCCCCGCTACACCCAGGGCACTACATGCATGTCGCGTGCATTGATACTTCACCAACTCCACAATCTTCCTTCTACGACGACCATTAGGAGACATACAAATTGTAAACTACAATGCTTACTTAATGATTAGATACATAAACTTTGATTTTACACTTGTGAAGAATGATAATCAAAGAAACAATATTTTTTGCTATCCAGGCGTAAGTGAATGTTACATTTTACACAGTAAAATGTGGTTTTACCTTTGCAATCCGGTTTCTTGCACATGTCAAATCATTTTTTTTGTCTCTGACCACTGGAAGATACCTAACGTTGTCCAAACGAACATCAGCTTCTGGACAAAGTTCTGTATGGGCTCGTTTTGAAGTTCTTGGAAATGGTATTGGACTCTCGCGAGTGGAACGTTCCCTTTTCCTGTAAGTTGGCTTATCTATTTTTGTCAGTACTTTGGCCACACATGCCCTATGGTGAAGGAATTAGGAACGCCTAATTCTGATACATTTTTTTTGTACTCAATCCATGCATTTACACATGCAGTATCAATTGCATGAGCAAGCGTCCACTTTCGCGATCTGATGAAAGTTTATGATAAATTGTGATCAGAAAATCCATCTTGACGACCCATCCCATGTACTGATTGTAAACTTGAATAACTTCTGGCCGGTCGATTTCAACATATTTCCCCAGGCACTATAACAAAAAATGCTATTACGAAAAGAAAAACTGTAAAAAACGTGCATCCGAGTAACCCAGATGAAAAAAGGCGCTAAATTCATTTTATTTCGATTTTGAGGGGGGCCACAGCAGTATAGATTTTTTCAGCGCCTAACTGATACGTTTCAGGCTGCAAAACCGGCTAAAAACCGTCGGAATGGCTGTTGGAAATCGTGTTCTGTTTCAAAAGTAGCTAACGGCATGTTTTCTTCGGGTGCAAATCCCGCTATAGGCGTAGCTGTCGCCCTGCCATGTCCGGATGCAAAGCATGTGAACAATCAGACTTACCAATCTGGACATTCAAAGCTACCTTTCAGTCTGTTACGATTAGAATGGATATTTTTCTTATTCAGGCTTATGTTGGCTGCGCTGTAACAAATTCGGATGCAACAGTAACATTCTCCCTGCCAATGCATTGTCGTTTTCATAGGACGAGTGTTTCGTGATTATCTCAGTGTCACTTATGCAGTTAGCGGGCTTTTTGTCTATGCTACTCAGCTTACAGTATACAGTATGATATAAAACGTCTAACATTACCTCCATCATTGTGCTCGTTTTCAAAATTATCGCCAGGATCATCGTATAGGTCGTCAGTTTCAGATGAATTAAGGAGCTGTATAACTTCTTCTCCTTTAAGTGGACTTCGTCTATCTTGAACTCGGGGCATTGCGAAATCACCGGAAGATGACTAAAAAGACAGCGAAATAATGTCCTAACTTTCTATGCTATTACAACCTTTCAATCACAATGTCCTCATTTGGAGAGATGTGTAAAGTTATAAATATGCCAGTTATCTTTCGTTCTGAAAGGCACCTCTAGCTTTCACCTTCAAGAATGCACCTTTCTACGCACAAATAATTTTTTTTTTTTAACTAAACTCAAAGGATATTAACCGGGTGATGGGAGGTACAAAGATTACTGGGAAGCGCCCATGTAACTGTGCACATTCAGTTTTGTTTTGTGGTACCACAGATTCACAAGAGATGTCGACACTGTTCTCAAATAAACTCTCTGCTTGTGACAATATGAGTACAATAATCACAAATGGTAAAATTTAATGAATTTTAATTTACTAAGCATTTATTTAGTATGTCCTTATATGAGAACCGAAAGGCTTAAGCCTTTCCCAAAAAAGCAGCTAATTAACACGAATCCTCAACCGCCTAAGTTACGAACTCAGTTTAAAGCCCATAAAAAAAATCATCCCATCCGCCCAACTTTCAACAGTATGAACAGTGCCTATCACGACTTAGTCAAATTTCTGCAAGACGTATTGAAAATACGTTCGTTTTTCACAATAATTAAACTGGTTCCAACAGTCAGGATTTAGTTAACAAAATTCAACACGTTCACTGTGACAGAGATACGAAATTACTTTCATTTCACGTTCAAAATCTCTACACAAACGTGTCAGTATTTGCCTTAGAAATTGTAGAAAAAAAAAATTATGTTCATTGAGAAAAACTTCTCCGGTGGGAAAATCATCGATTTTATGAATTTATTTCGTATCATAGTGAAATACAATTATTTTGAGTTCAATGGAAAGCTATATCAACAACCAGATGGCCTAGTAATGTGGAACCCCTTAGCAGAAATCCTTGCAGATGTATTGATTAATTCCTTAGAAGTAAAATTATTCAGTAATTTCTCAGCATCAGCTGTAGGCATTCGTTCATACGCTAGATACGACGACGATATCTTGATCATTTACAAAGGACCTAACGACATTATTGATCGACTTTTAAAATTTTTGACGACTTTGATGAAAATATTTCTTTCACTTGTGTACTTGAAAATGAGTTACTGCAGTTAAACTATCTAGATCATTCATACCATAGTAGACGAAAAATTAACTTCAATACCTTCCGTAAAGAAACCAGTTGTGATCAAATTATACCTTTCACCTCAGTACACCTCATTCTCATAAGAAATGTTTTTTTCATTCAGGTATCCATAAAGCCGCGTCCACCCCCCTTTCTAGTGAAAATCTCAAATCTGAAATCAGTCTGATCAAAACTATTGCTGTCAATAATGGTTCAAATGGCTCTGAGCACTATGGGACTTAACTTCTGAGGTCATCAGTCCCCTAGACTTAGAACTACTTAAACCTAACTAACCTAAGGACATCACACACATCCATGTCCGTGGCAGGATTCGAACCTGCGACCGTAGCGGTCGCGCGGTTCCAGACTGTAGCGCCTAGAACCGCTCGGCCACCCCGGCCGGCTGTCAATAATGGCTATGACGCTTCCATAGTAGATAATATGAACTTCATACATTAATAAGACAATCACCACCCCTGGGCATATCAGATAATGAACCTAACGAAAAGAAAAAAAATTTTCTCTATACCATTTCATGGTCCAGTTTCTTACAAAATACAGCCTCTGCTTCAAAATAAGTATAACTGTAGAGTAGCCTTTTTGACTAATAATTCTTTTAAAAATATTATCATACATAATTTGAAACCTATGCTTTCCCATTGCAAAATTCTGGCGTTTATAAAATTATTTGAGACAACTGTCCCGCCTATTACGTAGGTCAAACTGGCCGAGCTATTTCGATAAGATTCATGGAACGCCTTCTAGGGAGAAAAGGCACCAATGTTCATAATTTAAGTTTCACCTACCATTTATTAATCACAGGGCATAATCCTAAAGATCTAAAAGACGTTCAGGTCTTGCATTCAGAGAAAAAAGGCTTTAGGCTTATCATCTTAGAAGAGCTAGAAATTTTTAAACACCTATCTCTGAAGGGTGGTCTCATTCTTAACGAACAGTTGCAATTACGCATTAAAATTGTTTTTCAAAGTACACATCCGCTAATTAAAATTGTCTGAATGGCGATACTTTCCTCAGTGTAGTCTCCTAAACATCTTTTATCCTTCCAATCTTATGTTTTCTTTGTACATTAGCTGAACTGTATTTTCTTTTGTAAACAGACTGTTACACTGGGTCCTATTTGGTACCGGTAATGTTTAAAATTGCGCTTGAAATGTCTCGTTTGCTCTTAAGTTATCTGTATGTCCATTACCTCCTGCCAGATGGGGCGAATTTGTTTTCGTGTCGATCTCGTGGTTTCCTAGGCTTGTTAGCCGTTTAGTCCAACAGTAGCTGCTGTATTATGCCCTTCTTGGCCGTAAGCGACCTTGCGGTTGTCATTATATTCCACAGTGTATTTTATCTGGTTGACAGTTATGCTATACTTTCACATTTTAGTTTTTATTCCTGTGACATTTCTGTTTGACAAGAGCGCTTTTGCTCAGACGTTTTAAACTATGGTGTGATTACATGTTAAGTACCTTCTGTTTGTACGTAATTTATGGAAGTAATGCTATTAAGTATATATTATTTCAATCCATGTCATTATATTTTTAGGCAACGGCCTTGCCGCAGTGGCTACACCGGTTCCCGTAAGATCACCGAAGTTAAGTGGCGCCGGGCGTGATCTACACTTGGATGGGTGACCGTCCAGGCCTCCATTAACTGTTGCCATTTTTTGGGGTGCACTCATCCTCGTCATGCCAACTGAGGAGCTACTCTACCGAATAGTAGCGGCTCCGGTCAAGAATACCATCATAACGACCGGGAGAGCGGTGTGCTGACCACACGTCCCTCCTATCCGCATCCTCCACTGAGGATGACACGGCGGTCGGAGGATCCTGATGGGCTACTTGTGGCCTATAGACGGAGTGATTTTTATGTCATTATATTTTTAGGTATTCCATGTCATTTTTTATTCTGATGAAGTTTGACCTTGTGCAATCGAAACCGCGGTCAACTGACAAAATTTTGTGCAACCGTAGTGGCTGTGTATACGTTCTGTAAAATCTCAACAATAGATTATGAAATTACGTGATAAATCTAATTAATCTACTTATCAGTTTGATAACAAAAGTGGAGGAGGATAACTCTTCTCTCTAGGACACAGTTACATCACATTTTTCCATTCAGAGGTGTGCCGAACATCCGGAAGTAAAGTTTCTGAAACACATTTTCCTTGTGGCATCTTTCGCCTAATGTCTCATGTCGCAGGTGCGGGATGCCACTACTGACGCCGATGACATTGCAATGGAATGGTAATACATGTCCTATACATTTCTGTGGAAATTCAACATTCAGTAGATACGATGAGAAACATGTACTGTGTAGAATGTAACGAACGCCTGATCTCAGCACACAAACATAGAGAACTGAATGTCTAGTGCTCTTATTTCTTCTCATATTACACTTTAGATACACTGTTCTACATCTCTCATGATTTATATACTGAAAAATTAGATTTGTCTGAGAATATTTGCTCTATGTGCAATGCTCGATAATTGAGCAGACGGTCATGTGTATATCAACTTGAACAAAGCACAGGAAACAATACGCCTACGTAGCACGGAATGTAACCGCAGGGACTCTTTAGATGCAAACACATACTCAGTGATGTAAATCTCCAGTGTGGACAATACGACACACTTGATTTTATTTACTCTAGAGAAACGGTAGGTATATACAGAAAGGAAGGCGCAGGTGCCCTCTCGTGGTGACTCCGCAGCTAACGTGGCGTCGGCCCTTCTCCATGTTTATTCATAGCATGTGGCTGTGATTCTTAATTTACATAACAACAAAAGTATGTCAACCACGTCAATCGATGCATATCGTGTATCTGCCCTTTAGGTCCATGTAAAAATACTGAGCGTTGGCGTTCAACCGATCAGTATTTTCACGTAAATCATGTCTGAGAGACTTTTGTTAACTGAGAAGTGGAGAGCGTTGTACTTGGAGCATATAGAGTAATCAGGAACACACAATGCATTCTGAACAGTGTTTTGCACTAACGACCAATTTTAGACTCACATGGAGGAAAACTCACTGAGGCTGCAGTGAGCAGCTTCCTGCGTTTTCTACTGTTTTTGTTGTTGTTGTGAGACTTGAGGTTGCATTCCGTGCGGCGTTTGATAACATTATGTGGCCGGCCGTGGTGGCCGAGCGGTTCTAGGCGCTTCAGTCTGCGACCGCTACTGTCGCAGGTTCGAATCCTGCCTCGGACATGGATGTGTGTGATGTCCTTAGGTTAGTTAGGTTTAAGTAGTTCGTTCTAGGGGACTGATGACATCAGCTGTTAAGTCCCATACCGCTCAGAGCCATTTGAACCATAATATTGTGTGTTGTACATATTTATGTGCTCAATATCACTGCAATGGTATTTGTATTATATTGTCGATTCTTCAGTTACAGAGTTTTGAAGTGAGTGAAATTCTGTATATTTTAAAAACTAGTTACACAATATGTGGATTGTTAAGCCATACTTCGTCTGTCGTCCATCATCTTGTGGCCTCAAATTGAAGGTCTGCTGCCAGGGAACACGTGATATATGCAAATAAAGTTCTTTAGTAACGTCTCTTTAATGTGTTAACAGTATTTCTTTGTCTTGAAACTGAAGAGTTGCGTTATTTGAAAACAATTTCTATTTCAAAATATTTATACATAAGTACGTTTGCATTTGTTGTAAATGTCAATACCATTTTATGTGAATTTTATTTCACTTTCTGATTCACTGTAGTTGAGTAATAATGTATCACGTAGATTTTCAAATGAAGAATTCAGAAAATTGTATCAACAACAAAACTTTTAAATCTGAATAGATTATTTGTTCCTAAGTACATGACCATGCTGTATCTTGGAACATTTTTCACGTTTTGAAAAGCCTTAGTTTTTCTGAGTACTTTGTCTAACTGAGGAAAAGACTGCAGCGCACATTAAATGAATACTACCACTACAAAATGTAGTAAGAAAATACGTTAAACTTTTACTACAGGGCTGGCTAGAAGCGTAAATCTGAAACTCTCTCATACTTGGCCGCCCATGTTACACTCTTTGCGTGGTTGCCTGCCATTTGACGTTATTGGACGATTCCATAGTCCGAGTAAAATGCCTTTTCCTGCCGCTTACGATAACAGAGGAACCTATACAATGTATATGGTGAGTAAAACTGGTTTTCAGCTAATCGGACAGTAAAAATCAATGTTCATGAACTGCGATTATAGGAGCTGACCATTAGAATCTGTGTGAGTGGCAGTAATATTCAAACGCTACGGGAAAACACATGTAAACATTATCACGATTAAATAGGCTAGATATTGGCCTCGAAATTAACTCCGAATAGTTTTCTTGTTATTCTAAGCTCAAAACCGTATTTTGAACAGTTCCACCTGGATCCCTTATAAAGTTCAAAGTAGAGTAGACGATCAGGCGACGGTGAAATCCAGGTTCGTGTTGCTTTTTTACGTTCCGTTGTACTCAACGTTGGAGTATACGGTAGACAACAATAAGAGAGAGGAGATTTGTAAACTACTTTCTCCTGTAAATGTTTTAATGGAAGTATGCTGCTTCATACAACGGAAGGTACCATAGGGCTAAGTCATTTACGATTACCCAAATCTGAACTGCCAATGACCTCATTATTAAGCAGTTCTCTTGGTTCTAGTAGATTTTGCAGTTTTAACTCACTATTTGTTTCTAACAGAATAATTGAACCTCACTGCTAATCACCATGGCAACTATCCTTAATGTATGTTTTCTAGTGAAAAGCAGCCACGAGGCTCTGATACACAGTAACCTAGACTTAGGATTTTGAAGTTAACTTCCTAAAAGAATATGATATTGTGTGTGCCGCTTGTAGGGGAGGTAACCTAGTAGATGAAGTCTTCAATATCTTTCTCTCCAGCTCGTATCCCGTTTTTCAGGGGTCCTTAAAGTCTTAATTTGCCATTAAAACGAAGTTCTGATTCTTTGTTCACTCAGTCTCCCGTCCCATACCCGATAAAGAAAGTTGAGCAATTTAATACACTTATGATGGATCTCCATCTTGACCCTTGCATCACAAGGATATTAACTAAACTTTAGAAGAGGAGTTATATTTTCATAATGTGTATGGAAAGACAACCTAAAAAAATACTGATTGCAGATATGACTCTTTGATGACAGAGTGCTACAGGATTGGTATAGGTGGGAAGTACAAGTGCCTTTAGAGGCTGCACCATAATCAATATCGAAAACTGATACGGATGAAGGGATATACGATAACACACCGCCTGAGAAAAAACAAAAAAGTGAAGCACCCAGATAACATGGTCGGACGTCGATGTAGTTTTGCGCACTTACACTCCACCGACGGGTATGTACATAATTATAGCTGAAATTCTCAGTGACATTTTGAACCGCCACTAGAGTTAATTAGTGTTGTTGCGAGTACTGGTGGGGTGTAATAAGGGGCTGAAGAGCGTCAGATTTTGAGTGATTGCTGTGCCGGATACGGAGATGCCGCGTACTCGTATGAGATAGAGTTATCAGCACCTCCGCCTCCATTTTGTTAGGTGGACGAATAGTGCATCACCCAGACTTGTGGAGGTATTCGAATGTGGAACTCTTCTAGTGTTGGATTACATGGGAACATGAGGCCACGTACAATCGTTCTCAAAGTTCGTGTCGACCACGTCTTGCCACCACAAGCGAGGATCGGTGTAGTGCGCACCAAGCAAGCATATCGTAACTCCTTACGTGTACACCTGCCATCCGTTAAAATGTCACGTGCTCTCTGCAACGTTCTATGTCATTCCACACTTCGGGGACTAGCAGCAGCCGCACTAGGAAGTTACATTCTTATGGGAATGCTGCCGTTAACACCGCAACACAAGCGCCTGAGTTGTAAATTACTGGTGACTTTTAGAATAGATTAGATTAGATTAGTACTTGTTCCATAGATCATGAATACGACACTTTGTAATGATGTGGAACGTGTCAGGTTAATAAAAGGCGTCTATACAAAATAGTACATTAGATAAAACATTACATGACACTCAATATTAATATTATTATTATTATTATTATTATTATTATTATTTGCTGGAGGTTGGGGAATTACCCACTTACTATATCCAAAAATTCATCTAATGAGTACAAGGAGTTGCCATTAAGAAATTCTTTTAATTTCCTTTTAAATGCTATATGGCAATCTGTCAGACTTTTGATGCTATTAGGTAAGTGACGAAAGACTTTTGTGGCAGCATATTTTACCCCCTTCTGAGCCAAAGTTAGATTTAACCTTGAGTAGTGAAGATCATCCTTTCTCCTAGTGTTGTAGCCATGTACACTGCTATTACTTTTGAATTCGTTCGGATTGTTAATAACAAATTTCATAAGTGAATATATACATTGTGAGGCTACAGTGAAGATTTCTAGCTCTTTAAATAAGTGTCTGCAGGATGATCTTGGATGAGCTCCAGCAATTATTCTGATTACACGCTTTTGTGCAATGAACACTCTTTTACTCAATGATGAGTTACCCTAGAATATGATGCCATACGAAAGCAGAGAATGAAAATAGGCGTGGAAAGCTAATTTACTCAGATGTTTATCACCAAAATTTGCAATGACCCTAATAGCATAAGTAGCTGAACTCAGACATTTCAGCAGATCCTCGGTGTGTTTTTCCAGCTCAATCCCTCATCAATGCTTAAACCTAGAAATTTTGAATATTCTACCTTAGCTACCGATTTCTGATTGAAGTCTATATTTATTAATGGGGTCATTCCATTTACTGTGTGGAACTGTATATACTGTGTTTTGTCAAAGTTTAATGAGAGCCCATTTGCAGAGAACCACTTAATGATTTGCTGAAAAACATCATTGACAATTTCACTAGTTAATTCTTGTCTGTCGGGTGTGATAGTTATACTTGTATCATCAGCAAAAAGTACCATCTTTGCATCTTCGTGAATATAGAATAGCAAGTCATTAATATATATTAAGAACAGTAGAGGACCCAAGACCGAGCCTTGCGGCACCCCATTCTTGATTGTTCCCCAGTTTGAGATATCACCAGTTTTTTGCATTTTATGTGAATTTATTTCAACTTTCTGCACTCTTCCCATTAGGTATGATTTAAACCATTTGAGCACTTTCCCATTCATACTACAGTACTTGAGCTTATCTAGAAGTATTCCATGATCTACACAATCAAAAGCCTTTGATAGATCACAAAAAATCCCAATGGGTGACTTCCAGTTACTCAGAGCATTTAATATTTCATTAGTGAAAGTATATATAGCATTTTCCGTTGAAAAACCCTTCTGGAAACCAAACTGACATTTTGTTAAAACTTTATCTTCACAGAGGTGTGAAGCTACTCTACAATACATTACTTTTTCAAGAATTTTGGATAAGGCAGTCAGAAGAGAGATTGGGCGGTAGTTGTTGACATCAAACGTATCCCCTTTCTTATGCAGTGGTATAACAATGGCATACTTCAGTCTATCTGGGAAAATACGCTGCTTCAGAGAGCTATTACATATGTGGCTAGGAATCCCACTTATTTCTTGGGAACAAGCTTTTATTATCCTGCTGGAAATGCCATCAATCCCATGTGATCTTTTATTCTTGAGAGAGTTTATTATCTTCCTAATTTCAGATGGAGAGGGGGGGTGGAAATTCAATTGTATCAAATGGTGTGGGTAAGGCCTCTTCCATTAACTGCCTTGCTTCTTCTAATGAACATTTAGATCCTGTTTTATCTATAACATTTAAAAAATGATTATTCAAAATTTTTTCAACTTCCGGCTTGTTGTTTATCAAGTTTCCATTCACTTTGATGGTGATGCCATCATCCTGTACTCTTGGTTGCCCTTTCTCCCTTGTAATAATATTCCAAATTGTTTTGATTTTGTTATCAGAGGTATTAATCTCAGACATGATGCACATGCTTCTGGACTTTTTAATAAACTTTCTCAATGTAGCACAGTAGTTTTTATAATATTTGGCTGTTTCTGGGTCATTACTCTTTCTTGTTGTTAGATATAGTTCCCTTTGGTGGTTACAAGATACTTTTATTCCTTTAGTAAGCCAAGGTTTTTTGCATAGTTTCATATAATTAGATTTAACTACTTTCTTGGGGAAACAGTTTTCAAATTCTCTTACAAGTGTATCATGAAATAAGTTATATTTTAAATTAGCATTGGGTTCCTTGTACACCTCATCCCAGTCTAACTGCTGAAGATTTTCTCTGAAATTTCTAATTGTTGAGTCATTAATTGAATGCACAACTTTTGAGGGTAGATTGAATTACTGAATGGAGCTATGTCATATACTGTAACTAGCTGATCATTATGATCAGAAAGCCCATGCTCAACAGGACAAGAATTTATGTTTTTAAACCTATCCTGATCTATAAAAGTGTTATCTATCAATGTGCTGCTGTCCTTTACTACCCGAGTAGGAAAATTAATGACAGATGTCAAATTGAAAGAACCGAGCAAGACTTCCAGGTCATTCTTCCTATTACACTCTTTCAGTGAATCAACATTGAAGTCCCCACAAATAATAATTTGCTTTCCCCTATCTGACAGATAGCACAACAAGGCATCCAAGTTTTCCAGGAATAAATGAAAGTTTTCTGAAGGGGACCTATATACTGTTACAATTATAAAAGAGCCCTCCTTCAGCTTAAGTTGACAGGCACATGCTTCTATATGTTGCTCTAGACAAAACGTTTTTGTATCTAAGCTTTCTACACAGTGATAACTTTTGACATATGTGGCAACTCCTCCTCCCACCTTATTCTCTCTACTCATGTGTGCAGCTAGTTCATAACCACTGATATTTACCTTTTGCATATCAGACACAATGTGAGGCTCAGAAAGGCATGGTTTATCTATTACATTATCAGATTCAATGTCATCTAAACAGACCAGGAGCTCATCTACTTTATTGCTTAATCCCAGAATATTTTGGTGAAAAATGGTATCATTATTTTCTGCTTTACTTTTCTGCGAATCTACTTTTTTCTTTAATCCACCAATATTTTGGTTAAATATGGCCACATTATTATTTACTTTCTTCTAGAACTTAGAACTACTTAAACCTAACTAACCTAGGGACATCACACACACCCACGCCCCAGGCAGGATTCGAACCTGCGACCGTAGCCGTCGCGCGGTTCCAGACTGAAGCGTCTAGAACCGCTCAGCCACACCGGCCGGCTGAACGTAAAGTACAGCAAATGCACTTCCAATTGCGTTATAATGCTAAAAATGCACACTCGAAAAATTAGGCCTAAGCAACAGTAAGTAAACAAACGAACTTTTCGCGATTACTAGAACACTACGCAAATAAGAGAAAAACTTTTAATGGTGAGCTTGAGGAGTACACTAAAGAACTTATTTAATTAGTTAAAAGTGTTCAACTACAATTAATTACAACCTAAATAACTTATCTTTCACGAGAGCTCTGTCTCCGTACGTGCGGCCTTGTGCAGGGCTGTTCGCATTGTGTTCAGCAAAGAATCACGTTTCTGAGCTACCCCGAATGACCATGGTCTGCGAGCGCGACGGCGACTTGAGACGTCGTGTTCTTGCAGTGTGGGGCGTCATCGTGTATGACTCCAGGTGGAGGCTGGCAGTGCCTAGTGGTACGTCACGGACATCTCAGTCCTCATGCGTTACCTCTCGTGCGACACTGCTCTGGTGCCATTTTTCTGGAGGACAGATCTCGTTCACTCGTGGAACGATTTTCCATGAACTGTTTGTGCGATGATGAGGTAGGCTGCTTCCGCTGCCAGCAAAACCCGCAGATCTGTCACCAATAGAACATCCGTGGATCCACCTCCTACATCGTCCCAGGACGTCAAGGAGGAGTTACAACAGCTGTGGGCCAGCTTGAGACAGGAGAGGCTACAACAGCTGTGTGACACCCTTCCCAGACTTCAGTGCTCGCATCCCGACCAGACTGAGTATATCACCGCATTCGTAGCTGGGCTCATACTCCAAAGTTATTTGTAAATACAGTTACATCTTGTGGCTGCTGAAGCAACTTCACATACGCACTTAGCCCGCGACATTTTATTTTGTTTACTCCTTCCTTTCTAATTCCTTCTCTCTTTTGTCACGCAGTATAGGAGCAAAATACTTCCGGTGAACATTGGTCCGCCAACTTCACGTCTGCGAGACAACTGCGAATGTGTCGCAACGATCCGCCACAGACTTTAGCATGGAATGTTGACCAAGTTACTACAAATGAATTTAAAATATAAACATTTCGATCAAGCTACATTCTAATTCGGCTTATGTTACACGAGTGGAATTTGGTTAGGGAACGTCTTAGACACCCTTTTTCTTTTGCTCATGTAAGACGTCAGTGTTTGCGCCATTATAGGACAGATGTACACCACTTGTCCTCATGTAGGTGAAAAATTGGAGCAACAGGCAGTAATGACTACTGAACACTTGCGAGATGATCCGATGTTACTTGGAGGAATTCGAAGCTCACCGCAGAGACAAGAACCGTATTGCATGTGGATGCGACGACGCATCATGGAAAACCACAGGTATGAGTGTGCATTAAATTGCAACACGTAACATTCTGAATTGCCACTGTACTTCTTGTTAAGGTAGACCGTCAATCAAACTTGAGTCCAGGTACATGGGGATTGAACCAAAAAAAGTTTGCATTTCAAACATATTTGCAGTAACTAGATCAATATTTCATGTTGAAGCCAATGGCGGCTCCTAAACAAGTTTCATAATTCTGTCTAAATTGTCTGTTTAGGGGTCCATGTGTAAGGATCCTTTCTCCTTTCGTATCCTTTAACCCTTCATATTTCGCTATTAGTTGCGATACGTCACTGAAGAAACTGCAAAGAGGGGACGGATTCGATTAAACAGAAAGTACTAGACTTTTTAAAAGTTTGCAGAGGGAGCATTAGGCAACGATGGCCTGAAACAGGGGAAAAAGAGTACAATAGAATATATCATGTCGCTCTACTAATCAGGCATTTTGTTACCAAACTGTTGCAATTTCTCCTTCCTCAGAATATTTTCCGCTGCTGACAAACGTTTTTCAACTCGATAGCTTCATTTGACTCCTCGTAGGTTATCTGGCTGGTGCCTCTAAGGTCATCGATAGTTTCAGTCGGCCACTCAGGTAAGCCGCGCCAGACGTTCGATCAGTCCATTTGCTCGCGCACGCTGGTACTACCGCCGTTGAATTCGGCGAGCGCCGCCTGTGTCTTCGGGAACGTCGTGGCAAGTAGCTTCTGGGCGAAGACAGCGAGCAGTGAATGTGCTCACTGGAGTGGTTTTTCGTGAAAATCGCCGAACACCCATCCACGGCGGCGACGACACAGCACTCAAATACAGTTCCTGTGATCCTAGAGCTCCTCCTGCAGTGGATTTGCGTACTGCACCGAACTGTGTTATAAGGCGATGTAATAACATCAGCGATCTTGTCATCGGTGCATATGAGCATTGATGGGGAACTATGGCTGATTATTAATGACAGAGTAGAACGCACTGGTCGTGAATTAAGAGCGTCCTCTACAATATACATAATGAAGTATTTCAAAGGACATACGTGTCTAGAAAAGTTTTGCTCAACCTGATCATCTTTTAATTTTCACTGAAAGCAATGAACTCTTCAGTACTCAAAAAACATTTGTCAAGTAACATTTTTCTCAGTCTTCTCTGCCGATGTGGATAATCATTGTAATATGTCTGGAGAAGTCTTTCACATTTACAAAATGAACATCTTTTCTGACTAATTAACTCTTAAGGAAACAAAGACAAGTCATCGAGTACAAAGTTAGAACTATTGCGATATTTAAAGCTTACCATAGGTAAAAAATATTCAGTAATGGTTTCACACTAATTTCACGAACAACATTCTTAAAAAATAAATTTTAAATGCTTATGAGACTTAAACCTGACCATGTTACTAAAAGACTTCGCCTCGCCTATTTTCTTGAAATTAACACCACATTATCAGATTACGATGAAAGTGTAAGACTCACAGATAAAAGTTCTCGTAGCATTTACAGAAAGCGGCCGTCGTGTATATTATTTCCAAAACTCTAAATCCTGTTTCGAGACCTGCGTAAAAGATCAAATGCAGCGTTTTTATTAAATAAAGGTCGTTTCTTCTAGTCAAATGTACAACATTCTTAACTTTTACAGTTTCTATAATCTTATCTGTAAGCATTGTAAGCGCAAAAGACAAATAAATTAAGTTTACTTCCTTTAATGCGGCTGTCCATTACGGTGTGACATCCTACACACCGCGTTGTCGGTCAACCAAACTGCAGCACCATCGGCTTTAGTGGCCACTAAAGCCAACTATGGTCTTGACTCTTCAAGGCTGACGTAGCCCCACGTAAGTAGTATGAGGACACTTTTCTTTGACTGCCTTCCTCTTCCCCATTGCAGTATACGCTGAAATCTCCTGGTGAGCATATTTTGAGAAGAATAAGGTGAAAATCGCTGTCCGTCGCTGCTGCGTTAGGATTTCCAAAAAAAACTTTCAGTCACATACCTAGAAGCTTCTTCAAACGAGAATTCAGCTAGTGGGCAGATTCTAATGAGCTCTGTTCTGGACATCAACATTATTGTTCGCTAGTCTTTTGACTCTGGTGTACATATGGCCCTGTCTAAACAGGAACAGAAGCCGAATACAAATTGTCCTCCTGCAGCTACTCGGTGTGAAATAATTGATTCGTACTTCTAAAACGGCCTGCTGATATACACTTTTGGTAAACGTATTATATGGTGTAGCAAATACAGCGCGTATTGAAATATTATTCTCACTTTCACATATTGTAATGGTATAAACGCTGGTTTAATAAATTATATAATCATATACTTAAAACCAGTGCTTGATTTATAAAAAAAAGATTCCGGTGCTTTGACCTTCCGAAGGAAGTTTTAGAAATTTAGACTT
The DNA here is from genome assembly GCF_021461395.2 of Schistocerca americana. NCBI lineage: Eukaryota > Metazoa > Arthropoda > Insecta > Orthoptera > Acrididae > Schistocerca > Schistocerca americana. The sequence goes on along the minus strand of NC_060125.1, from coordinate 51,873,928 downwards.
CGTAAAACGTTAACGATTTTATGAGCATTTCAGAAGTGTGAATACAACATTAGTTTAACATCACTTCAACTGCAGAAAAAGTTCTGTCGTATCACATCTCAAAATCTGCAGCTATCATCATTTTTTTGCTTCAGTGTTACCGTTGCGTACTGTCACAAATCAAGCACTGCCTAATTAAAAAGAAAGAAAAAATTCGTTTAGTTAATTAAGAAGAAATTTCGTAACATGTTTACGTTGTAGAGACAAAAATGAAACGCAAGAGCAAGGCGGGAGGCGGTGAAATCGTTAACTGAAGTCAAATTGCGTTCGCTCACTAAGAAAATTACCACATATCTACAGCGCGTGGGAAAGCGTCATTTCGCGGAAATAACGCGAAAACGAAACGGTAAGTATTATGAGAAGGATCCCCATACCTAACATAACCGAGCAAGGTGGCGCAGCTGTTAGCACACTGGACTCGCATTTTTGTGGACGACGGTTCAAACCCGCGTCCGGCCAACCTGATTTAGATTTTCCGAGATGTCCCTAAATCACTTAAGGCAAATGCCGGGGTGGTTCCTTCGAAAGGGCTCGGCCCCTTTACTTCTCCCTTTCCCTAAACCGAGCTAGTGCTCGCTCTCTAATGGCCTCGATGTTGACTGGACGTTAAACACTGAATCTCTTCCTCCGTCTAACATGCAGCTGCCTTTGCTGCTAGAGGGATCGGTTGAATTTCTGGTCTCGGTTTCACTGACAGCAGAGCGTATACGACTCTCAACTAACCTATTGCGCATCTCTTATCGCGCAGATACCACATCTGCGCCAGCTGACGTCACTAGCACAGCCCCGAGGGAGATGAGGGAAGATCTGTGAGCCTTGCCTCAGTCAAGTTGGCCTGTCTCGGAGCGAATGGGAAGCGACAGGAGGGGAGCGAGGACCGTGCTGAATGGCTGAGTCCCCAGAAATACCTTCCTAAGACTGCACACTCCAGCGAGGCGGCTGCCTGTCTTGTACCGCACTTCTCTAATGCCGTATGCCGTGGGCGCCCTACACAGTAGTTCCTCAACCAAGCTTAACGAAGGTTGGAACGATGAAGCATATATACTACTAAGATTTTAACAAGTCTAGAACGTCAGGAAATGGACGGATCTACAGCACGTAAAACTTAAATTTAAAGTGTAAAGAAACACCTACACAAAAAAATCCAAAAAACGAAACAAAAAATTAGTATGTATTGCCCTTTAAGTTTAATGTAAGTACTAATATTCTGAACTAATCGTCAATGCATCGGAGGACCGCTACGAAATTTAAAAAAAAAGGCGTTAACAGCACGTTTCCTTTTTAGAACATCATACTTTCTTTATTGCTGGCTGTCAACCTCTTCTGTTCGGAATCATCTCTTGCAGTCACTCGCGTCCCGCATCCACATCTCTCGGTAGCTAGTGAATTTATTATTAGTTATTATACACTGTAGCACCAAAGAAACTGGTATGAGCATGAGTATTCAAATACAGAGATATGTAACCAGGCAGAATACGGCGCTGCGGTCGGCGACGCTTATATACAACGAGTGTCTGGCGTAGTTGTTAGATAGGTTATTGCCGCTACAATAGCAGGTTATCAAGATTTAGGAGAGCTTGAACGTGATGTTATAATCAGCGCGCGAGCGATGGGACGCAGCATCCCAGATGTAGCGATGGATTGGGGATTTTCCCCTGCGATCATTTCACGAGTGGACTGTGAATATCACATTTCCAACATCGCTGCTGCTGGGAAAAGATCCTGCAAGAACGGGGCCAACGACGACTGAAGAGAGTCGTTCAACATGAAATCACGCCGGAGTGGCCCAGCGGTTCTAGTCTGGAACTGCGCGACCGCTACGCTCGCAGGTTCGAATCCTGCCTCGGGCATGCATATGTGTGATGTCCTTAGGTTAGTTAGGTTTAAGTAGTTCTACGTTCTAGGGAACTGATGACCTGAGCTGTTGTCCCATTGCGCTCAGAGCCATTTGAACCATTTTTTCAACGTGAAAGACGTGTAACCCTTCCGCAAATTGCTGCAGATTTGAATGCTGGGCCGTTAACAAGTGTCAGCGTGCGAACCATTCAAATAAACATCATCGATACGGGCTTTCGAAGCCGGAGTCCCACTCGTGACCGTTGATGATTCCACGACACAAAGCATTACACCTCTCTCGGGCCCGTCAACACCGTCATTGGACTGTTGATGACAGGAAACATGTTGCCTGGTCAGACGAGTCTCATTTCAAATTGTATCGAGCGGATGGACGTGTACGGGTATGGAGACAACCTCATGAATCCATGTACCCTGTATGTCGGCAGGGGACTGCTCAAGCTGGTCGAGGCTCTGTAATCGTGTGGGAGTAATATCGGACCCCTGATCCGTCTAGATACGACTCTGACAGGTGACGCACACATAAACATCCTGTCTGATGATCTGCATCCATTCATGTCCACTGTGAATTCCAGCAGGACAATGCGACACCCCACAAGTGCAGAATTGCTGCAGAGTGGCTTCAGGGTCACCCTTCTGAGTGTAAACTCTTGCAGTGGCCACCAGACTCCTCAGACATGAACATTATTGAGCATATCTGGCATGCCTTGCAACGTTCTGTTCAGAAGAGATCTCCACCTCCTCGTGCTGGTACGGATTTATGCACAGCCCTGCAGCATTCATGGTGTGAGTTCCCTCCAGCAGTACTTCACACATTAGTCGAGTCCATGTCACGTCGAGTTCCGGCACTTCTGCGTGCTCGCGTGGGCTCTACACGATAATAGGCTGGTGTATCAGTTTCTTTGGCTCTTCAGTGTATATGATGTGAAAACCAATACGTCTTTAATTACCTTAACATTGTTAAAGACTAGAGTTCTCTATTTATTTAATAGTCTGCAGCTCGTGGTCTTGCGGTAGCGTTCTCACTTCCAGTGCACGGGGTCCCGGTTTCGATTGCCGACGGGGTCAGGGATTTTCCCTGCCTCGAGATAACTGGGTGTTGTCGTGTTGTCTTCATCATTCATCCCCATTACGGTCGGAGGAAGGCAATGGCAAACCACCTCCGCTACGACCTTGCCTAGTCGGCATTGCGGGTCTCCCGCATCGTTCCATACGCTCCTCGGAATATGGGACCTAATCATCATCATTTATTTTATCATAATTTTACATAATTAGGTGGCCCATGTCGTGATGTGGTCAAATGATAGCGTACTGACTTAACGCTTCATTAAACCGCGTACGCGAGTCGCGAGGTGGGCGGAATGTGGAGCGGGGCGTGAGCTGAACCGAGTGCTGCGACCCGAACAAGCAGTCGCGTGGAGGCAGGCGTCTTTGATGGTTGCGCCTATATTACGAAGATTTCGCAGTAAATTAATTGAGACTTAGACTCAACAATTTGATATTGTTATTCTGATATTTACGTACGTTGCCTAGGAAGATTGTTTGTATTCTAATCTCATACTCTTATCACTTTTAAATCTATTGGTGTTATTTACTTAGATGTACCTATGCTCTCTCGTTCTTTTATTTATATCTTTTTGGCCTTCTAATATTACTCCAACTGCAGTTCTGACTAAAATACGCCTCATAATGACAGATTCATCGTAGTATGAGAATCATGTAGTTTTTGCAGTGGAATAGATAGCTTTCAACTGTCGAATCTCTTCCACCGATGAAGACCATTACGGGATGTATATTGTAGATCTGACTGGATTTCGGGCATGATGAAAACATGGATGTTAAAATAAGTTTTCCAAAACACTGACGAATCCTTTTCACAGCAGACGTATTTTCCGTAAGTGTTTACTAAGATGTTCGCACATAAACTGTTTTCTACCAACATGACTGAGAAAACGGCAACTGCTACACTCTTTGGGTAATTACATTGCCCAAACTGCAACTGACTTTAAGTGCTTTGCACAGCTCAATATAAACACTATCTTAACCACGTATGTTCTTTGGCGTATTGTCAAGTACAATTAAATTCGCTGATTGATAATGAAGAGTTAATGATTTACAACAAATTGTTAATAAGGTTTTGAAAACACTAAATGATGATTCAGTCCGAACAGATTTATAAATATTGCTCTTTTGTTTTTTGTGTGGAAATTTGTTTATGAAGTTATAATAACGATACCTATCGTAAAATCATAAACTGCATCATTATTTCACACTGGGTTTTATTCCTGACGTTAATTGTGGGACAGCAAAAATTGCCAAAACGGGATTTGAGGTTAAAGTTCTGCATGGTAAGTTCGTAGTATCAAAATGACTGAAAATCAATCATGTTTAATTCAGAATGGTCGAGAACCGTAATGAAAAAGTTAGTTACAACTGATCTAATTATTGTTTCGTTATTGACATGAAACATTAATTGCACAAGTCACGTTTAATATATCAGATGACTGATAAATGTTCCAAAAGTCTGTTTTTAGGTAAGCTGAAATTTAGGAATTTTCCTAGTTAATTACTGTTTTAATTGCAACGTAGATATTGCTCCTAACACCTCTATAGCAATGTAATAAGACATTCACGAGAATTAAGTTATAAATTTGATTGAAATTTACGGCACTGTGTTATTTCACGACATCAGGTTTTGTAACTAACTATAAATTTCTGGTAACTACAGTTAAACGTTCTGAAATAATGTTAATGATGTCGATTCTGTATATAAGTCAACCGTACAGTTGATATTGGTGATAGAAATTAAGTAAAATCATACTTTGTTGTTTTTGTCCATTACACATTCTGGGTCGGGTAATATACAATCTGTTAAATTTTTGGTGGTATCGAAGTATTCGTTAACTACTTTAGAACTAGTCTTACCATAAGCTCTAATCTGGTGCTACGTAACTTGATGTAGCTCTTATGTATTGCTTAGAGTTTCTCAGGAATCACAGCTGTCGGAAGAAAATTTTTACTTAATTTAACTGATGAAACTTAAACAGTTGACTTTCATGGCACATAGCTAGGAACCATCGCGATTGAACCAGCTTTTAAACAAAAAAATTGCATTAAAATCAGACCTGTCGTTTGAGAGCTACGATGTCACACACAGATACACACGTTAATCTTAATAACACCCCTCTGCGTCGTTGGTTAAGAACTTCACTGTGTGGATAAATCAGACCTAAGTCACAGACATAAATCAAATTACTATCACACACATGGATAAAGGTTTGTCCCATATTTTACCCGCTTTTGTCAATCCCATGCCACCGTTGCCGTGTTAATCTTAAAAACAACATAACAGAGTATGTCCTCCTACATTAGCACAGTATAATGCTGTATTTGTAGGTCTTAGGACGAAAGCTAACAGACAACACGAATAGTTTTCTTAAATTTTTGTTTAGCCCAGTCACCCGAAAGTTTCTAAACACAACATTTTCGGTACTTGATTATAATTATGCTTATGATGTACATACTTAAATTTCGACGACAAGTACACAGCATGTTTCAGAATTCCTGTTAAAGGCTGTTTGGGTTTGTAGAGGTGTCTTAGCAGATAATGTTTTGATAAGGAACCCATGTCCGGAAATGAGCCGTTTGGATGTAAAATTAATTTATACATTTGATCCCTTTACAAAAAAAAATGTTCATATGTGTGTGAAAACTTGTGGGACTTAATTGCTAAGGTCATCAGTCCCTAAGCTTACACACTACTTAACCTAAATTATCCTAAGGACAAACACAGCCGGCCGGAGTGGCCGTGCGGTTCTGGGCGCTACAGTCTGGAGCCGAGCGGCCGCAACGGTCGCAGGTTCGAATCCTGCCTCGGGCATGGATGTGTGTGATGTCCTTAGGTTAGTTAGGTTTAATTAGATCTAAGTTCTAGGCGACTGATGACCTTAGAAGTTAAGTCGCATAGTGCTCAGAGCCATTTTTTTGACAAACACACACACACCCAAGCCCGAGGGAGAACTCGAACTTCCGCCGGGACCAGCCGCACTGTCCATGACTGCAGCGCCTTGGACCGTTCGGCTCACTTTGAAATATCCCGTTATACGGTACATAGACAGCGGGACAAAGAGCTCTACAGGAGTTGTGGTACAGCAGTGTTTCGAACACTCATCGTCGGATCGCCTTCCACGTGACGTCGGACGTCGCTAGGTCCGTCGAGCACCCCTAGCTGCGGACGCACCGTACCAGTACCTAGTAACAGTGGCAGTTGGACGAAAATAGCGTGTCTTGTCGCAATCACGCAATTACAATTACACAGGGACTTACTACGGCGCACTCTTCTCAGTTTGTATACGTAAGGAGAAGCGTGAGATCTCAAAGTGACCAGATCATCAAACTGTACATTTCCGTACATGGGTTCCTTAGCAAAATTCTCTCTGCTAAGTCTCTCTAGGAACCGTGAAAAATCCCGTATATGTATTTATGCGTAATATGTTTCACGTGTACTTGGTAATGGCCCTAAAACCGAAAGTGCGATAGTGGATATACTAAACAAATATTACTGCCAAGTGAAGAAAACGTAGCAATTTCCAAACTTCAAAAAGTGGCCGCGAGAGCCTGATTCATTCAGTGACTTTTTGTTACTCATTCTGCAAAGCATACTGATCAGGGAGTACATTATGAATACCTACCTAATAGCCGGTACGTCCACCTTTGGGGCCGATAACAGAGGCGACGCGTCGTGGAATGGAAGCAATGAATCCTTGGTAGGTCTGTGGAGGGAGCTGACGCCACATCCGCACACACAATTAGCCTAATTCCCGTAGATTCCAGGGAGGGTGGCGATGAGCTCTGACGCAGAGTTCAGTCACATCCCGTATCTGTTTGGTCGGGTTCAGGTCTGGCTAGTTTGGAGGCCAGCACAACAATTGGAACTCGTTACTGTGTTCCTCGAGCCACTCAGTTACAGTCCTGGCTTTGCGATATGGTGCGTTATGTGGTTGAAAAATGGCACTGCCGTCGGGAAACATGACCGTCATGAGGGAATGTACGTGGTCTGCAACCAGTGTACGACACTCGTTTGCCGTCGTGGTGCCTCGCACGAGCTCCACTGCACCCACTGATGCCCACATGAATCCTTCCCAGAGCACAAGGAGATGTTCCCCTGGAAGAAGAAGAAGAATTCGCACCCTCCCATGGGTGTGATGAAGAAGTTATCGGGATTCATCACACCATGCAACGCTCTGCCACTGCACAAACGTCCAGTGCCGATGATCACTTGCCCATTTCAGTCTCAGATGCCGTTGACGTGGTGTTAACATTGGCACGTGCATGGGTCGTCGGCTGCGGAGGACTATTGTTAGGAGTGTTTGATGCTCTGTGTGTTCAGACACACTTGTACTCTGCTCAGCATTAAAGTCTCACGTCAGGTATGTCACTGTTCGCCGCCTGTCCTGTTTGACCACTCTGCTCAGACTACGACGTCCGTCACCCTTAATGAGGGGTGACCGCCGAATCCCATGACGTCTGGACGTGGTTTCGCCACGTGTTGAAGAAACTCGCCACAACACTCCTCGAACACCCGACAAGTCGTGCAGTTCCCGAAATGCTCGTGCCGAGCCTCCGGGCCACCACAATCTGCACTCGACCGAACTCACATAGATTGGGCGCTTTCCCCATTCTATACGGACAGCATGCTCACTGGTACTACATGCACTGTGCGTGAGTCTAACAGTCATTCCTCGCCAGGTGACGCTGCTACTATCGCCTGGACGGGTTTATATCGATAGCAGGTCGATGGTTATAATGTTCTTGCTGATCAGTGTGTGGGCTGGATAAAAAATAGTGGCAATACTGACGTAAAGTGAATGATGTCTGTCACGTGGCATGTCTGCTTTCTGTGGGTGCTAGCAAAAGGTCAGCCGAAGTAGTGGAGACAGCGGCAAAGGCTGTATTGAAGTCCGTTTCAGTGCGAAATGTCTGAAAGTGCAGGAGGTCAGCTGAAGCACCTCAGAAACATGTTTAGGAAACACGAACGACGTTCATTGTTAAGACTGAAGTGCCACGTGGTCGGAGCTCACAACATTTTTTTTTTTTTTTTCTGGCATTGCATCCCATCATCCTTCATAACAACGCGCGATGCTACACGGCGAACCCCATGCAGCAGATCCTGCATACGTGGGCGTGGGCTGTATTGGAACATCCACCGTATTACCCGATACCTGTGGGTCAAAATGAAGGAATCTCTTCGTGGCATGCGCTACACAACCAACGAAAGACACCATCCGTGCCATAGGGCGGTCATTGAGAGATGTGGGTAAAGATGGATCCGTTGCGGTTGTGGGGGAAGGTGATCGAGACGGAGGGTATTGTATTAAGGATATATAATACGGTGAGCTTCTGCGGATAAAGTCTTGCATGAATAATAACTACATTGCCACACATTTTTATCCAACTCAAGTATAAATAATATCACCAGCCGTCGAATTCTTTTTTTTCTCTCGCGTAGTGTTAGTTCTCTGACTGTGCAGCGTTTCGCTATTGAAATAAGCTTCTTTTGGAGATTTTATATTCCCGAAACATCTGAGTGATTCATGCTAAGCAGGTCACAAAAAGCACGTACAGCAGAAGGGTGGCAGAAAGCTTTCGCCAGCGCCCGGTGGCGGCCCCCGCGCTACACATTAAATCCCCGACACAAAGCAGGCTGCGCGCAGACCACACCACGCCACGCCGAGTCGCCCGGGATGGCCTCTGCGCCTCCGGCCACCAGCTACTCGTCATTCATGCCGCGTCCGGCGGCGCGCGCAAGAGTTTCGGCGACAATGCGAGCGACCGGCCGCAGTGGTCACCCCCACCCTTCCCAGCCTAACGCACAACTTCTGCTTCACACTCCCCCTCGCCTACTGCACCTTCACAAGCCAGTATTGTTCCGTTCTCTCTCCAGTCGACCCCACATGCCCTCTCCACACACCAACGTCGGTGACAAAGCGATGCTCATCAAAAATTTAGGGCCAAATGCCACACCTGGTGTAATCTCGTGTAACTCCTAATCGGAGAATTCGCATTGCGTTTTCCTATAAACCTACCACACGATCTAAAACTACAGAAAAAAATACTAGCCCCATTCGTGCCCGGAGAAATGCACAGGAAACATGGGATGTGCAGAACTATAGACGTATATCTCTAACGTCGATCAGTTGTAGAATTTTGGAACACGTATACAGGGCTATTACAAATGATTGAAGCGATTTCATAAATTCACTGTAGCTCCATTCATTGACATATGGTCACGACACACTACAGATACGTAGAAAAACTCCATTCGGCGATGGTATGCGCAGTATAAAGCTTCTAGATCCCTCTGTAAGGGGAAATCAACGGGTCGGCCTGCAGTCAGCTAAGAAACGGTTGAACGCGTGCGGGCAAGTTTCACGCGTAGCCCGCGGAAGTCGACGAATAAAGCAGGCAGGGAGCTAAACGTACCACAGCCGACGGTTTGGAAAATCTTACGGAAAAAGCTAAAGCAGAAGCCTTACCGTTTACAGTTGCTACAAGCCCTGACACCCGATGACAAAGTCAAACGCTTTGAATCTTCGGCGCGGTTGCAACAGCTCATGGAAGAGGATGCGTTCAGTGCAAAACTTTTTTCAGTGATGAAGCAACATTTTTTCTTAATGGTGAAGTGAACAGACACAATGTGCGAATCTGGGCGGTAGAGAATCCTCACGCATTCGTGCAGCAAATTCGCAATTCACCAAAAGTTAACGTGTTTTGTGCAATCTCACGGTTTAAAGTTTACGGCCCCTTTTTCTTCTGCGAAAAAAAACGTTACAGGACACGTGTATCTGGACATGCTGGAAAATTGACTCATGCCACAACTGGAGACTGACAGCGCCGACTTCATCTTTCAACAGAATGGTGCTCCACCGCACTTCCATCATAATGTTCGGCATTTCTTAAACAGGAGATTGGAAAACCGATAGATCGGTCGTGGTGGAGATCATGATCAGCAATTCATGTCATGGCCTCCACGCTCTCCTGACTTAACCCCATGCGATTTCTTTCTGTGGGGTTATGTGAAAGATTCAGTGTTTAAACCTCCTCTACCAATAAACGTGCCAGAACTGCGAGCTCGCATCAACGATGCTTTCGAACTCATTGATGGGGACATGCTGCGCCGAGTGTGGGAGGAACTTGATTATCGGCTTGATGTCTGCCGAATCACTAAAGGGGCACACATCGAACATTTGTGAATGCCTAAAAAAACTTTGAAGCGATTTCACAGCTCTACAAGAACTTTATTGTTTGAGATATTTTCACAATTCTTTGCACACACATACAAAAACTCAATCATTTGTAATAACCCTGTACGTTCGAGTGTAATGACTTTTCTGGAGACTAGAAATCTACTCTGTAGGAATCAGCATGGTTTTCGAAAAAGACGATCGTGTGAAACCCATCTCGCGCTACTCGTCCACGAGAATCAGAGGGCCATAGACACAGGTTCCCAGGTAGATGCCGTGTTTCTTAACTTCCGCAAGGCGTTCTATACAGTTCCCCTCAGTCGTTTATTGAGCAAAGTAAGAGCATATGGACTATCAGACCAACTGTGTGATTGGACTGAAGAGTTCCTAGATAACTGAATGCAGCATGTCATTCTCAATGGACGGAAGTCTTCCGAAGTAAGAATGCTTTCAGGTGTGCCGCAGAGCAGTGTCGTAGGACCGTTGCTATTCAAAATATACATAAATGACCTTGTGGATAACATCGGAAGTTCACTGAGCCTTTTTGTGGATGATGCTGTAGTATATCGAGAGGTTGTAACAATGGAAAATTGTACTGAAATGCATGAGGAGCTGCAACGAATTGAGGCATGGTGCAGGGAATGGCAATTGAATCTCAATGTAGGCAAGTGATTTGTGCTGCGAATACATAGAAAGAAAGATCCTTTATCATTTAGCTACAATATAGCAGCTCAGCAACTGGAAGCAGTTAATTCCATAAATTATCTGGGCGTAGGCATCAGGAATGATTTAAAACGGAATGACCATATAAAATTAATCGTCGGTAAAGCAGATACCAGACTGAGACTCGTTGGAAGAATCCTAACGAAATGCAATCCGAAAACAAAGGAAGTAGGTTACAGTACACTTGTTCGCCCACTGCTTGAATACTGCTCAGCGGTGTGGCATCCGTACCAGATATGGTTAACAGAAGAGATAGAGAAGATCCAACGGAGAGCAGCTCGCTTCGTTACAGGATCATTTAATAATCACGAAAGCGTTACGGTGATGGTAGATAAACTCCAGTAAAAGACTCTGCAAGAGAGACGCTCAGTAGCTCGGTACGGGCTTTTGTTGAAGTTTCGAGAACGTACCTTCACCGAGGAGTCAAGCAGTATATTGCTCCCTCCTACGTATATCTCGCGAAGAGACCATGAGAATAAAATCAGAGAGATTAGAGCCTACACAGAGGCATACCGACAATCTTTCTTTGCACGAACAATACGAGACTGGAATAGAAGGGAGAACCGACAGAGGTACTCAAAGTTCCCTCCGCCACACACCGTCAGATGGCTTGCGAAGTATGGATGTAGATGTAGACTACTTCGCCAAAAACGTGAAAAATTGAAATAATATCTGTCGGACTAGCTACAGCTCTGTACACTGCACTTTTTACTGTTGTTTTCAACGTTGCCTATGACATCAGCTTATCAAAGTAGTTCTGTAACTACACGTCGCTATTTATAAGGAATGTTGAAATCGAAAGGTACGAAATGACGTAACAACCATGCTGGATGAAATTCGCATATACGGCTTGAGGATGTAATGAGACGTCTAGGACGCATGGTAGTGTAGATGCGTGGGCACTTGACGCAAGTGAGAAGCAGCGTAAATGGGCGAACCATGTCATGTGTCCAGCGAATCAGTGAGAAAGTGGAGTGCCCACTTTCCTGAAGGGAGTGTTTGAGTGGTGATCCGAAACAGGCCAGGGAAACACTGTAATCAGTGTCCAACTTACCGACAAGATGAACAGCTTGGTAAGAAGTAATCGTTGTGTCACAAAGGTAAATGTTGGCGGTGATAGCCGGCCACAGTGGCCGAGCTGTTCTAGCCGCTTCAGTCCGGAACCGCGCTTCTGCTACGTTCGCAGGTTCGAATCCTGCCTCGGGCATGGATGTGTGTGATGTCCTTAGGTTAGGTAGGTTTAAGTAGTTCTAAGCTTTAGGGGACTAATGACCTCAGATATTAAGTCCCATAGTTCTCAGAGCCATTTGAACCACTTGGTGGTGATAGTGGGGGCTAGTGTTGGAGCAGGATGGATAGTTGTCCACAGCAGGTTGGGTTTCAAAGAAGCTCAGCGACCGCAAAAGGAACTAAGACTGGGGCTAAGATTCCAACTTCTGTTCTGGTATCATCAAGACCCCTCTTTCCAGCCCGCATCTCGTGGTCGTGCGGTAGCGTTCTCGCTTCCCACGCCCGGGTTCCCGGGTTCGATTCCCGGCGGGGTCAGGGATTTTCTCTGCCTCGTGATGGCTGGGTGTTGTGTGCTGTCCTTAGGTTAGTTAGGTTTAAGTAGTTCTAAGTTCTAGGGGACTGATGACCATAGATGTTAAGTCCCATAGTGCTCAGAGCCATTTTTGAGCCCTCTTTCCAGTAGCGGATCGCCGCGGTGACGAGAGCCGGTACCATCACTTGGAGTTAGATACAAAGTGGACAGTGTGCAACGCAAGCATGTGTCGTCATATCCCTCTACATTTGAAACTGTGCCCTCAGCAGGCATGGGATGCTCACCCTCGTTCTCAACGTCCGAAGTCCTATATTCATCTAATTCCTCGAGCACGGAAAGACCACTAACAATAATGCGTACTCTGTGCTTCTCTGTAGCCTACACAAGTCCATCAAGAGCAAACGGCCTGGGATGCCGACGGAAGGGGTGATTATGCTCCACGATAACGTCTCGTGGGTCACACAAAGGGTAGTGACCAAGTCCAAGCGGGAGACGCTGGAGCATCCGCTACACTGACCGAACATGTCACGCTGGAAGTTCCTCGTGGTGGTCCGATAGAACAACAAAGGGAAGCGCTTCAACTCGGACGACGAACTGGATGGCACTGTGGAGAACTGGCTCGTTTCACAGCCACAGGAATTTTGGGAACCGGGAATCCTTAGTCTCGTGAAACATTGCGATAGCTGTGCTCACACGTCTGACAAATTACTTTTGAGTAAAGGCTTCAGTTATACCCACATTTTTGTTTCGTACATTTTCTTTTCAACGCCTCCCATATATCAGTAAACACAGAAAAGGGTCACTCATTATCAATCTCTGACAGCCTCTCCAGCGGTCAACAAAAATTTGATTTTCAGTGCTTCATTTAATTAATGACATAATTTAAAAATTTAAAATGTTATCATAACCTAATCATTAAGGATTATAAACTTACGTTAAAGATCTAAAATGACAAATGATACAGTTTCAAGCCTATAGTCATCCATTATTTGAGAATGGGAGTACTTAGAGACTTCCAACAAACTTAACACGTACTTTCCAACCTTTTTGAAACTCATTCTCGCTGTCATTCCCCGATGCTAAGGACATGAGAAAAGCTTATCAGTTATTATATGTTTGCTTTTCTTGCAGTAAAATATCAGATTCAGACATGGTGTTCGAATTTATTACTTGGTTCCTACTAACTCTACTCGCAACACATTTTGGAGCCAATATTCACGTACACCACGAGATCGTGTTATTCAACGGGACACAGTTCAGGCTATATGACAGCGTATATATCAAGATGAGTGATAAACTAGCTTTTCTTAAAATCGTTCGCAAATTACCTATAGTAAGTTTGATAATGAGCGCATTTAAAGTCCCCCAAGGAACTCTGTACGTCATTTTTGAAGGTGTGAGTAGGCTGTTTAGGTTTTTATGTTGGTAACGTCACGTAGCGCTCTGTATGAAAATCACCGACTTTGCTGTGTGCAGTCTGTGGCTGGTTTGCATTGTTGGAATTTGCTATTGTAGTGTTGGCCAGTTGGCTGTTAACAGCGCATAGCGTTGCGCAGTTGGAGGTGAGCCGCCAGCAGTGGTGAATGTGGGGAGTGAGATGGAGTTTTGAGAGCGGATGATCTAGACGTGTGTCCATCAGAGACAATAAATTTGTAAGACTGGATGTCATGAACTGATATATATATTATGACTTTTGAACACTATTAAGGTAGATACATTGCTTGTTCCCTATCAAAATCTTTCATTTGCTTAATATGTCTATCAGTAGTTAGTGCCTTCAGTAGTTAGAATCTTTTATTTAGCTGGCAGCAGTGGCGCTCGCTGTATTGCAGTAGTTCGAGTAATGAAGATTTTTGTGAGGTAAGTGATTCATGAAAGGTATAGGTAGTTGTTAGTCAGGGCCATTCTTTTGTAGGGATTATTGAAAGTCAGATTGCGTTGCGCTAAAAATACTGTGTGTCAGTTTAAGCACACTCATTTATAATTTTTCTAAGGGGACGTTTCAAAGGTTTTACATCTTTAAATTAAATCATCTGTAAAGTTATGAGATATTTGAAGGTTTTTCGTATACGGAACTTCGATTCATTAAAGAATCGTTTGGGGGGCGGGGGGCGAGATGAGGATTACTAATGTGTAAGATTCATTGTTGCCATACGCGGTAGAATAGTGACCTTAGACACTGATCTCCAAATTTTCACTGGTGACACTTTATCTACAGAATATATGATGCGAAGGGACGTTCTATCCTGAATTCATTTTCACTGCGTAACTGTTGACTTATTTTCGAAGAAGGAATATTATAACACGACGTTCACCTGCAATATTAGGCATTCCTAGTGTCACAATTTTGATTTCTCAGAAGACACTGGGTTTCTTAATGAGGGAGGCAGAAAATTCCTGCAAGTTGTAAGTGGGTTCTTCATGGCTCATATCCAAGAGACGCTTGTCTCCTGTTGTGTAAAAGTGCATGATATGAACACATGATCTTAAGAGACACTAAACACATATATTTATTATTACAAACACGAGGGTCGCTTATTCTGAAAGCTAACTGTGTTCTTTCTTTTATAAACTATTCAGTCAAAAAGAGAGTTAACCAATTGCTATTAATACATACGTTTATCCAGTGAACGCTGGCTAAAAACCTGTATGACCATAAGTTATTTGTGGGAACACAGAGAGATTTGTCTCAGAAAGAAATAGCTGTTTAGTTTTTCAAAACAAATAAGTGGAACTATGTGAGTGCAAAGATTGTGTAGTTCAGCGTAACGGAACTCGCTTTATATACAATCTTACCTGCAATGCACTTGTTTGTGGCACTTTCATACTCTGAAACTACACTGAATCTCACTTAAATGCAAAAATCCTGACCTCTGAACACCAGAGAGCTTTCCTTGGCTAATGTAGTAATTGTACTCAATTACTTACCGAGAAATGTTAAAAAATCACGTAATATAGAATCATACTCGTGATTTTTTCAGCTCTATCGGGTATTTAGAAGTGTCAGTGCAACCGAATAGGGAATGCAACAATCGTGTGTTGTGTTGCAGACATTGAGTATAATTGCAAAAGGAATGACAATGATCTCAACAGAAACGGAATCATGGGCGCCATATTTCATAATAACGTACTGTCGTAGAAAATAACTCTTTTTATAGTATATTAGCACGTGCCGACGCACTGATTACCTCTTCAACCAAAATCGAAATTTACGCTGACTACAAATGTGGTAAATTACATTATAGTATGTAAAATGTTATGATATGAACGAATCGAACTGACATGCTACTGAAAGAGAAAGTATTTTGCAATCTAACACAATCATCGATGACTATAATGTTGCACTGCAATGCATAACCTGTCTGCTACAGTCCTTGTAAACCCAGGCGATGTAAGTGAAAAGACCTTGTCCAGGTAAGCATTAACAGGACACCGGAATTTCAGGTTTATTTCCAACCCAGTATCAGATCGTGGACGACTTCGACTAAATCCCTACTTGCAGGGAGCCAGTGATTTGTTTGGATACCGGGGAAAGGTGTCAGTGATTCGCAATACTAAGAAGAAAACGATGAAGAAGTACTAAAAATACATATTTATTCTGAAACTGGAATAGGACAGATTGCTGTTTAGCTGAGGACGGAAAGCCTTCGGTGATTTTGAACAAACATAAAACAGTATAGAAAGCAAGTATTGGTCTACAGCTACACACACACACACACACACACACACACACTGATACTCACTCAGACCGACACTTCGGAGAGAGAAAGCTGAACCACGAGACTCAAATGTAGGCCACAAAAAGGGAGGAGGACTAGGACGGATCTCTCCGGTCGGTTAGCGTCGCTGCTCTGCAGTAGTATCACGAAATATTTGCGATCACCAAGCGAACGAAATGGCGATCGAGGTCGGATGATGTTACTAAGCTCTGTACAAAGTAATGAACTCTCAGCTGAACTAAAGCGCGACAGGGAATGCTTGTAGCAATATACGGTGGCAGGCGAGAATGCACTGCTGGTCTTTCCAGTGAGATCTCAGAGAATGGGGCGCGGGCAACGGCTGTTAAAAGTTTACCAGAGCCATGACTTCACAGACTAGCGCTGATGCCAACCTGATGGGCAGATAAGCGGCTAGTACTTGCCTGTTGGGAAACAGAAGTTGGGCACTTCCTTTCGGCTCCATAGGCTCCCTAGCCTGAAGCAGGCTCAGACATCAGAATGTCACGCTTTTCTGAATTGCTACGCATCTCACAATCAAGAAGACTCTCCTTCTAGACTTAAATAGTTTTTAACTGTCACCACCTCCCCAGTAAAAAATCAAGTTCCCTCAAAATGACTGCAGCTGAAATTTGATTCCAGATTTCTATTTCTCCATACATCAGAAATTACTATACTAAAGCTTCTTTCCTCTCAAATTTCTTTAATGGCTTAATTCGCGAATGAATTCTTAACTACTTCGATATATTTAATATAACAGATACGTAAAGTACTAACACACCAGGGGGTTGTTCGTCATCTAAGGATGCCAAATCTGTCACCTGATTTATTACATATTGTTTTTCACTCGACTCATACTTTGTTTTCACACCTGTGTCGCTGCACATGAAAGGTCGCGCCATTTAGCGGTCTTGGTGGAAGTTTTACCTCGTGGTGTTACAGTATATACGGATATTCTGTTCCAATAGACACACAAGTCATCCGGTATCAAAAAGTAACTACTCTCTGTTTCATATCGGAAAGCCAACTAATGTCGAGGCATTTGCCGTACCTAAACGCGACTTTGGAGAACATTCATTCTAAACTAAAGCAATTACATTCGCAATACGGTAGTTAAGCCAGTGGCATTTAGCTATCTCACCCTCGCGCGACAACGACTAACTGGAGCCTCACCACAGCGCAACAGAACGAATCCTTGCGCAAGTCGTCCTATCAGCTGTTGCAATCCAAGGAATGTCATGCTTTTACCCAACCCAAAGAACTCCTCTTGGCAGTGCCTCGTCAATGCCTCTTTGGATTTTATTTTATTTAATCGTGTCAGAGAACAAACATCATATAATCAAAACAAGTCTGGTACCATAAGCATTACCAGCTTTCTACAAACACATGTTACATAATGACACCCATTTTGATTGCTATGTGGCCTATATTTAGCCATTCACGGCAGCTTCCATCAGTTCTTTTAGGAAGCATGTAGCTCGACACAGCTTGCAGCTGAGGAGATGACCGGTGGTTTGCTCTTCTCTGCATTTGCGCAGGGTGGAGTCACAAGAAAATCCCCACTTCTTCAGGTTGTTCTTACAAATGCCGGCTTCATATTGTAGCCCGTATGACATTTTCCATGTCGGCAAGCTTTCTGAAAGTATGTTGTCACACCATTCTATGACGTTATGATCTCGATAGTGCCAGGAATGTAGTCTGAAGCTGGAGGTTGTTCAGTGAAGGTTTCTGTGGCAGGGAGGAAACGTCGTCTTGATTTGAGTCGGGTAGTTGCAGTGGAGTACGCATATAGAGAATGGGTCTCCACATTTATTGCTTTTTTTTAATTTTTAGTCAGGTGATATATTCATGGCGTATGTCTGGGGTTGGGATACCCGCTAGACGGAAGACCTTTCGGAATCGAGTTTGTCTCAGGAAGCCTCTGGTGATACTGGAAGTCTCGTCTCGGGCAATCTCAGCCTGTCTGGCATGAATGGGGCTGCATCAGAAAGAACAGGCAAATTCTGCTGCAGAACAACAGAGGGCAACGGCTGATGTTCTCCGAACACAAGGATGTGTCCCGCGAGTTGTACCAGTTAGTTTAGAGAGGATGATATTTCTTGCTGGTGCCTTTCTTTCGTCTTTCAAGCAGTGTGTTCTGTAAGTTAGTGTTCCATTAAGGGTGACTTCTAAATATTTGACTGCTATGCTGCGTTGAGTATTTTCTCAGGTGACCTGGAATTTCTTCATACTTAGCTGTTCTTTTAAGTTGAAGCCGCATGCTAAAGTGTTTATCAACTCCGTTTCAACTGGTATAATGGTAGTAGTTATTGAGGTCTTCCTTTCAACATGTTGGAAACTTGTCCCTTGTGCTGTTATTTTACGGTCGTCCGCATAGATGACACTGTTTGTTCCTGCTAGGCACGGTTGGTCGTTGTTGTAAATGTTAAAGAGGACGGGAGCTAGGATGCTTCCTTATGGGAGGCCATTTTCCTGCTTCTTTCATCTACCTCTGTGGCCTTCTATCTCAACAAAAAAAAAATTTGCTTCTGTAGTAGGCATTCTAATATCCAAGCTAGTTTATGATCATTGTTATTTCATAGAGCTTCATTAGCAATATGGAATGGTAAGCTGTTCCTATGTTTCTGTCAGACCGACGCAAACTACACCGGTAATTAATTTTATTGTTATGGCCACTGCGTTAGGTGTAACACTTGAAGGTGCAACCTTTCCGTAGTCGGAAATCTGCTCGTTCCGGTATGAGTACTGGTTCTATAATTTTTGGCAGTCTGTTCAGTGTCGTTCATTCGAGTATTTTTTATAGATAAGATAACAAGGAGATTGGTCTATAGCTTTTTATATCTTTTGAAGTTTTACCAGGCTTTAAAACTACAAATACTCTGGCATTTCTCCACAGTTGGGAATGTCATAGTTCTTCATGCAGTTGTTTAGTAAATCTAAGAGCCATTGTTTGCCTTTGGCGCCAAAACCTTTGAGTTGTTCAATACAGATGCTTTGCAATTTTTGCATTCGTTGGTGCTCTATTAAGATCAATCATCATGAATGATCTTGCAGAGTGTTTTTGGTATGCTCATAAAATGTTTCTGTTTTTCCCTTTGATTTGTCTAAAGTTTCGCTTTGTTTGCCGCTTGCCATAAACTTATTTGCCCTTTGGTTTGCAGGTATGTTGCTGGGGATTGCATAATTAGTGAGGGGTTTTAGTAACCCCCATGGCTTGTAGATGTTTCTTCCCAAATTTACCTCCTCTCTTAACCTAATATACTGGGTACGTTTTGACTCGGAAACAGAGGAAATGAGACGTTGACCACTAGCGCTGGTTTCTGCACTAAATGATTTTCGAAACAGTTCTTCTGTTAGTTCAAGAGAATTGATGTTGCTGGAGTAAGTCCCTATAAGGACACATTCTGCAGCCTCTAGGAATAGCCTCACGGGAACAGAACCTGTGGTCGGACAGCTGATATTAACTGACCCTTAGGCCGGCCGAAGTGGCCGTGCGGTTAAAGGCGCTGCAGCCTGGAACCGCAAGACCGCTACGGTCGCAGGTTCGAATCCTGCCTCGGGCATGGATGTTTGTGATGTCCTTAGGTTAGTTAGGTTTAACTAGTTCTAAGTTCTAGGGGACTAATGACCTCAGCAGTTGAGTCCCATAGTGCTCAGAGCCATTTGAACCATTTGAACTGACCCTTATTGGCTGGTGTTGTGAATGTGGATTTGGTAAGCATATTGAACTGACGGTTTGTTGGGATAGGTTCTCACTAACAAAAATAAGGTCAGGATTGTAATCACTTTGCCATCTGTCACACTAGAAAGATGGGGATAGTTCGCTGTGGCGGCTGATGATGTTCTGCCCATTCTAGAGCGGTCTGTCCGCGTACGTCGTCTTCAGGGTATCGCTTGGCAGTGCTGCGGCTGTTGTAAACACGGTATGGAGGAGGATGTAAGTCTGCAGGCTTTCGTGGCCGTTGTCACTAATAGCAGTAGACACCAGAAGATCCTGAGGAAGCTCCCAGTAGAGGGGTCGAAACGTCGATCATTTTAGAAGAAACATGACGCGGCCTAATAACCCAGAAGATTTTCAAGGAGGAGGATGATTTAAAGCAGTCCTCGACTGGAGGTTTGATGATGGATGAAACTACCTGGTCACCAGTTTCGACCGTGATGATTTCAATGTCATTGTGCTTTGTAATTGAAAGTGAGAGATTCACAGGTACCGTTTGGCAAAAGTGGCGCTACTATAGTGGGCATGAGGTCTTTCTGCGATTAGTTTCATTCCTGTGACCTTTCGACTGTGCTGTTTACAGTACCTATGAGTTTCTTGTGCGTGCAGTAGGTCACATTTATTGGTGTGGCAGAGCTTTGTAGCAGCTCTTCTTTAGAGTTTAATACTCCTTCGATATTATTAGAAATGACTAATGTCTCGATCTACGAGCCTCTCCCGGATTTTGGAGATACTCATTAACTTCATTCTCCGATATACACTGAACAGCCAAAACATTATGATCACTGCCCACCGCGACGTTGTTTGACGCGGTAACAAAAGCATGTAAGCGGAACAGACACTAATGAGCGATCACCCCAGGGAAGATATGGTCTGGATATGGATAACTCCATTGAGATAAGCAACTTAGGGCAGATTATTAATAGGCAGAGCCTGCGAACGAGTATATCGAAAACGACGAAGCTGGTCGAATGTTCACGAGCTATTGTAGAAGAGGTAGGAGGATTGAAACTACCCTAGGCGCTAAATGGTTGGACGTGCACGACTCTTCAGAGAATGTGCGGTTCTGAAGCTCATGCGCTCTGTAAAGTAGGACAGATGGCGATCTGTGGCAGCTCTACGCTAAAAGAGGACAATGATAGTGTACGCACAAGTGTTTCAGAGCACTACGTCCATCGTACAGTGTTGAACATGGAGCTCCGCAGGAGGCTACCCCTACGTTTTCATATATTGGTCCAACGACATCGTCAATTACGACTGCAGTGGGCATGGGGCCATCGGGATTCGACCGTCGATCAACGGAAATGCGTCGGCTCGTCGGCTGAAAGGCATTTTTGCTACACCAGGTCGCTGGTCGTTTCCTCAAATGCCGCCATCGAGATGAACGGCCGCTCAAAACGTGGAGCGCCAATGATTCAGGATCGTGGGAGCAGTATTATTCCATGCGAGATATCCCCTTTCGCTTGCATGTGAGCTGTGGTAGTAATCGAAGACATCCTGACACCTGATGTCACTTTTCAGTAGTGTAGTTATCCACGTCTCGGAGCCAGAACCGCGTAACAGTGGTTGGAGGAGCGTTATAGTGGACTCAGGTTGATGTCTCAGACACTAAATTCGCCAGATTAAAATCTTATGTGATATGTCTGCGTAAGCAGAAGAAACTAACTATCAAAGTCCGAAAACAATTTATTGAAATGTTCCATTAACCAAAACAAATTCTCCAAGTATAACACCAAGACAAAACAGTGATCTGTCTTCGAATCACAACTACATACGATAGTAATATAGAACACAACTGATATGATTTCCTACTGGTCTCCGCCAGAGACTTCTCCAACATACCAAACCTAATCCAGAGATCAGCGAGAAGATCCAAGCCCAGTTGCCGGGGCGGCAGCTATCCACATCTGCTGGCGGTGGATTAACTGCCGATATCCTTTTTTTTTTTTTTTTTTTTTACTTTATTGCTATTTTAAAGCCTGGACAACAGGCAGGCTGTCAGCAGCACACTACGCTGTTCTTCAGCCATAGAATATACAAGCAGAAAAAACAGGAGAAGACACATAAGTTACAGAATGTGGGCAATAAAACAGGAGACACATAGAGACAAACACGGAGCCGTTCACACTCGTCGATAATCCACACTGCTAACTGATGAGACGACGCACAAACACTGAAGATGACGATGGCACTGGTGAACGAGGGAGTGTGACGGTGAACACTGAACACTAAACACGACGGCACACACTAGACACTGATGGCGATGATCTCCGGCGCGCGAATGTTCACTATGCGTGTGCGAGTCCGGGGACCTGCCAAGAGAGGAGGAGGAGGAAGGGGAGTGGGAGAGGGAGAGGGGAGAGCAGAGATGCCACGGGCAGGGGAGAAAGGGGGGGAGGGAGGAAGGGGGAGGGGAAGCCCGGGGGGAAGAGTGGTGGAGGGAGGGGACGGGGGAAAAGGAAAGAGAAGGGGAGGGAAGGGAAGAGAAGGGAGGGAGGGAGGGTGCCTAAAGGAAAGGACACCGGAAGTGGGTGGTGGGGCAGGGTCAAAGTTGATAGGAGGGGTAGATGGAGGGGAAGAGGACATCATCAGGGAGGGGGAGCTGGCGGAAGCCACCTTGGGAGAGAGTAAGGAGGGTGGAGAGATGGAGACCGGGCGGGACGTGGGAATACAGGCGCGGCAGCGGGCGGGGATGGGAGAGGATTGGGGAGACGAGCGGGTGAGGAGGATCGAGTTTACGGGAGGTGTACAGGATCTGTATCCTTTCAAGGAAAAGGAGGAGGCGGGGGAAGGGGATGAGATCATACAGGATCCGCGTGGGGGAGGGGAGACGGATGCGATAGGCGAGGCGGAGAGCATGGCGTTCAAGGATTTGGAGGGATTTATAGAAGGTAGGGGGGGCGGAGATCCAGGCTGGATGGGCGTAACAAAGGATAGGGCGGATGAGGGATTTATAGGTGTGGAGGATTGTGGAGGGGTCCAGACCCCACGTGCGGCCGGAAAGGAGCTTGAGGAGACGGAGTCGGGAACGTGCCTTGGCTTGGATCGTCTGGAGATGGGGAGTCCAGGAGAGGCGACGGTCGAGGGTGACGCCAAGGTACTTAAGGGTGGGAGTGAGGGCGATAGGACGGCCATAGACGGTGAGATAGAAGCCGATATGCGGCCGAGCGCCGGCCTTTATAGCGCACCGGCGGCTGAGTACCTCGGAACTATTTTCCATCACGTGGTTTGACGTGTGAAAATAGTTCCGGGATCTGCAGCGACCTCTACATTATGTTTATGTGGGCCGCTGGTGTCTTTGCTGTGTTGTTGTTGTTGTGGCCGTTCATGAATATTGCCTGTCGGTTGCGTAGTCCTTCGGTGTGCCCGCGAAGTGGGCAACCCGCGGCTGCACGCTGTCAGTTTGGTTGCCGATACTCTAGGCGCCGTGATGTCTGGTGGAGAACGCCACAGCACTATGAAACCCATCTGGGTCGCCATCGGGTGCCATCACTACGTACACAAATCAGTGGCTCGTCATTTACGCGAATTACTTGACCTGTGCGTAGACATCTGATACCATATATCTCCGCAAACCTACCAACAAACTGTCGGACCTCTGATATGCAGAATCAGTGATGTATTTCGTTCCAGAGACGGACAAACAAGCTAATAAGCAGGAGAAGCTGGAGGTTTAGCAGTGGTCGCGTATTCGACATCATTCATTACTTGAAAAGGTGTTTTAGTCTGCCACTCCTCGGACATACTGCGTGTAATATCTACTGTCACTGAGAGGCAACGTGAAACGCAGTATGGCTGGCCGGTGCTAGGCATTGTGCAGTGGTCTGTTATGTAATTTTGGTCGTTTTTCTTGTCGTTGTTAGCAACAGGGAAACAACTGTAATTTGCTGTAGTACGAACAACGAAAATTTCAGTAATTTCATTAAAAGAAACTATCTGCGGTAGATATTGGCTGTTTACCTTTTGTGCTAGAAGCCCTTTGTAATTATCAAATATTATGAACTCTGTAGTGAGAGCTTTAGTTTTTTGTGCACATATTCGTTAAATTACTAACTTCAAGGGCACCTAAATGGATATTCACTTGTAAATAGTCTTCACGGTTTTGCCACCGGATCACGTTGTGCCAATTCCACAATATTTCCGCGAAACAACCGTCCGACATCTTCATGTGGTTCAGCCTTGCTCGTGGCTAGGCACGACTGACGGTATCCGCACACCGACGCCCCGTTTTTAGAACACACGCGCGAAGAATGCGCAGCCGCGGAAATCGCGCATGCGCAGTGATTTGCCATATTCAAACTCCCTCTGCCGAAAATCGCAGAGCTGCTCTGCCGCTCGTGAGCGCTGTACGCTGCGTTACTCACCAACGGCCGCACTAGGCCAGTGTTATGACGAGCCTGTTATCGAAGATTCTGGATTTTCGCGTCGTGACTTAATAGCAGCCAATGCAGGGTTCCAGGCTGTGCTCCGTTGAAATCCCGTATCCTTGTTGATGAGATTATCGGCTGTACGGATATGTTTTGCTTCGTAAAATGGCGCAGTCCCAGAAAGATGGTGCCGGGGATAAAACTTGCGTCTTTTCATAAATCATACGATGTCTTCTATTCAGGCAGTGTTCCGCAGTTGCCGACTTTTCCGGTTGACGAAGGCGTGTATGACGCTGGTGCTCATCGCAGTGTTCTTGTACTGTCCGGCATGTCTGACCTGTATACGCTGCGCTGCCCCACACTGACAAGCAATTTGGTACACACATTTCCTCACTCCAAGGTCATCCTTAACCGAACCCAACAGGATTCTCAGTTTTGCAGATGGATGATATTCACTTACTGAAATTGTGTCTGGAGTAATAGTGTTATGAGGAAGTGAAAAAATACAAATTCTCTGACTGAAATATTGCTATCTACAAATGTCAACGTTACGAGGAACCTGATTTCTTGCCGCATCTCGAAAATTATGTGTTATTGTAAAACTAAAGAATTACCAATAGGCTAGTATTCTACCAGCAACTATTACCAAAATTTGCTATAAAATTTTTTCACCAAGTAAGTTTAGCAACATATTAGTTTTACCATAATTAATGCAGACTAAATCCGCAATTCCGCGATGATATTTGGCTCTTCCACTTCTGGTTAACCGTATTGAGTGTTATGAGTTAACAATTGCAATTATGAAAGTACACGTTCTCTTTCAATTTCACAGCATACAGCGAATTGTTTCTCTCTCGTAACAGAATAGTTTAACTTCGTTGATGACTTCTAAATTCAGAGAATATTTAAATACTCGACAAAGATTTTACTCCTAACATCTCTTTCTTCCTCCGAAGCGGACAATCGTGGGCTACACAGATTTGAAATTGTAATAACATGAAAAAAATTCAAGAGTACTAATGTATACAAATCATTCATTAAAGCTGACATTTCTGATATCAGCACCTGAAGAAGTAGAGTTTCTAGCAGGCGACGTTCGCTGTTAAGTGGTCTGTCAGGGGCCCGATGTTCAGTTTTGTGTAAGCAGTTGGGCAGAGCGGGCTTGTGGAAGGGATGTTATACTATTGAGGGTTGCGATGTTGAAGCTTCTGTGGTCTACTTGAGGTGATTGTCTGGCGCTCGGTGTTCATATTTCAGTAAATGGACGCAGCGATAAAGTGCGAAGGGGTGCGGAGTTGGGGTATAAGTGGCTAGCAGATGATGGAACTACTAGGTTAGCACTGCCATTTTTGGTTTCATGGAACATGATCTAGCTCTTATTATGATAGGTGCTGGGCGCAGCAGGATTGTATATGCTGAGCAAGCTACGGTGATATTATGCAAGATGATATAGGTTCGAGAATGTGAAATAAGTGAGGTTCTGGCAGTTACAGTCAGTTATGTGGTGTGCAGTCACACTGATCGGTTACAGTGTACAAATCAGTTCAAAGAGGTGGATAGCTTGGAAGGTATTCGCAACAAAAAATGGTTCAAATGGCCCTGAGCACTATTGGATTTAACTTATGACGTCATCAGGCCCCTAGAACTTAGAACTACTTAAACCTAACTAACCTAAGGACATCACACACATCCATGCCCGAGGCCGGATTCGAACCTGCGATCGTAGCGGTCGCGCGGCTCCACAATGTAGCACCTAGAACCGCTCGGCCAACCCGGCCGGCTATTCGCGAGAGTGTTAGTGGCGACGGAGTAAGGAGTTGATTAGGTTACTGTTACTCACGACAGAAAAATGATGATCCCTTGCAGCCAAATCTAACTGCGTAAAGTATTGAGGCAAGCTGAGCAAGAACGGTGACACTGCGCAAAGCTGCGTATACGACAAGGGCCGTGCAGGCTGTGTCGTCACTACATTTGCGTTTGGCCATGACAACGTAACTAATCTGGAGGTAATGTGAAATTCATTTGCAACCTGCGAATACGGTTGTACAACGGCTACACGATTTACTACTAACATTTGAAAAATTATGCCGCACTAGGAGTCGAAACCGGATTTTCAGTAGTAGACTTAACCGCCTTTTTTATATATTTTCAACGCAGAAAAAATATAAACTGAAAAAGAAAGGAAAGATGACCAGGAGACAGGCCAATGACCCACCGATTTTCCCCTGCTTTTTTTCTTGGGGAGGGTAGGGGGTGAATCGAAGTATCCACTTTATTCATTTAATTGACGTAGAACCTCATTTTCTTTACGTGTTCACATGTCATTTCAAGGGAAAACATATTTCAAATGCTTTTACTTCAGCAAGACACAGAGCTTCTATTCATTTGCAGGAAAATTCGTTTTCCTTCTACAGAGAATTCCAGCAACATTTAAACAGGAGCTAAAGAGAACAACAAAACTGTCTTCGTGTTGCAGTTTACAGAATGAGATTAAAAATATTTTATGTGAAGCTTAACAGTGATAATAATAAACCAGACTAACATAAAAATAACATTGTAATAAATTATTATACTTTGAAAAGTTAAACACAATAAAATTATATTAAAAAATGCTTCTCCATTTATGCTTGGAACTTTAATGAAAATTTCTTACATATTAAATCAAATACTGTTACACATATAACAGTTAAGTAAAGTTGAATTTCAGTAACAATTACTCCATTGTCATACAACAACATCTCCGTGTCCTTTGAAAGCTACATAAACGTAACACAATTCTCGCATAACATAAAGAAGGAAACACGCAGTGTACTGGAGAATTTGATTTCCAATATCCGCGCTGCTGTTTCATCCAGATACGTCTTGTCGTATGTGTGTGGTATTTTTATCTTCCATTCATTCTCCCATCGTACCGTTCTATCCCGCACGTTACAGCTATGCGGGGGTCATGAAACGCGCTCCATAGGAAGTTAGAGAAATGCTGCTGGTATTTCGGATTGCTCACTATCTTCAGATGTCGTCACTGTAATAACGCCCAAAGTCTGTCACATTCTGCGGGCCATCCCTGAAGAAACAGTGCACAGTCTGGCCTCGAAGTCAAGTTACCACATTCGTTTTAGCTGATGAATAGCACGTCCGAGTCCCGTTCGGGAGGAATACACCCCGGTCCAATACTGCCTTGTCCCATTCGAAGTAAGTATGTGATTACTTTGTCACCAAACGCCACGCTTCTGGTGAAGGCCGTATATGAGACGACTATCAATCTTTATTCAAGAGTTTGACACTGGGGGCATAATGGTGAATCTGTCGTATGAACCACATGGAGTCTGGATAGGGTGGCAAATGTACCGTTAACTGTTAGCTGCCACATTGCACGTACCTCTGTATATGTGGTATCGACAGCCATACTACATGCCACCATTTAGTCGGATTGCTAAGTCGCCCAGTCGTTAGTATCCGATAGATGTCACGTACCGTTTCAGGTCTGATTTCCGGCGGAGCCATCCGAACGTGGCTGTACGCCATAATAAGCTGGTGCTAGTCCTTGTATTAAGATTCCTGTCAGATACGCATGACGTCGTCTCCACAGTTTTAACAGAGTGCTGATACACAGCGCCGCCGCTCGATCGTGTACACCGGCAAGACCCAACCCACCCTCACCGAGAAGGAGGATAAGGGAGTCGTATCTTACTTTAAACAGTAGACTTGATTCACGAAGGAACCGAAAGCCGCCTGTATGGGTCGTGTTATTACCACCGTCATTTGGAGTATTTGGGCAGAGTGAAGAACTCGTGACGTTAGGTAGGTGTTTAAGTATGTGCCTCTCTGAATCATGTCTAATGCCCATGTGGCATGCCCTTTGACGTCTATCCGGGCTGATTGTAATAGTCTCTTACAGCTATACGCTGCTGTGTGATATGTCGTCGGTTAAAACAATCCCTAGACATTTCAAGGTATCCATGAGCGTTAAAGGTGCTACACATTCCTCTGATAAAACAAAACCAATATTCATCGCTGCCACGTGCACCTAATATGAAGGCACGAGCATGTCGTTTTCACTTCGCACTATCGGTACCATGTCATCTGCACATGATTTGCACTATACTGTCCATCCTCGCGAAGTCAGTCCTGTGAAGTGGTGACGAAGGCCGCAGAGTAACGGATCGAGGGTCAGTGCATTTAATATTGTAGATATGGGACATCGTTGTCTGACCTACTTCGCTGCGGTAACAGATTCCGCCGTCCGTCTGTTGACGAGCACTTTGGAGAAGGCGTGCCGCTAGGACTTGTGCAAGATAGGTATGGCTCACTCTATCAGAGTCTTGATCAAAAGCTATCGACGCTAGTGCGGCACGTGTTTTCTGGATCGATCAGATCACGGTCTTTTACTAAGCGCCGTCTGAATTTTGTTATCTCGCCGAGTGACATGTGACATAGCGAGATCACTTGGCGCAATGACTTTCGAAGGTGCTGCTAATAATGTGGAGAATACACTCCTGGAAATGGAAAAAAGAACACATTGACACCGGTGTGTCAGACCCACCATACTTGCTCCGGACACTGCGAGAGGGCTGTACAAGCAATGATCACACGCACGGCACAGCGGACACACCAGGAACCGCGGTGTTGGCCGTCGAATGGCGCTAGCTACGCAGCATTTGTGCACCGCCGCCGTCAGTGTCAGCCAGTTTGCCGTGGCATACGGAGCTCCATCGCAGTCTTTAACACTGGTAGCATGCCGCGACAGCGTGGACGTGAACAGTATGTGCAGTTGACGGACTTTGAGCGAGGGCGTATAGTGGGCATGCGGGAGGCCGGGTGGACGTACCGCCGAATTGCTCAACACGTGGCGCCTGAGGTCTCCACAGTACATCGATGTTGTCGCCAGTGGTCGGCGGAAGGTGCACGTGCCCGTCGACCTGGGACCGGACCGCAGCGACGCACGGATGCACGCCAAGACCGTAGGATCCTACGCAGTGCCGTAGGGGACCGCACCGCCACTTCCCAGCAAATTAGGGACACTGTTGCTCCTGGGGTATCGGCGAGGACCATTCGCAACCGTCTCCATGAAGCTGGGCTACGGTCCCGCACACCGTTAGGCCGTCTTCCGCTCACGCCCCAACATCGTGCAGCCCGCCTCCAGTGGTGTCGCGACAGGCGTGAATGGAGGGACGAATGGAGACGTGTCGTCTTCAGCGATGAGAGTCGCTTCTGCCTTGGTGCCAATGATGGTCGTATGCGTGTTTGGCGCCGTGCAGGTGAGCGCCACAATCAGGACTGCATACGACCGAGGCACACAGGGCCAACACCCGGCATCATGGTGTGGGGAGCGATCTCCTACACTGGCCGTACACCACTGGTGATCGTCGAGGGGACACTGAATAGTGCACGGTACATCCAAACCGTCATCGAACCCATCGTTCTACCATTCCTAGACCGGCAAGGGAACTTGCTGTTCCAACAGGACAATGCACGTCCGCATGTATCCCGTGCCACCCAACGTGCTCTAGAAGGTGTAAGTCAACTACCCTGGCCAGCAAGATCTCCGGATCTGTCCCCCATTGAGCATGTTTGGGACTGGATGAAGCGTCGTCTCACGCGGTCTGCACGTCCAGCACGAACGCTGGTCCAACTGAGGCGCCAGGTGGAAATGGCATGGCAAGCCGTTCCACAGGACTACATCCAGCATCTCTACGATCGTCTCCGTGGGAGAATAGCAGCCTGCATTGCTGCGAAAGGTGGATATACACTGTACTAGTGCCGACATTGTGCATGCTCTGTTGCCTGTGTCTATGTGCCTGTGGTTCTGTCAGTGTGATCATGTGATGTATCTGACCCCAGGAATGTGTCAATAAAATTTCCCCTTCCTGGGACAATGAATTCACGGTGTTCTTATTTCAATTTCCAGGAG
Source organism: Schistocerca americana (assembly GCF_021461395.2). Classification (NCBI taxonomy): domain Eukaryota; kingdom Metazoa; phylum Arthropoda; class Insecta; order Orthoptera; family Acrididae; genus Schistocerca; species Schistocerca americana. Next base: position 51,843,814 of record NC_060125.1, on the reverse strand, counting down.
TGTATTTTAAAATCGCAGTCAAGAAGCGTCAGTGGCCGGTAGTCCCGTATCTGTGTGCCACCAGAGGGTTTGTATATTGTGATAATCAGCCATCCAGAAAAACCGGCGGCAAGAGCCTCCAGGAGACATTAATTCGCAGCAGATAGCAGTCAATCGGGATATCATTATACAGCTAAAGCTACTATAACATTCCAAATGGAGCTCTGGTCCCAGAGATTTATTCACCTCTCCCCTACCAATGGCCTCAGTCACTTCCTATCCTGTGACCTCCATCAGTTGTGCATCCGCCTCTGGTTCAATGGCGTTGAAATTCGTGTGTGTAACCTCGGTAATGGCCGCCATATCGGTATCCATTGCGGCGTCACGTTCAGCGTAATGATCTACAAAGGCATTGCCTATTTCTGTTGCACTGTTAGGTTTGGTTGTCTGGGGGAAGAGACCAAACAGCGAGGTCATCGGTCTCATCGGATTAGGGAAGGACGTGAAAGGAAGTCGGCCGTCCCCTTTCAAAGGAACCATCCCGGCATTTACCTGGAGCGATTTAGGGAAATCACGGAATACCTAAATCAGGATGGCCGGACGCGGGATTGAACCGTCGTCCTCCCGAATGCGAGTCCAATGTGCTAACCACTGCGGCACTGTTAGGTGTCTGCCATTACCCGTGTTTATGGAATGTACCGGAGCTATTGGTCGTCTTTTGCTTTCGTTGATGATGTGCTACGTCGATGGATGGGTGGTGCTGCAACGCGGTGTAGTGCGTGTATCCTGACTACTGTAACTTCGAGGCGGCGTCGCATGATGGATATAATTTTGGCCTTAGCTGAACGTACCGTCGTTTGCGGTCCGGAGAAGGCACTTGAACGATGCATTGCTGTAGCACCGCGAAATATAATTTCATAGTCTGACGTCGCCACAGAGCCTGCTCACGATCATACGTTATCATTGTACGCCGTGGCGCCGGCTTGGCACAATACATCCACCAACATAGGGATGTGAGATGCGGCCGAAGGAGTCGTTAGAAATATCTGAAAACATCTTCAGTGGCTTTTCGACAAGCTCAGGTGGGCAGCATTCATTTTCCACGGACCACAGCTACGCCACACCTGCTGCCGCCGGAGGGAGACCGTAAATTTTAATCCCGTATGGTCGGTGTAGGCCACAGTTTTCCTTCGAGGACGACAGTATCAAGAATGCGTGTAACATACATTCGGTCGAGACGACTAGCAGGCGTGTATCCAGAACGTAGGCCATGTACATGCTCCCAGGTATCCACCAAATGCATATTCTGGCCTCGGGGTATGAAGAGGAAATTGATCTTCCGTTGCAAGTACACATCTGAAACTGCAGTCTTGGCTGAAACGGTCGTGTCGACGTTGGAAGAGCGGAGCGGGCCAATTTCCTCTGTGAAGAAGCGGGAACGCACTCGTCTCCTATCTGTACCGAACGCAGCGTAGATGGTGAATCGTACACCAGGCACTGTCATTGCTAATCCCCGCGCCGACGATACGTACGGTACATCCTCAGCCGTGATGCCTTGTCTGAGAAATATTACATTGCTGCCGCCAGTTTCGGAGACTGGTGATACATAGGATTCGTAGCCGTGGATGACGGGAAATTCCTCGACATATATTTCTTGTAGCAGAACGATGTCGGTGTCCTCCGTTCGCACCATAACTTTGAGTGAAGACATCTTAATTTGCGACCGTATGGTATTGATATTGATATCGATATGGCGGCCATTACCGAGGTTACGCCATTGATCCAGAGGCGGATGCACAACTGATGGAGGTCACAGGATAGGAAGTGACTGAGGCCATTGGTAGGGGAAAGTGAATAAATCTCTGGGACCAGATGAGCTCCATTTGGAATGTTGTAGTAGCTTTAGCTGTATAATGATACCCCGATTGACTGCTATCTGCTGCGAATTAATGTTTCCTGGAGGCTCTTACCGCCGGTTTTTCTGAATGGCTGATTATCGCAATATACAAACCCTCTGGTGGCACACAGATACGGGACTAGCGGCCACTGACGCTTCTTAACTGCGATTTTAAAATATTCAAATATTCACCACATTATTAGCAGCACCTTCGAAAGTCATTGCGCCAAGTGATCTCGCTATGTCACATGTCACTCGGCGAGATAACAAAATTCAGACGGCGCTTAGTAAAAGACCGTGATCTGATCGATCTAGAAAACACGTGCCGCACTAGCGTCGATAGCTTTTGATCAAGACTCTGATAGAATGAGCCATACCTATCTTGCACAAGTCCTAGCGCAACGCTTTCTCCAAAGTGCTCGTCAACGGACGGACGGAGGAATCTGTTACCGCAGCGAAGTAGGTCAGACAACGATGTCCCTTATCTACAATATTAAATGCACTGACCCTCGATCCGTTACTCTACGGCCTTCGTCACCACTTCACAGGACTGACTTCGCGAGGATGGACAGTTAAGTGCAAATCATGTGCAGATGACATGGCACCGATAGTGCGAAATGAGAACGATATGCTTGTGCCTTCAGATTAGGTGCACCTGGCAGCGATGAATATTGGTTTTGATCTATCGGAAGAATGTGTACCACCTTTAACGCTCATGGATATGCTTGTCATGGTTCCGTCACATGTGTACCGGCCATGAGAGCTTACGCCGACTGATGTGCTGGCACGTTACGTGTCTGCGTCCTGTGCGCCGTCGTTGGTTGTAAGTGTGACTTCAGAAGGGTGCCTTCCCCGTCGTGCTGTCTGTTGTTACGATCATGGGATCCCGTTCACAATCATTAGCCCAATCCGTCGGCCGAGTTTTTCCAGCCCCATTTCTCTGTGTCGTCTCTTCTGCTGCTTCAGATTGGCAACGGACTGCTGGTAGCTTTGCGTTGTCGAGATTTTCAGCTCGCGCTTTACGTATGCTTCTGTCGAGACGGTGGTGTTCTGGACGTGAAGTCTGCGTACCCTGTGTAAGTCGTCGTCCTGTGTACGTATTTAACAGTCGTTCGACGGAGTGAGGCGTCGTTTGTTGTGCCTTTTCGCGTATAGTTGCTTATGCGTGTCCATTTCTGCATCCGAAAGTGGTCGTGTGTCTCTGTCGCCAATGCAGTTTGAGACGAAGACAGCTACTGGCACCATTCGACTGTCGATGACAAATTTTCTCTTCCGGTGTCTGTAGTGTTGGTATCGGTCACTTCTGCTCAGCGGGGGAGTGTCGCCGCTGTCACCATGGCCATGTCATCATCCGCCGTCATTGGCTCTTTGACGGGACTGTTCAGTGGTTCAGTGGAGCATCTTTCCGGAACGCATTTGCAAATTTGAGAGGGAGAGACGTTGCCATAAGTGTTGCTCCAGCTTCACCTGTCGGTGCTTGTGTAATTCTCCACTGGAGACATGTTGACTCGACAAGACCTCCCTGACCACAAGATGAGCAAATTTTCGTCTGACCATCATAAATATCGCTCTGCAGCCTCCAATTGTGAGATAAGATGCCACATGTTTTGATAGCTCGATCTGTATTTGTTGCACCCCATTAAGTACCGGCTACATCATTAAGTTCTTCCATTTTTATGCTATGTGACTGAGAATCGTACCACAAGGTTGTAGTGTGGTAACCAAGATGTCAGCTAGAACCTCATATGGCAAACTGAATAGTTCTTAATCGAAGCCACACTGATCGGTGGCTACCGCTTTGATATGGCCGTCAGAATGTTGTTTGTTTTTTGTTTTTTTTTCGGCCAGTCGATGATCAAACCTGGGACTCCAGTTGGCAGAGCTGAAGCCTGGGCCTACCCCACCGTTTCTCGTCAGGAGGCCAAGCAAGTTCAATAGCGCCCAGGGGCAGTGCAGAGTTATACAGACGTATTCAGAAGTATTCCTTTATTCAGCTAGTTTACAGAAGCGTAATGGCGGCGTGCCGCCCACGCGCTGTTCCGCAAGTCGGACCGTCTCAGCATCTCCCTGTTATGCCGACACCGCTGCTGCCGTCATCAAGGCCGCTCAGCTGGAAGCCGGCCGTGCTCTATCTGGTCGCCGCCCGCCAATGCGTCGCGTCTTGCGTCGCATAACTGACCGCGATTCCGGAGACTGCTACAGTCCCTGTTTCGCCTGCTCTGTCTGACCGTGAGACGAAGGTGGTTGTACTGGTCTCCCGTGGCCCTTGGCCACTGCTGCTCCCAGGACAAGACCGCTAGTGGTGCTTGCCAGATGGCAACACCCGCCGCCGTCCCTGGCGCTGGTGCGAGGCTGCCACGCCTCCCGCAGCGTACACCTCGCCTCAACCCCAGCACGCCAGGTGGGAAGCGAACGTAACCCATCGTGGACCCCCTGCAGACCACTGTCACTGCCCTCCTTCAAGCAGACCGTGCAGTCTCAAGTACCCGGCTGCTGATCCGTCCCGCTTCGGTGTTGTCGCCCAGTGGTGGAATACAGCCCGAACAAGTACATAGAAACAAAGTACAGTAAAGGCTTACACAGAATATTTACATAACTGCCACACTGACCCCTATAAGTGTAGACCAGCACAGACCTGAACCGACTCTCGACTGACGGGGCACACGCCCCTCAAGCTAAAAGTGCCTGACTCTTTATACTGCTTTTTCTTCTCGCTCCTGACATTGTGTCAGAGGGAGACTGAAACATTGGCAGCGGAAATTCCCATACGTCAACCACTTACACATCGCCACTCCCGGCTCTGGCCTACTGCCTTGCCTCATACATCGCAATAACTTAAAGCAATGCTGCAGCTCCTTGCATCACTGTTGCCCCACTCCAAACAAATCGTACAAGCAATATGCCGCTGCAGCTCAGCGCCATGTTTACTCTGCCTGGCCTGCTGTTATCGTGGATAAACTTGTCACACACCGTGTCACTGATACGTTTGACGTAGATCACACTGATTGTTATAGGGAAGTGGATTACAGTCATAAAATGGCTCTGAGCACTATGGGACCTAACATCTGAGGTCATCAGTCCCCTAGAACTTAGAACTATTTAAACCTAACTAACCTAAGGACATCGCACACATCCATGCCCGAGGCAGGATTCTAACCTGCAGCCGTAGCGGTCGCGCGTTTCCAGACTGAAGTGCCTAGAACCACTCGGCCACTCCGTCCGATTTACAGTCATATCTTGTGGTCCAATCTTAATGTTTTCTCTTATAATTCTTTCTACTTCATATGCCTTCGGTCAAGCAGGTTCATTATTAAAGCTGATCTTGATGGTAGACTGTGGCTACAGATAAGCCCTTCTACAGGATGACAGTTGTGGAACTACATGAACTAAAATCGTCACAACTTCTGAACAGTTAGCGCTAGGACGTTCACACTGCACGGCTGGCCGCAGAGCATGATTGGAATTAGTATGAGCGTGAACACGCGCCTTGTAGTAGTCGGCCATTTTCACGTGAAAATGTCGCGGTACAGCGTGCCTGAGCGTATAGCGCTGGTGAAGACCAACCCTGTGCGAGCAGTGAGAGCCCCTCTGCGGCTCAAAGGAAGTTTGCGAGCGAGTTCAAGGTGAAGACAACCGGTCCAAGTGTCCTAACAATCAAGTATTTGATTCACAAGTTTGAAAGAACTGTTAGTATTCGTAATGACAGTTTTGGCAACATCGGTCTTCCAAAAAAGGTGAAAACGCCTGAAAACGTCGAGAGAAAATGCACTGTGTTTCAAACCAGTCCCAGGATATCGATGAGGCGAGCTGCACAATATGTGGGGATCAGCCGGGAGATACTGCGACATATTGTTGTTGAAGATCTGCTGTTCTTCCCATACAACACATCAGCCATTAAGCCACAGAGCCATGGAACAGCGGTTGTGTTTCGCCAACAGTATTGATGAACAGGACTTTGATATGAACATAGTTTGAGTTGGCGACGAAGCCCACTTTTATTTTAATGGGTTCATCAATAAGCAAACCTGGCGTACTTGGAGGACTGAGAATCCGCACTTCACGATCGACAAATCTCTTCACCCTCAACGGGTGACTGTGTGGTGTGCAGTGTCCAGCCACGGAGTAATCGGTGCCATTTTCCTTTATGGCACGGTGACTATCGAACGGCACGCGAAGGTTTTGGAAGGTGATTTCATCCCCATTATCCAAAGTGACCCTGATTTCAACAAGATGAGGTTCACGCAAGACAGAGCTCGTGCCCATCAAAGCAGGAGAGTGATGACCTGGAGGTGCACTTTGGGGACCGCATTCCGGCTCTGGGGTACCTAGAGGCCACTGGCATGGGTCCCGATTGGCGCCATATTGTCGGGATCTGAACACATGCCACCCCTTTTTGTGGGTCTATATTAAAGACAAGGTGTACAGCAATAACACCAAAACCATTGCTGAGCTGAATACAGCCATTCAGGATATCGACAGCATCAGTGTTGCAACACTTCAGCGGGTCATGTAAAATTTCGCTATTTGTCTGCGCCAGTTCATCGCTAATTAAATAAAATGAAATGATCGTATGGCGTTGATGACCGGGAGGCCCAAATCGGGGGGAATCCGGCCGACGTATTGCAAAACCTTTTCATTTGACGCCACTTTTCGACTTCCGAGTCATCGCTAATGATGGCAGGCAAATCTAACATGTCGTAACCTAGATCTGAATATCTGCAGAGACGTTTAAATGTTGAATAAAGTGTGTGCACGTTATAGTTTGTAACTAACTTACGTTTTTTCGCATAGTTTAGTAAATTGTCTCACTGTAGATCGAAAGTGTAAGCACTCACTTACAGGAAACAAACAACTGCATGCACGCGAAGCTCCGCGGCAGGAACAAAAATCAGAAGTCCGAGACGCACAACGTCCATTGGCAATCCAACCCCGCCTCCGGGACCACCCCAAACTTCCATTGTCCCAGTACCCATATGGCTGTCAATTGCCAGTAGTGTCTGTTCATTGGGCTATGTATTCATGTCCCAGGGAACATTGCATCGAACTGTTCAGAAACTACAAAATACAGACGCTGCCCTAAGGTTATCAGACGTACAGTTATTCATTACATAAAAGTTACCATGACCCTCTGAAAGTTAATACAAGTAATTGAAAACTATTTTCTTTATTGTTCCTTTTTAAATTAGTGAGTTACTTCTTGATCAGCAGAAACTTTTATGTCAACCCCATTCCTTCACTAATTTCTTCTTTCCATTTGTGTTCTAAAATGATTTTTGCAATGACAGCTTTTCACTGTATTAAAATAAGAAATAAATCACCTTACGCAATTGCGTTGTGTTACACTGCACCACACTGTTCGTCCTTGTAAATTTGCCGAGAAGATATACTGTCCTTGCGCTTGCTCTATACTGCGTGATATGGGCACGTGGTAAGTACTCAGACTTTCTACAAATTAGGAACTAATGTCGTAATGGTGACTGCTGTGACTAATACTAGGGTTGGAACTTAAATAGTGGCAACTATTTATTCACGACCGATACAAAAGAGTTACATGTTTGCGCCTGTTACCGTCCTTCAAAGTAGTCACCAGCGTTTTGTAGAACCCGTTGCCACCGATGTGGAAGGCGTCGTACACCGTTAGCAGAGCCAGTCTAGTGCCTTCCTTCATCTTCGGACTCAAATCAAAGTCACAAGGATTTACGTCAGGGGAGTATGGTGGATGGTACATACATCTCAGTCCCATCGACCGAACAGAGCAGCCACAGCTTGCTCCCGCGCATTGTCGTGCAACGTGATGAGTGGGTTGTGCGGAAAGTGTCGCCGCTTCTCTCGCAAAGCTGGTCGCAGGTGATGCTCCAAGAACGAATACTGATACTGCGCATTGACGGTGGCATTCGCTTCAGAACTGTTCCAGAGATTCGAAGGCAGCAGACCTCACCATTCGCACCATCAACAGAACAGGCTTTGCTAACGGTATACTATGCCTTCCAAATCGCTGGCAACGGGTTCTACACAACGCTGGTGACTATTTTGAAGGAGAGTAACAGGAGCTAACTTGTAACTCTTTTGTATCAATTGTGAATAAATAGTTGCCACTATTTAATTTGCAACCCTCGTACGTTTTCCAACTGTTTATTAACAAACGAAATCACTAATTTTATCACTTTCGATCTTGTGCTTCTAATCTTAAGGGGCTCCGGAAAGGCTCAAAATCATGAAAAGTTCAATTTTTACTTTTTTGCGTTTTCTGAACCTGCAGACTATTGCCTTTTAATAGATATATAATTTATTCAATTCCCAAGACTACAACTATTTTTAAATTTTTTTTTTGAAATGTGTTCTACATCGGCGTGACCCACTGTGGCGCTGTTAAACTGCTGTCAAATGGTGTTATTATTAACGTCCGTGTTCATCAGGTACATTTTAGTGATGTGAGATAAAGTATGTGTTGTGGCTAACCTGTGATGGTTCAATATATATCGCTGGTGTGATTGTCGATTGTTTCATGTTTATTTACTCTGTCGTTATCTCGAAAATATTCGTAATTAATTCTGTTTCTTGAGTCTCTGTTTTGTTGAAGTGTAATAATGAGTAAAAGTAAAGTTATTAGAAATCCTCTGAAGGCTTTTAAGAAAAGGAGAAATGTTGGAAAGCCAAAGGTATGTGTTATTACTGTAAACAATAAAGACGATAACCAAGTGAGTGAACCTAACCTCTCAAGTACACCTGCCCATAGCAGTCAAAGTGGGAAAGAAAATACTTCACAGAAGAATCTTGGTTCAATGAGTGAAAACTATGAATGTTTTATGGGCGAATCGGATGTGAATGAAATATTTGATATGTCGGTTCTCAAAGGAATTTTTTCAAACTGTGTAAGATGTATTCATTGTAGTGAAGTTGGTCTGGAACTCTCCATAATAAAGCACGTAGGACTTGCTAGTGAAATACAACTGAAATGTGATAAGTGTTCATACATGACCACCTTTTGGAACAGTGTTGCAGTAACTGCAACTGAAGAAAATGGTAGCAAAATCTACAAACACAACAACGAGCGATGCTTGCTTTAGACAAGGAACGCCTTCGGGCTGCAGACAGGGCTGTAAAGAGTCTAGAAATACAAGCAAGAGTAAACAGGAGGAGGATCAAGAGGAAGCTGGAGGAGGAGTTTGCAGAGGATGAAGATAATCCATCCTATGTACCTGGAATGCACTAAAAAGTTAATCCAATCTTTCTCGCTCGATTCCCAAAACTTTTATTTTCTCATACTAATTACATGTTTTCTAAGGATCTTCCAAACATATTTGTTTCAAACTTTCAGTAAATGTTACACAGTACCTTCTGCATAATTTAACACAGCCTTTTTCCAAAAAACTGTATATTTTTGAATATATAAATAAAAAATTGCAAAAAAAATGTTGTGAATTTTCATTACAATTGAAAAAAAATCATCTTTAATAACTGAACTAAAATTTTGTAAAATCCCTGTGTTAAGTTGTAGCCCATATTCCAATAAATAATCTGTAAAAAGTTCAACTTCCTACCTCAAATACTTTGTGAGGAAAGATGTAATTTATAAGCGTTATTGTAACATTGCAAGTATAGGGCGTTCCGGAGCCCCTTAAAAAATGAACGCTAATAACGTGCAGAACAATGCATCAGCAATAAGTTACTGAGGTTTGTATTTGCGTGTATCTTTTCTGATAGTAAATGCCAGAAATCTGCTAGATCGAGCTGTCTAATGGAAGAGCCGTCAGTCGCACTGATAACGGAACAAAGTGTCAGTTTTCGGAGCTCAGTTGGGGTGGATGCGGCCAGAGAGGCGACGTGAATTCCATCATGAGTTTCCCACATATCAGACACCTGCCTCCATGACATTACTGCAATACCAGATCGGATACGTCGATATACCTACGCGTAACACCATATCTTTCTCCATTTCTTCCGTGTGACTGTAGAACAAACTGTTCACAAGGGGAGGCCACGACGTTGGGATCACGGATTTACTTCCCACTTCGTACACCTGTAGTAGGCCATTAAAACAACATAATGTGCCAGTAGTACGGTGCACTACTCTGGCAATTCCGAAAAATCGCAAGAGAAGTTTTATGCGTGTATTGTGTGATTTATATATGTGAGCCTAAGTGCCAGACGTTAGAGCTCATGGTGGTCAAGTGGACGTCCAATCCGTCTGGTATATCACCGTCGACGGCGAACAGGTTAACCAGTTTCATTTGCACCGCATCTGTCTCGCTGACACACCACTACGTGTTCACTGTGGTGTGGACGACACAGACGTCCACAGATTCTCATGTGGTCCGTCGTCACACGTCTGGAGGCTCGCGCAGCGCATCTTGGCTTTCCTTACCCGACAGACACCTGCTCATATCACTTTCCTGACGCTTTTATTTCCAGATGTGATTCATTACCTCGCAACAAACACCAACTCTGCGAGTTCGGTACGCGGCCATACGGTCCGCTACCTTTTTGGCCCCGACGAGAAGTCGGAAGCGGGTTATTGGACGTACCTTAATGATCGACACTCTGCCCTCGTTCGTAACCGCAGAAACTAACAGTTCTTTTCCAATTTCCTATGGAGCGCCTTTCCTGATCCGCTTTCCAGCTGGAACGTCCAGGATATGAGACACCGATGCTTGTTTTTCCGACCTGACGCTCTGAGCGAACTACGAATGGTATCTCGTTTAAAAATTTCAAGTAGAGACGTTTGGATGTTCGATTATCAGAAGTCACGAGCGACTCCTGGAATTCTGGTAATAAAAGTAAAAAATGTAAAATAAATTAAAAATAGAAGTAAAACAAAAAAGAATAAGATAACAAAATAAAAAAGCCTTTTTTTCGTCGCTCCTCTGTGCGTTCACTGTTCCTACTTTCTTTCTAGGCTACCCTATATCTTGAATAGGAATAGATAGGCACCAGCGCTTGAAGAGGTGCAGTTCTTTTTCTTTTATTTTCCCGTAGGACATAAGTGGCAGATGCTAGTGAATCTACATCTACATCTACATGTATACTCCGCAAGCCACCTGACGCTGTGTGGCGGAGGGTACCTTGAGTACCTCTATCCGTTATCCCTTCTATTCAAGTCTCGTATTGTTCGTGGAAAGAAGGATTGTCGGTATGCTTCTGTGTGGGCTCTAATCTCTCTGATTTTATCCTCATGGTCTCTTCGCGAGATATACGTAGCAAGAAGCAGTATACTGCTTGACTCTTCGGTGAAGGTATGTTCTCGAAACTTGAACAAAAGTCCGTACCGAGCTACTGAGCGTCTCTCCTGCAGAGTCTTCCACTGGAGTTTATCTATCATCTCCGTAACGCTTTCGCGATTACTAAATGATCCTGTAACGAAGCGCGCTGCTCTCCATTGGATCTTCTCTACCTCTTCTGTCAACCCTATCTGGTACGGATCCCACACTGCTGAGCAGTATTCAAGCAGAGGGCGAACAAGCGTACTGTAACCTACTTCATTTGTTTTCGGATTGCATTTCCTTAGGATTCTTCCAATGAATCTTTAGTGTAGTTTCCTTCTCCTGTCCACAGGCGATTAAAAAGAAAAGGTCGTTAGCGTTCGAGTTTCGTAAGACTTCATTTTTAATCTATATTTTTTTCATCACTGGTCATATTATTTATTTTGTATGACTTTTAGAGATAATACGTTTTAAAAAACTGTTATGATGACGACGAACGAATAATCGCCAATGAGAATGACTGGTGGCCAATGCTAAATAGAGACATACAAATCTTGTCAGTGAAGTCTATAAGGAGCTGGCTGCATGGTCTGGGTCTACAACGACTAAAATAATTAGAAGTCTTTGGTAAAAATAATATACTGTACTTAACTGGTGGTACAGGAGTCTTCATAGTCAGGAGGAATATAATTAGAGGCATCACATAGGCCATATTTTAACTAAGCGCCTTGTTAGAGGTTACTTCCTATCAGCTGAAGGTTATATTACTTTCCTACTTGACGTTCCGAGCAAGAGTGGACGAGTGCACGCTAGAGACTTGTTGCAAGCCGCGGAGCGGCGCTAGTCTCGACTCGCGGGTCCAGCGATACTAGTACGGACCGCGGTCGATAACTGCGACCCCTAACGAGTGTGGTATCGAACGTTGTTACCACAAAAGCCACATGTATTTGCATCAAGTTTTAGTGAATTTCATGCTATTTGACTACGTACTATATTAATTAAATTTAATTATTAGACCAAACACATTTGAAACTATCGACAAGTAAACGAAGAAACGCATACAGTTTTCCTGAAAATGTATGCCTGTCGTGATTTGATAAATCCCTTATACATGCAATCTGGTAAGCTGCTCGGAACTACTTTGCACACAGCTGCAGACATGGAGGCAGTCAACCTGCGTAGGGGTGAGACGTAGCTAATGTAGTAAGAACGAATAGCGTAGGTGAAAATTTTTCAAATATTACAGAATTTATACTCGTGCTACGAAAAATAAGGCTGAGCGCCAGGCGAACCGTCGCCTCATACAGGTTTGTCTTACGAAACTGGAACGCTATCAACTTGAGCACTACTATGAAGAGACTTCACCTAACAACAAAAAACTAACGTCATATTATGGCCCCCGTTGTCCCATGCAACATTTGCCCCACAAACTTTTCAGCTACTATCATTATTTGCGAGTTATTCTAGGTGGCAATAGTTAGTGACTCACCCTGTATAATCAATTGCTAAACATGCAGCTACGTCTCCATTTACATGTATGATCACTCTGCAATTCACTATTAAGTGCCTGGCAGAGGGTTCGTCGAACCAGCTTTAAGCTACTTCTCTGCCGTTCCACTCTCGAAAAGTGCGCGGGAGAAACGAACACTTAAATCTTTCAGTGCAAACTTTCGTATTGGAATGAAATGATATTGGTATTATTATTATTATTATTATTGCAAACTGTTCATGTACTACAGAGATCAATGAAGTTTTCTGCAAGTAGGAGGAAGAAGGTTTTCATCTTGACTGGTCAAATAAATTCATCAAAAACAAATAAATTTTGTGATTACGTCCCCAGAACCTATAAGTCAGCCGTATCATCTTACAGACGACTTTACACAATTCTGGATTGTATGGCTTTGAGAAGTGTATTTACTATAGGACGAAATTTCGGTTTATGCAGCACATACGGCAACAATTGTGACCCACACGTGACACCAGTGTGTAGGACTGTCATACTGCGCAAATAGCATATATTGTAGTAAACAGTGGGGTCACGATATGGCATGGCTGGATTACCCACGTCTTTAGCGTACTTCCTATTTTCGGTCAGACAGTGTACATAGTTACAGAACGATACTGAACAAATTTCAAGAAGGTGTAGAGGGTGTAGTTAGGAAGATATTGAGGGTAGGACCCGTGTCCGGGAACGACATCCAACGACGCTGCAGAGTGTCTAATTTACAGGCGCCGAAGTCAACCGCTAGGTCACTTCTTCGCAGGAAACGTGACGTTGTACCCAGGCGGTCCGTAGGGGGAACGTCTGGCAACGTTGTTTGTTATTTAGTTATACGACAGTTTGCCACGATATCCTGTGGGGGACACGGAGCTAATTGCGTAGAGAGGCCTTCGCTCCTATGAATGCAATGCTGTGTTGCCTCGGTAGATGCGGGTTTCCATCCGCGGTTCATTTTTCTCTTGTATACGGAAGAAAACTGGAGATTCTTGAGCGTTTCAGGAGAAAAATGAAATGCGGATAGAAACCAGTGTGTGCGAAACTGTCATCCACCCACGCAACAGACCATCGCATTCAAGAGACAAGGTCGTTCTACACAGCAGTTGGCTCCATCTTCTCTACCGCCGAGCTTGGAAATCAGTCGAAATCACCGAATAACACACAGCACACATTCTTTTGCGAGACGTTTGTTCTATGGTCCGTCAGCGCACAGAGCTACTAGAGGGATTGTGTAGCTGCAGGTGCGGGCGCCCATGATTTCGGCGCCCTGTAGGGTCCTTGCATGACATTTCCCGACGCGGATTGCTGTCCTCAATTTGTTCCTCACGGCACTCTCTAAAAGCCTAGCAGTTTTTGTTCTAGACTGGCAAGACAGCCAATCCACAGTGACGGGTAGCCGAAAGGCGCGCGTTTAATCTCACGCAGACTGGCGTGAGGTCTGGAACAGTAAAGGAATTATACTATGAAGAAAAGAACGTAGCGGCTGGAATACTTAACTTTAATCCATAATTGGAGAACATCGCTCTTGTTTATACATAATTACAATCTCAATATAAACTGGCAATGGCGCCTTGCTAGGTCGTAGCAAATGACGTAGCTGAAGGCTATGCTAACTATCGTCTCGGCAAATGAGAACGTATTTGTCAGTGTAGCATCGCTAACAAAGTCGGCTGTACAACTGGGCGAGTGCTAGTAAGTCTCTCTAGACCTGCCGTGTGGCGGCGCTCGGTCTGAAATCACTGACAGCGGCGACACGCGGGTCCGACGTATACTACCGGACCGCGGCCGATTTAAAGGCTACCACCTAGCAAGTGTGGTGTCTGGCGGTGACACCACAGTTTTTCTGTGTCTTCTTGTTATACCCAGTACACACGCACCTGCTCTCTCACAACTATGTTATGATACCGCAGGAATACAGTATCGTGAGCTACCGCGTCTGCAGTTTATCGCTCCACGATGCTGCTGCTCGCCATGTTAGTGGTAACAAGACTCTCATGCGAAAAGGCAGTTGATGAGTCTATGACGACTGTTCTCAGTGCCATGCAGGGCCTCAACGGCTTCCGGTATCTAGCGTCAGATCGCCAGATTGGGCAGATGTACTGTTCAGTCGACCACACAGATTGCTCAATTCTGGGTCCAAGGTGGTGACATGTAAGTGAACTTTATTATTTTGGAAGTAATCACCATAACTGTTAATACATTTAGCCCACTGTGAGACAGGACGATCCATACCTTCATGGAAAAATGTTTGCGTTCTGTGAAGGCTTTGGCCATCTTGAGTCACAACTGGATAAATTTATCAACAGCTAGAGCGATTTCTTTTGAAATAATAAACAGTTGACTTTCCCATTTTTTCATCTATCTCGTTTTCATTTAACGACCAGCTTTAGTTGAACAATAAAGTGCGATATAACAATCTGAAAATGAAAAGAAAAAAATAATCATTGCCTTTGTTCCGATATTGTATAATGACAGCAACCAAACAGAACAGGTGTTACACTTTATAATAAATCCGAACGTAAAATAAACATCACGCTGCTCGTCATTAGATGGTAAAAGAACATAAATCACTCATGCACTCATACGAAAGATAAATAAAAGGAAACAATCAATTCTACTGGCTACTGTTAGCGAGCACAGTGAAAAATGGTTCAAATGGCTCTGAGCACTATGGGACTCAACTGCTGAGGTCATTAGTCCCCTAGAACTTAGAACTAGTTAAACCTAACTAACCTAAGGACATCACAAACATCCATGCCCGAGGCAGGATTCGAACCTGCGACCGTAGCGGTCTTGCGGTTCCAGACTGCAGCGCCTTTAACCGCACGGCCACTTCGGCCGGCGAGCACAGTGAAGGAGATACAATGTAATACTGTCGACCTTTCGCTCCTTTTAAAATAATTGTGTAAGATAAGGCTGCTCAAGAGGAATGTCATGACCTGATACGCCCACTAAAGTAAAGTACAGGCAATGCAATTGAGTATATCGCATATACGTGGGCCAACCGTGAACAATAGCGGAACTTCCCCACCATGTATATTTTTCTTTGGATTTCTGCCTCGCCTCGTTAACACAGCCTACCTCAAACTGTAGTTCGGGAATAAACTAGTAACAGTTTTTCCCAGAAACTGAAATTATATAACCAGCACTAACGAACTGGTACAGGGAAACAGCGGTGAACGGACGAGTTCCGTGACAAACAGCAGAGGCGTCAGCCGCAATATAGGCCGCTGTGCGCCTGCCGCAGCACTGAATTTCTCGTTCGGGAGACGTCAGGGGTGCGACGAGCAGCGAGCGGAAGTCACAGCGGCTGACACACAGCCAGCCATCCGCCCATTCACGCACCCACGCACCCACGAATGCGCCGCACACACCCACGCACCCACGAATGCGGGCACGCGCTCACACACACACTCACCCACCCACCCACCCGCCCACACACACACACACACACACACACACACACACACACTCAGCCTCTCTGACCGGCTTTCACTACTGTTCGCCACCGCCAGAGAACTCGCAACACGTCCACATGAATTATAACGGACGTTCCCGCTGCCCGCCCATGGCGGAGCCATCCAACTCCTGTTTCGACTTTCCCGCCTGCTGGCCTATACTTTAAGAATTCAGCAGTTTCTTTCGAACGTGGAATCGACTCGCCTGATCCAGTCCTTTACTTACACACGTCCTGACCGTTGTCAGCTGGGAATTTTAATATGAGTACTGTAATATCAAAAGATCATAGAAGAATCTTTATTTAAACAGCGCAGCTCGTGTTCTACATTAGGCATTAATAACGCTGCAATAAGAAAGAGAGAGACTGTAACTGTCCTCCATAACTGAACTAGATAATGGACGCCTGCACTTGGTGCAGTATTTGCCTGGAATCCGGATGGTGCTAAAAAGTTTCAGCCTCTATCAGTGACCGCCAACGGGAAGAAAGTTGGTACCATAAATTTCACCAGCACCTGATTATGTGCCATCCTCGTAGAATAAATTCAAAACTTTTCCACAATCGCACATAAAGTTAGGATATTCACCACTGTGATTAACCTAGCATTGCAGTGGGACGTCAAGTTCGACAACCCTCTTCAGACTATTCAACGCGAGTACAAGACGTGCCAGCACCGGAATTCATCCTCTCACTTCTCTCATCCGCACAGAGGAACGGTCTTGACATCATGCTACAGACACATCCATCAGTCAGCCACAAGCGACAGATACATTTAAGATACAAAACTCTCATACCTCACGAGGAAAAATGCTTCTTTGTCTGCTGGAAGAAAACCGTTTTCCCTTTGGTGGCTGCATTTACTCATACCCTACAATCTAATATGAATGGCGCTTTTCTCAGAGAAAACGTACCCTGATTTCAATTATGGAAGCCTTGTACACAACAATTACAGTCAAGCACGACAAGCAAACCATAGTTACAAAGAGTTTGACCTGATCGCACCACTGTAGATTTTTCTCGCTCCACAATAGATGGTGAAATATGCATTTTTACATCTTATACATACAAATGTTAATTTTTACACTAGTAAATGTATAATATTAGAAACTAGAAAGCGTTTTTCTTTTTTCTTTTTCGTACCAACAGTACGGAGGTTGGTTGAGGGCTAACGGCTAAGAATCGCGCGGCACGATAATTTCACGTCATTGGATTAAATCTTCACGTGGATGACGGCAGTCTAGGTAGACATGAAAATTATTGATTGTCAGAAACAGATAACCTCTATCGAAAACCGATGCTATAATCTACAATTCAATTGAATAACATACAAACTTAATTCAATACAAATAAAATGATGTGTTTTTGTTTACTCCACCTCCACCATCAAGAAATGTATGTGACCATCAAACAAAAACAAGTCACCGAAAAGCATCTGTTTCTGTTGCAAGGGCCTTATCGATCATAAGCCTGTTCTACAAGCCTTTTCCATTTCCTTCTGTTGAGTGCACTGTTTGTCCATTCAGTGTTCATGTTCATCCTAGTTGTGTCCTCCCACATATTATCTCTCCATCTACTTCTGGGTCTTCCTCTTCCTCTCGTTCCATCTACTATCTTTCCGAATACTCTTCTGGGTAGTCTGTTTTCTGTCATTCTTGCTATCTTGCTATATGGCCTTCCCTGATCAACTTTCTGATTTTGAGCACGTCTACGTTGTTACCGTGTTAAACAGCTCTCTCAATTCTTCATTTCTTTCTTTTCCTCCATTCCACGTTATCTTCATCATATACTGGACCAAAAATTTTAGTATTTTTCTTTCAAATAGTAACAATCTTTCTTCATCTTTCTTTAATACTTCACATCCGTATAATGGTACTGGTATAATGGTCGACTGATACAAGCGAATTTTGAAGTTAGGACTAAGTGATCATTTCTGTAAGATTTTAATAAACCTAAAGAGTGTTTTGTTTGTTGTTGCCAGCCGGGTATCTACTTCTATATCCATTCCATTATTGTTGCTAAACAGGCTCCTTAAGTACTTGAAGAGGTCAACTGTTTTGAAAGTGCATCCATCTACAGGCAAAGACGCATCACTTTGGTTTTTCTAACTTATGACCAGATACGAGGAAGACTCAAATGAAAACCTTAAATATATTTTTAAATATTATTTACTGTGCGGAAGTGGTACAAAGCTGTATTACTTTTCAACACAACTCCCCCAAGCTCAATGCAAGTCCTCCAGTGCTTAAAAAGTGCAAAAATTCCTTTCGAAAAAAATTCTTTAGTAGTCCGCGCAACAATTCTTGCACCGCGTGGCGTACCTCTTCATCAGAATTGAACTTCTTTCCTCCCATTGCGTCTATGAGTGGTCCAAACATATGGAAATCACTTAGGGCAAGGTCTGGCGAGTATGGTGGATGAGGAAGACACTGAAAATGCAGGTCTGCGATTGTTGCAACTGTTGTACGGGCAGTGTGGGGCCTTGCATTGTCATGTTGCAAAAGGACACCTGCTGACAGCAATCCACGTCGCTTTGATTTGATTGCAGTCCGCAAGATGATTTTTTAGGATATCAGTGTACGATGCACTGGTGACAGTGGTCCCTCTAGGCATGTAATGCTCCAAAATTACTCCTTTTACGTCCCAAAAGAGAGTCATCATAACCTTACCTGCTGATGGCTCCGTTCGAAACTTCTTTGATTTTGGTGATGAGGAATGGCGCCATTCATTGCACACTCTTTTCATTTTCGGTTTGTGGAAGTGAACCCAGGTTTCGTCCCAAGTAACGATTCTTGCAAGGAAGCCATCACCTTCTCGTTCAAAGCGCCGAAGAAGTTCGTCAAAAGCATCAACACGTCGTTCTTTCATTTCAGGTGTTAGCTGCCGTGGCACCCATCTTGCAGACACTTTCTGAAACTGGAGCACATCATGCACAATGTGGTGTGCTGACCCATGACTAATCTGTAAACATGCTGCAATGTCACGCGGCGGTTTTCCTTCACTATGGCTTCAACTGCTGAAATGTTCTGTGGAGCCACAACTCGTTGTGCCTGACCTGGACGAGGAGCAAAAAAATGGCTCTGAGTACTATGCGACTTAACTTCTGAGGTCATCAGTCGCCTAGAACTTAGAACTAATTAAACTTAACTAACCTAAGGACATCACACACATCCATGCCCGAGGCAGGATTCGAACCTGCGACCGCAGCGGTCGCCGGGCACCAGACTGCAGCGCCTAGAACCGCACGGCCACTCCGGCCGGCTGACGAGGAGCATCTTCCACTGAAGTCACACCACTTGCGAACTGCGCACTCCATTCGTAGATTTGCTACTGTGACAAACATGCATCACCGTACTGAACTTTCATTCGTCGATGAATTTCAATAGGTTTCACACCTTCACTACGAATAAACCGAATATCAGAACACTGTTCTTCCCTAGTGCAAGTCGCAAGTGTGGCGGCCATCTTTATACTGATGCTGCGACGGTATGTGTGCATCTGCTCTGTGCTGCCACCTACAGGCCATTGCGCTCGCTGTTTGTAGCACGCTGACCAACTTACAGGATAACGGCGCGAAATTTCGATTTGTTATTGCAAATTTAAGGTTTTGATTTGACTCACCCTCGTATTGTGTCTTTTCTTCACTAACTTGGAATCCTACTTTCTCAGCAATTTTGTAATAATTTTCCATCATCTTGACTAATTCTGTTTTGGAACTACTTATTAATGCTACATCATCTGTGTAGGCAAGTCTAGCAGCATTCATCTCCTGCATTTGGATCCCTTGTGGATTAGTTGAACTAAATTCTCTATCGATCTTCTCTAAGACGAGGTTAACTACAGTAAGTGAAATGACGTCTCTTTGTCTCAGTCCAGAGAATACCTTAAAATTTTCTGTTTCTCCTACAGGTATATTGAAATGACGTAAAGTTTCATTTTAATTACTATGATTAGGTTAGAGGGTATTTCAAATTCCTTCATTATATTTAGAAGTGTTTATCGGTGTATGCTATTGTAGGCCTTTTCGAAATCTACAAATAATATGTGTACATCTGCATTGAATTCCTACGCCTCTTCAGTTACCTGTCTTAGAGTGAAAAGCTGATTTAATGTGGATCTATTTCTGCGGAAACCGCACTGGTAATCATAAATTAACTTTTCAGTAATGGGATCAGTCTGTTTAACAGGCACGTCGATAGGATTTTATAATTAACCTCCAGCAAAACAATTCCTCTATAGTTGTCGCACACAAGGGGACTATTCTTCTTAAATATCTGGTATATACTTGCGGTTTTCCAGTCTGCAGATATGGTTTCTGTCTTCCAGATTGTTTCTATTAAATATTGTAGTTCTACTTCCTGTCGTGGCCCTCCATCCTTTAATAACTGAGCGTATATCTACTCTTCCCCACAAGCCTTGTTATTCTTTAATTTCTATATGGCTTGTTTTTTTCATTTACTGGTTGGGTGCTAACTTGTACAACGACTGTATTAGGTTCTTCAAATTTGAAGTAAGACTGTGGATCATTGCAGTTGAGTAATTGTGAAAACTATGTCTTCCATCTTCTTTGTATGTCACTCTTGTTGGTAAGAGTTTTCCCATGCTTATCCTTTATCAACTGTTCACTTTTAGTAAATTTACCCAAAGATATTTTAATATTTTGGTACATCTTCCTCGCTCTGTCGTACTTGAAATCATCCTTCGCTTCTTTTATCATATTGTTGTATTATTCCCGTTCTCTTGTCTTTGGGTTCGTTGTGTTTCAAGTCGGATTTTGTAATATCTTTCGTTCATTGTCATATTGTTCCTTTCTCTAAGCCACACTTTTCTCGCATTTCTTCTCTCCAGACCTTCTTGTTGGAACTTCTTGTTAAACCAAATTTTGTTAGGTTGTTTTCTTTTTCCTATAACTTTGGAAGATACTTCCTGAGTATTGTTCTTCTGGTGTTCCTTTTGCTCTGACGTCTTGTTGTTTCCTGTTGTATAGTCTAGTTTTTGTTAGGTTGCTTTCCATTTCCTTGGTAAAGTTCCCTTTTGTAGATTCTTCAGACAGGTTATATCTAGTAATTTCCGCTCTATTTATATTTATTTTCTTCTTAATTTTCTTTTCATTTTTGATATGATTAACATATGGTCCGTGTCAAATCGGTGCCCTAAAGGTTCTAATATTCTTAATACTGTTCTGGAATCTTCTTTGAATGGCGACATGGTCAATATGATTCACTACTTCTCCATCTGGTGATACCCATCTTCTTATCCCGCTTCCATGTACTGCCGTAACGGATTTGGAAATATGCAGAAGGCGTCTCTATTGTGTGTGTGTGTGTGTGTGTGTGTGTGTGTGTGTTCAAAAATGGCTCTGAGCACTGTGGGACTTAACAACTGGGGTCATCAGTCCCCTAGAACTAAGAACTACTTAAAAATAACTAACCTAAGGGCAACACACACATCCATGCCCGAGGCAGGATTCGAACCAGCGACCGTAGCGGTCGCGCCGTTCCAGACAGAAGCGCCTAGAACCGCTCGGCCACACCTGCTGTGTGTGTGTGTGTGTGTGTGTGTGTGTGTGTGTGTGTGAGAATAAAATTGCCGTACATTCTCTGAGTAGAGTTTAAATATTAAAATAAATTCACATCCGTCTTAGAAAATATTTGATACGCACGCATACACGACTTCCTATATAAAAAACACGTTAGTGTGGGACAGTGAATAGCACAATGCCGAACGAGGGTTCAAGTGCACATCTTGCCATCCAGGCCTAGGTTTCCTGTGATTTCCCTAAGTCATTGCAAGCAAATAAGCAGATGGTTGCTTTGAAAGGGAACAGGCGATTTCATTCCCCATCCTTGGAACATTCCGAGCTTGTGCTCAATCTTTAATGAACTCGATGTCGGCAGGACACTGAAAGTGGGGAGGGGGGTTAGAAAATTTAATGTGGATTGTAATTAAATAACTCGTGCACAAGTTAATGAAAAGTTCCTGGGCGCAG
Organism: Schistocerca americana; assembly: GCF_021461395.2. Taxonomy (NCBI): domain Eukaryota; kingdom Metazoa; phylum Arthropoda; class Insecta; order Orthoptera; family Acrididae; genus Schistocerca; species Schistocerca americana. The sequence goes on along the minus strand of NC_060125.1, from coordinate 51,821,797 downwards.
ATTCTGAATTACGGGCTCTAATATTTCCTGTACAAGCTGATAGTGCATTAATAAATACGTAATGTTCACTTACCTCGAATAATTAAATTAATTAAATTATGGTTTGGCACAATGGATAACGTGAATTGACGCGAGTATATCACGGAAGGTATGTTATTGCAAACCACTCTTGGTCCTTTTGTACTGCACCTTTCTTTCTTCATTCAGTATTTCACTTCTCTGCCTCAGCGTTGCAGGTACGTTTATCTCATGGTGTTTAGTAATCTGCATGGAACAAGTAATGATATGGGCATTAGTAATACCTTATTATAGTCAACGGAGTTCTTTTTTATCATCAGTAGAGAATATTTATTACTTAGGACCAATGAGTTGACAGCAATAAATTTTAAAATATATTTAGCATCTTGCATTCATTACACAAGAGGTGCATCAAATCGTACTTGAATACGTGGTCCTACAACTGGAACAGAATTATTTATGTTCGTGAGGTACGGTGGTGGCAATAACATCGGTTTGGCAACATCAATTTCTCAGCATTAGAGGGTAAAACAACAAAAATCACTCACACACTCATACGAAAAGGTAAATAAAACGTAACGATTAATTGTACTGACTACTGTGGGATCCGTACCAGATAGGGTTGATAGAAGAGATAGAGAAGATCCAACGGAGAGAAGCTCGCTTCGTTACACGATCATTTAGTAATCGCGAAAGCGTTATGGAGATGATAGATAAACTCCATCGGAAGACTTTGCAGGAGAGACGCTCAGTAGCTCGGTACGCGCTTTTGTTGACGTTTCGAGAACATACCTTCACCTATGAGTCAAGCAGTATACTGCTTCTTCCTACGTATATCTCGCGAAGAGACCATGAGGATAAAATCAGAGAGATTAGAGTGCACACAGAGGCATACCGAAAATCTTTCTTTCCACGAACAATACGAGACTGGAATAGAAGGGAGAAACGATAGTGGTACACAAAGTACCCTCCGCCACACACCATCAAGTGGCTTGCGAAGTATGGATGTAGATGTAGATGTAGATGTACTGTTAGCAAGCAGATCAAAGGATGTACACAATGAATGGTGGGTGAACGCCATATCAAAGAAACATGCACGTAGACAAATTTTTTGAATAATCAAAAAGTAGTCACCAGATAATAATACACTCAGCATGTAGGTAGTCATTTGACATAGATTTTAACGTACTGCACAGTGGAGGAGGCTCTGACTCATTATTTGTGAAACCATGACGGATGGTGGTCAAAACACTTCCATAATAGTTACAAAAAAGATAATTGTTAGCAAGAGGATAAATTTCGCACGAATTTCAATACACGCTAATGTTGGCCAAATAGTAACTGTCTACGAACTGCCAGTGCTTAAAGAATTGTGTAATTCGACATGGATCGATGGCTCAGACCCGTACTAAGCAATGACCATCAAACAGCATTCTTGCACTAAAATTTAATGAAATGGACAAAATAAGGGACCACGACTGATTTCTCTAACATAGATGAATTTCAAAGAGAAAACACTAAGTGACTGTACAAGTAAATAAATCCCAGTGCCTGTATCCTCAAGCTAGATAGGACAGTTCAAGAGACCATGTTTTCCAGCTTACCAAGACTAAGGCAGGATGCACATCATGGTGGACGCCGAGAAACGGCTTCACTTTCAAAACAATCGTTGGGGGAAGAGGAACTGTTGGGGCTGACATCTACAGCATTACGTAGTTCCATCTGGATGTATATCTTTGACTCCTGTCTTAGCCCAATCTAGGCTCAAATTTAGGTTTAAATGGATCTACGCGACTCATGATCCTCTGGCTGTCTGTGTAGTCATTCAACTTTACGACGCACTCATTCCATTCACTCATAATCACAGAAAGGAACCACAGATACTGGAAAGCGGGCGTACCAATAAATAAAGGAATGAGTCAACACATTATTTGTCCAGATGCTGCCGGCGTGCTGAATATTTAACTACACAACACGAAAATCAATGAATAGATATGCAAAATACATCAAATGTGAGGAAACGTAAAACATCTTACGACCCATTTCAACACTTACATACACAGGGTGAGTCACGTACGACGTAACGCCCTCTTGGTTCATGAACGGTTGCACATATCGAAACGCGGTTTTGGGCAAATGTTAGAGCGTCGAGGGGCACGTATGTTTCTGTTTGGTTAATGTTTTTAGCGTTGGTGTCAACAGAGATATTGAAGTAAGTAGTTTTTTTAACGGAATAGAATAGTTTTCATACCTATATTCGATGGCTCTTGAGAAGACAGTTACAGTGACATAGCGTTTGTTAATGTTGACGTTGAAACCTGTCGTATGAAATTCGAGAAGTATCCTAGAATGTGGGAGCATGGTAGCCCGAAACGGCATTCGCGCTGCAAACACATCCAAGTAGGTGTCTCGTACCAGGCTGCGTGCCTGTATACCGTAAGGCAGGCCTGCGCAACGAGAATAAAGCTTCATTTCCCCTCGAACCAACTCACGATCTGCATGCATCTACGAATGCTGAATGTGGAAATACAGCTTAGGCTAGAATATAGAGTATGTCCTCCCAGATTTACGTGAAATGAAGAAACAGAGAAATAACAGTTCATTCTTAAATTGAAAAAATTCCTATACGTGGCTCTGCGCTTCTTAGAGGTAAAATAGAAGCTCTCTGACAACTGTCTCCACCTACACTGCTCTAACTTATATCATATGGGATACATTCGCTGAACTAAACATTTTATTAAAAATATTTTGGTGACCACCTGTACACCGCAAAATAAATTTCTTCTTAACTAAACGTCGTCGATTTATTTGACACTGTAATGCAATTTCGTACACACGTAAATCAAACAAACAATTTAATAATAATTATTTGGTACTACCCAAATCACAAAACATAAATTGTCTTCCAAAAACATAACGTTATCCTTTATTTGAACTGTTCAAATTGTTGAAGATGGACTGAAAGCTACATTTCCAATCGCTGTTTGAAAGAAAGACGAACGGATGTAATTACAGTGTATGATAGAGCATGCACTGGTGACTCGACGACAAATTTCGTCTGACGTAGTTGGGGTTTCGTTATAGATGCATCTTTGAGATATCCCCAAAGAAAGCAATCAGGAGGAGTCAAATCGGCGAACAATGAAGGCCATTTGTCAACAAAACTTCGTCCTATCCAACGTCCGGGAAAGTTCTCATTCAGTATTTGCGTTTCAGCACGGGGTGCGTGAGCTGGACAACTGTCGCGTTGCAGCCATATACACAGTCGAATATCAATGGGTATCTCTTCTAGAAGAACCGGCAGAATGTTCGTCATAAAGTGTGCGTACGAATGTCCACATAGAACGCCTAGGATGAAGTAAGGTCCCAAATGTCATTTCCTATGATGCCGCACCATACGTTTAGCTCCACGGCCGTTGATGTTGCCTGGGCGAAGCCAGTGTGGATTTTCGGCTGCCCACTGGTGCATGTTACGAAAATTTTCATTAGCGTGGAGCCGGCCGAGGTGGCCGAGTGGTTCTAGGCGCTTCAGTCCGGAACGGCGCGACTGCTACGGTCGCAGGTTCGAATCCTGCCTCGGGCATGGTTGTGTGTGATGTCCTTAGGTTAGTTAGGTTTAAGTAGTTCTAAGTTCTAGGGGACTGATGACCTCAGATGTTAAGTCTCATAGTGCTCAGAGTTATTTGAACCACTTTTTTCTCACTAGCGTGGTTAGTAAACGTTGTACCAACGGTAAAGCGAACACGATGGAAAAACGTAGGGTCGTCTTTCAGTTGCTGAAGGGCTAACCGACAAAATTCTGTACGACGTTCGAAATCACGGTCGTCCAGTGCCTGATGTAGTGACAGATGACGGTGATAGAAGTTCTATCGATGCAGGGTGCGAATGACAATCGCCTGGCTGTCTCCAAATTCTTTGGCAATATATCTTCAAATGGCTCGGAGCCCTATGAGACTTAACACCTGAGGTCATCAGTCCCCTAGACCTTAGAACTACTTAAACCTAACTAACATAAGGACATCACGCACATATCCATGCCCGAGGCAGAATTCGAACCTGCGGCCGTAGCGGTCGCTCGGATCCAGACTGTAGCGGCTAGAAGCGCACGGCCACTCCGGCCGGCACTCGTGTACATACAGGGTGTAATTGGTTTAATTGTATGTATTTTTGTATGTGTTACCGTAATAGGTAGGCTCGTCAGTATGTTGGTTGTCTTTCCCCTGCACAGAAGAGTCTTCGCACAAACACGTCACAGCCTTTTTAACCCAATGTTTTCAGCACAGTCGAAACTGCAGCGCTAGGTGAAATACGGCTGTGAGTATAAACTCACCGTTTTGTGCCCACACGTATACACATGAACAAGTGACCTACTCCCCAGGGCAAAATAAACATTAATGGGCCGGCCGGAGTGGCCGAGCGGTTAAGGGCGCTACAGCCTGGAACCGCACGACCGCTACGGTCGCAGGTTCGAATCCTGCCTCGGGCATGGATGTGTGTGATGTCCTTAGGTTAGTTAGGTTTAAGTAGTTCTAAGTTCTAGGGGACTTATGACCACAGCAGTTGAGTCCCATAGTGCTCAGAGCCATTTGAACCAAACATTAGTGGCTTGGTCTTGCTAGACGTAACCAATCTTAAAACATACTACTCCTATTAGCTATAATTATTAGTCTGCAAATGAAGTGAACATTGATGCATTGTGGTTCAGTATACTGTCCTCAATCGCCAGAAAAGTATGTGCACTTATATCTGTTACATCTTGTATATACATATGCATACAGTCACACCTACCACCCCTCCTATACACACATATAGCTCAAAGTGCCCCAGGAAAGTGCAAATCCTCATGGCAGAGCGTGGACACATCTCATATTATTTTCCACTACTAGGGGTCCTGACACTTTTGGTAAGATAGTGTGTATTATGCTGCCATAAATTATTTAAATTATTTCTATTTCCGCAATGTCTGCTTTTAGTTGTCGTGATCTTCCTGAGATTAGTGTAAGATGCAGAACATCATCTTTATACGACACGCTACCGTGGAGTACGGCAACGTCCAGATTGTGCTTGCGATGACATGGTTTGATGGTGTCTAGGAAGCCTGCATACTCGATTCACTAGACAAACATTCAAATAAATCTTATTATTGAGTTTTATTACAAAAAGAAAATTACAATACTTAACTTTTGCAATTGCACAGATGTGACGCAAGCAACGGGCGACATACAAAATAACGTCTTTGTCAGTATAGACCAGGGGTTCCCAACAAAATTTTCTTGAGGATCCCCTCATCGAGCATGATTGGTACCTTGTCATATCACAGTATCAAGTACCTAATAATGGCAAATCTAGTCTTTTAATACGTTTTCTATTATTGGTACTTATAAAAAACGTAGACATATTCATTATTGAAAAAATATTGAGCTGCCAAAACAAAAAATCTGTTATCATACAAAATATGTTTAATATATTTTTTATTCCAACAGCATCTTGCGGACACCTCTGGCATAGCTCGCGGACCCCTGGGGGTCCGCGGACCACCTGTTGGGAACCACTGGTATAGACAATCCCAAGTCTGTGCTACATAGAGAGTACAAGCGAAATGACTTGAGTTGACGCTGCTAATCTTGAATGGTTCAAATGGATCTGAGCACTATGGGGCTTACTTTCTGAGGTCATCAGTCCCCTAGAACTTAGAACTACTTAAACCTAACTAACCTAAGGACATCACACACATCCATGCCCGAGGCAGGATTCAAACCTGCGACTGTAGCGGTCGCGCGGTTCCAGACTGTAGCGCCTAGAACCGCTCGGCCACCCCGGCCGGCGCTAATCTTGAAGCTGATATTGAACTGGGCTGTCACCAGTCGGTCGCGTCGCTTATGTCCTCCCCATATAGGGGGCGCTGCTGTCGCATTGTGGTCCTGGAATGAGGTCCGGGAAGCGTGCCTTTGGCTGACTTCTTTTCACAGCCATCTCTTCTCTATCGTTCCCGATTGGCGTGCCGGCGCTTGACTTTGCGCCGTAACAGTTCGTGTCACTTGCTGTTGCAGATAGCCATCTTCCACGTGGAGAGGGGCCCGTTCTGCGAGCTGTTCCTGCAGTGCGTGACGTACGGCTTCTACACGGAGCCGTGGCAGGAGCAGCTGTACGCCGCATTCAGCCTCATGTGCATGTTCGTGCTGCCGCTCGCCATCCTGATCGGAACATACGTCTCCACTTTCATCACCATCTCACGTGAGTTATCGCTGCTTAATATGCCATTGCATATTTGCAGCTACATGTGTCATATCGTCTATTCCCCATACTAGGTATTACTGTGGCTCACATTGCCAATACAAGGGATGATGAGATCACTGCCACACCGACGTAATAACTGCGATGTCCTGTCTCGAACACTGAAATCATCACTAACTACAACATCGTCCCCAACAGTAAACATCAATCCTAAGAATATTCAAATTATTTCATTCATAGTCTCCAGTCACAAGTATCTGAAAGTTTCACCGACTAATTTGCTTTAGCAGTGTACACCTTCAGATCTGTTTAATTTTGAATTTGGCTTATGTCAGTACTTTCGTTGCATTTTGTTGTGCAAGTGTCTGATTGTGAAATTTTGATTGTTTCTACACAGGTACGAGCTCTCAACTACGGAAATTTACGTTTGAACATAAATGGTACTTTAATTTAGATTTCGTGAACACTGGTATCGTACGTGTCTCTAGTTGGTTACCCTTATATTTTGCCACATTTTAATAGCGTAATCACTGTAAAAAGCAAATACTTGGTCCTTTAAAGAATTTGAACAAAGGCTGTGGCTAAAATAATTGGGCTGGAATTACCGTTAGTTCAGTTGCTAATAAGTATATATTAGTTGCATAGACTGCAGGCAGACACATTTCTTGGAACAAGCATAGTTTTGGGTGTATTTATTTTATTGTTAATGTTTTCATTAAGAAGCTTACGGCGAAGCTATGATAATGACGCCAATTTTAAACCTTCATGAGATACCTCCTAATGTGGTGTCGGAACTCCATTTAGCCGGCGTTGCGTAACAACTCGATGTGACATGCGCTCAACTAATAGTTGAAAGACTGCTGCAGAAAACTGAGCTATACTTTCTCTGTAGCCGTACATAACTACGGAAGTATGGCGCGCAGCAGGACCTGACACCACGATAATGCCACATAAATATTCGATGGGATTCATGTCGGGTGATCTGGGTGCTCAAAACATTCGCTACAGTCGTTCAGAATATTCTTCAAAATAATCGCGAACAATACTAACCTGGTGACATGGTACATTGCCATCCATAAAAAAATCCATCGTTGAATTTCTGCAAATGGTCTCCAGGTTGCCGAACATAGCCATTTTTAGTCAATGATCGGTTCAGATGGGTCAGAGTACCCAGTCCAAGGCATATAAACACAGTCTGCGCAATTATGGAGCCACCCAAAGCTTTAACGGTGCCCTGTTGACAACTTGGGTCCATGGCTGCGTAGGGTCTGCGCCACACTCGAACACTACTGTCAGCTCTTATCAACTGAAATCGGGACTTCTCTGACCAGGACACGGTTTTCCAGTCGCCTAGGTCCATCCGATATGATCACGATCGGAAAATACATTCGTAGTACGTCCCACATTGTTTCCTGTAGTTATTTAATGCCGTGTTGCTTGTCTACTAGCACTGACAACTTTACGCAGACGCCGCTGCTCTTGGTCGTTAAGTGAAGGCCGTCGGCAACTGCGTTGTCCGTGGTGAGAGATAACGCCTGAAATTTGGTGTTCTCAGCACACTCTTGACACTGCGGATAGAGGAATATTGAATTACTAAATGATTTCCGAAAAGGAATGTTCCATGAACCTAGCTCCAACTACCATCCCGCGTTCGAAGTCTCTTAATTCCCGTCGTGCGGACACAGGCATGTCAAAAATCTTTCCACGTGAATCAGCTGAGTAGAAATGACAGTTCCGCCTGTACACTGTCCTTTTACACCTTGTGTACGCGATATTACCGCTGTGCATGTCGCTACCCCATGACTTGCCAACTCAGTGTAAATATAAGTGACTTGCTTTGGGTTAGAATTCATCTGATCTGTACCACGTCGGTGTCGTACAGGAGATCACCTCTCTCTCAAGGAACTGATTCTTTACATTGCCTGCTGAACCTAAAGAAAGTGTGGGTCATTCTGTGACAGATCGCTTAGGTCCACACACCTTTTCAATGTAAGCTGGAGCCTCACCTACAAGTTTGAATACAAGGAAACATTTCCTGTACGTTTGCAATACCCAACATAAACCTACGTCGAAATCTACGACGACCGACACAATATTTCTTGTAGAGTTGAGGGTGTCTTTTGAATCTGAATCACGTGGACACTATTCCTGTCAAACAATCTGGAAGCTAATGAGTGTCTTAAGAGGTGCTACTACTTCCTGATGTGAAGCTTCCTCAATGAGAAGTCGGGTTATTGTTTATGCAGGGAACTACAAAGTAACGAATATGTAAATTAGTGAGAGATACAATGAAAATTTAAAATTTTAATTAAAATCGATGAAAAAGAATTTGAGGTTTCCAGTTTATAATTAACGATTTTGTGAAGTATTCAGGGAACAAGAGATTAAATTTACGCTTAGAAGCTTCTATTTGTTACAATTCGCGTTGTTCAGCACTCTGACACTAAACAATAATGGCCTCAGTTCGAAGCGCTGTTCCGTTACTTAGAGTAATTTTTATTAAGACCTCTCCTTAAACGCAGAATTACTCTCTCCTTACATACACATTTTTATGGCAATGTGATACACACTGTTTGGAAACTTGACATTCCTCCTACAGTTTGTAAACCATCGCGAATGGTAGAATACCGTGTGAATACTCTGTCATTTCATGTATGTGACAGCACATTCTAGTGAGCACTCAAAGTGGATGTACCGGCTGATAAAAAAGTCAGTATAAATTTGAAAACTGAATAAATCAGGGAATAATGTAGACAGAGAGTACAAATTGACACAAATGCTTGGAATGACATGGGGGTTTTTAGAACCAAAAGAATACAAATATTTAAAAAATGTCCGACACATGGCGCTTGATCTGATCAGAACAGCAATAATTAGCATAACAAAGTAAGACAAAGCAAAGATGATGTTCTTTATAGGAAATGCACAATATGTGACCATCGTTCCTCAACAATAGCTGTAGTCGAGGAATAATGTTGTTAACAGCACTGTAAAGCATGTCCGAACTTATGGTGAGGCATCGGCGTCGGATGTTGTCTTTCAGTATCCCTGGAGATGTCGGTCGATCACGATACACTTGCGACTTCAGGTAACCCCAAAGCCAATAATCGCACCGACTGACGTCTTGGGACCTGGGAGGCCAAGCATGACGAAAGTGGCGGCTGAGCACACGATCATGTCCAAACGACGCACGCAAGAGATCTATCACGTGTCTAGCAATATGGGGTGGTTCTAATAAAACCCCATGTCATTCCAAGCATGTGTGTCAATTTTTACCTGTCTATCTACATTATTCCATGGTTTATTTAAGTTTTCAAATTTATACTGACTTTTTGATCACCTGGTACTTGTGTTACTCAGAGAACATCTTAATAAACATTAAGATTTAGTACAGAAAACGTCCCTTCTCTCGTTGATAAAGAACCCCTTGTGTTTTACTTAGATAACAGGGTTTAACCTTTGTTACAACTCATGCTCACATACCCACATCTAAGTACCGCGACGCACTGCTCGCCCACAGCTGAACTTATCAAAACCGATCATCCTAATAACAAAATGTACGAAGTGACCCACACCGTCGCTTTCTTCATTACAGTTACGAGTGGTTACGGTCCCCTTATTTGTCAAGGTGTCAGTCACGGAACTCTACGTTCTTCTCTTGGTGAGATCATACTGGACGTGCGTTACCAGTATACTCCTCAGTCCTATCGACGGCGTCTTACATGAACAGTGTGTACGTCCCACATTAATTTCTGCAGTTATTGCATGCAGTGTCGCTTGTCCTTCAGCACTGATAACTCAATGCAGACGCCGCTGCTCTCTGTACTCGCCGGCTACTGCGTTGCCTTCGTGGTAATGCCTGGAATTTGTTATTCTCGGCACGCTCTTAACACTAGGGGTCTCAGAATACTGAATTCCCATGCGTCTAGCTCAGACTACCACATCGTATTTAAACCCCGTTAATTAACGCTGTGCGGCCATAATCATATCGGAAACATTTTCACATGAATTAGCTGATTACAAATAATAGCTCCGGCAATGCACTGAACTTGTGTAAAAAAAAAAAAAAAAAAAACCCTCTAAAAATTCTTGACCGATTTACTCCACATTTTTACACGATATTCCAATGAACATTCGAAGGGACATTGGCTATATACTTCTTTTATGGGCATAATACATAAATACAGAATATGTAGTATATGAAGGGGATGTGTTGTTACGAACTGTTTGACCGATTCACTTCAAACTTTTACACGATACTCTAATTAACGTCGGGACGAATATAAGCTATATATTTTTTAAATACATATAATATGCTAATACATAAGTTGCATGTACAGGAGAGAGTTGTTACTAACAGGCCCTAAAAGTTCGTGACCGATTTACTTTCAGTAATTACACCATACTCTAATGTAAATATCGACGTACATATGACACATATTTTAATGCATATAATACACAAATATGTATGAAAGGTATCGTTAGATCTTTGTAAGTCTACCCATCCAAAGACTAAAATTATGCGAGATACTGCCGCTGAAGCTACTATCGTCACAAACTCAGCAGCTAGAGACGTGTCTCTCATGGTATGCAACGACACCAACCGATTTACACATTCATTTTAAGCGACATGAGTTCCAACTCAAGGTTTCGTTTCCAATAACAACAAATAGGCTTAAGGTCAGAGAGAGGGACAATGGGAGAGAGAAAAGGAAGGAGGAAAGGGACATGGAGAAGAAAGAAATAGAGAGATGACTGAGAGGGAGGGGGGGGGGGGGAGGGAAGGAGGAGATGAACAAAGGGAGGGGACACCGGAAGGTGGACAGGGAAAGTGCGGAAGAAGTTGAGGGTGTATATCCCCTGTCCATACAGATGTAGCAACTGCGATACTTTGCTGCGTTCACTAGTATAAATTCTGTAACCTCAAAACTGTCACGTATTATAATTCATAAATTTCTTCTGTATCATTTAAGACAGAGAAAATGAACCCACTGGAGATGGAAAATCCTCTCTGGGAATGTTTGGCCACTTAAACAAGGAACATTATGTTTGCTCAAGGCAGAAATACATGTCATTACTACATAAATACGAAGCAAATGCTGAGAAGGAAAGAGCTTCAACCACAACAGGAATGTGTGTTTCACAGGATAGGTTGTCCCTGATCCCGCGTTGATTGTTTGAGAGAAGCTTGTTTCCTACATGTAAATAATAATATATGAACTTAGAATATGCTTTAGTGTCCAGAAACACACGGAAATCAGTGACATTTTTCTCTGTAATTCTGTAGATTCTATCTTTTACGCATTTTTTAAACAGTAGAGCTCTTCCCTCCTTACTAGCCGCGAGGGACGATTATTCGCTGTACGAGAGATTGTCGATAAATTTGAGCTAGGAGAGGAACTAGTTCCGAGACTTACTCCAGTGTGAAATCTAACGGCTGCTCCATTAAGGTCTGGCGTCTTGTTCGCTTCAAGTACTGTTAATGGTTTTTCAATACCGGGTACGTCATCTCTTATAGAAGAGGCTTTATAAGGTTCTATAACACTGCTTGATTTCCTCCTAAACATGTTCTTTCGTCGATAGTAGGCGAGTCGACCCGCTTACTTCCAAATATAGAAAAAAAGGTGCGGATTAATGATAAATGCGAGGGCTAGTTTTTTCAAGATCCTATCTTTCGCGAAATTAAAAACCACACCAAAATTCTGATGAAGCTTTGCGAAGATGTGTTGTGCAGTGCCTCCGGTATGGCCGTAACTGTCACGAATGACAGTGAAGCGTAGCAGTGATGCACGAGCTATGAAACAGGGCGGACGGCCGTTCATGACGCACGCTGCGCCATGACACTGCTCAGCAGCAAACAGCAGCTGCAGCAAAAACGGTTCTGCAGCGTTTGATCACTCACCGTACAACCCGGACTTGTGTTCCTCATTTTTGACTCTCACAGTGGTCTCTATTTCACAAGTGATCGGACCTCTTTTGAAACAAACAAAAAAATAAATAATAAGCTCTCGTAATTTAGACGACGCGTCATTTTTTAACTCAACTGTTTTTGTCAGTGCCGTGTTTTGGGAAATATCTGCGTTGCTACAAAAACGTCTCCAGCGCTCAACGCCAAAAGAAAAAAAAATCATCCATTCAGAATTTTATATCATTTGTTTCTCTGGATAAATAATCTTAATGTACCACTTTTTGTTTATCGTTGAGCGGAGCTTACGTATTTGTAGTAATGGAGAACATTTCCTGAAGACAACAAAACACCACGAACAGAAACTGATAAACTACAAAAATTATCTCTGCTAAATTATTAAATATTGTTTAATATTGATCAATACCTTTTGCTATATTTACAAGTCAGCCGCTCGACCCGCCTAGTAGTTATATATCTGTAGGAGAAAGTCAAGGAGTGTCCCATATAAAATATCAAACCGGTGCAATAATGGCTAGAAAACTGCTTAGACGCAGGCATTCGGATTGCTGGAAGCACATTGCAATTATCAGGCATCACGGTATTGTGAGCTGCCCCTGTGGCAATGGACTCTGTTCCCCAGTCAAGTCTTTGATCGATAGCCAGTGCAATCTCGCAAATAATGGCTGCGGTTTCGGAGGATTTACGGCTTACACATTCCTTCCACACCGTAAGATTGATGGGACGGAAAGTAAATACATCAGGCGAATCCGAAACCCAGCTGCTAAGGAAACTCTAAGCGCAACGTGTTAGAAACTTGCCGAAAAATTTTCTGTTCACCAGTAAGCAGAGCAATTACAATAATTAAGTAGACAAACAGGTCGAGCAAATTGTGTATCAAGTCTGCACTCAGTCACTGTGAATACAAACTTTGTACTTCAGTTACCACTGACAGTTCAGTTCGTCGATGACGTCAGGAGCCAAGTTAGTACTCCCTGGTTCCCAATTCAGATTTAGTGACTGGTTTGCACATAAGAGAGCTATAACCATTTGCAATAGGATTCTCCAGGATACAAATCAGCGAATTATACCTATGCTCGGTGAAGTACTGGAAGATTTCAAGTGGGGAGTTGCGTACCGTTTTATAGTTGTTATTCCATTTCACCTTTCTTTCCAAGCCATTACCATCTAACAGAAATATGTAGCTAGCCATTTAATATGTAGATAAATTTATTACAGGAACATAACGTAATGTAGCTCAGTAACACAGCTGATGTTAAACACAAAGCTGTGGACAGCTGAAAACAAAATATTTTCTTTGCGTGTTAATGAAAAGAATTTCTCATAAAATCTTGTGTAAAGTGAACGAGAGCATTTCCTAACCAGAAGAATTACGGAGAAAACGAAAAAAGTAACCTGGAACTATACGGTTAAGAATACGGTACTGAAACAGCAATAAAATTGTTTAGAGAGAGTGAAATTTGTCACTATACATTTTTATATGAGTAAAATTGACTCTTGAAGGATACAATGTTACAGAAACGGTGGGGGACGTATAATGAACATAATATGATTATAAATGTAATTTCATGAACGAAATATTTTCAGTAGGCCTACTCGGAAAATAAATAAAAGTGGTAAGTCACAGCAAATAAGAATAGTGACTATTAGTAAATCCTTTAATGCAAAAGTAGTATAGTAACTGGGAACTATTCTTCCGTGAATAAGTTTGAGTATGACTGCAGATTTGGCGGAGATTATGTGTTGGCAGGACATGACAATATCCAGTCAATGACCACTTCAGCTGGACGAGAGGGCCCAAGTGCTTCCCTTGTAAACAAAGCTCAGATCATTGTGTAGCCAACACCAGTTTGCACAGTGCCTTGTTGACAGCATGGTTCCCTGGCTTCGTGGGGTCAGCAGTTACCAACTGAAATGGGGACTGATCCGACACGTCCAAGACTGTTCAGTCGTATAGGGTCCACCCGATATGGTCACGAGAACAGGAGAGTCGCTGCAGGCTATCTCATACTGTTAACAAAGGCACTCGCGTCGATCATCTGCTGCCATAGCCCACTAACATCAGATTCCGCCGCACTGTGTTAACGGATACGATCGTCGTACGTCCCACATTGATATCTGCGGTTATTGCACGCAGTGTTGCTTGTCTCTCAGCACCGACAACACAATGCGTCGTTAAGTTAAGGGCGTCAGCCTCTGCGTTGTCTGTGATGAGAGACAATGCCCGGAATTTGGTATTCTCAGCACACTCTTCACACTGTGGATCTCGGAACTTTGAATCCTCGTGCATCTAACTCCAACTACCATATCGCATTCAAAGTTCGTTTATTACCGTATTGAGGCCATAATCGTACCTGAAAGCTTTTCACATGAATTACCCAAATACAAATGACAGCTCTGTAATGCATGCAAATGACTATAAATCTGACAGAGATCACATATTGGTACAATATGACGAGAGGAACAGCATATTGTCTTTAACACAAGCTGTAAGGACTAAAGCAGAGAAAAAAATAGATGTGGCAAGAGCTACATGGAACTAATAATGAAACTGAGTACGTTTTAATGTACATTATGTAAATTGTACAAGATGTGACAGTAGTGCAGAAATTAGAAAGCTGATGGAGTTCGCACCCTATATTTAACCTATAGCACCACAAAGTCACACACTCGTAAACAGCCCAATTGCACAAATAAGTCCCCCATTGGCATCGAGGATCGACATGGCTACTACATGCAAAAACAATATCAGAATGTACTTACACTGCAAAGGACATCGTTCACACAGTATCTCTGCAGAAAACTTTAACAAGATGGCGCAAGATTTATACTGAAACTCAATTAACAACAAAGATATAGTTTCATCCTGAAGGAAGCATCTTTTTGCACGAAGCAGAACATACTATCCATTTGAAAATTTTGACATCAATAGACATCATGTTGCTACAAAAGAAGAGTGTATACAGTTAATTTATGCATATAATTAACCATTATAGTTGTAGACACACCATGATAAATGAGCAATACCTGATAGTTATTCATAAGCTGCGTTCTTTACACACTATATTTAGCAGGTTATGTATGTACGTAGCATCATCATTCTGCCACAACAAGAGGAGAAAGGCACAATGACAAATCTGTATGCAAACGGTTACGTATATATAACTGGTTTAGCTATAGCATGTATCTTACAGACCGTATTTGATTGCTTAAACATAAGTTCCATCGTTAAAATTTAATAACTGGTTCTACAAGCGGGATTCGTTGTCAATTTGTAGCGCTGGGAGCCTGTAACACAAGCTCTTTATCAGGTAGAAGGACTGCGCAAATACACATGTACAAATTGCACACATTACACTTTTCAGTCATAAACCAATATCAGGCAGAACATCATTACCATATCCTTACTCCTCCTCTGCTTCATCATCATCATCACTGTCATGATCATTAGAAGGTATGGCAAGCAGGCTGCCAACGAAATGGTCTCTGTATTTATAAGTACTCACGAGACATTGTGAACCATGTAAGTTTCTGTACATAACTGTATAGGTTAAAATAATCTGAATGGCCAAATATCAGCACAGTTTTCACATGCGTATTGCCCTGATTGATCATATAATTTTATGTAATACATCCTAAACATAGAATACGTTGTCCTACAAATCGGTGAATTGGGTGTACAGGAGGTACATGATACGTAGCCATTGTGCTCACTGATACAGTTCTCCATAATATCTTGCCCAGTCGATTGTTTAGATAATAGTAGGTGTGAAACGATTTAAAAGTTGAAATAGGACATTTAGACCTATCACCCTGATATCGCAGTCGACGAAACCCAAAATACGTTCACCGGACGCAAAAATTCATGCAGTGGCAAAATTTTACGCAGTGTTAGTGGGGAGTGTCTTGAACAACATACAAAAACTCCTGACCAATAAAGCGTGAGCTTAGGGTTGGGGGGGTGGGGAAGGCACGTCAAGGTCACATTTTTGGATTTCGCGAAAATGCTTATGCATACAAAATTAAACTGCATTACATTTCCTACAAAGAACACCTCTTCATTTTTTTTTCTCTAGTACTAAGAGTTTCCACATTGCAGGGGATAGGAGAATAACAGATTATTAAAGATAGTGTTTTAATTGTATAAAGTAATGTTTATTATTAAATGAAGTGTGTTAAGAACACGTATTAAACGTATCACATTTAAAGCAGCAGAATCGTATTAATGGACAAATTGTGTTCTGGGGGTGTAACAATGTAGGAAGGCAGGAGAGGAGGCTACAAGCATCAGGGAAGGTAATTCGCCGGATTGTGGTCATGTATATACGTCTGTAAAATGAGAGCGAGCAGGCAATTCCCCATTCTCTCTACCGCACTACATCACAAAATCCAATTGCGAGGTATACTACAATGTTGTACCGACCTTTTCGCAGGTCGCCTTATGAATCGCTACCTACAGAGTATGCAGACACTCCTGGGCTGAGGATCTGTTTACTTTCCACAAATTGTCTTGACACTACATTGACTACAGGTATTAGCTGCTAATAATACAAATGCAAGAAAGGCATATGGACACATTCTACATATATCCCAGCACATGCTCCTACACTGATACAGCGGAAACTGATCCTTACTCATCTTTTAGGCACTTGTAGCGCTCTATCCGGAAAGGTGACTTTTTCCATCACACTGCTGATTGCTTTTTCATTTTACACACAGACTGTATCCCCCACCGTTTCTTGTTCATTTGTCTTATGAAAGTAGAAAAGAAAAAGTCACTAAGCTTGTGTTTATACTATTATAATAGTATTATACTATTATATAATACTATTATAATATAGTAGTATATTATAATATAGTAGTATACTACTATTATAATAGAGTTTATTAAGTGGGTAATTATTTTCATTTGCTATGTGAGATATAATGTAAAATACTTTCCAATAAGAAACGGTTGAGAAGTGCTTAATTTGGAAGTGTGATTTGGCAAGTGTCGAGTGTAGCATCGGTGGGAAAGGGAATTGATTGTTAAATGTGGTATCTTGATGCTGTCTGTCGTCGGCAGCATATTGTAAAGCCATGCAAATGTGTTGTAGTCGCTTGGTGGTGAATTAATGAATAACTATAAAGTTACTACACTTCTATCAGCATTAATTTATTATTGGTAGGCTGGACAAATCCCTTTTATTCAGAAACTTCTGGCACTTGAAGAGTGGCCTGCAATGAGTGGAGCAACGTACCATATATCCACATTGTATCTTGCAAGACGGCTGTCAGTATTTCTGATGGAATAGGACTGGTCATGTTTAAATCTAGAACAGTAATCTGCTGTAACCCATTGCTTGACCTGTGCTGAAATATTCGAAGTTCAGTTACACCTAGCTCACCTACTTCTGTTACAGAAGGATTCGATCTAAGCCTCTTGGCCTCTTCAGAAGTTGTGAGTGGTGAATGTGAGGCTGCAAAAAGTATACCAGCCACTGATAGTGGAGATGGGAAATCGACATCGTCAAACACATAGTGACACCATGTTAGAGTCTGGCCAGGCTATTCACTGTGGTAGACAGCTGACAGCCCCACCTGTTGACCTTTTCAATATGACAGCTCATTTAACAACTGCAAATAAATACTCTATAAGCTGAAAGTAGCTCAGCCATATACACAACACTTCAGTGAAGTTATTTTGCTTACTAACACGAAAGAACTGTACACGAAATGCTGGCGAGGTATAGACTGTATGTAAAATAAAGTGAGCAACACCCACGGAAGGGGAAAATTACTGTTGCTAAAAGAACGTTACAGTTACTGTACAGTGTGACCAAGTATCAATTTCCCTCTAGCACTGTAGTAGAGTACTCAGAGATTTACAAACATTCTGTCCACTTCCATTTCTTGCGTCAGTATAGCAATTCATATTTGTATTCCATGTAGAGTTAACGCATTCCGTGGGAAATAAACACCTTTGGGCATGTCTGCACATTGAATCACCAGTGATTTGTAAGATGAGCTGCAGAAAGGGTGGTATAACTTTGTCAAAAGAGCCTGTAGTTGCTTTTTGTGACATGGTGTAGTAGAGACAATGGGGAACTACCTCCTCACTCCTCATTTTTGGAGACCTGTTGAGGAGGTAAGTAGACGACCATAATCCTGCAACCTACCGTTCCTCATGGTTCTAATTACCACTAGCACGTTTCCACCCCGTTACATCTCCAATACTGTTCTACTGGACTGAGATGTGATACACACATTTAATATTTGTTATTAATCCAATTCATTTAACAATAAACATTAATTTTATATGATTAACATTATTTTAATAATCTATGACTTTCCCGTTTCCTACTTGTGTTTTGTAGAGTTTTCTGTGCGTTGAGGTAACTTAGTAAATTTCGTCCTCTAGGTTCCAGAGGACGCTTCTTATTGTTTCTAGTGAAATATTTCGGTAAAATTTTCATTCAGTGTTTTAACTTCGTTAAGTGTTCCAATGGCCGCTTGAATTTTTGGTTCTAGCTAATAATTTTGTGAAGTTTTTTTGGTATTGGTATTAGCTGTGGTGTAGTATTATTAATACAAGCAGTTGCTTTCTCAGTATACAGATAATTTGGAGACCGCTATTGTTAATTCAATAATAGTTCTACTGGTGTAACTAAACTTAGGTGACATAGATGTATAGTTTTTTTCAGTAACTGTAAAATTTTACCACGAGTGAGAAGTGTGGGCTCTGTCATAGGTTTGTGAGTAGTGGGTTACGGTGTGGAATTTGTTCAAAGTATTTTCATTGGGGGGAATGCAATGGAGAAGCCAGTGGGCATTCTAGCGATATCCTCTTTTTACAGAATCTGTAGTAGAAACAAGTTGATAGAGGAGCAGGAGCGTACATTCTGTGGCCTTAGGGTGCTGTAACAATGCGCGAAGGAGGAACTAGATAGAATGAGGAGGGTGAAGGGTGGTGGGAATGGGAACTGGCAGTTAGCAAGAAGGCAGCTAGGAGGAGGAGATATTCAGTTATACTTTGCATAAATGCAATAGATCTGACCAACTGTCAGAGTTGAGTGGAGAGGAGCCTCTTGTAGCTGCAGATGTAGGAACATGCAGCAGTTCTCGACAGTTAGGAGGCCTAGGTCAGTTGTAAAGTCTAACAGAAAGAAGAAGGTTCTGCTGCTAGGTAGTTCGCACGGTAGAGGTGTGGGCCAGCAGTTGCAGGAAGTTTTGGGGAATGAGTACCAGTTCACCAGCATTGAGAAACCTAGTGCAGGGTTGGCTCCGGTGACTGACAGCATAGAGGAGTTATGTAGGAATTTTACAAAGGAGGATCAGGTTGTGATAGTGGGTGGAGGAGGGAACAGTCTTTATAGGGACGGGGAATTGATGTAGGTGGTGACCTAGTAAAGATAGCTACTCAAACTGGTGGCACTAATCTTAATGCGGCGGTTAGGCGCGTTAACATGAGGACGGAAAAGACGTTGACGGCAGAGGGCATGGTTCACATTTCAGTGGTGCCAGTGGGGTCTATCAGTAGATCGGGTTTCACTAGGTATGGCCTGCACCTCAGTAGGTATGGGAAGGGTAGGCTGGCAAAGGTTATAGGTGGCAGTGTAGTGGGTGGTGGTGGGATCACTCATGGAAAAATTGCTCTGCACAATTTTAGATTCAAGTCAGCCGAGAGGTATACCTGCTTAACGTAAGTCCCCCTAACCAAGGGCTCACCTTCAGAGGACGTCATATTTCCAAGCAGAGAAGGAATTAGCATATTGCATCAAAATATAAGGGGTATTAGACATAGTGAACTGCTTATAGATGTTGACTCTGAAATTATTGGTATATCGGAGCACCACTTAAATAATTTGACAATTCAGAGACTTCCCTCACCAGGATACATATTAGCTGACTGTTTTTCAAGGAGTTCCTTGTGTAGTGGGGTAGTGGCTATGTACGTAAGAAACAGTATTCCATTTGAGTCCATAGACGTATCACGGCACTGCACTGAACAGATATTTGAATGTTGTGCAGGGGCAGTTGAATTTAACGAAAATAAACTTCTGATTGTTGTTGTTTATAGGTGCCCTAACTCTTACTTCAGAGAATTTTTGCTCAAGCTAGAGAGGGTTATATGTGCTGACTTCAGTATAAATTTTGTATATGATGGTGCAAGAAAAAGGATGTTGGTAGATCTCCTAAATTCATGTGATCTGATGCAAAATGTGTTTTTTCCAACTAGGGAGCAGGGGAACAGTAGCACAGCCACAGACAATATTTTTATTCAATCTTCATTACTAGATGGGCATTCAGTTATTAAAAGGGTGAATGTCCTTTCTGACCATGATGCACAAATTTTAACACAAAAAGAGTTTTGGACTCAAGAAAATGTCACATATAACTACAAACTATGTAGTAAAGTTAATCCAACAGCAATAGAGAATTCTTTAAACCCTGTCAAGGAAGAAGAGTGGCAAGATATTTATGTGGCTTATAACATAGATGATAAATAAATTGCTTGCTTTAACACATTTCTCATGCTGTTGCTCTTGCTCTTGCTCTTGCTTTCCATTAAAATATTATAAACGGGGTTCTAGCAGTAAGTGGCAGCCTGGATGGCTGACTAGTGGGATAAGGATATCATGTAGAACAAAGCGGGAATTATTTCAAAATGTTAGAAGTAGTCACAATCAAGCTACTGTAGCGCATTACAAACGGTATTGCAAGGTGCTTGAAAATGTTATTAGGAAGGCAAAGAGTATGTGGTATGCAAATAGAATAGCTAATACACATGGTAAAATTAAAACTATGCAGTCTGGTAGCAGTACAGGGTCAACGATATAAGGTCAGTTCGTAGTAAAAATATTTCTGTTTCTGATAAATCAGTCATTTTCTTAGCATTGCTGGTGAATGAAATAAAAATTTAGTTTCCACAGCGAATCACATAACTTCCTTGGCAAATGGCTTTCCGAGATTGATGTCTGAAATACTCCTCTGTAATACAGACAAGGAAGAGACTGAGTCAGTAATTAAATCACTGAAGACTAAATACTCTCATGGATATGACGGATTGCGTAGCAGAATATTAAAGTACTTTGCTGCGCTTGTTAGCCCTGTATTTAGCCATACTTGCAAGTTTTTCCTTTAGGAATGGTCAGTCTCCTGAACGATTAAAGTACTCAGTAGTAAAGCCGTTTTATAGAAAGGGAGAAAAGGATAATTTAGACATTTCAAGACCTATTTCTATGCCATCAGTGTTTGCTAAAGCTATTGGAAAGGCTGTGTATGTAAGGATAATTGATCATTTTATGTCACACGTTTTGCTATCAAATGTACAGTTCGGCTTTAGAATTCGTTTCACAACTAAAAATGCTATATTTTCTTTTCTCTGTGATGTACTGGATGAGTTAAACAATAGGTTTCGAACGCTAGGCGTACTTTTTGATTTAACTAAGGCGTTTGATTGTGTTGATCACAAAATATTGTATCAGAATTTGGACCATTACGGTATAGAGGGAGTAGCTCACGATTGGTTCAACTCTTCACCTTTTACTTTAGCAACATACAGCAAAAGGTCATTATTCACAGTGTTGAGAATGGCTGTGATGTGGAGTCTGAGTGGGGTAAATGGGCATATGATTAATGAAACTGAACAGTTCAAATTTCTAGGAATTCAGGTAGATAGTAAACTGTCATGGAAAGTCCACCACGTTCAGGATCTTGTTCAAAGACTTAATGCTGCCATTTTTGCTATTCGAAAAGTATGTGAAGTGAGTGATCGTTCGACGGGAAACTTAGTCTACTTTACTTGTTTTCAGTAGCTTATGTCGTGTGGTATTATATTTTGGGGTAACTCTTCCCATTCTAAAAGGATATTTTTGGCTCAGAAGCGGGCGGTTTGGGCAATAAGTAGTGTAAGCTTACGTACATCTTGTCGACCCCTGTTCACAAGTCTGAGTATTTTGACGCTGGGAACTCAGTTTTATTATTATTACTAACATAAATTCCCATTTAGGAGAGCGTTAAAACACAATCAATTTTCATGGAACTTTTTTTGTCTCTTTCTTTTCTCTTCCCAAAAACCTCTCATATATCCACTGTGTTTCTTCTTTCTCTCTTCTGTCCACTTCTTTCCTGGCTTCTTCCCTTTTGGTGTTTCCTCGAATTTCTGTTTTCGGATTTTTTTTCTCTGTGTTTTTCTCTGTTTGTTATTTCTTCTGTGGAGATATTTAGTTTCTTGAGGTCTTCCATGATTTCCTTTGCCCATTTTATTTTCATCGTATTACTCATCACTACGTTAAAAATCTTTTTGTCATCCTATTTTCGTTCATCCTGTAAATGTAGCCATAGAACTTAACCCTTCTATTTTCTGATGTTGTCTGTAATTGTCTCTATCTGTTTGTACAGTTCTTTTGTCGCTCTTTTTACCCATAACCCCTATCTCTGATCAGGCCCACAGGTCTTTCTCAGAATTTTCGTCTCTTCCTTTTCCGTCTCTCAATTTTCGTTCTTCCCCTGATTACTGTCGTTTCTGAGGCATACAACGCTTCTGGTAAGACTACTGTTTTGTAATGTCTTAATTTGGGATTAACGGAAATACTTTTTTGTTGTAATGGTTCCATGTAAGTCTGCAAGCTTTTTGTAGTTTTACAACTCTTTCTTCATTGGCTGTCGAGTTTAGTCCTGTATCCTATATAATCTCTCCCACGTATCTTAAACTTTCTGCTTGTGCTATATTTTCATACTTTGTTACCAATGGGTTTCTTTCTGTGGATTTTGCGTCCATGTACCTTTTTTTTCATACGAAATTTGTAGTCCTGTTCTGGCTGTGATTTCATGTAGTGTCTCTAGGGCTTCTTTGGCTTCTTTTCTATTGTTTGTTATGATGGCTATATCATCCGCAAATTTTATGTTGATGGTTCTATTTTTGTGTCTCCCCATCATTACCCCATTGACACGTTTGTCCCATTTCTGATTATTTTCTCAAAAGGTGCGTTAAATAAAATGGATGGCAGGCCATCTCCGTGTCTCACTCCTGTCTTGATTCCGAACATTTCCGAGATCTTTCCCGTGAACTTCACTTAGGATTTTGGATTTGCTAATGTTTCCTGGATTATTTTTCTGGTCTTGTTGTCTACCTTCAATTCTTATAGTGTATTTAAAACTGTTTCCCTGTCTATGGAATCGTAGACCTTCTTGAAATCAAATGTTATTTCGGTGTTTCTGTGCTTTCTCGTTATTAATATAGCTCTTAGACACCAGATTTGTTCACTGCACGATCTTCCCTTCCTGAACCCTACTTAGTACTCTCCGATATGTCGATCTATCTGATGTTCTAGGCGATTTAACAGAGCTTGGGATAGAATTTGGTATGGCACAGCCAGTAACGAAATTCCTCTACAGTTATTAGGGTCTGTTTTGTCTCCTTTCTTGTGGAGCGGGTGTCTTAGGGCTAACTTCCATTCTTCTGCCACCTTTTCTGTTTCCCACATGTTTTTGATTGTTCTGTGTATTTTGTGTGTAATATTTTCATGGTCTAATATCCGTATTTCTGCAATCAGTCCACCTTCTACTGGTGCTCTGTTATTTTTCAATGATTTTATTATTTTCACTATTTCTTCGTGTGTTGGGGGTTCGGAGTCCTGGTTAGGTTCTGGTTTTGTAAGCTGTAAACTCTGTTTTTGATCATCGCAGTTGAGTAATGAGTCAAAGTATCGAGCCAATATTTCACAGTTTTTCTTCTAATGTGTCTCCAGTGTTCCATCTTGTCTTTTGAAGCATAAGCTTGGCGGTTGATATCCTGTCATATTTTCTCGGAATGTTCTGTAAACATTCCGTGTGTTGTTTCTGGTGAAGTAATCTGTCTCTTTCAACGTGCTGTTTTCGTAACCTTTTTTCCCCTCTACGGATTATTATTGAAGTGTATTCCTCTATCCTGTTGAATTCTTCCCATTTTTCTTGTGTTCGATGGCTGTTAAATTTTTTCCATACTTGTATTCTGTCTTCTATGGCTCTGTCGCATGTCATGTCCCACAATCGCTGTTTCCTTTTTCTCGTTGGTTGCACCAATTTTATAAGTTCTCTAATTTTTTGACAGTTTTGTCCAGTTGTTGCTGTTGATTTTCGTAATGTCTCCTATTATTTCTTTCTTGTTTAGTTCCAGGTACTCTGGATCTATTTGAAAGGTCTGTTAGTTGTCTTGATTTGTCGGTGGGTATAAATTTTGCTTTGATTTGGAGAAGATGTAGATCAGACTCAAGAACTCCTTTCCTAGTTCTTACGTTCATTATTTCTCTAGCGATTTTCATGCATATTGGTATGTGGTCTATCAGAAATTCTCCTAGAGTATTGTTAGGGGATTTACAAGTTACTAGTTTTCTGTGTGGTTTGTGGAACTGCGTTGACGTGATTTTCAGCTCAAAATACCCGCAGAAATTTATCAAGTTCTCTCCATTTTTGTTTGTTCTGTTGTGGGTCGTGTGTTTCCCTGTCGTGTCTCGAAATTTTCTTTCCTTACCTAACTGGACATGTAAATCCCCTAGTAAAACTTTTGCTTGGTTCTTGGGGATTTTGCTTGTAGTTTCATCCAGATCCTTCCAGAGTTCCTCTATCGTCTCTGGGTTCTTCTTGTTATAATTATTTGTAGGGGCGTGTGCACTAATTAGTGTATAGGCTTTGTTTCAGATCGTATACTTAGTGTTGAAATTTTTTCTGATTTTGAGGTGAAATCTATTACAGAGTCCAGTACCGATTTATTTACTACAAATCCTGTTCAGAAGAGTTTGAGATTACTTCCTGGAATGGTTATCGCTGGTTTCCCCTCATATATTCTGTAATTTCCGAATCAAAGTGGTTCTCATCTGCGAATTGCGTTTCCTGCATTGCCATAATTTTGGTATAGAATTTATCCATGGTGTTGGTTAATTGTTTCAATTTACTGGTTTTAGTAGTGTGTTTGTGTTGAGTGTTCCCATGTAAAATATTATCTTTGTCTTGAGGGTTTTTGAGAAGCTCCAATTCTTCTCTTCACTACATGCCTGATCCCCTGGAATCCGATGATCAAGTCTATTACCCAGTCTACAAGGATCTCACATAATTTCGACTGGAGTTTTGATTACCAGAAGATTCAATGACAGCCGAGCTCACAGAGCTAACAGATGCTGACCAGAGTATCGGTGGCTACCACACAGACGTGTCTGGATATTGGAGCTTCACCTGTAACCCTAGGCAGGGGCCCTCACAGTTTGCTAAAATCCGGAGCCAGGTGGACCCAGGTTGTTTTACGAGGTGTTATTCCCCAGCCTCCTCCTTCCTCATCACTTGAGAGAGGCGGCCCCGGGCTTGGGACGGGCAATGGCGGGGTTGGTTACTGTCACTTCTGGTCAACAGTATCAGCTTATTCCCAAGAATAAGCAGCTGTCACTCAGGGTAATACTCGGCAGAAATCAAACCCGTATTTGGATCGGACTTCCTTAACTATTGCACAGAAAGGTGTGCAGTATACTGCTGCAAATATTTTCAATAAGCTACTACTGGAATTAAAAAATTTTAGCAGTAATACACGCGCTTTCAAAACGAAACTGAAGAGTTTCCTCGTGGGTCACTCCTATTCTGTCGAAGAGTTTCTTGAAAAACGAAGCTGATTCTTGGTGTAGTGTTGATTGCGTTTACTTAAACTTATGGACTGGCTTTTTTCGGGTTCATAAACACTTCATTTTTATCTGTTATTACTTTTGTGTTGTATGTCCAAGTACTGACATGTTCCAAGACCTTGGAGATCTGCTCTTCAATTTGATCCTACGGTACTTAACGTGTAAATAAAATAAAATAAATACGTCACTGCCAGTACTGGAGAAAAAGTTAACATGACGCTCTTTCTAAGAAATGTAATGTAGGTTGATAGTTTTTGGGAAAACATTGACTCTACATGTCCCGTTTATGAAGATATTTAAGAAAAAACGTGTAAAGAGACGTTTAAAAGATGCTCACACCGCACCAATCAGGATTTTTAGTATGATGTTCATTACACTCCCGCTACCACAATACGAAAATTGGCAACTTTGCGACTCTTTTCTCCTAATTTTTCTACGTTTATTAACTATAATATCTAGTCACGAAATCAATTTCGGTGAGATATGGGATCTCTACGTCAAAAGTGTCATATGCTGTATGAAAACTAGCACTCTCTCAATCACAAGATATTACACATAACACACCCTATAATAGACAGAATAGACAGTATACGTGCTGCACCTTCTAATAATGTTAATGACGTTTTCAGTTTATAAAGCACAATTAATCATAGTTACTGATGTAGAAGATTTCCTACTTTTTGAAATATTCTGGAAGAACTTGTGTATCTGTAGACAGTGTCTGCACCTGAAATGTTATCGAGAGTTATTGCTATGAATGGATTTTCTATGTATATGAATTTTAGCGCTGACTTACACAACCATACTAAGCTTCCAGCATGAGCCACATCAACTTGTACATCTGTTTTAACACTTCTGTATCTGTAGAAAGAGTTTTGCACAGTGCATCATAACATGTTACAATCATCATTCACAACTGTTGAGGAGTTGAGATAGGTGCTGTATATGCACACACTGAATGGTGGGTACCACAACGACGTTTTTAAATTCAAAACGGTTATTCATCACCCATTTTAAAACTAAATGTACAATTTCACATGCATACATAAAGGCATCACTTTTACTTTTCAATTGATGTAGCTCAGGACCATTACACTGTTCAAAGTCTCACGTTTATTCGTATTTACAAATTTCTGCAGTCGAAAATACTTTTTCAGTCCCTTTCACACAAACGATCACATTTGTTTATCTGCCTGTCTTAATTGTTGGTGTCATATTTCTATAGTCAATGATGGACTTGTTCCAGTGCAAATTGGGAGAATTATGTTAACCACATTGCAATTTCTCCTGTGTTGAATCACTTGACGTCTTGGAACAACTTTGTTGTTTTGCACTTTTGTGCTGAATGTTGTAATAATACTCCTTTCATACCCAAATGCAATAAAATTAGTGAATTTCACCATGAACTCATCCCATTTCCTTACAGTATTCTTGGAGGGCAAGGACGATGATAACACCTTGAGATACTATTGTCTAATTCTTCAGAAGTTCTTTCTAAACAACTATTTGTACTATTGCTATGAGTAGTGAGTTAATAATCAAAAATAACGATATAAAATTAAGATATATGCAACCGTGTTTGTAGGAAAGTTGTCTGCAGCTTTGAATTCAACACTTGTAGCCATTGGTCCTTAGTTGACTGCCTCATTTTCTTTTGTACAGTCAATTACGAAAGTTGGTGCTGTTTTCTTAAACTCTGTCAGGATTTTGTCTTTAATACTTTCATAATATGAACCGTAAAACTTGAATACGCGTCAAGCAACACAATGTAAATGCTATAATCTTAATCCTCTTGTAAACAGTCATATGGATACATTTCAGAATTAAGGTACACTTTGGTGTTCTTTAATTTAGGGTTACTGAATTCGCTAAACTAGGTTTTTATATTTCCGTCATGATCAATTTCTAATTCAATTATTATGAATATGGTGTTTCGAGCTGAACCAATATTCTAACAGTCCTTTATGTTTGTCGAATGCAGATAGGCAGTAGAGGATATTGATGAGCTCCCATGACCGAAATTTTTAGGGCAATGGAATTCCCCCCCCCCCAAACTATATTTAACAAATATAAGTATTCCTCCCTTCTTACTGAAAATGGGGTATTTTCCACATCAGCTTGTAATGACGATTTTATTGGATTCAACTGTGGTATTTAGTCCTTGAATGTTCGAAATAGTTTCTGTTGTGCTTCATAATAGGATCAGTTCTAGTTTCACTATTATTAAATCACATTTCATGCCTTCAAAGTACTCTATTATTATATGCAGTCGCACACGTGCATTTATACACTTATATTCAGGTATAGCTTCCTGAACTGTTTTCTCTGTTTTCTAACCAGTATTTTCCTGCCCATTTAGGTCTTATTACGTTACAGAAACTATGTGTACAGAATATTTGCACACCGTTCTATCCACATCTTATTCAATGAAACAGAAATGTGAACTCATTACATGTTATTAACGAACATGACCGAGGCATAAGACTGCGAAGAAAACTCATATCAGACTCAATATTAGCCTTTTAGAGAGTGCACAGAGACATTTATGCAATCATTCTGCGTATGCTCCATACGCGAATGGAATGGGAAAAAACCCTGAAAACTGGAAATTACTGTCCGCCATTGAGTTCACTGTGGTTTGCGGAATTTTGATATAGGTGTGAATGCATAGATACACAGAGCTGACAAAAGTAAAGGGATACCTCCTCATCTCAGGTCAGATCTCTTTATGCCCAGCGTAGTGCAACAACACGAAGTTGCATGGACTCTACAGGTCGTTGGAAGTCCCTTGGAGAAATATTGAGTCATGCAGCCTGTAAAGCCTTCCATAATTGCGAAAGAGCTGCCAGACCAGGATTTTGTGCATGAACTGACCTACTGATTATTTGGCATAAACGTTCTATGGGAATAATGTCGGGCGATCTGAGTGGCCAAATCATTCGCTTGAATTGTCCCTAAGGTGATGCACTATTACCCATAAAAATTTCATATTTCTTTTGGAACAAGAATTCCATGGGTGGCACCAGATGGCTCCCAAGTAGTCGAACATAACCATTTCCAATCAGTGATCGGTTCAGTTGGATCAGGGGATCCAGTCCATTCCATGCAAACATAGCCCACATGATTGTGATGGAGTCACCACCAGCTTGCACAGTGTCTTGTTGACAACCTGCGTCCATGGCTTCCAGGGATCTGCGCCACACCCAAACCCTACCATCAGTTCTTACCAACTGAAATCGGGACTCATCTGATCAGGACATGGTTTTCCAGTCGTCTAGGGCCCAATCGATACAGTCGCGGGTTCAGAAGAGGCGCTGTTCGGTGCTGTCGCGCTGTTAGCAAAGGCGCGAGGGCCGTCTGCTGCCACATTTCGCTGCACTGCGTTAACGGACATGTTCGTCGTACGTCTCGCATTGATTTCTTCGGTTACTTAACGGAGTCTTGTTTGTCTGCTAACGCTGACAACTGTATGCAAACGCCGCTATTCTTGGTCGTTAATTGAAGCCCATCGGCCACTGTGTTGTTCGCACTGGCGAGATTCAATGCCTGAAATCTGGTATTCTCTGCACGCTCTTGATACTGTGGACATCGGAATATTGGATTCCGAAATGGAATGACCCATGTGTCAACAACCATTTTGCGTTGAAAGTCAGTTAATTACTGTCGTGCGGCCGAAATCACGACGGAAAGTCTTTCACACGAATCACTTGCGTCCAAATGACAGCTCCGCCAATGCAATGTCCTTTTATAGCCAGCGTACGTGATAATACCGCCATCTGTATACGTGCATATCGCTTTTTATCACCTCTTTGTAGAGCCAGAGGTTGGCAGCATTTTGTAGCAGTGTCTGTAACATAATTTCTTTGTTAGGAAAATATTCAAACATCTATTTCAGCTTCACGGCTGCAACACCTTCTAACAATACCACCACTTGCAACGTAGGTTAGAAATCAGATTAATAATGTTGCTCACGCAGCATATGTTCGCTTTATCGGGCAACAACAAAGTTATTGACTGTGGATGGTATCGTTAGAATGGAATGAATGAAGTCGCTGTAAAAAGGTCATTAATTTTGGCACTTATCTTGAATGGATTCCCACGTAGATTTCGTCGAAGTTGTTATGGCTCATCTTGTTGATTCTAGGGTGATTCCACTTTGACTGCTAGAAGGTCCAGATCTGCATTTGAGCAATATTTGAAGACCTAACAAATGCGTTTTTCAGGAAATTCTTAATGATCAAACAATCCCAGATCAGAACAATGGTATGGTAGAAATGATTTTTGACTTGGTGTTCACGATCCACATTTTTATTAAACTTCTTGTAAATTCACATATACTTCTTCTTAATTGTCACATCATCAAGAAAACAGTTTTGTATCCATCTTCAAATATTAAATTTCCACTTTAACCGAACACAAGACTTGACTGTTCTCTTACAAAGCGAAGTAACAAATTAACGTCTGCAAAGTGAAACAAAGACTGCCCTGTGAGCATTCGCGCCAAAACGGTTACAAGTAAGTCAAAGATTATGACAGTCTCACAGAAATGAATACACACAAGAACCATATCACTGTAATACATCGATACATCGGAGTACCTATACATTAATAAAAGCAAATATGAATATTGTCACAAAAATATGTCTGTTACTTCGCAGAAAAGTAGTACGATATTACTGGTATCGAGAACTGGGGTTAGAGTGCCGTAATGGTCACGTAAATAAAGAACCATTACAACCTGTGCAACTCCTCTTCATAGTGTGTTCGGTATTCTCCAAGTTGCACATAAATGTCCTTGTTAGGTACTGAAGCCACTACAAATCACTTTGAAGGCCATGTTATTCGCTTTCAGCAGCAGGAGCTGCTTTTCGTCCCTTGTTTTAGAGTGCTGTAGGACTGTGACGAGGCCTAAGAAAAAGACAGGCCGCGGCAAGTACGTCACGAAGGTAGGCTTGCGCTCGCTCGCTCGCTCGCTCAACTTAGGAAACTATGTTTCTACACATGTTAACTCGTAACTAGGTGTGTACGTGCAAACGAGAATAGCATCATCTGCTGGAATCCGCTATTATGGAATCTTTCTGTTATTAGACCTACAATGATCGGAAGTCCATAGACATACTTACAATTATTTGCAGCTGTACTGGGGTAGAAGAAAATTAAAATCTGGCCAAAATAATTGGGGGGGATTAAAGAGACCAGACTGCTTCGGTCATCGGACGCCAAAATAATTATCAGTTGCAGGAGGCACCTCTTCTTGTATGAAATGTGGACTGTTAAGCAGAGGAGGGTAAATGCTATAAACAAGCGGTTATACCATTTATATCGAGATTGATCTTGAATTAATTTTTTTTGTAGTACTGTTAATCAGGAAGACTTCATAATAACAGATTCCAGATTATTTGACTTGTCGCTCTAACGAAGTAGGAGAGTGTCAGCAATATGTCTCGTGGTCTTATCGTGGCGTGTTTATCGTCTGCAGTTAGGTCAAACGATAGAAAAGCGTTTAGAGTAGCAGATTGACGGTGACCAAATCTAAACAGAACTTGATTAATTTTCACACACATTTATTAAAAATAACAAGCATAAAAATAACTTAACTTGGTTCTGGATGCTATTTACAATGGACAATCTGAAGTTCCCTTGGTCTTGGTACGTTAATCTTATGCTCAAATCTCTTATACTTGACAAAGTGTCTATACATTTCTCTTCATGGCTATGTACAGGAATATGATAATCTTATTAGGCACAGACTGAAACTTGACTACACACTAATGCAGACAAATGCAGACTGACTAATCGGAGGTCTGTACACTCGTTATAATACCTCGCACGTTCATGTATTACTGCGCGAGTGTGATCCGCGAGGAGAAAAGGTTCTACGTTAGCAGCAATCTCATTTTCTGCGGAAGCAGAATTTGGTCCGTCTTTATGGCAGCGCCATCTCGTAGAGCGGAGACGGACGAGCGCTGCGCCTGCGCTGTTGTGCTTAGCGGGGCGCGCTCTAGTGGGAAAGTTGTGTACGCCCTGACTACGCGGAATTATGTACAGAACATGCCGTTAGTACATACACCACGAGCTGCGAACTGACAGGTTTAGAAACTCGTTTTGTGTGCTGAGTCCGCCCCGGCCGGCACGGTAGCTCAGCGTGTTAGTTCATAGTGTTAGCTACCGTCTGTTATAAAAAAACTTAGTAAACGGATCAACAAACAACCTGAACGAACAAATCCAACGAACAAGATAGAACAAAAAGAGATAGACAAAAAAAAGTGGTCAGTGCGACGGTCTGTCACGCGAAGGGGCCCGGGTGCGATTCCTAGCTGGGTCGGAGATTTTCTCCGCTCAGAGATAGAGTGTTGTGTTGTCCTCATTATCATTTCATCACCACCAGTGGAAGGCAACGGGAAACCACCGCTGGAATCACTCCCCTAGACGCTCATGCGGTGGACTTATCTGACGAGGCTTCCCCCATGAAAACCCTGCTGAGGGCAGAACACAAAAGTAAAGTTGTCTGCTGAGCTGAGCGAGCGAGCGAGCGAGTTGAGGCCTACCTCCGTGAGTTCCGCGCCAGGCCTGTCTGTTTCGTGGGACTCGGCCTGTGACAAGTGACGGCTGCTCGGAGTCGCTTTTCTCGCGCATGCGTAGGCAGCGAGCGCGCGTTCCGGCTGGAGGCGGAGCGCGGCAGCAAAGGCGGCGGCGGCGGCGGCGGCGGCGGCGACGCGGCGGGCGACAACCGGCGCCGCCTCATCCGGCGCGCCAAGGCCACCTCGGTGCGCATCTCGCTGCTCATCGTGGCCGCCTTCGTCGTCTGCTGGACGCCCTACTACACCATGATGATCATCTTCCTCTTCCTCAACCCGGACAAGCACGTACGTCGCGCCCCGCGCCCGCTCATGTGTTATCCACTTCCGTCATGCACACTAGTCGTAGTATTACTAGGGTGGAGACTCTTCTTACTCACTACAGACTTGTTAGATATTTTCTAACATTCAAGACTGTTACTAAACATAATGTTGTAAGGATCAAAATTGTCAAATGAAGCAACGTGTTGCTCTTTGTTGGTAAATGTCTTGAATGATCAGTATTGCCGGCCGGTGTGGCCGAGCGGTTCTAGGCGCTACAGTCTGGAACCGCGCGACCGCTACGGTTGCAGGTTCGAATCCTGCCTCGGGCATAAATGTGTGTGCTGTCCTTAGGTTAGTTAGGTTTAAGTAGTTCTAAGTTCTAGGTGACTGATGACCTCAGAAGTTAAGCCGCATTGTGCTCAGAGCCATTTGAACCATTTTTGATCAGTATGGCACATTTAACTGAATTGGTACCCTTCATTTTCGCGTCTGGGCGACTTTACATGTCACACTCTTTATCTTTGTCACTTTTTCCCAAGTTTTAGGCCCAGTATTGGGCGACATAAATAGCAGCATTGGTCCTCAGCCATAGATATTCGAGACTGCACACAGAATAACTGATAGGACACTTCACCACAATCATAGAAAATTTTGCTGTTAAATTACAGCTTCCACCTTCACGGCTGCAACACCTGTGTAACGTCTAATCATAGTGTGTTCAGCTCCGCCCCCGGTAGCTGACTGGTCAGCGCGACAGAAAGTCAATCCTAAGGGCTTAGGTTCGACTCCCGGCTGGGTGGGAGATTTTCTCCACTCAGGGACTGGGTGTTGTGTTGTCCTAATCATCATTATTTCATCCCCATCGACGCGGAAGTCGCCGAAGCGGTGTCAAATGGAAAGACTTGCACCCGGCGAACAGTCTACTCGACGGGACGCCCTAGTCACACGACAGGATTCTCCAAGTTACCCACTTCCTTTGGATACTTGTTGGCTCCATTTCTTGTGAGGGGAACTATATCGCTGTAAGGGAGGAACCTCACTAAAGATTACTTTTTGAGTCGTGTATACACACGCCTACGCTTCCTTGTTGTCGGTGACAGATCATTTCATCACTGCGCAATGACCAAACGAACATGAACAGCAAACAAAAAGGCTATAAATACCAGAATGAGATTTTCACTCTGCAGCGGAATGTGCGCTGATATGAAACTTCCTGGAAGATTAAAACTGTGTGCCCGACCGAGACTCGAACTCGGGACCTTTGCCTTTCGCGGGCAAGTGCTCTACCAACTGAGCTACCGAAACACAACTCACGCCCGGTACTCACAGCTTTACTTCTGCTAGTGCCTCGTCTCCTACCTTCCAAACTTTACAGAAGCTCTCCTGCGAACCAGGAAGGTAGGAGACGAGGCTCTCCTGCGAACCAGGAAGGTAGGAGACGAGGTACTAGCAGAAGTAAAGCTGTGATTACCGGGCACGAGTCGTGCTTCGGTAGCTCAGTTGGTAGAGCACTTGCCCGCGAAAGGCAAAGGTCCCGAGTTCGAGTCTCGGTCGG
Organism: Schistocerca americana; assembly: GCF_021461395.2. Classification (NCBI taxonomy): domain Eukaryota; kingdom Metazoa; phylum Arthropoda; class Insecta; order Orthoptera; family Acrididae; genus Schistocerca; species Schistocerca americana. The sequence goes on along the minus strand of NC_060125.1, from coordinate 51,787,594 downwards.
GCACACAGTTTTAATCTGCCAGGAAGTTTCATATCGGCGCACACTCCGCTGCAGAGTGAAAATCTCATTCTGGAAACATCCCCCAGGCTGTGGCTAAGCCATGTCTCCGCAATATCCTTTCTTTCAGGAGTGCTAGTTCTGCTAGGTTCGCAGGAGAGCTTCTGTAAAGTTTGGAAGGTAGGAGACGAGGTACTGGCAGAAGTAAAGCTGTGAGTAGCGGGCGTGAGTCGTACTTCGGTAGCTCAGTTGGTAGAGCACTTGCCCCCGAAAGGCAAAGGTCCCGAGTTGGAGTCTCGGTCGGGCACACAGTTTTAATCTGCTGGGAAGTTTCAGGCTAGAAATAGTTCTTTTCAGGGCCAGTACTACCTATTCTGAGCATACATATCTGCTAGGATCTGGAGAAATAAGGAAGACATTTTGTCAGAAATATGCACAAATAATGGTTCAAACGGATAATGACAAGTATCATGTGAAGGAAAACGATTTTTTTTTAATCTGACTGAAGCGCAAGTACAAAGTAACTTGAGACAAACTTGATGTGATTACTCAGAACAGTGCTTTACTAAGAAATAGAGAGAATGTCGTACTCCCGCTGAAATTCCTATAATCACAAGAGTACATTTTTAACTAACATTTCTGACATTGTAAGACGATAGGCTTCTCATATAATTGGGTGTACACCAAAATGCGTTTGGAGAAACGGAATGCTTGGTGGATGTAGCATTTCTTGACCCCAGCCCCAAAGCTTTAGGAAAGCTAATTCAAAACTGGTCATGAAATATCTGAAGCTTTATTTCAAGAATGTCTGCAGCTACTGTGTGACTAAAGACATATGTGAACCGTAATAGCACGAGGAAAACTTCTCAACATTTTAAATTGTCCAAAGCGAAAATCCACTGAAAAGAACCGTAACCATTTTGTTAGAGTGGATATGATTATCTTGTTAAATCAGAGAGCAATATCATTATCGATTCGTTAGAAAAACGTAAGTGGGTTTCCTGCCTCTCCAGTCTAGTGGAACATTTGCGTAGTGCAGTGAACTAGAAGTGGCCTATCTAGTGACTTGGGGACGTAAGTTAAGGTATTGGACTCGGATGACTGCGAAGGGTGAAACAACTACACCAAGGATGGTGCTAGATAATAACGAGCTGATAGAAATCCGGTGGTTGGAAAAATAAAATTTCCATCGACAGAAACGCTTGATAGTCAGTTAGACAAATTCTACGTGATTCTGACGAAGTATTTGGGGCAGATGAACAAAGTGGCACCTAGAAGAGTTAGTGCAACTCACGATTTTGTAGAACTACACGCCATTGTCTTTTGAACGTACAATCAACGAACCTGTAAAAATAGGTCATAGAGAAATTAAGAGCAAGGAGAGATGAAAATCTTACGTCAGATTTCTATATAGTTGGAGCCTTGGACAAAAAGACCTGGACAGGAGTTGGTCAGTTGGAATCCTGGAGAAATCAGGTTGGTTAACCAGCCACTGCTGTTCCCTAAGGATATCTTCGCCAGCGACAACCACTGCCGTCTGCTCGACATGCTGATGTTGGCGGTGTGACTGCTATCGCGATTGTGTCGCAGTTTCGCCGCGGCCTGCGACTCGAAAAGCTTCTGCTGAGCCACCGGCCGAAGAACTCTTACCAACTACCTCCGAGAAGCGGAGTCGAGTCGGATGTGGACGGAATCTTCGGCACCTCTTAAGCCTCGTTCCGCTATAAGGAATTTGTATACCCATACAACATGTCTCGTGAGTGATTACCCAGGCAAAATTCCACAGCGGAATTTTGCTCTTTGAGAACAGGTATTCGATATAGTTCTTTTCTAACGCATTCAGGCACTGCAAAGGTATTTTCATGTGGTTTGCGCTCGGATCCAATGATTTTATACATGAATTAATACTTCATTGCATGATGCCCTAGATTTCTCAATCATTTCCCTAGAATTTTCTCGTCGGGATTGCATACACATTGCATCATTTTTTAAAGAGTTATCCTACTGCTCAGATGAAAGTATTATTTGAACTGTTGACCTGAAGTAATCTCATTGTTATTTATTATCCTGCAAATTACAGTCATACGCTTCATTAGTTCAATGAGAATGTAGTTACTCGAGACAAGTAGGCTACGTGCAGGAATTACGTTTAACTTCACCTATATCCCGCCTTCGTCGTCATCAACTGCACTAACACAGCCCTGCCCTTTACATGCATTTGTCACAGTCACCCGCACTTGAGGCGCACAATACTCGCCCTAACTGACGTTGATACTGAAGAATAACTTAAAAAATTAGAAACGTGACACTAAATGTTCATAACGGAAAATGATGGCATCTATCTTCACACTTCACTTGGTATCGGTCTGTTTGTAAATAGTAGCAGGTTCTAGAAGAAAAGTGTACGAAATTTGCTGACAGATGTTCGGAGCTCGTGAAACGAAACTCAGAAGGGAGGAAGTGCTAATCATTTTCCGGCGATGAAGTTGACAAGAAAACCTTACATGGTTAATTATATCGTGTCCTTAGTTCCCCATACGTGTGTCTAACTAATATGCGCACAGAATTCAGCTTTCTTCAAATACAGCAAAAATAGAATTTCCAATACCGCCCTCCAGCTGGTATACTCATTTTACAATATATGTGTAAAACAATATAAAATGAATTCCAAGCCGTGGAATTACTAACAAAATCTTTATGCAAGTGATTTGTATCGTATCGTACAAGTAGTTTCGTTTTATATTACCGTGAGTAATGCGCAAAGTGTCTTTAGCCCAGTGAATTCTCAAACACATTAAGTTTCCAAACGTTTAGATTTCTACACCTATGAGTCACTAAAAATATTTCAAAGATGTGGTATTGTGCAGAGAAGCTACTGTGACTTGTAATTCGTTTATTACTCATTATTTCAGCTGAGCGAGGATTTGCAGTCGGGGATCTTCTTCTTTGGGATGTCCAACAGCCTGGTGAATCCTATCATCTACGGTGCCTTCCACCTGTGGAGACCAAGACGTAAAAGTAGAAGTGAATATCGCAGGTAAGATATCTTTATTTACACTTGGTCTAATATAAATTTACAGTTATAATATTGAAACTTCCTGGCAGATTAAAACTGTGTGCACGACCGAGACTCGAACTCGGGACCTTTGCCTTTCGCGGGCAAGTGCTCTACTGTGGTGTCACCGCCAGACACCACACTTGCTAGATGGTAGCCTTTAAATCGGCCGCGGTCCGTTAGTATACGTCGGACCCGCGTGTCGCCACTATCAGTGATTGCAGACCGAGCGCCGCCACACAGCAGGTCTAGAGAGTCTTACTAGCACTCGCCCCAGTTGTACAGCAGACTTGCTAGCGATGATATACTGACAAATACGCTCTCATTTCCCGAGACGATAGTTAGCATAGCCTTCAGCTACGTCATTTGCTACGACCTAGCAAGGCGCCATTACCAGTTTATATTGAGATTGCAATTATGTATCATCAAGAGCGGTTTTCTCCAATTATGGATTAAAGTTAAGTATTCCAGAAGCTATGTACTATTTTTGGCTACTATAATTACTTTACCTTGTTCCAGACCTCACGCCAGTCTGCGTGAACTTAAACGCGTGCACTTCGGCCTCCTCTAGCAACACGGTGTTGGCTCTTCTGCCAACACATCATCTACCATCTGAGCTACCGAAGCACGACCCACGCCCGCTACTCACAGCTTTACTTCTGCCAGTATCTCGTCTCCTACCTTCCAAACTTTACAGAAGCTCTCCTGCGAAACTTGCAGAATTAGCACTCCTGAAAGAAAGGATACTGCGGAGACATGGCTTAGCCACAGCCTGGGGGATGTTTCCAGAATGAAATTTTCACTCTGCAGCGGAGTGTGTGCTGATATGAAACTTCCTGGCATATTAAAACAAAAGGCAAAGGTCCCGAGTTCGAGTCTCGGTCGGGCACACAGCTTTAATCTGCCAGGAAGTTTCATATCAGCGCACACTCCGCTGCAGAGTGAAAATTTCATTCTGGAGTTATAATATTTGTGAATTATAGTGGCTTTAGCGTGTTACATTATCGTAAAATATTTCAAAAGAACTCCACAAAAGTCGTAAGGTTCTACTGCGGAATTACAGTTGATGTAACTGATAAAAGAAAAGCATTAGAGAATATGCAAAAGGAAATGAAACATGACTTAACAACCCAACTAGTCTGTATAATTAAATTATTTCTGAAAATAAGCTCAGTAAGTGCAGCAGAAATCTTCAGATTTTTCCTGGTTGGTGATTCAGATACCGTTTTGTGACAGAAGAAAACGAAATTCATTTGAGTTACAGTATTAAGTTTTACTTGGTAGTTCCTTCACGGCGACGGCTAGTTCCTAATGATGATCGTTACTTTCTCTCAGCAGTGTACGGAATTTCGTTGTTTATAGAGACGTTATGGGAAAAAATCGGGAGAAAAATTCATTATTAAAATCGCAGGGACGTCACTTTTGAGGTTGCAAAACACATTAAAGCATGCCTCTCATGAAATGGTACATTTTGCTGCTGCATAGTGTTTTATCCCACAAGTTATGGCATCTTTGATGGTTCTTATAATTAATGATCAACTCTCGATACCAAACAAGTGTAAAATTCCTACTGCGAATACTTCAGATAACGGCATCTTTTCCTAGCTGGTCATATTTCTGATTGTCGATTACAGCAATATTCCTTGTAACAAAGATAATTAATGTTGCTTTATTGAAATTTGTAGAGACTATAGTCTCTTCTTTACGACAAGATACACTAGGGTGACAGAAGTCATGGGATAGCTACTAATACCGTGCCGGACCTATCGATAATGTCCCATAAATGTTCCGTGGGATTCGTTTCGGACGTTCTCGGTGCTCAAATCACTCGCTAGAATTGTCCAGAATGTTCTTCAAACCAACCGCGAACAATTGTGTCCCGGTGACGTGGTGCACTGTCATCCATCCTTCTATGGAATCATGTCAGGCGACCTGAGTGACCAAATCGTTCGCTTGAATTGCCCCCGACATGGTGCACAGGCATCCACAAAAATTGCCTCTTTTATTGGGAACAAGAAGTCCATAAATGGCAGCAGATGGTCTTTAAGTAGCTGAACATGACAATTTCCAATCAATGGTCGGTCCAGTTGGGACAGAAGACCCAGTCCATTCCACGTAAACAGAAGCCACACCATTGTGGAGCCGCCGCCAGCTTGCACAGTGTCTTATTGAAACATGGGGACCATGGCTTGGAGGTGGGGTGTGTGTGCCACACGCGATCCCTAGTATGGGTTTTCAAATACAAGATTTAGTTAACGGAACACCTAACAGTATTCTGTTCAATGATTTAGATATTTTATGTAAGCAATGTTCTGGCTCATTTGCATCTAATATTTTGTTGGACACATTTGATTAAAACATAATGTTACTCCAGATTTTACTCGTTGACAGGCCCAAGCCGTTTCCTATGGAGTAAGTAGTTAAAGCTTTAAACATGGCTGCGTTGGCAGCGACCGTTACAAGATAGAACTAAAACAGTTGCAGCCCTCGGTCACGAAAATGAAGTCTTCTTTACCTAGGTTTCGGCCACTTCTAAGAGTGCCTTCATCAGAAATAAAACATTTAAAACTGCCGTGTGACGTGTAAAATAAATATGAAGCGATAACGCTTTAGTCACAAAATATTAAAATAGAAATCTTAGAGGCAGGTCACTAAGGGCTGCACCACATGTCGAGCTACGGCAGCATCACACTCTGATGGCTCCATATTTATTTTATACGTGACATACCAGATATAAATTATTTACTTCTGATGAAGGAACTCTTAGAAGTGGCCGAAACCTAGGTCAAAAACATTTTCGCGACCGTGGGCTGCAACTGTTTTAATTTTGTGAGTAGTTAAAGTGGAACTTGGTCCTTTTGGTGGCATCGTTAGTTGTGACACCAGTCGCATGTAGCACATAAGTGACAATCATGTTGGTAACCTAAAGACACAATTGTGATTTGAAGAAATTTTAAAACGTCTATCATCATTCAATCTAGCATGGTGATGGGTCTATTAAAGCACACACTGAGTTCGACTTACTCTTCATATAGGTGGAAAGTATTCCTGGTAGATGAACGAAGTTGCCTTGGAACATAAAACCAAACATCTATCAGCTGTATAACTTCCAAACTGTTATTTGCTAGAGCTGCCAATTTCAGCAATATATTACGCCATCATCAGGCCCACTGACCATGAGTAAGCAGATTACAACCTCAGTGCCAGTCAAAATAGGGGACAGCATTGAAAGATTGGTACCTGTAGATGCTTGATAGAGCGATCACTTCAAACATCATCTGCCGTCTATGCCACAAGTCGGCAGATGATGTTTGAAGTGATCGCTCTGTGAAAAGTCTACAGATACCAGCCTTTGAATGCTGGCCCCTATTTAGACCGGAACTGAGGCTGGAATCTTCCTACACTTCGGTTAGGGGGCCTGAAGATGGCATAGTATATCGCCGAAACTGGGAGCCTCATGAAATAACAGTTTGTAAATGAGATGGCTGAAAGGTGTTCGATTTGACATTCTGTACGGAACAGCTGAGGTCCTGTAACGATCTCTGAAAAGATGGACTTACAGAGGGAATTGCCATCGGCGGCGTATTAGATCCAGCGGCAGCTTATAAGATGGCAGAATAAATTAAGGTCAATTTCGCACCGTAGATAAGAGTTATATACGTCATAGCAGGAAGGTGAATATGACACCAAACTTACTTTGGTGGTAACGAGCAGATATGCTTTCAAGTATGTAATGCAAAAGGGGTGACACTCAATCGATGGTATTAACACTCCGCTCTTATATAATGTATGTCAATGAGCAGAAGGTGAAACAAAGAGTGAGAGGAAACATTTTGTGTGGAAGCAGAGGCCACACCACGGAAACCCTTTATGGCGTCCCGCGGCGGGAGTCACCGACCGGTCACGTGACGCTTACTGGAGAGCCGGTATTGGGCCACCAGAAGTAGGACAGAAAGAAGCTTTAGAAAGCTGTGTTTCCGAATTCCAAATGGTTACAATCAAAACCAGCGACGCAATTGATCACGTGAGCAGCGAGTGATACACATGTGATGTACACATGTAACTTTTAGGCCTCTGGAGCACGCACAAAACGTCCGATTGCGGAAACGAACTAGAAGGGAGTAAAGTGCCAAGATTTTGATGCTGTTTAATGGTAGGGACCTTGTGATTGGCAGAGAAAGTTTCCACAAAAATAAGGGGAACGCTCATATTGGTCGAAAAAAGCGGTGATTTGGAGAACGAAAGAACACAGGTGGGGAGACAGTTGGGCTACAACAAAGAAAAGAGCTAAATTTTCAGGGACTCTTCTCTGAAATTGCGTCAAGTGCAGAATGGTGCACATAACGCTCTGTATGATGCAGAGGAGAAATTTGTGTGAACACTGTGTTCACTGCAGCTGACATTCAGCTAGAGATTAGCTGGAGCGTCACTGAGCTCCAACTGTGGAGAAACGAACCAGCCAGATAGTTAAGTGTTCTTGCGAGGACTGAGAGGGCATTTTAACATGCAAGCTATTCCAGCCATGCGTGTGCATATTGCCATATTCCAAGACTAGGGATGAGTACATGTTTTCTCGCCTAACGGGAAACATAAGGAAAGTTTCTGCTGGAAAAATCAGCAAAGGCTTACTTAGTTTTCATAGGATTTTGAGGATGAGAGCAGCCACGAAGACGACAGCTCATCGCAGCTAAGGCAAATATCGCGAGCAGAGGTGTAAACTTGTCGGTTAACCAACTTGCATCCACTGTAAACTCGAGCGGCCTTGGGTAATCTTTTGCTCAACTTGTCACATAGCTAACCATCCCCAGTAGACTTGATTGTCATCCTAAATAGTACTGAACTTTGAACCGAAATTGGATGACTTATCGTAGTACTGGCCAACATCATGACATAGTCGTAAGAATAATTTTGCAAAGAAACTTCTAGTTAAAATTTACCAGTGTTGTGTTTAGAATTATTTCACTTTCTGAGGATGATATGCGTTCGTTTGACAACTGTCGTAACATTTTCACATTGTAAACTGTCAAAATTCATGTATTTCTCTGATAAGATTGCAACATAAAACAAAAAATATTTACAGCTTACACATTAGTTGTTCTGTCCTCAAAACCTTACAAGCTCACCTGCTCTTGGAAACTTTAGCGGGTATCTATGAGGGTGTGCTGAAAAGTAATGCTTCCGAATTTTTTTATGTAAAATCTCTTACACATTTTTAAATAAAATAAATGCTATTAACATTATAAAACTTTATATGTCTATATATTTTCAGTCCTCTGCATCTAGAAGGCTCCGAATAGGTGCAGTGTGTTATAATACTGTGTCGGTGCATGAGAAACAGTGTGCTGTAATGGAGTTTCGAATTCTAAGAGTTCGTCCACACACGGGGCACCGATCCTTCAGTACGACAATGCCAGGCTAACATACGAGTGCTTGTACGTGTGCAATAGTCCGACGCCTTGCGTTCACTGTCATCCGTCATACTCCATACAGTCCCGACTTGGCCTCAACAGATTATCATGTGTTTCCAAAACTCAAAGAACATCTCCGAGGACCTGACGTTGACTGCGATGAAGTGGTTCAAGCAGACGTCATGTTGTGGCTCCAATAACAAAGCCAAACGTTCTAACGTTACGGTATTAACAATCTGGTCTCTTGTTGGAAGAAATGTATTAGTCTCCAGGGTGACTATTTTGGGAGATATTGTGTAGACATGAAGAATAAAGATGTAGACTATTAATAACGTTTTTAAGAAATTCGGAGGCGTTACTATCAGCACTCCCGCGTACTTGGTCGAAACTTCCGCAGTGACGACCTATATTTAGTGCCGTGTTGACGACACAATCGCTTCCTGGATACATGGGCTTGAAAAACACATCCCTTGTACTTTTTACCCCATCATGTTCACGAGAAGGCTGAATAACACGATATCTCGCCTTTCTTTAACGTTCTCGTCCGCCGAGAACGCAGCGCGTATGTCAACCGAAGTGCATACTGGAAACAAACTCATATGGACCGGTAATTACAAGCTTTCCACCATCATCCGGCCAAAAGCAGCACTATTGAAGTGAAAGCCGTACGAAATATCTTCCGCTGTTGGATTCGGGTGATGGTATTTAAACAAACCAAAAAATCCTTAAAAACGGCTTCACTATATTTACTCATTAAACGTAACACTATGCATCTATGAATCAGCTCATTTTACATGAAATCATCTCTTTTGTAGGTGTAGTCTGAGTATCGTTACGCCCAAGACCTTTGAACTGGTGCAGTAAGTTGACAGACTAATTACCGGTCGCTTAAAATAGCAGAATGGTATCGCGTGTTTTTTTTTAATGAATTAAATTGAAAACTGATTCATACAACGATAACTGTGCCGTTATTCCTATTGTATGAAATGGTTTTGAAAGTACTCTTTTATGTTTGTTAAAAGCCACGGCTAATTTTTCTCAGGGCACTATCGCCAGAAATATCATACGCGTCCCAATGTGAAGACATCCGTCTTACTCACGAGGGATTAAAAATCTTTCATTAATATTATGCGATAATCCATTTAAACAATGCAAACAATACTTAATAATTCTTTTCTGGGAGGCTGGATGCTCCAGGATAGCTGCCTATGTGCAACGACAGCGTAAGGATTTATAGATATTACTATTAATAAAGAAGCTGTACCTCTGGCCTAATATGAATGGGAAAATATTACAAGACGCCGTTTTCAATTTATTGAGATTATTCGATGCTTTTAGTATTAAATGACTGTTAAAAGAAATTATGTAATTTTTGTCATCAATGACTTCGCTACAATAATGAGCCTACACAAAACGGCCAAGGCAATATTTAATTATTACTTACTGAATCATATGCAGGATATATTACAATTGCTAATTTCATATATGTTCAGCAAAATTCTATTACTGCTACAGATAATTGTATCAGTTACTGACTGTGAACAATTAGCGTCCGTCAGCTAGAACATCAAAATCGAAAGATAATGAAACAAAAAATACGCTCATTTTTCTTGTACAAAGGGATAAAGATAATAGTAATTGCGATTCTAAGAGCGCAGGTAGCGCTTCTGCGTTGTTGAGTATCAACGACTGATTTATACTCTTTTTTACCGGAGGGTATGCTATAATGGCCTCCTCAGGGCGCTAGATGGTGTAGAACTGGAGCCAGCTGGCCATGCGACACCGGAACTGACGTTAGTCAGCAAGACCGAACTCGCTGACTGACTGTTGTGCTCGTTATTACAAGTCTTGACTTGCTGATGTGCAATCACTGTAATATGTCGCACTTTGAAACACACATGGGCACTAAAGCATAAAGTACCCGTGGAATCGAGTGCCTCACAACAGCGGATTGATCACAGTCGCATAAGGAGAAAGTCGTCTTCAGTAGGCCACGCAACACCAACACTGAGCAGTAGCTGACATGAAGGGTGTAGTGTGGTGCCACTTGTCATAATTTCTCATCTTTCCAGATGAAGCAAAGCATCGGTGCATGAGCAGCCCCTTCGCAGGACATTAACTAAAAATAAATTATACTTACTTAAAGACAACTGACACAATCACCCATGCGTCCATTTCAAGCTAAACATACTAATTTGGAGAGATAATTTTTCAAAGTAATTTTTGAGTGTGTTCGGCTGTGCCCGGCTGGTCGAGCTTGTGTAAAGTGAAATGTGCTGTGGAGTACACTTATGATAATGTGCTACTAACACGTTGGAATGGCTGCTTCATGCCGACTGTCAACATGAGTATGAGAAACCTTATCAGCTTTTCTCTACTGTCACATGCGGTAGCCTCTGCAATTGCACCATCATAGCAGGCAGTGATGTTTCGCATGTAAATACCAGAGCTGCACACAGGATACCTTGTAAGGAGGCTAGTCTATTTAGTAACTAGTACACATGGAACCAACTCCTGTTCCAGTGAAACTATGTTACATTATGATCAAATTCGTGGCCCAACTAATCAATTATGTAACGCTTTCTGACTTTGGTACTGAAGAAGAAAATTGAATGAGTTGCTCACACTTGCATAAATCATGCAACTTAATGAATGGCAGACAGAGAATGAATGACTGAACAATTCCCGTCAAAATTAATAACGTGTAATAGTGACCAACTTATAAACCACTGTGCAATAGGGATCGAGAAACCCCTCCCACCCTCGCCCCTTTCCGTTCGTCATTATAAACACTGAACAACTACTGACACTATGTCTCAATATCATCTGAATAATGTGCAGTTAGAAAAAGTTGAATATGTGTGACCTACTAAGTAACTCTGAATACATTTAAGCTACAAAATATGTAGTTTAATTTTCGAGCATGAACATGTACACTTTATGGAATCAGCCATTGCACTTCTTCATGCAGCGACTATTATTAAGACCTGTCTTCACAACTAGAATACGTGCACAACAACTGCTTTTTAATATTACTGGAGCTTGTTTCTTTATTAGTTGTGCTTGCAGTGCGCTCTGGACATGCATTATGATGTGACATTGCGTAAAAATATTGGTTATAGCTTCTGAATCCTGCAAGATCCTTAGGCAAATTATCACGTAACAACAAACAGCAACCTTATAATCCTAAAGGCAATCGACGCAACGTTCCCTAGACAACAAACAAATTTATTATCACACATGACGAGAGAGCAAATGTCCCTTAACCTCTATGAATGATAACTGATGGCTGAGATTGCCCACTGAACACAATAATATACTAATTGGAGCAACAAACGTAGATGTACAACAGTTTGTATTTATTATTAGTGGTTTCCTTAACCATCACACAAGACTAGAGAGGAAATGTTCCTTAACCTCTATGAATAATAACTGATGGCTGAGATTGGCCACTGAACACAATAATATAATACTTTGAGCAACAAACGTAGATGTACAACAGTTTATATTTGTTATTAGTGGTTTCCTTAACCATGTAAAAGTTGTGGAACAATTAAAGAATCTTGAATTTTGATCATGCCTGGGTTCAACAGATTTTTATTTGCTCCAAATCTTACACACAATTTACAAGGTATTGGCAGAGAATGAAGTTCTCTAAAACTTTTTGTTCATCTGACGCAAAATGTCGCTAACACTATTGGGAGGTACTAAATTATATGGCAGAAAGCACAGACAAAAGACAATAATAAGTTAAAAAGTTCGCTGATTCAAAGTTAATGAGACAAAACAACAAATTATAATCAAATGGGCATCTGAAGATGGATACCTGAGCAATTAATTAATGAGCTGCTCAGAATACAGATGGGACTACCGAGGAATGCGACACTTAGATTTTCCTAAAAACAGCAAAGCGTGAACTCAACAGAACTAGATGTTGTGAGGGAGACCCAGTAACAGACGGCCAGGAGACGAATGCCACAAATGTCCGTTCTTTGCCCTAACACTCTACTTTTCGGTAACACTCTATAGGGATAGGATAGCTCAGCGATGTACCCATTGTGACAGACGAGAAGCTGGAGAACACAGCAGATACTTCGCATCCTTGGCATAGGAGCGGCCCTTTAACAAACAAAAATTTGATACCGGCCTGGAGCAATGTCTCCCGATTGGTGGGCATACCTTCAGTGTCGCACAGTGCTGGGACAACGCATTTTATTGAATAAACAAATTTTGTTTCAGCAAAGACAATCAAATTTCTCATACTGGCTGCTCAATGTTGTGTGGCTTCCTTTGAGGTTCGTCCAGAAAAGGCAGAATTAGCTTGCTCAGTTATTACCTGCAAATAACAGTGGCGAAACAGAGTCGTCTGTTCTCAGTGTGGACAGGTGCCACCTGGACCCTGTTCTGTCGAGTGACGTTGTTTTCGAAGAAGAGCCCCAACATTATTCTGTAAGCATTTCGGAAGCGACGCCGTACTGTTCTAGCAAACCGAGACGCTGTTGCCAGCGCTCCTCGCGCCAACCAATCAAAAGGAATCTGCCTCAGATGTGCGCATGTGCACTGCAGCGCCACAGCGGCTCGAACCCGAAGTGGTTAGCAGCCGACCCAGGAATTACCAAAAAGTACGTAGTTCTGTTCTAATTTCGCTGACTACGTGTTTCCATGCATGCATAATAACGATATGATATTTGACTGTGCTCTGGAAACTGTGATAAATGTCATATTACGTCATTTAACTCTCATTCACATCGGCGTCTTGTTTTGAATTTTATGTATCAGAATACGAGTTAGGAATGGTGTGTAGTACCACACTGCATAAATACATCTATAAAAACACCCAAGAAATTCGTTACTTTTTCTGTTTCCGTCATACCTTAGTTGCTTCAAAATTAACTGCATCAGAATCATAGAATCCACCAAAACACACATTGCACAGATGAGGCCATAGGTCAACAGGGTGCAGCACAAGGCCATATCGAGCTGGTACATCATTACCTGTCTCTGTTTCTGATACTTCTGTTGATGTGCTCAAATATTTCAAAAATCCTTGCAATGTTTGTTACAATTTTCCCTCTTTTGTTATTGTCTACTTCATCTGTCACCTGCATTTCTTAAATGTGATGTCCACACAACATGAGCTTTTTGTTTTGCTCTTACTTTATTTCTTTTTTCAATCATCTCATTTACCAGGTTATCACTAGCTCAAACGCATTTGTGATGTCTTTTGATTAATTTGATGTATTCTCTTACATTCCTATGATAGTTTTCGTGAAACGTTCGTATTTCTTTAATAGCAGGTTCATTCCATTTCAAATTTTCCTTTTTTAGCTTTTTCACTCCTGCACCTTCTTCTTGATAGTTGGATAATATAATCTGGTATACGAACTTTTTCTTAAAGGCTATGAAAGACTATTACACTAACTGGGAACAGGTATCACTTGAGTAATGTATACATGATGAGGAGAGACTTAGCTGAAAACTTGGATACTTCGAATTTTTGTACAAAGCGTCTCAGTCAAAACGCAAAAAGCACTGTGTTTCTATTTCAGTGCTCTGTATTCACAGTTTGGCGGTATTCTCACTCATAAATTTGTGCACCCGCCCTCAAATTCATTTTGTGAGGCTTCCTCACGTAAAGGCTGAAAAATCGTAAATGACTGGAGAATCAGCTTAATTAAAAACGTTATCAGTGTAGTTCTTCACCATAAAATAGAAAAGTCGGTTATTTTAGTGTTTGAGTACTTAATTTACAGCGCGCCGGTACGCGAGAAGGATTTTGGTGAAAGTAACACAGGTCGCGGAAGACAGCGTCTCCATTTCCTTGACGATCACAGCAGAGCTTGTAGCTTTGCAATTTGAAACATTTAAGTTAACTGAGTGCACTAACGGCACATGACTTCAACAGGTGAGAAATGGAGCCAATGTGGATGTCCAGTGGACTACATCGATTTCAAACCTGCTTCGGAAGTAGCTAAGGTAACAGACGAGCAGCATGCGAAGTTCTAATGCCCACCGTATGTTAAATGAAAAGCACTCGTTTGTTTTTGTTCTACAGTATGAATTTATTGTGTTAAACAGTTTTCTGCTTACAAAGCCGTTATTATACATTTACTGACTGTCTTTACCCAAGAAGTAACAATGTTTGTAAACGACAATGGGCAAGACATTACACACATACACTGAAACACAAATGCACAGTAAATGGCAACATTGACGGTGTGGTGGTGATGAAATGTAAAAAGCAAACAGCTGAAACATTAAACAGATGTAGAAGGGGTAAACAGTAAAAACGTCAACACAAAGATGGAAAAGCATGCCTACATAAAAGTTTATTTTAATAATAAAAACCAATAAAATGGAATAAAACTAGAATGTGACAAAAGGCTGGTTCAGGAGCTATGAAACGTGGAGAGTGACACATAAACCAATTAAAAGAAAGAATTGTCAGCTGTAACTACAGAATATATGAAGAACTTAACAGATATCTATAAGGGAAAGAAAATGAATAAATGGTGGAAAATGGAGGAATGTGAAAGAACATACAGTAAATGCCATCTTCGAGTGTGTGGTGGTACTGTGTTTTAAAAAGTAAAAAGCTAAACAATATACAAATATAAAAAAAACAGGAGAAGCATTTACACTATACTCAAAAACTGGGCCTACATGCAAGTTTGCATTAAATAGACGAAACAAGTAAAATAAAGACAGTACTCGACGAGACAACGTCAAGAGGTATTAAACATGGAAAGTAATACAAGTACCAATTAAAAGAAAGACTTAACAGTTGTAACTACAGACTATAAGGACTACATACGCAATTTCAGTAAGTACAGGAAAGTGGGGGAATATAAGGGAACAGGTAATGTGGAAAGTAATGGAAACATATTCACACACACAAATCTAAATAACATAGAAAAAATCCTCAAACCTACTCTATCTTGCTCTCTCTCTCTCTGTCTCTCTAACTCTCTCTCTCTGTCTCCCTATCTCTCTCCCTCTCTCTCTCTCACTCTCTCTCACTCACACACACTCACACACACAGACACACACACACTCACGCACACAGGCACACACACACTCACGCACACACACACACACACACACACACACACACACACACGCACACACACACACACACACACACACACACAAAATAGCACATATGGTACATACACCTCTGAAATATTCAAAACAACTACCAGGAACATCTTCAACTGTTCCACTCTCCGCCATCTTGTTTTTACAGCTGGGAAACACTGACAGTGACAGCTTAATATACAGTACTTCACAGTGCAGAAGATGAGGAAAAAAGAAAACGTGAGTGAAACATAATGTAAACACACACACACACACACACACACACACACACACACACACACACACACACACACAAAATGGCATATATGGAACATACTCCTCTGAAATATTCAAAACAACTACCAGGAACACCTTCAACTGTTCCACTGTCCGCCATATTGTTTTTACAGCTGGTAAACAGTGACAGAGAGAGCTCAATATACAGAACTTCACAGTGAACAAGATGAAAAAAGAAAACGCAAGTGACACATGATTGAGACCCGGTACCAAGGAAGGCAGGATCGGGTTACTGTTGTTGACAGGGCCATACTCGGTTGCTGTTGGTTACTTTATTTTCCAATCACGTACAGTTTATTTGGAAACAACAATAAGTAAAAGGTGACAGTAAATTTAGAAGTGTTCCAAGGCTGAAGTCCTTAATGACAACAAATTCAAAACTATTTATCAGCTGAAGGTCACAATAGTGATAATTTAAATCATTTTCATGGGTGAAGGCTTGAATAGCAATCTTTTAACAACCAGTTAACTTCTTCAGCTTGCAATTACAGTTATTAAAATATCTTTAAAAGAAGAATCATCAAAATCTCACTGCTAGAATACAATTGTCTAATTAAGATTTTAAGGCAAGTAACACCCACAGCTGAAGGTCTTAACGACAACAAATCCAAACTACTTATTGGCTGAAGTCTCAAATAGTAATAATTTAAAACCTTTTCACGGCCGAAGACCTTACTAGCAATCCTTTATGAACCAGTTAAATATCTTCAAACTTGATATTAAAGTTATTACTTCGCAAGTGATGAGACTGGCAGCCAAGAGATGCATTCACTTCATGAGATGGTAATTCAGACTAGTGTCGGTTTAAACGCATGACCAGTAATCATTTGCCGAATCTACCTGAAGTCCAATGACCAATGCAACGATGGCATAACACACCCAAGTCGGAACCGGTGGTCAGCACTATGTCTTCAGACTCTGGTGATTAGAGCATCCAGAAGCAGCAAGGAACCACTACTACTGCCAGAGTAGGAAAAAAAAATAAATAAAAAAAAAAATATAAACAAAACACCACCCGGCCCACAAACCAAGAAAGCTGTCGAACTACACGCCTTACTGGACAGCAGGGGCAATGCGAGGAAAGGTACACTGTCGTGAGATGCACTAAGCTCCAGGGCAGGTAACTGGGGCGTTAGGGACCACTAGACAGGAAAAATACCACTGGTTGAACTTTACAAATAACATACAGAACGCAACAGTTAATAATAAATGGTTCAAATGGCTCTGAGCACTATGGGACTTAACTTCTGAGCTCATCAGCCCCCTAGAACTCAGAACTACTTAAACCTAACTAACCCAAGGACATAATACACACACATGCCCGAGGCAGGATTCGAACCTGCGGCCGTAGCGGTCGCGCGGTTCCAGATTGTAGCGCCTAGAACCGCTCGGCCACCCCGGCCGGCAGTTACTAATAAGAAGTGGAGGAAGACTAATAAGGTTCGCCTTCCCCAAACGCTCCACCCGATGTTCGTCGTTTCGGCAACACTGCGAGCAGCAACACGCAAGCAAACGGCGAGATCTCACATTGGTGGAGGTTTCACTACCTGAATTAAGGTCCACTCAACATAAACGTCCTGGGTCCGGCTGACAACGAGGTTGTACCCCTCGCGACTACAGCTGTTCCATCTGGTAGTGCATTCGTGCCGCCAGTCGTCCTGGCGTGTTGCCGCGCTGCGCGGACCTGGCTGCTCGTCCGTCTCCAACCGAACTGCCGGCTCACACCACATGTAAACACGAAAACGTCGCCCCAAAGGTAGTACCACCATTACTAGACATCGATTACCGCAGCTGCTGCCAATAGCGGACAGAAAACGCTTGCAAACGGAGTGGCGCCAATGAACACAAGAAGAAGACAACAACCGTAACTGTACCAGCTAAACGATGCCATCCTAGCAACGGCACTAACGTGAGCCGCAGCACGGCTTAATAATGTAAACACGCACACGCACACACACACACACACACACACACACACATACACACACAGAAGCTTCCACACTGAATTAATTAATTTCAGGCAAAGCCATAGCAGTTTCCAAATCGTAATTTTTGCTTAAATAATTTGTCTGCATTAAATTGTATACGGTGCAGAAGACAAACTGTGAAAGAAAACAGGCACTATAGAAACATAAAACTTTTGGAAAACCACACCATATCATAAAAAGGTATGGATACATAACTTTATTGCGTTCTTCAAAAATTTGTAATTACGATTTTAAAAATTTATGATGACGTATGTACAAACAGCAAAGAACATTCTTTATGTTTAACAGCCATAAAACAAAAGCCCACTGATGATGCTGCAACTGCAGTGAAACATGTTTGGGGTATAAAACAAAATTTGTGTTTTGGTAAAGGTGGACCCCATCGAAAAACATATGTATAAAAATTAGAAGTTTATGTGAAGTTTAGAAGAGGGTAAGTATTAAACTGTATCTAGTCATTTAAAATTAGATCTTCTCTGTGCGCTAGATGTTTGTTACTTTCCAGGGCTTCCTGTAGACAGAGATTTTTGCCCTTATTTTGCTAAGTAAAGAATATGCGACTCTGTCTGGTAGTTGTGGCCCTCACTCAGTAAATGCTCAGCAAATGTGGAGTCATAATTCTACAACCTCCAGCTGCGCTCATGTTTAGCCAGCCAGCTGTAAAACTTGTCAAATTCAGAACAGGTAATTCTGTATATCCCACTGTTGGCTAATAGCTGGGTATTATCTTCACTATAGAAAACACACTGGGCTGTGTTGTTCTTATTAGGAAATCCTATTTCAGTGATTTGCTACATCCGTGATATCTCCACTAGATGCTGTCTTGAAGACATTGGAAGGGGCAGCAGATGTGGCATAGAGTTCTTACTTTCCTATGCAAGATGGGGTCAATAAGGAATGGATGAGGCAAGAAGTTTTATTGTATCTAAGTCTATGTATAGACGTGGGGACAGATACGAGATGGTGCACCATTGAGTGGAGAGCTGCATGTTTGTGAGCTATGGGGTGTTGTGAGCAAGAAGGTATTACCGTGTCTGTAGCTGTAGCCTTTCTATAAATTTTGAAACGATGTATCTGTGTACTGACATCGGTCGTGAGACCTAGGAAGTTTATGGATTTGCTGCCAATTTCCATTGTGAACTGAATATTTTTAAGTTAACTGTTAAGGTTTTGCAAAAAAGTGTTGAGCTTTCTTGTAGTAACAGTCCACCGTATATCTCAAAGGCGAGCCGAGAGTTTCCAGTGTCGACCGGCATCTTATTAGGGCAAACTACAGCACTCCCTGTAGTTATGGATCAACAGTGTAAGAGAAGTAAGGCGTTTCAGTCCAGTTGATTAGCGAGATAAGTTGTTATATGGCAGAAAGCACAGAAAGCACAGACAAAAGACAATAATAAGTTAAAAAGTTCGCTGATTCAAAGTTAATGAGACAAAACAACAAATTATAATCAAATGGGCATCTGAAGATGGATACCTGAGCAATTAATTAATGAGCTGCTCAGAATACAGATGGGACTACCGAGGAATGCGACACTTAGATTTTCCTAAAAACAGCAAAGCGTGAACTCAACAGAACTAGATGTTGTGAGGGAGACCCAGTAACAGACGGCCAGGAGACGAATGCCACAAATGTCCGTTCTTTGCCCTAACACTCTACTTTTCGGTAACACTCTATAGGGATAGGATAGCTCAGCGATGTACCCATTGTGACAGACGAGAAGCTGGAGAACACAGCAGATACTTCGCATCCTTGGCATAGGAGCGGCCCTTTAACAAACAAAAATTTGATACCGGCCTGGAGCAATGTCTCCCGATTGGTGGGCATACCTTCAGTGTCGCACAGTGCTGGGACAACGCATTTTATTGAATAAACAAATTTTGTTTCAGCAAAGACAATCAAATTTCTCATACTGGCTGCTCAATGTTGTGTGGCTTCCTTTGAGGTTCGTCCAGAAAAGGCAGAATTAGCTTGCTCAGTTATTACCTGCAAATAACAGTGGCGAAACAGAGTCGTCTGTTCTCAGTGTGGACAGGTGCCACCTGGACCCTGTTCTGTCGAGTGACGTTGTTTTCGAAGAAGAGCCCCAACATTATTCTGTAAGCATTTCGGAAGCGACGCCGTACTGTTCTAGCAAACCGAGACGCTGTTGCCAGCGCTCCTCGCGCCAACCAATCAAAAGGAATCTGCCTCAGATGTGCGCATGTGCACTGCAGCGCCACAGCGGCTCGAACCCGAAGTGGTTAGCAGCCGACCCAGGAATTACCAAAAAGTACGTAGTTCTGTTCTAATTTCGCTGACTACGTGTTTCCATGCATGCATAATAACGATATGATATTTGACTGTGCTCTGGAAACTGTGATAAATGTCATATTACGTCATTTAACTCTCATTCACATCGGCGTCTTGTTTTGAATTTTATGTATCAGAATACGAGTTAGGAATGGTGTGTAGTACCACACTGCATAAATACATCTATAAAAACACCCAAGAAATTCGTTACTTTTTCTGTTTCCGTCATACCTTAGTTGCTTCAAAATTAACTGCATCAGAATCATAGAATCCACCAAAACACACATTGCACAGATGAGGCCATAGGTCAACAGGGTGCAGCACAAGGCCATATCGAGCTGGTACATCATTACCTGTCTCTGTTTCTGATACTTCTGTTGATGTGCTCAAATATTTCAAAAATCCTTGCAATGTTTGTTACAATTTTCCCTCTTTTGTTATTGTCTACTTCATCTGTCACCTGCATTTCTTAAATGTGATGTCCACACAACATGAGCTTTTTGTTTTGCTCTTACTTTATTTCTTTTTTCAATCATCTCATTTACCAGGTTATCACTAGCTCAAACGCATTTGTGATGTCTTTTGATTAATTTGATGTATTCTCTTACATTCCTATGATAGTTTTCGTGAAACGTTCGTATTTCTTTAATAGCAGGTTCATTCCATTTCAAATTTTCCTTTTTTAGCTTTTTCACTCCTGCACCTTCTTCTTGATAGTTGGATAATATAATCTGGTATACGAACTTTTTCTTAAAGGCTATGAAAGACTATTACGCTAACTGGGAACAGGTATCACTTGAGTAATGTATACATGATGAGGAGAGACTTAGCTGAAAACTTGGATACTTCGAATTTTTGTACAAAGCGTCTCAGTCAAAACGCAAAAAGCACTGTGTTTCTATTTCAGTGCTCTGTATTCACAGTTTGGCGGTATTCTCACTCATAAATTTGTGCACCCGCCCTCAAATTCATTTTGTGAGGCTTCCTCACGTAAAGGCTGAAAAATCGTAAATGACTGGAGAATCAGCTTAATTAAAAACGTTATCAGTGTAGTTCTTCACCATAAAATAGAAAAGTCGGTTATTTTAGTGTTTGAGTACTTAATTTACAGCGCGCCGGTACGCGAGAAGGATTTTGGTGAAAGTAACACAGGTCGCGGAAGACAGCGTCTCCATTTCCTTGACGATCACAGCAGAGCTTGTAGCTTTGCAATTTGAAACATTTAAGTTAACTGAGTGCACTAACGGCACATGACTTCAACAGGTGAGAAATGGAGCCAATGTGGATGTCCAGTGGACTACATCGATTTCAAACCTGCTTCGGAAGTAGCTAAGGTAACAGACGAGCAGCATGCGAAGTTCTAATGCCCACCGTATGTTAAATGAAAAGCACTCGTTTGTTTTTGTTCTACAGTATGAATTTATTGTGTTAAACAGTTTTCTGCTTACAAAGCCGTTATTATACATTTACTGACTGTCTTTACCCAAGAAGTAACAATGTTTGTAAACGACAATGGGCAAGACATTACACACATACACTGAAACACAAATGCACAGTAAATGGCAACATTGACGGTGTGGTGGTGATGAAATGTAAAAAGCAAACAGCTGAAACATTAAACAGATGTAGAAGGGGTAAACAGTAAAAACGTCAACACAAAGATGGAAAAGCATGCCTACATAAAAGTTTATTTTAATAATAAAAACCAATAAAATGGAATAAAACTAGAATGTG
Organism: Schistocerca americana; assembly: GCF_021461395.2. Lineage (NCBI taxonomy): Eukaryota > Metazoa > Arthropoda > Insecta > Orthoptera > Acrididae > Schistocerca > Schistocerca americana. The sequence goes on along the minus strand of NC_060125.1, from coordinate 51,765,748 downwards.
ACAAAAGGCTGGTTCAGGAGCTATGAAACGTGGAGAGTGACACATAAACCAATTAAAAGAAAGAATTGTCAGCTGTAACTACAGAATATATGAAGAACTTAACAGATATCTATAAGGGAAAGAAAATGAATAAATGGTGGAAAATGGAGGAATGTGAAAGAACATACAGTAAATGCCATCTTCGAGTGTGTGGTGGTACTGTGTTTTAAAAAGTAAAAAGCTAAACAATATACAAATATAAAAAAACAGGAGAAGCATTTACACTATACTCAAAAACTGGGCCTACATGCAAGTTTGCATTAAATAGACGAAACAAGTAAAATAAAGACAGTACTCGACGAGACAACGTCAAGAGGTATTAAACATGGAAAGTAATACAAGTACCAATTAAAAGAAAGACTTAACAGTTGTAACTACAGACTATAAGGACTACATACGCAATTTCAGTAAGTACAGGAAAGTGGGGGAATATAAGGGAACAGGTAATGTGGAAAGTAATGGAAACATATTCACACACACAAATCTAAATAACATAGAAAAAATCCTCAAACCTACTCTATCTTGCTCTCTCTCTCTCTGTCTCTCTAACTCTCTCTCTCTGTCTCCCTATCTCTCTCCCTCTCTCTCTCTCACTCTCTCTCACTCACACACACTCACACACACAGACACACACACACTCACGCACACAGGCACACACACACTCACGCACACACACACACACACACACACACACACACACGCACACACACACACACACACACACACAAAATAGCACATATGGTACATACACCTCTGAAATATTCAAAACAACTACCAGGAACATCTTCAACTGTTCCACTCTCCGCCATCTTGTTTTTACAGCTGGGAAACACTGACAGTGACAGCTTAATATACAGTACTTCACAGTGCAGAAGATGAGGAAAAAAGAAAACGTGAGTGAAACATAATGTAAACACACACACACACACACACACACACACACACACACACACACACGCACACACACACACAAAATGGCATATATGGAACATACTCCTCTGAAATATTCAAAACAACTACCAGGAACACCTTCAACTGTTCCACTGTCCGCCATATTGTTTTTACAGCTGGTAAACAGTGACAGAGAGAGCTCAATATACAGAACTTCACAGTGAACAAGATGAAAAAAGAAAACGCAAGTGACACATGATTGAGACCCGGTACCAAGGAAGGCAGGATCGGGTTACTGTTGTTGACAGGGCCATACTCGGTTGCTGTTGGTTACTTTATTTTCCAATCACGTACAGTTTATTTGGAAACAACAATAAGTAAAAGGTGACAGTAAATTTAGAAGTGTTCCAAGGCTGAAGTCCTTAATGACAACAAATTCAAAACTATTTATCAGCTGAAGGTCACAATAGTGATAATTTAAATCATTTTCATGGGTGAAGGCTTGAATAGCAATCTTTTAACAACCAGTTAACTTCTTCAGCTTGCAATTACAGTTATTAAAATATCTTTAAAAGAAGAATCATCAAAATCTCACTGCTAGAATACAATTGTCTAATTAAGATTTTAAGGCAAGTAACACCCACAGCTGAAGGTCTTAACGACAACAAATCCAAACTACTTATTGGCTGAAGTCTCAAATAGTAATAATTTAAAACCTTTTCACGGCCGAAGACCTTACTAGCAATCCTTTATGAACCAGTTAAATATCTTCAAACTTGATATTAAAGTTATTACTTCGCAAGTGATGAGACTGGCAGCCAAGAGATGCATTCACTTCATGAGATGGTAATTCAGACTAGTGTCGGTTTAAACGCATGACCAGTAATCATTTGCCGAATCTACCTGAAGTCCAATGACCAATGCAACGATGGCATAACACACCCAAGTCGGAACCGGTGGTCAGCACTATGTCTTCAGACTCTGGTGATTAGAGCATCCAGAAGCAGCAAGGAACCACTACTACTGCCAGAGTAGGAAAAAAAAATAAATAAAATAAAAATAAAAACAAAACACCACCCGGCCCACAAACCAAGAAAGCTGTCGAACTACACGCCTTACTGGACAGCAGGGGCAATGCGAGGAAAGGTACACTGTCGTGAGATGCACTAAGCTCCAGGGCAGGTAACTGGGGCGTTAGGGACCACTAGACAGGAAAAATACCACTGGTTGAACTTTACAAATAACATACAGAACGCAACAGTTAATAATAAATGGTTCAAATGGCTCTGAGCACTATGGGACTTAACTTCTGAGCTCATCAGCCCCCTAGAACTCAGAACTACTTAAACCTAACTAACCCAAGGACATAATACACACACATGCCCGAGGCAGGATTCGAACCTGCGGCCGTAGCGGTCGCGCGGTTCCAGATTGTAGCGCCTAGAACCGCTCGGCCACCCCGGCCGGCAGTTACTAATAAGAAGTGGAGGAAGACTAATAAGGTTCGCCTTCCCCAAACGCTCCACCCGATGTTCGTCGTTTCGGCAACACTGCGAGCAGCAACACGCAAGCAAACGGCGAGATCTCACATTGGTGGAGGTTTCACTACCTGAATTAAGGTCCACTCAACATAAACGTCCTGGGTCCGGCTGACAACGAGGTTGTACCCCTCGCGACTACAGCTGTTCCATCTGGTAGTGCATTCGTGCCGCCAGTCGTCCTGGCGTGTTGCCGCGCTGCGCGGACCTGGCTGCTCGTCCGTCTCCAACCGAACTGCCGGCTCACACCACATGTAAACACGAAAACGTCGCCCCAAAGGTAGTACCACCATTACTAGACATCGATTACCGCAGCTGCTGCCAATAGCGGACAGAAAACGCTTGCAAACGGAGTGGCGCCAATGAACACAAGAAGAAGACAACAACCGTAACTGTACCAGCTAAACGATGCCATCCTAGCAACGGCACTAACGTGAGCCGCAGCACGGCTTAATAATGTAAACACGCACACGCACACACACACACACACACACACACACATACACACACAGAAGCTTCCACACTGAATTAATTAATTTCAGGCAAAGCCATAGCAGTTTCCAAATCGTAATTTTTGCTTAAATAATTTGTCTGCATTAAATTGTATACGGTGCAGAAGACAAACTGTGAAAGAAAACAGGCACTATAGAAACATAAAACTTTTGGAAAACCACACCATATCATAAAAAGGTATGGATACATAACTTTATTGCGTTCTTCAAAAATTTGTAATTACGATTTTAAAAATTTATGATGACGTGTGTACAAACAGCAAAGAACATTCTTTATGTTTAACAGCCATAAAACAAAAGCCCACTGATGATGCTGCAACTGCAGTGAAACATGTTTGGGGTATAAAACAAAATTTGTGTTTTGGTAAAGGTGGACCCCATCGAAAAACATATGTATAAAAATTAGAAGTTTATGTGAAGTTTAGAAGAGGGTAAGTATTAAACTGTATCTAGTCATTTAAAATTAGATCTTCTCTGTGCGCTAGATGTTTGTTACTTTCCAGGGCTTCCTGTAGACAGAGATTTTTGCCCTTATTTTGCTAAGTAAAGAATATGCGACTCTGTCTGGTAGTTGTGGCCCTCACTCAGTAAATGCTCAGCAAATGTGGAGTCATAATTCTACAACCTCCAGCTGCGCTCATGTTTAGCCAGCCAGCTGTAAAACTTGTCAAATTCAGAACAGGTAATTCTGTATATCCCACTGTTGGCTAATAGCTGGGTATTATCTTCACTATAGAAAACACACTGGGCTGTGTTGTTCTTATTAGGAAATCCTATTTCAGTGATTTGCTACATCCGTGATATCTCCACTAGATGCTGTCTTGAAGACATTGGAAGGGGCAGCAGATGTGGCATAGAGTTCTTACTTTCCTATGCAAGATGGGGTCAATAAGGAATGGATGAGGCAAGAAGTTTTATTGTATCTAAGTCTATGTATAGACGTGGGGACAGATACGAGATGGTGCACCATTGAGTGGAAAGCTGCATGTTTGTGAGCTATGGGGTGTTGTGAGCAAGAAGGTATTACCGTGTCTGTAGCTGTAGCCTTTCTATAAATTTTGAAACGATGTATCTGTGTACTGACATCGGTCGTGAGACCTAGGAAGTTTATGGATTTGCTGCCAATTTCCATTGTGAACTGAATATTTTTAAGTTAACTGTTAAGGTTTTGCAAAAAAGTGTTGAGCTTTCTTGTAGTAACAGTCCACCGTATATCTCAAAGGCGAGCCGAGAGTTTCCAGTGTCGACCGGCATCTTATTAGGGCAAACTACAGCACTCCCTGTAGTTATGGATCAACAGTGTAAGAGAAGTAAGGCGTTTCAGTCCAGTTGATTAGCGAGATAAGTTGTTATATGGCAGAAAGCACAGAAAGCACAGACAAAAGACAATAATAAGTTAAAAAGTTCGCTGATTCAAAGTTAATGAGACAAAACAACAAATTATAATCAAATGGGCATCTGAAGATGGATACCTGAGCAATTAATTAATGAGCTGCTCAGAATACAGATGGGACTACCGAGGAATGCGACACTTAGATTTTCCTAAAAACAGCAAAGCGTGAACTCAACAGAACTAGATGTTGTGAGGGAGACCCAGTAACAGACGGCCAGGAGACGAATGCCACAAATGTCCGTTCTTTGCCCTAACACTCTACTTTTCGGTAACACTCTATAGGGATAGGATAGCTCAGCGATGTACCCATTGTGACAGACGAGAAGCTGGAGAACACAGCAGATACTTCGCATCCTTGGCATAGGAGCGGCCCTTTAACAAACAAAAATTTGATACCGGCCTGGAGCAATGTCTCCCGATTGGTGGGCATACCTTCAGTGTCGCACAGTGCTGGGACAACGCATTTTATTGAATAAACAAATTTTGTTTCAGCAAAGACAATCAAATTTCTCATACTGGCTGCTCAATGTTGTGTGGCTTCCTTTGAGGTTCGTCCAGAAAAGGCAGAATTAGCTTGCTCAGTTATTACCTGCAAATAACAGTGGCGAAACAGAGTCGTCTGTTCTCAGTGTGGACAGGTGCCACCTGGACCCTGTTCTGTCGAGTGACGTTGTTTTCGAAGAAGAGCCCCAACATTATTCTGTAAGCATTTCGGAAGCGACGCCGTACTGTTCTAGCAAACCGAGACGCTGTTGCCAGCGCTCCTCGCGCCAACCAATCAAAAGGAATCTGCCTCAGATGTGCGCATGTGCACTGCAGCGCCACAGCGGCTCGAACCCGAAGTGGTTAGCAGCCGACCCAGGAATTACCAAAAAGTACGTAGTTCTGTTCTAATTTCGCTGACTACGTGTTTCCATGCATGCATAATAACGATATGATATTTGACTGTGCTCTGGAAACTGTGATAAATGTCATATTACGTCATTTAACTCTCATTCACATCGGCGTCTTGTTTTGAATTTTATGTATCAGAATACGAGTTAGGAATGGTGTGTAGTACCACACTGCATAAATACATCTATAAAAACACCCAAGAAATTCGTTACTTTTTCTGTTTCCGTCATACCTTAGTTGCTTCAAAATTAACTGCATCAGAATCATAGAATCCACCAAAACACACATTGCACAGATGAGGCCATAGGTCAACAGGGTGCAGCACAAGGCCATATCGAGCTGGTACATCATTACCTGTCTCTGTTTCTGATACTTCTGTTGATGTGCTCAAATATTTCAAAAATCCTTGCAATGTTTGTTACAATTTTCCCTCTTTTGTTATTGTCTACTTCATCTGTCACCTGCATTTCTTAAATGTGATGTCCACACAACATGAGCTTTTTGTTTTGCTCTTACTTTATTTCTTTTTTCAATCATCTCATTTACCAGGTTATCACTAGCTCAAACGCATTTGTGATGTCTTTTGATTAATTTGATGTATTCTCTTACATTCCTATGATAGTTTTCGTGAAACGTTCGTATTTCTTTAATAGCAGGTTCATTCCATTTCAAATTTTCCTTTTTTAGCTTTTTCACTCCTGCACCTTCTTCTTGATAGTTGGATAATATAATCTGGTATACGAACTTTTTCTTAAAGGCTATGAAAGACTATTACGCTAACTGGGAACAGGTATCACTTGAGTAATGTATACATGATGAGGAGAGACTTAGCTGAAAACTTGGATACTTCGAATTTTTGTACAAAGCGTCTCAGTCAAAACGCAAAAAGCACTGTGTTTCTATTTCAGTGCTCTGTATTCACAGTTTGGCGGTATTCTCACTCATAAATTTGTGCACCCGCCCTCAAATTCATTTTGTGAGGCTTCCTCACGTAAAGGCTGAAAAATCGTAAATGACTGGAGAATCAGCTTAATTAAAAACGTTATCAGTGTAGTTCTTCACCATAAAATAGAAAAGTCGGTTATTTTAGTGTTTGAGTACTTAATTTACAGCGCGCCGGTACGCGAGAAGGATTTTGGTGAAAGTAACACAGGTCGCGGAAGACAGCGTCTCCATTTCCTTGACGATCACAGCAGAGCTTGTAGCTTTGCAATTTGAAACATTTAAGTTAACTGAGTGCACTAACGGCACATGACTTCAACAGGTGAGAAATGGAGCCAATGTGGATGTCCAGTGGACTACATCGATTTCAAACCTGCTTCGGAAGTAGCTAAGGTAACAGACGAGCAGCATGCGAAGTTCTAATGCCCACCGTATGTTAAATGAAAAGCACTCGTTTGTTTTTGTTCTACAGTATGAATTTATTGTGTTAAACAGTTTTCTGCTTACAAAGCCGTTATTATACATTTACTGACTGTCTTTACCCAAGAAGTAACAATGTTTGTAAACGACAATGGGCAAGACATTACACACATACACTGAAACACAAATGCACAGTAAATGGCAACATTGACGGTGTGGTGGTGATGAAATGTAAAAAGCAAACAGCTGAAACATTAAACAGATGTAGAAGGGGTAAACAGTAAAAACGTCAACACAAAGATGGAAAAGCATGCCTACATAAAAGTTTATTTTAATAATAAAAACCAATAAAATGGAATAAAACTAGAATGTGACAAAAGGCTGGTTCAGGAGCTATGAAACGTGGAGAGTGACACATAAACCAATTAAAAGAAAGAATTGTCAGCTGTAACTACAGAATATATGAAGAACTTAACAGATATCTATAAGGGAAAGAAAATGAATAAATGGTGGAAAATGGAGGAATGTGAAAGAACATACAGTAAATGCCATCTTCGAGTGTGTGGTGGTACTGTGTTTTAAAAAGTAAAAAGCTAAACAATATACAAATATAAAAAAAACAGGAGAAGCATTTACACTATACTCAAAAACTGGGCCTACATGCAAGTTTGCATTAAATAGACGAAACAAGTAAAATAAAGACAGTACTCGACGAGACAACGTCAAGAGGTATTAAACATGGAAAGTAATACAAGTACCAATTAAAAGAAAGACTTAACAGTTGTAACTACAGACTATAAGGACTACATACGCAATTTCAGTAAGTACAGGAAAGTGGGGGAATATAAGGGAACAGGTAATGTGGAAAGTAATGGAAACATATTCACACACACAAATCTAAATAACATAGAAAAAATCCTCAAACCTACTCTATCTTGCTCTCTCTCTCTCTGTCTCTCTAACTCTCTCTCTCTGTCTCCCTATCTCTCTCCCTCTCTCTCTCTCACTCTCTCTCACTCACACACACTCACACACACAGACACACACACACTCACGCACACAGGCACACACACACTCACGCACACACACACACACACACACACACACACACACACACACACACACACACGCACACACACACACACACACACACAAAATAGCACATATGGTACATACACCTCTGAAATATTCAAAACAACTACCAGGAACATCTTCAACTGTTCCACTCTCCGCCATCTTGTTTTTACAGCTGGGAAACACTGACAGTGACAGCTTAATATACAGTACTTCACAGTGCAGAAGATGAGGAAAAAAGAAAACGTGAGTGAAACATAATGTAAACACACACACACACACACACACACACACACACACACACACAAAATGGCATATATGGAACATACTCCTCTGAAATATTCAAAACAACTACCAGGAACACCTTCAACTGTTCCACTGTCCGCCATATTGTTTTTACAGCTGGTAAACAGTGACAGAGAGAGCTCAATATACAGAACTTCACAGTGAACAAGATGAAAAAAGAAAACGCAAGTGACACATGATTGAGACCCGGTACCAAGGAAGGCAGGATCGGGTTACTGTTGTTGACAGGGCCATACTCGGTTGCTGTTGGTTACTTTATTTTCCAATCACGTACAGTTTATTTGGAAACAACAATAAGTAAAAGGTGACAGTAAATTTAGAAGTGTTCCAAGGCTGAAGTCCTTAATGACAACAAATTCAAAACTATTTATCAGCTGAAGGTCACAATAGTGATAATTTAAATCATTTTCATGGGTGAAGGCTTGAATAGCAATCTTTTAACAACCAGTTAACTTCTTCAGCTTGCAATTACAGTTATTAAAATATCTTTAAAAGAAGAATCATCAAAATCTCACTGCTAGAATACAATTGTCTAATTAAGATTTTAAGGCAAGTAACACCCACAGCTGAAGGTCTTAACGACAACAAATCCAAACTGCTTATTGGCTGAAGTCTCAAATAGTAATAATTTAAAACCTTTTCACGGCCGAAGACCTTACTAGCAATCCTTTATGAACCAGTTAAATATCTTCAAACTTGATATTAAAGTTATTACTTCGCAAGTGATGAGACTGGCAGCCAAGAGATGCATTCACTTCATGAGATGGTAATTCAGACTAGTGTCGGTTTAAACGCATGACCAGTAATCATTTGCCGAATCTACCTGAAGTCCAATGACCAATGCAACGATGGCATAACACACCCAAGTCGGAACCGGTGGTCAGCACTATGTCTTCAGACTCTGGTGATTAGAGCATCCAGAAGCAGCAAGGAACCACTACTACTGCCAGAGTAGGAAAAAAAAATAAATAAAATAAAAATAAAAACAAAACACCACCCGGCCCACAAACCAAGAAAGCTGTCGAACTACACGCCTTACTGGACAGCAGGGGCAATGCGAGGAAAGGTACACTGTCGTGAGATGCA